>NC_084481.1:12744642-14110714 GCF_030035675.1 Rhineura floridana
CTAAGATAGACACAAGGAAACAAGAGAGAAAAGGGAGAAATAGAAGCAGGATAAGAATATGCAATTACCTTATTTAAACAAAACGTCAGCTTGGTTACAACAACAGCTTTTAAAAACACCCATCTGCTTCTGAGTATTGAGTTGTCTTTTCAGATATACTTTCAGAATGTTGTCCACGTTTGTTTTCCCTGGGTCCATGCGCATGCTGCAGTCAAGCAGTGGATCCAGGATTTAACAAAACAAAGGTGGGAGAGAACTGAAGAGGACCCACCTCCACCACCACTGCTACCTGTGTGCTGTGACTGTGTCCCCAGGGATTGTACAGTTTGCCTAAGCTCCCCAGCATAGTGTTCTGCATTGCATTTTCCTCCCCATCCCATCCCACCCCCCAGAAAAAGTGTCAGTGGTGGGTGGGGTGTGGAAGAAAATACCATTCCCACCACAGCCTCCCTGGCTCAGTATGTTTTCCTGGCCTGTATTCCTAACGCAGGTATGGTGCTCTGTGTTCAGCTTTCACTATCTCTCCTTGGTTTGTGTGAGCAAAGGAGTGGCAGCATTTCCACTGCTAAGCCCCTCTAAAAAGACTTTGGGGCAGACCCTCTGCCCTTGCCTTTTTCTAGCAGCTTGGATCGGCCACTCTTGAAATATGCAGATTGCATGGTACAATCTGGTGTGGAGATGTTGGGATTCATTGACACAAAAGAGTTTCTAGACCTTCATAGAGGAAGATACATGACTAGCATCCTCTGAAGAATGGACGTGCTTTGAGCTCTTGACCTTTCCTAGACTGAATCTCAAAAGGAAAGGTGCACATTCAGTAGACCTCATAGTGAATTCAGACTACCCTTCTTGGTACAAGCCTTTTTAGCAACCTCTCAGCTTTCATGAGATTGGAATTCTAATTCAGTGTTTGCTTGAGGTATGGATTTGTGGTCTCCCTATGTGTATATGATGGATTAAGTTGCAATATGCTAGCATTTACAGCTGCAACTGAGAGACCCTCCAGTAACTTCTCAGAGCAAATCCTGAAGTTGCTCATAAGTGGTAAAATGTAGTAAAGCATCTAACCTGTGGTCTGAGGGATGAATCCAGTCTCTCTCCTTTTTAAAAAACTTAAGTACAGCTCCCCCTGTGTCTGGGTGGAAAACAAATTCCTTCAGTAGTGTCAAAACACCAGTAGGTTGGAATATGCATTCCCCTCCTAGCATATTTCTAGAGCCAAACTCTCAATATAAGAGAATGTTTCTGAGCATATACAGATGTCTTTCTGTTACCACCACTAGCTACTGTAAGCAGCATCTAATTTCCTGGCCAGATTTGGACTTTGCAATAATGCAAAAGAAAAAAAAACTAGGATAACAAAAACTGTGCTCCACAGCATTTGAGAACTTTTCACTTGCTGTAACTTCTTAGGAATAACTTTAAGACATTTCTTCATTTGAAGAGCTGTAAAAAACGATCCATTACTTCCAAGCCTTGGAAAAACACACTGAGTTGTATTGTAATAATGGCTTGCTTTTTAAGTACAGCAATTTAGTGCCAATTACTTAAATGTAGTGTCATTTACTTGCAGCTTGATTCACCCAGACTCTTCATCCTCTACTTTGTCAACACGTCTTGGATCAGTTCAGGAGGAAGCAGGGAAATCTCCTGCTCGGAATAGGTAAACAACCCATATTCATGCTCGTGTATGTATAAAGCTATCTGTGAAAATAGCACACTGCTGGGCCCTGTTCACATTCACTGTGTAAAGTTTACTTACCCTGACAAGGTCTTAAAATGATGTTGACATTCTATTGAAAGATAATGGTATCCATTTGTAATGGGATGACACCAGTGTTTGCTTGACATCATTGAAGAGATTGTGTTGTAGTTAACAGATGGCAGAAGATCTGCAAACACAGTATGAAGTCCAGAGTTCAGGTTTGGTGCTGAGTGAAATGATGTCAAAGATGCTGGGCATGTGAAATTACTTTTTCCTTTGCTGGTTCTGCTTCTGAGTGGGGCTTTACTGGGCTGTTTGCAAAAGGCTGATGGTGGTACTTTTTTGTAGAGCAGGAGTGTTCCTTGTCCAACTTAATAGCTTCGCATTGTTAGTGATATGGTATTTTTGGGTGGGTGGGTGCTTGCTGTGACCTTGCTGTGGCTGTTGCTGTGACCTATCTGACAAATCTTGATACTTGGCCATATATGTTGGAAAGTAGTGACGATGCAAAACCTCATCTCTCCCCTCTGGGTTCCCAGGATTACAGATAGGTTAAAGTCTGTTCCAGTGATTATTTCTTTTTCCATTCTCCTGCAGCAGATGATGTACAGATTATTTTAGATATTTATGTTTGCTGAAATATTGGCATCCATGAAGACTTTCATATTCCTTACCTCCAGCAAAGTATTTGTTCAAAGTAGTATACCAGATCTCTTAACTGTTTCTGCAAAATATCATATGCCCTCTGATGCTGGTTGGCTTTTGGGGGGGGGGATGTTTAAGTATGCAATAACAAATGATGGCTTGGAGGTGTTAAGTAGGTATGCCCAGCTTCTGCTTCTTTCTGTTTTGACGATAGTAAGAATAAGAATAATCCTCCCACTGTGATTGTTGGGTGGAAGGGTAAAGCCCAAAAAGCACCTGTGTGAATGGGGCTTCCATTAGTGTATTTTTGGTAGGCATTACTGTAGTTGAAGTATTTCAAGCCCATATATTATTAGTAGGTAATATATCATATTATATTAGTAGTAGGTAACAGCTGGTACAGGCATACCCCGCTTAACGTCGCTTCACTTAACGTCGCCTCGCTATAACGTACATGCTCCATACTCCACCATACCCCACTTTAACGTAAGCGCTTCGCAATAACGGACACTGACGGAACTTGCGTTCCACGTGCCACGTGCGTTGCGAAGCGTCGTCTGAGCAATCTGAGCGGAGTGATTGAGCGAACTAGCGATCTGAGCGGCTGTTGCCTTGGAGACAGAACTGTAATCATTTAAATGTAAATCATTTACCTTTAAGTACTTTACTTTACAGTACTGTAAAGAGCGATCGGAGCTCTGCCTGCCCCGGCCTAGGTCGGTGGTGGCAGTGTGTGTGTGTGGGGGGGCACCTCGTGCTCTTTAGATCCCCCTGATTTCGTTTTACTGACCCATTTTATACCTCTCCTTCTCCATTGTCCCATCTGCTTTACTGTAATTGTTTGTGATAAAAAAATAATAATAAAAAAGAATTCTTTAGATCCCCCTGATTTCATTGTCCCATTTTATACCTCTCCATTGTCCCATCTTCCTTTCCTGCTTTAATTAAATACTTTTCTCTCTCTGCCTATCATTAGTTCTGGCTTTTGCCACTGCTGGCTTGTGTGTGTGTGTGTGGGGTGTGCATTGGGGTGTGGGGTGTGCATTTCCCTTGCCTTCAGTACAGTACAGGTACTGTAGTACAGTACAGGTACTGTAGTACAGTACAGGTACTGTAGTACAGTACAGGTACTGTAGTACAGTACTGTACAGTATCATGTACAGTACATAATGGCAGATACAAAGAAAAGTCATAAATCTATCACCTTAGATATGAACCTTATTTTATTTTATGTTTATTTTAGTTTTAAATGCGTTATTTACATCAGTTACGCCCGTATATGATGATTGCAGTGCAGTACATGCATCGATAAGAGAGAAAAAAGTAGTGCTTCACTTTAAGTACATTTTCACTTTACGTACACGCTCCGGTCCCATTGCGTATGTTAAAGTGGGGTATGCCTGTATAGCACAGTAGGGAGGAGAGCCTGGCTGGGAGTCCAAAGTCTGTGAGTTCAAATCCCCGCTTGTGTCTCCTGGGTGTCAAGGGCCAGCTAAAGATCACCCCACAGTGAGTGGCTCGGGTTACGTGCCCTGCCGCCTGTGCCGCCGTGGGCAAGCTGCATAGTCCCAAGGAGCCTAGTTGCTCCCCAGCTGGCAGTTGTGGAGAAGGAAGGGGCCGGCTTGTGCAGCTGTGGCAAGGAGGCCTAGCCTCGGAGGCAATGGGAAACCCCCTCTGAATGCCGCTTACCATGAAAACCCTATTCCTAGTTCGATTTCAACAAGGAGGAAGTTGAATCTCCAGTAGAAGGGGTCGAGGTCCACTCAGCCTTCCATCCATCCGTGGTCGGTAAAATGAGTACCCGGCATATGCTGGGGAGTAAAGAAAGGTGGGGAAGGAACTGGCAATCCCACCCCATGTATATGGTCTGCCTAGTAAACGTTGCAAGACGTCACCCTAAGAGTTGGAAACGACTCGCACTACAAGTGCGGGGTGTCAGCTCTGCACTGAGACAGCACTGTCGGTGGGGGCTGGAAATTCCTGGGTATTTACCAGGGCAGGAAAGTCCTTAGCTGGCAGTCTGGTCGTAAATCTGCCAGGCTAACGAGGATGAAGCATGATAAGGGCAAGGCCCGTCCTAAGCTTACGTGCCAAGCCAGAAGTCCAGAAGCGAGGTCAGTAGAGGTCCGGGTTCAATTGCCAAGGGTCAGTCCAAGATAAGATTCAGGGAAACTAGAAACACACGAAGCCACGTCTGACGTTGTAGTCAGCAACAAGCTGAAGCCAAGGTTTGACTTTTAAGGAGCAGGTTTGTCAGCAGGTGTGAGCCATCAGCGTTTTGCCCTTAAGTGGACAGGCCTGCCCATCTTCTGCCTGACCTTCTGCTGTCTACGTTCTGCAGGTGAGGGGGGAGTCTCCTGTTCACTGTCTACGTCTGGCTGAAGGGCTTCAGCTGTGTCTGGGGTGCTCTGCAGCTGAGGGGGAGAAGGAGCTGGGTTCTCAGGAGTTTCCTCCGTTTCTCCTTCTGGGTCTGCTGCTTCTGGGTCTGCTGCTTCTGGGTCTGCTGCTTCTGGGTCTGCTGCTTCTGGGTCTGCTGCTTCTGGGTCTGCTGCTTCTGGGTCTGCTGCTTCTGGGTCTGCTGCTTCTGGGTCTGCTGCTTCTGGGTCTGCTGCTTCTGGGTCTGCTGCTGTTACTCCCGAGTCATCCTCGTCTGATGAGTCCTCTGACGGGGCCATGACACGGGGACACCTTTTCCTTTAGGGTTGCTATAAGTCGGGATTGACTTGAAGGCAGTCCATTTCCAACCTCTGTTTGATTCTAGTAATTGATTTACTGTAAAAGGAGCTAATCCTCTTTCATATTTTGCATAACTCTATTGGCTAAACAGACAGTGCTTGAGACTGAATTGACTGTTGGAATATGTGGTTCAACTCGAACTCGTGGGTTGAGGCTGCATGGGGTTAAAAGGGTAGATAGAGAAGAAACCTCATGATTGCTAGGCTCATACCTATCCTTTGATCTCCTGCTGACTCTCCCTTCCTGCTAGACTGATATGCTTAGGATGTTGACCACATCTTCTGGTCTCCTTACTTCCTTCTTCTTTCTCTTGAGAGTGAGAGCAGACATCTTCTCTTTGTTTCTCCCTTTCCTTCAAGCATGAGGGCAAACACTAGGCTTAGTGTTTACATCTCCAACTTAGCTAGTTAGCTAGATGTAGAACTTTTTCCTATTGTATGTACTTCCTGAATAAAGTAGTTATTTCTTATTTTAAAGCTTAAAGTCTGACTAATTTGCAGGGAAGGTGTAATCTTTAGCAAAGATTCAAATACACAAAGCTCACTCAGACACTCAAATACCTAATTTCGCTACTCTGCAACAATGACTTTGGTGCAGAATGAAATGCCATGATTGAGAGAAAGAGTGCTTCCTTTGAGCTTGTAAGCTGTTCCCACTCTTCTCTTGTGTGCAAACTTCCCTTCTCCCCCCGCCCTCTTTGGAGCCAATGGTGTCTTATCTTAATGGTAATCATGGTTTGATCAACCAGAGTTTGCAGTTAATCAAGTTCAGTTCTATAAAGAAATGTGGAGAATGCAGACTTACTCTATGTGTTGTAGTCCTTTAAGACTGTCTATAGACAGAAGAAATTGTCCTGACTACTATTATGGCTGATGGGCTGACTTCCAAATACTGGGTCCCTGGGCAGATACTCTGAGGAGAGGAGAGGGTGCAGCTCAGCCAGTACCTGACAGGGCCTGTTGTGTCAATAGCAAAAGATCTGTTGACCCAGTCTCAAACTGATGCTTTTTGAGACTGAGATGCTGGCTACCTGCTAGAACATTGTTTAATTGTTCAGGTGAGTAAAAACAGGCCATTTAGCAGCCCTAAATGAAAATTCCTGGACAAATTGGAGTAGTTGTTGTTTGGTTGTAGCTGACTGAGTTGTGTGTGTTGAATGTTCTCTCAGGAATCTGGACAAGCAAGTGTGACAGCATGAGGTAATTTTCTTTGATGCAGTTGCTTGTGGTAATAAGTTTTGGCACGAAGAGGCGCCATTTTGTCGGGCTGCGCTGAGGCTGTGTGTGCGGGAGCCCGACCCAGCTCTTTCCATCTAGCAAGGAGGATTACCCAATCTCTTACCCTTGGAGGCCCCCTCCTTTCCCGCTTTTTCTCCGCGGCTTTGCTTCTCTGCTGCCCTACAGGGGCAGAGCAGCAGCAGCCCCTCTCTCCTGTGGCAGTGCCCCTTGTTGCAGCCGCAGCTGCCGCTGGGGACCCACCAGCAGGCGGGATCCGCTCTTCGCTGCGGCTGCAGCCATCGCCTGGGACCCGCCGGCTGGGGGATCGACTTCCCTCTTGTGGCTTCGGCCGCTCAGTAATAACCCAACAATCAGCTGGCCAGAGGGTCCTTCACACTCCGCTGGCACTAGGTGGCCCAGCGGGGCCAGCACAGCTGCTTGGAGCGTCAGCGGGTCCTGCGTGACGGCATGCAGCCCACTCTGCTGCTGGTGCACCGGTCCGCCGGCAGGCAGCCGCCTGAAGGAGCTCCTGCTCCCGCCCCCCCAGCCTTCAGCTGGCTGGCGGACCACTGCAACCACTTCCCATGGAATAGGGAAGCAATAGGTTGCTCAGCCTGCAGTGCCCCCTCCTGGTTAAAAAATAAAATAAAATAAAAAATTAAAAATAAAGATAATTATGAAAAGAAATGTGAATAAGCTAATAGGATGAAATAGGAATTCAAGTCAAGTTTTTTGTATCATGTAGCTCCACCTCATACCAATCACGGTAGTGAGCAGAGCAGATCTTGCTTATACCTCGGATCCTAAGCCTCCACAAGCTGAGGGCGAAAGGTTGACCAACAGTCAGTTTTTTATACTACCACCCCATACCAATTGCGGTACTGGGCAGAGTAGGCCTGGACTGGCACTCAAGTCATTACGCTACCACCCCATACCAATTGCGGTACTGGGCAGAGCGAGCCATTGCCAGCGTTCCGACGTTATGTTACCACCCCATACCAATCGTGGTACTCGGCAGAGCAAGCCTTGGTCGGCACTCAGACGTTATGCTACCACCCCATACCAATCACGGTACTGGGCAGAGCAAACCTTTGGGGCACTCAAACGTAATGCTGCCACCCCTTACCAACTGCGGTACTGGACGGAGCATGCCGTTTTGCTTTTGCACCCAGTCCTTTTGTTAGGTGGCCATTCCACCTCCCAGGCTAACTGGACTCACCACAGTAGTCAGCGAGTCAGCAACCTTGCCATAACTCCTCCACATGGCCTCTAAACAGGATGTGGCCAAGCTGCCTGGCTCCTCGCTCGCACAGTCAGCTCAACCTATGGCGAGCCCACCCCTTCCCCCATCGGTTCAGAAGGCTGCTCAACCTCCTCCTGCCACCAAAAAATCAAAGAGGACATGCCGCAAGGGACCCTCTAGTCAGCCCTCCAGCAGGGCTAGATACATGGGGCAGGAGGAGCAGACACATGTCCTAGCGCCCCAGACAGCCCATAATCTCAGGGACCAGGGCCCCTTAGGGCCGGGGTCAGGCAACGTACCCAATGTAGAGCCCTCAGATGGCGAATCTAGTGGCCTCTCCCAGCAAACAGCTTGCCCAATGTGCTCGTCAAGCCGTTCTACTTCGAGCCAGGGCTGGCCTCTGGATTTTCAGGAGGATTTCATGGAGAAGTTTAGGGAAGCCTTCTTTAGCTCCATGGCTAGCAGCTTCCGGGGGGCGAAAGGCTAGGAGCAAGTCTCATCGCATGACGGAGCCTACCCCTTATCCAGAGGAGGAGGGGGAGTTGTCCCCAAGTCTTTTTGACGCGTCGAGAGGCAGGTTCCGCGAGGAGCAGCCACAAGACCATGACCTCCCATCGGATGAGGAGCTCTCAGAGGCAGGTTGGAGCACCAATTCTGAGGACAAGGAGCCTGAGCCTCTTCCGCAGCGCCTCTTCAAGTCTTCTCACTACCCCCGGCTCTTGAGGAGAGTCAGGACTACCTTGGGCGTGGAAAACCTGAGGGTTGATAAGGCTGCTGCTACGGGCATAGATCCGGAATGGGCTTCATCCTGTCTCGCAGCCCCCATTCCAGCTCCGGTCCGCAGGTCTGCCCTGGCGAAATGGAACAATCCCTTGCAGTCCCGTAGAAGGAGAACCCTGGCTGACAAGTTATATGTCATTGAAGCTGATGTCATGGAGTTTCTTCAGAGCCCAACCGTGGACATGCCAGTGTTGGGCCTTGTCTCTAGATTCGTTCTCCCTAAAGGGAAGACACAGCTAAAGGACCCTATGGAGCGCCGGTTGGACTATGCCTTGAAGCGGGCTCACGAGGCCGTCGCCATTGCCTTCAGAGCCTCTAGCACTGCATCAGCCTTCGCTAGGGCCTCCTTGGTCCAGCTGGCCGAGCTACTGGACAACTCTGAGCAGGACCCAGAGTGCACTCAGAAGGCTCTGTGAAAGCTTCATAGAGCAGCGTCCTTCATCGCAGATGCCACAATGGACTCCTCTCAATTCGCGGCCAGATCCATGGCAGCCGACATTGTGGCACGGCGCACTGTCTGGCTCAAGCATTGGGAGGCTGACAACACAGCCAGGGCCAATCTATGTAGACTTTGTATGTTTTTAATTATAATTATTTTTTATCTGGAAGCCGCCATGAGTTCCAGTTTTGGAAAAATGGTGGGGTATAAATAATAATAATAATAATAATAATAATAATAATAATAATAATAATAATAATAATAATAATACCATACATGGTGACCGTGAGATGCGAGGGCAGGTGTTTCCAGAGAAAATACACCCCCTACAACTCTTTTCCAGCCCTTTTGAGCCTCTAGACAATCCCCAGGAGGTAGAGACTACAAACCCTCCTCCCACTACTCATGGGCTAGACCCCACTACGACACCAAGCAGCGTCCAGCTCAGGGAGGCTGCTCAGACTACACAGCTGCCGCCCCCAAGCGTGGCAGTCGGGCCCGTCTTCAATGACGTCTTACACATCGGGGGCCGTCTGCTACGCTTCGCCCCCACATGGGAGGACATCAGGGCGGACGCCTGGGTCCTCAACACAGTCACCAGAGGTTATTCATTAGAATTTTCCCACCCACCACGTCCCGGATACATTCCCTCCAGGCTTCCAAGGGATCAACCAAGAAAGCTCAATCTGTCAGCAGCTGTACGACACCTGGTGGAGATCCAGGCTGTAGAGGAGATCGAGCAGTCTCAGCATGGCTCAGGCATCTACTCTGTCTTGTTTCTCGTGCCCAAACGGGACCTCTCATGGAGGGCAATCCCAGACCTCAAGCACCTAAACAGGTCGGTGAAGTACCGCAGATTCAAGATGGAATCCCTAGCCTCCATCAGGGAAACCCTGCAGGAAGGTGATTACCTGGCGTCCATAGACTTGAAGGAGGCATATCTCCATATACCGATCCTTCCTGGGCACAGGAGGTTTCTGAGGTTCTCGCTCACTACAGAGCCCTGCCTTTTGGCCTCTCGTCAGCCCCGAGGGTGTTCACAAAGATCATGGCGGCCGCAGTGGCTCATCTCCGGCTCCAGGGAGTACACATCTATCCGTACCTCGACGACCTGCTCTTGAGGGCAAGCATTTTACAGCGCACCCGGGACCATGTCCACCTTACCTTAACTCTTCTCAACAGACTGGGCTTCCTAGTCAACCACGGGAAGAGGCACCTAGCCCCCTCTCAACAGCTGCAGCATCTGGGGGCCCTGATAGACACAGATCGTGGCTTCATTTGTCTCTCCCCTCAAAGGGTACAAGCAATCAGGGAGACAGCTTCTTTCCTCCGACGAAGCAGATCGGTGGACATCATGAGCCTGGCCAGGGCCCTGGGGCTCTTTGTATCAACCATTCAGATAGTTCCGTGGGCGTGCCACCATACACGTCGCCTGCAGTGGGCCCTGCTCCCCCATCAGACAAGCATTGCAAGATGCCGGCATAAACGGATTCTTCTGTCCAGGGAGCTCTGAAGGTCCTTCCAATGGTGGACGAGGCAGGACAACCTGCTAAGGGGTACCCTCTTCCTGGAGCCCTCCAGGACCATAATTACAACGGACGCCAGCCTGCTGGGTTGGGGAGCGCATTGCAGCACAGCATACACACAGGGCATCTGGTCAGAGGAGGAGACGAATCACAGCATCTACTAGAACTCCGAGCAGCTCGTCTCACCCTCCTTCACTTCAGCCAGCTGTTCATCTCGACAATGTCATGGTTTACACCGACAATTCAATGACGAAGGCTCACATCGTCAGACAAGGGGGAAACCGATCAAGGAGCCTACAGGCGGAGACCTCCCTTCTCATGCAGTGGGTGGAGCAAAACCTCACTTCCCTGCCAGCAGAGCACCTCAGCGGGGAGCACAACACCACGGCAGACTGGTTCAGCCGCCAGAGGGTTCTGCCATGGGAGTGGTCTTTACACCCGCAGGTGTTCGCCAGAATTCAGCTGAGGTACGGCCTGCTAGAGATAGACCTCTTCGCAACAAATCTCAACCACCAGCTGCCTCGCTTCTTCGCCCTACACCGGTCCCTGGGAGCGGTGGGCCCACCTAGTGCTGATTGCTTCCTAGTGGCCACGGAGACCATGGTTCTCGGAGCTCCTCAACCTCTCAGTCGTGGATCCGTGGAGGCTACCACGGAGGTAGGATCTGCTGTGCCAGGGGCTGCTTCATCACCCGGACCCGGATTGGCTGAGCCTGATGGCGTGGCCCTTGAGCAGAGAATCTTGAGATTACGTCAGGAGTCATCAACGTCATTTTGTCGACACAGCGACCATCCATGACTAGAATCTACCAGGCTACATGGAGGGCATTTGCTGTCTGGTCACTCCAGGAAAATTCGCCCGTCTAAGGCCAGTGCCCCACAGATACTGAAATTCTTGCACAGGGGGCTCCGACTTGGCCTGAAGGCCACCACGTTAAGGAGGCAGGTATCAGCCATATCTGCCTTCCTTTCGCCCACTTCCGGTCAGCCAGTTGGCAGCAATCTGCTGCTCCGGCGTTTCCTCAAGGGAGCGGCGGCTTCACAGCCTCCGACCAGCCACTGCTTCCCCTCTTGGGATTTGCAGAAGGTTCTATTTGCACTGCAGAGATCACCCTTCAAGCCACTAGAGACCATTCCTCTTCAGCTCTTGACCTATAAGGTCCTATTTCTCATCGCCATCATGTCAGCCAGGTGTGTCCCAGAGCTGGGCGCTCTGTCGGTTGCACACCAGCTCTGCACCTTTCACGAGGAGTCCGTGGTCCTTAGAACGGACCCATGCTTCATCCCTAAGCTCAGTTCCTCCTTCCACAGGGAACAGGAACTGATCCTACCGTCCTTTTGTCCCAGACCAGTACACCCAAGGGAAAAGGAGCTGCATTGCCTAGATGTCACTAGGGCGCTTAGGCTGTACATAGAGAGAACAAAAAAGCTGAGGTCCATGGAGGCAATGTTCATATCGCTCCACCCCAGGTCTCGGGGCAAAAAGGCCTCCACTCCAACCTTAGCGAGATGGCTAAGAGCTTGCATCATCAGGCTGGCCTATGAGGCCAGCAACTTGGCACCACCACAGTGCATTACGGCCCACTGAACGAGGGCAGCCTCCACCTTGGCAGCCTTCTCCACTAAGAGAGAAATCTGCAGAGCGGCAAATTGGTCTTCTCGTTCTACCTTCATTAGACACTATAAGATAGACCGTTGAGCCTCGGCCGAGGCCTCCTTCAGGAAATGGGTCCTGCAGCAAGCGATCTCTACAGATTAGTGGGCTCGCCTGACCCACCCAGATGGGATGGCTTTGGTATGTCCCACGTGATGGACTGGCATCCAGGGAAAATGAACAGTTGGTTCTCACCAGAAAGGTGATTTTACTGGATGCCAGTCCATCACGGCCCGCCCGGTTCGGTACGTCGGGGCTTGACCACTATTTCTACCCTAGAGTCAAGCTGCTGCCAGTGCATTCGAAGGCTCTCATAGAAGGGGGGAGAGAGAGAGAGAGAGAGAGAGAGAGAGAATTGACCTTCTGGGCCAATCATTTTTCCTTGTAAATATATGGAACACTTTTGCCTACGTTATCACCGCAGCCCTTTTTCTCCGTTAGCTATGCTAGGCCGTCGCTGGCCGCAGTATTTTTAACCTCTCTGGATTCGTGCCAGGACTGCACATAAGCTATTCTAGTATTACGCCTTGGGCAACGGCGTCCGAAAATGAACTGGGGCCTACAGGCCAGCGACGCCCCCTCAGACTGCAAACATCAGCGCATTTCCTGTCCTTGGACCAGATGACAGACTACTACCCACATGATGGACTGGCATCCAGTAAAATCACCTTTCAGGTGAGAACCAACGGTTCATTTTACCAAAGATTCCCTAACTCCACCCAATGTGGACAGGTTTTGAAATGGCTATCTTGACAGGAAAGCAGTGCAGATGGCTTGTTATCTTGCTAGAGAACGCATAATTTCTTCCCCAATATCCTTTGTCACTAGATAGCTTGAATACTTCCTTTACACAGTAGGTTAGTTTCTTTGCTCATGAAGTTCAAAAAAAGGGTTTGTTCAGTTTCCAGTGGTACCTTTAATTGTGTTTGAAAAATGTAAGAGGGGGGGTATATTAAGAGGTTCCTCAATGTTGTAAAATCTTGACCTGCTCTGTTAAACTTTAATTTGAAAGACGTGGAGTAAGCTTAGCACCATAAGCATTGTTTTGTTTCTCCCACCAGATCAGCCAGCGTTACTAACCTGTCCCTGGACCGCTCGGGGTCACCCATGGTGCCTTCCTATGAAACATCTGTCAGTCCACAAGCTAATCGCACTTATGCCAAGGAGGCCAATGAGGATGAGCGCAAAATTCTTCTGGTACAAGCCAAGCTTTTGTTTTACCTTGCATTCTTCCGACAGAAATAAGTGGTGTTATTCCTTTTGTTATTCCTGCTTTCTTAAGTACAGCCTCGTCCTCTCCTTTGGTGGTAGTTTTTGCACTGTTTTAATGCTATTTCGATCTCACCCTTCCTCCAAAGAGCTTAGGGTGGTGTACAAGGGTTATCCCATTTTACCCTCATTGCAATCCTATATGTACATATGAAAATATATTGTCATGTGAATATCCTTTTTTAACAGGATTTAAGAAGGTTCAGCTTAAATATAGGAAGGTTAGCAGCTTTTTTTAAAAAAGCCCTTTAAAGAATGACTAAACCTGTGTGTAGTTAGGTCTAAGAACACAACTGTAGCAGCTGTTTTGAACCAGCTTTACAAGAGAAAATGCTAGCACTCTTTTGTGTACGTGTATGATCAGTGTAATTTTCTAACTTTTGCTGTGCTACGTAAAACAATTTATGGGGCACTATTGCTTCTATATCTTAGGACTAACCTATATGCATGCATGGGTATTGCTTGATACTTTCTGACTTGCAGCTAAATATATTAACTACATCTTTTTGAAAAGTATTATATTGGAGATGGTGTCTGATGATCAGAGATGTTATTTCTCTGGTCTCAGGCAGTCAAGCCATTGTTTGATGTTGCCACCCTGGACTCGTTTGGGAGGAAGAATGGGACAAAAATTTAATAATAAATGAGAATGTGCATGTCTGAATCTCCCTAATTACTAACATGGTTTGTAATACATTGTGGTGTCCACTTTGGAGCCTGTTTATCGCTGACTTCGGAGACCTGCTTGTTGTATGGGAGATACAAGGTCTTGTTTATTTGGTTTCCTTGATTGTATTTCTGTGATTCTAAAGAGACACGGGGCAATGGCATGGGACCATTCACGTCCCTTCTTCATGCAAACCACTCTTGCTCCCAGAGAAGGGGAAATCTAATGACTAGGGGAGGACAAAAAGTGCCAAAGCAAGGATAGTTTTGAAATTTTCACTGTATATTTTCAAGCATTATAGTGTCTTCAGAATAGGGTTGGACTTCTTTGTTATTATTTTAACATAATCTAGCAAGAATGTTCTAAATAGTTGCTACTCAACCTCTTCACAGCTGAACTGATAGCAGTCTGAGATACAATCTCTTGTTAGCTGTTCTAAGTGTCAAGGGCACAGAATGTTCAGCAGAGCTTTTTTATTGCTTTACCTGAAGAGAATCAATAGACAAGGTGTTACAAACTGTCTGGTGGTGAAAGGAAGTTTGACATTTTAATCTTTTTTCTTTTGTAAGTATGTGCAGTCAAAATAAAAAGTCCAATAAGATATAGCTTAAGTTTGCTCATACAACATATATTCACCTGCTCCTTTTTATAAATGTTCCTAAAACAGCACCTGCCTCAGTACATTAGGGCTGGGAACCATGTAAATCACGTTCAACAAAAGTAAGCAGCACCTCTCAAGACAGAGAGAACACTTAAGCCCACCAAACATGCGCTATCTAAAAATGTCATCATTTTGCCTTGTAGGACTCAGTTCAGTTAAAGGACCTGTGGAAGAAAATATGCCATCACAACAGTGGGATGGAGTTCCAGGATCATCGTTATTGGCTGCGAACGCATCCCAACTGCATCGTAGGAAAGGAATTGGTCAATTGGCTCATGAGGAATGGCCACATCACTACCAGGTAATAAGGATCCATTTATAGTTCATGAGATTAGAGGACTTTTTCAAACTAGGTATATTTAAGATGAGGATAAAAGTAGTGTTTTCTGTATTGTTAGATCACAACCAAATTATGAAACGCAAACAGTATTTTAAAACACAAAACCTAAAACCACCCTATCCTGAATCCCATCTCATTTCTAATCTAAAGTAATTTTAAAAAATTTCTTGGATAGAAAATATTCCTATACTAAAGACAGGTTTAGCTGGGCTTGTTCCAATCAATAGTTTGCCTTTCATGAATGTAATATGTCTCCATTCCTCAAATTGTTTTTTGCTTATTCTGCTGAGTCCTAAACTTTTTAAAGCATTGATTCCAATTTATTATAATGCAGACATTTTGTGTCCAATAACTGCATTAGAGCCAGTGTGGTGTAATGGTTAAGGTGCTGGACACTGGCCTGGGAGACCAGGGTTCGAATCCCCACATAGCCATGAAGCTCACTGGGTGACCTTGGGCCAGTCACTGCCCCTCCGCCTCATGAAAACCCTATTTATAGGGTTGCCATAAGTCGGAATCGACTTGAAGGCAGTATATTTTTAACTGCATGGCAAGGGTGGGGATCCTTTGGCCCTCCAAATGTTGCTGAACTACAGCTCTCTTCAGCTCCAGCCAGCATGACCAATTGTCGAGGCTGATGGAAGATGTAGTCCAACAACATCTGAAGGGCCTAAGGTTCCACACTCCTGCTGTATGGAACTCCAGATTTTTTGTTTGTGCTTTTCGTGCCTGTGGCTAAGTGTGCTGCAGTACAAAAAAAAAGTTTTTAGTAAGAATCTTTTCATCATTTAAAAATCTCCCAATGTTGTTAATATTTATAACTTAAATATTCATATTTGTCTTAATTTATCTTGCACACTTTCCAAAAAGTAGAACACAGAAGTATTCTAAAGTGGAAATGTGTACCTGTCTAATGAATGTTCTTTCAGTATAGACCATTTATACGAAGCATGGTGTGTGGCCCACTTAAAATATTTATGGCCTTTTTCAGGACAAAGCTCCTCCAAAGCAACTTACAAAGTCTGTGTGTATTTGCGTATAATCAGGATTAGTAAAACGAAGGAGAAAATAGATTCACAAAGTTAAAAACAGGAACCCCCCACATTTTGATGACTGGGACAAAAAATTATTCAGGGGAGGCCACTAGAAACAAATGAGTCTTCAAGACCTTCCACACTGTCTGCAGTATAGCTACCCTCCTCACCTCTACTGTACTGGGACAGAGTTCCAAAGGTGTGGTGCCATGGCAGAAAGGGGCCCCTCTCTTGTGGTCACACATCTTGCAGATATAGGAGGGCCTCTTATTGAGATCCCAGTGTGCAGACAGGACAGGTGCTCCACCTTGCATCTTGGGCCCAAACCACTTAGGGCTGTGAGGGTTAAAACCAGCACTTTAAATCAAGCCCAGAAACTGTGCAGTTGCTTGGGGTCTGCCTGACGTTAGAGGAGGAGTTGCCTTCCATTTCAGCATAGGGCAAGTAAGTAAATCAAGATGATTAATTGGGCAGGAAAGGGGTGGGGAGAGAGGAACCTCTGCTTCTTTGCACAAGTTCTGGATTGATCAACAAACAGCTATTTAAGTGGGTAGCAGTACATTACAGCAGGGATTTGTATTAGATGGCTTATGATCTCTTGTGACTCTACAGCTGAGTGAAACAAATAGTTCTGATATTTATTCAGTGCACCAAATGTCCTTAGCTTAGATAGCCGGTTATAGTGAAACACTGGAGGAATAAGCTAATAGCACAACTTAGTGGTTCTGGACATAACTAAGCTGGTGGGAAGGCAGTAGTGGAATGGATGTAACAGTTAAAGCCTTGTTACCCGGCAACTTGAGGATGAAGTCATGAAATACTCATTACACTTAATGACATTAAAAGGAGTCAAATGTGTCCTTCCCGGAGATTCTGGGCGGTGTCCAACAAAAAAGTTGCACTAGCAAAAGGGATTTCCCCACTCTCCTCCTCCGCGCATATCCCAGCCATCTGCGAATCTACCAGAATAGATTTAGGGGGCAGAGTATGGGAGATCATTCTGTTGCACAAGGGATTTCCCCACTCTCCTCCTCCGCGCATATCCCAGCCATCTGCGAATCTACCAGAATAGATTTAGGGGGCAGAGTATGGGAGATCATTCTGTTGCACAAGAGTTATCCTTGTACAGACAGAACAATCTGGTTAGCATTATATTAAATACAACCCAATATTTTTCATTTTGCTAGAATAAGAACCATCCAGTATTTCTGAATGGAGCTGACCTTCTCCATGTCACTTAGTGGGATGATTTAGGGCCTATCATTTAAGGAATACTTTTGTACATCTTCTCTTTGTTTTGTTCACCCCCTTCCTCATTTTGCTTTTTATTACTTGCTTTTTGTTATTTGTCCTATGAACTGCCTACATCTCTTTAGAAAGATCTGTCTTCCGATTTGTGGCTGAGATCCTTTGGGTAATCTGTGCAATGGTGTTGAGGATTCTAGTCCATGAAAGTTTGTGCCATAGAATTTCTTGTTTATCTTTAAGGTGCCACAGGATCCTTTTGTTTCTGTGTGATGAATTGGGCTTATCTGATAGTTGGCCTGGGAAATATAAGGTTCTTTTTCTCCCCTGGCCAACAATCAGACAGAGCTGTAGAGCTCTGTCTGCTGAAACCCAGTGGGCATGTGGGGCTCTGTGAAGCTTTTGTTTTAGACTTATAAATACTTTTGGTAACTAACTTGAGATCCAAAACTTGACTGTCTTCCAGAGCTCAAGCCATTGCAATAGGTCAGGCGCTGGTAGATGGCCGTTGGCTGGATTGTGTCAGTCACCATGATCAGATCTTTAGAGATGAGTATGCACTCTACAGACCTCTACAGGTATGGATTTCTTTTGCAGTGATTTTACATGTGAATTGGGCTGCTTATAAATTTGCTTTCTGTTGTTGTGTAGTAGTTTAGACTTTTTTCCAGCCAGAGATCAAAAACCCAATGGGCCTTGGCAGTTTCCCCAAGACTAGCTGTTCAATCTCAGTGTTTGCTTGTCTGAAAAGGTGTGCAAAAGCAGTTCTGATAAGTCACAAATGTAAACTAATTCACTTAAGGTTAAGAAATGTAGCAAGAAGGCTGTGAAACTTTCAGTGAAAGGAAAGGTAGGCATCTTCCAGGTAACTGGAGAAGAAAAGTTGGTGGATAGGGAGGAATCAGATAAAGAGGAAGTTCTTAACAAACGAAAATGACTTTTAGAAATGAGAGCTGAAGCTAAATATCAAGCATACTTCAGTTTAGACTCTTTCATCATGGGCTCCTGCTGGGAGGAAGGGCAGGATATAAATCAAATAATAAATAAAATAAATAAATAAAAATCATATGTAGAAAACAGGCAGTTTGTGTTAGATTGTTTTTTTGATGGACCTCATTAAGGGCTTTGTGACAATCGTAAAGAAATGGCATACCTCCCGTCACATAACTAACTGACTCAGTCAAATTCAAACAAATAGGCTGGGCAATGTAAGTCATTTCTTAATGGCCCAAGTGTTTGACAGTAGTGGCCTCTTCACTCCAGGGGTAAGTTGGTGAGCTGAATGCAAAGAGACCAGTAGCTTTCTGAATAAGTAGCGTGCACCATTGTTCTGGAAGCATCATTTTTGAATGTACCAAACTGTAAGAAATAAGAACCATTGGGTTTTGTTCTATTTTGGTCTGTATAGTTTATTCATAGGAACTTTGACTTACATCTAGTCCTTTAGGAACCTTTGGCTTGCTCTCACTTATTGTGCAATTCAGTGCAATAAATGGGCTTGGAAAAAATATTTACCCACAATTATATTCCACAGGGATTTTTAAAAATTAAATTCAAAATAATTTTAAATAGAAAAATCCCACAGGGATTTTAAAAAAAATTAAATGGCTTAATGCCGTTGGGGGGGAATATAACTTAATTCATTTAGTTACTACTTTCCCAACTCACACTCTAGTGCTTTGGCCGTCAAATAATGGCCAAGACTTTCACTTAGTTGACTGGAACCACTGTTCAAAGACTTTGGAGTCAAGCCATACAGGGTAGTTTAGTTCTGCTAGTTGACGTAGCTGTCATGGGCTGGTACAGGAACAATGCAGGAATTTGTGAAGTGAAATATTATCTGCCTTAGATCTAGAGGGTGTGTAGCATTGTTGTGTATGCACTGCAGGATTCAGTGAGGGGTGGTGGAAGATGCTATCTTTGCTTACCCAAAGCACCATGCTGCTTTTTGAATCTTTAAAACAGTGGCTTGGGGACAAGAACAAACATATAATGCTAAGGCAGACCATGGTTTAGAGTGAACAAGCAAACATTTGCGTTCCTGGAGTGAAGATTGCAGCCACTGTGCTCGTTTCCTGGCCATCCTACTCCAGTGCTATTTGGGGCTAAACCATGGTTTCGTTTAGCATTGGGTTTGAGCCTGGGCTCATGGTTTGTCTCACTTGGTTACAGCACTTGCTTTTTCTGGAGCAAGACAAGCATGGGTTTAGATGTAATGCTAAGCCATTACATAGCACAGCAGCAGGATGACTGGGAGAAGAGTGCAGGGGGCCATGTTCTTCACTCCAGGAACACACACTTTTGTTCATTCATATTAAGCCATAGTTTGGCTTAGTGTTGTGTGAACCTGATTACTATGTCAGCTGTGCTGCCTTTCTTTTTGTCTTTTTTTATACGTGTAGAGGCCTAAATCATTTTGACTTCGCTGATATCTAATGACCAGTGATTGTGCAAGTGTAGAAAAAAGGCAGTGTGATACTGGCTTCAGCTTTCATCTAGAGCAGCCTTTCCCAACCAGTGTGCCTCCAGATGTTGTTGGACCACAACTCCCATCAGCCTCAGCCAGCATTGCCAATGGTCAGGAAAGATGGGAATTGTGGTCCAACAACATCTGGAGGCACACTGGTTGGGAAAGGCTGATTTAGAAGAAAAGGCTTTTAGCTCTTGTGGCTGCAAAGAGGTTTGCAAATGTATGAATAATCCCTGGTGGAATCTTGGAAGCAGAATAAGCTCTCAGGTGTTCAATGACTAGGCTTTTAATGCCCTTCGCAGCTTCTTTTGCATTATCTGTGTGTACCAGAAATAGAATAAAGCTACAAACCTATGTACACTCACATTAAACAAAATCATCCTTGCTTCTAAGCAGCCATGCAAAATGAGAGCATTTGTAAAATTTGCTTAATTTGCATTACCAATAAAGGTAGCAAATTTGGTTTTTCCTTGGTGTAGAATTGTACTTACCTTGGTGCAAAAATCTTAGTTTTATTTCCTTAGTGTGGAGTTCTCCCAACTCTATGTATGGCACTGCTAGAGAACTTGAGCTTGAAAGACCCGCCTGGGTGGGTTTGAGGGAGGCCAAGTGGGAGGGAACAAAACCATTTGAATAATTTAAAGTCTTTTGGGAAATCAAAGACAAAGCTAATGTTTTTCTAATTTAAGCCAAATTGCTGCTTCTTGTGTCTTCATGGTAGATAATTGTTTCATGGCAATTCCTGGAAGTCCCAGTTCTTGCTTCAGAACTGCATTTGTGAAATTAATCTGTGAAGAGGTCAGAGCTGGGCTTTATAGATGGAACAGGTTGATGTCATTTTTTGTTTGGTCAGCTAGAGAATTGCTCAAGTAGTAAATGCGTATCTTTCCTCTGTGGGCAGAGAGTACTAACCTTGGGGCAAAGGCTGTATTTCAGCACAAACACCTTGGCTGTGCTCCCAGTATTATTCTGGTAGCTTCTAGCTGGAGTGTTTAGGTGTAGAAGGGGACCTTATACTGCTGTAAAAATTTTTTCTATAAGGTTATGAAAAATACTGGTGTGAAGGAAACAGGAAATGACAGTGGGGCTGGAATGGCTATAGAATAATGTGTGTGTTTGGGGTGAGCGGGGAATGTGGCATACTTAATTTATTGACCTTTTTCCTAAGCGTCTTCATGTCTAATGTGTAGAGCATGTTATAGAAGTATGCAGTAGGAGTGTAGCTGATATAGTGGGAAATCATTGCATACTAGTCTAGTGCGCCATGTAGATGTGTCTAAATAGAGTGCATATGGTGTTCACATTTATAGCATAACTTTGGATGCCATATTTAGTGCTTTGAAGCATGAACATAACTATCTGTATACCTAGAACTCTCGGGCTAAGTTGGTCCTTCCTGCTTCTCAGAAGCACTGGAGGCCCTGCATGTTGGACTCAAGATATCCTGGAACCTGTTATCTGTGTTCCATGTGAAACTAACTGACATTCTCAACCCCAGCTCATTCTATGAGTCTTCCAGTCACCTTCAGTTTGTGCTTGCAGTGGGGGCATGTATGGGCAGCACATGTATGACTTAAGAGTAGTCACATGATGCTGTCCCACCAATGACTTGGCCTCACAACATTCCCTGGATCCCGCAGGACGGTGTAGGCAGGCAAGGATTTCATGTGAATCTGGTAGGAGCAGAGTGAAGAATTCTGATTAGAGCAGATGTACTTAGTACCACCTTTCACCTCCAAACAACAGAGGGTGGCTATATGCATGCATCCACATTCTGGCCAGGTTCCCTTGCTGGATCGTCACCTTGTAGTGGTAAGTGGGCTTGCATGTTCCAATGAACCCCGTGAGTGATGCCGTCGGGAGTCTTGTACTCCCAGCAGGGTCACCCATGGCGGTAAGGTCAAGGCAGAGAAACCAGACAAAGAATGATCCAAGAATGGCCTCAATGGCAGAACAGGCAGAGGATAACAATGTGTACGTTACAACGGCTGTGAAAGCGGATGAAGGCTGCAGCAGATAAAAGACTTCCAATCATCGTGGTATCCATGCCATTGGATCAAAGCCTTTTTCTGTCAAGACTGTGGGTTGATCATCGTGCGCCGATCTCCCCACATAAAACAAATTCACGCACAGGCGTCTTCCAAGCAAAGACATTATCTTGGAAGACAATCTTACTCAGCCACGAGTGATCGCCAATGAATGAAATGAGATTGATACAGAGACTGTCATTCAGAATGACAGGAAAGAACTTATAATACTGGAAATTAGACACGCGACTCGACGGGGCCCCGAAGAGTTCGCGGGGCGAGGAAGGGCAGGAGCCGCCGCGGGGGGGGGGGATTCCCAAGCCTCCTTCGTGCCTCAGCCTAGCGCCGCCCTGGGGAGCCCCTCCCCCTCTTGGGGGCTTGGTGCCCCGCCCCGGGCTTTCTTTGCCTCCCATGGCGCGGCAGTCCTCACTAGCCTCCCTCCCTCCCTGCAGAGGCGGGCTGCAGAGCCCAGCGGCTAGCTCGCAGCGGCATCTCGCTGGTGGTCCTGGGCCACTTGACCTTGGTGCTGGGGGCCATCATCCACGGCGCCCTCCTGCGCCACGTGGCCTGGCCCGCGCACACCATCACATTGGAGTACGCCATGGCTAATGTCGTTGCGGTGGCTTCTGGGCTCTTGAGCATTGCTGCCGGCGTCCTGGCGATCCTGGTGTCCCGGAGCTTCTCCCACCGTTACCTGCCTTGGATCCTGGTTGTTATCGCCCTGGCAAATGTCCTGATCTCAGGAGCCTGCTGCGTGGGGCTGGCACTTGCCATCTCCCTCACTGTTGTCAACAGTGGCCGTCATCTCTTTACCGGTTGCAACAGTTCTGCCCTTCCAGCTGATGCCCGCACTGTGATAACAAACGAGTGCCCTTTTGACACTACCCGCATCTATGACACAGCCCTGGTCCTCTGGCTTCCTTCCTTGTTGATGGCAGCAGTGGAAGCCGGTTTGTCTGCCTGGTGTTGCATAGCCTCCCTCTCTCTCTGTGGAATTGGCCCCTCTTCAGCCTCCTACAAAGTGGCCCTGCTTCAGGCAGCTGCCCCACAGGAGGTGGCTGCTGAAGAAGGCTCTGAAGGGGAGCCTCACCACCAGCCTCTGGTTGAAATGGACGAGGAAGAGTGCTGCCTTTGAGAGTGGAGGGAAGAGAGTGACCCACTTTTGCTGCTAGACTGTCCTTCATGTTCTTGCACGGACAGATGGGCTTGTGTTCAAGGTGCAGAGCTGGCCAGGCAGGAATCTCTCCCAAATTGTTTTTTTTTAAAGTGTTTTTAAATTTGTATATTTGTTTTTAATGTTTTTAATTGTAAACCGCCCAGAGAGCTTCGGCTATGGGGTGGTATACAAATGTAAATAATAATAATAATAATAAGATAAGACACGTCTCCATTCCAAAAATGCACTTTCTTTGCTTTAGTCTTCTGCAAAGTCTGGCCACAGTTTGGTTGGCCACAGTTTTCTGCAATAAACTGTTCAAAGTTATTCACCTCTAGGTGACTGTTTTTGGAGAAAAATAGATAAGATTTCATTCTTAGAAAAGACTTGAATTTCCTTAAATTAAGGGACAACCCAAGTATAACTAGTTTTTTCAAATGACTTGAACCATGCCTTTACTCCTGAGCTGTACAGACGTATACAGAATTAAAGCCTTGCAAACACCTACATAACTCTGTAGTTTACTTCTACTACCCAAAGTATTCACAGTGCTATGCCTTATTTATCACTATAACTTGCTTTGTTTACACGAGACACTAGATCATAATTGTTCTTGGTTTCCTAATTATTTCATGCATAGGTTCTAACTTTTTATTTTTTGTCAAAATCCATATTTATGCCACATTTTTTAAAATGTATGTGATTTTTAAAAAAATCATTGTAATACTTTTAGATCTTTCCCTTCCAATGAATCTTGCCTCTACCTCTCATCCCACTCTCTCAGTCCTGTGCAATTCATGCTTTTTACAGTAATATCTTATTTCTATAACTTACTTATTTTTATAACATTTAGCTCTTGTGAAAACACAATAAATATAAACAGACCCTCCCTCCCTCCATACAAGGGGTAGGAACCTGTGGCCCTCCAGATGTTGCTGGGCTTCTGTCATTCCCATCATCTCTGAGCGTTGGCTGGGTTTGCTGGGTGGGATGGGAGCTGAGAGTCCAACAACACTGGAGAGGGCCACAGGTTCCCCACCCCTGCTCTACATAGGCAGTAAACATATTTGGATGTTATAATTGCGCTCCCCCCTTTATTATTTACTTTGGCTCACTTGACATAACAGAATGCAGTGTCGTCTTAAGCAATTAGATCTATCATACAGTCTTGTATTAATTTGTATGTTCACATATTCTAATGAAGAAACTATATGCTTAATCCAAGAAGGGTAGCAAGTATAATGAAATAAATGTGTTTTTTCGCTTTCCCCATCTCCCCCCATCCCCCTGATCTGTTAGAGCACAGAATTTTCTGAAACTCCTTCTCCAGACAGTGATTCTGTCAACTCTGTGGAGGGTCATTCTGAGCCTTCTTGGTTCAAAGACATCAAGTTTGACGACAGCGACACAGAACAGATTGCAGAAGATGGAGACGATAACCTGACCAGTGAGTGTCTGTGCCCCTTTTCTGAGGATATATATCTTAGCAAGTAAAGGTTCTGCCTTGCTCTGCCTGCTGCTGTTGTAGAAATAAAAAGCTTTTATCTATTCCTTTTTAGCAGATACAGTATTTTCTGTGTGCTCAGCTAGATTTTTTTCCCCA
Organism: Rhineura floridana; assembly: GCF_030035675.1. Classification (NCBI taxonomy): domain Eukaryota; kingdom Metazoa; phylum Chordata; class Lepidosauria; order Squamata; family Rhineuridae; genus Rhineura; species Rhineura floridana. The sequence continues at coordinate 12,769,059 of NC_084481.1, forward strand.
GGTTCCAAATTGGGATAAGGTCTTTGCACGGTAGCTGACTGGGCATTATGGTCTGGTGGCCACTCTGCTTTTAAAAATAAGCAAATAGCTTCAAAATACCATTCAAATCCTGAGAAGCCCTGATATATAAGTGGGTGAAAATACTGTCTCTCTGTTTCTTCTCTTTCTCTCTTCAGCATTGCACACATTTAATTAAGATAATTTCTTTCCTTTCCTTGCTGTCCTCATGAATACCTATTATATGAACCCACCCTCTCCTCCCTGTATCTCTCCCTTCCTCTCACTCTCAAATCTAAAAGATTCTGCCAGTCCTAGCAAGCGTACCTCAGTCAGCAGCTTCCAGTCTGCCATGGACAGCGACTCAGCCGCTTCCATCAGCCTAAACGTGGAGCTGGACAACGTGAACTTCCATATCAAGAAGCACTCCAAGTACCCACACGTGCCCCCTCACCCTGCCGACCAAAAAGGTATGAGGTAGTTACCACTTGGAGTCACACATGATAAAAAGCAGAGCTTAGGTAGCCATTTGCCTGAACACTGGCTTTCCCTCTCTGATCCTATTTTCTCCCTTTTCTTTCTCTCACATTAGCTCATCTGATTTGAACTGCTGTAGGCAACAAGTTTCCACACAGTTCTGACAGACCATATTTTGTCCAAATAGATCAGGTGTTGTGAACCTTTGGTCCTCCAGATGGTTGCTGAACTACAGCTCCCATCATTCCTGGCCATTGGCTATGCTTGCTGGGGCTGATGAGGGTTGTACCTCAGCAACATCAGGAGGGTCAAAGTTTTCCCACACCTGAAATAGATTAAGTGTTTTGAAGAACATCTACTATTACTCAGGCACCTGTGCTGGATGCAAATATAAGACAGGGCAAGTCCCACTTAGAATTCAGTCCTAGTGGAGGGACTGTAGTCCTGCTGTAATGTAAAGTCCATGGATCGTGCCAAGTTTGGGTTCAGTTCCCTACTCCACCTCAGACCATTGTCTGTCTTCATAGCTGACTTGGTTAATACAGCAGCTCCACATATACAAATGCCAGTGTCCCTCCTGATTTTTTATTTAATAAAAGTATGAAAATATCAGGCCTGTTAGTAAAAATGATTATAAATTTCTGCTTTCCCCCTGCCCCAAGTACTAAAACTCTAATAGTGATATGGATCGAAGTGTGCCTTTTTTGTCTTCCTCATTTCTTTGACGTGACTGCCTGACAAAACCACAATGGAATTTAAGGGATTTTGCTTCTGTAAAAGAATGTATACAAAAGAAGGTAACTTTTCCTGTGCCCACTCTTGCTCATAAATGTAGTTATAAAGAGGGAAGTTAACAAGTGAACTTTCAAATACTGTAACTCTGAAATGTATCCGAGCTCCACCACGCATAATAACATTATGCAACAACGTCTGCTTACTAAAATTCTTTATTAGTTGCTATATGGTGAAACTAATATTATGAAATAACTATAGTAAAATGAGTTTTTTTCTGGCTTGTAAAATAACATATTCTAATTCCCCCTCTTCTAATATCATTGCATGCCTGTTATGTATATTGAATGTGTCTGGAAAGTTCCGTTTTCATCAAAAGAACAAGCTATAAAATCTTCAGTATTTATGCATTACATGAAAGATCTAGGAAATTCAGTTCAAAGTTCATTGTAAACATTTGAATAGCTATCATTTCAAAGTATGTGTGGAAACAACAAATCCGTAAGGTATCTCTAAAGTATCTCTGCCTGGCATTTGAACTGAGCCCATTGAATTTAATTCTGATGTAGATCAGCAGTGTCTTTGCAAGATGAACAGAATCCTGTGCTAAACCTCCCTATCAAAATGAAAATGGTGCTAATATTCCATGGCATCTGGAAGCAACTTGAATCACCATTGCTCTACTAGACAGTGATAAGCTAGCCTGAGGTGTCACTTGCTATCACCCACCCACTTATTGTGATAGGGTTTTTTGGGGATGTCTCTCAACTGAGATTGATAACTGTACTTTCTTGCACACATAATCACATAGGTGTGCTAAATGTTTATTAGAAGCCTACCTAGATGTTTTGCCACTGGTCATTAGCATTTTTTTCCATAATGAGAATTGTAGATATTTATTTACTTATTTAAATATCAAGTTTAAGAAAGAAGAAAAACAAAGAGGTTAAAAAAAGGAAAGACAAAAACGTCGATATTTTGATGAAAGGCAAAACACAGAATATTTTTATTAAGTTGAATCCAGGTTTCAAGTATATCTCATGGCAGTTTCCACTATAAGCAGGCAAATTGTGCATCCTCTTAAGAGTTCTACAGGAATTAGTAATTGATCCGGAACTTGATTTCTTTACATGTGACACTTGACTCCTGGTGTGCTGCCTGCAAACTTGGTCAAATGTGCAGAAGAAATAAGTTCAGATCATGAGGAACTGCAATTGTCTAACACATTATGCCATATAAACTGGTCTGAAAGTGAATGGATGGGATAGGCAGTGACAATGAAAAGATAATTAATATGGGGGGGGGAATTATTGTGGCTTGCAGAGTTGCCTGACTCACATAAGGCAAGGTTCAATATAGTGAAGTTTGTGTTTTAGCCACTCATCTAGATATGCTTGTTCCAACAGGACTAACTGTAAAGTGATGTGTTGACCAGAATTGTAACCCATAACTTTAGGATAAAGATTCTTCCCCAAGACATATTCTGAGGCTGCATGATATTGTCTGAGGTGTTATAGACTGCCAGTTGGGCAAACCTCTGAAAGGTTTTCAAATTAAAACTTTCTGCATTCCAATTACTGTGAATGTACTGAAAGAAGGGGCAAGAGGTGCTAGGTGGTAATACTAGGTTTGCGTATACTCTTCTCAGACCTTTTGTTAGCCAAGCTTCTACAGAGCAGACTTTCCTTCCTTCACCCTTTACTTTAAGCATAGCTACAATGTAGCACAAAGATAATTGATTTTCCACTGCTCTGGAAAAGCCTCCATCATTTTCTTCTAAAATCTTCATAGTATCAGAGGATGCTTTGAAAATGTACTATAGATAGATATGAACAGATGACTCTCTGTTCTGTCCCAGTTTTGTTTGGATGAGAATGAAGACCGTTCTGTCCTATGCCATATAGCTGTGAATTTTTAAGGAAAAGTTGCAAAAAGGACCTCAAAACCTTTTTTAACAAAATAGTACTTAACAAGGTAGCCAAAAGCTGGTTTGAGGGCTCTTTTCTTACAAACAGCAGCCGCCTGAAACAGAGTGCATATTGCTTGCTGTGCTTTAAAATAGCTTGCAGTTCCCCTTGGAGCCACAGGTGCTGATGAAATGTCATTGCTCTCAGAGAAATTGTACTGATAGAAAACATAGCTCTACACTTTCCCTAAGAGTAATGGCATTTCATCAATCCCCATCACTCAAAGGGAATTGCAGGCTGTTTTTAAGCGGGGCAAACAATGTGCACACAAGCCGCTTTCAAACGACTGCTGCTAGTAAAAGGAAGAGCCTTTAGCCAGCCCTCTGCCATCTCTTAAGTACTATTGGAGACTCCAGGCATCATTAAATCCAGACAAGAGTGCAGCTTCCCAAGTGGCATCTCATCCAATCCACACTTCAGTCCTAGAAGAGCAGATCAGGTCACTATGCTTCAGAATTTGCAATTTCCTGAATTCCTTCTCCATCCCTAACCATAGACCACTGTTTATGAATTCTGTTCTTAGAGAACCTTCTCAGAACATGTAGATTATTCTAGAGGCTCTGCAACTTAGGGCTCCTAAACCTAGAATGGATCAGAGACTGGAGAACAAAATAATAGCTTTGTGTTTGCAGAGAAATGACAGGCTGTGTGACCCTGTTGTACAAGGATTGAGGGACTGTAATCTAGCAGTGTGTTTTTCCTTGAGTGTGAGCATAAACATACATTTTACTTATCAGTGAGGGGTTTAGTAAACTGGGAAGCTGAGTGAGTGAAGATTGAGGGGGCTGCTAGATTCTTGAACAGGGCTTGAGTGAGGGGTGTATGAATGTGTAGAAACTAGCCTTCTGTGCAAAAGAAAAAAATGTTTGTTGCTCCACCCTCTTCTGCCTCTGGCCCCACCTACTGCTGATATGTGACCCTCAGAACGTTCCCCAGAAGGAAATATAGCCCTTGGCGTGAAAAAGATCCCCGACTCCTACTGCAGAGTTAGTTAACCTTCCAGACCTTGACATCAGAAAGCTCCCCTTCTGTTACAAATCATGTTTGCCTTAAGGGCCTGTTTTGGTATAATGTTAATACACTGAGACCAATTTGCTGCATAATGTATTCTCAAGGTTTTGCATCCTGGTTGGACATCAGTTGCTTGTTAGCAGTAGCGGGGGAAGAGCGCGGAAGATGGCACTCACCTGAGTTTGAGCACAAGAGCCCAATGTCGTAATTAAAAAAAAAACCAAAACCCAAGGCAGGCCAGCTTTCTTGTCCCATCTGGATCCTTGCTTGGCCTCCACATTGAAAGGCTATGAAGCCATTGGACAAGTGAGACATATGCAGATTGGTAAATGTGCTTTGTGCAGTTTCTCTTTCATGACAGACTGGCTCTGTAACTGCTTTAATGCATAGTTGGTCAGCCATGCAAACATATTGACAGGACAGGAAAAGAAAGAAGATCCTCTTGTCTTTCACCTTTTGGAGTTGTTACTACAACAGTGACTAAATATATGACATGAGTCATACCTCTCTTTCTCTTGTGACGTGGATGTGTAAAGCTGTATAATTATAGTAGCATAGCAGCATAACCTGTCATTTCTTTCTTTTGCCCCTCCCCTCTGTATTTCTTTCTCCTTTAAGAGTACTTGATTGCTGACAACGGAGGGCAACAAATGATCTCAATAAGCGACGCTTTTATCAAAGGTAAGTTGAATGCTGGGAAGAGTGTCCTCCCCTCCCCTGAAAAAGGGGCCAGAGGATGGATGAACATGTTCTCTTGCTCTTTCCTTTTGCTAAAAGATTTTGAATACATTAAAGGTCTTACTCAATGTGTCATGAAATCTGTACGAGTCTCTGCATGTGTTTGTCTGTGTATATAGCGAAACAATATGCTTCTGGGGGTTTTCGGCCTGTTTTTTCCAGTTTGACTGAACATTCTGTTTTAAACTTCTATCTGTAAACACACAAAAGAAGCTACCTGGCACTGGCTTGAACTGCTGACTGGCACTTGCTATACGTTCCTCCCCCTTGTATAATACAACTTAAGTTCATGTCTGTTTCCGGGTTTCATCAGATGCCAGTTAAGCAAAGAAGCAAACATTTGTAGGCCTATGAGGAACATGTTCTAGCACAGCTTAAGAAGTTATTCTGCAGAATAGTTTTAACTGAAAGGATGTCTTAAGGAAAGATTCTGTGCTCTGTGTTGTGTTTATACAGTTATACTTAATATCCTTTTCTTAAAATCCAAACATACAGAAACAGATGTTTAAAAGTGTACATTAATCACAGCAGGTAGCATATCCTTGATGACAAGCACATTACTTCTTTTTTTATATAAAAAAGAAGTAAAAAGCTTCCCCATCATGCTAACTCCATTCAAAATTAATGTGGATTCAGAGCTCATTGTTGTCAGATCTCTGTTTGAATTACATTGTACTTCTAGTCTGTTTTGCTAAAATAAAAGGGAATCTTCTGTGCACAGGCTCGATGCCAATGGGCAGCCAGGTAGAGCATGGGCCTGAGGGCCCCTGCAGCTCAGATAGACCCCTCCTAAATATATAGGCTGTGGCTAGGAGGGTGAAGCTCCTGCTCTGTGATCTACACCGGCGTCAGGTTGCGGGGTGATTTGCAGCCTGGGGTAACGGGTAACCCTCAGAAGGTTACCCTTTGTGCAGGCTCATTCCTATGATGCTAAGCTGTATTTTAGTGTTATGCATGAATATGACCAGAGAAAGTGGCCCAAGACCACTCAATGAGTTTTGTAGGGATCTGAATCTGCATCTCCTGAGGTGGAGTCTAACACAGTGGTTATGTTCACAAATAATGCTGAACCGTGGTTGATTTCTACATGGACCAAGCCTTGACAGACTCTGGCTACTTTACTAAGCCAGTTTCATAATCGGTGATTTGAAGCTGATATTTCATGAAAATGAGCAGAATTTATTTTAAGCCAGGATCCTTGGTTTGCACATAAACACTTGACTGAGATTCTATCAGAGTGAAACTAAACTCTGCAGAAGTCTTCCTCCTGGCCATGTGGGGCCACATGGAGTGAGGAGTGCATAAGTCCAGTGAAGATTATCTGCTGTATGGTGCACCAAGCTCTGTTTGCCTTGGAATCCTAAGAGCTACTTCGTGTGTAAACAAGGGACTTATGCATATCAGGTGGGGATTTCTTACTTTGAACAAAACCAAAATGCCACCTACCCATATTTTCAGTGGCACAGAGAGGTAAGCGGCGGTAATGCAGCCGAAGCTCTGCTCACAGCCGGAGTTCGATTCCAACGAAAGGAGGAAGTCGAATCTCCGGTAAAAGGGGTCAAGGTCCACTCAGCCTTCCATCCATCCGTGGTCAGTAAAATGAGTACCCGGCATACGCTGGGGGGTAAAGAAAGGCCAGGGACGGAACTGGCAATCCCACCCCATATATACGGTCTGCCTAGTAAACGTCGCAAGACGTCACCCTAAGAGTCAGAAACGACTCGCACTATAAGTGCAGGGACACTTTTACCTTTACCTTTTACCCATATTCTACTACAAGCAGTTCTTGAAACTTCCCTCCACTTCAAAATTGTTTTGCCATCTGTAAGTGCTTGTGTGTGTGGAGGGTACCAGTTAGAGATGGGATCCATTGGCCAGTGCCAGCATGAAAGCATTGAGTCGACCTAACAGATAGGCATTGATTAGAGTTCATTCTTTATCTGCTAGCTGCTGCTTTTACTGATCCATGTTCTTTTTCCGCTTGGAAAAAATGTCAACATTAATATCTCTGATTTTAAAGGAAATATCATTACATTATTCTTAAAATCAGTGTTGTAGAGGTGGATTTTTTTTTAAAGTCCATTTTCAAAAATAGCCTCAGATATTCGCTACATTAAAATCTGATTCTCAACTATTGAAAATAAGCAAATTAATAGTAAATTCAGTACCAAATCCAAATTGGGCAGAATTCTAGTACATCCCTAGTCCAATTGAAAAACTTAATTCTAAAGCCTCATTGGATGTCTAGAACTACCTGTATAGGACAGTTTGTTTGGATCTCAGCTTCTGCTTTAAATGGTGTCTTCTTGGCCACAGCTGGTGACCTTTTTGATGCAGTGTGATCACCTCTGCTGATGCAAGCAAATCATGGGATTGATAAGGATAAAAGCCTCTCAGGGGCCACATTTCATATGATTGCATTTATACTCGTGTAGGAAAAATATCACCTGTAAAGCCATCCTCGGTCTTGAAAGAAACCAGTGTATGGAAGATTAAGGTGTAATGTTACAACTTTCCCACCCACCTCTTTTTTTTTTAGAGTCGCTGTTCAATCGGAGAGTTGAAGAAAAATCCAAAGAGCTGTTTTTCACACCTTTAGGCTGGCACCATAGCAGTCTGGACCTTCTGAGGGAGGAGAATGGGGAAAAACAAGCCATGGAGAGACTGCTGTAAGTTGGTTTCTATAGTGGTGAAATCTAGAGGGTATTCAAGGATGGGCAACCTTTGTTTTTGTGAAGGACCTCATTCACTAAGGGGTACTCTGTTGCGGGCCACATGTTGGTGGTGGGCAGAGCAAGATGGGGACACAGCCAGAGACAAAAGTGTTCTGGATTAACTGATCTGGAATAAAAACCTTTCTGATTAAGTTTTCATCACTTCAAGTTCATATTAGAATTTGCAATCCTATATGGGTGTAATCAGAGATAATCCCCACTGGATTTTACTGTCAAGGATATTAATACCTTGGTACCATCATTAACCAAAATGGAGACAATAGTCAAGAAATCAAAAGAAGGCTAGGACTGGGTAGGGTAGCTGTGAGAGAACTAGAAAAGGTCCTCAAATGCAATGATGTATCACTGAACACCAAAGTCAGGATCATTCAGACCATGGTATTCCCGATCTCTATGCATGGATGTGAAAATTGGACAGTGAAAAAGGCGGATAAGAGAAAAATCAACTCATTTGAAATGTGATGCTGGAGGAGAGCTTTGCGCATACCACGGACTGCGAAAAAGACCAGTAATTGGGTGTTAGAACAAATTAAACCAGAACTGTCACTAGAAGCTAAAATGATGAAACTGAGGTTATCATACTTTCGACACATAATGAGAAGACATGATTCACTAGAAAAGACCATAATGCTGGGAAAAACAGCAGGGAGTAGAAAAAGAGTAAGGCCAAACAAGAGATGGATTGATTCCATAAAGGAAGCCACAGACCTGAACTTACAAGATCTGAACAGGGTGGTTCATGACAGATGCTCTTGGAGGTCGCTAATTCATAGGGTCGCCATAAGTCATAATCGACTTGGAGGCACATAACAACAACAACAACACTGTCAAATAAGTATGAGGAGGATTTTTTTAATAGCACTGCAATCCAATACAGCTACTGTTCTGGAAAGTAAGTGCAAATAATTCCTTTCTGACTTTAGCGTGCCATGCATCACATACAAATAGCAGAAGCCTACCAATTTGTTCCCAGACAGCTGAGGAAAAAATGATTCCCCCCCCCCAGCTATATAAGCAGGGGGGGAAAAGACAAATCAGTTTATTTTTATTAAATAAAATACTGCCCCTTTCAATTGTTCTGGGACCATGGTCTAAGCTTCTTGGAGGGGGGACTGTTGGCAAGAGATGGGCTGCACCTCACGAGGACTGGGAAGAATCTCTTTGGCAGAAGTATGACAAAACTCATCAAGATGGCTTTAAACTAAAGCCTCTGGGAGATGGAGATGATAGCTTAAATACCGATCCAAAGACAGCGGGTTGTAAACGCAAGGATTTGAAGGGTACAGGAGACACTGAGAGAGAGAAAGGGATGCATGGCAAAGCTCACGGTATATTAACGGAGGAATCCAATCAGGACAAAAGAGACTTGTGGTGTCTATATACCAATGCGCGGAGCTTGGGAAACAAGCAAGAGGAGCTTGAAGTCTTAGTGCATCAAGGCAAATATGACTTCATAGGGATAACAGAGACTTGGTGGGATGACTCCCGTGATTGGAATATAGCCATTCAAGGATATAAACTCTACAGAAAGAATAGAAGCAAGAGAAAAGGAGGGGGAGTAGCGTTATACGTCAAAGACAAATACACCTCTATGGAAATCCAAGAGAGCGAACAAAGGGGTCCGGTAGAGACCATTTGGGTAAAAATAAATGGAGAAACAAATAAAACCGACATGGTAGTAGGTGTCTACTACAGACCCCCTGGCCAAGAAGAGGTGGTAGACGAGGCCTTTCTCAAACAAATCTCTGAAATCTCAAGGAGGCAAGAAGTAGTAGTGATGGGGGACCAACTACCTGGATATCTGCTGGGAGACAAACTCTGCGAAGCACAAAGCCTCCAACAAATTCCTGATGGGCCTTGCTGATAATTTCCTCTTTCAAAAGGTAGAACAAGGGGATCGGCAATCCTGGACCTGATCTTAACTAACAGGGACGAATTGGTCACGGGAATTAAAGCAGTCGGTACCTTGGGGGAAAGTGACCATGTAATGCTGGAATTTGTGATTCTGGGGAAAGCCAAAGAAGAATACAGTCAAATATGGACCTTGGATTTCAGGAAAGCCGATTTTAGCAAGCTCAGGGAAATGATGGGTAGGATCCCGTGGCTAGATAGACTAAAGAAAAAAGGAGCCCAAGAAGTGTGGGAGTTCATGAAGAACGTATTACAAAAAGCGCAATCGCAAACAATTCCAAAGAGAAAGAAAAACGGAAGACATCGGAAAAAGCCAATGTGGCTACATGGAAGACTGGTGGAGGAGGTAAAAATAAAAAAGAGCATGTATAAAGAATGGAAGGAAGGACGCATCACCGAGGAAGAGTACCGACGAGCGGCTCGGGCTTGCAGGAATAGCGTAAGGAAAGCTAAAACCCAGAATGAGTTGAGGCTGGCGAGGGAAGCGAGGAACAACAAAAAGGGTTTTTCAGATATGTTCGAAGCAAGAGAAAGACCAAGCAAACGGTGGGACTGCTGCTCAATGAGGATAGCAAAATGTTGACAGATAACAAGGAAAAGGCAGAACTGCTCAACGCCTATTTTGCCTCTGTTTTCTCCCAAAAAGGGAACAGTGTGTAACGTTGCATTGGTAGCAATCTCAGTCAGGGGTCGGGATTGCAGTTCAAGATTGATAAGCAGATAGTCAGGAAATACCTAGTTAACCTAAATGAGTTCAAATCTCCAGGGCCTGATGAACTGCATCCCAGAGTATTGAAGGAACTTGCGGATGTACTCTCGGAACCTCTTGCCATCATCTTTGAGAAATCCTGGAGAACGGGAGAGGTGCCGGAGGATTGGAGACGGGCAAATGTTGTCCCGCTCTTTAAAAAGGGTAAAAAAGAAGATCCAGGGAATTACAGGCTGGTCAGTCTGACTTCAATACCGGGAAAGATATTAGAACGGATAATAAAAGAGTCCATTGGCAACTATCTAGATGACAATGGTGTGATTAGTAGGAGCCAACATGGGTTTGTTAAGAAAAAATCCTGTCAAACTAATCTCATCTCTTTTTTTGATTGGGTCACTATTTATTTATTTATTTATTTAATTACATTTCTAGACCGCCCTATAGCAGAAAGCTCTCAGGGCGGTGTACAACAAATAAAATCACAATTAAAATATGAGCAAGTGTGAAAAATATAGTACAATTATAAAAACATTAAACATGATAAAAATCTGAAATAGAATTGCCATTGAGTTTATAAATTAAGATCCATATTAGGTTTAAAATATTAAATTTAAAATGTTTAAAATGCCTGGGCGAAAAGGTAGGTTTTTACCTGGCACCGAAAAGATAACAGAGAAGGCGCCAGGCGTATCTTGTCTGGGAGGGCATTCCATAGTTCGGGGGCCACCACCGAGAAGGCCCTAGATCTAGTTGTTGATCTCCGGGCCTCTTTATGAGTTGGGACCCGGAGAAGGGCCTTCGACGTCGAGCGTAGTGAACGGGTAGGTACATAGCGAGAGAGGCGTTCCACCAGGTATTGTGGTCCGATGCCATTTAGGGCTTTATAGGTAAGAACCAACACTTTGAATCTGGCCCGGAAACATATCGGTAGCCAGTGCAGCTGCGCCAGGACAGGTGTTATATGGTCAAATTTCTTTGTCCCAGTGAGAACTCTGGCCGCATCTTAGTAGATGGTGGAAATGCTGTAGATGTCATCTATCTAGATTTCAGCAAAGCGTTTGACAAAGTCCCCCACGACCTTTTGATTAGCAAACTGGTCAAATGCGGACTAGTTGGAAATACTGTCAGGTGGATTCACAACTGGTTGGAAAACCGTACTCAAAGAGTGGTCGTCGGTGGCTCTGCTTCGGACTGGAAGGAGGTTTTGAGTGGAGTGCCACAGGGTTCTGTCCTGGGGCCGATACTCTTCAACATTTTTATCAATGACTTAGATGATGGGGTGAAGCCTTATGAAGTTTGCGGATGATACGAAACTGGGAGGGATAGCTAACATAATGGAAGACAGGAATAAAATCCAAAGGGACCTGGATAGACTAGAAAATTGGGCTGAAATTAATAAAATGAAATTCAATAAAGACAAATGCAAGATTCTGCATTTAGGCCACAAAAACAAAATGCACAGGTACAGGATGGGAAATACCCGGCTTAGCAGTAGTGCGTGTGAGAAGGACCTTGGAATTGTAGTGGATCACAAGTTGAACATGACCCAGCAGTGTGATGCTGCGGCAAAAAAGGCAAACGCGGTTTTGGGCTGTATAAACAGAGCTATAGTTTCCAGGTCGAGGGAAGTAATAGGGGGTTGGACTCGATGGCCTACAAGGCCCCTTCCAACTCTATGATTCTATGAAAAGGAAGGTGGGAGGACACTTTAAAAAGCCAGGAAAGATAAGGAGGAAAGGAATAGGAAGGAACTCAGATGGAAGAATGGGGCAGCTTCAGGGGGTGTTGGCGGACTGCATAAAGTGAGGTTGAGCTGCAGGTTGCTTACCTGTGGCATACTTAATGTGTGTACTGATTCTTAAATGGAAGACTGTGATCTGCAAGTTGCATCTTCAGTAACAAAGTCTGGCAATATCGATCCATCTCAGTTAGTGCCTCACAAATAAAAACTCCTGACAGAATTTATGTCCTGTAAGGAACTGTATCTGGATGCATTTTCTGCTGATTTGGGAGGTCTGAAATTGTCTGTTCAAATTGCCAGTTTGGGGGTTTAATAAAACTATATTAAAAACATAAGAGCCCTGATGGATCAGATCATCTAGTCCAGCATTCTGTAGCCAGCCAAAGGCTTCCTTGAAATCTGTAAGCAGGCCATGAAGTCAACAGCCCTCTCTCACCAATACCTTATTGTGAAAACATTATAGTTCCATATATTGGGGGGCAAGGGGAATGTGATGAAACAGCTGCTGATGGATCCTGCTGCCATTTGTCCAGTCTCCTTTTAAAGCTAAGCTGATGGCTGTGCGGGCATCTAGTGGCAGTAAATTGCATAAATTTATTCTGCACTGTTTGAAAGAGTGGAAAATGGGGAGACTTGAATGAATTCATGTAATATATAAGAACTGCAAAGCATGTTATATTCAAGGTGCACAGAAATTAATACAAATTTATTTCACAACATACATATCCTACTTGATTATAATAAATCCTCTAAGTGTTTTACAGAAAAGATTAAACATTAAAATTATCAATAAAAGACCATTAAAACAAGTATGTAGAAACATTCAAAAAATAATTAAAAAATCAAAATGATTAGAACACACATTTAACACTATATTTAGCTGCACAATTAAAAATATGTTTTACAGTATGTTTGAAAAACAACATTCAATAAAACATCTGAGATGCTAGGAATGATTTCTGATTGAGATCTTGGGAAGAGAGAAATGCAGCAACAGTTCTTTCGGGAATGATTTGGCATCTGTTTAGTTTCTCCAAGTCAACTGGGCCACCTTGGCAAGAACAGGTGCTATTTAGGTCTCTGCCTGATTCTCTTCCTACCTGGTCCAAGTTCTTGAATCTCCAAGGGGATGATCCTAACCATCTTGCCTGGCCTTTTCCATCAACACAATGCTGGCAGCGTGTTTTATCAGTATTGGACTGGGTAGGAGGGAGTCTCTGGGACAACTCTCTACCTGTCTAAATCCTTCTCTGTGGACCGACAGTTCCCTTCTCATTTAATCTGGTTGACTGTGGGCCCAGAAAAGAGTGCTCTCTTGCAAATAAAAGATTTGTATCTGTACTGGGCCCCTTTCAGATGGCCCTGGCATGATAACTTTAACCCTAACCCATTTTCACATAGGAAGGTATTTATACTGAAATTGGGCACGTGAAAATAACAAAGACATCACATTGCAAAACTTGAAAACTTTGAACGTTTCTCCAGCATAATAACTTGGTGGCAATTCTGCATATTGGGGCAGTTTCAGACACAGGCATCTTCATGTGAGAATTTGGGGTGAAGTCTGCATGCAAAGACTTTAACAATCTTGGTTGTAAATTTATGAATCTCCTCTCCTTTGCTTTGGGACCTCTGAGCATTCTTTCTGGAATTTAGAGAGACTAAGTGTAGCCACATGACATGCCTAGTTCACTGTTCGACAAAAAGAAATATATATATATATGTAACTTCAAATGATGTGCTCTCAATACTTATAAAAGGAATCTGGCCCTCTTCTCTCTCCTGAACTTTAACCATATTTTTAAACATTTCTCTGCAGCTCAGCTAATCATAATCACATGATGGCGCTGCTCCAGCAGTTGCTGTACAACGAATCATTGTCTCTTTCCTGGAGGGATATGATTGTGCCTCTGGTCTGCCAGGTGGTTCAGACTGTCCGACCCGACGTCAAGAACAGGGATGATGACATGGACATCCGCCAATTTGTCCATATCAAAAAAGTGAGCAAATGTGAGGTGAAAAACTGAGGAGTAGAGAGAAGAGAAGCAGAGCTTTAAGCCTTATGCTGACTTTCAGAATGATGGTACCTATTTTCAAAGGAGGTCCCACCTTAATGTCCTGAAACTAGCTCAAGCCTGCCCAACTTGTGACCGTCCACGCAAATCACTATGCCCACCAAGGGCTTGATTAACTTCCTGTTCTTTTTGTCTGCCTGGTTCTACAAAAACAAGATGATGCAAAACACCTTGCTGGCTGGTGGGTAGACTTTGGGTGATGAGTCACAAATTATTCAGGCCTGAACTAAACGTTAACCAATTCTTTTACTCTGGCATTCATTTAAGGGGCAATATTCCACTCAAGTGTCAAATGCATCATTGTGTTGACTACTTTTTAATCATCTCTCAGTTCTGACTTTTATAGGTATCTTCTTTTTGAATGTAGTTTTTTCTTTAGCATTTCCTTAGCATAGTCGTGAACAGAACATGTCACTATGTTTAGTTTTTAAGCCAGATGACAGCATTTACTTAGCATGAACAATTTTAGACTATCAATAATGAAACTTAATTATGGAAAAAGTTGATTAGCTAAATGTCTAGATATAAAAGTAATATGTAGCCAGACTTCATGTGAGCAAAGGCAGCCTACTTTTGTACTAGAAAGTTTAAGACATGGTCAGGATAGGAGGTATAATAGATAATATTCATCAGTTCATTTTTATGGCTGCATATTCTCTTGTGCTTAGTGATGGAGTGCTGTTTTTTTAAATGTATTTGCTTAACTACACTGCACACAACATTTCAAATTGCAGTGTTCCTCTTAGCTTGCTGTTCCAACAATTCAAATATGTTGCAATTTTGAGTACTGGGAAAATACCATATCCGTAAGAGAGTAGTACTTCCCTGAGAGAAATAATTCAAATTGTGCAGAACAAATGACCTAAATTGTATATTGTTCTCATGGTAAACCAGATGTCAGGAAAGGCCATTAACCATATGAATGGAAGAGTAGATAATGTTTTTGGTCCCATGAACTGGCTGTTCATGTGAGTCTCATCCAAGAAATGGCAGGGATTGCATTTATTTAAGCTATTTCTGGTTAGCTTCTTGATATTGGGAAGGAAAAGAAATTATTTTAAAAGAGTCTAGCTTTCTAACACATACTAAGCTTGGTGGGAAGATAAGGAGATAAATGGATAATAACATTGTTATTGTTTTGCTAGATTCCAGGCGGAAAAAAATTTGACTCGGTTGTGGTGAATGGCTTTGTTTGTACCAAGAACATAGCACATAAAAAGGTATGATACAGCTATGTTAGTTCATGAAACATGGTAGCATGTGTGACTTGAAATGTCTAATATTGCATGTACAAGCTGTGTAACAGTTTTTGTTCTTGAAGCTTCCCACCCTGCTTTAACTTTATTTCATGTGGATTGCCAACATGTGGTTGGCATAATGTGTGGTCAGATGAACCCAGGATGAGGGAAAGGGGAATCCTGCACATGGACTATTTGATGCCACAAGCTATGAGGCTCTAAGAGGACCTTGACAAGACTAGTGCTTGGTAGACTCTCTTCCATTTGAGCTGAATAGTATTTTGAATTCTCTGTTTGCAGGCTGCATGTGGCGTCTGTCCTGATTTTTATTGGGGCCCCTCCACCTCTTGCCTTGGCAGGCTAGTGCTGCTGCCTTTCGCTCTGTCACTGAGTTGTGGCCCCTCCTGTTGAACCTTGTAAGGAAAGTTATTGATCTGTCCCGTAATACAAATTTGTGAAAGAATACATTTAACAAACCTATCTCTTTCTAGATGAACTCCTGTATTAAAAACCCCAAAATTCTTCTGCTGAAGTGCTCCATCGAATATCTCTACCGAGAAGAAACAAAGTTTACGTGCATAGATCCCATTGTCCTTCAGGTTGGGATAGTTTTCTTTGTCCTCTGTAGCATCGAAGTCTAATGAGTTTGTTTACATAGCTGTGGTAACTGTACTCTTAAGGTTGGTTTCAGCACCACATCCTAATTGTCCAGCTTGGATTTATGAGTTTGTTGCAAAGGTTGCCTCTCTCAGAACTGTTATGGCATTAAAGTCTCTCCAGTACTGTTTTTTAAAATCATGTTTGCAATTAGTTCAGAATCTTTTCAGGAAATAAGTGGCTTGCCTGTTGTCTCATTTCATTGTGGTCTTGATGTGAAAGATCAGCACTTGGCTTCCATGCATTTAATAGCGTTGCACATGGTGGTGTGGAAGATTGCCTAGCAATTAGAATGGCTTTTAGCTAATCCAGGATGTAAGAGCCATATGAGGATTTTGGTAAATAACTTGTGCAGCACAATTCTATACTGGTTTCCTCAGAACTGAGGCTTGTTCTTTACTAAGTATGCTTAAGATCGCAACCTTGGTATTTCTTCTCCACCCCTGATGGTAAATCATCCGAACCCCAGCTTTGCTGGAAAAACAAGACTGCAACATTACATCTGCTCTGAGCAGCTATGAATATTGAAAGCATTTAATCTGGGAATACTAATAAAGCTGTAATTTATTAAGTGCTGCTTTAATTTAAAAAAAAAAAAAACTTTAGCATCACAGTTTTGCCCTCTAACGTACTGCATGCTAAAGACCCCCCATTAAAATTCATGAACTTTGTTCCTGCCTGCTGATTGTCAGTCAGTAATCCAGTCCCTTAAGGCCTCTCCATTTTAGTGCATAGTACCTGAACTAGGTTAGTGTTTACCTTCCTACACACTTGGATTGTCCCACTGTTTTTTAAAAAATTACCGTACTGTCAGGTAAGTTTGTTTTAAATCTGCGGCCTTAGACATACTTAGTCCTCAAACAGTGCCTGATATTATAGTGCACATCTTGTGACTGTATTATCTATTTTTCTGCCATGACAGGAAAGGGAGTTCTTGAAGAACTATGTTCAGCGGATAGTGGACGTCAGGCCAACTTTGGTCTTGGTTGAAAAAACTGTGTCCCGTATTGCCCAAGATATGCTGCTAGAACATGGCATTACTTTGGTCATTAATGTTAAGCCAGTAAGTGCTAAAATTCTAAATGAAATAGTGGTTTGGTGCCTTGGAAGTTTTTCCACATTCATATAATTTAGGGAAGGCTACTAGTAGTACTTTGCCCTAAATAGGATCAAATGCAATGGGACAGATTCTCTGAGTCACAAGGGCTCTTATCTGCTCTTGTCATTTCCTTTGGTTAGGCCTCTGTGTATGAGTCTGACACAAAAATGGGTTTCTTTGGTTTCCCTATTTTTAAAAATGGGTTTGTTGCTTTCAAGATTTATTGAGGAGCCCATTATTTTTTGTCAATGGTTTAGACATCTTAAGCTTGAGTAAGAGGTTGAGGTACAGTTGATGAATGTATAGCATTGAGTCTCACTTGCAAACTCTCTTGCCATTCCACCAGTTGTCCAATATTTTATCCTATTGCCATCTCTCCTGCTCCAGTCCTTGTTACAATATTGGAGATGCTGCAAAAAGCACATCAGATTAATTTTAGGAAAATAAAAATTGTAAAATCATGCAGGTACTGTTGCCTGTGAACAGATCTTGGATTCCTTAGTTTGCATATAGCAATTGAGATTCCGCTGATAGCTTATGCCATAACTTCTCTATTTTCTCTCTCTCTCTGGATTAAGTCAAGTGAGAATGCAAAGCATGCTTGTTATCCATGTTTTGCAGCATGTCTTGGACAGAGTAAGTCGGATGACTCAGGGAGACGTACTAATGTCGATGGATCAGTTGCTGACCAAACCACACCTGGGAACCTGTCACAAATTTTTCATTCAAGTGTTTCAGTTGCCTAATGGTGAGTAATACACATTAGTTCTAGCCTTGTTTGCCTGGAAACTGTTGAAGGTGCCTCCTGTTTGGGCTTCTTTGAAGTATAATCTCAGTGACAAACATAATATAATAACAAAGTAAATTTTATAGGATTGGCAATATTAACAGTAATGCTGACTATTCGTATAGTCCTTTTAAATATCCAAAATGGTTTAAATCTTCTTGTAATTCTTACAATAACCCTTTGGTATGTCACTATTATCTGCATATCTCTGCTAAGGCTGAGAGAGTGGCTTGCCTAAAGCCATGTAGTGAGTTCATGGAAGAGACAAGGTTTGAATCAGGGCCCTCTTTTATTTGTAACTTGGTTATGACATATCTTATGTCAAACTGGCTAGTTTTGTTAAAATTATAACTGCTTTCCTGCATTTGTTAATGTTTTGGTCAAGGTAGATTTGTAACACTTTTTCCCCTTATCACTAAAGTGACACTTTCCCTCATCTCTTAAGGGAATATCCCTTTACACCCGTATTCTTCAGGCTTCATTCATTACATTTTCAGAGCATGGAATGACCCATATAAGTAACTTCCCGACAGGCAGTTATGTTAGTCTGATGCAGCAAAAATTACTGACAGCATCGTTAGACTTTGGTTTTATTAAGGCTATGATTTTGTACCTTACTTTTGTATTTTTCTTTTTAGTTGGTTGACTGTAATAAATACCTGGCTAACAAATTTTATATGGCAAAAGATTTTGTGCTTTACGTGATGCTTTATCAGGTGCATCATATAAAGAAGTGTCTGGAAATCAAGAGGACCTTTTCAGTAGTTGCACTTTCTGTTGAACTCTCTTTAAGAGAGCCTGCCATGTTCCCTCTCTCTTCCCTTGTAGTATGCTGACAAAGCACTTATTTTGCAGCGTTTTGGAGGGATGGGGCTAGCTAGTAATATTACGACTAAATCTTGCTTGTTTTGTGTTTGGCTTTAATTTAATTTAATGGTTGGAACAGCTTAAATTATGTTATTGCTTCACAGAAGTGGTTGGAGGGATCCGCTTGAAAGGGGGATGGAAATGATGGGAAATATTAAGATTTTTGTGGTGGGGGAAGATTGGCCTTCATTCTGAACATATTTTGAACCCATATGAAACACTGGAATACGTATACCACCTGTTAGCTCTTCAGTCGTCACCTCTGTTCTTTTGATTTTGTGATTGTGTATTTATACAGTTTATATTTTCTTTCATGGTTGGTTGATTGCACTAAAATGTTGTTGTTGTTGTTGTTATACAAGCTGTCCAATACATGCCTGCCTTTGTAAAAAAGAAAGATAAACATAATTTTCTCTTTTTTTCAGAGCAAACAAAAACGCTGATGTTTTTTGAAGGGTGCTCCCAGCAGCTGGGCTGCACCATCAAGCTGCGTGGTGCAGGTGATTATGAGCTGGCTCGAGTGAAGGAAATTCTTTTTTTTATGATCTGTGTGGCTTATCATTCCCAGCTGGAGATCTCCTTCCTTATGGATGAGTTTGCCATGCCCCCAATGTTGGCCAAACATGGCTTCTTTCACTGTCTGTTTGAAAGCCAGGAAGAAGAAAATGGACAGCAAGATACGCTGAGCAGAGAAAGCTGCACTGCAGGAAAAGATGCTGATGTGGCCACTGACAAGCTGCCTGTTATATCAGAATTGATGTCTTCAGATGAGATCAGCTACCTGGAACAAAGGACTTTGACAGAAGAGGATGGGCAGGATATGGGAGATCTACAGATAGTTGTCCCCCAGAAACAACAAGAGCATCTCTTAATGGATTCTTTAAATCCCTTCATGACCCCCGCATTGGTGTCAGAGCCACTGTTACTCCCCCTGGGGCTAATTGACCAACACATGGGGATTTTGGATAGTGAGCAGTTGGAGAATGCAAGGGACCTGGATAATTTCCAGGAGACCAAAAGTCAGATGAGGGAATTTAGGGACCCCTTGCAAGATGACACTGGATTGTATGTTACAGAGGAAGTGACCTCTTCGGAAGATCGCCTCAAAACCTTCTCTTTAGCTTTTAAGCAAGAGCTGAAGGATATTATTCTCTGCATTTCCCCTGTGATCAAATTCCGTGAGCCATTTCTGTTAACAGAGAAAGGCATGAGATGTCCCACTAGGGAGTATTTCTTGGAGCAAGTCTATGTGTCTCCTCGGCTCAAGAAGGAGTACAAAGAGCTGGACAGCAGAAGGAAGAAACAGCTATTAAGGGATGTGTCTGGATTGCAAGGAATGAACGGAAGTGTCCAAGCCAAGCCTGTCCAGATCTTACCTTCCCATGAGCTTGTTAGCACCAGGATTGCTGAGCATCTGAACACCAGCCATAGTCTGGCCAGAATGCTAGCTGACTTCCGGGCCAGGGGAGGAAGGATTGTGCAGAAAGATTCAGATCCATTTGCTCAATCTTCTAAAGAGACATCTGGTGTGAGATGTGGAGTCAGGACTGATGATGATGATGATAGAGGGTTTATTCAGAATGAAGCTTTATGGTCTCATAAAGTGAGTACTTAAAATATGCTGGTTTTTTTGTGGGGGGATTTAGAGGGAAGGATTTATCTCCTCCACACACCCCTTTAGAATCTTAAAAGAAAGCAGACTTTAATTTTAGGCTGTAACACTCCAGCTGCATTTCTTAAACTGGGTCATCTTAATGTACTTTGCCTTCCATAGCAGTCACATCTTTGGAAAGTGCACAGAATTTTCACACTTAACTGTCTGCATTCAGGCTGTTGCCATGTGCGGAATGATCTGTGGATCAGTTGCCACGCTGGCATTGGGGGAGGATTAGAACAGGGAGTCTGGGGCTCCCTCCCAAATGCAGCCAGCCAAAGGAGGAGGTAGGAAGGGGAAAGAGTTGCGGTGACCAAAAGCTCCCTCCTGTTCTCTGCTTCTCCATAGTTTCCACGGCTTGTATAGCACTTTGGGTGTCTTCACTGCGACGTTTTAGCTGTTGAGAAGAAAGTGCCTCTGGCTTGTGCCAGGGTTCTTGCTTGCCTGCCCCGCAGTTGGAGAATTAAGCTACAAAATCATTTTGTGTGGGAATAAAGTCCCAGGATATGACAAATTCAAGGAAGGAACAAAAAAGTGATCTCATATGTATGATGTTGTGAAGGAGAAGGACTGTGGCTCAATGGTAGAGCACATGCAGAAGGTAGAGCAGAAGGTACCAGGTGCAGTCCAGAGTATCTCCAGGTAGGGCTGGGAAAAACACTCTGTCGGAAACTGTGGAGAGCTGCTGTCAGTTGGTGTAGATGGTATTGAGCTAGATGGACCAGTGGTCTGGCTCCGTATATGGCACTCCTGTGTTCCTGATTGCTGTGAAAATAAATAGAATGCTAAAGAGGCTGAGGGTGGGATGGGGTGGGAGGAGAGATGAGTCCTATGCAAAATGCATGTTATGCTTCAAATGCCTGTCATAGAATTAATCCTGAACTCTGCTCTTGTTTTCCTAAAACCTGTCAATAGAAATTGTATGACTGGGCCAATTTTGCCTGAAATGTAGTTACGCAAAATAAAATGGAATCTGTTTTGAACTGCCTAGGAGTTCAGCCCATTAAGGTCATGTCCACACCATACATATAAAGCACTACTATACTGCTTTAATGGTCATGGAGAATCCTGGGAATTGTAGTTTAAGGCTGCCCAGCACCTGTAACAAACGATAGTTCCCATGATTCTCTGAGTGTTGAAGTTGTACAATAGTGCTTTAAATGTATGGTGTGGATGTGACGCTCATTTTCTCCTGAAATATAATATTGCACAGTTGAAAGTGATATATTCATTCTTTTACTGGGATGTGTCTTGACAGGTGGACTGTCTTAGCCCTGCAAACCATCAGAGGCTCTGCGTTTTATTCAGCAGCTCTTCAGCCCAATCCAGCAATGCTCCAAGTGCCTGCGTTAGCCCATGGTGTGACATTAATTTTTTTTTCTTTCCCTCCGACTAGTTTAAATGTTTCCTAACTATCTGCCAGTTTTCCCTTTCCATGTAAAGACGAGGGTGGGAGCAGTGTGGTTTGTACCTGGTGCTTTAGTCTGGGCTGTGCAATGGAGGGCTGCAAGGGAGCATAGGGATCAGGGAACTTGCACAGAGATCTGAAAAATCTTCAACTCTTTTGCGTCTCTTCTAGTGTTGTCTCAGTTAGGGAGGGTGTTGGATGAGAAGCAGTGGGGCAGATCACCCCATAGCCTCCTGTCCATCTCTAGGGGATTTGTTCCACTCCTTCCATCTCCAGTCCTCAGCCTCGGAAGAAAAACATGTTTTCCTACCAACTTCCCTAGTCTATTTCTTGAAAGACGTAGGAAGAGGCCAGATGAGCGGCACCCTGCTTCCCCCACTAAAAACGTCTGATGGAAGACCTAAACTTCCCCAAAGCCTCATGTTACTCTGTGAAGCTCAATACAAAGCAAAACTGTACTGGCAATTCTTCTAATGTTCATTGTTTGAAGAAGTGGCTTGGTTTACTAAAATCAATCCAGTCTTAAGATTTTGGCATACTAGAGCAGTAGTCTTTCTTCCAGACCTTTAAGTCAGACATGCAGTAGGGACCCATTTCTTAATTTTTTTACCTTATATTAGAGCTGCTGTTATGATCCATCTTAGATTAGGCCTGGACACCATAGTGGGCCCCAACCCACCAGTTGAACACCAGTGACTTAGGTGATGCATGTTTTAGTGCTTGGGCTTGCTTGTAGCCTGCAATACCCTTGGAAGTACATAGTGGACCTTCCAGCTACAACTGCAGAGATGCAGTATTGAACTGCACAGAGCAAACCCCTACAGCAACAGTAAGAATGTGCTCTGTACGGGTGGAAGTTCAATGTAGCACCTCTGCAGTTACAGCTGGAAGATCCAGTAATGGATATTTCTAAATGCCATGTACTACCTGTGCCTTCCATATCTAGGTAGAGTGTTCTTTCCACAAACTGTATCCTCCTTGTTTCTTTACTCAGTGTAGGGAGGATGGGGTAGCCAAATTGTTCCACACCATATTGCAATGTAGACAAACCGGGGGAAATGGCTCAGCTGTTTCCCGGTGCTACATAAGTACATAATGTAATTGCTGATAATAAATGGGCAGTAAGTCCAAACTCTGATCCCCCCCCCCAGCTTTTACGGAGTCTTTGTCTGTCTGGAACCACACTTTTGTTTATCTGGTCTGGAACCACACTTTTGTTTATCTGGTCTGGAACCACACTTTCGTTTATCTGGTGTTCAGAAAAAGGACACTGCCTCCTTAAGTGTTCAAGGAATGTGTCCTATATTTTGTCTCAGCTACTCAAAAGATAATTGTCTTGTTCTCTGTCACTTTAGGATGGTGGTAATGGAGTTCTATGGAAAGAATGACCTCACTTTAGGTGTGTTTCTAGAAAGATATTGCTTCAGGTAAGAACTTTTGCCTTACCTATATTGTCAAGCTCTCTGAAAAATTCAGTGTATTTCCAAAGGTTCTGTTTGCACACATTGTTAACCATAGTTTATTTTAAACCATATTTTTAACATACACCAACACTTTGCTCTTTCCCCATTCCTGCTTCTGGTTTCTTTAAAACACACCATGAATGGAAGCCAAGGTTTGTTCATGACTTACTTCTTATGGGTTGTTTGAAAGGAAACTACAAGTCTGGGTTTCCTATGTCTTGACAAACCTGTTTCTCCCTTGGGGCACAGTTTGGAGCAAGGGAAAGCTGTTATGCGCATTCAACCATAGTGTAAAATTATGGTTGAATGTTGCATGGAAATCAGGCCGGTGTTGGTTCCAACCATGGTGTGTATTTGTTCCAGCAGTGGTTTGTTTCTGTTTTGTTTTTATTTATCTTTCAGACTTAACCTCCATTTTAGCCCTGGGAGGGCCTGTAGGTTGGTGGTAAAGCACATGCGTCATGTGCAGAAGTTCTATGGTTCAATCTCTGACATCTGCAGTTAAACAGTTGTCTGATAGCAGAGCAGAGTTACAAGTTTTCAGTAGGTGTCTAAAACAATATAACAAAGACACCTACCTAAAGTCAGTAAGCAGGGAATTCCAAAGCCACACAAAGATTGACTCAAAGATTGAACGGAATGAACATTATATGGCACTTGTAAAAATGCAAGTTCTGCAGATCGAAAAGGTCAGATATGATGGGAGTTATAATCCAAAAACATCTGGTGGATCATTAGTTCACTTGCCCCTACTGCAGAGCATCACACTGAAGAGGATTGTCAATTAAAACATGTTTTCCTCACTACTGCTCTTTGTTCTTTTAAGGCCTTCCTACCAGTGCCCAAGCATGTTCTGTGAAACACCAATGGTGCATCACATCCGTCGCTTTGTTCATGGGCAAGGCTGTGTACAGATCATCCTGAAGGAACTAGACTCTCCAGTGCCTGGCTATCAGCACACAATTCTTACCTACTCCTGGTGTAGGATTTGCAAGCAGGTAATGAGGGATCCCTGTTCTTTTTTTTTGAGTCAGTTCTCAAAAGCTGTTGGATCATGGTGGACCTTTAGGTTGCTATCAAAGGTGCAGGCAGATGCCAAAACCACGGGATTGCAGAGGTAAGGAAGGTAAAAGCTATGCTGACTACACAAAAAATGTCACTTATGGCATCTCTCTGTTGAATTCCCACTTTTAATTCAAAGTTAAAAGTAATTTGTTTAGGGGGAATTCTGTATGTCCTTCATTAAGATGTCTTAAATATGATTCAAGACAGATTTAACCTAGCCCTTGTTTCCTTAATTCACTTGTGAAAAATTTGGTTTAATCATATATAAAAAATTGTATTGGTCTAGTATCAAGGTAACAGTTGCTTCCTACAAACTACAGTTACAAACAGAGAATCTTCAGGAAAATGCCCAATTTTTCTCTTAGTTTTCTGTGGTTTAGTGTCAAGATCTGCACCAATCCTAGCCAGGTCTGAAGTGGGTCTGCAAATCCTGGCTTTAAAAGGGACTGTTTAGTACTGGAATGATGTAATACCAAACCGATGTGAAGGGTACATGTGCCTCAGGAGTAAAAAGGTGTTTCTTCTGAAACAGGCTCCTGCTTTGCAGCCCATGATTTTCAGAGAGCAAAGTCAAGTCTGGACTAGACTGTCTTGTCAGCAGAGCCTGGAAGATTACTTTTAAAAATAAATTACAATTACTGTTACATGGCCCCCAAAAGTAATAAATTACCATTACCACTGCTCTGGAAGTAACTGATTACTTTACTGTTACTCAGAAGTAATCGCTACAATTACACTTGTTACTTTTTTAAAAAAATGGAGTGCCTACAAGGTGCTGGCCTTGGCTGTTGCACATCTAAGTAGCCTAAAACAACATTAAAAATAAACAACAGAGGGTAGCAGAATAGTTTTTTTATCCATAAGATTAACAGAATGGCATAACAGAATCTCACATCCACCCCCCACCCCAGCAATGGTGATACCCCAAAGCACGTATACCGTATATTCCGGCGTATAAGGCGACTGGGCGTATAAGACAACCCCCAACTTTTCCAGTTAAAATATAGAGTTTGGGATATACTCGCCGTATAAGACTACCCCTGCTTATGACATGCAGGTACTTAGCCGGAAAACTGTCACTTATAAACTTATAAATATTAATATTTGGATTGTCCAGTTGTTTTGTTTTTGTGCCTAGGAATAACCACCAAAAACGGGGGAAAGATGTGAGAAATCTTTTTTTTAAAAGCAACATTTTCAGCCTTAAATGCCTAGTTTCCAACACTATGGAGTATTTATTGATTGATTAAGAGAATTTATATCCTGCCCTTTTGCTGTTAAAAACAGAGCTCAGCACAGCTTACAAATATAGTAAAAACAATAAAAATACACAATCAGAGAAAAACAAGCCAAAATGTTAGGAAAAGGAGTCTTTCACACCACATGCTCAGTTCTAAATACTGTTGCAGCCAGTTTTACAAGTTCCTCCAGTATTCCACTGGTGCAGGCACTCAGACATTCAAAGTACTGTATGTTTCTTAGGTTTTATAAAAGCAGAGCTTTGCTTAACTCAAAATTTCTTCTCCCTTTGATAACCACATCTACACAGGTTCCACCTCCATACTCAAAATGAAGCTGAGCCTGGAAGTGTACAACAACCCCACACATACCTTGCTAATTCGATTATCAATGCCAGGATGTCTGTCTTATCGACTACTCTCCTGCTCCCCCCCCCCCCACACACACACACCGGGCATCATGAAAGACCCAGTCCTGGGCTCAGAAAGAAAATAAATATCTGGTCCTCTTCAAAGTATTGATAAGCCTCTTGTTTTAATTGAAATAATAATTATAAATTCTTGTTCTTATCACTAATGGGAGTTAATTATCTTGCATATGCTGCTGTTGCTTCTATGGCTGTAACGGAGTGAGGTTAAAGATAAGTGAAATGCAAATAGGAAAAAAAAATACAGAAGGCAGTAACACTTTCCTAAATGTAATACGATACCAACCACAACAAGATTCCTATAAGGCAAAAAACTAAGCATCTCACAACCAGTCAGGATTCCTAACCAAAACCCAAAAATTTGATAAATGAAGAAATATTTATATAAGCATAACTATCAAATATATTTATTATTTACACAAACTGTAAAGATATTTATAGTGCAATCCTAAATTTATTTATTCAGAAGCAAGTCCCAGCGTATTCAATGGGGCTTACTCAAACAGGGACAGAAATGCAACCTCAAGTGATAAGCAACTTCATTCACACAACCCAAAATTCCGAATCATGCCACTTTACACTGTTTTGCAACTGTTTATACTTGTTTTTATGCTTATTGGATTTTAAATGGCTTTATTTCTTGTTGTGAGCTGCCTTGGTTTCCAACCCTACCTCACAGGGGTGTTGGAAAGACTCCATACACACACGCACACACTGCAGATGTATAAATACATACAGCCCATATAATAGTTTATTGTCAAACCAATTGGTCATTGCAGAAAAATCAGTATTAGTTTTTTAAAAATCAGTATTAGTTTCCTACAGAATAAAAACTGCAATACCTAAGTAAGCCCTGCCTACTTGCTTTAAAATAGGACTGGGGGGGGGGCAGAAAGAGAACACAAACACAATTCTTTTTTACATTCACTCCAAAGTTCCATTGATTTTCAGCACATTCATAATCATGTCTACTCAAAAGTAATTCCTACTGAATTCAATAGGATTTACTCTGGACATATGGGATTAGCACTGTTTTTACCCCCAAAAGCAACTATTGGGAAGGTTTTCAAAACACTGCCCAGGATCTGACTCCTACACACAACAGGGGGAAAAACTGAAATGTATATACCTACCCAATTTATGAGATTTTCAGATAAACAGGAGGGGAAACCACCATTTTCTGGCCTCGCAATGAAGTTTTGCAGACACTGCCACCAAACAAACACTTCACTGATTGGCTGAAATCCTGAACGGGCGGGGTTAAAGCTACGAAGTGCTATACAGTAGTTTAAAAAAAGATTTAACCGGGGCGGGGGGTGCCTGACGTTTTTATATATATCTCGAGAACTGCACCACCTAGAAACTTAATTTTTTTTTTAAATAAAAGCTGAGAATCCGGGCCACCTAAGGGGCTAGCCAGGCGCCGGGTGGCATGCTTAGAATCCGGGTAAAACCCGGCTATCCGGGCAATATGGCAACCCTAATAAGACGACACCCGGCGTATAAGATGACCCCCGACTTTGGAGAAGATTTTCCAGGGTTAAAAAGTCGTCTTATATGCCGGAATATACGGTACTTTTTCACTCAAAATCAAATTTTACACTTGAAATGCTGCTTTTATAATACATTTCTGTTACGTCTCATCTTAACTCAAAGAGCACGTCAGACAAGAATGTCTTTTTACATTCATTAGTGCTTGAAGGCATGCCTGTGTTGTGCTGCAAAAACACCACAGTACCCCTTTCAACTAAAACACATTTTGATCAATATGGCAATCCCCTATCATCAAAGAAAAAGGCGAACTTTAATACTTTACTAGTTGCCTTTGTAATTTTTTTTGTCAACAGTATAAACATAGAGGTAACTTAATCCTGTACATACTTACCTGGGAGTAAGTCCCATTGAACTCATTGGGTAGACATGTATGCACGATTGAACTGTCAGAAGTAAAATTTAAGAGACATAATGTAGGTAAACAGAAAGTGCACAGATCAAAAGTAATCCACCAGATTAAACACTATATTTTCTCCTGCAATTAAAAATGTAGTCTTGCACAGCATATAGTGAAACTGTGGAATTTGCTACCACAAGAAGCAGTGATGGGCACCAACTTGGATGGCTTTAAAAGAGGATTAGACAAATTCATGGAGGATAAAGCTATCAGCGGCACCTAGCAATGATGGCTATGTTCTACTTCCACTATCAGAGACAGTACGCTTCTGAATACCAGTTGCTGGAAATACAAGTGCAGAGAGTGCTGCGCGTGCACTCAAGTCCTGCTTGTGGATTTACCTTTAGAGCATCTGATTGGCCACTGTGAGAACAGGATGCTGGACTAGATGGGCCACTGGTTGGATCCAGCAGGCTCTTCTTATGTTCTTGTGTGTATTGCAACAAAGGACAAAAGTCACTTGTGGGGCCTTACAGACCAGAGATAGCCAATGTGGTGACCTCCAGATGTAGGACTACAATTTCCATCATCCCTGATAATTGGTTACATTATCTGGTGCTGATGGGAGTTGTACAACATCTGGAGGGCACTATGTTGAAGACCCAATTAGATTAACACAACTCCCTTCCCACCTGTTTCAAACACGTCCAGAAAAGTATGTCTCTTAAATTCTATGTCTGACAGCACATTCCTTTCAGAAGTAAAAGATAATCTGCAATCCTATAGACATATCCATTTAACTCAATTACGCTTAATTCAGAGTAGACATATACAGGACTGGACTCCACCACAATACATTTCAGCATTTCAGGGGCTATACTTACAATATCATGGCATTCACAAATCAAAAGTAAATCTGAGGAGGGGGACACACACACAAGTAATAAAATGTCTGACAAACAGAATCTTAACAGGTGAAGCTTTCTCTATAATTGTATTCCCATAGTAGAAAAGGCTTGCTCCATTTAATTTCTAAATGCACAAGAGCCTGATCTCCTGCGATGCCAACCCTAAACCATGCAAAGAACTCAAGTTAAAAAAACCACAACCACAGAATTTGGGCATTTTTTTAAAAAAAAAAAACACCTGTAACAGTATGAAATACAATATTCTCAGGCAAAAGCAAGTTATGAGACAGTAAACATAAACACACACACACAGTGACAGAAATACTCTGAGCATGAGCATTTTCACATTTTAAATTTTTACTCATTGTTTTTGCTTATTTACTGCCTTGGGCCAGTCCCTAACTCTCTGCCTAACCTACCTCACAGATACAGAAGGCAGAATTAAAATGCCTGCAAAAGGAAACGAAGGCTGCAATCCAATACATGTCTACTCAGAAGTAAGCTTTATTGGGTTCAGTGGCACTTACTCCCAGGTAAGCATATTATCCAATACGCACTTGCCTGGGAGTCCATTAAACCCAATGGGACTTACTTCTGAGTAGACATGTATTGGATTGCAGGTTAGTCCTTGTATTATTGGCATCAAATTTTCCTTGCCTTAACCAGATTGATGCATCTTTGTACTATAAAGTGTCATATTTTTTCTCTCCTCCCCCCTGCAAATTAGTACAGCTTCAAGGCTTCAACCAGTCCTTATCTGGCCTAATTAGTGCAATCCAATACCCAGTTTGATTTACCTGGGAGTAAGCTCCATTAAACATAGAGACTTACTTCTGAGTAAACTTGTATGTATTGTACTGTAAGTTAACTATACAATCATTTTTAACAAGTGCCTTACTGGAACTCTTTGCACTTGCCATGGAGATGTTGGAAGTGGGGCAAGAGCAACTCCTGTTTTGTTCTTTTGTTTATGTTCCAGAAGGGAGATAAAGTTAGGGTCCTCCAAATGGCTAGGCTTGACTACCTTTACTTGTGATGTTCTGACTGACTTCCTTCCGTCATTAAACTGATAGGGACGCTGCCCCTCCTTCTGCCCTTTCCTTTCTTCTATTTTTCGACTGTCCGAGAGAGAGGATACACCTTTTGTCTCTGGTCTCTCTCTCCTGAGCCATTAGGGCAACTCCCAAACCTGGGTGTTGTGCCTCCAACTTAGTTAGTTAGAACTAGGTATGCCTTTCTATCTACTATATATTTCTATAAATAAAGTAGCTTTTCTTATTTTACTAAGTCTTAAGTCTCAGTGATCTCAATGCAGGGTAGAGGTCTGCTTTCTTAGGTAAACGCACACACTGGCACACAGCATCTCAGACAGTTGACAATCTCTGCTCATATCTATACAAATTTACACAACAGGAGAGGGGGATTTTTTAGAACTTCCAGGGAATACCTTGCTCAGAAGATGAAGATGCATCCTGTTTGATAGGAAGAAAAGAAGGGCAGGAAAGAGAACTGGAAGCAGCAGCTCTTTAGGACCCTGGCTGCTTGTAGCTGCAACTTCTGCCTGCCCCTTGCTCACCCCAAAGCTGTGGCTGTGAGGAGGCTTTTGGCTCTCGTCTCTCCACTGGTGAGAGAGGGGAGGTGGGGAGGGAGGCAGAGGCCACCGCTTCGAGCTTTGCGTGCCAAACATGACAAACACACACACACGCACATCGTCTCTCACCTCCACAGTTCTTCATGTCCATTCTGCCGCTGCCTCCTTGCTGTCTAGCTCCTTTCTCCCTCCGCTCCATTCTTCTCCACCACCATCTATTTTTTAACCATTTCTTCTCCACTTCACCCTCATCTTACTCTCCACCTCCTTCCTCATCGCCTCCCAAACACCCATAGAGCACAAAGGAAGAGCAACACTGCACAGAAGCACATGATTTTTATCCAAAAATTAGAGCAGAATGTTTCCCCTGCTTCTCCCCACAAGTAACGCCCCAAAGTAATGCCAGAAACATTACAATTACAGCTGAAAAGTAATGAATGAAATTACTCCTATTACAGTCAAAATGTAAAGAAAGTACCCACTTGTTCCTCAAAAAAGTAATAAAGTACAAGTAATTCATTTTTCCTAACGAATTACTTCCAAGCTCTATTTGTTAGACCTTTGAGGGTGGGTAGTAGGGAAGATTCCACAAAATGGAATTTGAGACTCCATACTTTATAAACTGTTGGGAAGGCATCCTTATGCACGTGTGATATGTGGAGATCATCCTTTTTAAAAACAAAGACACCTAAATAGCATTTTATTAGCATTTGTTAGAGATCCTATACATTTCACAAGACACCATGTGAAGCAATTTCTGCTATGCTATAAGAAATACTTTGAATACTGTAGAAAAATACTTGATGAATTTCTACAACAGTCTTTTTGAATTCTAATATCATATCATACATCTTAGTTCTTAAAATAGCATGTGCAAGTAGAACAGTACATCCATATTACAAGTGAGTGACTGGGGCTGCTTTATCGTGGCTTGCCTGTGAGTTTATACCCAGAGATGATATTTCAACTGGGGACCACCTAGATCATTGTTTATGCTCTTAACTGTCACACTATGCTAGCTCTCTTGAGGAATATGTTGTAGTAAATTGATGCCAGTAAACAGCCCACATTCGCAGTGATTCCATATTGTAAAAGAGCATGCCAGGATGCAGACTATTTGTGCTTTTAAAGAGTTGTATTTTTCTGCAGCCAGACTTCTGAGTCAGCAGTTTCAATTGCTACCTGTCCCAGTGACAGTTATTTGGAGGAATGGTGGTCTTGATGTTTTGTTGACTCCTTCCAGTATTAATTAAAGCTAGAAGTATGCATGTGTGAAGTTCCTAGTCACACCCAAGAATTGCTGAAGCTCGAGGTCAAGTTAGAATGGATCTTTCTGTGTGCCCTGTTTAGATAAAATCACTAACTTTTCCAGGTAACACCAGTGGTTCCACTTTCCAATGACTCTTGGTCCATATCCTTTGCCAAATACCTTGAACTCCGTTTTTATGGACATCAGTACACCCGAAGGGCCAACGCTGAGCCATGTGGCCACTCCATACATCATGACTACCACCAGTATTTTTCCTACAATCAGATGGTGGCATCTTTCAGGTAAGAAAAGTCTGAAGGCTTTTCCTCCTAAGATTCACTAACTCTCACTTCAACTCGAGATAAAGTGGCCTTAATTTTATTTTATACATATTTATTTTACCAACTCTTTATTAGTGTCAATGCATACAATCAACACATTCAATCACATATTTTATGATTTGTTGCTTTTCAGTAAATTTATTTTAAACAGAATTTTCCAGTACAGTGAATATGGGCTAAATGTAGCCAGAAAAAAATGAAAGAAAACAAACATTATCAATTTATTTAGGATGCATATTACACAGAACCATAAAATAATTATGGCTTGAATGTTTCATCTTAGTAGGCCAGCAAAATCTTATGGCGACTATGTTTTAAAATTCTAAATATTAATGATTTATTGTAGTAGGCAATTCTTACTCACTCTTCTCATCCTAAGAGCCCAGTTCCCATCCACTGCAATGTTGATGTGGGGGGAGGGGTCAGGATGGCATATAGTTGCCTCTCCCAGTCTCCACGGATGGAGAGGAAAGCAGGTGGTGGGGCTTCACTCTGGCAGAGGCCTTAGCCATGCCCAAGCTGTTGGAAAGCCACTATCGGCAGTAACAGCCCTGAAGCAGAGCATTTTGAGTGTGGGGTGCTGGCAGCTCTTGTTCCCCCAGCTATACCAACCTAGGGCTCTTGCCCTAGTACAAAGGAAGAAAGAACCGCCCACTAACCTTCTGCCGCGCCCATTATGAGTTGGCAGGGCTTGTTATCGGGCAGTAGATCTGCTGCTTCTCTCTTCCCCAGGTCCATGTAAGACTGCTCTGCTCAACATATACATTCAAACAAATATTTAACTCTGTTCCTGTTCTTAATTCTTACACAAAACTTAATTTCTAAGTTACCAAAACATTTTATTCTTCTTTCCGTACACTAAATGAAATGTTAGCATCCAACAACTCAAAATACCCCAGCCATTATTTTCCCATATTTAAACAGGAGGCACAACCATCATTAGCAGAAATAATTGTTTGCCAGTCCTCCTCAAACCATCATTTCTGCTTCTGTATTAATGGTCATTCTCAAGCCAGTTTGTTAATTTAGGCACCATGAGTGAACTACAGTTAAGCTTTAGTAAGTTTTACATGGTGTCTGAAATTTAGGGCCCCTAAATCTTAACAATCTGGCCCAGTTCAAAGATGTGTTATCTTCTCTTCCTAGCTATTCTCCTATACGACTGCTGGAGGTGTGCGTCCCGCATCCCAAGATTTACATAAAGCGTCAGGTTCCGCTAAAGATTAGCATGCTTCAAGACCTGAAGGATTTTTCTCAAAAGTAAGTATCTGTCTCTATCCTCTCCTGCTCTCCCCCACCAATCGGCTAGTATTTATCCAACATGATAATGGTATATCCATTATGGTTCTAGCAGTGCTGTTACATTACATTGCATTAGTTGTGTTCAAATGTCACAGAAAAGATAGTTCATGGTTTGCCATGATATGGCTCCTACTTTGCTCTTTCCTAGAGCAGCCTTTCCCAACTAGTGGGCCACCAGATCTTGTTGGACCACAACTCCCATCAGCCTCAGCCAGCATTGCCAATGGTCAGGAAAGATGGGAATTGTGGTCCAGCAACATCTCGTGGCCCACTGGTTGGGAAAGGCTGCCCTAGAGCAAGTGGGGGCAACAAACCACAATCCATTGCTTAGCATTATGTCTGAACCAGGGCTTGTAGCTTGTTGTGAATGGACCACAACATGAAGCCAAGGCTTGTTCTTGGCTTGCCAGCTATGATTTGTGTGGAGTGAAACAAACCATGATACCTATTCAGACATAATGCTAAGTCAAGGGTTGTGGTTTGTTGCTCCCACTTGCTCAAGGGAAAGATCAAAGTGTGAGTCATCAGCACACCCACAGTAAACTACAGTTTACTCTGATGTTTGAACTGGACCTCTGGAACACTGCAAATACTTTACACCTAAAACTGTAAAATAGTGAAATAGTGGTATGCCCACTTCATGGCCTAGAAATTGAGATACATAGTTCAATATCTTTCCAGAAGTCATGCAGAAATCTTTAATTCTAAGATTTTCGGTGGAGTTCTTCTAGTGTTTTGATAGCAGTATCTGTGCATGGGAAAACTGAGTTCTTCCACCCACAGTGACAGAAGTGGTCTAGTGAAATTGATTAGCAGTAAGTGGAGAAACAAAAGGGAATACTATTTCTAACATATAATTAGCATTTGGAGTTAGTTGTCATAAGACATTGTGATATCCTAAATAGCCATTTTTTTCAGTCTTGAAATTCTAGCCCCTGCTTCTGTCAGCAAAGTGGCACTGTGATGGACTGACTTGACAGGGAGATGTAGCAGGTGGAGAAAAGGATGCTTAGCCACTCGCCCTTCAGTTCCTTTCCACCTGGCAGGGGTGCTGCCTATCACATTTAAATATATTTGCATTGTGGGGTGGAAGGCTTTCAAAATGTAAGATTTTCCAGATATCATAACCAACTTTGATAGTCTTCCACCCGCCATATATGAATGCTTACATCTGATTAGCAGAGCCTTTGCTTTGACATGCTTTTTAGTACCTTTAGACAGCAGCTGTGATGCATTCCGGGCTGTGTTACTCTGTACTTTAAAAAAATGGAGATGTTGTACTTGGACAATCCAAGTTTCGCCACTGTCTAACGCATGCAAACTAAGCAAATGTTTGCAGAGTTATTGAAAATAGTAAAAAATATATACAAAGAAGCTTTGCAGGGCAGTGAAGCAATCCTGCCCAACCGACAGAAATCTTGTTCTGCCACCTTTTTGCTTGTTAGAGATTCACCAGACATTACCTGCAAACAGTGGCTAATTCTAGCTCCCTCACAGGCATTCATGAGATGTACACGTTTGCCATAATGTTTGTGTGACCATGTAATTACATTTTTATGGGCATACACGTTTTGTGTTCTCTCAAAGTATTTTATATGTCCTGTGTGAAGTTGCCTAGAGTAGCTTATGTTCAACAGGTTTCTAATCACATCCTACAGTACGCTGGACTAATTCTCAATGGGGACTTGTAGGAGTGGGTGTATGTGGCAAAATCTGAGTGGTGTGTAGTTCTATTCCAATTTGACCTCATTGTTGCAGGGTGTCTCAGGTATACATTGCTGTTGATGAGCGCCTCACCTCTCTGAAAACAGATACTTTTAGCAAAACAAGGGAGGAGAAGATGGAGGATCTTTTTGCCCAGAAGGAGGTAACATGATTTTGATGCATGCAGTGGGGAAAATCACTCTATGTAATGTTACACATTTTATGTTTGCTCAGTATAGCAGGCTTCCAATTCTTCGCATCACAGTCAGAGGATCCAGGGTGCAGCTTAAATGAGGCTGAAGAAAATAAAGCAGAGAACAGCAGTGCTAATCTAAGCTGATAATATTTTGGACCAGTCATCACTCCCAGTGCTTTCTCAAAGAGTAGTGAGGGCCGAGGCACAAATTTTTGAAATTGAAGTATTTAGCTACTGTAACATTAAATCTTTTCTTGCTGTTTAAAAAGATGGGGTTTGCCTACTCAAAATTGGTCTCAACAAGGTCTGCTGGTATAGCACAGTGGGGAGGAGAGCCTGGCTGGGAGTCCAGAGTCTGTGAGTTCAAATCCCCACTTGTGTCTCCTGGGTGTCAAGGGCCAGCTAAAGATCACCCCCACAGTGAGTGGCTCAGGGGTTACGTGCCCTGCCACCTGGGCAGCCGTGGGCAAGCGGCATAGTCCCAAGGAGCCCAGTTGCCCCCCAGCTGGCAGTTGCGGACAAGGAAGGGGCTGGCTTGTGCAGCTGTGGCAAGCTGAGCAGGCCCTAGCCAGCTGGGGAGGACTAGCCTCAGAGGGAGGCAATGGGAAACCCCCCTCTGAATACTGCTTACCATGAACACCCTATTCATAGAGTAGCCATAAGGCGGGATCGACTTGAAGGCAGTCCATTTCCATTTTCCTGTAGAGATTTTATTTGTGGTAGCTAGCTCGGAAGAGGCATCCTAGGCAGGTCTGAAGTAGGTCTTTGCCTAAGAAGAACCATTGCATTGTTTGTCTTTGGATAGATGGAGGAAGTAGAATTTCGAAACTGGATAGAGAAAATCCAAGCAAGGATGCTTTCTTCATCACTTGACAATCCTCAGCAGCTGCAATCTGTCTCTGAATCTCTGATAGCCAAAAAGCAAAGTCTTTGTGAGATGCTGCAAGCTTGGAATAACAGGTGAGTAGGTGGGAACTATTAACTTTCTAGTGCTCCTGTCTTCGTGGGCTGTTACTCCATCCCCTTGCAACACCACATTTCCCTCCACATTTGATTGTCCTGGCTATTTGGAAAGTTAAATATTGTGGCATAGTTATAATTTCTCTACAAAGTAGTTTTTTCCTGCCAGCTGCTCAGTTGTGGTCAATTAAAAGTATTGGATTTCTTTGTAAAAACTCTCTGGAGGAGATGCTTATAGCTAGTGTGAATATGAGAGAGAAGGCATATTTTGAATATAAAGGGATCTAGCCCACTGATCAGTCATGGAACTGCTGAAATACACGCTTGAATAAAAATCTTTTAAATGTGACCCATTTTGTAGGTTACAAGATCTCTTCCAACAAGAGAAAGGGAGGAAGCGCCCCTCGGTACCCCCTAGTCCTGGGAGACTGAGGCAAGGCGAAGAGAGCAAGGTAATGAGTTCTGCTGTTCACAATAATGAATTTAAAACTGCAATTCTTATTGGAGGTTGAAGAACGAAAAGGTTGGATTAACTTGGGTATTGGCACTTGCAGAACTTCTTGCAGCACCTGAAAGAGACCCCTGTAATGCCAGTATGGCTTTTGTCATGATTGGGGCATCGCTGCTATCTGTTCCTTAACACATACATAGTCCAGATTATAGCTAGGATCCGCTGTACCCAACTGCATGATTGTAGAGGCTTTTTCCAAACTGCATCATGGCTCTTCACTCCCATCTCCCAAACTACTTCTGTAGGTTTCCCAAACTTCAAAAGTGACTTGTAGTGCAGCATACACGGACTGTCTAGAAGAGAATGAAAGATCTGTCCTATATACTTTTGGGTTACCAGCATTGTGTTTCTACCACATCATGGAGCGTCCATACACTGGGGATGCAGTGTAAATAGTACTGCTTACAACAAGAGCTGTTTCACACGTTCCAAAGAAGTCACAAGAAGAAGGGTTTCATTTGTCTCCCCTTGGTTCTAGGCCAAGGGTGGGGAACCTTTCTTAGTCCAAGGGCTGCATTCCCTCATGGGTAACTTGATGGGGGCCAGAGGCCAGTTGTGGGAGGAGCTACAGGCAAAAAATGGATGGAGCAACAGATGCAACTCTTATCTTTGTACAGCAGGTGACATTCCAGCCATGCAAAAAGCCGGAGGTTTCTCCATACACACATAACTCATCTCTCTCCTCTATCCAGACAAGCAAGAGGCATCACTGCAATTCAAGGGCATGTTCCTGCCAAGTAAAAGTTCTTCAGGAGGATCCAGAGCAGGGCTAAGGGGAGAGTGTGGCCTGAGAAGAGACCTGGAGGGCCCCCAGTTCTCAGGTTCCCCATCCAAAGTGATCTTCTGTCACTGCACTGGGAGAATAGGCTCCTCTATACAGGAGCCATGCACATTTCCTCCTGGAGACCAGATTGTGTCCGGAGAAAGAAAGAAGTTTCACTTGTGCTTCCTCCTCCACCAGTTCTCTAGAGCTTGTGAAGTGTGTTTAGGGGGGGAAATGTAGCATGGGGTGAGCTTTTCTGGCATAGCTAGAAACATTGCACTGGATTCCTGAATGCCCTGGGGGAATTCCCAGTAGATAGAGCAGGTGATCCCGTTAAGGCCCTTGTCACGCTGTAGACCAGTGAGACGCTTCGGGCTCTTAACACGGTTTCCCCTGAGCGCCCTCTCTGGCATTGTCGAGCCTGATTTGCACCTTGGTGCACAAGTGAACTAAGGGCAATGAAACAATCTGGACGACGGCTGAGAAAGACATGCTGTGAGGCTGATCGGGCACGAGTAAAACATTATTACTGTGTGGCAGTGAGGGCGGCGAAGAAGGCCCACTTCTCTGCCACCATCTCATCCTCAAGTAGCCATCCAGTGGAGCTTTTCCATATTGTCAGGGGTCTGTTGACATCAGTTCCAGGAAATGGAGCTTTAGATCCTTCAGAGACCCACTGTGAATTGTTTGCAAGGCACTTTGAGGGTAAAGTTGCTCATCTCCATAGCTTCTTGATGCCCCATCCACATCTACTGTAGTCCTCAATGAGGTGTCCAGTGCAACATCTGCTGCAACTTCTTGGGAACGGTTTCAGCTGATGCGGCCTGATGATGTGGAGAAGGTGCTTGCGATGATGCAGCCAGGAACTTATCCTTTTGACTCTTGCCCTTCTTGGCTTATTAAAGCTTGCCAAGGGAGTATGACTGAGTGGATCCAGGGCGTGGTCAATGCATGGTTTGGGAGGGAGTGGTTCTAGCCACCCTGAAAGAGGTGATCATCCGACCACTCCTAAAAAAAGCCCACCCTGAATCCATTGGTTTGTGACAGCTACCGCCTGATCGCAAATACCGGTGATTGAGAGGGTTGTGGCACAGCAATTGCAAGTACTCTTGGATGAAACAGATTATTTTGACCTATTCTAATCTGGATTCAGGCCTGGTTGTAGGACTGAACTGGCCTTGGTTGCCCTGATGGATGACCTTTATCAGGAGAAGGACGGGGAGTGTGACCCTGTTGCTGTTACTTGATGTCTCAGCGGCTTTTGATACCATTGACCATGGTATCCTTCTGGGTCAACTTGGTGAGATGGGTACTGGAGGCACTGTTTTAGAGTGGTTCTGATCCTATCTCCAAGGTTGTTTTTAGAGAATAGCATTGGGTGACTGTCTTTCAGCCCCCTGGCAGTTGTGCTGTGGGGTGCCGCAGGGTACCATCTTGTCCCTGATGTTGTTTAACATCTATATGAAGCCCTTGGGAATGGTCATCAGGAGATGTGGGGTGAGGTGTCAGCATTACATTGATGATACCCAGCTCCATTTCTCCATAACATCTGAATTGGGAGAGGCCGTGCAAGCCCTGGACATCTGCCTGGACTCGATGGTGAGTTGGATGAGGGCCAATAAACTGGTGGTTCCCGAGTTCAGATAATTAGTCAGTTGCCTGCTTTGGATGGGGTTGTACTGTCTCTGAAAGAGCAGGTTCATAGTCTGGGTGTGCTTCTGGATCAATCTTTGTCGCTAGAGGCCCAGGTGACCTCGGTGGCTAGGAGTGCCTTTAATCACCTTCGGCTGGTAAGACAGCTGTGGCCGTTTCTGGACTGGGATAGCCTGACCACTGTTATCCATACACTGGTAACCTCCAGGCGGGATTACTGTAATGCACTCTATGTGGGGCTACCCTTGAAGTTGGTCCGGAAGCTGCAGCTGGTGCAAAATGTGGTGGCACAATTGTTGACTGGGGCAGAATATTGCCAACATGTCACCCTGCTGCTGAAAGAATTGCACTGGCTGACCATTCATTACCGGGTCAAGTTCAAGGTTCTGGTTTTGGTATACAAAGACCTATACAGCTTGGAACCAGGATACCTGAAATATTGTCTTATCCCTAATATGCCCAGTCGATCACTGCACTCTGCAGATGAAGGCCTCCTGCAGATGCCATCTTATCAGGAGGTGCATTCTGCACAACCTAGGAACTAGCCCTTTAGCGTAGTGGCACATACCCTTTGGAAGTCCCTCACCTTAAATATTAGACAGGCGCCATCTCTATTATCTTTTTGGCACCCATTCAAGACTTTCCTCTTTCAACAAGCCTTTTAAGTAGACACCTTATCTCAGTCTGTGCCTATGTTGGAATCGCTTTTAAAGATGTTTTGTTTTAATATATTTTAAAGTCTGTTTTTAAGATGCCATCTTATCAGGAGGTGCATTCTGCACAACCTAGGAACTAGCCCTTTTAGAGAGTGTTTTTGTTTGCCATCCTGGACTCCTGCTGGAAGGAAGGGCGGGATATAAATGTAATAAATAATAAATGTTAGAAGTAAACTGTATTCCTACCATGCAGAGGGTGATTCGCTCACTTACTGAATGATGCAAATAAATGAGTTGGCTGATTGCACACTGATGATAATCTAGTCTTCTGAATATATGGCTCATTTCTAAGTATGATTACTGTTGGAAGCAAGTCCCACTGAGTTCAATGAGACACTTCTTTGTGGGTTTCTCACATGCATCTGATTAGCCACTGGGAGAACAGGATGCTGAACTAGATGGGACTTTGGTCTGATTCAGCTGGGCTTTCCTTACGTTATATTGTCTTACTTGCTTCCAAATAAGTGTGCATAGGTGTGCAGTTCTAAAGTCCACTGAAAATTTTACCTATACAAATTAATAAAGTAACTCCCTTGGTTAGACTTCACTTAAATAAAGATTCACTTTGTGAAAGAGGGAAAACCAACATTAGTTCTGGCTTTAATTATCAATGTAACTTGTCAATACCAATATTAGTGTAACTTTTGGTATTGATGCAGTCTACAATGAGTTCATGGCAAGTAAGGTAATGCAAATGCAAATATGGAACAGAAAATTCACATTGCTTTTTAATCCCCAGATCAGCTCAATGGATGCCTCTCCTCGCAATGTTTCTCCAGCACTACAAAATGGCGAGAAAGGTGTGTTTGCTTTCTCTAAGATGGTTTAGCCCTTTGCATTAATTGTTATACTGCAACTGAATGCCTCTCGTAAAAGCTTTCAGAATGCACCTTCCCTGTTCTGTTCCTACTTTTTTTACTGGGGTATTACATGGGGAGGAAATGTCTTTAGTGGGAGTGGCCTTTTGTATCATATGCTTATGCTTGTTTAAATCCACTTTTTGGGATGTTTAGCTGTCCGCACAGTGTTACATTGATTATTACTCCTGGCTTTCATGTTCCCCATTCCGGACTCCCACAAAACAAAGAACAAATTCCTGAAAATGCCCTTCTTCAATTGATGGAGAGGCAGTAGGCCAGAATGCAGCCCAGAATAAGGTCAGACTGCTTTGAATATCTGGCTCGTGCAGAAATATCACTGGTCAAAAGTGTAAATGGAAAAAGGAATAATTTGCTGTGCATCACCGTCAAGCTATCTAACCTATTTCTTGGCTGACACCCCTTCCCTGGGGGATTCTCCTCTTAGCATTGGGTGGAGGGATTTCCCATTCTAGGCTCTCCCTCTCAGAAGCATGGCAGGAATAAAAAGAAAGGGTTGTTATTGCAGGAGATTGCTTTGTTTTTGACAACAAGCACCCAAATGTACATGATGAGGTAGACTTAATTATCCAATATAAGAGGAGCAGGAGGTTGTTGCTGTTGGTGCATTAAATGCCTCTGTTTTTTCCTCATAATAAAAAGAACTCTGAGGGCATAATTTTCATGTCACCCTCCAGAAACAAAACTGGAGATACGGCTAGTGAGTACAACAAACAACAAACAAAAAAGACTCGCCTGGAAGTCGCAGCCCCTTGCTTAAAAGCAGCCAAAGATTAAAAGCAGCCAAAAGCTGGTCTAGTTTGTCCAGGCCAGAGTGCAAGGCACCACTTAAAACTACAGGGGAACTTGCACTGATAAAAGTGGTTGTTGTCAGCAAATAAAATAAAAAGAGTAAAAGCTAGTTAACCTTTCTTAGTACCACTAGTCAAAGTCCTTAAACAGCCTCGTCCCTCACTAAGGAAGGAAGCCTTCCTTCCTGCCTTCAAAGGAAGGAAGCCTGAGATAATCTTAAAGAGTTAAGCCCCAGCTGATAGTTGAGCCATCAGCCTCAATTAGCGCATCATTGGCTGGCAGCAGTAGCTGGGAGGAACCAGCCACACATATAAATTCAGAGCACCCTAGCAAGGGAGCCCCAGCTGACGAAGTGTCAAGGCCCCAGCTGACAAAGCGTCAAGGCGAGTTAAGCAGCAGGGCGAGGAGGCCAGGGAACACTCTGCCCGTCTGTTCCCTGACCTCAACCAAACCGCAGTTTCCAACCCATTGACGTAATAAACCTTAAACAAAACTATGCAGGTAAGAAGCCAGCGGGGGTGTGGGGGCTTTCCAGTGTTTTGCACTGCCTGCAGCATCTGCCTGTTGGACAGAAGTCGTGGGTGTGCTCTCGGTGCAATGAGCTCCTGGCTCTCCGGGAACGACTTCATTTCCTTGAGGCCAAGGTGGCTGACCTGGAAAAGCTGAGAGAGGCAGAGAGGTGTGTGGAGGAGGCCTTCAGGGACGTTATAGCTGTGTCCCACTCCAAGGATGATAGCTCTTCTGCTATCATAGAGAACTATGGTCTCAGGGAAGGAGAGCATTCAGCTGAGGTAGAGGGAAACAATCCCTTAGAAGGGACCCATTCCTTGGGGGATGAGCAGCTATCCTCTCTTGCCGAGGATATATCTCCAGACGGTGGAGGGATCCTTGTAGCGGGTAATTTGATCATTAGGAACATAAACAGTGGGGTGTGTGATGGGTGTGTAGACCGCAAGGTGTTTTGCCTGCCTGGTGCGAAGGTTGCGGATATCTCTTGTTGTTTAGATAGTTTGGTAGACAGTGCTGGGGAGGAGTCAGTGGTCGTGGTGCACATTGGCACCAACGACATGGGGAAATGCAGCCGTGAGGTCCTGGAAGCAAAATTTAGGTTGCTAGGTAGGATGCTGAAAGCCAGGACCTCCAAGGTGGCTTTCTCTGAAATGCTACCGGTTCCACACGCAGGACCAGCCAGACAGGCCCAGCTTTGCAGTCTCAATGCGTGGATGAGACGATGGTGTCGGGTGGAAGGGTTTGGATTTGTTAGGCACTGGGGAACATTTTGGGACAAGCCAGGCCTGTACAAAAGGGACGGGCTCCACTTGAACCAGAATGGAACCAGACTGCTGGCACTTAAAATTAAAAAGGTGGCAGAGCAGCTTTTAAACTGACTGAGGGGGGAAACCCGACAGGAGCTGAGGAAAGTCCGGTTAGGAATAAACCTCCCCCTTGGATAAAGACCAAAGAAATGATGAAATGTTAAAAGGGGTAGGCCTAGAAGTAGGCATTGTGAGAGCAGGTGCACAGGATATAAATTCAGAAGGGCAAAATTACCACAGGCCAAACCACAAGTGCCAAAGACACTTGAAGAGAGACACTGCTTACAAGTGCCTGTACGCTAATG
This sequence comes from Rhineura floridana, assembly GCF_030035675.1. NCBI lineage: Eukaryota > Metazoa > Chordata > Lepidosauria > Squamata > Rhineuridae > Rhineura > Rhineura floridana. The sequence goes on from NC_084481.1 coordinate 12,812,132, forward strand.
CTAGGAGCCTCCGAACCAAGATGGGAGAACTGGAGTGCTTGGTCTTAGAGAAGAGCATTGATATAGTGAGCATAACGGAGACCTGGTGGAATGGAGAAAACCAGTGGGATACGGTTATCCCTGGATATAAACTATATTGGAAGGACAGGGAAGGACGTATTGGTGGCGAAGTCGCTCTATACATGAAAGAAGGCATTGAATCCAGCTAGCTGGAAACCCCAAAAGAGGCAGACTCCTCCACAGAATCGTTGTGGGTGGTGATACCGTGCCCCAGGAAGGATTTAATACTGGGAACGATCTATCGTCCCCCTGATCAAAATGCTCAGGGAGACCTTGAGATGAGATATGAAATTGAGGAAGCATCCAAACTAGGAAATGTGGTAGTAATGGGTGACTTCAACTACCCGGACATAGACATATGTGTTCCAGTCATGACAAAGAAGCAACATTTCTAGATATTCTAAATGACTATTTCCTAGACCAGTTGGTCATGGAACCGACCAGAGGGACGGCAACCCTGGACTTAATCCTCAGTGGGGACCGGGACCTGGTGCGAGATGTAAGTGTTGTTGAACCGATTGGGAGCAGTGACCACAGTGCTATTAAATTAAACATACATGTAACTGGCCAATTGCCAAGAAAATCCAACATGGTCACATTTGACTTCAAAAGAGGAAACTTCACAAAAATGAGGGGATTGGTAAAAAGAAAGCTGAAAAACAAAGTCCAGAGGGTCACATCACTCGAAAATGCTTGGAAGTTGTTTAAAAACACTATATTAGAAGCTCAACTGGAGTGCATACCCCAGATCAGAAAAGGTACTGCCAGGGCCAAGAAGATGCCAGCATGGTTAACGAGCAAAGTCAAGGAAGCTCTTAGAGGCAAAAAGTCTTCCTTCAGAAAATGGAAGTCTTGTCCAAATGAAGAAAATAAAAAAGAACACAAACTCTGCCAAAAGAAATGCAAGAAGACAATAAGGGATGCTAAAAAAGAATTTGAGGAGCACATTGCTAAGAACATAAAAACCAACAACAAAAAATTCTATAAATACATTCAAAGCGGGAGACCATCTAGGGAGGCTATTGGACGAGAAGGAAGTCAAAGGTGTACTAAAGAACGATAAGGAGATTGCAGAGAAGCTAAATGAATTCTTTGCATCTGTCTTCACAGTGGAAGATATAGGGCAGATCCCTGAACCTGAGCTAACATTTGCAGGAAGGGATTCTGAGGAACTGAGACAAATAGTGGTAACGAGAGAGGAAGTTCTAAGCTTAATGGAGAATATAAAAACTGACAAATCACCAGGCCTGGATGGCATCCACCCGAGAGTTCTCAAAGAACTCAAATGTGAAATTGCTGATCTGCTAACTAAAATATGTAACTTGTCCCTTGGGTCCTCCTCCGTGCCTGAGGACTAGAAAGTGGCAAATGTAACGCCAATCTTCAAAAAGGGATCCAGAGGGAATCCCGGAAATTACAGGCCAGTTAGCTTAGCTTCTGTCCCTGGAAAACTGGTAGAAAGTATTATTAAAGCTAGATTAACTAAGCACATAGAAGAACAAGCCTTGCTGAAGCAGAGCCAGCATGGCTTCTGCAAGGGAAAGTCCTGTCTCAGTAACCTATTGGAATTATTTGAGAGTGTCAACAAGCATATAGATAGAGGTGATCCAGTGGACATAGTGTACTTAGACTTTCAAAAAGCGTTTGACAAGGTACCTCACCAAAGACTTCTGAGGAAGCTTAGCAGAATAAGAGGAGAGGTCCTCTTGTGGATAAGGAATTGGTTAAGAAGCAGAAAGCAGAGAGTAGGAATAAACGGACAGTTCTCCCAATGGAGGGCTGTAGAAAGTGGAGTCCCTCAAGGATCGGTATTGGGACCTGTACTTTTCAACTTGTTCGTTAATGACCTAGAATTAGGAGTGAGCAGTGAAGTGGCCAAGTTTGCTGACGACACTAAATTGTTCAGGGTTGTTAAAACAAAAAGGGATTGCGAAGAGCTCCAAAAAGACCTCTCCAAACTGAGTGAATGGGTGGAAAAATGGCAAATGCAATTCAATATAAACAAGTGTAAAATTATGCATATTGGAGCAAAAAATCTGAATTTCACATATATGATCATGGGGTCTGAACTGGCAGTGACCGACCAGGAGAGAGACCTCGGGGTTGTAGTGGACAGCACGATGAAAATGTCGACCCAGTGTGCGGCAGCTGTGAAAAAGGCAAATTCCATGCTAGGGATAATTAGGAAAGGTATTGAAAATAAAACAGCCGATATCATAATGCCGTTGTATAAATCTATGGTGCGGCCGCATTTGGAATACTGTGTACAGTTCTGGTCACCTCATCTCAAAAAGGATATTATAGAGTTGGAAAAGGTTCAGAAGAGGGCAACCAGAATGATCAAGGGGATGGAGCGACTCCCTTACGAGGAAAGGTTGCAGCATTTGGGGCTTTTTAGTTTAGAGAAAAGGCGGGTCAGAGGAGACATGAGAGAAGTGTATAAAATTATGCATGGCATTGAGAAAGTGGATAGAGAAAAGTTCTTCTCCCTCTCTCATAATACTAGAACTCGTGGACATTCAAAGAAGTTGAATGTTGGAAGATTCAGGACAGACAAAAGGAAGTACTTCTTTACTCAGCGCATAGTTAAACTATGGAATTTGCTCCCACAAGATGCAGTAATGGCCACCAGCTTGGATGGCTTTAAAAGAAGATTAGACAAATTCATGGAGGGCAGGGCTATCAATGGCTACTAGCTTATGATGGCTGTGCTGTGCCACCCTAGTCAGAGGCAGCATGCTTCTGAAAACCAGTTGCCGGAAGCCTCAGGAGGGGAGAGTGTTCTTGCACTCGGGTCCTGCTTGCGGGCTTCCCCCAGGCACCTGGTTGGCCACTGTGAGAACAGGATGCTGGACTAGATGGGCCACTGGCCTGATCCAGCAGATTCTTCTTATGTTCTTCACAAGTAGAAGGGGCTAAAATTAGTGATTGTCGGGGGCATGCTTATAGTTTTTTCTCTTACAGCTGAAGGGCAATATAAGTGGTAAAAGGCGGTGTGTGTGTGAGTTTGTATGCCCATTTTGTATCTGTCTCCAGGCTATGCTAAAGGCAAATAATGGAGCCTTCAGTAGTATGCTTTTTGCGTGTTGTGTCATCTTTAAGTAGTCACCTGGGTATGTACTTTTCCCTTTGCAGAGGATCGTTTCCTGACAACCTTATCGAGCCAGAGCTCCACAAGCTCCTCTCTTCTCCAGCTTCCTACCCCTCCTGAAGTCCTGTCAGACCAGCTGACGGGGGGCACTTCCTTTGCCAATGCACAGTCTGAAGCAGACACCGCTAGCAGCTCAGAAGGTATCCTCAGTGGTATCCTCAGTGGTATCCTAACCTCTTGCTTCCCTGCCTCCAGCCCCATTGTTTGCTGAATCGCATCGCAAAAAATGCATCTGTTCATTGGAGTCATGATAAGCTCAGTGTTTTTCTCTAGTGTTTGCCCTTTTCATGTGTACTATGCTGCCACCGCCAACAAAACAGAACAAAACAAGTCAGAATTTGATGTATTTGTTGAAAGAGTGACTAACTTGAAGAAACCAGAAGGGTATATATTTTAAGGCAGAAGTAAGACTGGCTTTTATAATCACTCAAAAGGGCAAAATAAGGATGCCAAACACCCTGCTATATTGTGACGCTGGATATCTGGCTCCTTTTTTAACTTGACTTTAATTACAGCTTTAACAAATGGTTGGTTAGCATTAAATATGATAAGAAAGAACATTGGCATAAGTCAGCCAAAGTAGGTAAGAGAACATATACCCTTTTGTTCTGAACTCACGAGGTGGACTTAGGCAAGGCACTCTCAGCCTCAGCACCCCCCCCAAAAAAAAATACAATGCAGGGGATAATAATACTAACTTGCATTACAGAGTTGTTGTAAGGACTATAACTGGATAAAGCATGTGAAGCTTTTTGAACATTGGAAAGTGCTATACAAAGCATTATTATTCTGTAAGATTCTACCTGAATTCTCCCTCACTAGTGACTAGACTAGTGAGTAGAAGATCTGGAAGGAATGAAGAGCTTTTATTTTATTTAAAATATTTATATCCCTCCCTTCTACTCTACAATAGACAGCTCACAATAAAATCATACCCAGTAAAAACACAAACCTTGCCATTAAGGGATTTTGATGGATGGATGGACAAATTCAGTTTCCATTTGAGACTTGGTGTTGCTGGTTAGACCATACAGTATGGGGCTAGGGAAATCTGTGGCCTTCCAGATGTTGTTGGACTCAGACTCTCATCAACCACAGCCAATCATCTGGAGGGCCACAGGTTCCTATCTCTGATGCAGAGTCTAGCCATTTGCAGCATTCATGTTTCATAGGTCTGTCTCTTCTTTCCATAGAACTGCAGAGAGTCTGAGCCATGGACATTTGTTTGTGTAACTTGTGCACAAGACAATCAAAGGCTTGGAGATCAGTTTTTTTACTTTTGGTGTCATGAGCTAATGTCCTTGCCTTCATTTCGTCAGTAATGGGATAACGTGATAATCATTTAATAGCTTATATTATCCACATAAGAAGAGAAAACAGATGACTTCTATACCTTTCCTGGAGTGAGCAAATATTTGGGCTCTGGTTATTAATAATATTAAGAGATGTATGCTTTTTAAATTCCAGATGTGTTTGATGGGCATTCGCTGGGGTCCACAGACAGCCAGGTGAAAGAGAAGTCCACCATGAAGGCTATTCTAGCTAATCTGTTACCTGGAAATAGCTACAGTCCCATCCCATCCCCTTTGTAAGTAATATCAGCATCACTGAGGAGCAAGACAAAATAGCTTGTGCAAAATATATTTGTCCAAGTAGACAAACTTTGCTACTTGACTTCATTGTCCGTGGTCAGGTGCAAGGCTGCTAATCTTTATACGTTTTATTGTATAGGGTGTGAAGTGGTGATCATAAGCAGTCCTATGGAGCAATATACAAAAGTAGGCAACTGAAGGCCCTCTATCTTATGGATGACTACCTGTAGGCTCCCACTGACTGCTTAAAAGGCCTTTGGTATGTTCTTATACCTAGTTTAAGAAGGGCTGAAAAGCTGCACTTTGCATATTTTCCTCAGGTAGTCCGACATCATGTGGGATATAGCGCCATCTAGCGTCCGAAGGCAAAAATGAATCAAAGTCAAGACCTGGGGCATCGAGCCCCTCCCACTCCAGTTCATTCTTGCCTTCGTTCGAAGCATTTGGATCTTTAACATAGCTAGTTTGTGATTGAGTGCGTGGGACTGATTGATTTTATTTAGCCTTACTCCCTTCCCTCTTCCACAGCCTTTTTGCCTGGATCGTTAGTTTGGGGGGGTTTTCTTCCTTTTTTGTCTAAATTTCTCCCCCTCCTAAGTATCTTTGTTGGGGGTTCTGGTGGCTGCCATCCCCCCGTGGGGCTTTTTCATCTCCTGTGAGATGGCTCCTGGCTGGGAACCGTGACTGCGGTTTCCTTTTTTCAGTTTATTGCCTCCTACCACCGCCTCTCCTTAGACACCGGTGTTTTTAAATTTTTCCTTCAGCCGTTTTGTCGGAAGCCACAGCTGTGGCTTCACTTTCAGTTTATTCCCCTCTCCTCAGCCCATTCTGGGACTCCGGCGGCTGCCGTTTCTTTCCCCTTTTTTAGTTCAGGTGTTTGGCCTGAGACGAGCCTTAGCAGGGGGTACGCAGCTGCAGCTCCCCCTCTGTAAATTTACCTCTGCTTTTGTTTCATCCAGGCTTGGGTGACGCTTGCAGGCTTAGCAACCTCTCTGGGAGCCTGCAGCTGCGGCTCCCTTTCCTGTTTCTAGCTCCTACTGCTGGCTTAGTCTGTTTTGCGGCGGCGCTTATTTTTACAGGCACCTCTTGGAGCTTGCCCTTGCTACCTGTTTATCTGGCTCCCTCCGTGGCCGTTACTGGTCCATTCCGACCGTTTGAAGACCTTTGCCTACCCGCCATTGCTCCTTCTTCCCGGCCGCCATTTTGTTTGATTTTTCCCGCCCTCTTTGCGGGCACCAGTTTGTTTTACTCCCTTTTCCTGCCTTTTCTGTTCTCCTCTGATTGCATTGCCTGTGTAGCTATTTAGCAGGCTCTGTAAGCTTTTTGAATTTAAATATAATTTATAGAGAAATCCTGCACGGGTCATCGCTGCAACGGTCTCTCAACCCTTCCTGACAGTTGGTGCTGTTGGCATTGGGACTTATCTGCATAGCAGTTGCATATTGGGACTGTACATTCTCCCACATCTGTGGGCGCGTACAGAAGTTGAAGTGGCCACATCACTGCTGCGCTGTGCATTTGGGACTGTACATCCTCCCCCACCTGTGGGTGTGTACTAAAATACCACGCCACACCACACCCCTCACCTCTATGTGTGTGTTGGTGATATACATACTGCAGCTGCATCTCTGGGGGTGTACAATGGCAGATCAGCACCCAGAGGCACAGTTGTCTGGGGCAAAGCAACCCTGCAAGCTCTCACAGCACAAGTCTGATAAACAAAAACAGCCCAGACTTCACGCCAAGGCCAAGGCTTAAGACCAAACACCTGTCTAGCCACAGTGCCAGCAAGTGAGCACGTTACATTTCTGTTCCGCATTCTGAGGCTGCTAACCAAGAAAAGCTTGACAGCCCTCTTTCATTCCCCAGCTGGATCATCTGGGGATGACTTCGAGGATTTCCCTGACCAGCCCGTGGTCTACCCATCCCAATCCATTTTGCCACACCAGTCCGGCACGCCCCCTGGAGCTATACCTCAGCAAGGGCACTCACCTACTGTGCCTCAACAAGCCTCTTTACTTGGACTGCAGTTGTCTCCTGAGTTCCTTTTGCAGTTAAAGGATATGCTAAGCTTCTTATCACAAGAGCAGTCGAGAGCCCAAACAGCTCCATTACTCCAGCACAGTGAGCAACGGCTTTCCTGTGCTCCAGCTCCGTGTGGCTGTACTGATGTGGTGCCTCCTCCCTCACCTAACCCATTTGATGTTGTTAGAGGCAGGATTGGAGATGAGATCCCTAGTTTGGAGGATCCAGCGTATTCCCTTCAGGCCGAGTGAGATGAGTGGAGCGATGAGGCAGAGCTCGAGGAGGACACATCATATCGCCTATTTGATACGGCAGACTTTCTTCCCCTTGCTCATAGAGTTCTGGGCACGTTAGGACTCCAGGCTCCACAGCCTGAATCTGACACCCCCCCAATCAAAGGGGCCAAAGTCCTCAAATCACCCAGATCAATGGATCACTACCTTCCTGTGCTGGACCCCGTCGGCAAACTGACCAAGGAGGAATTGGACCACCTGCTGCAGGCACGCTGCTTTTCTGTTATGGCTAAAAGACTCTATGTATTGGCCCCGGACTTCATGAATCGCCTGAATGTCCCGGGCATCAACGAGCCGGTCTCTAGTTTGACTTCAAGATCCCTCCTGCCTAAACAAGGGAACTCACAACTGAAGGATCCCTTTGAACGTTGCATGGACTACGCTTTGTGTAAAAACCATGAGGCTACCCCTTCACTATTCAGGCATCTGCTGCAGCTTCCATCTTTTCAAGAGCATCTATGATGTGGCTGGACGAACTCTTGGATGATCCCAACCCAGACCCTGTCAAGCTCCGAAAGGGCCTGGTAAAGTTACATAAGACTGCAGCTTTCGTGGCTGATGCCATATTAGATGCCACCCAGCTGGGAGCGTGAGCCCTAGCCTCACAGGTGGTAGCTCGGCATACCCATTGGCTCAGGCACTGGGGCACTGACTCTATGGCCAAGGGCAGCTTGTCAAGGGCACCTTTCTCTGGGTCTTTACTCTTCGGAGACGAAGCCCTCAAGGCAGACTTAGTAGACCCTAAAGACAGCCGAAGACCAGTATTGGCCACTTCCAAGAGAGAGGATCGTAGGACGTTTAGACGTTTCACCCCATATCATTCCTTTCAGCCCTTTCGAGGAGCATGGCCTGCGATTTTCGATCTTCTGATTTCCACTCCTCCAAGGGAACCTGGAACGGACAATGCTTCCAAGGCAGAATCCAGAACCGGGGAAGTCAAGGAGCCTCAACTTCAGCATATGGCAGGGGAGCTCATCAGCGCAGACAATACTGACGCTTTCCCTGTAGGGGGCAGATTGCTACTGTTTGCAAGTCACTGGTTGCGTCTGACACGGGTCGCTTGGGTCAGAGATCTCTTCCTTCACGGTTATGAACTGGAATTTTGGATGCCCCCCCCCAGACAGGTTCATTCCCTCCCTCCTACCCAGAGTTCGAGACAGGTGCCGGATCATGCGGGAAGCCATAACTCATCTTCTCGACATAGCTGCAGTAGAACCTGTACCACTGGAGGAGAGAGTGCAAGGGGTTTACTCTCTCCTATTTGCAGTTCCCAAGCGAGATCTGTCATGGAGGGCGGTGTTAGACCTCAAATTTGTCAACCGCTTCGTGAAATATCGACAGTTCAAGATGGAGTCCCTGGCGTCAATTATAGAGGCTCTACACGAAGGGGACTTCTTGGCTTCCATTACATCGTACTATGGGCTCGACCCCACACTCGACCCTTACAGTGGGCTTTACTCCTTTTCCAACAGGACATTGCCACGTCCAACCACCGGACAATCTACCTGCATCCGTCTCTCCGTGCTTCTTTCCATTGGTGCACGACAGTCGACAATTTCAGAGAGGGAACCCCGTCCTGAGAACCAGACAGAACTGTAATAACAACAGATGCCAGTCTGTCCGGATGGGGGCCCCACTGCAATTCCCTGTTTGTGCAGGGCATCTGGTCCACCACAGAAGCGAGTCAGAATATCAACTGGCTGAAACTGAGAGCAGCCCATCTGGCCCTTCGACATTTTCAGCCTATATTCCTTCTGCACCATGTTCTGATTCTCACGGACAATACCTGTGTGAAATCTCATCTGAACAGGCAAGGGGGAACCAGGTCACAGCTTCTCCAGACGGAAGCGTCTCAACTCTTCGACCGGGCTGAGATACATTTGAAGTCACTGAGGGCAGAACATCTCAGCGGTATTTTGAACATTACAGCTGACTGGCTAAGCAGACAACAGGTGACCCTGGGAGAATGGCAGCTTCACCCCATGGTGTTCAGTCTTTTCCAACAATGGTTCGGCATCCTCTCAGTAGACCTGTTTGCCTCCAGTCACAATTACCAGTTGCCTCGCTACTTCTCCAGGTATCTGGACACCAATGCGGAATTGGTAGATGCACTGTTGACACAGTGGCCAGCAGGCCTCCTATATGCTTTTCCCCCGATACCACTACTGAGTAGGACCTTGAGGAAACTACGACGCGAAAGGGCCTGTCTGATCCTGATAGCCCCATACTGGCCTCGCCGACCGTGGTTCTCCGATCTACTCTCCCTTTCAGTGATGGACTCTTGGAGGTTGCCACTCAGGCCAGATCTCCTCTCTCAGGGTCCGATATGGCATCCGGACCCCACATGGCTTAATCTGACAGCGTGACGTTTGAACGGGGACATTTGATTCGTTCAGGACTTTCTCAGGAGGTTGTGGACACAATCCTCTCGTCTAGAAAAGTCAACCTCTCCTATCTACCAGAGCACTTGGCTTGCCTTCTCTAACTGGTGTGACTCTCAGAACATCCAACCATCTCAGGCTAATGTTCAACAGATGCTGCAATTTCTAAATAGAGGTCTGAAGATGGGGCTTAAACCTAACACCTTGCGTCGCCACGCCGCCACCATATCCTCTATCCTCTCTGTCACATCTCCTAGTGTTTCTATGGGCTCACACCCACTTGTCAAACGTTTTTTGAGGGGAGCCGCCCTACTCTCGCCGGCAGTTTGTCACCATTTTCCTTTGTGGAGTTTATCAAAGGTCCTGCAAGCCCTGCAGCATCCTCCTTTTGAGCCCCTTCGATCTATGCCATTACGACTTTTGTCCTTCAAAGTCCTGTTCCTTGTGGCGATCACCTCGGCTAGAAGAGTCTCAGAGTTGGGGGCACTGTCCTCGGCCCGCCATCTCTGTATTTTCCATAAGGACTCAGTGGTATTGTGTTTGGATCCCTCCTTCCGTCCCAAGGTCGATTCAGCATTCCACCGTAACCAGGACATTGTTCTTCCCTCGTTCTGTCTGAATCCTGTCCATCCACTGGAGAAGGCCTGGCACTCGCTAGATGTCTGGAGGGCCCTCAAGACCTACGGTCAATGGATTCACTGTTTGTATCCTTTCATCCTCGTACTCTGGGGGAAAAGGTGGCTAGTTCTACGTTACCTTGTTGGTTGCGTGCCTGCATTGCATTGGCCTATGAGTCTCTTCAGCTGCCAGTGTCTCGTAATATAAAGGCGCACTCAACTAGATCAGCAGCCACTACGGCTGCTTTCGCAACCAACGCCCCTCTGGCAGAGATTTGCAGAGCGGCTGTATGGTCTGCCCCAAATTCTTTCATAAGACATTATAAGATAGACCGTTACGCTTCTGGTGATGTCTCCTTCGGGAGGCGTCTGTTACAACAGGTTATTTCTGACAAGTAGCCAGGGGGCGGTCCCTCCCTATTAGGGGCTGCTTTGGTACATCCCACATGATGTCTGACTACCTTAGGAGAATGTACAATTGGTATCACCTGAAGGGTGATTTTCTCAGGTAGTCCGACATCATGGCCCTCCCTGTTGGAGGCTATTTGGGTTTTTGGTTCTTTGCAAATTATCACTCTTCAAAGTTATACTGTTTAAACTATTTAGCCAAGTCAAGACCATTTTGGAACTGTTCAAATGCTTGTCAACTTTGGGTTATTATTTGGGACAATGTTTTCTTGCTGGTAGGCCCGTTGGCCTTTGGTGTCTTTTCAGATATATCTCACTTTGGTCTTGTCACAAATGAAATGGAGTGGGAGGGGCTCGATGCCCCAGGTCTTGACTTCGATCCATTCTTGCATTCAGACGCTAGATGGCGCTATATCCCACATGTTGTCGGACTACCTGAGAAAATCACCCTTCAGGTGATACCAATGGTACATTTTCTGCATCCTTCCTCTGGGAAAGGGAACGCACCAGTCTGGAACTTTAACCTTCAGCTAGGTATCGACAGCAAGCTGTGAGTGAAAGAAGAAAACAACAACTTTGGATCCTTATCCATATACTCCAGCCAATGGGCTAGACTAACATAAAATTCGTCTTCCATGTGACTAATTTGTGAGATTTGCCTAGTTTACCATATAAATATATATGTATATATTTATTATTACTACTTTATTTTTTTCTCCTGTAGGAGCCAAGCGTAGTTAACAACACCCGTATAATACAGTCGACATAAAAAATAATAATTAAAATACACATCCATCTGTGGCATCAATAAAATATATATAATGTAACAGACAATGGTAATTGGAACAGTTATGTTCCAAAAGCCTGAGCAAACGAAAGCTTGTTTATAGGCTGTCTCTGTTGGCTGGGAGATCTATTAATGGAGGATTGCTTGATCTTGAACAAACATTACGCTACAGCTTAATCTGTTGTGTTCTTAATGCAGTGAGCCTGACAAGCATTACTTAATGTATGAGCATGAACGTGTTCCTATTGCCGTCTGTGAAAAGGAACCAAGCTCCATCATAGCCTTTGCTCTCAGGTATATTGGTTTGCTGTATTGGTTTATGGTTTTTATTTTTCTTTACCTCCATGTTTAGGAAATGAAATGCTTCCTCTTTTATAGCTTTTTATCTGCAGTTAGGAATATTGCTAAGATGTATCATATCTTGGAGAATTATACTACTTCCTTTTTATGCTTTACTAAGAGCACCCACCTTGATTGTACAAGGGCCCATTCAATAAAAGGGTAGTGTATCAGGAAGCGAGGTTAATGGAACTTTTCCCTTGGACACTTAGCTAACCCAGAGCATTTTTCATGAACACTTATTGACCTTCTGGTGATTGGCTTTGTGCCAAGGGGATTTAGCATGTTTCATATAGTAGGCTTTCTAATGTACATGGATTAGGGTAGCGTGTGTGTAAAAAAAAAAACACCCTTGAGCCTTCTTGATAAGGCACGCTAAAAATCTAAAATGCTGTGTGTGATTGTCCACAAATACTGTAAGTACTAGGTGGAAATAAAGTATTTTGTGCAGCCTGCTGAGTACTTATCAGATATTTCCTAACTTCTTCAATCCATTCTGTACCATGCTTTAGCTATGTTTATCAAGATATCTATCTTAACATTCACTATACCATTAAAATACCCACAACATCTTAGGTGTGCAGTGTTGGGCTGTATATCAGATTCAGCTAAGTCCCAAGCCCGTTCAGATGTTTTCGGGCCTTGGCTGAGTTGGGTTCAGATAGCCACAAATCGCTACAGGTCAGATTGGATGACCCAGAGTGACCCACAGCTGTCTTGGGGTAGGGCATCAGGCAGGAAGAAGAGGCAGCCATGGCTCTCCTTCCTGCCTGAGCATCGCCCCATAGGATCATTACTTGTACTCATCAGCTGATGAGAGGAGGGGGTGATTGTGCAGGGTAGTGTTTTGCAAAACACTACCCCGCACAGCCCTGCTCTCAGGGTGTGTTTAATAGGGTGGTTTTTTACCCTAATTAAACATGAGCCCCACCCCCAAACTTATTCAGGAGTGGCTCTGAGTTGGGGGCGGTGTTGACCTGATGCCTTCCCCAGATTGGAGCCATTTGGGGGGGGGGCTATCAGAGCTTGGAAAAGTTACTTTTTTGAACTACAACTCCCATCAGCCCAATCCAGTGGCCATGCTGGCTGGGGCTGATGGGAGTTGTAGTTCAAAAAAGTAACTTTTCCAAGCTCTGGGGGCTATGCACAGCCCTAGTAAAGTGTTTTAGCTAGATTGGTATAATCTGTATAAATGTGTCCTTTTTGTAAATGAAGCCTTGATTCTCTAAAGTGTTCTTAATTGGATAATTAATGGAGAATTTCGTATGTAAAATAAGTGCAGTACTTGTTCTGCCAAGTCTCTTTTGAGAAAATCTTTTGTTTCCAACTCTGCACAGAATGATTTGGCAGGAAGTTGGGCCCCAGTTTAATCTTAAATGTGGGAACCATTTCCCAATGTCAAGATTTCATGGTGTAGTAATGAGTATTTGAATACAAAAACTATATGGGTGGGGCCTGTTGTTGTTTTGGTTCCTTCCAAGAAAATAGTCCTTATGACCAGGGTGCTGATTAGGTGGGGAAGGACCCACACTATTGGTGCTAAATGTGAATGGGGCCCGAGGACAATGGTAAATAATACAGGAGAAACGGTGCCTGTTCCTGACCAAGCATAGTCCTCCATGTGCCCCTCAGTGATGCCTGGTAAAAGAAACACACAGCATGACATTGTATTCAGAACCTTCTTGTCCCTGCCACCACCCCATGAAAGGGCAGCCAATGGAATAGGGATGTGAAAATACTGAATTGTGAAGACTTGAAGTCATGCATTTCTTTCACTGTGCATTACCGGGGTAACACAGGTTAGTTTTATTATTTATTACAAACATTTTTACTCATCGATTCCACTGGAGTACTCAAGGCAGATAATAGCAAACAAATAAAACAAAAAGTAGCAGAGCACTAAAAAGCAGCAATAAAACCTTAGCAATAGAAAGCACCAAATAACTTAATAAAACCAATAACATTTATGCTACTATTGCTACACATTGCTTTGTTACATCCAGTGAGATCCTCACCATCACAGCACTAATGGAAGCCTCTTAATTGTGTCTGAATCAGTTGAAAAGGTTCTTGGATGTTCTAAAACAAATTTCTTTACACTTTGAAATAGTAGTGGCTGGTGGGTCGGAAGGCAAGGAGCCCAACAGTAGGTGGAGCCAGAGGCAATGATAGGCAGAACCAACTAATTCCAGTTTTGTCCCCATCTTCCTTCTGGCTGAGTTCTACAAGGGCAACACTGAGACTAAGGAGAAGAAGCTGATGGGCAGTTGTAAATAAGAAGGCAGGCAAGTAGGGCTGGCTGAGAGTAGACTGAGGTGGGTGGGGCAGTGCCCCATTTGCCCTAATGGACCAGCCTCCACTGCTTTGAAATTCACTATCCAGAAAATAGACAAAGCACTTGTTCTTCATCCTGAACTATCCTTGAAAGGGATGATTTAAAAGCAGATGTATTTGAACTTAAATAAAACTCCCCTTCCAAATTGGATTTTGTGCCTTCCAAAGGTTTTTTTTTATATGCCACTTCTGCATTGTTTTGTGGATAGTCTTTTGCTCCTTCTTTTCTTCTCTAGACTTTTGATCTCCTGAGCTGCACTAAGCTAGTATCTGGTCTCTGGAGAGTGCTGTTACGTTCAAGTCCTGCTTGCGGACTTCCCATAGGCATGGAGACCGTAAGAACAGGATGATGGCTTGGATAAGCAGGCTCTTCTTATGCTTTTTTTTTTTTTTTTACAATAATTTTTATTCAAATTTTCATAAAACATAGAAAACAAAATCATAAAACATTCAAAGACCAAAAACAAAACAAAACAAAAATGATTAAACAAAAAAAAATAAAATGTTGACTTCCCATTTGTCACATATCAAATCAGTTATAGGTCTACAATATATAACAATCCTGTCTCTTAAATCATATTATAAAATCACTTTCCTCCAGTAGTTATCTTAATTAATCATCAAATCTCATAAACATTACTTTATTCTTTCCACAAAAAGTCAAAGAGAGGTTTCAATTCTTTAAGAAATATATCTATCAATTTTTCTCCAAATAAACATGTCAATTAATCCATCTCGTTAATAATTATAATAATCTTATTGTCATAACCATAGTCCAAATAAACATTTCGATTAATCCATCTCATCAGAATCTGTTAGGTCCAATAATTTCAATAGCCATTATTCCATTATCCCTATTAATTCCATCTTCCATCTTCAATAGTCCTGTTAAGTCCAGTAATTTCAGTGTCCAATCTTCCATTATCAGTATTCCATAATAATCTTGCTGTTGTAGCCATAGTCATATAATAAGAGTCTGATGGGAATTTCCTCTATCCCAAATATTTTCTTGCCATCCATTCTGAATAAGTTGCTGAAATACTGTTGTAAAGTCATATCTGTGTTCTTCTTTTTTACAAAATGCACTGGCTCATCTCTTAAGAGTTTTTCCATTGTCACATGGCTGCAGTTAATTCCATAGATTTTCTCTATATCAAGCTCCATCACATCATTCCAGTCCAGAAGATTATCCAAGCCATTGATAACTTTATCTCTAATATCTTCATTAATTTCTTCAGAGATAACATTAAATTCCAAACAGTAGATTTTATTTCTAAAATCCATAAACTCCAGATCTTTTTCCAATTCCACATTTGTTCCAATCTCCAGGGCTTGTATCTTCCCTTTATTTTTTCTTTTCTCATCTCTGATCTCATTCTCCTCTCTCACAGGATCCCGTATTTCTTTAAGCTCCTGCGTCATTTTGCTCAGTTCAATTTTCAGCTCCTTACTACCCTGTCGCAGGGTTTGTTTCGTTATCTCAATCTCATCCATTATTTTCTGAAACATAATTACTTCCAGATTCTCAGCCACTTTCTTGATTGCCATTTTTAAAACCACGAAAACAAAGCAAAACAAAAATAAAGAAGAACCACTTCTTATTTCAGCAACAATTGGGTTAATATTCCAGGCTTGATGACATCACAGTATAAACAGAGCAACCTGCCTTATCTCTCTATGTTCAAGAATGCAAAACAAATTTAGTTCCCAGCATCAAAACAGTTAGTGGCGTTGTGAAGAAGCAGATTCGTCAAAATAAAATAGACCAAAAAGAGAATAATAGTCCCAGACAATATAATATTCCTCGGAATAGAAATCAGGAATAGAAATCCCTCTTCTGTTTATTATCTTTAGAATGCACTTCCAGGACAGCTTTTTGCGACAGAAACAGAGATAAGCTGTTAATTTCGTGAATAACAGAGAAGAGCTATATCTCACCCAGAAGTTGTCCAAAGCCGATCAATCTGACAAATCTCCTTTTGCTGCAACAATTTAAACCAAGTAAAAAAAATAATAGAAAGAAGGGTGCTTGCCTGTTAGTCCGTTCTCTCTTTAAAGAAAAGATAAACGTATCGCTTAAGCAGATAGAGCTTGTTAGGAAGTCCGTCTGGCATTGTTGGCTGGACCTTATCTCATAAATTAATGAAATCCAGTCCTCCCAACAAAAACAGGCTTTGAGGTTGATCTCTACGTTTCTCCCTGCCCGGGAGAAATTTCATCAGTCAAAAAAAAAAAAAAATGTTCTGACTGATTTATATCTGAATAAGCTTCTTTTGAGGCGGGAGCCCGTCCCAAAAGCAGGCACAAGCGAAGTCACCCTTCCCGGAAGTCAAGGCTCTTCTTATGCTTTTCAGGTGGAGGCTCACATGATCCTCCATGTTTTCCTGCTGCACCAAATAAATTACTCCCACACTGAAAACTAGCATGTCAAAAATATTCTAATTTAGCCTTCTAATTTAGGCATGCCATTTTTTTTCATTTTGAGGCTTTGTTTTGCATGGAGGAGCATTCCATCATGTGAGCCATCACAATCTGAAACGTTACAGCCCAGACATAGGTTTGCCTCCTCAGCCAGAACTAGATTTAAGTCCTGTCTGTCTCACACTTTGAACTGTGTTGGGCAACTGGTATAAAACATCTTATTTTGCTTTACTCTTCAGTTGTAAGGAGTACAGAAATGCCTTAGATGAATTATCCAAAGTGTCTCTGAAGAGCAATGCTGAAGAGGGACTTCAAACCAACAGGTGACAGTTATCTATAGTAGTGTATTGAAGTAGTGCTGAAGTCTTCTTACACCCTTGAGAATTACTAGCAACTTCAGGTTTTGGTCAGTATTACAGGGCACCAGGAAATTCAGCTTCATCATAAATAGGTGTCTTGACAACAACCTTTCTTTACATCTTCTGCCAGTAGATGATGTACTTCCAAGGGCTTGGGTTCAGAATGAGTACTCTTAAAGATTGCATCTTAGAGTCTAGATTCTTAATACTTTTCTTTACCATGATATTGTAATATGTAAAGCAGGATATTATTTGCTAATTCCAGTGTTCTGTTGATCAATTAAGTATAGTTTTAGTGTCCAGGCTGTATGGCATGAAGCTTGATATTAAATCCTGAACGCCTATTTATATATCTATCAGTGGCTATTTATGAGCTAAATCTCCAATTTTAGACGGATGATACCTCTGAATACAGCTTGTCCAGGGAGCAAACAAAGGAACTTTTTTTCTCTTTGTTGGCTTTGAAGGGGAGGAAATGTGGGATTTGATGAGATGTTGGTCTAATCCAGCAGGGCTCTTTATATATTCTATAGCAGTGTTTCTCAACCAGGGAAGCATGCCTCACCTGGGGGGTTATGAACATCTTCAGGAGTGGCGCAAGTGTTTCCAAAAAATATGTACAATATAAAAGTATGAAAAGTTATATTTGGAAGTTGAAAAGATTGTGCACAGCTTATTACATGATTTGCACATCATCATGGGTGTGCCGTAGTTCAGAATTATTATTGGAGCTGCCTTTGAAGGGGGCCATGAGATTTTTATGTTAGCTTAAAAAGGGTGTGTGAGTTAAAAAAAAGGTTGAGAAGTACTGGTCTGTAGAAAGTTTCGCCATGGCTGTGGAAGCTGCTGGTAAAGGTGTGCTGTTCCTTCTTACAAATGATGGCAGTGTAGCTGTATTTATATCAGATATATTCTAAATGCTGTATTCTTTCCTTCCCCCCTCCCCCCAGCAGTCTGGCTGAGACCAGAGCCAAGAACAGCAGTCCAGTTCGGCTCCCTGAGACGAATGCGGGGCAGTCAAACCAAGTGGCAGAGGCAGAGCAGCGTAAGAATTTAAATAGTCTGTGGTGCTGCTTATTTTTCTGTAGCTTGTGGCTTCAGGACATAATGGCATTTAATTTAAGCAAAAAAAACCCCAAATAGTGAGAATCAAATCCCAGTATATACTAGCTCACGCTTGCCTAACTTTTTGTATTGTTCTGTACCAACCTTGCATTGTTCAGAAACTGTAATACTGATGTGAAAACCCATCCGTTGCTAGCTGTGTCCAAGTATTTTTTTAAAAAAAACACACGTCATAATGAATTAGTGTACAGATTTCAGCAGCTATTAAAAGAGACATAGCTGCTGACTTCAAGTGCAATTCTTAAATAAATTTTTATTTGAAAGAACAGAAGATTCGTAAATGCTGTAAGATGGAATTTTGGAGGGGAGGTTCCTTTAAGAATCTAGGAAATTGCCTGGTTCCCTGTTCACTGCAGAATGGATTCTTAGCTTAACCATATGGGTAAATTTTCCAACTCCCCTTCCACGCAGTCACTTCAGGGGTCCCTGCTTTCTCCTAATACCCTCTGCCCCACCAAAGTTATTAGACAGAATGGGATAGAACCCCAAAATAGCTGTAGTCTTTTGCAACAGTGTAGAAGAACTGGGAGCCTTTGATGGACTTAGGCTGGAATCCATTCGGCTTAGTGATGGAACTAACGAGGAGTGAGCATGCCAAAGATTTTGTTCTTGCTTTGGTTGCAGCAAAAAAGCCATATGGAGTTCTGTCCTTCTTCCGTGGTACGGGAGGAAAGAGCCCTGATCTCTCTTCTCAGAAAAAGGAGACTTTGCGTGGAGCAGACAGTGCCTACTATCAGGTTGGCCAGATGGGCAAAGAAGGGGCAGAGAACCAAGGAGTGGAGGCTCAAGGTACAAAGTTTTTAAATCTCTCTTCCTACCACCACTTTTTTTTTATCATTAATTTTTATTATTCAAATTTTCAAAAACAAAACAAAACAAAACAAAAATACAAATTAATAAAATAAAATGTTGACTTCCGATTTGTCGCAGATCAGTTATAGGTCTACTATATATAACAAACCTGTCTCTTAAATTATATTACAAAATTACTTTCCTCCTGTAGTTATCTTAATTAATCATCAAATCTCATAAACATCACTTTATTCTTTCCACAAAAAGTCAAAGAGAGGTTTCAACTCCTTGAGAAATATATCGATTTTTCTCCAAATAAGCATATCAATTAATCCATCTCATCAAATCTATTAGGTCCAATAATTTCAATAGCCATTCTTCCATTATCAGTGTTAATTCCATCTTCCATCCTTGCACCCATAATAATCCTGTTAGGTCCAGTAATTTCAGTAACCATTCTTCCATTATCAGTGTCCCATAACTTGCTGTCATAGCCATAGTCATATAATAAGAGTCTGATGGGAATTTCCTTCATCACAAATAATTCCGTGCCATCAATTCTGAATGTGTTGCTGAAATATTGTTGTAAAATCATATCTCTGTTCTTCTTTTTTACGAAATGCACTGGCACATCTCTTGAGAGTTTTTTCATTGTCACATATCTGTAATTAATTCTATAGATTTTTTCTATGTCAAGCTCCATCACATCATTCCAGCCCAGAAGTTTATCCAAGACATTGATAACTTTATCTCTGATATCTTCATTAATTTCTTCAAGGACAACGCTGAATTCCAAACAGTAAACTTTATCTCCATATTCATAAACTCCAAATCTTTTTCCAGTTCCACATTTGTTCCAATCTCCAGGGCTTGCATCTTCCCTTTAATTTTTCTTTTTTCATCTTCTGATGCTTGTCCAGTTGTATCTCTGATCTCATCAACCTCCCCTCTCACAAAATCCCCTATTTCTTTAAGCTCCTGCTTTATTTTGCCAAATTCAATTTTCATCTCCTGTCTGCCCTGTCTCAGGGTTTGTTTCGTTATCTCAATCTCATCCATTATTTTCTGAAACATATTTACTTCCAGGATCTCAGCCACTTTCTTGATTGCCATTCTTAAAACCACGAAGAAGAAAAAAACCACTTCTTATTCCAGCAACAAAGGGGTTAGTATTCCAAGCTTGATGACATCACAGTGTAGACAGCACAGCCTGCCTTATCTCTTATATGTTCAGGAATGCAAAACAAATTTAGTTCACAGCATCAAAACAGTTAGTGGCATTGAGAACAAGCAGATTCGTCAAAATGAAATAAAATAGTCCCAGACATATAATACTCAAAAATTCATAAATCAGATTTATTTATTTTTTTCTCTTCGGAATAGAAATCCCTCATCCGTTTGTATCTTTAAAATGCACAATTCCAGGCCAGCTTTTTGCAATAAAAACAAAGATAAGCTATTTCGATTTCTTTCCTCCTTAATTTCGTGAATGAAAGAGAAGAGTTATAACTCACCCAGGGATTCTTTATAGCTGATTCATTGACAAATCTCTTTTTGCTGTAACAATTTAAGCCAGATGATAAAAATAGAAAGAGGGGTGCTTGCCTGTTAATCCGTTTTTCTTTAAAGAAAAGATAAACATCTCGCTTAATCAGTTAGAGCTTGTTTGAAAGTCCGTCCGGTGCTGCTGGCTGAACCTTCTTTCATAAGTCCCCCCAACATACACAAGCTTCTGTGGTTAATCTCTACGTTTCTCCCTTCCCGGGAGAAAGTCTTTACCAGTCAAAAAAAAGTTCTGACTGATTTTAAAACTGAAAAAGCTTCTTCTGAGACGAGAGCTCGTCTCAAAGGCAGGCACAGTGGAAGCAACCCTTCCCGGAAGTCCTCTTCCTACCACCACTTTTGTGGGCATCTTCTCATTTAGGAAATGCTTACAACTTCAGAAGATTAACACCTATAAACAAAAGCTTCTGTAAGACATGCATAAATATATGTTGCTAGGGGCTGTGGGGTGCCAAGCTCCCCCCTTCTCCTCCCGTACAGGGCACTGAAGCTCCCCTCCTCTCTCTCCCCCCCCACCGGGTGCCAAATCTGCTGGCTGGCCTGCTCCAAGACTCAGCCTATCACCTGGCATCCTGTTTTGGCCATGGCTGCTATGTGGCTGTCGTGTAGCTTGCTGGCTCGGCCTGCCCCCTCCGTCATACTGTGATGTCATTATGGCATGATGGCTTACATTTTTATATATAGATAGAGAGTTGGATTCCCTTTCCTTTTCTCC
Source organism: Rhineura floridana (assembly GCF_030035675.1). Classification (NCBI taxonomy): domain Eukaryota; kingdom Metazoa; phylum Chordata; class Lepidosauria; order Squamata; family Rhineuridae; genus Rhineura; species Rhineura floridana. The sequence continues at coordinate 12,833,094 of NC_084481.1, forward strand.
CCCTTCATCTTACTTTCCGAAGAAGAATACCTCTGGGTCCATGTGGCGCCCAAAGGCATTGTGGAAAAGAAGGGAAGAAGGCAAAGCACCTGGCAGCCTGCACTTCAGCCCAGCTGCCATCTAAAATATATATCATCAGATCATTGGTCCAGCTAATCCAGTACAGTCTATTCTGGATGTCAATGGGCCTTTCCCATTCATCCCACTTCAGATCCTTAACTTGGAGTTATCAGTCACCTCTAACTCTTTCTGAAAGCTCCACTCTAACCTTTTAGAACTCAGAATCTTTTCTTTGTATTGCTGCATTTAGCAGTGTATGCCCCTGAAGAAGGAAGGACTGTATAGCCTGGGACTCTTATTTTTTATTAATTAATGCTGTTTGCATGTGTGGCAGAGTAATACTGATGATCTAATTGACTTCATCCCTTGATGTGTCTTCACATTTTTCCTCTTTTGACCTCTTGTTGCATCTAGCAACAGTTTTCAGTTTAATGCTTGAAAAATAGTCAGTGTGTCTTTTTGTTGGAGAAAAATAGGTCCTCTGTTCACCTGCAGCAATAACTGGGAGCATTCTTTATACGCTCGGAAAGGTTATATCCCTGGTCCAATTTTCTCTTTACTATTTTAGATGAAGCAGATGGAGGTGATGCACAGAAGAAACAGCTAGGAAATCCACACATTGAACTTCGTAAGTAGGAATCTGTTTTGGAGCCTGAATTGCTTGGGGAATCCAGCAGCAGAGTGAATTGTCCTCTATAAAGTCCCTTATTAATCAGAACTACAGATCACACCCTGATCTTTCATTGTATATCATGGAAGTGAGTTCCACAAATATCTGAGTGGTTATTTCTAACTACATTACTTGGACATGAGGTCGATCATATCTTTCTCTTGCAAAATAAGCATTGCTTTGCAAAATGTCCTTTGCCCATTGCATCAATGCTATAAAATCATTTGCCCTCTTAGAATCAGAAGACTGAAGTATATTGTAAACACACTTTAGCAACAGACTTTGCTCAGGACTTGCTATTGCATCCTTGAGCCAGCTGGAGCTATCCAGTATTCAAGTGAAAGATCTGTCAGTCAGTCTGACTTTCCATATGGCAGCAGATTAAATGCTTGTATAACCCAACTTTTTAAGATGCACATACACATTGCATTGGGAGATCTGAACAGGTATCTGCAGGGATATGTACTGCACTTATGCTGCATTATCATGAAATCTCAGAGCAAGCTTCTGCACTTAAACATTTATGATTTTACACATTTATACTGCCAAATAGTTTTTATTTGTAAGCCGCCCTGAGTTCCAGTTTTGGAAAAAGGGCGGGGTAAAAATAAAGATTCATTCATTCATTCAATAGTTTCTTTAACCCCAACCGCTTAAAGACAGCCTCAGTAAAATGTTTTTGCTGCAGTCTCAAAAAATGTTAATAGGAGGCAGTTCTAAGGTTGTGGCACTACAAAAAGTGTATTCTGCATAGGCCTGAGAGTTGTGATGGAATATAGTGGCTTGGATCAAAGATCCTGCTACTGCCCTGAGCTCCTACTGGGAGGAAGGGCGGAATATAAATTAAAAAATAAGTAAGTGGATTGCAGAGGGTCAGGGGATTTTCTAGAGTATGGTTTGCAGACATATGTAGGAGAATCTCCCACCAGTCAGAGTTAGCAAGATGAGGATGACAGAATATAAGAATTTTGAAAAGAAGGGGACTTCAATTATGGGTGAGTTTCTCTTCTAGAAAATGGGTCTTCCATGTTTCTCTGCAGAATTCTCTGATGCTAATGCCAAGTTCTACTGCCGGATTTACTATGCGGGAGAGTTCCATAAAATGCGTGAAGTGATACTTGGAAGCAGTGAAGAAGATTTTATCCGTTCCCTGTCTCACTCACTGCCCTGGCAGGCACGAGGAGGCAAATCAGGGGCTGCTTTTTATGTAACTGAAGGTAACTGATTGACTTCTGACATTTCCCTTCAATATTGGTTCTTCTCTTTTATTCTACATGAATGAATTGTGCAAGTTGAGCCCATTTTAAACCAGCTCTCTGCTAATGTCCTAATTATTAAATACTTAAGAGCTGAAACTTGAATCAGAACTATTAGGCTGCTCTCACCCTGCTCTTTATTCTATTATTCTGACAGTTTCTTACCTGGTAATTTATGCATTTTATTTGATCTTTAACATGATGTAAAAGCTAGTTCCAGAAATCTAGTAGAATATAGTGGGAGTTTAAAAAGGTAAAAGGTGTCCCCACACTTGTAGTGCGAGTCGTTTCCGACTCTTAGGGTGACGTCTTGCAACGTTTACTAGGCAGACCGTATACATGGGGTGGAATTGCCAGTTCCTTCCCCGGGCTTTCTTTACCCCCCAGCATAGGCCGGGTACTCATTTTACCGACCACGGATGGATGGAAGGCTGAGTGGACCTCGACCCCTTTTACTGGAGATTCGACTTCCTCCTTCTGTTGGAATCGAACTCCGGCTGTGAGCAGAGCTTCGGCTGCGTTACCACTGCTTACCACTCTGCGCCATGCTAATTTTTATGATAAATGATTCCAGAAATAATCTGTTTGCAAGCTTGGGTACCCAGTAGATTGTGAGAATTTTGTGCTAGCTGCAGCTGCTGAAGTGACAGGCATCCTAGCATGCAATGCCTTCCCATCCTTTAGGTGTGCATCAGGGTTTTTTGCTTGATTAAAATTGTACCAGTATTGTGGCATGGGTGCGGGTAGCAGCATTCCCTTCATCCTTTTACCACACACATCCCTGTGTCACTAATACGTGCGGTGAATTTTGGGGCAACTACAGTGAGCATGTGTATAACAGGCGAGGGATGTAAAAATGTTGATTGCAGCAGTATGAAAGACATTTGCGTGAAAAGCTGTTATATCAGCAGAAAAAAGCCACAGTTCCTTAACACAACAGGTATTGCAGTGTGAAATGCATTTTAGAAATTGGGACAGAAGCACTATTTTAATACGCAAAACTGACGCAATAAGCCCTATGCGTGAAAGCAGCCTTAGTTTCCACCTGTGACTCAATTTTTATATGGTGATGCATGAAATGGCCGGATCATTTTGCAAACAAATATTTCTTTCTTTTAAAAATATGCAGCATATTAACACATGTTCTCGTCTAGATGACAGATTCATCTTGAAACAAATGCCCCGCCTAGAGGTCCAGTCTTTTCTAGACTTTGCCCCACACTACTTCACATACATTACTAATGCAGTTCAGCAAAAGGTAAGATTTACAAAGTGTTCTGTCTTGGCTTTAATCTTGACACTTGTCTCCTGGCTTTGGCTATTATTGGACTACAACTCCCATCATTCCTAACCATTGGCCATGGAACCTGGGGATGACGGAGTCCAACAACATGTAGGGGCTCAAGGTTGGGGAAGACTGGTCTAGAGAAATAGACAGTATTATCTTCCTGCAGACTATCCTGCCGCCTGCTATATATATTTGGGTGTATTCTGTTTAAGAGTTGAAACTTGAGTAGCTTGTTATTGAACAAATCAACTCTGTTTATCTCAGAAGCCAACAGCTTTGGCCAAGATTCTTGGAGTTTATCGGATTGGATATAAGAACTCTCAGAACAACACAGAGAAGAAGCTTGATCTACTGGTCATGGAAAACCTCTTCTATGGCAGAAAGATGGCTCAGGTGAGTAAAAGGCTTATCTGCAAAAATGGCAAGCTTGTCCCTGTATTGAACTGTCTCAACGTTTGCGTTAGGAGAGTCAGTAATACCAACTTGTTCCACTTGGAGCTGTTGAGAATTTGCCTATGTTATTTGCCCCCTGTATGGACTTTGTTAGCCTCCCTCCAGCAAGTGTTTTACAGCTGCCTTTCCCAACCTTTGGGTTCCCAGATGTTGTTAGGCTACAACTCCCATCAGCCCCAGCCAGCATGGCAAATGGTCAGGAATGATGGGAAAGTAGTCCAGCAACATCTGGGGACCCAAAGTTTGGAAAAGGCTGTTTTACACCACTCATTTGGTTTGTGACCAAACATGCCTTCTTTTTAATGTGGCACACCATTGACATCAGACATGAACATAAAAAAGTCTTTGTTTCATGAAAGTGTGTACAGCTTAAAATGACAGTAGTAGGAGATGATATATTTGCCCCCCCAAGCAAACAATTTTCTCCCCTTAATTTGAAAAGTTCTTCTGACCCTGGGGATATTGTAACAATCTGTTGCTAGTATTAGCTAAGATTCTACACTTCATTGGAAGTGCCTGTTCTTATTCCATTAAACTTCAGTCTGTGGAACCAACAGGTACATTAAAAAAAATCATATTCTATTTTTAAAGAACTTAAACTTGCAATGACTTTAATTCCTGAGTGTTTTATTTAAACCATTTATACTTCACTTCCAGGGTAAAAAACCCCTCACAAGATAACTTACAAAAGTTAGGAAGCCATATAATAAACAGTATTTAAAATAGATTAACACAAAAACAGCAGCAGCTAACATACTTATTGGCATATTGTATAGAAAGTTGATAAAATGCTGAGTGAAAAGAAAAAGTGTTCACGTTCCAATTAAAGATATTTACTGGACAAGACCATACATACATCTCTAGGAAGAGAATTCCTTAGACAGCTACTGTAAAGTCTCTGCTCATGATCTTCTCCCCATAATGGCCATTTTAAGGATTGGCATGCTAAGGAGTCCTCAAACCAAGTATCACTATTTCTTATGTCATCCTGTTTTAGCAAAACTAGAGTACTAGGAAGTCACAAAGTGCATAAAACTTGAATAACAATAAACATAACTATTTTTTGCTCTAATCACACTAACTTTTAATCTTTTCCTAGTTATTACTGTTGTTGCCCATACTCCCCTTCTGTAGTGCTACAACATGCAGATCATCTGATCAAAAATCCTGCACATGCTTTCTTTTGCAGGGAAGACTACCCACCCGTTCTTCCCGGGGCAAAAAATCATGCTGTTAGCATTGATCTGGCTAATATAAGTACCCTGCGTATGCAATGAGGTTTTGGTCAAGTTTTTGAATCATCTGGAATGCGGACACCCCAGTCACCTATACTACTCAGGGTGGAAAAGGGGAGCTCCAAGTAAGGTGGTCATCATTTTCAGAGGATTTGATAATCTGATCAACAGAAAAACCCAGATTAGGGCCACTGCTACTGTATGCTTGAAACTAATGAAGTCATCTAGTAGCACTTAAGAATTCTCTTAGTTCAGTTACATTTTTGGGTTAAAGGATGAAAATCCAGGATATATGTATTCCCCAGTGGCCTTAACATCCAGGACTATAGGGCCTGCTCAGCTGATTCAGTTCTGTGGCCATTTTAGTACAGTACATGATCTGTGAAAAGGACTCCGATGTTGCAAAAGGGTAATAAAACTCGCTTTTTAACTAAGGATGCACCTTTTAATTTTATTCTGACCAGACTTTTACTCATACCCTTGTTACATATTACCAAACCATGTTGTCTTGTTGAGACCTAGCACTAAGCAAGGGATCATGGTTTGATGCTCCTCACGCTAGGGAAGAAGCAAAGTGGGAGCCATCTCCATATTCATGATGAACCATTGATCATGGTTTATCATAACATGTTGTCTCTTTTGCTACTAGGTTTTTGACCTGAAAGGCTCCTTGAGGAACAGACATGTGAAAACTGACACAGGGAAAGAGAGCTGTGATGTTGTTCTGCTGGATGAAAACCTCTTGAAGCTTGTGCGGGACAACCCGTTATACATCCGTTCTCACTCCAAGGCTGTGCTGAAGGCTTCCATCCACAGCGATTCTCATTTTCTTTCCAGCCACCTCATAATTGACTATTCTCTTCTAGTTGGCTGGGATGATACCACGGATGAACTTGTCGTTGGGATTATCGGTACGTAACCTTTTACCCAAAACAACCAAGTGGTAGTTGCCCATAGGAGAGCAGCTTAACATACTATCCTGTGCATGAAAGATGATCTCAGGTGGGTTTTGAGCTCCACCTTGTGGCAAAATAGCACTGTTTGATTTTCTTACTTCTTCTAGCTTCCTGTTAGCCTCAGGAAACCAGTTTTCTATTCTGCCTTCACTGCGTGTGATCAAATTATTCGCGCTCTCTGTTCATTTCTGTGATTCTGCCCTTCTTTCAGGCTGGTATTCTGTGAATTTATTTTGGATTTGTGTGTGCTGTCTGTTTTCAATACTAACTAAACAAAAAACAACAACAACCACCTTTGTTACTGCTTACTTTATTGCCTTCCTGTGCTAGATCACGCTTGGTCCTCTCCCCGCAACAATCATCCCCTCCCAACTCCCCTCAAACAGCCAGTGAACCAGCAAAGCACATCACAGCTGACAAACTGGCAGAGCAAGCTCTTAGCTGCCTGACCGCTACTCCACAAGCCAGCCAGCCATGCTGCGGCACAATCACCCACCCCCCTTTGCGGAAATCCAAGGAAAAGTCAGCTATGCTAGTAAGGAAGGCCCAGCCACTGCTGCCATTACTGCAACTTACTGCCTCTTAGGCCGCTTCTACAAGCGCAGCGGGGATGCAAGTGGCTACTGCCAACCCCTCGTCCAACAGGCCAGAGGGTGCTTTGGTGGTCTCATTGGTCATAGGAAGAGATTCCCCAGCAAGGTCATTAGCAGCTCTTATGCCAGTTCTTCAGCCCTTTACTACAGCAAGTCAGCCCGATCAATATGGAGGGCGTAGAGCAGAAGGGGGGGAGAAACTGTTTTGGTGAGAAACTCTACACAGCAGCTTGCCTCTGAGGGCGCCTTGAGCAGGGCTGTGAGAGATAAGGAGCAATTATTGAGGGATGCAGGAGACCAACACAGAAAGGATTTAGCAGCAGTCTTCTCTACTAGGTCTTCTCCTGATACCTTTTGTGGATGTGGGGACTCAGCCACTATGCTGTCTAGCCATCTCCCAACATCCTCTCAAGCATCCCTCTCGATGGGAAGGGCTCAGCAGCACACTTCCGCAGAAAGTCTGCAGACTCATCCCCTTCCTATGTAGCTGCAGACATGCTACCACGGCTGAAATATATTTTGTTAGCAGACCTGTCTAAAGACTTAACTGCTAGCTTGCAACCTTTGATGGCTGCTACACCTAGCCCTAATGTCATCATTCAGCCCTTGGGCACAACTTCAAGGGGCTCAGCTGCCTCAGTCTGCTCAGCCCCCAAATCCTCTGGCCCAGAATATGCACCCTCCTCAGCAGGTTTGGAGGATCCATAGGCATGCCTCACTGGACCCTCATGCAGTATCCAGAGGCAGGGTTCATCAGCTACCATCTACTGAAGGTTCAGAGGCAGCAGGTACAGATTTAATTGTACTAGATGAAAAAGAGTGGAGTGGGGAGCCTGAGTTGGAAGAGGTTTCTTCCAATCGAGTGTCTCAGGACCATCATTTTTTACCATTGCTCTGTAAGACCATGGAGGCTCTCAACTTCTCCTAGGCATTTTAGCATGTGTTTCAAATTGTTTTTATATTGTTTTAAATTTTAAATTTGTGTTTTAAATTGTATATTTGTTGTAATGTTTTTGATTGCTGTAAACCGCCCAGAGAGCTTCGGCTATGTGGCGGTATACAAGTGCAATAAATAAAATAAATAATAAATAAATAACTTGAACACTACAGACGAGGCTCCTTCACAGGATTCCTCCTCCTCTAGAGTGGCTTCTACGTGTCCGTACCCCAAACCTAAGTCTCGAGTGCTCAAGTTGCTTTGCTTCCAAAGGCCATTGAAGCAGAGTTTGACACACCATTACAATATGAAAAGTCTGTACCCATTGCAAATATTATCTTTTGGATAAATCACTTATGGACCAATTGAAGCTCCCACTCATTGTTGCCCCAGTGCAAAGTTTGGTAAGCTACTCCCTAAATCCTAAAGATTCAGATGCACAGCTCAAAGATGTGATGGAACAAAAGCTTCAGTGTTTGCATGAGCTACTATGCTGTGATTGGAAGAGCTGTTCCACAGTTCTGAGCAGGATCCTGCCCGGGTTCAAAAATCCCTACTGAAAATTTCACAGGCGGTGGCCTTTATGGCAGATGCTTCAATGGATGCAGTCCAGCTTTTGGCTAGAGCTTTGGCTGCTGGCCTATTTGCCTAAAGAACCTTGTGGCTTTGTCACTGGGATGCAGACCCCACAGCATGTTCTAACCTAGCTTCAGAGCCATACACAGGAGGCAAGTTATTCAGGGATGCAGTCTCGGAGAAGGTTTTAATAGAGTTGAGGGATAAAAAGAAGGCCATGCCTTTCTTAAAAAAGAAGACAAGTGCAGTTTTTGAAAAGTTTATCAGCCATACTCAACCAATCAATCCTTCCAGTCCTTTCATTCCTTTTGACAGCCAGGTAGAGGCAGAGATGTTTGGACCTTTTGCCCTTGGGGCAGGCAGAGTTTCACTCTCTGTAGCCAGAAGCAACAATTCTTGGGGAAGCCAGGGTCCAGTCCACAGACACAAGGGAACAAACACCAATTCTGATGAAGCCCTTCCCCCCGTGGGTGGATGTCTGCAGATTTTTTCAGAAAAATGGAGCAACATCACTTCAGACAGACTGTAAGACAGGGTCTTGGACTAGAACTCACTGCATCACCACCTCACTGCTTCACCTCATCTCCTTTTCCAACAAATCTGGTCAAGAGAGTCAGAGTTAAGGAGGCTATTCACCATCTCCTGGACATTGAGGCAAACGAGCTAGTGCCACCAGGGGAGCACTGCTTGGGTATCTATTCCATCTTCTTTACAGTAGCCAAGAAGGATGACTCCCCCTGGGCAATATTGGATTTAAAACATCTCAATCAGTTCATAAAGTACCACAGGTTCAGGATGGAGACCCTGATGTCCATCAAGGAACTTCTCAGGCAGGGAGATCTCCTCTCACCGATAGACCTCAAGGAGGCTTACCTACATGTTCTGGTACTCCAAGCCCACTGTCGTTATTTCAGGTTTGCAGTGAGTGATCAGTACTACCAGTACAGGGCAATGTCCTTTGGCCTGGCATATGCCCCCAGGGTGTTCACCAAGATTGTGGTCACCCTGGTAGCATACCCCAGACGACAAGGGATTCACACCTACCCTTATCTAGATAATCTTCTGATTTGCTCACCGTTTCTGGAGAAGGCATGGGAGGACTTTATTCCACTCTGGCATGCATCAAAGACCATGGTTTTCTTATCAACCAAAGAAAGAGTCATCTTCATCCTTGACACCGTATTCTTCGCCTGGGAGCCATAATAAATACAGGCATGGGTATGGTGGCTCTATATCCCGAAGGAGTATCCAACATCATGAAGACAGTACAATCCATCACAGCATCTTTTTCAGTGGACCTGATGAAACTGGCAATGATCCTGGGGCTCATGATCTCTGCAATTCAGGTAACTCCATGGGCAAGACACCATTCTTGACCCCTGAAGTGGACCGTGTTGCCATTCCGGAGACAGATAGCAGCCAAGCCACATCTTTTAAGTATCAATGTCATCTCAGGTTTGTGAGTCTCTCCACTGATGGATGCAGGCTGTGAATCTACAAAAAGGTACCATTCAGAGATCCGCTGAGAACTGGTCACAACAGACACCAGTCTGCCCGGCGGGGGCCCCCCGTGCAATGGCAGAATGGGTCAAAGCAACTGGTCAGCATCAGAGTCACTCCTGCCTATCAGCCCGCTGGAGCTGCGTGCGATCCGCCTGGCTCTACAACATCTTGCCATGCTGAGGCATCTGGGCTTGGTGCTGGTGAGGGCCATCAACATCATAGCCAAAGCCCACTTGAATCAGCAAGGGGGAACAAGATTTCTACCCCTGCAAGACAAGGTGGTTCTTTTGATGAGTTGGACAGAGTGTCAACTGGATTCTCTAATGGCGGAGCGCTTGAAGGAAGAAGATAACACTCAGGCGGACTGGTTAGGCCGAGAATGGATCTGGCAAGGAGAATGGCAGCTTCGCGAAGTATTCAGGGAGATTTAAAGGGTCTTCTGAAAAGTTCGTGTTGATCTCTTTGCTTTGTCCCTGAATTATCAGGTATGCAGGTTTTTCTTCCATTATGTGGACACAGGGGCAGAGGTGATGGATGCTCTGACAACTTGGTGGCTTCAAGGAACTCTGTGCGTTCCCACTGATCCCTCTCATGTCCAAGGTGCTGTATCGAGTTTGGGAGGAGACAGCAACAGTAATACTCATAGTTCCATACTGGACATGCAGCCCTTAGTTTTTGGAGATAATCAGTCTGGCAGCGTCTCCTTCATGGCCTCTGCCATGCAGGGCAGACCTGTTGTCTTAGGGTCACTTGTTCCATCCAGACCCAGCGTGGGCGAAGTTTCATACATGGAAATTGATTGGAAATGACTCATGAAAGCAGGCTTGCTGGTTTCTGTGATAGATACCATGCTGGCTTCCAGAAGGCCTTCTACCTTAAGATTATACCAGAGTACATGGTGCCAGGAATGACATTGCACAGCTAAGAAAGTGGCTCTTAAGAAAATGTTATCTTTTCTTCAAGATGGATTGGTGATGGGTCTATGTCCTAACACTCTCTCGGCCATCCTGTCAAAATCTCAAGATAAGCCTTTAGGTTCACATCCTTTTTTGAGGAACTTTCTGTGTGGAGCGTCCATATCTTCACCATCTACCTAGCACCATTTTCTGTCCTGGAATCTTCACAAAGTACTGACGGTGCTTCAGAAACCACTGTTCAATCCACTTAAGCCTGTCCCTCTATGTCTACTATCCTTCAAGGTGCTGTTTCTGGTGCCAGTTACTTTGGCCAGATGGGTTGTGGAGATGAATGGTCTATCAGTAAATAAGTAAATAAGCACTGGTGTGTTTTCCAAAAGGATAGGGTCATTTTGTGCACTAATCCTGTCTTCTGCCCTAAAGTCCTTTCTACCTTACATTATCAGCAAGAACTTGTACTACCTTCCTTCTGTCCATCTCCCTCCCACCCAGCTGAGAAGGCTTGACACTCTTTGGATGTGTGCAGAGCTGTGAAAGTGTACATTTGGTTGTCCTCTCAGCCAATCCTCAGATCTCCAGTTGCTGCTTCTTAATGCCAGATCGGTACAAAATAAAACCTCCCTCGTCCATGATTTGATTATGGACGAGGCAGCCGATCTGTTATGCATAACCGAGACCTGGGTGGGCGAGCAGGGAGGAGTTAGTCTCTCCCAGCTCTGCCCACCGGGGTATTTGGTCCAGCATCATGGTAGATCTGAGGGTCGGGGAGGCGGGGTTGCTGTGGTCTATAAGAGTTCCATCTCACTCACCAAGCACCATGTCCATGCAATTACTGGTCTGGAGTGTTTGCACCTTGTGTTGGGCCAGAGGGACAGACTGGGAATCCTTTTGGTGTACCGCCCACCTTGCTGCCCAATGGCTTCCCTAACTGAGCTGACGGAAGTGGTCTCGGAGGTATTGTGGAGATCCCCCAGACTATTAGTACTGAGGGATGTCAACATCCATGCCAAGGCTACTTTGTCTGGGGCAGCTCAGGACTTCATGGACACCATGACAACCATGGGGCTGTCTCAACATGTTAGTGGCCCAACACATACATTGGGGCATACTCTCGACCTTATTTTTGCTACTGGACATGGGGATAGTAATCTGGATGTGGGGAATCTTACATCTCTCCCTTTGTCATGGACAGATCACTGCTTGCTGAAGTTTAGACTTTCAGTGGCCTTCTCCCTCTGCAAGGGTGGGGGACCTATTAAAATGGTCCTCCCCTGGAGACTAATGAATCCTGAAGGTTTTCAAAGGGCTCTGGGGGATTTTCTGGCTGATAGGACTGGCGCTCCTGTCGAAGCCCTGGCTAATCTGTGGAATGCAGAGATGACCCGGGCAGTAGACACGATCACTCCTGCGCGCCCTCTCCTTTGTAGAGCTCATACAGCTCCTTGGTATACTCCAGAGCTAAGAGCGATGAAGCAAGATAGGAGACGGCTTGAGCGGAGTTGGAGACGAACTCCCGACGAATGCAATTATGCGCTGGTTTGTGCTTCTACCAAGCTGTATGTAGGAGCGGTGAGGGCGGCGAAGAAACAACATTTCGCCGCCACTATTAAGTCATCTCTCTCCCGCCCAGCAGAGCTTTTTAGAGTCGTCCGAGGGCTACTCCATCCAGGTCCACAGGACATGGCAGATACATCGGTGGCCCACTGTAATGAGTTTGCTGAGCACTTCCAGCATAAGATCTTATGCATTCGCCGGGACCTAGATTCCCATTTTATGACAGTTAGTCCTAATGAGGTGTTTGGAGCACAGTCTAGTCATGTTTTGTTGGATGAGTTTCAGTCGGTTCAGTTCAGGGACGTGGACAAGGTGCTTGGACAGGTACGTGCAACCACTTCGGTACTCGATCCTTGCCCCTCCTGGCTTATAAAAACTAGCAAGGAGGGAACAGCTGGCTGGGCCAAGGAAGTGATAAATGCCTCCTTGCGAGAGGGATTGGTCCCTGGCTGTCTGAAAGAAGCGGCCTTATACGGCGCGGGACCACGATATCTGCTGGAACGCCTCTCCCGATACGAACCGGCTCGTACACTACGGTCTACTACGAAGGCCCTCCTCCGGGTCCCGAACCATAGGGAGGCCCGGAGGGTAGTAACAAGATCTAGGGCCTTCTCAGTGGTGGCCCCCGAATTGTGGAATAGTCTCCCCGAGGAGGTACGCCTGGCGCAGACACTATTATCCTTTCGGCGCCAGGTTAAAACCTTTCTCTTCTCTGAGGCATTTTAATCTAAGTTAATTTGAGTAAATGTTGTAATTTTTATTTTCGATGGTGTACTTTTCTATACTTCTTGTATTAGATCCTGTAATTTTATTATTGTATATGTTTTTATGTTCACCGCCTAGAGAGCTGTTTGCTAGTCGGGCGGTATATAAGCTTAATAAAATAAAATAAATAAATAAATACATTTAAAGAACCGAGCCTTTTCATAAGAGAGACTCTTTGTTTCTTTTCACCCTTCTTCATTGGGGAAAAAAGTGTCAATCTCCACTTTATCCAGATGGATTAAGGCTTGCATTTCCTTAAGCCTACACCAGTCAGAATTTACGGCTGCCAGCTAAGGTGATGGCACATTCTAGCAGGTCAGTGACCACCTCAGCAGCCTTTTCACTTAATGAGTGACACCTTCATGTGGTATGCAGAGCGGCCACTTGGGCTACTCCAAACACATTTATCAAGCACTACAACATTGATAAGTACGCCTCAGCCGAGTCAGCCTTTGGGAGAGGGGTTCTGCAGTTTGTTCCTCAAAGTTATAGGCCGCCGTTCGTTAATTCCCCACCCTTTATGGGTCAGCTTGGGTATGTCCCATCTGAGATCATCTTACATGCACAGGAGAAGAGACCTTTGGTCTTACTGTAAAACGGTATTTCACATACATGTAAAGATAATAATAATAATAATAATAATAATAATAATAATAATAATAAAATTTTCTTTCTGAGTCGCCTATCTGGCCGGGTTAACGGCCATTCTAGGCGACGTACATAATAGGATAAAATACAACATATAAAATACCAACAGATAACCCCAAAACCTCAACTATAATGAGCTAAAACCACCCACAACTGTAACAAAATAAGACTAGTCCACCCCAGGAAGCTTGTAGGCCCGCCTAAACAGCCAGGTTTTCAAGGCTCGGAGGAAACTTGGCAGGGAGGGGGCATGGCGAAGGTCATAGGACAGGGAATTCCAGAGGGTGGGGGCCACCATCGAAAATGCCCTCTCTCTGGTCCGCACCAGCCTAGTTGTTCTAACTGGTGGGACCGAGAGAAGGTCTTGTGTGGCTGATCTCGTCAGGCGGCATATTTGGTGATGCTGGAGGCGCTCCTTCAGATAAACTGATGATCTCAGAGCCTCTCCCTACATGGCTGGGGCTGCCTTCTGTGCTCTGTTCGCTGGGCTGATGTCTGAAATTTCCTTTACTATATATGTGACATGTTCTTTGCCTGTTTCTTTACCTATTTCTGTCTTCTGGTGTGGAGAGTGCTGTTTGTTGGTTTGTATACACTCTTCGGGTTTTTTTTCATGTTTTTGGTGTGGCTTGTCATTTGAAAAATGATTTCCTGAGGCTAAGGGGAAGCTGGAAGGAGCAAGAAAAATCAGTGCTATTCTGCTTTTAACTACAAGGTGGAGCTGAAAGCCCATCTGAGATCATCTTCACATGTACATAGAAGACATGGTAAGACATGGGTGCATGGGACTGCCTTGATGTGGCAAATGGTCCACACTGCAGACGAGACCTGTGGACTTAAATACTACTTGGTTGTCTCATGCCACAGCTAATGCTGTGAATGTTTGGTTGGGGACACAGAGATTACCCACTTTGTGGTCTGTGTTGTAAAATGAACAGGAATTTTCTAACCCAACAATCATCTAATAGCTTACGAATTCTGTCTATGAAAAGCTCAACTTACTACAATATGTATAACATTTGGTTCATTTAATTCAAGGTGTAATGTCCACAGTTCTTCATCCTTGAAGATTCAGTTAGACCAGGGGTGAGGAATCAGTGGCCCTCCAGATGTAGCTGGACTACAATTCACATCAACCTCAACCAGCATGGCTAATGGTCAGGGATGATATTAGTTGGGTTCCAGCAACATCTGGAAAACCGTAAGTTCCACACTCCTCATTAGACCATACAAATGCCAGTGTATCTTTTAAAAATCAGAACCCAAATTTTAAGGGCTGCAATATAATCAAATAGTCATTCTCAGGGATGAGGAACCTGTTGACCCGCAGATGTTGTTGGACCTAACTCCCATCAGTTCCAGGCAGCCTGGTCAATTGTCAGTTTTGATAGGAATTGTAATCCAGCAACTTCTGGAGGCCACTGGTTAGCAACCCCTGTTCATTCAACCTCCAGAAGTTCATTCCAACATGAGACAGGTGCGTCTGTACTCTGTACAGCCTCAGTGTGATTGTAAAAAGCAAGCCTTAGCATTTTGGAATTGGCTTCACATGTTTTTTCCCCCTTTGTAAAACATTTGTGTCATCCTTCTGAATCATATTTAAGAACAGAGCACTGAGAATAACTTTTCTCTGAAAACCGTATTATCTTGGGATACTGTTGTCAACTGCAAATAACTGGTTGTCTGCTCTTATAATGCCATGGACTTTAGCCTGCACTGTGAGAGGGAAGGCAGGCAGGCAAGCAAACCAGTCAAACCAACCCCTCCTTGTTAGCTTTACTGCTGCCACCAAGTGGATATATCTCTGGCTACCTCCACTAAACAGCCCTTCAACCTTTTTGACTTTAACTGAGAAGAATGATATGACACTTAAGTGTGGGTTGAATAACAAAGCCTCAGACCAATTTTTTTAACAAAACAAAATATGCTTTTACTTAAGGGTTTAGCAAGGCAAACAGATCTTGAAAAAATTATTTTAGAAAGCAGCTAATGTTATGGTTTGAGAAGTTATCTTCACAAGCAAATAAACAATTAACAGATGAAAGCATCCAGCTATACCTATCTTTGACTGTTTTCCCAACCAAGCCAATACGGGAGACCAGGGTTCGAATCCCCACACAGCCATGAAGCTCACTGGGTGATCTTGGGCCAGTCACTGCCTCTCAGCCTCATGAAAACCCTGTTCATAGGGTCGCCATAAGTCGGAATCGACTTGAAGGCAGTACATTTACATTTTTGTTCAGCTTCTGGGTCTCTTTGTGTTTTTCCTTGCTTCTGCTGCAGTGCCCATCCATGCTCACTAACATTTTCAGGTGCTCCAGTTCTCAAACCTATGTTTTTTCTTTCTTTCAGTTCTTCACGTCTTCAAGTTTCTGATTCCACAAATTTCTAACATATTTTCTAGTTTGACTTGTATATGACATTTTCACTGTTCCTCCCAACCTTTTAACCTATCAGAAGGAGATAAAGTCCTAATTAAGTTTATATTTCCCCCAAATTGCCAGGTTCCTAGGCTGAACTATTGACTCACCAGTGTACAACTTCCTAAAAACCATCTGCTTGCACTTTAAACCTTCTTGTGAACATTTGACCCTCCAACGTTGGGCAACCTTTAACTTGCAAAAAGCAATAATTTTACAACTCACGTTTAAAACCAAAACCCAACACAAAATGGCTGAAAGTCCTATTCTTTCACAGCTCTTTTGAGTCATTACTAAAATTGGTGTTTTGTATGATTTTTGATGCTTTAAAAGCCATTTTGGTTAGTAAAAATCTGTAGGAAAATGCTACATTTCCATGGTGTCTCAAGATAAACTAGGAAAAGAAATGAATGAATAATGCAGAAGTGGGGAAATGAGGAGGTGTCATATATAGAGAAGGAACTGTGAAGATGTAAATATAATTCTTAATGGCACAAATTCTGTAAAGAATCAAACCATCTAAACCCAAGCCACGTTAACTTTTTAATTACAGATTACATTCGCACATTTACTTGGGACAAAAAGCTTGAAATGGTCGTTAAGTCAACAGGCATCTTAGGAGGACAAGGTGAGTCTAAGAAGTCTTAGCCTTCAGAAAGCATTGCTTATAAATGAGCACTGTCTGCAGCTTGAGAATAAATGTCATGTAACTGTATACTTCAGTTGGATCTCAAGGTACGGTTCCAGTTGTCATGTTTACCACAAAATTTGTGCTAATGCCTCTTGTATTATTCCATCCCTAAATGAGGCCAGGGGGAGGGAATAATCCTGTTTGATTTTTACTTTGCTGATTTAATTGTCTAAAGTCTTGTGTTTTTTGGCCCTTTGTCAAATATAATCAAAATATAACATTTTAGTTATTATTGTGTTCCTGTTGAAATTTCTAAGAAAACATTTTCTTCACTTTACATTAGGTAAGATGCCAACTGTAGTATCACCAGAATTGTACCGGACTAGATTTTGTGAAGCAATGGACAAGTATTTTTTGATGGTGCCAGATCACTGGACAGGGCTGGGCCTGAACTGCTAAGGTAAAGCAGATGTGATGGAATGGCAACTTCTGATGAGTAAAAACCTCAAGCTAATGTTGCTCTTCCACACATCCCCTCCCAACTCAGTCTCTTCAACAGCAGCTAAAGGATCTTCGAGCACTGCCTCAAAAACTATATATATCAGGTGAATGAAGTCTGCACTTTAAATTTAGGTGTTGGAACATTAATGGAAGAGACTGGAGGATAGTGTTCAGAATCACAATTGAATTACATCTTTGGAAAGACACAAATGGTACCATCAAATATATTAGCCTTGCACTAAGGCTGTGTCTTCCACGGGTTACTGTAAATTGTACTGGGTACGCTGAAAATCTGTTCATGATGATGCCTTACACGGAAGAGGCCTGTGGCTCTTGCACAAGGTATAAAATGTCTTAATATGAAACAGTGGGCATGCTGGCCCCAAATCAAGACTGTTGCAGTGAGGGTACTATAGACTCTTTAAAAACATTGAAATCATGAGGAACCAAGTAATTCCGTTTATTAGTGCCAATGCTGTGATAAAGGTTGATTTCTGTGTTAATGTGTAATTTAGTCTGTTATGCACTGATGTTATTTTGCAGATTTCCATGAGCAGTATTAGAGGATTTTAGCCATTTAGCAACATACCACTTTCTCACTTGGCCCTGCTTTTCTTTTAATAGTATCAAACTTCTATGCAGTCAGATATTTCACTGAAGGGCAACTTGTCCCTCTGTACTCCACCTTAGATTTCAACATAGTGCACTAAATAGAGCCGTCCTCTTTCGAATAAAATACACCAACAAACCAAATTTTCTCAAGAGGAAGCTCCTTGACTAGCTGAGTTCATATATCAAAATATACCTTATTCTTGCTAGAAACTTCTATGTGGTACCATGAAATATACAGTTAGCTTTCTCACGTTCATCTCCCCACCCCAACTCACAAGGGGCACTTGGTTGCTCTTCATTAGTACGTCTTTTCTCTTAAATAACCAGTTCTGCAGTGTAGATATTCCTGGTTTCTTTTCATTTCAACCCAGTTTTGTGTAACATAATACTCAAGCCTCTATACTGAAGACACTTAGGTTGTGTTAACAAACTAGGTTGTCTAAGCAATCATTCCTTTGGCACTGTGGAAACTCATTTGAAGTACTTGGTGCTCTTAACAGTTGTTGAACTGAGATGGTATGTGTGTGTGTGAGATAATAGACCAGATGATCTGGGTATCTTCACAACCTGAGAATATGCACTTTTAATTCATTTTTGTGAATATGAGATGTTTACTTTTGTTTGTACATAATAAAGGCCAGTAAAAATAGGGGTGTTTTGTAATTAAGGAGGCAAAGTTAACATTGTCCCTAAACCTTAAATATCTGGAATATTGCTTTGCGCTCAGATAATGTGCTACAATTGAGATTAGTTTACTTTCATAACCTGTTTTCTCTATGCAGCAGGGAGTCCTAAACCAGGGCTGAAGAACTTCAGGGCCCTCCCAGATTTTGTTGGACTATAACTTCCATCGGCCCCAGCCAGCATGACCAATGGTCAGGAGCAACGGGAGTTGTAGTGAAACATCCTCTGGAGTGCTACAAGTTTCCAATCTCTGCCCATTAACCATTGTCATTAGAAAGCCTACAGCCATAATAAGCTCCACTGCTGTTTTATCTTCCTATAGAAACTTCCCCTCCATTTATGCAACGCCTATAGCAGATGGGAGTTCTTTGATGAAAGCTGAGAAGCTGTCTTCAAAGTATCTCTCTCAAGCCAGATGAGTCTTACGGTGAGAATGTGTCACAGTTATCCATCAGTCAGGAATTTAGTTCTGGTTTAGAGTTAAATTGATATGAATGCACAGAATTGTCATGTCTGGAGTGAGTGCTAGCCATAATCCTACCTTCCCCAAACTATTGTCTCCCAGATGTGTTGCACTGCAGTGCCCACCAGCCCCAGCCAGTATGCAGGGATGATAGTTGGGGTCCAAAACTTTGGAGATTACCATGTTGGAGAATTCTGACTTACCCCTTTCAGTGTACACATTGGGGGAGGGGTTCAACTCTTAATTAGCTTTCCATCCATTGTATTATTTTGGTTTGTTCAAGTCCGCAGCTGTCTTTATGTGAAATCTTGACAACCAGTTTTAATAAATGGGTGTTTGTAACTGAGCTTTCACCCCTTATATTCCCTATACATCTGCTAATCTCCAGCTTTGTGTGCTATAAAAACATTCATTAATTAAGAGAGGTGCTATCATCCATCTGAATCTCTCGTTTAAGCAACAGTGTTAACAATTTAGCTGGTTTAAGTAAGGGCTGGTTTGTTGCAAGAGTTTTAAGGAGAAGGTACCTTTCCTGGGACTGTTTCTTTTACTTGCCCAAGGACAAAATATTACATGTGTGTAATGTGTATTGTGGAGCATGGTTTTGCTCCATTTCATGTAAGAGAACAAATTCTACTGTATGTGAAGTATGTGGAAGCATGGCTGCTCCATTATGTCATTTCAACCTAAGAAGCATGGTAACAATGTCAGGTATGTATTTCTATGAACTTAGTGGTTGTGCGAAATAGCAGGTACCTTGAAGGCAGGAGGATAAAAGCAGCTTCCTTTGAAGCCTTGCCTTGACAACTTAAAGCCTTGAAAGCATTCTCATGAGCTACTCCTGTGCCTAAAAATATGTACATAGAGCAAGGTGCCCTTACCGTTACTAAAAGAAAAGCATTCCTGTTCTGTAACGTTCTTTTGACAAACAGTACACTGTTGATTGTTCTGAAGCTGCCTGCAAGCATAACATGGATGAGATTTTAGAGAGTTCCATGGATTTATTAAAGTATAAGGTGAGATAGAGATGCACAGCTCTGGTCTACACATACAGCAGAATGTGGCAGTGGAATGTGGATTGCGTATCAGGGTAATATAACTTTTCAGTGTTGTCACATGTTGTTGTTTCTAAAAAAACCTCCTTCAAGAAGAAAACTAGCACACCAAGGACAGAGATCCAGCTCATCTCTCTCCCTAATCTAATAGAGATTAGCATTTTTAGAATACTCCCTAATAGTATTCTATTTTCAGGGGATTCAAATGTGATCGCTGATCTAAAGTTATACTGTTCATCCTGTTGCACCTGTAACCAGATGCACACACAGTCTGTAATTATTATCTCTCTAGATTTAAGACTGGGAGCAATGCAGTCAACACTGGAAAATAGCCACAGATGGACAAAGGAGTATTTCTGCTATTAACAGTTCACACTCGCTGTAACTTCCACCAGGAAACAGTGGTGGAAGCATATTCAAAGAAACAGTGGTGGGAGCATATTCAAAGAAAGGTAGCAAAGTCTGGCAAGTTTAGCGTAGCTTGTCTCGTCTAAATAGGTTAGTATTTAAATTTGTACTTTTCATTTCAAGTTATCCGGTACTAACTTCCTCCACTTTCCATAAAGCAGTCATTACCATTCAGTTTCGTATCTGAAATGTTTAGTGCCAGGCACCTGAAACTTGATGGTTGTCATGAGGTTCCTGACTGTGCTAGCACAGTATTCTGGAAGCACATATTTATACAGTATTCAAGTTCTGGTCAGTGCAATATGTTCCTTTTAATTTTGCTGTGTGGATTCCATACATGTGTGCATAGAGAGTAAATAATCTCTAGAACGAACATACTCTTTTAGCTGGGAAGAGAGAATGGACCATCTCAGGCTATGAGTTTTTTGGTGTTTTTTTAATGTTATGTCAGTATAGTATAGTCCAGCCTTTCCCAACCTTTGGGTCCCCAGATGTTGCTTGATTACAACACTCATAAACCGCAGCCAGTATGGCCAATGGTCAGAATTATGGGAACGAGTCCAGCAACATCTGGGGACCTAAAGGTTGGAAAAGGCTGGTGTAGTCCTTAAATGACAGCCCACATTGCTCTAGAATATACAGGAAATGGCATTGTACTTTGTGTGAACAGTCTCATTCGAGGCCAGAGGGAATGTTGTTGTGTTGGAAGGTGCCACAAAATGGGGAAAAAGTAGAATTAACCCTTTTAAATACTGCACACTAGCTGGAAATTATGTTCAAAGCACTTATTTAATGTATCATAATGTATATATTTGTACCCTACCTTGGTTCTGGATGTATTTTTATTATCTTGACTTGCTAAACTGCTGTCCTGGGCTCCTACTGGGAGAAAGGGCAGGATATAAATCTAATAAATAATAATAATAAATAAACTAATTACGCTGGCTGTTTCATTTACTTAAACTGTACATAGAAAATAAAGTAATTAGAATGTGCATCCTGTATCTTGCAGCTTTATTTACTGTCCCAAAGTTCGACAATATGCTTCTGACAGATAAGTTCTTATGCCCCAGTAGCTAAGCAAACCACAAGTTGCTTGTGTTTTAACCAGAATGTGTGAGATTTTTTAAAAATACACAATTGAAGTTCATATGGGTTCTGACATATATTGTACAGACGTATTAAAATATGAGCCAGTTACTTGAGAGAAATGTATTTATAAAATATTGACAATATTTACATAAGTTACGGTGTGAGAGCATAGAACATACACAAAACAGATAACAGTGGCAATTGTAGAAAACAAAACACATTTCAAAAGATTCCTAAGGAGCTATCCTTTTCTTAACAATTCATGTCATGATACAAACTTAATTTTAACTAAGTGAAATTATGCATTAAGCCAGTCTTCATCAACCTGGTGTCCTCTCAGATCTTTTGGACTACAACTCCCAGCCTGAGGTTGATGGGACTTGTAGACCAAAACATCAGAGAGGACACCAGATTGGCAATGGCTGCGCTAGTATATGGACTTCAGTCTACTTTTCTCTAATATCCATGACAAAAGCACACGTGATCGCACTAGGGCTTGAAGCAATGATCTTCAGTCCACCAATAACTCTAATGCGCAAAGCTAAGTATGTTTGAGAAATCCAGTCCTTGAATTCCAATACAAATGTGTGAAACTGCACT
The DNA here is from genome assembly GCF_030035675.1 of Rhineura floridana. Taxonomy (NCBI): domain Eukaryota; kingdom Metazoa; phylum Chordata; class Lepidosauria; order Squamata; family Rhineuridae; genus Rhineura; species Rhineura floridana. The sequence goes on from NC_084481.1 coordinate 12,854,971, forward strand.
AGGTTTCTCACCGTATTCATCCTTCCAGAATGTTCTGCCTTACTTTGCTCAAGTGTATAAACATATTTTAGAAGTATATTTGTATACACATTTCCATGCAAAATTTCGTACGGACTTTTTACAAATTTCAGATTAAAGCAGCAAAAGGATGGAATTAATGGAAGAACGTATGCAAAAGTGACACACAGTGTCCACTACTATACATTATGAGGAGCTTGCATAATTCCCTGTGGAGCTATGCCACAGTAGTGCACAAATGTTGGGTGCACTGATAAAGTTGCCTTCCCCACATCTGCGCACTGCATATACCTATAGGTAACACACCGTTGTATGTTTTCCTATGGCTTTCTCTTGCCTCTTCCTTTCTGTTCTGCTTTCCAGATAATGGTGATAGCCCTCTGAGAGGTAGAGGGAAATGCTACTCATATAAACAATGGCAGAATTTTAATATCCTGTCTCAAAACATTTTACTCTCAATATTAATAACTTTATACAATACAACAGGTTGGTTCAAAAAATGCCTTAGGCTTAATCCCATTCACAGGATAACAGCCTAATTGAACTTAACTTACTTTTGAATAAACACATGTCGGGGTGAAGAACCTGTGGCCCTCTAGATGTTGTTGAACTTCAACTCCCATCAGTCCCAGCCAGCATGGCCAAAAGTCTGAGAGGATGGGAGTTGTAGTCCAGCAACATCTGGAGGACCACAGGTTTCCTACCCCTTACATATAGGATTGTAGTTTTTTCATCCTTACAGCAACAGTTGAAAGTAAATGTGCTTGTTTTGATTTTCCATGAAGATGGAAATTTACAAATGAGTCAGTGACTGAAATGAAATATTGTTCTGGCCTCCCAAGTCAGTGTCCAACATCTGTGCCATTAGAGCATAGGGACTGTCAAAAAATAGACTTCATACGAGAACATCCATCTGCTCTCTGAGCAGTCAAAGTCTCATTTTCTAAGTGACAGATTTAGGCCTGGAGAAAAAACACCTCCATGCATCACTAGCTCTTACACCATTGTCATTCTGAGGTTTTTTATTGTTAGCTAGCTTTAGCGTGTTCTGGCCATTAGCCAGAAGTCTACAGGTACAGTAATTTAAATGGTTTATGATGTAATATATACATTGGTCTGATGCATAGTCCAAAATGGTGACTTGGCACCATCCATTTTTGTTTTGGCCAAATGAAAAGTCAAAGAAGCTGTACTTTCTAATTCATTGCCTTGTTTCTGTTGACAAGAAAGAAATCATCTCTTAGAAATTTGACCCATGTCAGTTTTTAAGGGTTTTTCTTTTTAAAGTTCTTTATACATCAAGATGGAGGACAAACAAAGTTAAAAGTCTTTCATCCTGGTTGCTTCCATAGATATGCAATTGCCAATCACAGGAATATGTGTATATGTACCCTCCAGCATAGAAGTAGTAATTAAATCAGAGAGGGGCTGCCTGTGACCCTCCATATGTTGCTGGGCTGCAACTCCCATCATCCTCTCAACGATTGGGGCTGATGGGAGTTCGAGTCCAACAACATTTGGAGGGCCACAGGCTCCCCACCACTGCCCTAGCCTTTCTGTTGCTGCTGTTGCTTTGATGGGCAATACTACTATTAAGAGAGCACACAGTGCTAAGCATAGTAGTTATGAGCCTGATCCAGGAATTCCCTGATTCAAATCTCACATTTGCTGTGAACTCACTAGGTGGCTTTAGGCAAACCATTCTCTGCCTCAGTCTCCCATCCTACCTTACATGATTGTTGTAAAGGTTACTGAGACTGTGTGTGAAGATCATTCAATACTTTGTATGTACCAACATAAATAGTGTTCTCAGACTGGATCTGTGTGTACCTGGTCTAGTCACAGTGTCTCCTCACCTTCTGGACAAGACTTGGCACTGCAGATGAACAAAAGCTTTGTGACATGAGAATTGATGTTGCCATAGCTGCATACTACTTCAAAAAATTATTAAATAAATTATCTTATTGATCAAATATTCATGTACGAGGTAATTCTGAACCGTACTCTCTGGGAAGAAAAGCTGTGCTTTGGCCCTGCAATAGATTTGGATCCATTTGCATGTCTGCAAACTGGCACATTAAAGGTATGAGCTGATTATAACATTTTGGCAGGTACACTAAAAATACATTATATTATTACAAGCTCTTGGGTTTTCCCTTCTGCTCCAAAAGTGGCTGTTAATGAAAAATAAATTTGTTTTGCAGGAACCTTAGAAACAAAAAAAAATTTTTGTTTAAAGAGACTGTTCTAGGGTTCCTAACTGGATTTTGTTTAAAAGAATATGGACATTGGTGAACAGACAGAACCAAACCATAGCCTCTCTTGTCATGACCGGGCTATAGGGTGTGGACCTTGCTGCCAGGATCACAAAAGGATCTCAGTTTTGACTACAGTTCTAAGTACTGTGTGGCAGTTCTTGGACATGTTTGTGCTTTCATTTGCTTTCTCTTCATAGCTGCACCCGAGGATAAGGAGAAGCACAGCCAGATGGGCTTGTTTCCTTTTGTCTTGAACACATTTGGGGTGATCTTTATTGCCACTTGAATCTGGAAGTTTTATAGTAGCAATCTTTGTAAATATCTATTATAAAGCTCATAACAGCCTTTTGATCTCAAGGACTATTTTCATCCCAAAGTCAGGATCACTGAGCCAAAGGAACCTTTGTGTGGCTTCCCTTCCAGAAATTCATGTTACTGAGACCTTTGAAATCTGCAGAGACTTCAGCATTAAATATTCATATTTTGAATTAATAAGGAGTTATCCTTCTGTTAGAATGGATGTCACTGATCAGTTTAATCTATAATCCTTCCATATTCACAGAGGCTGTTTTGCAGTTTGGAGATAGATTTTTACTTACAGTCAAGAGAGAAGATTAGCACAAAAATGCACATACTTCAAAAGGCCTTTTAAAATAAAATGAAAGAAACACCCTGGTGGATTAGACCGAAGGCTTACCTAGCCCAGCATTTCTACCTCCCACTGTGATCAACCCAATGCCTGTGGGAAGCCCACAAGCAGGAAATGAAAGTGTAACAGCACTTTCTTGGCTTGTGCTCCCTTGCAGTGAGAATTCAGAAGCACACTGTCTCTGCTCATGATACCTGCTATGGCTAGAAACCATTGAGAGCCTTATCCTCCATAACTTACCTTATCCCCCTTTAAAGCCATCTAAGTTGGTGGCCATCACTACATCTTGTGGTCACAAATTCCATAGTTTTAACTATGTGCTGTGTGAAGAAGTACCTTCTTTTGTCTGTCCTGAATCTCCCAAATACAGCTTTATTAGATAACCCCAGGTTCTACTCTTCCAAGAAGGAGAAAAACTTAAGTACACCCACTTTTCCACAACATGCATAATTTATATACCTCCATAATGTTGTTCCCTGACTTGCCTTGATCTAAACTAAAAAGTCCTTTTAAATCCTAAACATTGTTACTTTTCTTCACAAGGGACTTGCCCTATTCTTTTGCTCATTCTGGTTACCCTTTTATGCACGTTTTCCCACCTGTGCAATATCCTTCTTGAGGTGTGGCAACTAGAACTGTACATAGTATTCAAAGCGTGGTCACACCACACGTATTATATTGATGGTTTTATTTTCAATCCCTTTCCAAGGGCAAGTCCAGACTGTAAATATTTTGTAGGAGGAATTCAGGAACATACCAGAAACTTAAGTTTGCATATTTAAAGTGTTCTGTTGCCCCAGCACAACAAACCCATTTTTGTAAAATCCTGGACTTTTTGTCATTTGGAAAGTGATGTGAAAATGCATTGAACAGTGTAAGATGAAGGCATGATTAACAAGACATGAAAACACCTTGCAAGCGAGTCAGTATGAATGTACATTGTCTTATAACTGGCCTGTGAACAAATAAAAACAAATACTTAATAAAGACCTGACACAGTCTGTCACATAAGCTTTGTGCAAGCAAATCAGGATGAACGCTGAATAAACATGTTGTCTGGAGGGAGCTCAAAGAGTTCAAGATCTCTGTCCAGATCAGTTAACCACCATTTCAGACCCCTTAAATGTATACAGTATGCCAAGTTAGGGTTTTTTTTGCCCCAATGTACATCACTTTACATTTAATTACACTCAAGGACATTTGCCATTTTAATGCCCATTCACCCAGTGTGGAGAGATCCTTTTGGAGCTCTTTGCCACCTCACCGCCTATCCCTAACTCCAGATCTTTTATCAACAAGTTAAAAAGCAGTGATCCCAATACAGATCCTTCGGGGGTGGAGGACCCACTTCTTACCTCTTCCCACAGTGAGAACTGTCAAATTAATTCCTATTTTGTGTTTGCTTGTTTGTTTTTTAACCTCGGTCCATTCACCCAACAGCTGGTATAGCATAGTAGGGAGGAGAGCCTGGCTGGGAGTCCAGAGTCTGTGAGGTCAAATCCCTGCTCCTGTCTCCTGGGTGTCAAGGGCCACGTAAAGATCACCCCACAATGAGTGGCTCAGGAGTTACGTGCCCTGCCACCTGTGCAGCCATGGGCAAGCTGCATAGTCCCAAGAAATCCAGTTGCCCCCCAGGTGGCAGTTGTGGACAAGGAAGGGGCTGGCTGGTGCAGCTGTGGCAAGCTGAGCAGGCCCTAGCCAGCTGGGCAGGACTAGCCTCAGAGGGAGGCAATGGGAAACCCCCTCTGAATGCCGCTTACCATGAAAACCCTATTTATAGGGTCGCCATAAGGCGGGATCGACTTGAAGGCAATCCATTTCTGTTTCCATTTCTCCATTCACCCATGAGCCTTTGGTGAGGGGCTTCAGATCACGGAAAGGGTTAACTTTCTTTTCCCAAAGGGCCACTCCTCCCGCGGGCTGCTAATTGCTAGCCAAGGAAACCCCGCGGGAAATCCTAATCGTGGCCCTCTTGGGAAAGTCAGGAGAGTGCCGTCTTCTCCTCCCGCTACCCACGTTGTAGTCGTTTAACGTATTTGCATGTCTCCGTTCCTTGCCCTGCGTTCCCCGACCCGAGTGGAAAGAAGGGAAGCCGCGGCTGCCTGGAGCCTTCGGCTGCGGATGGCCGGTCGCTGCGGGAGGGTCTCGCTCCTTTGCTAAGCTTGCGTGCCGCTTTGACGCCCACCGTGAAAAAGAAGAGGAGGAGGAGGAGAAAGTTGACCGCAGACTTTTGCGGAGCGGCTCAGATGTGCTTGTTGGAGCGGCCTTGGGAGCGACAAACAACTTTCCTCATCTCCTCCCAAATTCCCATCTGCTCCACCGGGCTTCAGCGGCGCCTTTTTTATTTCTGCTTGGAGCCCGGAGGTGTTTCCAACTTAACACTCAGAAATCTTCGGGGGCGAGCAGAATGCCAGCCTCCTTGGGACTTCTTGCCGTCAGCGGCTGTTTTCTGGCTATGGCTTCGGCACAGGTAAGGATTTTCCAAGTGTGCACATTTTCCCCGAGACTTGCTCATGCCTAGCCTGCTTGCCCTGCCTGGTGTGGGAAAGAGAGCGAGCGAGCCGACGGTTTTGGTGTTTTCACCTTCCGTTTAAAACCCAGTTTAACTTGGACTGAGCATTTGCAGTATTTCCAACAGTCAGGCATTCACTCCTGTTGGAACGAGTAAGATCAATTTATCTAAATTCCAAATGTGGCGGGGGGGGGCGGCGGTGGCGGGCGACTAAACTGATGCACACGGGGAGGGGACACCATTCATTTTCTTAGGTCAAACAGGATTATAAACGTAGAATTTGATCCCTTGCAAGGATGGCGTTGCGGGAAAATGCAGTATGAAATTATGGTACCTCCAGCATTAGTTTCATAGCAAATGAACCTCGAGACAATATTTTGCTGTGTGTGATCCTTAAATCACCTTTGATTGGGTCTTGGAATCCCTTCCGAATCTATTTTCTCTATCGGGAAACTGGTTAATGAAAGTTTGTGGGTTATTTGAAGCACCCCTAGGAGGCACTCGCACCTATGTTAAATTCATTGCACGGAATTTTAACTTCACGATGGGCAGTATAAATCTTTCAGGCAACCGTTTTTGTAAACTGATATTATTAGTTAATAGTTTGAATTCTGCACTTTTAACATGGATTCCCTGGGAATCCTCTTATGGTGCACTGGTGGCTTAGCTGTATTTTTGCTCTGGAGGAGGACTAACAGATGTTCCTGGCCACTACTGTTAGTCCTCCTCCTTCAAGGCAAGCCTGATTCATGCCTCCATGCCCTCAGAAGGGGAGCTTGACTTGCTTTCTGTTGAAATGCTGGCTGCTGTTCTGTGTTGCACTTTGCCCTTTTTTTATTTTAACTCTTAAGCATGTGTCAGATTTTTCTGTTGGATTACATGTGGGATTTTTTAAAATATGCATTTAAAAATCCTGCAAGTATAAAAATGTACCTGGCTATTAAGGTAGGCTGGTTTAGAATTTGGTGGTGTTTTGTGTCCCATTAATGTGTACTCTATTGGAGCGTTGGCTGTGAGGCCAGATTCAAGGCCGAGAGGCAAAATGTCTCAATCTCAGGTGCCTGTAGTAGTCAGGACTATGACTACACATAAACCAAATTTCACATTTTGACGTGTTGTGGAAGCACCATTAACAATTCTGATGCTTGAAAAAATGAGTGTGGCCCAGGCATCAAAGTATGTTTTAAAAATGCAGCTTGTGTCCTGCGAATGCAGAAATATTCCTGGTTGCCAGTGAAGGACTCCCCTTCTCCATCCAAGCACTATTCAAGTGTGTGAAGGAGACATCTCACACCTTATGTGCCATTTCAGACTTAGTGGTCCTCCTGACTACCAGTGCAAATCCCTCTTTCTGCCGTGTGATCTTTGTTCAGATTTGTGGAGAGAAAAGAGGCCCAACCTTCCATCTAATGCAGGGGTGGGGAATCTGTGACCCTTCAGAAGTTGCTGGGCTGCAACGCCCATCATCATTGACAATGCTGGCTGGGGCTGATGGGAGCAACATCTGGAAGGCCACAATTTCTCCATCCCTCCCCTAATTCAGTGCTGGCCTCTGTTAGAAGGTACAGATATCATAAGTCTCAACCATTAAACATAAAATCTCCCATATCAGTCTTTTCTCATAATCAGGGAGGCTTAATTTATGTGTGTATTAAATTACAGCTTTCTAGCTGGTATGGAAGTGCCAAGTAGAGAGTATACTCTATTTTAAGGGCTAGATGAATGATTTTTTGCATTTCCGGTAAACATGGTATCTTGGGCGGTATGTATCGAATTTCAGATTCATAGCTGGTGGGGAAGTACCCTAAGAATGCTGGTATCCATAAGGGAGCTTATGTGTGAGTCTATCAGTTTCCAACATTTCTTTATCTATTTAATAGATGGCACAGAACTGTTTAATAGATAGCACCAGTGTGATTTTTTCATTCCGTTTGTCATCCATTCTTACATTTCTAAGTATTAGAACTGAATTGATATTCATGCTGCTGTCTTTTACCATTAATGAGACTTTACTGTTTGCATCATACGTGCTGCTGCACTGGGAATAAAATGCCTGTTTTCATGGAAGCTTCCAAAAAAGGCAAAACTGCTGCAGTGGATAATTTAAAGAGGCAGAAGCAAATGATTCAGAGACTAAAATTCCTCATAACGCATTGTGCTTTCTCAGAGGACATTATCCAATCTGATCTGCAAAATTTAAAAAAGTGCTAGATGTTTTAAGTTGTTTTCCACAAGTGACATTTTTCATGTTGATAAAGCCAATGAAAACCCTACATTTGCTAGAATGTGTCACTTGAGGCCCAGGTGTGCCTTTAACCAGCTTTGGCTGGTGCACCAACTGCTACACTTCCTGAATAGGAAAAACTTGGACCACTCTGTGGCTTATGTGCTGGTGACCTTAGAGCACATTGCCCTATTGTCAAGCACTCGTAGTGGGGCTGCCCTTGTGGTTGGTCTGGAAGCTGCAGCTGGTGGAACATGAACTATCAACCTGTGATCGTTCTGTTGAAGCAGTTGCACTGGCTGCTGAGATGCTGCTGGGCCAAGTTTAAGGTTATGGGATTCTTGGCATACAAAGCCTTATACAGGTCAGAGTCTGGTGATTTGAAAGACCACTCCTGCCCAGTCACCATACTCAAATGGGGAATCTTTGTGCAGCAGGAGGCTGGTTGGCTGTAAAATGCAGCACCAGCCCTTCAGTGAGGTAGTTCTTGTTTTATGGAGCTTCCTTCCTGGGTATATAAAGAAGGGAACAAATCTGAATAAATTTCTGTGCCTGCCAAAATCTTTCTACTTTTTTTTTATCGAAGCCTTTTCTCATTAAGGCTTAGCTGTATTTTTGCTCTGGATGTCATGTATCCATATAAGTTGCTATAATCTGTGATTTGTGTTTTAACCTAGTTGGTATTAATTTTACTGTACACCCCTTTGATACATCAGTTTAAAGTGCTATACAAATAAACTCTCTTATAGTGCATGCTCAAGACCACTTAGTGTAATACCCTATTCCTTTTAACCACTCTCACATATTCATAGCTGGAGTAGTTAAAGGCTGAAAAATGGGTGCATTTTCCCCACCCTTTAGTTGATGCTTGAGGGTAATGGAGGGGTTCAGAACATGAAAGCAAGGTAGTTATTAAGGATTAATAGGAGGACAAGAGGGGGGTTGTAAGTAGGTAGCTCAGCTTAAAAAACCCACTTTAGTAATCCCCCCATATATATTTAATTTTTAGCAGATATTACTCTCCTATAATGATTGCAGCTGCACCTATAGGTTGGCCTATGCATGTAAAATCTGGGTTGTACTCAACTAAGTCCTACTCAAAGTAGACTCACTGAAATTAATGTACCTAAGTTAGTTGTGTCTATTAACTTCAGCAGACCTACTCTGAGTAGGACTAGAGTTGAATCTTTTTGGCTTTATTCAGATTGCTTTGTGGTAGGTGCTAAATCAAGAGAATTTCATAGAAATATGAGTCAGTACTGGACTATTTTTCCTCCTCTGCCTTCTCTTGTAGCTTGCAAGTATTTAAGATCCACAGCAGCAGCCTTTGCTTCATATTGATTTTGCCAGCATCAGGGTCAGAGTGGGGCTCCGTTAGCCTGAGGAGATCTGCAGTGCTAATTGTGCTTTTCAACCAGTAGTTCCGGCTTGGGTAAACAGGAGGGTCAAGCAGTTCATTTGCCCAGGGTCTTCAGAGGGATATGCTGCCGCAGGAAACATGACTCTATTAAGCATATTTCTCAAATGAATGATTTTAAAGTCATTGTTTGTATTTAGAGACCCCCACAGAGACTGTGGGCTGTTCAGCCATGACCTGTAAATATAAGAGGGAAACAACTGCCCAAACCTGTGAACAATTCCAAGCTGGCAGTAGGCTGATTCACCCATCCCTAATGAGAATTAGACCTAAATCTGGAATAGAAAGACAATATGTGGGGGGAAATGGTAGAAAAACATTAACAAGCAGAAAATGTCACACCCAGAGATCACGATGGTAGTTTGGGAGAAGATATTCTGTATGTACTTCTGACCTTAAAGCTACCTGCTTGGTGTTGGAAGAAGTTTCCGTTATGACTTGATAATGGTAATCTGTTTGAAGGTCTCAAAACACTAAGCTGCCCCTATAGAAAGGAAAGACCTTCAGGAATCCTTTTATAGGCTCCCAGACACTGTTTATTTATTTATTTAGTTTCATTTATAAACCGCCCATAACCAATGGCTCCCTGGGCGGTGTACAACATACAAAAGTACAATATAAAATACAAGTGCGCTAAACAATATCAAAAACAACTAAAGCAATTAACACATCAAAATACTTAAAAATATATTAAATATATTTAAAATGCATTTAAAATGCCTGGGAGAATAGGAAGGTTTTAGCCTGGCGCCGAAAGGATAACAACGTAGGCGCCAGGCGTACCTCCTCGGGGAGACTGTTCCACAATTCAGGGGCCACCACAGAAAAGGTCCTGGATCTTGTCATTACCCTCCGAGCTTATCAATGACTCGGTACTCGGAGGAGGGCCTTAGATGTCGAACGAAGTGCACGGGTAGGTTCATAGCGGGAGAGGCGTTCCATCAGGTATTGCGGGCCCACACCGTGTAGGGCTTTGTAGGTCAGTACCAGCACCTTGAATCTGGCATGTGGCCACCCCAGAAGGGAATGTGGCCCTCGGGGTAAAACAAAAAGGTTCCCTTACACTGCCCAAAGGCATTCAGAACAACATGCAAGAGAGACAGTAACCGCGTGAAGATTTGAACCTTGCTCTCCCTTTTATGAGTCTGACACTCTACCCACTCTGTCGCACTGTTTCTCTCACTAGCAGCTGATAATGCATCCCTCCACACGGTGTGGAGTCTGCTCTGTGGATGTCTGTAGAGGATGGTGCTGTGGAAGGCATATAAGCATGCCACATGGCAGGGGGGCGGGGTGTTTGTTTTTCAGTCAATTAGGATCCCTGGAGGCGGATTAGGGCAACAGCTAAGCACCGCAAGGCATAAAAATCCAATGACGTCAGATTTGGGTTGCAGTTTTCTTGTTCTCCCCGCCCCCACAAATCTAGTACAAGGCATACTTTTTTTAGAGATAGAAAGCAAAACAAAGACTAAATAATTAAACGCAGCACTCAAGACACGATTACTTGAAATCCATTTGCCTCTAAAGTGCTCTGGTCCTGAGGCTCTCTTGATATATAATACATAATACAGTAGTTTCCAGAGTCAGGAACTTAGTTCCCCCACATATAGGCAATGTATTTTGTGGACCATAAGCACACGGCTGACCTATGAGACCACCTGCTTAGAGAAAGGCCGTAGCTCAGCGGTAGAGCATCAGCTTTCCATGCAGAAGGTCCAAGGGGCAATCCCTGGCATCTCCAGGTAGGCCTGGGAATGTCCATCATCTGAAAACCCTAAAAAACTGCCGGTCAATGTAGACAGTAATGAAGTGGATGGACCATTGGTCAAAGACCATGTTCGTACCATACATTTGTTCCACTTTAAGCAATGCTGGCTTCCCCCAAAGAATCCTGGGAAGTGTAGTTTGCGAAGGGTGCTGAGAGTTGTTCAGAGAGCTCTATGCCCCTCATAGAGTTAACAATTCCCAGAGTTCCCTGGGAAGAGGGACTGACTATTGAACCATTCTGGAAACTAGCTCTGTGAGGAGGAGTCTTTTAACAACTCTCAGCAGCCTCAGATGGCTACCGGATGGCTGTAAGCAGGACCTGAGTGCAACAACATTGATCCCACCTTGCAGTTCCCAGCAACTGCTGTTCAAAGGCATACTGTCTCCGACAGTGAAGGTAGAACAGCCATCAGTGCGAGGGGCCATTGATAGCCTTATCCTCCATGAATTTCTCTAATCTTTTAAAGCCATCCAAGTTGGTAGCCGTCACTCTAGCAGGAGTGAATGCCGTTGGTTAACTACACACTGTGTGAAGAAGGACCTCCTTTTGTCTGCCCTGAAGCTTCCAACATTCAGCCTCATTGGATGTCCCCGAGTTCTAATATTATAAGAGAAGGAACCTCTTCACACCATGCATAATTTAATACACCAGCTTTTCTCCTGACGTGATCCAATTTTCAACGTAATTCAGCAACACACCACTGGATCTGGTTCCAGCTTGAGTTGAAACATTTCTGCCGTTAATACCCATCACCATCTCCTGCTATCTGATCACGTTTCATTGCCTAGTGCGATTACTTCAAAAGAAACTGCATTAAAAATTCATCACTACCTGCTTCCTTCAAAGTGATATAGACCCACCTTGCTAATTTATCATAAGAAGGGGAAAGGCAGGCATCTCTGATCATTATCCAAAACAAGTCTCCCCCCCCCCCCAAGGAGCAATAGGAATCCTTCAGCTTCTTCAAGTATGGCAACATTTGTTGAGAAGATAATAGACCTCCAATGCTTACACTGATGATAAAAGGAGAGGAGTGGGAATGATGTTTTTCACTCAAGCAGTTTAATCTTTCATCCCCCCCCCCGCCTTCCCTCACTGATGGCCTCTAATGCAGTCTCTCATCACAGGTAATTAGAAGGTAATTCTTCAAAAGCCCATACTGGTGTCTCCCTATGGATCATTTGGTCTACTCCAGGAAGCAAGAGGATAATCCACATGCTAATCTTCGCTTTTCACAGGAGTCCTCATGCTTGTTTGCACAGGCCAAGATAAAGGTAGCGCCACTGGATAGACAGCCCAAGCAAGAACATGTATACATGCCCCTGGTGGCTTCTTTCAGGCAACTACTACAGCAGTTGCTCATCTACATGTGCATTGTGGGTAGTAACTAAGAGTGTAATGTTTGCAGTTGGTTGACGTATGTGGATACAGGGCTGGTTTGGACATAAAGTTAAATCATAGTCTAGAATTACAAGAATGAGGTAAGGCTAGCCTTCCTCTCTACCCAGGCTTGCAAGCATTCCCTCCCCCATCATTTGGAGGGGTTGTGAGGAGTTCAGAAGCTTTCACTTCCGTTTTTGGTTAGCTACAGCTTGCGGTGTCATCCAAACCCAGACAAACTATGGCTAATCTTGATTATGATTAGTGGAAACAAGGCAACTTCAAACTTGTTTTCACTCATCATTGTTAAGATTAACATGCATGCTTGGATGGGCTTTGTTTCACAGTGTAGGAACATAAGAGGCTGCCTTATACCAACTCAGACCACTTGTCCATCTAATTTAGTTAGGATTCAGAAAACACATTAACCTGTGGTTAAGCTAAAAGTGGACCTGATCTTTCTAGTCTTGCATTTGCTGGAAAGAGACTCTTAGGAGCAGGAGCACACCATACTTCTTTGGTTTGGGTGACCTATCCAGTGGTGCCAGCTGTCAGCCTTTTCTAGTAATCAGGGAGTGTTCAGCCCTATTTGGGTGTTTTTTGCTCCTGTGTTCAACAACATGGGAGCAAGGTACGGGGCTGCGCACTTAGCCCCACCCCTAACGTTGTACAGTCAGTCTAGGGTTCTCTTTGGCATCTGCTCATACAGCATGGATCTCTGCAGGGAGGCGTCCTTTGTGTGATCATTGAGGATTCCAGGGAAGCCTTTGTTTGTACAGCTTTATGCACGAAGGCCCCCCTCCCTAGAGATATTAGAGCTGTAAGCTCAGACACTGGGGGCAGGATGTTTGGGATGGCTCTCCTCCTTGCTCCTGTGTTATTGAATGCTGGAGCAAAGAGCGTCCAAAAAGGGTTCTATCTACATGTGTACTAAATTATGATTTGTAGCTGGTAGGAAAGAGTCCTAGAAGGGGGCACACTTCAATCCCCCCCATGTGAAAAAAATTCATAATTTTTGCAGTTCTCATAATCAAGGTATCTTGGACTGTGTGTGTACCAAGTTTCACATTTCTAATTGGTGTGGAAGTATCCTAAGAATGGTGATATCCCTCTGAGTATATGAACGTAACACTAAACTGTGGTTTAGTGTTACAAGAACAAGCCTGATCTTTCCCTTGGCTTTATTTATTTATTTATTTATTTATTTATTGTATTTCTATACCGCCCCATAGCCGAAGCTCTCTGGGCGGCTTACAGTAACTAAAAACATTAAAAACAAATACACAAATTTTAAACACATCTTTTAAAAACAATTTAAAACACAATTAAAAAATTCAAAACAATTTAAAAACACATGTTAAAATGCCTGGGAGAAGAGGAAAGTCTTGACCTGGTGCCGAAAAAATTACATGTGCTCATGTGCTTTAACACCCAACTCTCAGAGAACCTCTAACAAAAGGAAACTGACCAAATGGCTAGAAGCTGGGAGGCAGCTCAGTGTAGTTTAAATCAACAGTGACATATAGGACAGACTCCATGCACCAGTCCTCTGACTACCTCTTGCTTGTTGTTGCTGCAGTGACTGCCATGCTCCAAATGTAAGTCTTGCTTCCAGGTCTGGCATGCTTTTCTTCTCCCTCATCCTCCAATATTAGATCCCCAAGGTGCTTTCAGCATAGCTGGTGTGGTGAGGGAAAAGATTAGTGAGCTATGACTGCAGGTGAACAAAGAGAGTAAGTGGTAGTAGTGGATCCCCCACCCCCATCTCGCCCCTGGGACAAATGATAGAGCACATCTACAGGGCAAAGCCTTCCCTAATAACATTGTTTTGACCCATCATTGTACCGTTACCTCCCAAAGGTCCCTGAAATATACAAATCCTCCCTCCATGCATGGTTGGATGGGCTTTGTTTCACAGTGTAGGAACATAAGAGGCTGCCTTATACCAACTCAGACCACTTGTCCATCTAATTTAGTATTGTCTGCACTAGCTGGCAGCAGCAGCAGCTCTCTAAGGTTTCAGACAGGAGTTTTTCCTAGCCCTACCAGGAGATGCCGGGGATTGAATCTGGGACCTTGCCCTGAAAAGCTTTTGTTCTTATCACTCAGTACATACGGCCCTTCTCCCTTGTATATATGTGGACAGCCATACTGCACTCAAACCAAACCAATTAAGAGAAGGGCCTGCTCGCCTCTCTGTTGCTGTTGGATTCTGAAGATTGAATGTGTCCCTCATGGTTTTTTTCTTTCAGGGACATATCTCCCGTATTGTTGTACACCCCACTGATTGGTCCACTAGAATAGGAAAACAAAAGCAAACAATACGGCCCAATTTAAAAAATCAGAAACAAAGTCAGCATGTTGTTTTTCTCAAAATCTAGGATTAAAAAAAAAATCATTTAAAGTATAATTTCCCCAGTAGTGTGCTTTAAATGAAACAAGCCACATTTTCCTGGATTGTTAACTGCTCTTACTAGGAGCTTTCGAATGTGGTGCGAAGGTTCTCAGTGGGTTTAGAGAAATGTTAATTGCCATTGCACCAGAGGGAGAGCGGCCATTTGTCTCCTCACCTCCTGGAACTGCTCCTCAGTGCCCCCCCCAAAAAAACCCTGGGCATTATGTAAGTGGAAAGTTTTAGTACCTGAATTTGCTTTCTTTCTCCTTCCCTCTCCATTTTTTTGGCATCATACCTTTTAGATTATAAGCCTGAGGCCTCTGTCATTATAAATGTGCAGCACTTAGAGAATGTTAGGTGCTTCATAAACATTAAAAGGTAAAGGTGTCCCCGCACTTGTAGTGCGAGTCGTTTCCGACTCTTAGGGTGACGTCTTGCGATGTTTACTAGGCAGACCGTTTATATGGGGTGGGATTGCCAGTTCCTTCCCCGACCTTTCTTTACCCCCCAGCATATGCCGGGTACTCATTTTACCGACCACGGATGGATGGAAGGCTGAGTGGACCTCGACCCCTTTTACTGGAGATTTGACTTCCTCCTTCCGTTGGAATCGAACGCTGGCCGTGAGCAGAGCTTCGGCTGCGTTACCGCCGCTTACCACTGTACAGCCAGCCACAGGGATTCAAGTTGGCCTTAAATTCTGAGTACACTGTAGTAGTTTGGTGTGGCAGAGAGGAAAACACATAAACATATGAAGCTGCCTCATACTGAATCAGACCATTGGTTCTGTCAGAAGTGCTGTCTTCTCTGATCGTCTCAAACGCAGTCAGATTATTGATGGGGACCTGGCAGTCTAGCATATAGTACCAATTCTGTCCCAGCGTCATTGGTTGCCAATCTATTTCCCAGCCTAATTCAGTGTTGCATTTGACCTATAAAGTCTTGTATGGCTTGGGACCCAAATCCGTCAAGGACTGCCTTTCCCTATATGAACCTATCCTACCCGGCCTCTAAGATCATTATCTGAGGCCCTTTTCTGTGTCCTCGTCAGCAATAGCCCCCCACTTGTGTAACACTCTCCCTAGGGAAGCTTACCTGGTGTTTTTCAGTGCCAGGCAAAGATGTTTTTATTCTCACAGGCATTTGGGCAATATATGAAATTGAGGAAGCATCCAAACTAGGAAATGTGGTAGTAATGGGTGACTTCAACTACCCGGACATAGACTGGCTGCATATGTGTTCCAGTCATGACAAAGAAGCAAAGTTTCTAGATATTCTAAATGACTATTCCCTAGACCAGTTGGTCATGGAACCGACCAGAGGGACGGCAACCCTGGACTTAATCCTCAGTGGGGACCGGGACCTGGTGCGAGATGTAAGTGTTGTTGAACCGATTGGGAGCAGTGACCACAGTGCTATTAAATTAAACATACATGTAACTGGCCAATTGCCAAGAAAATCCAACACGGTCACATTTGACTTCAAAAGAGGAAACTTCACAAAAATGAGGGGATTGGTAAAAACAAAGCTGAAAAACAAAGTCCAGAGGGTCACATCACTCGAAAATGCTTGGAAGTTGTTTAAAAACACTATATTAGAAGCTGAACTGGAGTGCATACCGCAGATCAGAAAAGGTACCGCCAGGGCCAAGAAGATGCCAGCATGGTTAACGAGCAGAGTCAAGGAAGCTCTTAGAGGCAAAAAGACTTCCTTCAAAAAATGGAAGTCTTGTCCGAATGAAGAAAATAAAAAAGAACACAAACTCTGGCAAAAGAAATGCAAGAAGACAATAAGGGATGCTAAAAAAGAATTTGAGGAGCACATTGCTAAGAACATAAAAACTAACAACAAAAAAATTCTGTAAATACATTCAAAGCAGGAGACCATCTAGGAAGACGATTGGACCCTTGGATGATAAGGGAGTCAAAGGTGTACTAAAGAACAATAAGGAGATTCCAGAGAAGCTAAATGAATTCTTTGCATCTGTCTTCACAGTGGAAGATATAGGGCAGATCCCTGAACCTGAACTAACATTTGCAGGAAGGGATTCTGAGGAACTGAGACAAATAGTGGTAACGAGAGAGGAAGTTCTAAGCTTAATGGACAATATAAAAACTGACAAATCACCGGGCCCGGATGGCATCCACCCAAGAGTTCTCAAAGAACTCAAATGTGAAATTGCTGATCTGCTAACTAAAATATGTAACTTGTCCCTCGGGTCCTCCTCCGTGCCTGAGGACTGGAAAGTGGCAAATGTAACGCCAATCTTCAAAAAGGGATCCAGAGGGGATCCCGGAAATTACAGGCCAGTTAGCTTAACTTCTGTCCCTGGAAAACTGGTAGAAAGTATTCTTAAAGCTAGATTAACTAAGCACATAGAAGAACAAGCCTTGCTGAAGCAGAGCCAGCATGGCTTCTGCAAGGGAAAGTCCTGTCTCAGTAACCTATTAGAATTCTTTGAGAGTGTCAACAAGCATATAGATAGAGGTGATCCAGTGGACATAGTGTACTTAGACTTTCAAAAAGCGTTTGACAAGGTACCTCACCAAAGGCTTTGAGGAAGCTTAGCAGTCATGGAATAAGAGGAGAGGTCCTCTTGTGGATAAGGAATTGGTTGAGAAGCAGAAAGCAGAGAGTAGGAATAAACGGACAGTTCTCCCAGTGGAGGGCTGTAGAAAGTGGAGTCCCTCAAGGATCGGTATTGGGACCTGTACTTTTCAACTTGTTCATTAATGACCTAGAATTAGGAGTGAGCAGTGAAGTGGCCAAGTTTGCTGACGACACTAAATTGTTCAGGGTTGTTAAAACAAAAAGGGATTGCGAAGAGCTCCAAAAAGACCTCTCCAAACTGAGTGAATGGGCGGAAAAATGGCAAATGCAATTCAATATAAACAAGTGTAAAATTATGCATATTGGAGCAAAAAATCTGAATTTCACATATACGCTCATGGGGTCTGAACTGGCGGTGACCGACCAGGAGAGAGACCTCGGGGTTGTAGTGGACAGCACGATGAAAATGTTGACCCAGTGTGCGGCAGCTGTGAAAAAGGCAAATTCCATGCTAGCAATAATTAGGAAAGGTATTGAAAATAAAACAGCCGATATCATAATGCCGTTGTATAAATCTATGGTGCAGCCGCATTTGGAATACTGTGTACAGTTCTGGTCGCCTCATCTCAGAAAGGATATTATAGAGTTGGAAAAGGTTCAGAAGAGGGCAACCAGAATGATCAAGGGGATGGAGCGACTCCCTTACGAGGAAAGGTTGCAGCATTTGGGGCTTTTTAGTTTAGAGAAAAGGCGGGTCAGAGGAGACATGATAGAAGAAATAAGACATAAGAAATTATGCATGGTATTGAGAAAGTGGATAGAGAAAAGTTCTTCTCCCTCTCTCATAATACTAGAACTCGTGGACATTCAAAGAAGCTGAATGTTGGAAGATTCAGGACAGACAAAAGGAAGTACTTCTTTACTCAGCGCATAGTTAAACTATGGAATTTGCTCCCACAAGATGCAGTAATGGCCACCAGCTTGGATGGCTTTAAAAGAAGATTAGACAAATTCATGGAGGACAGGGCTATCAATGGCTACTAGCCATGATGGCTGTGCTGTGCCACCCTAGTCAGAGGCAGCATGCTTCTGAAAACCAGTTGCCGGAAGCCTCAGGAGGGGAGAGTGTTCTTGCACTCGGGTCCTGCTTGCGGGCTTCCCCCAGGCACCTGGTTGGCCACTGTGAGAACAGGATGCTGGACTAGATGGGCCACTGGCCTGATCCAGCAGGCTCTTCTTATGTTCTTATGTTCTTAATAATGTTCTGGTTTGGAGGCTATTTTTAGGCGTTCCTCCTGTGATTGGGTGAGGGAAGATATTCTTGTTTTATAATTGATTATTTCGGATGAACACCTTTAGTGTGTAGTTTTTTAATAGATATGCTTGTTCTGTATTGTAATCTACTTTTGTTGTACGTTGGTTTGAGACTTCTTTGGTTGTGGGAAGCACCATATAAACAAAAACAATATGTTTGGTGAGGGAGAAGGGGAGTAAAAATCCTATGGCCCTGGCAGCAATTGTTCAGTTGTGCCGCCTAGATTAGATTTACACTGTATGATGATGTTGGCAAAGCAAGAATAGAATGACTTTGGGGACTTACTGGCTAATGCTTGGAGAAAAAAATTTAGGGGGAGTTTTTATTTCTTACTTCTTAAATAACAAGATTTGTCTACCTCCCCTTAATTTTTAAATATTGGTACAAAATGGAACAGTTGCTAGGAAAAGGAATCTCACTTACTCAAACCTTAGAAGATGCAATCCAAACCAGATCCAATTATCTGATAAGTGCTGGTGACTTAACTATGCCCAAAGCTTCAAGTGTTCATTAGTTAGGAATGTGCCAAATTCTTGAGAATGAAAGTGAAGCCACTATGAAACATGTAGGCTTTGTTTACTTTCTTTACTCAAAAAAGCTTATTCATCACCACTCTTATTTCTGTATGGGTTTGTCTTTTACAGGATGACTTGGATTATACCATTACAATGGAGGATCAGATTTATCTTCTTCTGGAAGCCAAAGTTCAGTGTCAGCTAAATATCACATCTCAGCTACAAGAAGAAGGAGGTGACATTTCTAAATAACTTGTGGTTTTTTTCCTCCCTTGTTCCATCCAGCACTTCTAAATTATTTACAGGTCTCTCACATACACTGAAAGTAAGATGGATCAGTGTGAAAGCAACCTCACATACTGTTATTCAGCATTTGAATAGAACCAAAACAATGCAAGGAAACGTAACAGATCTTCCCCTCTCTTCTGCTCATTCAGGCACATGCATTTCTAGGCCTTAACTTTTAACTATATAGCTCCAAATGGAATATGAATGGTGGTGGAGAAATCCATCAGTGCAAATGACAGACACATCTAAGAATCTGCATTTTGAAACAACAGTGATGATCCCTGGATGACTCTTCAGATTAGTGGCAGAGGGAAATTTGCTGCTATGAGCATGGTTTAAAGATTCCTTACACCTGAGTGTTGCACTCAGACCAGGTATGGGGGACCTTTGGCCCTCCAGAGGTTGCTGAACTACAACTCCCTTCATCCCTGACCACTGGCCATGCTTGCTGGGGCTGAGGGAGTTGTGGCTCAGTAACATCTGGAGGGCTTAAGGTTCCCCACACCTGACTTAGACTATGGAGAACTAGGTTCAAATATCTGCTTGGCCATTTACTTATTATAGTAAATCAAATTTATTTCAAATAAATTCAAAATTATTCACGTAGGCCTGCATGGCAGGAATCTCCCAAGTTTCATTGTTCTCAGGATTTTTATTATCAGTGCATCTGTTTCTTACTGTTTCTACAAAAAAGTTTTTGCCTTGTCCCATCCTCTGAACAACCTGTGAAGTAGGTTTGACTGAAACCTAATGGCTGGCCCAAACGGGACCAAGAGATGGCATGTTTTATATACTTAGTAGAAATAAATTTGGTTTGCTGTGTCTAATGTTGAATCAAAGAGACAGATTGGGGGTGCTGGTGTACTGCCCACCGTGCTTCCCAGAAGCCTTCCTGATTGAGGTGGCTGAGACAGCCTTGGACATGATATTTGAGAACCCAAGAAAAGTAGGCTTGGGGGACCTCATCATTCATGCTGAGGCTGTCAATAGAGGAGTGGCTTGGGACTTCACGACCTCCACAGCAACCATGGGACTGTCTCAATTTGTCATTGGCCTTTGACACTTGTTGGGTGACGTTGAATGAGCTCCTCTCTATTATCCAATTCATTGAGTGGTTTTGAGAATAATTTGAAAAATAATGAAAAAGAACCATAGAACAAATAAAGCCTAATAATATTGCAATTTTAAATTGTTGCTAATGGTTTGTTATGTTTGTTTTTATGCTTTGGGTACTTTTAGTGGAAAAGTGGTTAATAAGAGCAATAAATTATTATTATTATTAATTTGTTGTTTGTTTGTTAGTTTTTGTCAGGTAGTTTGTTAGTTAAATTTATATCCCACCCCTCCTCCCGGTAGGAACCCCCAGTAGGAGCCCAATGAAAGAACCAGTGCTTAAGAGATAAGGATATATTGTAACCCAGACTGAGCTCTTGGGGACAATGAAATAAAATTAGATCCTAATGAGGTATTTGGAGTTTGAACTTCTTATATGGAAGTGGATCTATAAATGCCCAGATAAGTTCTCAAATAAATTTTGTGAGTGGCTTCACTTGAGATGTCTCCAGATCCTTCTTGTGATTACCAGCCTTAGCTCACACTGGGTGCGATCTACTGGTACGGCCATGTCTGTGTTGAAAACTGCCGGATATGCAAAGAGCAAGTGAAGATTTTATTTGTTCGATGCTGAAAGAGTTGCACAAGTGGAAGGTCACTCACAGAGTCAGTCTGTCCCTCCCTTTCTCCCCCTTGCAGCCCCCCTGAAAAGTTTCATTAGAAGATCAAAAGCCTTCCTGAACAACATAGTCTGTTGTGGGGACTGCAACGGAGGGGAGAATTGTCCCAAGGAAGATGGAGGAACCTGGTGTGAACCTTGTGAGAGAGCAGACACATTGAAGCGGAAATAATGTCACTTTCAGTTGAATGTGAAATGGAAGAGAGTATAAGAATATCAAAAGGAGAGAAACGTATTTCTGTTATTTAAAAAAAAAAAGAAAACAAGAGGGTTAAAATAAGAACAGAAAATTGGTATAATAATCCAAAAGAGATAATTTAAAAGAATGATCCTTGTGGGGAAAAAGTTGATAGATAGGAAAGAAAAACCAGTGTTTTCCTTTACTCTTGGAGACTATTTGTTTACTTATATATCTTCCCTGAAGATTTAATTATCTCTCTTGTCTGTAATACTTGCAAATTGTTGTTGTTAGTTTTCTGTTTTTGTTCTCAGATTCCTTCCAGAGTATGGGACTTGGAATTTTTAATTTTCAGCTTTAAGTGGATTGTATCCATCTTGTATTTTGCTGTAATAATCTTGAAATAATCTTGAAAATGAATAAAGAACAATTAAAAAAGAAAAAAAAGATGAAATGTTAGTGATGTTTAGCACCAGAAAATAACAGGACTTGACTATTGACAACATCTGAAAAAATGAAGAATGCCAAGATCTCTAGCTTGAGAAGAGGAGGAAATAGTAACATGAGGAACATGTAAAGAAATAGAAGAGACGTGGGAATGAAAATACAGAGGAAAGCTAATTTTTTCCTTTAAATTATTTAACTTAAGGAAGGCAGCAGATGTGAGGAAATAGGGAGAGGACAAGATGAGAGATTAGCCATAGAAGAAGGAAGTTCAGAAGGACTGACTATCATTAAGGCCAAATGGTTGAATAAGAGAATAGGAAAATAGGAAAAAAACGCTTGCGATTTAAGAACATGCCTGTAGCCAACAGAAATTTCTATCAAACTTTAAGAAGCAGGGAAATTGGGCAGCTATAGTGAATGCACCAGGGGAGCAGGAGACCTGACCTCCTCTCTGAGATAGTGCACTGCCCTACAAATTTTTTAAAATGCAAACATAGTTTGGGTTGGTCTTTCACAGTCCAATCCACTTCCTGTGTAGCTTGGAAGAATTTGGTAACATGTGCCTCCTAAGGAATCTCCTAACAACTCTCAGCACCCTTTGCAAACTACACTTCCCAGGATTCTTTGGGGGAAGCTATGACTTTTTAAAGTGTAAAAAATGTCTGGTGTGGGTGTAGCCCCCGATTAGCCAAGCCAAACAGCTGTTAGTCTGGCTTTTAGAACACTGGCAGTTTGTTCTTACTGAGTATGCCTGTACTATCATAGACTCCAACTTTAAATTTCTTTAATTAAAAATCAGCCATGCGTGTTTTTTTTAACTTTTAAACTGCAGAAGAAGGTCAGAGTATGGAGCAAGGTCAGTAATAGGATTACTGGTACTCTGTGAGCATGGCTGATTTTTAATTAATTTCAACAAATTATGAGACCACTGACAGAAAAAAGTCCAACGGGTCTGGACATTTTTTCTGTCGTTTTACACTTTGAACTCTTGATTCTCTCTGATTGTTTTGTGTACCCCCATGAAAACTTAGAGGGCTGTTAAGCAAGCGTTTCTGAGTTCAGGACTAAAAGTTTTGTAAGATTTTGTTTTGAAATGAGCTTATGGGAAGCAGCAGCATGGAATGGGGGGTATTTTCAATTTAACGTGGTAGAATATGAAAAATCCATGTTGACTATAGTATGCAGCCACTCTCATGGCTGTATAAAACAACAAAAAGGAAAAAGTAAAGGACCTAATGAGGAACTCCAATATATTGAGGAAAAGAAGGAAGACGTGCCAGGTAAGGGGAACGCGGCCCAGACATGTAGTGGCTGTACCTCGTTCCGGTCCTTCTCATATCCGCAGGGTTGTTGGTTGTCCTCTCAGCTAACACTCAGATCTCCAGTTGCTGCTTTTTAATGCCAGATTGGTACATAATAAAACCTCCCTCGTCCATGATTTGATTATGGACGAGGCAGCCGATCTGGCATGCATAACCGAGACCTGGGTGGGTGAACAGGGAGGAGTTAGTCTCTCCCAGCTCTGCCCACTGGGGTATTTGGTTCAGCATCACGGTAGATCTGAGGGTCGGGGAGGCGGGGTTGCTGTGGTCTATAAGAGTTCCATCTCACTCACCAAGCACCATGTCCATGCCGTTACTGGTCTGGAGTGTTTGCACCTTGTGTTGGGCCAGAGGGACAGACTGGGAATCCTTTTGGTGTACCGCCCACCTTGCTGCCCAATGGCTTCCCTAACTGAGCTGACGGAAGTGGTCTCGGAGGTATTGTTGAGATCCCCCAGACTATTAGTATTGGGGGATGTCAACATCCACGCTGAGGCTACTTTGTCCGGGGCGGCTCAGGACTTCATGGACGCCATGACAACCATGGGGCTGTCCCAATATGTTAGTGGCCCAACACATACATCGGGGCATACTCTCGACCTTATCTTTGCTACTGGACATGGGGATAGTAATCTGGATGTGGGGAGTTTTACATCTCTCCCTTTGTCATGGACAGATCACTGCTTGCTGAAGTTTAGACTTTCAGTGGCCTTTCCCCTCTGCAAGGGTGGGGGACCTATTAAAATGGTCCTCCCCCGGAGACTAATGAATCCTGAAGGTTTTCAAAGGGCTCTGGGGGATTTTCTGGCTGATAGGACTAGCGCTCCTGTCGAAGCCCTGGCTAATCTGTGGAATACGGAGATGACCCGGGCTGTGGACACGATCACTCCTGCGCGCCCTCTCCTCTGTAGAGCTCATTCAGCTCCTTGGTATACTCCAGAGCTGAGAGTGATGAAACAAGATAGGAGGCGGCTTGAGCGGAGATGGAGACGAACTCCCGATGAATGCAATTATGCGCTGGTTCGTGCTTCCACTAAGCTGTATGTAGGAGCGGTGAGGGCGGCGAAGAAACAACATTTCGCTGCCACTATTAAGTCATCTCTCTCCCGCCCAGCGGAGCTTTTTAGAGTCGTCCGAGGGCTACTCCATCTAGGCCTACAGGACACGGTAGATACATCGGTGGCCCGCTGTAATGAGTTTGCTGAGCACTTCCAGCATAAGATCTTATGCATTCGCCGGGACCTAGACTCCCATTTTATAGCCGTTAACCCTAGCGAGGTGTCTGGAGCACAGTCTAGTCATGTTTTGTTGGATGAGTTTCAGTCGGTTCAGTTTGAGGACATGGACAAGGTGCTTGGACAGGTACGTGCAACCACTTCGGTACTGGATCCTTGCCCCTCTTGGCTAATAAAAACTAGCAAGGAGGGAACAGTTGGCTGGGCCAAGGAAGTGATAAATGCCTCCTTGAGAGAGGGAGTGGTCCTTCCTTGGACCCAGAAGATTTCAGCAGCTACAGACCAGTAGCGAACGTTCCATTCCTGGGCAAGATCTTGGAACGAGTGGTTGCTGACCAGCTCCAGACGCTTTTGGATGAAACCGATTATCTAGATCCATTTCAATCGGGCTTCAGGCCTGGTTTTGGCACTGAGACAGCCTTGGTCGCCCTGTTTGATTACCTATGTTGGGAGAGAGACAGAGGGAGTGTAACTCTGTTGATTCTCCTTGATCTCTCAGTGGCTTTTGATACCATCGACCATGGTATCCTTCTGGAGAGGCTTGCGGAGTTGGGAGTTGGAGGCACTGCTTTGCAGTGGTTCGGCTCCTACTTGGCGGGCTGTCTCCAGAAGATAGTGCTTGGGGAACATTGCTCGACACCGTGGGTTCTCCAATGTGGGGTCCCGCAATGTTCGGTTTTGTCTCCCATGCTCTTTAACATCTATATGAAGCCGTTGGGTGCGGTCATCAGGAGTTTTGGAGTGCGTTGTCATCAGTACGCTGATGACACGCAGCTCTACTTCTCCTTTTCATCTTCTTCAGGTGAGGCGGTCGATGTGCTGAACCGTTGCCTGGCCGCGACAATGGACTGGATGAGAACTAACAAGCTGAGACTCAATCCTGATAAGACTGAGATGCTGTTGGTGGATGGTTTCTCCGATCAGATGGTGGATATATACCCTGTCCTGGACGGGGTTACACTCCCCCTAAAGGAACAGGTTCATAGTCTGGGAGTCGTTTTAGACTCTTCCCTCTCACTTGAGGCTCATGTAGCCTCGGTGGCACGGAATGCGTTCTACCAACTTCGGTTGGTAGCCCAGCTACGTCCCTACCTGAGTAAGGAGGACCATACATCAGTAGTACATGCTCTGGTAACCTCGCGTTTGGACTACTGCAACGCGCTTTACGTAGGGCTACCTTTGAAGACTGTTCGGAAGCTACAGCTAGTGCAAAATGCGGTGGCCAGACTGCTAACAAGAACTAAGCGGTCTGAGCATATAATACCTGTGCTGGCTCGCCTGCACTGGCTTCCAATACGCTTCTGGGCCAGATTCAAGGTGTTAACCAATAAAGCCTTATACGGCGCGGGACCACTATATCTGTCGGAACGCCTCTCCCGATACGAACCGGCTCGTACACTACGGTCTACTACGAAGGCCCTCCTCCGGGTCCTGATGAATAGGGTGGCCCGGAAGGTGGTGACGAGATCTAGGGCCTTCTCAGTGGTGGCCCCCGAATTGTGGAACAGTCTCCCCGAGGAGGTACGCTTGGCGCCGACACTATCATCTTTTCGGCGCCAAGTTAAAACCTTTCTCTTCTCTGAGGCATTTTAATCTTAGTTAAATGTTTGTAACTTGGTTTTAGATTGTGTAGTTTTTATATGCTTGTTGTATCAGATTCTGTAATTTTATTGTATTTTATGTTAACCGTCCAGAGAGCTATTGCTAGTCGGGCGGTATATAAGTTTAAGAAATAAATAAATAAATATAAACTACAATGAAAAGTGTGATTAGAAAAATGTGATGAAAAGTAAGACAAAACAGAACCAGAAAACCCAGAGAATGTGATTAAAGACATCTAAAGATGATGATGATTAAATTAAATCCCTCCCTTTCTCCTAGAAAGAGCCCAGGGCTGCAAACAAAACACTAAAAACACTTTAAAACATCTTAAAAACGAAAGACTTAAAAACATATTTTAAAAAATCTTAAAAACATATATAAAAAAACAACTTTAAAAACATCTTGAAAAGCAATTCCAACACAGACGCAGACTGGGATAAGATCATTACTTAAAAGGCTTGTTGAAATAGGAGAGTCTTCAGTAGGTGTTGAAAAGACAACAGAGATGGTGCCTGTCTAATATTTAAGGGGAGGGAATTCTAAAGGATAGGTACCACAACACTAAAGGTCTGCTTCCTATGTCACGCGGAGTGGACCTCCTGATAAGATGGTATCTGCAGGAGATCCTCACCTGCAGAGCACAGTGCTCCATTCAGACAAAAAGGACAAAGGAAATTAGAAAAAAAACAAGAGGAAATTAGTTAAAGAAAGCAACTTGATAAGGATCAAAAGACTTCAATTTATCTGTGCACACTTACCTGGTAGCAAATCTCAATGAATATAGGAGAGTTTGCTTCTGAATAGACGAGCATAGGATTGAACTGTGAGATAAGTCCCAAGCAATGAGAGAAAACTACGATTTCCAAGCAATTTAAAATAAAGCAAAGGAGAAACAGGAGTATCAAGAGTATTTTTCTAAAGTGGAGAAACTAAAACAGACTTAAATTTAGATGGGAAGACACCATTACCTGAAAGAAGATTGAAAATATAAAGAACTGAAGATAAAGCTGGTGCAGCAATTTGTTGGCAGAGAACAAGAGTGCAAACACACAAGTAATGGCAACCAAAGGAGGAGGAAGATGTTTTCACTAATGGGGCGAGGATTCAGCGATAGAAGAGCAAACAACAGCTGCATCATGTAAGACCTGGACAAAGACACGAGGAGTAGAAGCTGGAGGAATAGAAGGAGTGGAAGGGTAGAGGTGCCACAGCTTAACAACTGGAAAAATTGGGGAAAAGAGTGAGAATCAACTGGAAAAAAAGGCAGAAGAAACAGGGAAGTCAGAATGTGCTTGAGACTTAGGGTTGCCAGGTCTCTGGTTTTTGCCCAGAGACTCTTGATGTTTGGAACCCTCTCCGGTTCTCCAGGAGAGTCGCCTCAATTTCCAGACTCTGAGCTTTAATTTTTTAAAAAAACTTTTCTAGGTGGTCTGGTTCAAGAGATATACACCAAAATGTCAGTTCCCCCCTCCCTGCAACTTCTGTTAAATGAGCTCGTAGCTGGCTGCTCTAACCCTAGTTTGTAGCCAATAAGTGAAGTCAGGGGTGTGATTGACAAGGGATTTGTTGACCTGCAGGCAATAGCTAGAACCCATTGCAAAGTCAGAAAACAGTTGTCCTTTCCTGCTTGTCTGAAAATCTCATAAATTGAGTAAGCATATAGCTTTCAGCAGTAGCAAAAATCCCTTTCTCTGTGTGTGCACCAGATGTAGAACAAAAAATCACAGCAGGATCTTGGTAGGCAATTGTTTACTGTAAACAATTTCAGTTATGTTTATATCAAAAGTGTACATGCAGGGTTTTTTAAATTACTTGCAAAAATAGCATATTATACATTTTATCTTTCAAATAATTTTTGAACAGAAATTGAAGAGAAGAGTACATGCAGCTTCTAATTATAAGGAGTCAAACAAGTTTAAATTTTCCTAGGAAGTTAAAGAGGGCATTTTGTTTGTCTAATTCACTACCAGTTTTGAAAACCTATATTTTTGAAAATATATTTGCAGAGGATCCCTAGTCAAGCTTTACCAACAGCACAATCCTAACCATATCTACTCAGACTCAAGTCCTGTTGAGTTCTATGGGGCTTAGTAAGTGTGTTTAGAATTGCAGCCCTCGGGGGCATCCATCTTTACTCCTGAGTACTCCCATCTAACATCTCCATAAAGTAGGAAGAACATCCCTTCTTCCTACAGTGGCCTTCTGGTGACTGGCCTGGCCTGAGGGCATTTAAACCCTTCTTGCCAGAAGCAAGTTGGCTAGATTAAATGTACCCTGTCTAGGCTTCCTAAGCAGGTGAGAAGGAATGATCTCATCACTTCAACTGGACCTGGGAACACCCTCATTTAATTTCCAATCAGAGATTTTTTTTTGTTTGAGTAGTATGCTCCAAGCAGCTGTGGTTGATGCTTAATGTATCATGCTTAATGCCATCACTAGGGCTCACCCCCATGACATCACTAGGACCTGCCCCTGAAATCTCAGGGTTTGGGATGCTTCTGACCTGGCAACCCTACCGGGACTTGTAGAATGACATTCAAGGTCCCAAGTATATGAGGATATCACAGTGAAGAAGTGAGCCAAAGTTGGAGAAGGATGTTGAGAACGAAAAAGGAGTTATAGTGGGAAAAGGAAAATTACATACTGTGACACTCTTGCTAGGTAGATGAATATATAGAAGGAGCAGGGAAAAGGAAAGGTGTATAATAACTTGAGGATCATCAGCAGGGGTATGTAAATCCCTGGGTTTAATAATAGAATTAATAAAAGTGAAAACGAGGAGAATATGATCAGGCAATGGAAAGGAAGTAACAAAATGTAAAAAAAGAAAGTAACAAAAGTAACAAAATGAAGAAATAAACAAAAGTTATCACCAAATCAAGAACATAACCAGCAGAATTACTACACGACCAGGAAGGAGAGAGTAAAAAAAAGTCAAGAAGAAAAGATTAAACACCAGAATCATCTGACTGATTGATAAGAATGTTAAAATCACCTTATAAATGGACAAAATAAAAACCCTCAGGAATGAAGACAGAGTTCAGAATCTGATCGAAAATCAGAAAAGATATCTGAAGATTGATCATGACTGCAAAGAGAATATTGCCAGGATAAAACAAATGGTATGATACTCAAAAGAAAGAGAGGAACATGACTGGGGGTGGGGATGATAGAGAGTATGGAGAGATGACATGGTCAGGAGAGCAGAAACACTACTTCCCTTCCCTCCCCCCATGCACACACACTCTGACCAGTTAAGCAAGGGGAGTGGAGAGAGCCATCCAAGGTAAGAACCCCTGGAGTAACTAATGAGATGGTGGGATGTAGGACTTCCACATCTCAGTCAAGGCAAAAAAATATGTATTTGTTTATTACATTTATATCTCACCTTTCCTCCAAGGAGCTCAAGGTGATGTACCAACATGGTTCTTCCCCCCCCATTTATCCTCAGAACAACCCTGTGAGGTAGGCTAGGCTGAGAGACAGTGACGGCCCAAGGTCACCTAGTGAGCTTCATGGCTGAGTGGGGATTTGAACCCTGACCTCCATGGTCCCAGTCTGACACTAACCACTACAGAAATAAATAATGAAGAATTGTAGCCTTCTTAAATGTCAAATAACAATTTAATAAAGAGTAAGGAAAGTATAGATGAACAAGGAACAGAAATCAGTTTTCAGGTCCTCCAGTTACGGAGCTAGATTCAAAAGAACATCATCTCTAACAGCAGGAGATGAGGTATTTTTTAATAAAATTAACGTTGCTGGACAGAGTGAAGCTCACATTAGGTCAAAATATGTTTTACATCCTTTTCTAGAAACTTTCAGTAAAATTTTAAGCCTTAAACATAAAAAAGAAAAATAGCACTTCAGTAGAAATGTTTCTGAATCACTGACTTTTTCCACCCACACATTCTATTTCCATACAAAGTCAAATATTTTTCCATCTTGATTCACCCTCCCTATAGTGAAACCCAGGAGAGAAAACAGGCTTTGTGGCTTATCCCCTTGAGTCTGAGTCATCTTCACCTTTATGCATCAAATATTCTGATGTCGGTTTTGCCCCCCTATTAAAAAAGGCTTGGGGTGTTTTGTTTTTGAGGATCTGGATGCAACTGGTGTATTGGTTCCACCAAATACAATACTTGGGAAAAATTGAGTGCCATTTGCTGAACCAGATCTAAGGTCCTGCTAGGTCTTATAGCCAGAAGTTTTCAGGGGCGTCAAAGATATAGTGGTAAGATTAATGTGGGGAAAACCTCACAAGAAACTTACTATAAGTCATATAATATGTTTAAAGTTATGTAATGTATTTTTTAATAAAATTAACATTGCTGGACAGAGTGAAGCTCACATTAGGTCAAAATATGTTTTACATCCTTTTCTAGAAACTTTCAGTAAAATTTTAAGCCTTAAAGATAGCTTTGTGTTACTTACATTTTATCTTCCTGACCCTTAATCTAGTCGGGGTAGCCAACGTTTTTGGGCCAATGGGCACATTTGAAAGATTGAGACAGTGCCATGGTTGCCAGTTACAAAATGGCTGCTGTGGGAACGTGGCATAAACCAAAATGGCTGCCATATCTAAATGACCAGAAAAAAGAGACAGGAGAAATGGTGCAAACATGCTCCCCCACATCAACTCATTCCATCAATGGAGAAAAGAGCACCTACATCAGCATCCTCCATGCTCATTCACAGAGAGAATCTCTTTGCACCTCTCCTCTATCCAGAACAGATGGAAGGGTGGGTGTCCATTCCTGGCATCTAATGAAATGTGGTAATGTTTAAGGGGATGGTGGTTAGAGTGTTGGACTATGACCTGGGAGACCAGGGTCTGAATCCCCACACAGCCTTGAACCTCACTGGGTGACCTTGGGCCAGCCACTGCCTCTCAGCCTCAGAGGAAGGCAATGGTAAACCACCTCTGAATACCACTTCCCACGAAAAAACCCTATTGATAGGGTCGCCATAAGTTGGAATTGACTTGAAGGCAGTACATTTCCATTTATTCAGTGTAGAAGAGACTGAACCCATGCAAACAGGAACTGAGCAGAATGAGCAAACAGTGTCTCCTGCTTTGTGAATTTTTGATAGGATTTTTACTGAGACCATTTACAGGTGCCATAGGAAGTACTGGCAGGCATACTGAATTGGCCCATCCATAAGCTAGCACTTTCTTAGTCAGATAATCGTGGAACTGCATTGAATGTCTTAAATCCTTTGATCTCTTTTGTACAAAGTTACCAATGTGTAAACTGACATAAAAGATGAACCAAAATCCAACTCACTTTATTTTTTCCCTTCACTGTTGAATAAACTCTACACTGCTTTAAAAGTATGCAGAATATATTTTCACTTCTGTATCTTGAACCTTGTTAATATTTCCCCTCACAGAGGCTTTTGTTAACAAATTGCGTAACAGCAGTCAGTCTGTTCCACGTTCCTATACACTATCCAGAGGCAATTGTATCAGTTTAGTCCACTGAAAATGTATATTAAGTCCAGGGAAAGCAATCATTTTCTGGAGGCTGTATCAATCTATAATGCAGTTTTTTTTAGAAAGAGTTGATTTTAACTAATTGTTGGCACTGGTGTTACATTCTCATAGAACAAAATAAGATGACCCAAAGATATGAGTTATTGTAATTGTATACAGTAAGAGGAGCTGTTTCTTTCTAAATCTGAGCTACCTAAATGCCTCAGTTCAGCTGCACTCGTAGAGTTCAAGTAGGGAGACTTGCAGCACAATCTTAAGCATATCTATTCAGAAGTAAGTCCCATTGAGTTCAGTGGGGCATACTCTCAGATAAATGGGTATAGGATTCCAGCCCTTGGGTCTCAAAAGCTTGCACTTTGATGAATCATTTGGTTAGACTTGGGCAAGTGGTTTGCTTTCATCCTGTCCTTCACAAGGTTGTTGAGATGATGATAATGTTCTTTTACAAAGAATAGGAAACAAAGGTGAGAAATAAGCAAGGTAGCATATTACTTTCCTTGAAAAATTCAAATGTAAATTGCCCTAATACGACTATTGCACTATACATGCATATCCAATCAAGTTCTGCAACACATGCTTGATGATGAAGTGTACCAGCTGCACATCAAAATGTCCTGATTATCTGTACGAGTATTTATGTTCGTATTAGCTCACGCACAAATGAGGGAATAGTTTTAGCTTTCTCTTAGGCCAAAAATGGGCTATACTTTACCAAATTTGGGGAAGGTAATTTTGAATGCATTTTGAAAAAATTTAAAGGCTATGCACTGGGATCTTTATGCTCTTCCATTACTTTTATTTGCAGCTTATTTCTGCTTTTCCCCACACACAGAAGGCACCTGCTTTCCAGAATGGGATGGTCTAGTCTGCTGGCCCAGGGGGTCAGTGGGGAAAACGCTAGCTGTACCATGCCCTCCTTATATATATGACTTCAATCACAAAGGTACCAACAATGTGCTTCACATTGGATTGATCTTACACAAAACATAGTTGGGGAGAAAGTCTAATGGGAGCATTACTTCTTTCTGGCAGGCATGGCTTTCCGACACTGTAGCTCCAACGGAACGTGGGTCTATGTGCATAGTTTAAACCGGACGTGGTCTAATTATTCTGAGTGCCTTCGCTTCCTGCAAGCAGAAAATGGCTCAGGAAAGGTATGAGCTCTTTCTCCAGTGAAGGAGTGGAGATGAAAAGCTTCTTATGATTGAGGCATTGTGGTTCTGAGAATGCTGGGGATCCTAACCAGATCCTATTACTCATTAACAACCCAATCAGTAAATACAGGGTGAAAAGAGCTCAGTCTGTTTTAACCTTCTTGGTATAATCCTTGTAACGAGATTGCACTGTAAGAGATCCTGTATACATGTTGATAATGATTAGGCAGGCAATGTGCCAGTCTGAAATTACCATGACTTGAGTAACTTCACCTTCTAGTAGTTCTGCAGGACATGGCAAATTTCCAACACTGCCATGAGGGAGGAGGCATTCAGAAGAAATGCTGATCACCCCGAAACAATGCATAGAAATTGTGCATCATCATAAAACAGGCATGCTGATCACAGCATAACTTCCCAGCATTGATGACACAATGGGATTTCATATACAATCCTGCCTTTGCTACCATGTGCAATAGAATTGTGTGAAGTCACAATTATAAATGGCAGGTCCAGCTGTCAACTGAGCTCCAGACTGGCTTCTGTTAATAGACATATTTTAGAACTTCTCAGTTTTTAAAGATAAATGAAATTTTAGGAGATACCAAGGCTGACAATTATGCACTCAAGTGGAAAAGAAGTCCTAGAGAGTTTTCTGTTGTTTCCTTTAGAGGGAATTCTTTGAACGCCTCTATGTTATGTACACAATAGGATACTCCATCTCCTTCTTCTCTCTCGCAGTGGCTATTTTCATCATTAGCTACTTCAGGTGAGTGATTCAAACTTCTAGAATCTTAACAGTTCTCTCTTAAACCTTTAGCCATTCCTACAATAAGATAATGCTTATAACAACAATCCCCTGCCTCCATCTTGGCACAACTTTTTGCCTCATAATGGGAGGGTGAATAAATTTAATGGCAACATACAACTGAATGTCTTTCAGGGCCTATATATGGGCTGAAAAACTATCCAGTGAATATATTGTTTGGGCAAAATGTATGAAATAAAGCTTGGGACTTTTCTTTAAAAAGTAAGCATGAAAAGCAGCCCAAAGAAGCTGTGATTTTGAGCAAAGAAGGGGCAAAGAGAGAGGTAATTAACCCTTTCCCCACATCTATATTTATGATGACAGATACGCATCTGGAATCCCAATAGGAGAAAAGGCTTGGGGCCCTAAGTTTGAGCAGAAAAACAACCTATGGGGGGAAAGGATTAGGCAGTTCCTACATGCAGCAGCTTCTCTGCTTAACATTTTAAGCATCCCAAGGTTTTTTGTTTTTCATTTAAAAAAAATTGTTGGAATCCTGCTTCTCTCATTTGGATGTAATATTTAGTTTGCCTTTTTGTTATGACACTTTAAAGGTACATAATACATTGGAGCCATGTACAACATGCAACCAGTCATGCCAAAATTACAATATCTCTGCCTTGTGACTTGATAAGAAGACAGTTGTGTGAGCCATCTCACAATCACAATTGCTGCATTGCTTGGTCCTCGTAAGGGTCAGTGCTTATTTTGCAACTAGAACAATAGCACTGCTATCACCTTTTAGAATGCTTATCTGCGTAATTGGTAGACTGGTGTAATCTGTTGCTAAGGCAACAGACCCCTCTGATACCTGCCACCAGTGATGAGTTTGAAATAATAACTGGAGACTTCAAGGGTCTTGAACCTATGAGGTCATGTGCTGGAATCAGTTTCCAGGGAAAGTCTGCAAAAATGTGAGTAGAAAGCCACACCCATGGTCCATCTAGATCACTACCGTCCTGTCTGTCTGTAGCTCTCTAGGGTTGCAGGCAGTGGTCTTTCCCAACCTTTAAAAGGCTTCATGAGAGAATCAGGATTTATCCTTGAACCTTCTAGAAGTAAATCATAGACACTCTTATCACTGAACTATTATCCTTCTCACTGAGCCCTTTTGCGAGTAACGCTAAGGACATCCTTTCAGTCTATAACACATATTTAGAAGTTGAGAATATGGGTGCTTTCAGGCAAGAGATCAATATTACAAATGTGTAATCAGCAAGAGTTTTTCTTAACATATTTCCTCTGGAAAGGGAAAATCAGATTTAGATTGGGGTGGGGGAGATGCAGGCTAGCATATTAATGTCAGTGGCACCATATGGATGCTGCAAAACTTGCATGATCCCACAATAAACAGCATATGGAAGCACCTTGTATTTACTATGTTATTATCAGTGTGAATGCAGACATGTGGTTATTTGATCCAAATGGGTGTATAGTTTCTTAATTTAAAAGAAAAACAGTCATTATGTAATGTGTTATGTTCATATTCTTAATAATTCCTTCTTTGTCCCTCTTTTTTAAAGTCCTTTCCCCTTTTTCTTAAGATTAATGCAACAGTTTCATAGCCACAAGATGTGGTGATGGTCACAAGCCTACATAGGTTTTAGAAAGTGTCATGAAGGACAGGAGGTGCATCAGCAGCTATTAGCCATGATAGCTAAATGGAATCTCAGTGTTCATGGGTAGTACAGGTCTGATGAATGGGTGCTAGGGACCAATCATAGAAGAGGACTGTTGCCTTCATGCTGTCCTTGTAAGCATCTGGGTGGCCATCACTGGACAAAGGACGCAGGGCTGCGTCTGTTCCCGTAGGGCTCTTCATGAATTCTTGTACTTCCTTTAATTAGGCTTTTCCTCCCACACAGGAGGCTTCACTGCACCCGGAATTACATACACCTGCATCTGTTTGTATCTTTCATGCTCAGAGCTACCAGCATCTTTATTAAAGACAAAGTAGTTCATACTCATATTGGAGTCAAAGAGCTTGACTCGCTGCTCGTGAGTGACCTGCAAAATATTATAGTGGCTCCAGTCACAGACAAGTCCCAGTACGTAAGTACTTCTCCCCTCCTCTTACTGGGGTTCCTTCATTTTGCACTAATGGAATTACTGTCAAATATTCTCTCTCACCCAATCAGTATCTGAGAATTTTTTCACACAACTGGAGCCAAAGTGACCCAGCGGGCAGGACCATATTATTAGTGTCTGGAAGCCATTAATATGCTCTGATTTCCCCAACACCCAGGTCTACCAATTTCTGTGATGGTGCCTGAGCATTCCTTACTCCAGGTTGCTCAAACCTCAGTGTCAGACTCCAGCTAGTATTGCATTTCAGAACGAACCCAAGTCACCTGCTTCCATCAGAATCAGCCAGTACATGCTGAAGAAGGCCCATATAATCTGATTCCAAACTTTGATTCTGTTGTACTGCCATTTGAGCAAATTCAGTTGCAATGTTTTGCCCAACTGGGTAGTAAAACTGGGGGACAACGACAAATGACTTAGGACTAACTGTACACTTTTCAGAGCAGTCAGTAAGTTGACAATATTGGGAAAGCTGCGCCCCTTCAGATACATTATGTATTTTATGTAGGGTTGACACTAGAATTCAAGCACGGACCATTCTGATACCAGATTAAGGGGTCTACTTTGGCTGACTGGGGTGCAGAGTTCCAGAATTGGTCTGTCTAGCTCAGTATTGTCTACACTGACTGGCAGCGGCTCTCCAAGGACTCTCCCGGCCCTAACTGGAGATGCCAGGGATTGAACCTGAGACACTCTGCATGTTAAGTAGTTGTTCTACTGCTGAGCTATGGTCCTTCTTTTGAATACCAGAGTGTGCAGCAGTATTCTTGATGGAATAGAAAAAGGGAAGTTCTGAATCAATGGGAGCAGTCAGATCAATCCCTCAAAGGTCTTCCACATGAGCAAACATGCATAGGGACTGTCTAGGAAGCAACCTATTGGTACAGCCCTTTGCCCTGATCATCATCGATGTACTTACCATAGGTATAAAAACACAAACAATGTGAACACAACCACCCCCGGCCTTCAACATATGTTTGGAAGCCATTACTGAGCTGCAGCTCCCTAGCAGGTATATTTGGGTATATAAGAAAACATGTCTTTAATTCATAGATTTTGTGCTGCTGTAGGAAATGCCAATTGCAGCACCAGTGCAGCTGAGACAAGCACAATTGCTGTGAAAGTGTGGAGCAGGTTCGAGAGGCTGCTTTTAAGGAGCTGGCAATAATTGTGCTGGAAGCCCTTTCTTACCATGTAACTGGCTGCTGTTGTCCTCACAAGAATTAAACCATGACCCACAATTTAATATGGAGTAAAACCTGTTGAGCATGAATCATGACTTAGTCTTGGCTTTTATGCCCCGTTATGTCAAATTAATAAAGCATTTGAAGGTGGAAGATTAGGATAAACTTGCAAGCATACTATTTGTTATGATTCTTTCCCTAACCGCAGCAGCTGTGTTGCTTTGTTTTGAACTAATTCATAGGTTTGGTGCAAGATTACCGTGATGATGTTTATTTACTTCTTGGCAACCAACTATTATTGGATCTTGGTTGAAGGCCTCTATCTGCACAGCTTAATATTTGTTGCTTTCTTTTCGGATACCAAGTACCTGTGGGGTTTTATCTTAACAGGCTGGGGTAAGCTACATTTGTTTCTCATTCAAGCAATGTCTTTGCATTTAAAGCTAGATTAGTGCTATCCATACTAACATTCATTCATTTGCAATTCTGTTGTTTCATTTCCCCATGATTTTATTATTGCTTTTATAAACCACAAAACCAAAAGGGGTGGTGTACATATTTCCAATTCAATGGGTTAGATCGACACTATCAGTGCAATCCTATGGATGTTTATTTTATGTCAGCAGCAGATCTGCACAGATTTCTTTAAAACAAACACTAATTAGTTAGGATATTTATTATATTATTCAAGGCTGATTTTGAATATCTTGCTGGGAAGTGTGTCCTGTTGAAATCAATGGAACGTACTTCCAGTGTAGACTGCTAGGATCAAGTGCTACATGTGTACATGTGAATCCCTACATGTGTCTATACCCACTGGGAATTCAAACACCACCCTTAGAGTGCAGAACTTTTGCTGGAATTAAACCTGCAGGCCTCTCTTATGTATGTATAATCTTACCCTTAACGGCAATAAAGGACATGAAAAGTAAAAACAAAGGCTGGTTTATTGAAAGAGGAAACAGGAAAAATATGGCATTTACAATTACAATTAATATGAGCAGCGTTCAACCTTTACCCAGTCATTCGTTCCTGAGCATTATAGATAGCATAAGATAGAGACCCTAAACCTATGTACATTCAAAGTGGCACCAAGACAAACTCAAGAGTTGGGGATGAATATACCTTTCCAGCGAGACTCTAGGTCAGAGTGGAACTTCCAAATCTACCCGGTAAGCCAAAGCTCCTCCTTTGGTGTAACCTTCACTAGACCTGAAAGATCTCGCCCTTCCTTAGTCCTTGTGGTTCCATGTAGCCCCAATGTTGTTCCTAGGGTGCTTTGTGTAGAGTAGAGAAGTCATTGGAGCCCTGAGAGGTGCTACAGACTCCCCAAAAATGCTAGGTTTAAATACACTGTGAGCCTTCATTGGACTGAACTTAAATTGGGAGGAAGGATGCTAGTGGTTAATGTAGGACATGACAGAATTTCCTGTTTTCTACCTATCAGAGTTAAACCTTTATTTGCAGCCTGGTAAAACTGTATACTTGTTAACTGAAACTGAACCTTATGTGAGTATCACTGACTTAAGCTTTAACTTGGACAGAGACCATTGTTTAGTTAAAGGGATTGTTCCTGAGGATAGCAGGAGTTTGAAACCTTCCATATTACTAGTTAACTGTGTCTTCCAGAGACTATCAAGCCAGTTCTGACCATCCTGTGACATTGGGTCAAACATAGGGCCTGTATTATTGTTATTATTTATTTATTATTTAATTACATTTTTAAACCGCCCTATAGCAACAAGCTCTCAGGGCGGTGTACAAAAAGATAAAAACAGGTTAAAACACAAATAAACATGAAAACAATACAGTATAAAATATATAAACAAGATAAAACAAAGTCAAATTAAAGTAAAATTTAAAAATTTAGAGTTTAAAATTTAAAATGCCTGGGCAAAGAGGTAGGTCTTTACCTGGCGCCGAAAAGATAACGAAGGTGCCAGGCGTATCTCGTCAGGGAGGGCATTCCATAACTCGGGGGGCACCACCGAGAAGGCCCTAGCTCTAGTTATTACTCTCCGGGCCTCCATATGCGTTGGAACCCGGAGAAGGGCCTTCGACGTCAGGCGTAGTGAACGGGCTGGTACATAGCGCGAGAGACACATTCCATCAGGTATTGCGGTCCAATGCCGTTAAGGGCTTTATAGGTAAGAACCAACACTTTGAATCTGGCCCGGAAACATATTGGTAGCCAGTGCAGCTGGGCCAGGACAGGAGTTATATGATCATATTTCTTAGTCCCTGTAAGAACTTTGGCCGCAGCATTCTGCACTAGCTGAAGTTTCCGAACCGTCTTCAGAGGTAACCCTACGTAGAGTGCATTACAGTAGTCCAGTCTAGAGGTTACCAGAGGATGGATAACTGTGGCAAGGTTCTCCTTGTCCAGATAGGGTCGTAGTTGGGCTACCAGCCGAAGCTGGTAGAACGCATTCTGTGCCACCGAGGCTACCTGAGCCTCCAGTGACAGGAGCGGATCTAATAAGACCCCCAAACTACGGACTTGCTCCTTTAGGGGGAGTGTAACCCCATCTAGGGCAGGTCGGACATCAACCATCTGGGCAGAGAACTCCCCCACCAACAGCATCTCAGTCTTGTCAGGATTGAGTCTCAGTTTATTAGCTCTCATCCAGTCCATTATCGCGGCCAGGCAGTGGTTTAGTACATCAACAGCCTCACCAGAAGAAGATGAAAAGGAGAAGTAGAGCTGCGTATCATCAGCATATTGCTGGAAACGCACTCCAAATCTCCTTATGACCTCACCCAGCGGCTTCATATAGATATTAAAGAGCATGGGGGACAGAACCGAACCCTGCGGGACCCCATATTGGAGTACCCAGGGATTTGAGTAGTGCTCCCCAAGCACCAACTTCTGGAGACGATTCTCGAGGTAGGAGCACAGCCACTGCCAAGCAGTGCCTCCAACTCCCAAATCCGCAAGTCGCCCCAGAAGGATACCATGGTCGATGGTATCAAAAGCCGCTGAGAGGTCCAGGAGAACCAACAGAGTTACACTCCCTCTGTCTTTCTCCTGACAGAGGTCATCATACAGGGCAACCAAGGCTGTTTCTGTACCAAACCCCGGCCGAAAGCCCGATTGAAAAGGATCCAGATATTTATTTATTTATTTAATTACATTTCTAAACCGCCCTATAGCAACAAGCTCTCAGGGCGGTGTACAACAAGATAAAACCACAATTAAAATACAAGCAAGTGTAGATTATAAAACATATTAAAAACAAAATTAAAATACAACTTAAAAATAAAAATACAATAAAATTAAATTTAAAATTAACATTAAATTAAGGTTAAAATGCCTGGGCAAAGAGGTAGGTTTTTACCTGGCGCCGAAAGGATAACAAAGAAGGCGCCAGGTGTATCTCATCTGGGAGGGCATTCCATAATTCGGGGGCCACCACTGAAAAGGCCCTAGATCTAGTTGCTGATCTCCGGGCCTCCTTATGAGTTGGGACCCGGAGAAGGGCCTTAGCTGTCGAGCACAGTGACCGGGTAGGTACATAGCGGGAGAGGCGTTCCATCAGATATTGCGGTCCGATGCCGTTAAGGGCTTTATAGGTAAGAACCAACACTTTGAATCTGGCCCGGAAACATATTGGTAGCCAGTGCAGTTGGGCCAGAATAGGTGTTATATGGTCGAATTTCTTCGTCCCAGTAAGAACTCTGGCCACAGCATTCTGCACTAGCTGAAGTTTCTGAATCGTCTTCAAAGGTAACCCTATGTAGAGTGCATTACAGTAATCCAATCTAGAGGTTACCAGAGCGTGAATAACTGAGGCGAGGTTCTCCCTGTCCAGATAGGGTCGTAGTTGGGCTACCAGCCAAAGCTGGTAGAACGCATTCCGTGCCACCGAGGCTACCTGAGCCTCAAGTGACAGGAGCGGATCTAATAAGACCCCCAAACTACGGAACTGCTCCTTTAGGGGGAGTGTAACCCCATCCAGGGCAGGTCTGATATCAACCATCTGGGCAGAGTGCCCCCCCACCAACAGCATCTCAGTCTTGTCAGGATTGAGTTTCAGTTTATTGGCTCTCATCCAGTCCATTATCGCGGCCAGGCAGCGGTTCAGTACATCGACAGCCTCACCTGAGGAAGATGAAAAGGAGAAGTAGAGTTGCGTATCATCAGCATATTGCTGAAAACGCACTCCAAAACTCCTGGTGACCTCACCCAGCGGCTTCATATAGATATTAAAGAGCATGGGGGACAGAACTGAACCCTGCGGGACCCCATATTGGAGTACCCAGGGACTCGAGTAGTGCTCCCCAAGCATAACCTTCTAGAGACGATTCCCAAGATAGGAACGCAGCCACCGCCAAGCAGTGCCTCCAATTCCTAACTCCGTGAGTCACCCCAGAAGGATACCATGGTCGATGGTATCAAAAGCCACCGAGAGATCAAGGAGAACCAACAGAGTTACACTCCCTCTGTCTTTCTCCCGACAAAGGTCATCATACAGGGCGACCAAGGCCGTTTCTGTACCAAACCCTGGCCGAAAGCCCGATTGACATGGATCAAGATAATCAGTTTCATCCAAGAGAGCCTGGAGTTGGTGAGCGACCACGCGCTCTAGAACCTTGCCCAGGAATGGAATATTTGCTACCGGTCTATAGTTGTTGAAATTATCGGGGTCCAAGGAGGGCTTTTTTAGAAGCGGTCTCACCACCGCCTGTTTCAGGCAGGGTGGGACCACTCCCTCTCGTAAGGAGGCATTAATCACCTCCTTGGCCCAATCGGCTGTTCCATTCCTGCTAGCTTTTATTAGCCATGAGGGCCAAGGATCCAGAGCAGACGTGGTCGCCCGCACCTGTCCAAGCACCTTGTCCACACCTCGAGCTTTACTAACTGAAACTCATCCTATAAAACCGGACAGGACTGTGTTCTGGACACCTCATTAGGTTCAACTGCTACAATATTGGAGTCAAGGTCCCAGCGGATGTTAGTGATCTTATCTTGGAAGTGCCTCATGAATTCATTACAGCGGGTTATTGATGATTGAATTGCATCCGGAGGACTAGAGTGTAAAAGTCCCCGGACAACTTTAAAAAGTTCCGCTGGGCGGTTACAAGATGACTGAATAGAGGCAGCAAAGTACTGCTTCTT
This sequence comes from Rhineura floridana, assembly GCF_030035675.1. NCBI lineage: Eukaryota > Metazoa > Chordata > Lepidosauria > Squamata > Rhineuridae > Rhineura > Rhineura floridana. The sequence continues at coordinate 12,896,623 of NC_084481.1, forward strand.
TGCTGCCCTCACCGCCTTCACATAATGTTTAGAAGAGGCCTTCACAAGAGCATAATTACAGCCGTCGGGAGTTCGCCTCCATTTGCACTCAAGCCGTCTCCTTTCTTGCTTCATCACTCTTAGCTCCGCGGTAAACCAAGGGGCCAATTGAGCTCTGCAGCGAAGAGGGCGCACCGGGGCGATTGTGTCAACTGCCCGGGTCATTTCCGTATTCCACAGAGTGACCAGGGTTTCGACAGAGTCGTCAGTTTTATCAGCCGGAAAATTCCCCAGAGCCCTTTGAAATCCCTCAGGATTCATTAGTCTCCAGGGACGGACCATCTTAATTGGTCCTCCACCCTTGCAGAGGGGAGAAAACAGTGTGAGTCTAAATCTCAATAGGCGGTGATCTGTCCATGACAAAGGAATAGATGTAAAATTCCTCACTCCCAGATCACCATCCCCTAGCCCAGTGGCAAAAATCAAGTCTAGAGTATGTCCCGACACATGCGTAGGGCCAGTAACAAATTGAGACAGCCCCATGGCTGTCATGGATGTCATGAAGTCCTGAGCCGCTCCAGACAAGGTGGCCTCGGCATGAATGTTGAGATCCCCCAATACCAGAAGTTTGGGGGATCGCAACACCAAATCCGAGACCACCTCCGTCAGCTCAGTTAGGGAAGCTGCTGGGCAGCAGGGTGGATGGTACACCAGCAGTATTCCCAGTCTGTCTCGCTGGCCCAACACAATGTGCAGACACTCCAGGCCATTAGCCACCTGGATAGGGTGCCTAACAAGAGGAATGGAACTTTTATAGACCACAGCGATTCCCCCTCCCCGACCCTTGGATCTACCCAGATGCTGGACCGAATATCCAGGTGGGCACAACTGGGAGAGATTAATACCTCCCAGATCGCTCACCCAGGTTTCGGTAATACATGCCAGATCGGCCGCCTCATCCACAATTAAATCATGGATGAGGGAGGTTTTGTTATTTACCGATCTGGCATTAAGAAGCAGCAACTGGAGATCCGAGGGTTGGCTGATAAGACTACCTGCAATCAGTTTCATCCAGGAGAGCCTGGAGCTGGCGAGCGACCACGCGCTCTAAAACCTTGCCCAGGAATGGGACATTTGCTACCGGTCTATAGTTGTCAAGGTTTTCCAAGGAGGGTTTTTTTAGGAGCGGTTTCACCACTGCCTGTTTCAGACAGAGTGGTACCACTCCCTCTCGTAAAGAGGCATTGATCACCTCCTTGGCCCATCCGGCTGTTCCATTCCTGCTAGCTTTTATTAGCCACGAGGGGCAAGGATCCAGAGCAGACGTGGTCGCCCGCACCTGTCCAAGCACCTTGTCCACATCCTCGAGCTGTACCAACTGAAATTCATCCAATAAAACAGGACAGGGCTGTGCTCTGGACACCTCATTAGGGTCAACTGCTACAATATTGGAGTCAAGGTCCCGGCGGATGTTCGTGATCTTATCCTGGAAGTGTCTCGCAAACTCATTACAGCGAGCTGTTGATGATATTATTGCGTTCTGAGGACCAGAATGTAAAAGTCCCCGAACAACTTTATAAAGCTCCGCTGGGCGGTCGGAAGATGACTGAATGAAGGCAGCAAAATACTGCTTTTTTGCTGCCCTCACCGCCTTCACATAGAGCTTGGTGGAGACCCTCACAAGTGTAAGGTTACAGCCGTCGGGAGTTTGTCTCCATTTGCACTCAAGCCGTCTCCTTTCTTGCTTCATCACTCTTAGCTCCGGGGCAAACCACGGACCCCATTGAGCTCTGCAGAGGAGAGGGTGCATTGGGGCGATCGTGTCAGCTGCCCGGGTCATTTCCGTATTCCACAGATTGACCAGGGTTTCGACAGGAGCGTCAGTTTTATCAGCCGGAAAACTCCCCAGAGCCTTCTGAAAACCCTCAAGATTCATTAGTCTCCGGGGATGGACCATCTTAATTGGTCCTCCACCCTTGCAGAGGGGAGAAAACATTGTTAGTCTAAACCTCAATAGGCGGTGATCTGACCATGACAAAGGAACAGATGTAAAATCCCTCACTCCCAGATCACCATCCCCTAATCCATTGGCAAAAATCAAGTCTAGAGTATGCCCCGAAATATGCGTAGGACTAGTAACAAATTGAGACAGCCCCATGGTTGTCATGGAGGCCATGAAGTCCTGAGCCGCCCCGGACAAGGTGGTCTCGGCATGAATGTTGAGATCCCCCAATACCAGAAGTTTGGGGGATCGCAACACCAAGCCCGCGACCACCTCCGCCAGCTCAGTTAGGGAAGCTGTTGAGCAGCAGGGTGGACGGTACACCAACAGTATTCCCAGTCTGTCTCGTTGACCCAATGCAATGTAAAGGCACTCCAGACCATTAGCCACCTGGATAGGGTGCCTAGCAAGAGGGATTAAACTTCTATAGACCACAGCGATTCCCCCTCCCCGACCCTCGGATCTACCCAGATGCTGAACCGAATACCCAGGTGGGCATAGTTGGGAGAGATTAATGCCTCCCAAATCGCTCACCCAGGTTTCAGTAATAAACACCAGATCGGCCACCTCATCCATAATTAAATCATGGATGAGGGAGGTTTTATTATTTACCGGTCTGGCATTAAGAAGCAGCAACTGGAGATCCGAGAGTTGGCTGATAGAACTACCAGCAATCCTGTGGATGTGGGGAGGACCGGAACACGGTACAGCCACCAATTGTCTGGGCCAAGTTCCCCTAAACTGGCATGTCCTCCTCACAACGCCATACCTCCCATTACCCGTCACTACGCTAATAGGGGCCCCCTCTGGTCCTCCCTCCCCGCACCCTATCCTCCCCCCCAGGCACATAATAAAAATAAAAATAAAATAAACAACAGAATTCATGATCTATATACAATTACACCCACACTCATACAAACCACTCATTCAACCAGACAACAACAATAAAACAGTTGACAAACGATGATAGCGGTAACCGTCACAACAAGGGCCCAAAGGCGGTAAATGGGCTCAAAAGCAATGAATACAATGAATGGAGCCGACCCGGAAAGCAGTGGCGACTCCAGAAATGACTCGAGGCCGCGGCGCCAGAGGCCGAAGATGCCGAAGATGGAACACGACTCCCTCTCTCACCGCCACCAGGGGCTCCTCCATAGCGCTCTCACCACCGCGGAGTTGCTCCTACAGGAGCTCTCTCGCCACCGCTCTCCCGCGGCTCTCTCACTGCCGCCGGGCGCTCTAATGCGGTACTCTCACTACCGCCAAGCCGCCGAGCCGCTCCTTCACAACGCCCGGTCGCCGCCTCTCGACTCCCGTCTCCTCCGCCGCCACAACCACTCCTCCACAGCACTCTACGTCCCAAACGCCCAAGGTATGCAAACGTTCATTAATTAAAATGGGGCGAGAACTACCACTTAATTCCATGCACATGTGAGCCCCCAAAAATACAAAAGTTAATAAAAATAAAGTAAAAATAGATGTTAAAATAGATGTTAAAATAGATGGCAAAATAGATGGCAAAAGAGCTTGGCTACGGAGCTCCAGCTACCGCGTCCTCCGAGCTGCCATCTTAAGAGGTCACCCATCCTTATGCTCTGATCCATTGAGATGAATCTGAGAATAAAACCTCCATTTTATGCATACCTCCTTACACAAGATGTATGTTAAAAAATGTACACTTGAACTTCATTAGGTATATTTTGTGCTGTCTCAAAAGCTCATTAGTAGAGACTGATTTGAAAAGGCTGTTGTTATATTCCTGCCCCTGTCACAAATGTTAATAGAAAAGTCGTTACTGATAACAATTTCTATTTGGATGGCCTAGGAGACATAATTTGGAATGGGGGGGAAATTGGGTAGACATCATATACAGGCTGGCATAATTCTGTGGAAGCTATGTTAGTTATCCTGCTGGAGCACCTACTTTGTGAAGCATGGTGCCTACATCCGTAACATTTATGTCAAACTACGTTTTGGAATGTTTCAGTAACAGCTAATATAATCTAATCTTATAATGCCAATAATAGTCAAAATATGCAGAAAAAAGGTAATGGGGGATGTGTACCCTAAAATAATCTTTGGGCCACCACAGATGATATAATATTTTCAGGAGACTGTACTCTGCAAGATGGCATTGAATCACATCTGAACTAATGGTACTTTGGGTGTGTAAGACACTATGAGACGCTGTGTCCTTGTACTAATAATAGCCAAAATATGTGGAAAATAATAGTGTATAGACGAAGCAATCATCATTGAACAATGAGGCACTATAGATCAGTGGTAGAACATCTGCTTTGCATGCGGATAGTCCCAAGTCCAGTCCCTGGCATCTCTAGTTAAAGCAGGTAGCAAGTAATGGAAGAGAGTTTGGCTGAAAATCCCAAAGAGTCAGTCTGGTCTGATATAAGGCAGCTTCATACGTTCCTGTAACTGTTAGTGATGTGCTAAACTGCATGTTTTGTTTTGTTTTTTACATTTATTTTGGGAGTGTTTGAAGGTAAAAGAATATTGGAAAACTGTTCTGTGGCACTCTCATCAAATTACAGGTTATGAAATTGCTTTGAATTCAGTACAGGCATACCCTGCTTAACGTCGCTTCACTTAATGTCGCCTTGCTATAACGTTCATGCTCCATACGCCACCATACCCCCCTTAACGTACGCGTGCTTCGCAATTACGGACACTTAATGGCATGACGCCGCTGCCATCTAGTGGCGATTTCAGTGCAGTACATGCATAGATAATTGCTTCACTTTAAGTACATTTTCACTTTACATACACGCTCCGGTCCCATTGCGTATGTTAAAGCGGGGTATGCCTGTATATGTGTTATTAAAAGATCAAGTGGTAGATGACACTGATTTGGAAGAAGCAATTTATTTAATAGCAGTGAAGGTGGCAGTTACTCGTTATTGAGGAAAAATCTATCCTTCATTAATTTCAGAGCAGCTTAGAATAGCTATAATGATGGACAGGTGCATGCGTTATCCATTCAGGAAGAACATGCTATACAAAATAATATTATTCAGAAATGTGCCATGTTGCAATTTTTTGGAACAAGAACTCAAAGTTGGGAAAGGGAAGTGTAATGGTTTTGTTTCAAATTAGCTCAGACGCAGTTACATTCATTGAAAAAAAAGTGAATGGGTTTAGATTCACCTGAAAAGAAGTGCTTCTTCAAGCACTACAATCAATGTGATGATGATGATGTTAGGCCATGTGAAGTTTTTCCCCTTTTTGATAGCATTACATCTCTCCAATAATCCAGTAATAATTTTATATAATTTTTCATCTTATATGTACACTTTGTCTTATTTCTTGTGCACCATATTTCTTTGATGCATTTGTGTTTTCTGTGGTGTGTTTGATACAAACTCTTTGTATTGTCCAATTATTTTGTTTTGTGAATAAAATGTAGAGGTTTCCCCCCCAACAACTCTATATGAATCAATGGCATTTTCACAGGAACTTTTGCACATTTTTGAACTTTGTAAGAGAACTCCCAAGTCCTTGGATCAGAATACCCAAAATCTCTTAATTGGAATGAACAAAGATATTTATTTATAGATCTAATTCAGATCATATACAGTAGTGTGCTATAATCCAAATCATTCATCTCCACTAGATCAGGTGTCAAGCAATATTACAAGAATCGGGTACTTGACCAATGGTGTAACTTGAGGGGTAGTATTATATTTGGACCTATTCGATCTGGATTTGCACTCTTTCACAGTCATGTACTGAGATAATGCTATCTCCCAGCCTCAGTTTCTGATCCTTAAAATGGTGCAATGAGCTACTTTTAAGGTCTGTGCTGAAAATAACCAAAAGTGTACATATCACTTCTCAAATATTTGTTTGGCATTATTTAACAGTTCCTAATTTTGCAGCAATCAACACCCACATTAGGAAGTGACAAGAAAGAGTTGCAGTGTGGCTTGAGCTCTCTCACACACCCTCCCCGCTCCACCTTTGGTGCTGCAAGGAGAGAGTTCAGAAGTGTTGCTTCCAGCCAACTTTAAATCATGGGTGGACTAGTTTAAATAAACCATAGCTACAATTTACCATAGCTTAGGGTTTGGACAACACTAAATTGGTTAACTGAAATTGCAAACAACAGCTTAGTGGGGGAGGGGGCAAGCCTTATGCTTGCTGCAGTGTATAGAGGTGTTCTCATCACACTAAACTATGGTTCATTGTGACATCTGAATGTGAACACCACATAGAGCCATATTCCCGCTCAGGCTGCCATAGAAGCGCATGTGTGTGTGTGTGTGTGTGAGAGAGAGAGAGAGAGAATAAGCAGTAAGCCTTCGCAGAAAATAGTGGTATACCCACATGAAAAAATAAAATAGCCCCAAATCAAAAGTTCATTGTTAGAGGTGCTCCCTGTTATGGTGGGTGAGGTATTGTTGCTATTTACTTACAATGACAGTCTCTCCTCCTGTGCAGATACTGCTAGTATACATAAACAGGTGCTGATTGGTTCCTCCTCCTGCCCCTGCCTCTTAGCTTGTGCTTTGTGAGTGATTGACATTTAATTCAAAGTGCCCTTGCAAACTGCAGGGTCTGGAAGTGTCTGAAGTTTTACTCTTGCTGTGCATATATACCTTTCAGACGTTCTGCTTCACTGATGAAAAGGACATTGTCTAGGTTTTTGGTGCCTGCTCTTTCCAAATGTTTCTGTTCCTTTTCTCTGTGTGAGCCGAAAGGAATTTGAAATTATTATTTCGTTCCTCAAGGCGAATCTCTTCTAACAGTAGGCAATGAATTTTTCATATTCACAGGGTTTCCAGCTGTTTTTGTAGTGGCCTGGGGAGTGGTCCGAGCAACAGTTGCTGATGCAAGGTAAGGGGAAATGGTGGAAAGACTTGACTTGATCTTTCTCCTTTATGGAAGGGCAATTGGCACTTACCAGTCAAGAAAGTTCTGCATATATTTGAATATATGTTGACATAAAAATGAAGGTAGCTGTTTGAAGAAAATATATTTGCAGTGCAAAGTTTTGGAAATGTTAATGTAAAATATGCTACAGGTTTAGATCAGGCCTCCGCATGGCCTCTCTTTTTAAAGTTTTAAAGAGACAGTGATGCATTTGCACATCTGATTTCCCCCTTTAGCATGGCTTTCTCTGGGCTGATTGTGGCATTATTCAAGTTGGATATATTGAATTGTTTTATTGTAAACCATCTTAGAATTAATATTGGATGATGGGGGTGGGATATAAATATTTTAAATAAATAAATTGCAAGAAAGGGGTGTGTCTATGCATACCTCTTTTCAGTATAGTGCTGCCCTGATTCAGACATGGAGGCCATATACGGAATGTTGTTACACATCAAGCAGGCATTCTGGTTCCTGTGATCTAGCGCCCCATCCCTCCTCTCACAAATTCTAGTTGGTGTGGGTCATTACCATGCTGTTGTGCAACTTCATTAAAATGGGGCTTGCCCAGGGGAACATCTCAGTGGACTGCAGCCTATGGGAAAGGCTGCTTTATGTTCCACTCTGAACCCAAAATCAGCCACCTTTGGCAGCTCACTCATCTTGTCCCACAGTGGAGCCATCTTTAGCTCCAAAGTTTGGTTGTCCCCTTTAGACTCTGTTTATGATCACTTATTATTTTGTTCCAGAAACATTTTAAGGGAGCATATTGTTCAAGTTATCCCCGCCCATCCCCGGCTCTTCCCAACTCTTTCCACTTCCCTTCACCCTCAGAATCATAGGCCTGATTCTTAAAGAAGTGACAAACCTGTGTCTGGACTATGGTTCTGTAGATGGAGACTCCCAGGATTGAATGCTTTTCCATCCAAACAAATAAATACAAATTGCTACACATAGAAAGCTAGCATGTCCCAGTGGAGGCTAAGCTAAAACGCTTTCCCTAACACACTCATTTTCTAAGTGGATGGATTTATTTATTGTTTTGTTCATTTTCATGTGGAGGGTTTTCTCCCAATCATGGGAGCTCCCACCTGTGGTCTGATGTAGCACAGCCGAATTAGGCCCTAGTAGGGAGTAAATGCTCAGGCATATTGAGGTGAAACCAAACCTCAGATCAGTGACAAATGTTCATGAAACACCTTTCACTAATACATGATACCCTGTGTGTATCTCTGTGCCCTGTGTGGCATTAATGGGTCATGATAAGCCAAAGATAAAGACATGACTGGTTGCTACCAGTATCCCAAATATGTTGTAGGTGTCCATGAGAAACACATCTGTGTCAGTTTCAGTGGAAGCATGTTAACATTTACTGAAAGACAATGGCCATATGCAGATATAATGCTAAACCATGGCTTAGCACAATGTGAGGAAGCCACAGCAAGCCTTGCATTCACATGTTTAGCTTCCCCTTTCTTCCTGCCCTATGGCTGGGAGGAGGACTTTAGCAGCATTTACTTTCAGTTTTCTTCAAACTACCCCCGGTGTGTCATCCAAACTGGGGAATGTAGTTTATCACTAACAATGGTTAGTTTTGAAAACAAAGCAACTTTCAAACCATGGGTTATGAAGCTGTTTGAATTAATCTTGATAAATGATGAAATAGCAAGCTCAATCATAGGAAAACTAAAGTAAATGCTGTCAGCAGCATCCTCTGGGCTGCCCAGGAGGAGAAAAGGGGAAAGGGGAGCATAAACCCAAGGCTCACAATAGCTCATTCATCTAGCACTAAGCCATGGTTTAGTGTTATATCCCGAAGCAGCCCATGTCTATCCACATGAAGTACTACTATACTTTTGAGGTGGGAAGTTCGTTTGTTTTTGAAACAGTTTTATACTAACTTTCAATTCAAATTTTCCAGGGCAGTTTACTCATTCAAGTTAGAAGTGTCTTTTACAATCTTTTTATTTGGTACTACTTATAATAGTGTAATACTGTTATAGTTATTATTATAATCTGTCAGTTACTCTTGCATTCTTATTGGATTTACAACATTCAGCCATTAGCTAGCTAAAACAGATGATAGATTGAAATTCTGGGAACTTTCCTTTGGCCTAAATAGAACAATGTGGGGAAGTAATCGACTTCTACATAACTGCTATAATTTGTTTTAGAATTATGGTCCTTTGAAAACTGAATTATAGGTAGCTATGGATAACACTTAATGGCAGTAACAAACCAATTTATAGTAGTTTTACTCAATGTTGTTTCCAACCCAGTGTTTTTTAACCATAGCCCAGTTTTTCAACTTAATTCTTTTCATTTTGTGTTTTAAATGTAAAAGAGGAAGCAGCTCCTGCACCTTTAATAGTTGTGTCAAAGACAATTTTGGCAGGGGTAGCTTGCATGACAAGCTATACATACTGAAATTCTCTCTTATATGCAACTATTAAAGGTGCAAGAGCCCTCTCCTCTTTTGCATCTGGCCACCCTATCTAAATGTATGCTTATTTGTTTAGAGTGGTGTAGGTCTGTTATACTTGTCGAGTACATGTTTCTTTTCAATCACCAGACAGATCTTTGATCTGCTATGTTTTCTGAATAGTTGGTTTTGAGTTGCCTTGACTGAAGCATGCCATTGTTTCTTCTACCCCCCCCCCCCCGGGGAATTATCCCAGACCTACACCCCTCATCATCCACTCCTACTGAACCGCTGCTTAATGTTGTCATTCCATTTTCTTATTTATTGTCCCTACCAGCTTGAAGAGTGGGAAACAATTTGTGGTTCCTGATCCAGCTAGGAATACTTGTGTGGTCTTTAGCTGGATCACTGGGCTTTAAGGCAGTTTTTTGTTTGCCATTATATTTTATGAGATGGCTATCAAAGGTGCAATCCAGCCAGAGTTAAGAATTATGGCATCCCATTTTATTTTTTATTTCGTTTATATTATGCCTTTTGTCTATCACGTAACCTGAGAAGTGAGGATTCACAGGTAGCCTCTTGTCTAGCATTGATCAGACCGAAACCTGCTTAGCTTCAGAAAGGTCGTTGTATTGCATGCTGGCAGACCATGTTGTGGGGCCACTGATTTAAAGACAAGACTCAAAGACCCATACTTAAACCTCTCCCACTGAAGTCAGTGGTGCCTAAATGTGCTTCACTCAGGCTGTAATGTGTCCACGTTTTCTCCCTCTCTGTTGTTTTGGGGCAGGGGGAGGAATTGCTTTGCATAAACCATAAATGATCAATTATCAAGAGAGAATGATAGGAAACTGCCTAAGGATCAGACATGCAATGTATGTTCAGCCTGAAATCCTGCTAATTTTAAAAAAATAATTGGCAATCGTTAGACCAGATTCCCTTGAGAAAGAAAAAGTAATTTAAACATTTTATTTCTCTTTTCTAAAACAAACAAAAAAAGATATTTGAGATTGTGAAGATGATTAATTCTTCATGTATGAGTCTCTTTGCTTAGACAGGCTTCCCAGGGAGTTGCAGTCTGCATATAGCCAATCTTATCTGTCAGCTGCAAACGTTTCAGAAGCAAACCTGAGGACAGATAGGTCTGCTGTTCTCCTTGCCTCTGGCCTCCTACTGGGGAGAAGAAGGCCTCATCCTGCCAGGTCAACATCAGGACTAGAGCCTAGCCGCCACCGCTGCCGCCTGTCCCTCGCCCTGAAGAGAAGACAGCAAGCAGAAAAGAGTTGCTAGGAGGCTTCTGCATACTTTCTACATCTCTATAAAGTTGCCTATTTTATGGGGGGGAGGATGACTTTTGATCCTGCAGCCACTGTAGTACTAGCAAAAAATCAGCAGCTGAAACTTTTCTTGGCATGCCCCTGTTGTGATGGGAAAACTTCACCTGTCAAAACTTTGTTGGTCGTGCTCCTATTAAAATCACAGCCAAAAAGCAGGGAGGTAGCAACCCAACAAGACAAAATGGCTTGGTTTTTAAGAATTCCAGCTCTTGTCCCCCTAGAAATGATCTGGAGTAAGATCAGCAGGATCAGAGTTCAAATCACTCCCCACTAGGAGGGCAGAGTAAGTTGGGATCAGGATTGTGCTTGTCTACCATTGTGAACTTGTCGTTTGGCTTCTACTTGTTTATTCTTAATGAGGCTTGAAATGTACAGAGAGGCAGCCATAAAATTGTGAGAACCCTGGAAATTTTTTCTCACTTCTTGCCCACAACATCCGATTAGCTTTGGTACAGCAGGAACATCTGAACAGGGGTTACCACCTTGCAACCCGGACACCATTCATACACTTTTAAATCCCCTCGTACAGGGAAAGACAAGACAGTTTTTCCTGTCTATCGTCTTGTCCACTGCAGCAGCTTTTTGCACATGCCTTTTGCACATGCCTTTCAGGTTCCAGATTATTAGAAGATTGTGTTTTGTATCCCAAGGATGAGGAACCTGTGGCCCTCCTGATGTTGTTGAACTGCTACTTTCACCGGCCTCAGCCAGCAAGGCCAGTGCTCAGGGATGCTGGGAGTTACAGTCCAACAGGATCTGTAGGACACATGTTTCCATTTCTGCCGTCAGGTCTATGCTTATGATGGCGAGTGCAACAACAAAAAAAGCTACCCTGGGGAACGAACTTCTATGGAAATCAATTTCTGCTGACCTAGCCAATGGAAAGCACTAAATCCCACCCCATGTGAGAAGGGGAAGACATGTGGTATGCTTTGTGTCTCCTGTTGCTGTGTGCAGCAGTGACACACCCCAGCATCCGCACATTCAGCCAGCATGTGAAGCATTGTTGTATGTGCATAGAGCCCCTTCACACACTGTGGACAATGGGTGCTGCCCCCCCAACATGTCTGCAATAGCAACGGAGCTAGCTCACAATGCCCCACAACCCACGCCATGTGTTCTTTCAATCCATGGGCAAGAGGCCATCTGAACTCTCACCGAGGAGGGAGGGAATAGGTCGGTGGAGCCATGGCTTCCTTGTCTCTTGCCACATTAGGGTTTTTAAAGGTATGGGAATGTTGTCCAGGTAACAAAGTGGCAACCCTACTTCTGAGGTAATAATAATGTTCCTTAGTAAAGCTGTATTTCTTTAGCCTACAGTGTATCCTGATAAGGTAGGCAAATATCATTATATGTGCTGGGGTGAGGCTGAATCACCCAAGCTACTGAACTGAGTTTATATCTGAGTTGAGAGATGAACCAGACATGCCTTCCAGACAGCTCAGTCAACTACTACGCTTCATTAGCGTTCCACTCCATGTTGAACGGTTAATCTCACATTTTCTTATTTCCAATCAGTTCTGTGGTGTGGCTGCTGGGTATGTGCTCCAAGAATCTCATACATGGCAAGAGGGCAATGCATTCCTTTATATTAAAACAAAGACATTGACATGTGAGTAGAAGAGAAATAAGATTAGTTTCCTCACTCCAATTTGTATTTCCTAATTCTGAAGGTAATTTGCCCTGTAGAACATGTGGAGTGTGGAGAGTTAAACTGTTTTTTAAGGGATACAAATGTAGACCCAGCAGACAGAACTTGCTGAGTGGTTTGCATGAAGAAGTAGACTAGACAGTTGAAGAAAAGGGGGAAAGGCACACAATTTCATCTGTGGACTACAGTAAAGTGTAGGCCCATCTTTTTCCCACAGAAATATTACATTTCACTCACAGATACTGCAAATTGGGGGTGGACAAGTGGAGTAGTCTCAAACAAAGACTTGCAGAGTTTGCAAATTTTACCATATGACACTTCTTTCCACGTGGTCTCTTGAGGCCTCTGGGCATGCTCCACAACTGCTCAGAGATCATCTGAACAGAGAGAATGGTGACAGTTACCACAAGCCTAGGGGTTACTTATGACTTGGAAAATTAGTGAACAACTAGATGGGGACAGAAGCACACGTGCGCAAATCAGGATAGAAGCTTAAAGTGGCTGCTCCAAACCCCACTTTTACAATGAAAACAGTACTTTCCCAGTAAAATCCACAAATTGACAAGCCCTTATCTCATTAGCTATCAGAGCACCTTGGGACCCCTGCAAAACCAATTTTTTTAATTTGACTTGTCTACTAAATTCTTATTTAAAAATCATCCCTAGCACAATCTAAGATGGCAGCCAGAAGTGCGAAAACAGGGTAAGGAGAAATGGTGGAGATCATAGCTGCTGTTAATGCCCAGGGACAACAATTACAGCAGCTTTCCCTGTGGAAAAAACAGCAAATGAAGCACTGGACCTGAGTGTTAAGAATTCAGATAAACTGAAATTTGAAGGCGAAGACATAATGGTCTTGCACGACTTAAGTTGAGAAAACGTAAAGATCTAAAACCAGCAACTGAAAATCTACAAGCTGCCTGTGTGCGTTACCAGTGGGGATTCCCATTCCGTATCTGTGTGGAAGTTGATGGCGTGCTGGATACTGCTGCTAACAAGAAAGAGGCCAGCCATATTTTATGTCTGCTAAATCTGGAAATTCTTTGGGATGACAAAGAGCTGGACAAAGAAGAAGAGGAATTGGATTGGCAAACTGCTGGAGAATGGAGCACAGTTCTTTCCAAGAAAAGATGGCCTAAGTTTACTAAACAGCCTGAACTTCAAAAAGTGCAAAGTCCAATTCCTTTTCATATCAAGGAAAGTGAAACTAAGGGTCAAGTATTTTTCTTGTTTGCTTATATACAGCCTAAGAACAATTATGCCTGTTATATCATACTAATAGTTAACAATTGGTTCATTTGGATAATGTATTTGGGGCTTACATGGACTGTTTGTTATGCTCTAAAGCATTAAAAGGTAAAGGTGTCCCCGCACTTATAGTGCGAGTCGTTTCCGGCTCTTAGGGTGATGTCTTGCGACGTTTACTAGGTAGACCGTATATATGGAGTGGGATTGCCAGTTCCTTCCCCGGCCTTTCTTTACCCCCCAGCATATGCCAGGTACTCATTTTACTGACCACGGATGGATGGAAGGCTGAGTGGACCTTGACCCCTTTTACCGGAGATCCGACTTCCTCCTTCCGTTGGAATCGAACTCCGGCCATGAGCAGAGCTTCGGCTGCATTACCGCCGCTTACCACTCTGCGCCACGGAGGATCTAAAGCATTATTTAACCAATATGCTCTAAAGCATTATTTAACCAAAATGGAATATTGCTATAGCTTCATGTTGAGCATAACGGATATTTCTTACTGGTTATCTTGTTTTAACATTTTTAATGTTTTCATAAACTCATTATCTGCATGGCTATAGATGTGGCGGGGTTGGAATTTGGAAACCTGCTTACCACCCCACAAAAGAGTACCTACTCAAGATAATACATCTAACTGAATGTATTACAGAATCCCCTGGGAGACTTGGGGTTCTGCTTAAGGCTTGTTTTGTTTATTGTGTTTCTCACTGATTTTGTTTTTTCTTTTTGGCAAGTGCACTCATATATGGAAGTGTTGAAGATATGGAGGGTTTTCTTCATTTGACACAGTCCAAGAGTTGGGTAAAATAGATGTTCTATATGGTGAAAACCTACCTATTTTTACCTGTGAGTCACACTTTACACCCAATACTACTCATGGAAGACACTGTTAGGCTTTATACTCTAAAGGTTAATGGATTAGGATCACCAATCAAACATAGGAGAGTGTCTGATTTTATTAGAAAAGACCATCCTCATGTTATATTTCTACAAGAAACACACAAAGGAAGAGAAATTGCTAAAATCTTACCATACACTAATGCCCAGTACCCATCTCCAGGTTCCACAAAAAGCAAAGGCGTGGCTACACTTCTAGCGTGTTCCTTTCCCTTTATGCGGAGGCAGCACAGTAACTGTTTTCCATTCAGCACATATAGGGACGCCAATGTGAATTTTGTGCTGAATGGAAAACAGTTACTGTGCTGCCTCCGCAGGGTTTAGAATTATATTCACTAATAGGCAAAAAACCTTGCGGTTTAAGAATGTACCTATAGCCCACAGCTATTTCTATCAAACTTTAAAAAGCAGGGAAATTGGGTAGCTATAGTGAAAGCAACCAGGGCAGCATAAGACCTGACCTCCTCTCTGAGATATTGTACTGCCCTGCAAATTGGTCAAAATGGAAACACCATTTGGGTTGGTCTTTCACAGTCCAGTCCACTTCCTGTGTAGCTTGGAAGAATTTGGTAACATGTGCCTCTGAGCATATGGTGAGTGGTGGCAACACCTGCCATCTCTAAAGATAGAGAATTATATTTTTCTATGTTTGCTGGTGTTCTTCTTACTTTGCTTCTTTCCTGTGTTACTAATGTTTCTACAGAGAATGTGAACTACAAAAATTTATTTCCCTCACTATTCATCCCAGAAATCTGTGTCAAATTTATTTTTATTAATTTCAAAGCCTTTTTATTGGTCAGTGTCATATGATGGTGAAGACAGCCTTTTGTGTTTCAAATTGGAGGTTATGTCCTATTTCTATTTTGGGTGCATTAACAGTTGGATCTGAAACTGCAGTTTGATGTAAAATCAGACTGATTCCAATATGTTGCTACTTCAGCAATGACTCTAGCTGTTGGAAAGAAGAGGATGCATGTTTTCAGCCTGCTATGTTTAAACCATTTCATTTAAGGCAAGGTGGGCACAGTCAATTAAAAACATAGAGCACGCCTATCATTTTGCTAGAATATATTTCACCTCCCACTGTTTTATCTTGTGCAAATTGAGACACTCCTGAGCTCCACTGCAGACTATTCTGCAGAAGTCAGTGCCCTTATTCCACAATTATGTTTGGAGTTTTTTTAGTGTAAATTTTGCAAAGTGTTGCTGTACTTCACATATTCACAGAAATAGAAACAAAAGAAATTGATTTCCTATAGGAAGCTTCACTAAAATTGCAAAGGAAATCAGACATATTGAAAGTGACCATCTGAACTATATCAACTGTCTTCATAATGTTCCTTCCTCCCTGCTAAAACAAGATCAGCACAGCACATGTCTTGTTTCTGTTATTTGGGCTGATTGCAGGTGTTGCCACCACTCACCATATGCTCAGAGGCACATGTTACCAAATTCTTCCAAGCTACACAGGAAGTGGGTTGGACTGTGAAAGACCAACCCAAATGGTGTTTCCATTTTGACCAATTTGTAGGGCAGTCCAATATCTCAGAGAGGAGGTCAGGTCTCCTGCTCCCCTGGTGCATTCACTATAGTTGCCCAATTTCCCTTCTTTTTAACGTTTGATAGAAATAGCTGTGGGCTATAGGTACATTCTTAAACCGCAAGGTTTTTTGCCTATTAGTGAATTTCCCTGCTTTTTAATCTGGGAGGTAAGAAATGGGATCCTGTCCTGTGCAAGTTTGCTGAGAATGGATTGATCATGTGCATGTTTATTGAGTTCAATGGGATTTGCTCCCCTGCAATCATGTTTAGGATAGGTGAAACTGACCACCCCTTACCTTTTCGTATCATTTTCCGGAAAATTTTCGTTTAAATCCTGAGCATATTCCATCTCTAAATGATACTTACCTTATACATAAGAAGACAATATGGTCTGAATCATTAGGTCAGAGGATAGCACGTATTTTCAATACCCTGAAGGCCTGTGGTATCCGTGAGAAACTAATGAATGATAACAACATATACTCTCTTCTTACAGAATATGACCAACTAATTGCATTTTTAACTCCAATTTTGCTAGCTAAAACCTCTAGTAAAAATTTAAAGCCAAGAGTAAAATCCAGATGGTTCGATAGTGATTGTTTAATTCTTAAAAGGCAACTGAGGAGTGCCTATTTACAATATCGACAACATAATTCTAATTTCCTTCCCTCGGAATACTACACTATAAAAAGAAAATATAAATCAGTTCTGGCTATTAAGAAGAACAGGGCTATACAGGACGATTGGAAATCCCTAATCAATGCCACT
The DNA here is from genome assembly GCF_030035675.1 of Rhineura floridana. Classification (NCBI taxonomy): domain Eukaryota; kingdom Metazoa; phylum Chordata; class Lepidosauria; order Squamata; family Rhineuridae; genus Rhineura; species Rhineura floridana. The sequence continues at coordinate 12,913,359 of NC_084481.1, forward strand.
AGGACTAAATGTTCCAAAAGATTTTGGTCAATTATTTCCAACTCCTTGAGAACTACCCCCTATATACCATGTAACATTCCTCCACAAAAATGGGAACAGTATTTCTCAGAGCTTTATGAGGATGATCAATACAACCCTCTAAACCTTAGCCCATCCCCAGACTTTTCTAATCTTCCACAGTGGCCTTTGGTCACCCAGCAAGAAATAAAGGATTTGATACTAGGGTTAAAATCTGCAAAGGCCTCGAGCCCAGATAACATACCTTCGGAATTACTGAAAAATTTCCCCGATTGGTGGGCTCCACTACTAGCCAATATATTTTCTAAAATTAACTATACTGGCTCCTTTCCACAGGTGTGGAGAGAAGCAATAGTTGTTCCTATTTATAAAAACGGAGATAGGGAGGACCCGTCAAATTACAGGCCAGTTAGTTTATTATCTGTAATTGGCAAACTCTATACGTCCTATCTAAAAAGTAAATTATACACATGGATGGAGGAAGAAAATATTTTGGGAAAGGAACAGGCCGGGTTCAGAAAAGGATGTTCTGTCCTTGACCACTGTCTCCTGCTAAATTTTTTGGCAGAAAAGTACATGAATTATAAAGGAAATGGCCTTTATGTTGCATTTGTCGATCTTAAATCTGCATTTGATTCCATTTCAAGGGAACATCTTTGGAGTAAGTTAGCAAATTCCTCTATAGATAAAAGGTTACTTTTTCTGATCCATAAGTTACACCAACGCACCTCATTGCGGGTCCGTTGCGGATGCGAAGGAGGTTTGACGAATCCTATCCCTACAAGATAGGGGTGCGACAGGGATGCATTTTAGCTCCCCTTTTATTTAATTTATATCTTAATGACCTAAATTCAAGTTGTATATCTAGGGACTACCATTCTCCTAAAATAGGTCCACAGTCTTGCCCCCTGCTTCTGTATGCGGATGACGCTGCCCTTCTTTCGCTTTCCAAAGTAGGGCTTAAGCGATTATTACGAGCTTTTATGTTTTATTGCACTCAGAATCACTTAACAATAAACTACGCCAAAACAAAAATTATGGTGTTTTCAAGACGTAAAACATCAGGCACGTGGACAGTCAATGCCCAACAAATTGATCTGGTTTCACAGTATAAATACTTAGGTATCACCTTCCATTCATCGTTGAACTGGGCCATTCATATACGGGCTGCCGTTCAGAAGGCACATAACTCTGCAAGACATATTCTTCACTACTTTTTCCATAAAGGTGGGAGATATGTGCCTGCAGCTATTCAGATTTTTCAATTAAAAATTATGCCACAGTTACTCTTTGGTGTGGCATTATGGATCCACACATTTAATTCCTCTGTTGAATCTGTTCTTTCCACCTTTTTACGCCGAATATTGGGTGTACCAAGATGTGCCCCATCAGCGGCTCTTAGATTAGAGTGTGGTCTTCCTTCTGTTGAATGCCAAGCATGGCTGAAAGCTACTAATTATTGGGCTAGGTTGGCATATGAACATCCTCCGGGCTATTTAACATACCTTTGGAATGATATTTCTACATTCAGTTGGAATGAAAAATTTAGGAGTAAATTCTCCTCGATAGGCTTTTCATTTGAGTATCCGTACAAACCTCTGTTTCGGCTAAATCTGATATCTGGACTCGATTAAAGGATATAGATTTTCAAATCAACACTATTAGAGCCACAAAAATATACTCTCCTATTTATTTCAAACTAAACTTTATGCCCTCTAACCATGCTGCCTATCTGGATATACTTACGATCCCAAAACTTTGTCTAGCTTTTACTAAGGCTAGATTTAACTCCCTTCATTCTGTGTTGTTGACTGGAAGGTACCAAGGAATTCCCTACGAACAACGTGTATGTCCGTGTGGGGAAGGCAACATTGAAATATTCATGTTATGTTCAATTGCCCCATATATAAATCTATACGCTGTAAATTTCTATCTGGCATAATGGAAAGTATCACACAGTTAGCTCCTGATTCCATGATGCGTTATCTAATAACAGGATCCAATAAAACAATCACAATGAGGGTTGCGAATTTTATATATGCTGCGCAATTGTTACGATTTGGAATTTCACATAGTTAAATTGTGCATTTTATGAATGTAATAACTGAATTAGAATCAATAGATGTGGTCTCTGTGAATTCATATCTCATCATTTAAAATTTTCATTTTATTTTTGGTTTTGTGATTTTATATTTTATTACCCACTTTTATCTTATTTGTATTATATTATATGCCTGTATCAGGACGGGTCTTTGACCGTAAATAAAGGTTTGAGTTTGAGTTACTCAGAAGCTCTGCTCCACTTACCTGTAAGCCCCACTGAGCTCAATGGGATTTACTTCTGAGTAGATAATTTTCCTCCTTCCTTCCCTGAAGCTCATTGCTAGCACACACATGCTCTGCTCCACTTACCTGGGAGTAAGCCCTACTGAACTCAGTGAGATTTACTTCTGAGTAGACATTTTACCTCCTTCCTTCCCTCAAGCTCACTGCTAGCACACAAAAGCACCGCTCCACTTACCGGAGAGCAAGCCCCACTGAACTCAGTGAGATTTACTTCTGAGTAGACATTTTACTGCCTTCCTTCCCTTCAAGCTCATTGCTAGCACACAGAACCTCCACTTACCTGGGAGTAAGCCCCACTGAACACAATGGGATTTATTTCTGAGTAGACAATTTTCCTCCTTCCCTGAAGCTCATTGCTAGCACACACATGCTCCGCTCCACTTACCTGGGAGTAAGCCCCACTGAAGTCAGTGAGATTTACTTCTGAGTAGTCATTTTACCACCTGCCTTCCCTCAAGCTCACTGCTAGCACACAGAAGCACTACTCCACTTACCTGGGAGTAAGCCCCACTGCACTCAATGGGACTTACTTCCGAGTAGACTTTTAAAAAAATGCAAAGTCCTTCAAAGCTCCCTCCCCCATTTTTTGACTCTTTCCCACTCACCTCCATTCTGCTGCTGCTTTCTCCCTCCATCGGCCATTTTCTCTCTCTCACTTGCTTCCTCACACAGAGCAAGCTCAGCAGAAGGCCAGTGTGAGTCACATGTCTGTTGCCCACCAATCACAGGAGCAGACTTCCCCTGCTTCCTCCAAGTTAACTTGAAGGGGAGGGGGAGGGAGAGTGAAACGAAAGAACTCTTCTGCGCATGCGGTACGTTATGATCCTCTTGTAATGCATTTTTTAATAAATTAAAAATAAACCATGCCGTTTTTTAAATTTAAACCTACTACAGATGAAGTACTGTGTATGGGGCAAGCTCAGGGATTTGATTAGGGATACCTTACAGTCATCTCTGATTTTTAATGAATTTCAGCAGATTATGTCAATTTCTCAAGAAAAAAGTCCAAATGGCTTCTAGTTTTTTCTCTCCCGTTTTTCACTTTAACCTGTGGATTCTCCGTGGGGAGGTTGTGTATCACCAAGAAAACTTCCAGAGTTGTAGAGCAAGCGATTCTGAATCCAACAGTATAAGACTTGTAAGTTTTTGTTTTGAATTGGGACTATACAAAGCACCAGAAAGGGGTGAGGGGGGTATTTTCATTTAACATGGTAGAACGCGAAAAATCCCTACTGACTATAGTATACAGCCACTCTTGTGGCTGTATAATTACCTGCTATCAACCTTCTCCATCATCATCACCATCCTCAGTTCACCATCCCCAGAGACTGTACACTTTCTTTGAAGTTTCTGTGTACCTTTGTGTTTTCTGGTTTAATAAAATAGTTCTGATTAAAAGAGAGATTGAGTTGACTGTCTGGCAAAGTGGGTTTCAGAACCATGGGCTCAGAACAGTTACACTTTCTTACTGTCACACTTAAAAAGCTCCAGGATTTTGCTGAAGGAGAATTGTTAACAGGTGGAGATTTTAATTGGGTGGCAGATGGTAAGCAGGACAAACCTCCATCTACAGTAGGGCCCTGCTTTACAGCGCTTCGCTTTACAGCGTTCCACTAATACAGCGGTTGTGAATTGTAGAAAGGCCCCGCTTTACAGCATTTTTTTGCCGACGGGTGCCATTTTGGTCAATGTAAGTCAATGGGATCCGCTTTACAGCGGTTTTCGCTTTACAGCGGGGGTCCAGAACGTAACCCACTGTATGAGCGGGGCCCTACTGTATTTCAAATGCTTCCGGACATTATGAAACTATGTCTAATTTTCTAGAAGTCTTGGACAAATATCACTTAATAGATGTCTGGAGGATGCTACTTAGATAGGACTGTACTTTTTATTCCGACAGACATAAGGGGCATTATAGGATAGATTACTTATTAACCACTGACACATTGTGTACCAAAATACAACAAGCAAGAGTCACGTGGGCAGATTTAACTTTATGGCATAATCATATCTCACTGACATGGCGCTTTGATAATATTCTACACACTAACCAAGTAACAATAGATGCTCTCAGTAATCCAGTTACTGAGTACTTTACACACAATATGGATGTTGGGGTCAGTGAAAATATTGTATGGAATGCCATGAAAGTAGTGGTTAGGAGCTGCACTCAAGCAGGTTTTATCAAGCAGGTTTTATCAAGGAGCAGCAAATATCAGATCCAAACATGCATCTATTCAACTTGATTTGACACAGTAAACATCATCGCAAACTCAATGCTGTAAAAGCATTTGATTCACTTCACTTGGCCAGTTTTGTTCTAGTTTCTGCCAGTATAAGAGTAAATGTATTTGAATCGGGTTACATAAAAATTGAAAAAGGAACCAGACAGGGATGTCCTTGCCCTGCTTCTATTTGCTTTCAGCATGGAACTATTGGCTCAAGCAGTGAAAGAAGACCCCAGAATACGGTTTAGCCCAGGAATGGGGAACCTGTGGCCCTGCAGATGCTGCTGGACTACAGTTCCCATCGTACCTGGCCATGCTGCTAGGCTTCTGGGAGTTGTAGTTCAGCAACATCTGCAGGGCCACAGATTTCCTACTCCTGGTTTAGTCCAGGGAATTACTCTGCATGAAGATAACTAGTGTGGTTCAGTAGGCAAGTCCTAGGTTCAGTCCCCAGTTTTCCTATAGGCTTATATTCTGTGACTTTGGGCAAACTTCTCGGCCTCACACCCACTCAATAAAATACGAGCAGTAGTGAATTTTGACTGCAACCCTATTTGCAGTATATGTGTAGAGTGCACAGTCTTATTGCCTTAGACCTTAGCTCACGGTTCTATGTGTGCAGTAATTTTATATTTATTGCAGGTAGAGTTGCAAGCACATTTCCTGTAGTGTGTTTTAATACATGCATAATACAGATATAATATTAGTAAGTGAAAATATTCCATTATTGCATCTCCGTACCTGGAAAGATTCAGCTGCCAAATGTCTACTTGTCAGTTATCTGTCAGAGGCAGTGGAAAATGGTGGCAACTCTGATTTCAGGGCAAATGAACATGACCTCGGAGGGGCCACTTTGGGGTTGAGGTGCTGGAAGCGAACCAGCCTTCACACAATTGTACAATACACTTGGCTTCCACTTACCTCACCTTGGTATCAAGTGCATGCTTGTGAGACTAAGCAGCATCTTAATGATAGAGAAGTTTAAGCCCCTTTTCTTTAATTCTCTCTTTCCCCCACTCTGAGTTTAGCCTAAATTTAAGCTGAAACTTAATCCAGACAAGACAGAGGGCTGACTCAAGAGGCTGTTTGACCAAGTGACAGGATGTCAACCAGGTCTGGATGGGGTTGCCCTCTTAAAAGATCAAGTATGCAGCTTAGGTGTCTTTTGTGCTTCTGAACCCAGCTCAGCTCCTGTACTCTGCATTGGCCAGGAGTGCTCTTGCCTACCACCAGCTGGCGCACCAACTGCACTATTCCTGGCTCAGCTGGGTTTGGTCATGGTCTCACATGCATTCATTACATCCAAATTGGATCACTGTAATGTACTCTAAGCAAGGCTATCTTTAAAGGCTGCTCAGAAACTTCAGCTAGTGCAGAATAGTGTTGCAAGAGATCTGACTGGTCCAGGTTTTGGAAGGCTGTTATTTCCTTAGTTTGCCAGCTGCGTTGGTTGCCAGTCCATTCTTGGGTGCCATTCAGTGTGCTGGTTATCACCTTTATCACACTCTGAATTGCCTAGGACCACCATATAACTACTAGTTTCTGCAGACCAATCTGCTGACAAAGGCATAAGAGCAGGCTCAGCAGCATGGGATCCTGCTGGGAGGAAGGGCGGGATATGAATCAACTAATAAATAAATAATAAAAATAAATAATAATAATAAATTCTGGTCATTCGGCAACCCTACTATTTTTCATCCCTGGTCATTTGGCAACCCTACTACCATGGCTGGTAGTGTTGATAAACCCATCCTCTATGAATTTATCTAATTTTTTAAAAAAGCGGAGATGGGTTTACCTGGCAGTGATACAGTGCTCCAGTCACTTGGGGCAAACTACCATTTAAATTTCCCACAATGCCTTGGAGTAAACTATGCCCAGAATATAGTGGGGAAATATAATATGGTTATACCCAGCTGCCCAATGTTGCTCAGAGCACCAGCCAGAATTTACTAGGCCAGATTTAAAAAGAAAAAAGGGGGCAGGGCAGGTTTCAGTGATGGACTCTGCTGGGGCTTTGAGGCCCTGATAGCTGCCCAAGGATGTCAGGCAGTGATGCTGGTCCAGTATGTGCCCAAGTAGAATGGACAGCTAGAAAATAGAAAGCCCTTGATTGTCCTGCTCAAGATAGTAATACCCTGCCCCTCCCCACTTCATAGTATCTTGTAGAGCATGTCTCCCTCAGTGAATCATGGGAAAGAAAAAAAGAATACAAAAGTACTATTCTGACAGTAATAATAGTTCTCACAGTTAAAGTGACCCAAATGTGCATGAGGAGAAACCTTTAACAAACAGTTATTAATTAGGCAACTCACCTCTACATTCAGGTTGTATCAGCCCTAGTGAATAACGCCAAGCAATTACTAACTAGTGGATGTGACATGTCCCTACTTTCTGCTTCATTATGTGAAGGAATTTCCTCGCTGAGCCTCTCTTTCATCTGTGTGTTAATTACTGAGGTTTAAACTAAATGTTGCTTGCTTTAAAAATGTTTCAGGGCTTTAGATTAAATGTTCAACTGATACAAGCTAACTGTCACGAGTCACTGTCGGTGCAGGGTGCTGTGGGCCTGGTATATGGTCACCCACAGTATAACCAAGAAACATTATAATAGATAGAAGTTGCTCTCACAGAGCATAGCTAGAATACATAAAAGATAATATTTTACTTGTATACTAATGTGGCTGAATTGATGGAAAATTTGCTTCCAAGCACTGGCTCTGACCTTTAAAGCTTTAACTGGCTTGGATCTTCCATATCAGAAAGCTGTTTCTCTATTTATTTGGGGTTAGTTTTTAGAGAGGTTGATTGGGGCCTTCTTTGTAATACCTACCCTTTGGACAACCCTCCTGCAGGAGATTAGATTTGAGCCTTCCTTGTGCAATTTTGACCACAGGTCAAATTTGCCAGAAGTTTGCAGGATTGCTGGCATCAGTTTTTCCTGCTGTATTTGATTTTAGAACACAGGTTCTAGTATAAGTACAGTACTTTTATTGGATTTTCCTTGTGTTGGTTTTTAGAGTTGTGTATGTTGCTTTCAGCATTTAACTGCTCAAAATGAAAACAAGACATTCTGTAACTAAATAAATAAAAGCAGCAAAGCAACTCTTACCTGCCCACTAGCTAGTCCAGCCCTGCAGGTAGACAGAATTCTTTTCAACATGCCTCCTGCTCATCTTATGAAAAAAATGTTAAGAGATGGGTATGCACTGTCTGTGCTACTCAGCCCATAAATCAGCTGGGTTGCTTGACTGTTCATGTCAAATAGTAGAAAAACCTTGATGGATTTTTCAGTGGCTCATTGTGAACAGCTGAGTGCTGCAATTCCATCCCCATTCCCTTCTCCAAGCAAGGAGCCTATTGTGCTGCAGCTCTGTACAGCCCTGGAAGGGTCATCTAACATTTACAGTCTGAGATTCAGAGTGCTGACAGAGCTGTCATAATGTCCAGCATGATGTCCAGCACAGCCCAGCCTAGGAGATTCCCGCTGGGAAGGTACTGACTCTCCTAGGCAGTGTGGAGCCAGCTGCCTTTTGCAGGTTGAGACAGTAGGTGTTTGCAGACTTGATTATCTCCATTTGCAAATTCTGGAGGTGGGTGCAGCCCCAACTTTAGGAATGAGCTCAAAGGGGCTTATCCATCTTGAACATGGGCTGTTGTAGTAATTTAATAAGGATGCTCACATTTCTGAGCACCCCCTTCCCTGATTTCAAACACTCCATCCCTAAAAAAAGTCCAATTCTATTTTTTCAATCTTTTGCTACAGGCATTGAATTGGTTGAACCAAAGGCTTTTTTTTTTCAGTTGGAGTATGCGGCTTTTCTGCTCTACTAGTCACTTGAGGAATTCCTGCATTTCAATATGAAATTGACCCAGTAAAATCCATAGACTAGCCCATAACAGCTGTTCCTGTGTATATGACAGTCAAGCTTGCCACAATTGCTAGAAGTCACCATGGGGGTTTTGCAGGAATGCTTTCAAAAGGGAACTTTTATCAGTTTTACATTTGGTCAGAAATTATTTTATGAGTTGGAAATTCATTTCCTGTTTATATGAATTTATCTTTTAAGAGATCTGTACTGCGCTACGTTACGCTGTGCTTGGGATCAGCCTTTGAATGGGAGGAATTGGGAATTGACAGCCATACAGATGTTGTTGAACTCCAGCTGCCAGCTGCCCCAACCAGCATGTCCAATGGTCAGGGATTATGGGAGTTTAGTCTGATAACACCTGGAGGGTCACAGGTTCTCCATTTCTGTCCTAAGGGCAGCTCTTCAGAGTAGTCCCTTAGCCAGAGCTTGAAAAAGTTACTTTTTTGAACTACAACTCCCATCAGCCCCAGCCAGCATGGCGCTGGCTGGGGCTGATGGGAGTTGTAGTTCAAAAAAGTAACTTTTCCAAGCTCTGCCCTTAGCAACAAAATGGAGGTGTTTCTCTTTGTTAGTGGGCTGTTTTGAAGAGGTGATCCCAGGAAAAATGGAGTTGGAAATAAGAGCCCACTTCTGGAAATAATAGAGTCTGCTGCAGGGGGCAAGCCTCAGTTTATCTGGGGTCAGCTTTGTGAAGGAAAGATAAGCAAGGAAAACTTATCCAGCTCAGGTTTTAATCTATGATCTTCTAATGTTTGTATCTGCTTGTTGATGAAGATGGTTGCCCAACTCCTGAACCTTGTTTCCAGGCCAGAACTAACCTGGTGCTTACTTTGATATTTCAGTGCAAGGCAAATATATTTTTTGTTTCCACCCCAGGCTTTTAAACACTCCTGTTAAAGTTTTAAATTATTTTAAGTAGCTGTATTTTCATTTGTTAAGAGTTGTTACCGTGTTTTATTTGCTTTGTTGTACAAAAAAACACCCAACAATCTATTTAATAAGCTGTCCTGGGTTGAATAGTCACTGAAAGGCAAGATATAAAATTTTGAAATAATAGACAAAAATCCAGTGCAACAGTTTGTATGTGGCATTTAGGCTCAGAAGAATGCAATTAAGCCTAGTTCTCATAAAAACAGATGATGCCGGCTATATTGCTTTACAGTTCAAGTGGGACACCATTTATGTGAGCCTACCCCCCCCCCCATAGCATATTCAGGGGAGGAGGAGTTTAAGTCATCTTGCTGTTTCCTAGAACTGGGCTTCATCATCATCATCATCATCTTTGTCTCTTGAATGACATGCCTGGAATTACAGTGAGGATGGCAATTTGTTGCTGCTCCCAAAAATATGCATTCTTCTATTAATGGTGAAGAACCTTGGAGCCTATTTTAAAAAAAGCTTAAAATGTTACTCTGTGCACAATCCCCAATTAACCTGACCTATCACAACCATATAAGGAATATACTGTATGACTATTCCTGCTCTGTTTGCTTATGCAGAAATGTTCTTGCTTTCACAGGTGCTGGGAACTCAGTGCTGGAGACATAAAATGGATTTACCAAGCTCCAATTTTAGTGGCTATTGGGGTAAGATTATTCATACATACTCATTTTAGTAAACACTAAAAAGATCCTCTGTATCTATCCATAGTTGAATGCTGCAATGCAGGGCTGATGTAAACCACCCGGACAAACAAGATGGTGAGCCAAGCAATTACCACCTCCCCATTATTCTTACTGACTAAGATGGATAAATGGAAGGGGGAGGGGGCTTGACATCCCATTATCCCAGGCCCCTGATGAGAGAAGACTTGTTACAATACTTACTTTCTGCTTTTGTGGCTTAGATATTCTTGCTTGAAGGGAATTTGGGAAAGATTTCTTTTAAATCATCACTCTAAAAGTTGCATGAACGGAAGAAAATAACAGGTACAACTTTTTCCTCGGTTGCTGCATCACCATGGCAGGAAAAGCCTCACCAGCTGATTTCTATCTCTTTTGCAATGGGACCCCTGTTATGAAAATAGGCCATGCTAGCTTAAATAATTGTTAGGGTTGTTGCTGCATTAATTTTTTCTATTTAGATCATTCTGTATGTTACTATATTGTTAGCCTCCTTGGATGAGTTGCACTGCAAAAGGCAGCATATTTTATAAATAAAATAAGTTAAAAGGAGAGCCCCAAGCCCATAAAAATATGGAAGACTTCAGCACAGCCTTCCTGTGTAACCATAACCAAACTATTTAAATTTGCATCTTTGGCCAAATTGCCCTATTTCAGAAGGATACCTGCTGCCATTTTATTCCTTCCTAGCCTGCTTTCCTGTTGGGAACAATAGCATGCATGACTTCTAAAACCAAGGACCTAGGAGTCTACCTGAAGTAACATGATGCCCACACCAGATTACTCTCTGCACCAACCCCCTCTGCAACTTATCCCACATCAGTATTTTTGCCTACACTTTTTGATTGCAGCAGATGAGGTACACAAACACTGAGCCTGTGCTTGTGCCACACCATTTCTTTTCTGAAGGAAAGGACAGCTCTTCAGAGCTTATCACTCATTGCCCCATTGAGTTTCAGTGCTGGGCTGTTCATTCCAGTTTTCCACTTCACACATCAGTCCTTCCTGTAAAGGAAATGCCACAGCTCTGTGGTAGAAGACATGCTTTGCATGCAGAAGATCTCCAGTCCAATCCCTGGCATCCCCCATAGGGATGAGGGAGACTCTTGCCTGAAACCCTGGAGAGCTGTTGCCGTTCAGTACTGAGTTAGATGGTCCAATGATCTGACTTAGTATAAGGAAGCTTCATTGCAAGTGTATTGCTTGTCAGGGAGTTCCAGGGCCTGCTGTAAGGCATGGCAGGCCTCCCTCCAGTTTATTTAAAGGAAAGGGTATGAGGGCTTCCTTGAAGCTGCAGGCCTTCCTTGCAAACAGATCTCCATGAGAAGCAATCCCTTCTATTTTCTTCCCCTCTCCATGCGGAAGTGCCAAGCGCCTTGCTCTCACTTGGCAGTGCCTCTCTCAGACCCATGCACAGCTGCTTCCCTGTGCAAGGAAGCATCTGTGCTGGCAAAGAGCAGAATTGTAGCCTTGGTTTTGTTTTTCTTTCTGCGGTTCTTTGTGGAACCGGAGATGGCATTTTAATTTCAGGATAAAGGGACAAATGCTGTTGACAGCTTTTTGATGTCTTGAGTACAAAAATGTGCCTGTTCCATGACAAATGCTACTGCATGGGCTGAGCTTCTTGGGATATTTCAAGATTGGCTTGCACACCCTCTCAAAAATGGTCAGGGTGGGAGGAAAGCCTGTTAAAAGATAAAATATTTTGAAAGTACATTCCCTCACATTAAAAAAAAGATATATATAAAAATCTATGCCTTAAAGAAATGTGTCCTCCTTTGAGGAATAAACTGCAATGCTTTTAAGATGCAGATTTATGGGCATTCACAATGCTGACAGCAGTACTTCGCATTCGTAGCCTGAATCCTGTACTTGCCTTATCACCATTTATCTACTAGTCAATACTTTGGTTCTTTTCCACACCGGGACCCTTCAGGACCACTGAGACGTTTCTCTTCTACAGTAATTTGGAAATGTGGCTTCACAGGGCCCTTAGTTTAGTGCTGTATTCCCCATTCCAGGTCTGCAGTGCCTCTCCTCATGGCAAAGGCAAAAATTACAGACCTTGGATTGCAGCTTTACGAGAGCCTATGTGTATTTACTCAGAAGTAAGTCCTATATGGTTAACCACAACTTACTCCCTAGAAGGTGTGCTTAGTGGCTCCTCTTTTGGCCACCTGTTGGCATTGGCCATTTAAATATTCATTTATAGCCACAGTATTTACTCTTCTGTTTTATGTTATACTAGTGCACATGTACATTGTTATTTTACTTTGGGAAGAAATATTTAAACCATGTTGATTCTTCATTAGTGGAGGCCAAGGTAAAGCGAGGAGCAACAGCAGCTGCTGAGGGCACACACAGCAGGTGCCCACGAGCACCTGAGCTGCCCTTTCCACTCCAAGGCACACAAGAAAGCAGCAGAGTGGCCCCAGTCACCAGAAAATGGGGAGCCGCAGGTTACTACACTGGCAGTCTGGGTACTACTGATCCCAAGCATTTGGGGGCTACCTTGAGTCACTCCAGTGGGCACAACTCAGTTGACAAGGTGTTAGTCTCTATTTCCCCCTTCCCCTGCCTTTTCTGCCAGGCAACATGCTCAAGCTGCTACTATAGCTGTCCTGGTGCTAGGCAAGGGGGTGGTGGTAATTGGCCATTGGCACTCCCTCTCCTCCTTCTCTCAAGCACCCATCCACCCCTTTGCCTCATAAACTGTTGCTCCCAGTGGGTGTGTAATGTAAGCAGCTTTACCACAATATTCTGGGCTGGATTGTCTAGATGAGGAGGAACCGCACCAAAAGTGTCCCTGTGAGGTGGAAAAATGGCCCTTCGGCGTGTTCTGTTTCATGTAATGAGATGCCTTATGCAGGGGTGGGTGAATTCAGTTTATTTCCGTTTCTCACGTTTCATTTCTTAAATTCTGCTCTTCACATTTCCACATCAGTTTGCTTTTTTTTAAAGTACCCATGAAAATTCCTCAGCATTTTAGTGTGAACGTACACATCCAAATGTACACATTTTGTATGCAACTCGGCAGAATATGCACATTTTTTCAAAGCAATTTCCCCTAATATAGCACATTTTTGCATGTGGTTTTCATTGATATATGCATCCTTATGCACACTTTACCCTAGTATATGCATTTTGGTACATATTACTTGGCTGGAGAACTGCATTGCAAAGTTCAAAGATGTGCAAATTTTGAAAGATGACTGTGTTTTGGTTTGTATATTGTTTCAGAAAGTGCAAATTTGATAGGTTTGCCTTTTAATGCAAACAATTGAATTTCTCTCCCATCCATAGGCAAATGGTACAGTTGCTGTAGCATAAAATCATAAGGCCAGATGGGCCCTGTGCCAGTTAAGGGGTCCTATGCATGCTGTCACCTTTCTAGACCTCTGTCAGTCTGTTCTTGCCCTGGGTATGGCAATAGGACCACTTATGATGATAACTGGCAATCATCTGCAGAGAGCAATAGAAGAAGTTGTATTTTGTTGAGCCAATTAGCCTTTCTTGCATCCTTCAATGTTAGTGAGTGGCAAAGGAGGCTGAATCTCATTAGCAACAAGTGCCTCATCTCTGCGGCCCCAAATTTGAAAGGTCTGCTGCCCATCAATGGTTCAGTCTTCTTTGGAGTAACTTTAATTGATTTGTCCGCATCCGTTCCCTGGCCATCATAACACCTGGAGAGATGATTAGCTATCACCATACTGTTCTGCTCTACTCTGAATCTTTGCACAGCCTTACCCAGCAGCCTCCTGCACATACAGAATGACTGTATGAACACACAGTACATACAGGATGGAGCCAGGAGATTAAGAAAAAAAATAGCTTGATATTTAAAAATCGGTGGGGTGAACTGTGATATTCCTAGTATAATGAATTGGGTGCCCATTTTGGATTGTGCTGGAGATTACCACTTGACCAGAGTATAAGGGATGTTGTCAATCATAAAGTTTCCCATAGTTTAGTTCTATAGCCTAGTCTTTTGGCTATCATGGCACTGTCACTGGCTGCATTTGCATGTAAGGCTAACCTGTGGTTTAGTGCTATGTGCATGAGCTGGAATGTGCCCAAGTTAGACATGGGCTCATGTTCTCCATTCCCCAATCCTCCTCCCACTCAGCCAGGAGAGCTTTAGCAGTTTTTCTTTCCCCTGGACATTGGCCTGTTGTTTTGTCTGGACTAGAAATTGTGGTCTAACTAACTGGTTAGTTAAACAAGGCAGATTCACAAACTATGGTTGTTTTGAAACTGACTAGAATTTGTGCTAAACCATAAATCTGTAGTCCGGAAAAAAACCAACAAACTGTGATTCAGGGCAATTGAAAATATATGTTGCCGAAGTCCTTCTTGCTACATAGGAGGAGGTGGGAAGCACAAGAGTCTAAGGCTTGATCAGGCTCATTCCAGCTCATGCATGTTCACTAGACCATGGTTTAGCATTATGTGTGAACAGGGCCACTGAGGACCAAAGTACATATGACAGCAGCAGCCATGCTTGTATTTAATCATATGCCTGCTGTGTTCATCTGTAAAATGGGGAACTGGAGGGTTGATTTTAACATCAAAGGGGCACATGGGTGAGGGGAGCTGAGCCCAGCCTTCCCTTCCCTTGATTCATTACCGCAGATTACTTTCTCTCTTCACTTCTAGTATTGGTGCCTGACTAGGGTGAAAAGGTATGTGGGCAACTGATTATGGCAGTGTTTGTGCGTGTTGAGCTCCTCTCACCCGCGTATTTATTATCCTATTCCTGCTTTGTACATGAATGAGGCAGAGATACATGTGAATAAACAAAGGTGGCTGCCGCCATCAAGTCTAGATTGGCCCTGCATGCAGTGGAATCATGAACTCCTCCCTGGGCTTGACATACAGTACCAACCCAGCTCTCACTGTGACCTGATCCAAAGCCTGTTGATAATTGAATGACCTGGGCAAAATAAGTCAAGCGAAAGGGGGTGGTCTACTAGGCAGTGGGAAAGAGTGAAGCAAGCACAGTGATGCTGAAAACTGGGAGGTTCAGAGTCTGGACTTCTAAAACTGGATTGGCTTGACAATGTAATCATCTTGACAGAGAGGAAAAAGGATGGAGAGTCACGTCCTGCTTCTAGATATATGGAAATGTTGCACAGTGCCCTCAAACCTTCCAGTTATAGAGGCATGCAGTAGGCCTTCTGACTAGATTAGGTATCTCTAAAGGGATAGTGGAATAACACACTTCTATAAACTGTTTTACAGTTAAACTTTGTTTTGTTCCTGAATACTGTACGGGTTCTGGCAACAAAAATTTGGGAGACAAATGCTGTTGGCTACGACATAAGGAAGCAATATAGGTAAGTCCCTTTGCTAAATGTAGTTGTGATTTTTTTTTGTAACTGCTCCCAAAGAACTGAGGAACTTTAGGAACATAATATTACTTCTGAATGCATGGAGGACTATAGCTTATTCCTTATGTGGAAAACATTCACAGTGAAAAAACATTAGTTTTGCAAACTGAAGAATACACTTCTTCAGAATGTATATTCAGATAACTTAGATGCAATGCTAATTAATTTCAGCATTCCCAGAGGCATCCAGCCCCAAGACCTGTGGCTTTCAAGGGTCACAGCTCATAACTTTTCATCTGCTACATATTTATATGACAGTTTTGAGGTATGAATTAGGAATTTAATCAGTATTTGACAACTATTTAATTTTAAAGTGAGGCAGATTTCAATACTATGAAGAAAAGAGAGGTTTTAAACAGCTTTGCTATAGGCATTTTAAAAATAGAATACATCTTCATCGTAGGCACCTCAGCCCTCCCTGGACATTCGTTTGATGGATACACCTTAATGTGGGAGTTAAAGTGGGCCAAAGTATTCAGCCTTGACATGTTGGGGGTTGGGGAATGACTTCCAAATATTTTTGTGACCTTTGAAGGTTGGGAGTCTGACTTTTAACCAGTGAAAAGGGTTTTGCCACCTCTTCAAGTGGAGCTGCAATAAGCAGGCAACCCAGTGGCATTCATAACTGAGAATGGGCTAATGGGAATGACACTTCATTGTTCTACTACATGGGGGCGGATTCTTTGTTGGCTTGTTGTTTCTAAAGATGACTGCATGCACTGGCTAGTGAGATTTAAAGGCCCAAGTCTAATGATAAGATGGTGACTTTATTCAGGATGCCAACCTCATTTAGAAATCAAGCCTTAACCCAAGCAGTGTGAGTCAGTGTTGTATAGTGGTCAGAGTGTCTGACTAGGAACAGGAAGACCCACATTCAAATCCCCACTCAACCACGAAGCTCACTGTGGTGACCTTGGGCCAGTTACCATCCCTCCCCCCAACTTACCGCACAGAGTTGTGAGAATAAAAGGGGGAGAAAGTACCATACATTGAGTTCACTGAAGGAAAGGTGGGATATCAATGGTGGGATAAATTACAACAAAATTGCAGATTGCTCAGAGATGTTGCAAAGCTGGCCCGTGCTTGGGCTTTTCATTTGTAGTTGAGCTCTTTAAGATCTGCCCTGGGAGATTGTGCTTCAAGATGGTGTATGGATTTTATGCCTCTGGGACCTCTGGGACCTTCTTTCATCTGCCCCCTCCACTGTTCAAGTTCTTACCAGCAGCAACTGAAAGAATGCCTTTGTGTTTTCTCACTGAAGTAGTAATGGCAACTGAGAGAGACTACAATAATGGCAGAGGGAGCCCCAGCTGTAATCAGATTAGTTCTTATTTCTCCACTTTGGAGGAGAGAGTCAAGCAGGATGTACTGCTTCTGCACCATACTGTAATTACCTGCTAGTGTCTTTGGCAATGCACTGAGCTATTTCAGATCTCTTCTTAATACTAGAGATGACCAGAGAAAAGCAAAAAGAGACAGAGAGAAATCAATATTGTGCTTGCAATGCAAAGGCAACCAGTAGATAAGTAGAACTTATATTAGGGCTCTGATGACTTGGCAAACCATGCCTCCAGTTAACAACAACAGGAAGCTGCCTTATACTGAGTCAGACTCTTGGTCCATCTATCTAAGTGTTGTCTACTCTGACTGGCAGCGGCTCTCCAAGGTTTCAGGCAGGAGTCTTTCACAACCTGACTTGGAGATTTCACCTAGGACACTTATGCATGATGGGTGTGTGTGCTCTGCCATTGACCTATGACCTTACCCCTCCACCTCACAATAATTGTGCAATGTACTGCCGCCAACCCAGCACTACCACCAGTGCACCTGTGAGGTTCCGGTCTTGCCCCCAATCTCACCACAGCCCTGTCCAGGTAAGCAGCAGCAACACTGGTGTCAGGAGGAAAGCATCCCACCATGTGCCCTGTTACTGCTTCACAGCTAGCTCAGTTGAACACAGATATATTGTGCTTCACACCCTTGCATATTGTACACCTATTGAACTGTTACCAGCCTGTATGAAATGGGGACCCCCAAGTTAAACTTGAAGCCTTTTGGGCTGTTACTGTAGACTTTATATCAGGCTGTTTAGAGTAGATATTCACTTTGCAGGGCCTAAGATTGTGGGAGCGAGTTGGGGAGGGGGGACAGGTGTGCTTTACCAGGTCCCAGGGGGTCCATGAGGGGAAAAAATGAGGCTGTGTGTACATCATGTTTGGCAGTGTTTATGTAAACACATTCCCTGTATTTATATGGGGAATCCAGATCTTGTGGGGTTTGCTGAAGCCAATCAGAAGCAGTGTGGGAACAGAACAAGAAATATTCTAAATGGCAAGCTGCTTGCCTAGGTGCATCTCTAGAACAGAGAGAGTTCAGGAAATGCTAGGATGAATTTTGAGAGAGAGGTTTCTGTCTCTGACATGCTCTCTCAAGAACTAAAAGCCCCAGAGTTTTTTTGGGGGGACTCACTAGCTCCTTCACCTCTTGAGAGGTCTGATGGTCCATTCAGTGATCCAGCTGCTTGCTTGATATGGCCAATCTTTGTTGCATTTTGTTAATGCAGTTCAGTTAAGCGACTGGGCAAATTGGATATTGATATACTATTTTTGTAAATGAAAGGCATTTCTCTTAACTAAACCTGGTATCAAAATCTTGCTTGTTGTGCAGTTAAGAGACTGAATGAAATGCTGCACTTTTTGAACTAGATGGCTTCTCAGATACATCTGTTGCTAGTAGCTACACAATTAGAGTTTCATGTCTTGCCCTTATTACTGTTGTCTATGGTTCCTTGATAGATTCTCCTTCTCCAGGCTTTGCTCTGCACAGACAACTTATTCAGAGTCTCCCCTTGTTGTTTTCTTCCCATTTTCTTTCTCCTTTCCCACCCCCACCCCCACCCCGGATCCTTGGGACAAAATCCTGGAGGTAGCCTTTGAATATGACAGCGATAACCTGATTAATTTCTTAGGTTCCAATATTATTGACTATAAAATACCAGCTCTGGCCCTGGCAATGTATTAGTATTCCCTGTGTACAGGCAGGACAGCTGCCATCAGGGTGTGGCAGCCGGCTCACAGCAGGAAGGAAAGACAAGCACTATAATAATCAGGGCATTAAGCTAACCAGAGGCAATAGGAGCCATTGCTGCTGATAGGATTTACATCCCCCAGAACATGTGTGAGCAAATGAATTAGGCTTCTGGTCTCCAGAGTGGATAGAATTGATTCTAGGTACAGGGAATTTCTGATGTGCTCCTGACAGTTGTGCATAATTAATGTTCATGCCTGCCACATTCTCCTATTTGGCTATGAATACAAGTCTGAAACAGAAGGAGTTTAAACAACAGGGAACTAAAAGAAGCAAAAGGACATCAAACAGTCCTCTAGTTTTTACAGACAAAGCATCATGGGCCTGGGGCCTGCTAAGGCCCAGAGAAGTGATTCTTGGACAACTACTACTAACAGTCCATATCTGCATTTCTGTAGGAGTTAGGCTGATTATATCATATTGTACTCATTGAGACTTAAACAGATGCTGTGAGTGCAGGATTGCAGTCTAAGTTCCCTTTATCTTCTGAGCAGTGTCTAGTTCTTTGTTGGAATGATTGATGATGATGATGCCAACGTCTCCTAACTCTGTTCTAGAAAACTAGCAAAATCCACCTTGATCCTGATCCTTGTCTTCGGTGTGCATTACATTGTCTTTGTATGCCTGCCTCACACGTTCACTGGGTTGGGCTGGGAGATCCGGATGCACTGCGAACTCTTCTTCAACTCATTCCAGGTGTGGTGATAGTATGCCATTATCATTATAAGCCATAACTCTTCAGTTATGTTAAGGGGAGAGATATGTGTTGCTGGGAGACAATAGATGCTTCACAAGTGGTCAAATGTAGCAAGAAACTATTTGTTCCAAAAATCTAGAATGTGCAAAGGGATCACTTGTGCCTTCAAGGACTGAGGAACCAAACCCATTTTCGGAGAGGGACAAAATAGATGTGATGTGCATGTTTCTTTGAATAGCAACTGCAGTGGGGAGGGGTTGATCAGGATTGGTTCTGTGGGGAGGGAGTGTTTAATCTCCCTTCTCTTGCTGTAGTTCTGGTAAAAACTGAAACTTCCCAAAACCCTTACATTTACATCTTTAATTTTAAAGAAGTGCATTTTAATTGCATTCATGCAATTAATATTGACTTTAAAGGTTTGCAGTTGCTATGTTTTTCTTGCAGGGTGAGCTCAGCGTCTTCCACTATGTAAAAGGCAGATATTATAATATCTGTGATTCCAATGATGATTCAGTTGTCAGTCTCTCTCTCCACCCCATCTAAAAAACATCTGGATAGCCACTGGTTTACCACTCTTGCTGTAAAGGCTCCTTGAATTTTCTAACACATGCAGAAAAGGGAAGACAAAATGAGTATGGCTCCAAACATGCTGTGCATCTTCTTTTTTCCATCTCTTTCACTACCTGCTAAAGAGACACACGTTAAAAGCCATTAAAAGCCCCATGTTTGTTTCCAGTGAGCCTCCTTTTTTGTAGAGAGCTGCGGGGGTGGTGGTGAGTGGGAGCCTTTGATCATCCAAACTCAGCTGCAGCTCTGTATGCACATTTGCCGTAAAGAGCATCAGATGAGTGGACTCTAGTCCTCCCCAAGTGCATGCCATAATAATTCTATTGGCTTTTAGGGTACTTCAAAACTCTTCTGTTGTTTTCTATCCAGGAAGGCTCTGGCAAAGATTTATCCCTCAGATTTTGCTTCTCTGTTATGAAACCTTTTTCCTTCTCGCTTCAGCCAGGGATTATTTTGGCCCTCGGTGTTACAGTGGGAACACCATGTAAATAGAGTTACTTCAGTGCATTATTTCTTTATTATTTATTTAAGCTATTTATATACCGCTTTTCAGGCGGATCTCACAAAGTGATTTACATAAGATTATTACCATAAGCATCCATTTTTTAAAAGTTACAGTACAATGGAAAAGACAACCTGTTTGTTTAGAAGATGCTGTTACTGCTTCTTCTTCCTCCCCCTCAGAGGAAGGTGGTCCTTCTCATGACCCTGTGGTGGCAGTTAGGGGAGGGAAGGGCCATCATGGGAGCTGGATGGCCACAATTCCCTAAGCTTCTTTCTTCTCCACTCCCCTCAGGGCAAGATCTGCTAAAATCTTTTGGATCATTAGTCTGCTCCATCTGCAGGTGGGGCTGTAGCACAAGTGGTTCCTGATAGAGATGTGTGGAGGTTTAATACTGAAAATGGGTCATTATCACAAATGTGTTGATGGCAATGGTTTTTTGGGGGTGGGGTAACCAACCATATTATTTTCCCAGTTATTTACTGTGCATGGCTCCCACATGGCTGAGACAACATTTAAATCATGCAACCATGTTGGGATGGAGTGCATTGATTTTGCACCCTATTCACCCCAGCTTTTTAAATGTTCTCTCAGCTGTGGTGGAGCTGGTCATGAATAAGTGGCTCCTGTACAAGCCAATTGGGGGCAGGGGAACATGTAAAAGGGCAACTGAGTGTCTTCCTTGCTTGTGGTGTTAATTGGCTTGGGGCCAGTGAACATAGAAGTTGCTATATGGCTGCTTGAAGGATGCTGACATACAGTATTATTATGAAAATATTTACATCCCATTTTTAGGTCCCTGAGGCTGTTCACAAATATGAGTTCAGTCGCATCTATGTGAAATTCTTGGTGCAAAGTGGCAAAACTGAAACAATCTCTCTCTTCTAAATTCTCATGCAGGGTTTCTTTGTCTCCATCATCTATTGCTACTGCAATGGAGAGGTAAGGCACTAGATAACCTGAGACAAGTAGCCCCCTCCATCTGCTAAATGGGAATGGTCATGGCCTACTTGACAGCTGCATTTGTGACAATGAATGAGATTTAAGTTGCTCCCTGTCCCCAGCCTTATAGGTATTTTTTATTTAGCAGATATTTAGGTGTAACAAAGCATGTAAAGTTAGGTGTGATTGACATGTCTTGAAAAGCCTCCTTGCATGAGAGGAAGACTGTGCATGTTGCTTTGGATCTGAGTCCATGTTTACAATAATTTATGTTATGAATTGCTTCCAAGGAGATTGCAGTGGCATTTCTTCTGGAGTAAGGTACTCTTGGGTTCTGTCTAAGAAATTGCAGTTTATTCATAAAAAACCAATAAAGACTGTCTCACCTGGCCAGTTTGTTTCCATTAGACATGAGTGATTTACCTGTCACTTTTGTTGCATCTAATTAGTTGATTTAATACTCCTCTTGGTGTTATTCTTCAGGTGTACTTGGAGTGGGGAAAAAGTTGAGAAGGAGAGATTTGAGTAATGACCACTTTAGAAATTTTTACTCTTAAATAGGTCACATAAAACACAATGCAAGAATTTACTGATTTGCACAGTTTTGGGAAGCAGTGTGTAACACATTCCAGAGATGCTCAGTTTTCATTTTAAATAATGTTTCTAGCCCACATAGTGTTAGAAATAAGAGTTGAAGAAAAATGCAGGCAGCTATGTCTACTCTTGTTCTTTCAGCAGAGTTTCTGTGTCTGGCCTAACTCTGTTCCTTCCCTTACATACTCTTTTATATCCCTCCAAAATATATACTATTGTATTCTCCTACCCTCATGCCACAGCCACCACTTGTCTATGAAGGCTTCTGTTACAGAGTAGGCATGGCTCCAGATTTAATATGTCAAGAAAGTGCTTCTTCATTCCAAGCAAATATTAAGGGAACTCTCTTTTAAAGTTGGCCTAACGCTCTTTCTTTACATTTTGACCTGGCCATTTTCTGTTCCTCTAGGTGCAGACTGAGATCAAGAAGACATGGGCTAGATGGAACCTTGCTGTGGATTGGGAGAGGACAGCTCCTTGCGGGAGCTACCGCTATGGCTCTGTCCACACTAACATGACCCACAGCACCAGCAGCCAGTCTCAGATGGTGATCAGTTCCCGTATGGGCATGATTTCCAGCAGGGATTGCAAAAATGTTGCCAGGCAGAACGACACCCAGATAAATTTGCCTGGGTATGTTAGGAGCAACTCTGAACAGGACTGTGTGCACCACTGGGTTCATGAAGAGGCTGATGAAGATGAAGATAAGAAGCTGGATGGCATTTCTCTTAAGGAGCCCTTTCGACTTCAGGACCATCATATAGGTTCCCTGGAGGACGAGGAGGAGGAGGAGAACAGGGTTGATGCGGAGGCAGCACTTTAACAAGCCCTAGGGATCCACACATGGAAACAGCCCTAGTATAAAATTGGCAGGCTCATCTTCTTCTTCCTAAGGCAACTGAGCTCTGCATCAGAGTCTGCTGTCTTGGGTCATCTCATCAAAATCAGTGATACAGCTTATACTGACTCAGACCATTCATCCATCTAGCCGACTGTCATCATCTCTAGCTGGCAGGGTCTTCTCAGTGTCTAGGGCAGAAGCCTCTCTCAGACTTGCAGCCGAGGATCCCTTGGAGTGGAGGGTTTTCTATATGCAAAGCATGTGCTCTGCTGAGGTATGATGAGTTAGCTTCACTAGCACTTCTGAACTACATGATGCCCCTGTGTTAACAAGAGTTTTTTTGTGCCTTAGAAAACATCAAAAGCACCAAAGAATTCTACATTCAATGGAGTTTAGGCAGAAGAGAATTGTTTTTTGTTAATTGAAACATGCATTATATAATGCACACAGACCTTAATATAAGAAGTCCAAATAATACAAAATTATATCCATCATACATATCCTCTGATTGGACCAGAAATCCTTTCCACTCCATGTTCCTTCCAAGATACAATAAAGGTCATCACTGGATTATAAAAAGTATTCACCCATAATAGTATTTCTTTAACTGTATCATGTGACTGTGGTTTATCCCCACCCACCCCCTCCTCAAATGTGGTATGTTTGTTTATTTAAGATATTAATAGGCCACCTTTTAGAGAACTTGCCCTCACAAGGCAGATTCCATAAAAAGCAAAATACAACACACAAATACATAAAATATAAAGAACATAAATATAATAACCATAATTAAAACAATAACACAGCAGTAAAAAAGACAGTATCAGCCTAGCATAGTACCATTTAGTCTAGCTAAACATTTAGTGCCATTTCAGTCTCAGTTCATGCCAATGGGACGACAGCATCTTTTTAGGAGAAAACAGCCCGGAATAGGTAGGACTTTGGAATCCACATATAGACCTGTAATGAGAGGACCACATGCATCACACCCAGAAGAGAGTTCCACAGTCATGGGACTACTGACAAAAAAGCACTATCATGCCAGACTGATCAGTCTCACTGGTGGGCACATCAGAAGGGCCTCTGATGCTAATCTGAAAACACAGGCAGATTGATTGCAGTGAAGCTGGTCCTTCACATAATCTAATCCCAAACCATTTAAGGGTTTTATAGGGCACCTTAAATAAGGACGTAAGACAAGCCATCATGACAAGTAGCCTTTGCTTGCCTTATCCATAATTCACTTTTGGCAGTGCATCCCATAGTTCAACTACATACTGTGTGAAAAAAATACTTGGTCTCTCCTGAATCTCCTACTCTTCAGCTTCATTGGGTGATCCCAGGTTCTAGTAGTATAAGAGAGGGAGAAAAATGTCTCTTTATCCACATTTCCACACCATGCATAATTTTACACACCTCTAGAATGTCCCCCTTATTCATCTTTTTCTAAACTAAAAAGCCCCAAATGTTGTAAGCTTTCTGCATAGGGGAGTTGCTTTGGCCACATGATCATTATGGTTATCATTTTCTAAATCTTTTCAGGCTCTACAATATCCTTTTTGAGGTGAGCTTTTTGAGAATAGTATACAGTATTCCAACTGTGGAATAGATTTGTAAAATGGCATTATGATGTTGGCAGTGTTATTTATCTTTCCTAAAGAACCCTAACATGGAATTTACCTTTTTCACAGCTGCCACACATGAATTTGACATTTTTATTGAGTTATCCACCACAGCCCAAGATCTTTTTCCTGGTCAGTCACCTCCAATTCAGGCCTCATTTAGTATATATGCAAAATTAGGATCTTTTGCCCTAGTGTGTTACATTAAATCACAGTTTAATGCCCATTCACCCAGTTTTGAGAAATATTTTTGGAGCTCCTCATGCTCTTTTTGTTTTAACCGCCTAGATGTGATAAGGTTGGCAAACTTGGCCTCTTCCCTGTTCACCCCTAATTCCAAATCATTTATGAATAAGTTAAATTTGGGTCCAGAAATCCATCAGCAATCAATGCAACTGATGCTGTATTATCAGCTGAAGTCTCCAGACTGTCTTTAAGGGAAGCCCCATGGAGTCTGAATGCCATTAGTGTTTAGGTAACTGAAGCTAGGCCTACTTTTTCCAGTTATGGTTGCAGCTGGCATACCAGCCAATGCTGATGAAAGGGACTCCTAGCTATCACTGCCACCTGTGCTTCCACAGATAGGGCCTAATTCAGGAAAACCTCTAATCTGCAAACATGGTCTGTTCAGGCAGTGCAACCCCACTCAGGATTGGTTGCACACCTCCACCCAGACTGGTCAGTTTCCACACCTTAGTCTATCTTGTCTGGTCTAAGTTTCAGCTTACTCGTCTTTGTCCACCTCCAGGCAAGAGTTCCACAATATCCACTTGCTATAACAAATTTTCACAGCCACCAAGAGATTCAATACAAAATAACATGAAATGTTTTTTTATTTAATCTATAACCTTAAATTATGCCATAGAATGATCATCTCATCTTCCAAGAATAATTTATATAGTATTCCTGTTAGTAATAATTTAGTAAATTCTATCCCGGCATTCTATTGCAGTACACAAGGTGCCTTACAACATGATAAAAACAAAACAATGTAAGGTACAAAATATAAAGTGCAATGTAAAGCTTAAAGAGTTACAATTAACACGAATTGTAAAACAGCAAAATTCACAGTAACATCAAAGATCTGGAAAATTTGTTTTTATTTATGTGGATGTATGCTATTATTAATAATTATTATTATATTTATTTATTTATTTACTCGCTCACTCACTCTCCCTGAGTTTTCAGGGCAGGTTACAACAATTTAAAATATATAAAATAAATCCTTAAAAACAATTTTAGAATAACTTGCAACTGATCAATAAGCAGCAGACAGTCTTAAATAATAATAGTATGATGACTGAACAGAGTTTTGTTCAGTTTCTGCTGTATCTCCTCATTTGACTTGCCAAAAGCAGAAGATTTGGAAGACAATTTCCATCACTATCTTTTCCCACGCCAGACCTGCTCACACTTTGTGGAAATGCTTGCAAGTTTTTCTTCAATTCCGTCTTCCTCTTGCTAACTACACAGTCATATCTTGTACAGCCCTGCGGAAGAGCCTATGAATATATTCTGTTTTCCTGTTGAACATAGGAAAACCCCTTATGCTGAGTCAGGCCATTGGTCCATCTAGCTCAGTGCTGTTTACACTGACAGGCAGCACCTCTCGGGGGTTTCAGATAAGGGTATTTTCCAGTCTTATCTGGAGATGCCAGGGATTGGACCTTTTTCAAAGCATGTGCTTCACCACTGAGCTATGGCTCATGACAGCCAATAGAAACATTAGAAGCTGCCTTACACTGAGTCAGACTATTGGGTCATCTAGCTCATTGCTCCCTACTAGGGATGGGATCTGTTGGCTGGTGGTGGTTCGAAAGCATTATCTCGACCTAACAGGTTGGCATCGATTCATTCTGTATCTGCTAGCCACTGCTTTTATTGATCCATGGGGTTTTTTTGCTTGGAAAAAATACTGATATTAATATCAATATTTTTAAAGGAAATATCAATAAACATTTGTACAATCAATGTTTAGAGGCGGATTTTTTTTAAAAAAAAACCATTTTCAAAAGTAGCTGCAGAAATTCACTACATTAAAATCTGATCCTTGGCGATTGAGAATAAGTGAATTGATGGAAAATTTGGTACCGAATCCGAATTGGATGGAATTCGAGCACATCCCTACTCCCTACACTGACTGGAAGTGGCTGTTCAGAGTTTCAGGCAGGAATGTCTTTCCCAGCTATTTCTGCAGATACCCGGGGCTTGAGTATGGTACCTCTGCACGCAAAGCATGTGCTTTTCCATCAAGATGCAGCTCTTCTCCTAAGAACAAAGTAATGCTTTTATAATTATGGCCTTGAAAATGTCACTCCAAGTTTGTATTTCCCTAATTTACGCTTTGCTTTTCCAAAAAAGCTATATATTTTTCAGGAGCTGGTGTCTTGTGTGTATTTTATCTGATGAACTGTGATCTTTACATTTTTATTTTGTCTCTGGTTTTTGGTTTAGTTGATGCTTTTGCATTTTTCAAAATTGTAACAATATTTTTAAAATATCTCCCCTGCAAAAGGCGGCGCTGAGGAAGAGATATTGTAGTTTTAAAAAACTGCATTGCAGATCAGTCCTTTCAATAGTTTTTCTTTGTATTTTGTTCTTAGGAGGACAGTTGTTTTCTGGGCCATAATTGTAAAACCTTTTTGGAAATATGAGTCACCCAGGTTCAAATGTATTTATGTCTCATCAATTTCTGTGGGAGAGAGTTATGCATATGCTTGAGTGTAAAACTAAACATTTGGCAGCTGGCCCAGGTCTCGAACCTCGCTCTCCACCAAACACCTGAAAAGGGGAGAGGATGTGATTTGGAGGGGAAAGCAGCCAGAAGGAGAGGGGGTGCTTAACCCATTCCCTCCCTGCCATTTCTCCCTTTCATTCCTCTCACCCAGTAGCTTTTCTAGCTGGGTCTCCAAATATACAGTATGATTGGTGCAGGGGAGAAGTTAAGCACCTTTTCCCCTGCCTGCCACTACTGCACTCTAGATTGTCACCTCACCCTGCTGTTTTTCAGCTGTCCAGCAGTGACCCACATTTTGGGTCTGTTACCAAACAATTTGTTCCACTCTAACTCTCCCATTAAATCAATGTGACTTTCAAAGTGCTTGATTTTGACAACCAGTGGACATTATCCAGCCCAAAACATTTATTCCTGTTGTCTGCTTGAACTTTATTTGTTTATTGGCTTGTTTATATATATGTGTCTGTGTGTTTATTATTTGGTGCTGCCAGCATTGTCAGCAGGAGACATTTATTTTATGCCTATTATGAGAGCTAATGTTTATTGATGTTAGCAGCTTTATTGCTGTTTTTGAATTTATTTAACTGTGTAAATATTGTGAAGTGGCGTATAATATGCATTAATTTGGTTTTTAAGTTCTGTTGGCTTGGCTTTTTAAAAAAAAATACATTAAAGTCACTTAGCGTAGCGGTATAGCTGTTGCTTTGGCAGAATGTTGTGTAATGGAAAACACAAGTACATTACCAAAGACTGTTGTACAATGGATTGCACAACAACAATCTGCTGTTTCACAGCAAGCTTCCCTTAGTGCAGCTGTTTATTGGATTCCTTTGTTGTACATCTTTTAAAGCCTGCCATGTGCTAGCACAAAGACTCTTGTGCTCATGGACAGAGTCTGTTGGATAAGGCCTATTGTACTGTAGAGACTAAGGCCACATTCACACCATACATTTATTCCACTGTTATTCTTTAAACAGTTTAAACACTCAAGGCTTCCCCCAAAGAACCCTGGGAAGTTTAGTTTGTGAAGAGTGCTGACAGTTGTTAGGAAACTCCCATTCCCTTCACAGAGCTACAATTCACATATGGTTTAACAATCAGTCCCTGAATTGTCACTTTATGTGAAAAATAGGGGTCTCCTAACAACACTTCCCAGGATTCTTTGGGGAAGCCATAACTGTTTAAAGTGGAATACATGTATGGTGTGAATGAGGTCTAAGAGGTGGGAAAGCCCTGGTTCAATTCTCATTCTCATTATTGCTCCCTTCCTGCATTACTGTCATGAAGGAGTGCTCATGTGTTCTTAGGTGAAATTGGGCAAGTAAAGCCTGTACAGTTGTGGTCCCAGGGAAGCATACTGACCTTTGCATGTAAGCTACCTGACTGCAGATACCCATGTCTAACACATGGACATTGACCCCAATGCCCTTTGATAATTTGACCACTCCTAAAGGACAAAGAGGACAAATGAACTGGCTTCTGGACCCCCCTCCTTCCAAACTCATCTGCAAAGCAGAAATTCATAATGCTGGTCTTCCTTTCAGGCTTTTTGTAAGATACCATACCAAGATGATGAATGGGAAATGCTTCATACATTCAGAGAGTGCTATATAATTGCTTAATATTGTTATCTTTTCAATTATTTCTGTAAGCTTTGGTTTACCTCAGGTCTCCTTTCTGCTTCTATGGTTCTTCACCTCTCTCTGTAGACACTGATCAGCTTCCTATCCAAGGAACACTCAGTGAAAGTCAAGAGGTCTCTTCAGAGCAATTAGGCACTCAGGCTGCTATCCTGTGCACACTTTCTGAGGAGTAAGCCCCACTGACATTAAACCGAATTAAGTTGGGCTCTAAATCTTACCCATGGAGGAAGGACAAGGTAGCAAACATGCCTTTTCCACTTCATCCTTTTTAACATTGCACCGTCCCTGTAGCTTCGTCAAAAATGTCAAGCAAACCCAGTCCCATAATTCAAGCAAACTGTAGATGCAATTCAGGGGGCTGGTGGGGATAGCAGGGGAATTTACCATACTGAAATCAGTGGGACATGCAGGCCAGATTTTGCATTTGCACCAGCGGAGGTTTCTCACCTAATAAAAGTAGCAGCTTCAGAAAAGGGGTGTGTGTGATTTTCATCAGAATCTCGGATGAGTGAGGAAAAGTTAAACTCTCCCCCCATCCCACCTCTAGCTACTATCTGATTTCTTTAAAAATGTGTGTTAATTGCATTCACACAATTAATGTCACATCTGGACTCTCCAGTAGGAGGCATTAGAGCAAGGCAAGGAGCACAAGTGATCATTCAGTTGGTGGTGGAGGTGACTATACCTAGCAACCTGAACTCACTTCAGCATCCCCCAAAATAATTTGGAGTTTCCAGTTTGCTGTCAAAATGTAATGTTTCCAATTCATTGCTGTCCTTCCATTAGAGTGTTTCATCCTGATTTTACTTCTTATTAAAGGCCCCTCTGCGGAGGATTGGTTTCCCTCTGCAAAATATAACACTGAGCTGTTAAGACAGTGATGTCTTTTTGAGCATTCAGCTCCAAAGTTTGATGCCTCCTTTTCCTTCTGAAGCAAATCTTGGTAAGATGTACATTTCAGAATCATTAAGGAGAATTTACTTATAGTAAGTACACTGACAAACGAAACAGCAAGCATCTGCTCTTGGTCAAAATTATTTCATTTGTTAAATTGATCTCACTGTTGGCATCTGTGTGCTGAAATCATTGTTCTTCCTACATAAGCTGCTGACGCTATTTCCACTTTTTAAAAGATTTGGAAATAGTCAGGAAGGGACAAAAGAGATTCTAATACATCCCAGGGCAATAAGTGATGGAACACACTGTTCTTGATCTGAGGATGCCTATTAAATTCAAATAGATCCTCTGTTGTATAAGATGTCGTAGGTATTTCTGCGTCACCCTTCACCAATAGTGGGAGCATCACTTTCTTGAAATAAGCACATGGCATATTGGCCTCAGAAAGGGCAAGCTGGAGCCACTCACAGGAACAAAGCAGACGTAATGAGAGACACGACTACAGCTGATTCAATAGCATCTGGTGAAATAAGGTGCATAATGTGATGGCATTACACCCCGCATTTTCACACTGTCACAAATGGCAGCCAGTGAGGGTATTGTGAAAAATTTCTTTGGGGGTTGCCACTGTAGCAGTGGTCGTGAGGGTGAGACAGTACAGTACCCTGTGGCCTTATTTATGGCCCCTAGCCTAGTTTTGTTATGCATATGCAGAGTAATTCAGCAGTCTGAGCTGCAAGTGCCAGTGTATTAAGAAGCAGGTTTTTACCCTGTATTTAGATCGCTGAGACTTAAGACTTAGTAAAATAAGAAAAGCTACTTTATTTATAGAAATACATAGGAAAGGCATACCTAGTTCTAACTAACAAGTTGGAGGTGAAATCCCAGACTTGGGTATTGCCCTCATGGTTCAGGAGAGAGAACAAAGACAGAGATGTCTCCTCTCTCCTTGCACAGTCAAAGAAGAAGAAGGGGCAGGTCAGCTTCCCTGAGCATATCACTTTACAACAGAAGGAAGTTAGAGAAGAGCATAGGTAAAGGTAAGCAAGCCTAGCCAGCTGGAGGGCCCTAACTCTATCTTCCTTCTAGAATACAAACAGGAGTTGCTCTTGCCCCACTTCCAACAGGTTGGATGTATGTTGTTTGGTGGCAGAGTGTGGAAGGAAAGTGATTGGATGCTATGTGGGACGAGAGGCAATGGAAATAGTGGACATAAGGCCCCTCTGGGTGAGAGGGGGAGAAAAAACAGGATGTCAAGAGGCAAATGTGGGTGAATCAAAGTCTGGAGATTTATTGTAAAAATATTTTTAAAAAGTTATTTTTACAATAAATCTCCAGACTTTGGTTCACCCACATTTGCCTCTTGAGATCCTGGTTTTTCTTCCCCTTTTCCTGCTATTTTGGATGTCAACCACTTTTGCTCCACCCTCTGGGTGAGAGCCAGGGTGCACTACCCAGGTGAGAGATGGAGTGAGATCCTTGGATGTAGAAGACTGAGTCTCAGAACCAAACAATTGGACATAGATGCATCATCTGGAACACGTTGATGTTTTGTATGCTATTCTTCCATTTTTGTACTGGTATCATTTACTTGTCTGTTTAGTTTCAGTTATTTAATTATATTAGTTTATTCATATTATTTTATACAATGTAGTTTAGTTTAAGCTGTTAAGTAGGTTAGTTTATTGTGTATTGTTTTGCACAATGTTTGTGTATTGTTTTGCACAATATGGATTTTTTTTGTATTTATTGATATTATGATTGCTCATAATTGTTTCTAGTATGTTTCAAATGGTTATTGTTCATTTGATGTGTTGTGAGCTACTTTGGACTATTTGTGGCATACAGATAAACAGATGATGAAATGCTGAGTGTTGTTGACATCATCGTTCCAATGGATGAAATAAAAAAAAATGTTGAATGTTTTGTGTGCACTTAATCATTTTTCACATAATGCTTCCTACACCATCTCAGCATACAACTGCTTTGCTGGATGAGGCCAGAGAACCAGCAATTTCAGCAGTGGGCAGCTATGTGTCCTTGGAAAGCCACCAAGGGCAAGGAGAAAACTGCCACCCCCTTTGCATCTGGTACAATGGCAGAAAGGGGAGGCAAATGTCCACGATGAAAATTGCCTGCCTTCTCCCTTGCCCCAGCCCCAGCCCCCCCCCCAAATCCATGAGAAGCCAACCTGAGACAAAGCTGGTCTGTCCATTCATTAGACATACTGTATGAGACAAATACATGTTGCTTGCCCCATATGGCTACCAATCACATTGATTTGTATGCTTCCTATTTTACACTGAATTTGAGCAGTGGCGCTGCTAGGGCCAGGCTAGCCAGCGCAGGTGCAAGGTCACCCAAGGGCCTCTATGCAAGCCAGATACCCCTCAAGTGGCTGTAGTGTGTAGCCCTTTGGAGATGGGGGCTCCTCAGAGTGTCATGAGGTCCTCCCTGCCTGCTCCCTTTGCCAACACTTCCTCAAAGAGCTTCATAGCAAACCAACACACCATAACATGTCACTCTGAACCCACTCCAGAGAGTGTGGCTAGCTGCCCTCTTGCCATGCTTCCTAGAGTGGCTCTGGAGCATTCTTTCACTCTGAAGCCCTTCTAGGAAATGTAGACCAAGGAAGCAGGCATAGAGGGCCTCATGTCCTTGTGAACAGTGTGAGTCACATTTTTAAACTATTTTTTTAAGTGAAAGGACCCACAGCCACCTTGTGCATATAAGGGAGGGGCTGCCAACATGGCACCCATACAGGCAATCTCCTCATGTATGCAAAGCCTCGGAGCCACTCCCCCAGTATCCCTTTTGTCATGAGGTGGTGGTGAGGCTGGTTATCTGTTTCTACCCTGAGAAGTGTACTGCCTTCAAGTCAATTCCGACTTATGGCGGCCCTGTGAATAGGGTTTTCATGAGGCTGAGAGGCAGTGACTGGCCCAAGGTCACCCAGTGAGCTTCATGGCTGTGTGGGGATTCGAACCCAGGTTTCCCAGGTCGTAGTCCAACACCTTAACCACTACACCACAGCTAGGGTTGCCAGGTTCTTGGCCTGAGACTGATCCTGTATCTTCGGGAGAAAAGAAAGTCAGCCAAGTGCAGGTGTTCTTGCAACTCTGTAATGAGAAAAACCACAAGGTGGAATTCTCCATCCCCCCTCCACAACTTTTATTTATTTATTTATTATATTTCTATACCGCCCAATAGCTGTAGCTCTCTGGGCGGTGCACAACATAAAAACATCCAATATACAGGTAAAACATATATAAACAACTTAAAAACAGTATACCAAAAGTAGTAGAACATAATTAAACATATAAACAACTACTACACAAGCCTAAAAATATTAAAAGCATATTAAATCAATTAAAAGTATTAAGATGTTAAGTAATTAAGATTACTAAAATATTAAGAGCGTAAGTGCAAATGTAGGTGGTAAAATAGATGTCAAAAATGTTGTTAAAATGCCTGGGAGAACAAAAAGGTTTTTACCTGGCGCCGGAAGGACAGCAATGTTGGCGCCAGGCGTACCTCATCAGGGAGAGAGTTCCCTAGTTCGGGGGCCACCACAGAGAAAGCCCGTTTTCTTGTTGTCACCTTCCGGACTTCTCTCTGGGTGGGCCCCCGAAGGAGGCCCTTCGATGTTGAACGCAGAGTACGGGTAGGTTCATATCGGGAGAGGCGTTCCACCAGGTATTGTGGTCCCAAGCCGTGTAAGGCTTTATAAGTCAAAACCAGCACTTTGAATTGAGCCCGGAAGCATATAGGCAGCCAGTGCAAGCGAGCCAGAATCGGAGTTATATGTTCACACCTCCGAGTCCCTGTTAACAATCTGGCCGCTGCATATTGCACGAGCTGCAGCTTCCGAACTGTCTTCAAAGGCAGCCCCACGTAGAGTGCATTGCAGTAGTCCAATTTTGAGGTTACCAGTGCATGGACAACTGAAGCAAGGTTTTCCCTATCCAGATAGGGGCGTAGTTGGGCCACCAACCGAAGTTGATAGAAAGCATTCCGTGCCACCGAGGCTACTTGTGCCTCTAGTGACAGGGATGGTTCTAAAAGAACTCCCAAACTAAGGACCTGCTCCTTCAGGGGGAGTGCAACCCCGTCCAGAGCAGGTTGAGCCTCTCCCATCTGGTCAGGGGAACCACCCACTAACAGCATCTCAGTCTTATCTGGATTGAGCTTCAATTTATTCGCTCTCATCCAGTCCATTACCGCAGCCAGGCATCGGTTCAGCACCTTGACAGCCTCACCTGAAAAAGATGAACAGGAGAAGTAGAGCTGCGTGTCATCGGCATACTGGTGACAACGCGCTCCAAAACTCCTGATGACCGCACCCAGCGGCTTCATGTAGATGTTAGAAAGCATGGGGGATAGTACTGACCCCTGTGGAACTCCATATTGGAGGACCCAGGGTGCCGAGCCAAACTCCCCCAGCACTACCTTCTGGAGATGACCCGCTAAATAGGAGCAGAACCACTGCCATACAGTACCTCCAACTCCCAAATCAGCAAGTCTCCCCAGAAGGATACCATGCTCGATGGTATCAAAAGCCGCTGAGAGATCAAGGAGAATCAACAGGGTTACACTCTCCCTGTCTTTCTCCCGACAGAGGTCATCATACAGGTCGACCAAGGCCATCTCCGTCCCAAAACCGGGCCTGAACCCCAATTGAAATGGATCTAGATAATCGGTCTCATCCAAGAGTGCCTGGAGCTGGTCCGCGACCACTCTTTCTAGAACCTTGCCCAGGAATGGAACGTTCGCTACCGGCCTGTAATTGTTAAAAGTTTCTGGGTCCAAGGAAGATTTTTTCAGAAGTGGTCTCACCACCGCCTCCTTCAGGCAACCAGGGACCACTCCCTCTTGCAATGAGGCATTAATCACCTCCGTGGCCCAGCCGGCGGTTCCAGCCCTGCTAGCTTTTATCAGCCAAGAGGGGCAGGGATCCAGTATAGAAGTGGTCGCATGCACCTGTCCAAGCACTTTGTCAACGTCCTCGAGCTGTACCAATTGAAACTCATCCAACAAAACATGACCAGGCTGTGCTCCGGATGCCTCATTTAAATCCACTGCTATAACATTGGAGTCCAGGTCCTGACGGATGCAAGAAATTTTGTCCTGGAAGTGCCTGGCAAATTCATTACAACGGGCTTCAAATGGATCTGTCCTGTCCTTAGGGCCAGAATGTAATAGCCCTCGGACAATCTTAAAAAGCTCCGCCAGCCAGCAGATAGAAGATTGAATAGAGGCAGCAAAATGTTGTTTTTTTGCTGCCCGCACTGCCACTAAATATAACTTAGTATAGGCACTTACCTGTGCAAAGTTGCATCCATCAGGAGTTCGTCTCCATCTGCACTCAAGCCGTCTCCTATACTGTTTCATCGCTCTCAGCTCCGGAGTATACCACGCAGCTGTATGAGCTCTACCCAGGAGAGGGCGCTCAGGAGTGATCATGTCAACTGCCCAGGTCACTTCATTTAAAGATACAGAAGACCTCTTGGTTGCCAGGCCCAGCCTCCAAGAGGTCTTCTGTATCTTTAAAAGTTGAGGGGGGAGGGAGAATTCCACCTTGTGGTTTTTCTCATTACAGAGTTGCAAGAACACCTGCACTTGGCTGACTTTCTCTTCTCCTAAAGATACAGGATCAGTCTCAGGCCACGGACCTGGCAACCCTACCACACTGGCTGTAGAAGTAACCTAGAGCTGAAGGAGGAACCTGGTAGAATGATGCTCTTTCCCACATCCTCTATGTATTTTTCAAGGCTCAGATTACTGAATCTCACTTTTACCAAATTGCTTGGAAAAGTGAAATGCACGTGTTCTTTCTTTGGGGGGGGGAGCTGATCCAAGGGGGGGGAAAGAGAGAATTGATCAGAGGTGGTGGCACCTACAGCATTTGCTCAAAAGTAAAAATGTGCCCATGGACCTAAAATGTTGGTTGACTCCTGATCTAAAGTAAGGGTGGAAGGGGGTGAGGGGAGAAACAGAGGGACCCCTGTGAGGCTCCAGGTGCAGAACCCCTCAAACCACGCAGCACTTCTGAATCTGTGAGAGAGTATAATTTCAGAGGACAATATTGTGTCCATGGAATTGCACTGGCTTTGAGCTCCCTTTGATTAGGCCTTGCCTGCATGTTGCATTTTCTATTATCTTCTTGATCTATTGCTGCTGTCATCAGTCTGTGAAGTTCTCTTGTGGATTGCATCTTGTCCCATTGTTTCTCAGCAATATCCTCTTACTAAAACAAAAAAAGTTGTTGCTGTTCCTCTTAACACTCCAGGGCCTATGCAGCTGCAGGGACACTCAAAATCTGCCATCTAACTTAGTTTGACAGCAAAGCTGTCAGCTATGCACTGACAGGCAGGCTTTTTATGAAATGATGATACTTGAAGAATGAGAGGAGAAAGAGTTTGGTGTTTAAGGTACTTGGGGGAGAGAGAAGATAAGTTGGGCATTGCAAGCAACTAGGAATGTTGCCATTTGACTTGGAAATGCACTGACGTTTTTGTCAAAATTATTACTCCCAAAAATGGCAGAACAGCAAGCGATTTATTCTTGACATGGCCAGTTTTGTCTGAAGTTTGTTTTCCCTGTTTGGCTATGGGAGTATCCAAATACTTAGCTTCTCAAAGGAACTGGAAAAATAAAAAGACTACAATTTGGGGGGGCGGGGGTGGTGGTCATCCTGTGCCAAGATACATTACTATTTGGAGGAAGTTTTCTTTTTTCCATATCTGTTTTATTAGTCACCATTAAACTAGATGTAATCAAAATGAGATCTAATAAATAGGTTAAAATACACAAACCATATAAACCACAAATAAAATAAAAGGTTAAAAAAGAAACCAATAATGAAATATCACGACTTACTTATACATAAAGAACGTAACATGCTCCAAAGGACCATCCAGCATCCTGTTCTCACAGTGGCCATGCAGATGTTTGTGGGAAACCTGCAGAACGCAGAATGCTTCAATATGTCAATAAAAGAGGATATATTTTGAAATATTTTCACCATCATCTTATACTCTATTTCCAAACTTCAAAAGAGACCTATTAAACAGCGAAAGCATCACAAGAGGGAGCTATCAGCAGATTCTGGGGATCCCTAAGTTTGCAGAAGTACCAAAAAAATCTTTAGGAGAAAAAAAAATAAGAGGGGGGGAACCTCCAAAGCAGCCCTTAAGCTGGCATGTTGAGAGATTGACAACCAAATAGGAGGAGAAATGGAATGGACGAGCTGCAAAGGGAAGAAGATATACGCAGTGATAAAAAGGGTACAGATGCAGCTGTCTCATTGTCCAGAACCACCATGTCCTCATTCACACTAAGGGCACCTCCAGACTGATGGTTCTTTTGTTTGTTGTGGGTCTCCTTGACACAATAATAGTGCATTAGCGGTAGATTTATATTGGATTCTCCTTACATCATTCTGCTTTGTTAGGTGTTCTGCAATGCTTCCCCAATATTGCTTTCTGGCAGGGCTCTAGCACCACAAAAGCCAGATAAAAAACAACACTCAGAACATTTGTCGTATCAAAAGTTGTGGGATTTCAACAAGAAGTTACAGGATATGCACTGATTGGAAACGAAGCAGCAAATGTCAGTCTACTTGCATCGCCTTGT
This sequence comes from Rhineura floridana, assembly GCF_030035675.1. Classification (NCBI taxonomy): domain Eukaryota; kingdom Metazoa; phylum Chordata; class Lepidosauria; order Squamata; family Rhineuridae; genus Rhineura; species Rhineura floridana. Next base: position 12,950,599 of record NC_084481.1, read on the forward strand.
TACTGCATGTCCTTGTCCACATGTTTGTAGATGACTTACAAACGCATAGGAGGAACACACATTCCAATCTTTGGCTAAGAGTCATGCCATGCCATGGGGCAAATTACCAATCAGACATTAGAACCGAGTTTATAATAAAACAAAAGTTTCCACTATACAGACAGTATTCAGACTGAGCCAACAATTATTTAGTTACACCTACAGGGCATTAGAAAGGGAGAAGGGAGCTAATGTCAGCTACAGAGAGGAAGGGCAATAGATGAAAGGATCTGTGGCGATGCTAATTGAATTAAGGAAGGTCTCAGAGTAGAAGCAACACCTGGCTAAGAGCAGCATGGCTACAGAAAGATCAGGGAAGGCAGAGAAGCAGAAGATGAGTAGTAGGGAAACAGAAGCCCAAAGTCTAAGTATCACAAGTGGAGGGGGAGTAAAAGGTTCTTTTTCTGGGGGAATACCGTGGATCATGAAGTTGTCCTTGGCACCAGGACCACCAGAATTATTTAAACTGTCTTTAGTGAATCTATGATGGGGGAACCCAGGGCAAGTAGAGTCCTTTCAGGTCATTTTACTAGCCACTGTGGGTGATGGGTTGGGAACAGAGGCACTGCCAAGCTGAGTGTTCCTGAGTATATAAAACAGAGAAGTAGATTAGGGTGGGAGGAAAACTGGAGGAAGGGATAGAAAGAGTAACCAAGCTGTAATGTACACATGCATAGTAAGTGCTGCTCCCGCTACTTTGTGGGTATGATGGGCCATGCTTTTTATGGGGTGGGGGGAATAGAACAAGGCATTTTCTTTGCAGAGTGTTTGGAGACTGGCTGTCAATCCAGAGCACTCTCCATACTGAGGGCACTATGCAGGTCACCTTGGTATGGGATATGCTGCCTTTTTTCCTGGTAGTGAGGGACTGAACAATCTCTAGGGAGATAAAATTATAGAAACATAAGTTTGGGGTTTGTTTGCCTTTTCCCATTACCCATGAAACTTGAGTGATAACACTCCAGATGGTTAAGAGCATCTTGTTTTGTAGCTGAGTGAGTACATGTTTGATACTGTACATGTTTGGTGCCTCTGATGTGTAGACTCTTCTAGCACAGCAAGTAAAAAATAAAACTACAAGTATGCAGACAATTCATCCACCAGCCATGGGCTATGTCCTCTTGATTATTTGTTAAACAGTGGGACAGGATAGGGAAAACGATTTTTTCAGTTCTACTCTAAGGTGCATTGATCATTGGCATATTCAAAGGAGATGTGCCACAGATGGGGGGGGGGCTATCATAAAACTTGTTTATTTCAACTTAAAGCACCATGTATATTTGCTGATGATTCATGACAGGAGTAGGATGGTGTGACATATCCTTGGGATATATTCTTTAATCTAGGACTACAAAGGATCATTGCGTAAACCAACTTAAGTGAGTTTTGGATTGCACGTTTTACCACTGGGATTAATAACACAGGGTTTCCATTTGTGGGAAGGCTTCTAAGCATGACCACCAAGATGTACTTAGAACCCCCCTACAGACCTTACAGCTCAATGCACGGAGGTTGGGAATGGGTGGATGGAGCCTTTGAAGTTGACACAACATAACAAGACCTACTCCATGATATTTGGCAGGGGTGAAACAAAGGTCAGTGTGTTCTTGTGCCACTTCTGAAAGAAAGGTAGCAGGGAACAATGGGCCTAAGGCTATAGAGTGACAAAAAGCTACTCTCTTCCAAACAGCTGTTAAAGATGTCCTCTTTTTCAGCATTGGAAAGAATATAATATAATACAATATAATATGAATGGACTGCCTTCAAGTCTATCCTGACTTATGTTGACCCTATGAATAGGGTTTTCATGGTAAGGGGTATTCAGAGAGGGTTTACCATTGCCTTCCTCTGAGGCTGAGAGGCAGTGACTGGCCCAAGATCATCCAGTGAGCTTCATGGCTGTGTGGGGATTCGAACCCTGGTCTCCCAGGTCGTAGTCCAACACTCTAACCACTACACTACACTGGCTCTCTATAATATAATATAATATATAATATAATATAATATAATATAATATAATATAATATAATATAATATAATATAATATAATATAATATAATTAATATGATGTTTCTTGACTGGCCTTGGAGTCTTCCCTTTCCCTTTCCCTCCTATCACTTCTGCCCCTCATATTCAAACAGAGTGACGTGCCTCCCAGGCTCACAGGATGTCACAAGATCCACCCCTCAAGCTTGTAGTTGTCATGCATGTAACATTTGCCCAATTTCTTTCTTCTTCTTAAAGCAAAGCTGCTTGCCGAGGACGGAGAAGTAGTGCTGGTGGTGGGAGGGAGTGCCCAACCCTTTATCTGCCTGCCATTCCCCTACTCTAAATTGTTCATAAGAACATAAGAACATAAGAGCCTGCTGGATCAGGCCAGTGGCCCATCTAGTCCAGCATCCTGTTCTCACAGTGGCCAACCAGGTGCCTGGGGGAAGCCCGCAAGCAGGACCCGAGTGCAAGAACACTCTCCCCTCCTGAGGCTTCCGGCAACTGGTTTTCAGAAGCATGCTGCCTCTGACTAGGGTGGCAGAGCACAGCCATCACAGCTAGTAGCCATTGATAGCCCTGTCCTCCATGAATTTGTCTAATCTTCTTTTAAAGCCATCCAAGCTGGTGGCCATTACTGCATCTTGTGGGAGCAAATTCCATAGTTTAACTATGCGCTGAGTAAAGAAGTACTTCCTTTTGTCTGTCCTGAATCTTCCAACATTCAGCTTCTTTGAATGTCCACGAGTTCTAGTATTATGAGAGAGGGAGAAGAACTTTTCGCTATCCACTTTCTCAATGCCATGCATAATTTTATACACTTCTATCATGTCTCCTCTGACCCGCCTTTTCTCTAAACTAAAAAGCCCCAAATGCTGCAACCTTTCCTCGTAAGGGAGTCGCTCCATCCCCTTGATCCTTCTGGTTGCCCTCTTCTGAACCTTTTCCAACTCTATAATATCCTTTTTGAGATGAGGCGACCAGAACTGTACACAGTATTCCAAATGCGGCCGCACCATAGATTTATACAACGGCATTATGATATCGGCTGTTTTATTTTCAATACCTTTCCTAATTATCCCTAGCATGGAATTTGCCTTTTTCACAGTTGCCACACACTGGGTCGACATTTTCATCGTGCTGTCCACTACAACCCCGAGGTCTCTCTCCTGGTCGGTCACCGCCAGTTCAGACCCCATGAGCGTATATGTGAAATTAAGATTTTTTGCTCCAATATGCATAATTTTACACTTGTTTATATTGAATTGCATTTGCCATTTTTCCGCCCATTCACTCAGTTTGGAGAGGACTTTTTGGAGCTCTTCGCAATCCCTTTTTGTTTTAACAACCCTGAACAATTTAGTGTCGTCAGCAAACTTGGCCACTTCACTGCTCACTCCTAATTTTAGGTCATTAACGAACAAGTTGAAAAGTACAGGTCCCAATACCAATCCTTGAGGGACTCCACTTTCTACAGCCCTCCATTGGGAGAACTGTCCGTTTATTCCTACTCTCTGCTTTCTGCTTCTTAACCAATTCCTTATCCACAAGAGGACCTCTCCTCTTATTCCATGACTGCTAAGCTTCCTCAGAAGTCTTTGGTGAGGTACCTTGTCAAACGCTTTTTGAAAGTCTAAGTACACTATGTCCACTGGATCACCTCTATCTATATGCTTGTTGACACTCTCAAAGAATTCTAATAGGTTACTGAGACAGGACTTTCCCTTGCAGAAGCCATGCTGGCTCTGCTTCAGCAAGGCTTGTTCTTCTATGTGCTTAGTTAATCTAGCTTTAAGAATACTTTCTACCAGTTTTCCAGGGACAGAAGTTAAGCTAACTGGCCTGTAATTTCCGGGATCCCCTCTGGATCCCTTTTTGAAGATTGGCGTTACATTTGCCACTTTCCAGTCCTCAGGCACGGAGGAGGACCCGAGGGACAAGTTACATATTTTAGTTAGCAGATCAGCAATTTCACATTGGATGGAAGATGGAAAATGGAACTAATAGGGATAATAGAACAATGGCTACTGAAATTACTGAACTTAACAGATTCTGATGTGATGGATTAATTGAAATGTTTATTTTGACTATGGTTATGACAATAAGATTATCATAATTAGTAATGAGATGGATTAATCGATATGCTTATCTGGAAAAAAAAATTGATAGATATATTTCTTAAAGAATTGAAACCTCTCTTTGACTTTTTGTGGAAAGAATAAAGTAATGTTTATGAGATTTGATGATTAAGTAAGATAACTACTGGAGGAAAGTGATTTTATAATATGACTTAAGAGACAGGATTGTTATATATTATAGACTTATAACTGATTTGATCTTTGACAAATGGGAAGTCAATATTTTACTCTTTATTTTTTATTTTTGTTTTTTTTTTCTTTTTTTCTTTTTGTTTAACTATTTTTGATTTTGTTTTTTGTCTTTGAATGTTTTATGATTTTGTCTTGTATGTTTTATGAAAATCTGAATAAAAATTATTGAAAAAAAAAAAAGAATACTTTCTACCAGTTTTCCAGGGACAGAAGTTAAGCTAACTGGCCTGTAATTTCCGGGATCCCCTCTGGATCCCTTTTTGAAGATTGGCGTTACATTTGCCACTTTCCAGTCCTCAGGCACGGAGGAGGACCCGAGGGACAAGTTACATATTTTAGTTAGCAGATCAGCAATTTCACATTTGAGTTCTTTGAGAACTCTTGGGTGGATGCCATCCGGGCCCGGTGATTTGTCAGTTTTTATATTGTCCATTAAGCTTAGAACTTCCTCTCTCATTACCACTATTTGTCTCAGTTCCTCAGAATCCCTTCCTGCAAATGTTAGTTCAGGTTCAGGGATCTGCCCTATATCTTCCACTGTGAAGACAGATGCAAAGAATTCATTTAGCTTCTCTGCAATCTCCTTATCGTTCTTTAGTACACCTTTGACTCCCTTATCATCCAAGGGTCCAATTGTCTCCCTAGATGGTCTCCTGCTTTGAATGTATTTATAGAATTTTTTGTTGTTGGTTTTTATGTTCTTAGCAATGTGCTCCTCAAATTCTTTTTTAGCATCCCTTATTGTCTTCTTGCATTTCTTTTGCCAGAGTTTGTGTTCTTTTTTATTTTCTTCATTCGGACAAGACTTCCATATTCTGAAGGAAGACTTTTTGCCTCTAAGAGCTTCCTTGACTTTGCTCGTTAACCATGCTGGCATCTTCTTGGCCCTGGCGGTACCTTTTCTGATCTGCGGTATGCACTCCAGTTGAGCTTCTAATATAGTGTTTTTAAACAACTTCCAAGCATTTTCGAGTGATGTGACCCTCTGGACTTTGTTTTTCAGCTTTCTTTTTACCAATCCCCTCATTTTTGTGAAGTTTCCTCTTTTGAAGTCAAATGTGACCGTGTTGGATTTTCTTGGCAATTGGCCATTTACATGTATGTTTAATTTAATAGCACTGTGGTCACTGCTCCCAATCGGTTCAACAACACTTACATCTCGCACCAGGTCCTGGTCCCCACTGAGGATTAAGTCCAGGGTTGCCGTCCCTCTGGTCGGTTCCATGACCAACCGGTCTAGGGAATAGTCATTTAGAATATCTAGAAACTTTGCTTCTTTGTCATGACTGGAACACATATGCGGCCAGTCTATGTCCGGGTAGTTGAAGTCACCCATTACTACCACATTTCCTAGTTTGGATGCTTCCTCAATTTCATATCTCATCTCAAGGTCTCCCTGAGCATTTTGATCAGGGGGACGATAGATCGTTCCCAGTATTAAGTCCCTCCTGGGGCATGGTATCACCACCCACAACGATTCTGTGGAGGAGTCTGCCTCTTTTGGGGTTTTGAGCTTGCTGGATTCAATGCCTTCTTTCACATATAGAGCGACTCCGCCACCAATACGTCCTTCCCTGTCCTTCCGATATAGTTTATATCCAGGGATAACCATATCCCACTGGTTTTCTCCATTCCACCAGGTCTCCGTTATGCTCACTATATCAATGCTCTCCTCTAAGACCAAGCACTCCAGTTCTCCCATCTTGGTTCGGAGGCTCCTAGCATTAGCGTACAGGCACTTGTAAGCAGTGTCTCTCTTCAAGTGTCTTTGGCACTTGTGGTTAGGCCTGTGGTAATTTTGCTCTTCTGAATTTATATCCTGTGCCCCTGCTCTCACAATGCCTACTTCTAGGCCTACCCCTTTTAACATTTCATCATTTCTTTGGTTTTTATCCCAGGGGGGAGGTTTATTCCCAACCAGACCTTTCTCAGCTCCTGTCGGGTTTCCCCCCTCAGTCAGTTTAAAAGCTGCTCTGCTACCTTTTTAATTTTAAGTGCCAGCAGTCTGGTTCCATTCTGGTTCAAGTGGAGCCCATCCCTTTTGTACAGGCCCGGCTCGTCCCAAAATGTTCCCCAGTGCCTAACAAATCCAAACCCTTCCACCCGACACCATCGTCTCATCCACGCATTGAGATTGCGAAGCTGGGCCTGTCTGGCTGGTCCTGCGTGTGGAACCGGTAGCATTTCAGAGAAAGCCACCTTGGAGGTCCTGGCTTTCAGCATCCTACCTAGCAACCTAAATTTTGCATCCAGGACCTCCCGGCTGCATTTCCCCATGTCGTTGGTGCCAACGTGCACCACGACCACTGACTCCTTCCCAGCACTGTCTACCAAACTATCTAAACGACGGGCGATATCCGCAACCTTCGCACCAGGCAGGCAAAACACCTTGCGGTCTACACGCCCATCACACACCCCACTGTCTATGTTCCTAATGATCGAATCACCCACTACAAGGATCCCTCCACCGCCTGGAGATATATCCTCGGCATGAGAGGATAGCTGCTCATCCCCCAAGAAATGGGTCCCTTCTAAGGGATCGTTTCCCTCTTCCTCAGCTGGATGCTCTCCTTCCCCGAGACCATTGTTCTCCATGATAGCAGGAGAGCTATCATCCTTGGAGTGGGACACAGCTATAATGTCCCTGAAGGCCTCCTCCACACACCTCTCTGCCTCTCTCAGCTTTTCCAGGTCCGCCACCTTGGCCTCAAGGAAATGAAGTCATTCCCGGAGAGCCAGGAGCTCATTGCACTGAGAGCACACCCATGACTTCTGTCCAACAGGCAGATAGTCGTACATGCTGCAGGCGGTGCAAAACACTGGAAAGCCCCCACACCCCTGCTGGCTTCTTACCTGCATAGTTTTGTTTAAGGTTTATTACGTCAATGGGTTGGAGACTGCGGTTTAGTTGAGGTCAGGGAACAGTCGGGCAGAGTAGGGGGCCCTGGCCTCCTCGCCCTGCTGCCAAACTCGCTCTGCTGCTTAACTCGCCTTGACGCTTTGTCAGCTGGGGCTCCCTCTAGCTCGTGGAGCCCACCATGTGCGAGAATGCTTTTCCCAACAGGCCAATTTGTTGCAAGGAAAGAGCTAAACAAAAAATAGTTAAGCACAGTTTCCCTTCCCTGCAGTTTTATATTCAGTATGTGTTTTAAAAAGTTGTTGGGGTTTTCTACATGCATTACAGGGGCAGTTTTGCCTCTATTTTGCAAGTACTGGCATGTAAGCTGAACATTCCATGGAGCTCAAGTTGTCCCATAAGAGCCTTGCTGGGTCAGGCCAATGGGCCATCTAGTCCAGCATCCTGTTCTCACAGTTGCCAACCAGTTGCCCATGGTTTCTGCCATGTTGCAACCCCAAAGAGGCAGGTGTTGCCAAAAATGTAGTCTGATTTAACCACATGGGCACAAGATGCAAAGGTTAGAAGTGTTGGCTGGAGTAACCACACAATACCAAGTAACATGTGATTAGGACTTTAGCCTCTTCTCCCTGATTACAGGAGCAACACTTTTCACAAATACATCCCTCTCTGCTGGCTGTCCGTGGACGCACACCCAGACACACACACACACAAGCTTTCTGTGCTAATGTGGTCTGACCCCCCCCCCCATCAGTGGCTGCTGATGTCCACAAATACTGGTGGGAAATCCACAAACCCCCAATAGGGATGGAATATCCACTAAATTGGACTTAGTACCGGATTTTGACTGAATCCAACAGTCTGCTGTATTTTCGGACCAGCACTGATTTCTTGCAGCAGGCTGCAGCTGTAATCAGCACAGCTTCCCCACCCAATTCCCCCCCCGATTGTACGTAATTATTTTCATAATTACAATGGCTATTATCCATTAACTTCCATGGATTGACATAAGCAGTTAAGTGAAAAATTACATAATTTTTTTTGCCACCAAAAAAACAATAGCAGACCGAATAGGCAAGTGCATAGGCAAGCGGGAACAAAAAAAATGGCAGATCAGGATTGAGCGTCGGACTGTTGGAATACAAGAGGATCGGAACTAGGCAGCAAACCCCATCCCTAACCCCCAGTAAGCATTGTGACTCATATACACTTTTGGCAGAGCTTGGAAAAGTTACTTTTTTGAACTACAGCTCCCATCAGCCTAATCCAGTGTCCATGTTGCCTAGGGCTGATGGGAGTTGTAATTCAAAAAAGTAACTTTTCCAAGCTCTGACTTTTGGATCCAATGGTCCCAAAGACAACCCTTCTTTTTTCTCCCCCATCACATAGATACTCTGTCCTGTTCTGCATTTTTCTCTTGGGGCTTAGCTGAATCCATCACTGCCTCTTCTTCCTTCAGTCCTAGTAGAGCTATAGCTGTTTGCCATATCCATGACTAAACAAAATTGCTGTGCAGCATTAAATTGAATTCTGAATTCATTATATCAACAAGAAAAATACATTGCAAAAAATCTTGAAAGAATGTGCGTTATGATGCATTGCCTGTCTCAGTTCTAAAGACAGAAACACCTCCTGGTAGGCAGAGAAATTAAATTTCTATCTATCAACAGCCTCACAACGATTACAAACAAATATGTAATTCAGATAACTTGTGAGAGTGAATAACTGAATCCCTTTTTACAAAAAATTCTGGACAAGACAAACAGCTTATTCCCCATTGCGCAATGTAAATTTCAAGTGTTCCCAAGTTTCCTGAGAAAAGGACCCACTTTATTTTAAAGGATATTCTCCTTCAGCTGATCTGCCCTCTTCCCCATGTATAGGGTACAAAAGCCATTCAACCCTTCCCCAAATCTGCATACACCCATAAATAATTTCTAGCCTCTGTCACTTCTAGCATTCACACACCTTCAAGTCATCAGTCACTGCAAAGCTTCAGGTTTTGTCCTTTCTCATCCAGAATAGATACTGTGGGGTTTGGTGTGTGCTGTGCACATGCGCATGTGCGCTCACACAGAGAGAAAGTCCTGGCCCACCCCCATTCCTTAGACTTGGGATAGTGGGTCTCATGTGAAAACCCCTAACACACACCAAATAAAATCAAATAAAAACAATGGCCAACCTGATGCCTCTGAGAAGCATGCTGCCTCTGATCCTTGAATTAGCATATAGCAAACATGACTACCCATGGTCACTACTGATAGCGTTTTCCTCCATGAATTTGTCTATTTCCCCTTTCAAAGCCATCTGTGTTGGTGGCCATTACAACTTGGCCTCACAGGTTCTATGAGCTGTGTGAAGAAGTGTTTTTGTGTTCATATGTATTATGGTATGATATTAGTCAAATATACCATCCCAACTGCCTCAAAGAGGCATCCTTATGAATTCTTTCAGGGCTGCAATGTCTCCTAATATCACAGAGTGATAAATGTGTATCTGCTCATCTCACAGCATGCTATCTAGTAAACACTTGATGAAAACAAGCAGCTTTGATATGTAAAACTCCAATGAGAAGCTGCATGTAGAAGGGGAGGGAACACACACACACACACACACACACACACACACGAGCCCCTGGAAGAGCATTATTTATTTCAAAAAGGAAAGGAAAGGGATTTCAAAAGACAAGAGGAGCCAGTTTGCCAGCTCCACTACCTTGCTATAGTGCTGTTAGATAATTTAATAATCTTATGGAGGGGCTCTCTTTAGATAGTAATGTGTATCAATTCACTTACTTCTAAATGTGGTAAATCAGTCATGCTATGTCTGAGGGCCCTCTTGCTCACTTTGCTAACTGGGGCTCTGGACCTCTGCCCCAAAGACCTGTCCTGATGGCAGCACTGAGAAGGGAATTGCACATCTTTTCTATGGCAACAGATGCTCAAGTTAAAGACGGTTGCTTAGAAAACTACTGCATCTCTAGTGAACTGCACATATTTCCTCTATAGTTGTGGAAGTGTCCTAAGAAAGGCTAGGGCCCCTTTATTCATTTTTATAAAACTGTAATGCTTTTTTTATACAGCCATGCTTATTAATTATTTCAGATTTTATTTTAGTCTTCAAACAGAGACTAAGTGTTTAGCTGAGCTGATTCTCAGTCCTGTGGTTGCTGAAGCAAAGGGATTATTTTTGCTCTTCCCAGACTTGACTGGATACCATCCACAGAATATGGCCAGACTGTAAACAGATTGTGCTGGCAGGTTGTATCAGCATTCTGTTTGTTTATCACTCCAGTTCATGAACCAAGTAGCCAGTGGACGGGAGAATGTGAACATAACACCAAATCAATGCTTAACATTTTTAGGAAACGTATAAGCTTCTTTTAATTTGTGGAGTATGAAAGTTGAGATTCAGTGAAAAGCCAGTGTGGTATAGTGATTAGAATTCAGATTAGGACCTGGCAGATCCAGGTTCAAATCCCCACTCAGCCATGAAGGTCACTGGGTGACCCGGGGCCAGTGATTCTCTCAGTCTGACCTAACTCCCAGGGTTGTTGTTGTGTGGATAAAGAGGGAGGAGAGAACCATTTATGCCACCTTTGGGAAGAGTGGGATATAAATCTAATGATATCACATGATATAAACCTAATTACTGTGATGTACTGGCGAATTATAAATTGACTCTTAAAATTTTTAAAAAGAAAGATCTGGAGATCAGTGGAAATCTGGTTGAAAGTGACCATTCAGTGTGCTTTGGCAGTCTGAATAGAGAAAGGCAAGTGTCAGGTTAGGTTAGAGAAGGTACTGAAAACAAAACAGTAAGCATCATTTATGGCACATTCACATTTGAAATATAAGTGCAATCCTGATAAGCCTCAAAAAGGATATACAGTAGGGCCCCACTCATACTGCGGCTTACGTTCTGGACCCCCACTGTAAAGCGAAAACCGCTTGAATAGAATGGCGTGCGATGCCCAAAAACCACCGTAAAAGAAGAACAAGCGCCGTATGAATGGGGCTTTAGTCTAATTGCGTCTAACTGAGACCGCTGCCTTAGTGAAACGCTGTAAAGCGAAGCGCTGTAAAGCGGGGCCCTACTGTAGAAGAGCTTAAGTAGCTACAAAAAGAATTGTAATGATCTTATGAAAAAGAGTAAGCAGGAGGTGGTGGAGGAGGTGCCTCCAGTCCATTCACACATTACCTTGTTGATGAAAGAACACATGGAATGCAACCAATTATGGCTCTCCTTGCTGACTGTTTTACCCAGGAAGCAACTAGGCTTCCAGTATGTAGCTGAGAAAGTGACTCTGGCTATTGACCCTAGCACTCTCTCTACAGTTCCCATCAGCTGCTGCCACTGCCATTTGTCTTGATCACTGGAAGAAGACAATGGCATGGGTCTCCCATGGGCATCTGGCTGGCCACTGTGAGAACAGAGTGTTGGACAAGATAGGCCTTTGGCTTGATCCAGCAGGGCTCCTCTTATGTTCTTATACAGCAGAATGAGGTGGTAGAGTGGACTATACTACTTCAAGTTGCAGGTGCCTTTTTTAAATGACCCCCCCCCATTTTTTTAAAGAAATCCCTGTGTTGGAGAATTTTTGGGTTCTTTGGACTGAGGGTCCTTGAAGAAATTTGAAGACATAGGCTTGAAGCAAAAAGGTAGGCCTTCTTTCTTTACCAGCGTATGCAGGGTCAGCTTCCCAGAGAGTCTGGAGAGGACTGCAATGCAGCACAGTCTGCATGGATCTTTTATACAGTACTAAATACACATGTGAAATGAGTTTACCAATCCCACAAGTTCCTTCCCACATAACGTAACAGTTCCTCCTCTTTGCAATATTTCCAAACCAATCAGAAGACATTAGGTAATTCTACTCTCTGGTTACATGGACTTGTGTACAGGTAATTTGTAATTGTCTTAATATACTTTCTCCAATTTTCTGTCTGTCTTACTAATATCACCATTGTTCTGCTGTCTCCCATGACTAATGCTTTTCCAGGCCAGTTGAAATCAGTTACTCCCATACACTACATTCTACTATTGTGAGTGGGACTTCATGCAGACCAGTACTTTCATTGTTCCTGCTTGGCCAGGCTGACCCAGGTACACCTGGAGAAATTACAACATGTTCCTTAATGATACCAGGCTGGGTTTGGCTCGCTCAACTTAGGATGACTGGAAGTTTATGAGCGAGAGCCAATATGGTGTAGTGATTAAAGTGTTGGACTATGACCTGGGAGACCAGGGTGTCCCCCATGACTAATGCTTTTCCAGGCCAGTTGAAACCAGTTACTAACATGCACTACATTCTACTATTGTGAGTGGGCCTTCACGCAGACCCAGTATTGTTCCTGCTCGGCCAGGCTGACCCAGGTACACCTGGAGATATTCCAACATGTTCCTTAACGATACCAGGCTGGGTTTGGCTTGCTCAACTTAGGGTGACTGGAAATTCATGAGCACCACAGTTTTATTAGTTTGCTATAGGGGCTCTTATTTCTTATATTTTCTTAGAAATCCCATTCCTACTTAAAGAAACTGCATAGCTATAGATAAGGATTATGATTATAATGCTGGACTATGACTGAAGATCACACAGTTAAGAAAAAGCACTGGGTGATTCTGAGCCAGCCACTATCTCTCAGCCCCAGAAGAATGGAAAAGGCAAACTACCTACAAATACCTTTTTACCATGAAAACCCACTTACAGAGTTTGTATTCTATTAAATGAAACACATCATTTTAAAACTCAAAGTTTCTCTCATTACTGTTTTGATAAGGTTACTAAGGTTTTCCACTAGTCGGAGCCTTTGTTCTACAGAATACCAGAATAAGAACAATATATATATTGATTGCCAACAAATAATTACTTTCCCAGGATCAAACAGTTTGAAACATCAATCATAGATTACATGCTCATTTGCTTCCAAACAATATACTCATTAATTAAAGTCAGTCACACACAGGCCTGTCTTGGCAAAAGCAGGAGTTCAAGGTGAGGTGAATTTGACAATTGCCTGCTATCAAGGCCATACTCACAGGCCTGGTTTAATGCTAGAATTTTAGGATTCTCAAAGTATATTTCTTAACCTATATATCTGGAAATGGACTGCCTTCAAGTCGATCCCGACTTATGGTGACCCTATGAATAGGGTTTTCATGGTAAGTGGTATTCAGAGGTGGTTTCCCATTGCCTTCCTCTGAGGCCGAGAGGCAGTGACTGGCCCAAGGTCACCCAGTGAGCTTCATGGCTGTGTGGGGATTCGAACCCTGGTCTCCCAGGTCATAGTCCAACACCTTAACCACTACACCACACTGGCTCTCCCAACCTATATATCTATATCCATATAAAAAAATATGAGGATAGAAATATATGAATACTCCATAATTTTAACTAAAACCTTCCATCTTTACCCTGGGAAGATCTAACTAGCACACCCAGCACTTGTTACATTCTCACTACATGCGTGCTTCCTTGCTCATAAACAATACAGTCATTAATCAAAAGTTAACACGTCTGTTTGCTTCATTTCATGAGCTGAGAAGTTCAAGCTGAACTTGCTTTTCTGTGAGACTGGATTTTAGGGGGTCCCAAAGACCTGTGGGCCCTTTTGCTTAATTCCTTTCTGATTTTGTTATATTTTATAAACCTATATTTTCTTATACCTTTGTTTATATGTGTGGATATATAAAAATTCTCCATTACCTGCAGAGGGGTAACCCCTAAAATATAAGCGAGAAAGGCTCTAGTCTAGTTCTCTCCCTGCTGTGACAGCTTTCTAATTGCAGGGAGTTTTTTTTAAAAGGTGATCATTCAAAAATGTAGGCTGAAGTGATGCCATCCATTTTACCACCTCAGAACTCTCTCACCTCATATGTAGACAAGGACAAGTTGTTGTCTCTAGGTAGCCACACTTGGCAATGGTGAAGAATCAGCACAGCATTCATTTCCCCTGAGGAAGCAAGCTCTGAAACTGACTCTCAGCTCCATATTGACTGACACTCAAATAGGTGGCGGAATCAAGGGATTAGTTTCACACATTTCATCCTGAAAAGATTCTTGTATGAACCACCCCCCTCCCCCCGGGAGTGACTACAGAACCTTATAACCTCTATCTATAACTTCATGAGTGGTGTGATGAAAGTGAATACAGAAAAATTATTCACTTCATCTCCACATTGATAAGCAATAGCATCAAGTAAGAAAAGTAGTTCTTCAGTCAACATTTAATCCACCCATGGAGCTCATTGCCACAAATGTAGTACGAGGAGTCATCTTAAGTGGCTTTTAAAAATGGCTTATATAGAGGATGGGTTCAGTTGCTTGCCTTTGCTCCAGCCCAACTTCGGTGCCACAATTGATGCAGTTTCTGAGGAATTGTCAAAGCAAGATTTGGTATTGTTTGGGTTCCGTTTCAATTACTGTAGCATGCTCTGGCTGCCAATGGCCTCTCCAAGGTATTGGGGAAAGGATCTTTCCCAGTGCTGCTGCATGGAATCTTTTAATTGGAGATCCTGGGAATTGAACCAGCCATCATTATGGATACAAAACATTCTCATGTGAATGTTAACATGCTTACCATGCTATTCAAGAAGATAATTTTCCTTTTGTAAATAACTTTGTACTGAATTGAGTAAGTCGAGATGCAGAGACAATGCACTGATACAACACAAAGAACAGTAGAGTCAACTATCAACATGTAAACATTACGTGCTGGACTATTTCCCCAAAGGCAAAGACAGTGCACCATAATAAATAATCTAAAACGAACAATGGACTGATGAAGCTGTGAATAATTAATGAATATTTATATTCCAATCTAATTATGAAAACTACATCAGTGCTTGCCTGTTGATTTTGCCTCTGCACGCAAAACATTTATATATGCAATGAATAGCATGCTAAATCCCTGCCCTTATAAGTGAACTAAGCTTTGCCAAATAACTCATCTGACCAGTAAAATAAATACTCACTGTTACCTTTCTCACATTGATTAATAAATGCTAAGTCATGCTTGCATGCATTTTTAGATTTTCTTCCTTCACTGTCAGAGGAATCACAAGAGGGGCGAGAGCTTTTGCACTCAGGTTCTGATTGGCCACTGTGAGAACAGGATACTGAACTAGATGGGCCTCATCCAGCAGGACTCTTCTTTTGAGGATCCTTTTGTTCTTACGTAGATAGTTGATAGAACATGCTGCCGTCTACTAGCTAGGCAGACCATACAATCCACCTAGGCAAAGCCTGTCTACTTACCAACAGAAACAGGCAAAAACAGCACTGGTGGGAACTGTAAGTATCTCAGTGAATTGTGTTGGGAAACTAACAAATTGCTATGCTGGTCTAAACGGGCCTTTGGTCTGATCCAGCAGGGTCTCTCTTATCATTCATTTATTCATTCATAAAATTTCTAAACAGCCTTCACCCAGGGCAAATTACTACAGTATAATATACCATTATAAAACCAGCAAACAGTTAGAATTATAAAAATAAATAAAATTGTTCCAGTCAGAACAGAACAGTATAAATTCAGCAGAAAAAAATACCTTAACTCTCAAAGGCTAGGATAAACATGTGCATCTTCAGCATATGACAAAATCTATACAATAAAGGTGATAGACTCACCTCTGTGGGGAGGAAGTTCCACTATTAACGTTCTTATGATTCACACAGATACATGGTAAGCCATGGCTAGAAAATCCTGTGGCAACTTGTTCTCTGTGTGATCATCATGTGTCATGTTTGCATCTTGGGGGACCATATATCCTATTTTACAGTTAAGGATTGTCATGAACAGTCCTCTGTTTGAAGAAGTCCTTGATTCGAAGGGTTGCCCAGTACACATCCTGTTTAAACATAAAGGGCCCTAAAGAAGTGAAGGCTGTGGCCTTGAAATTGCCCACCACCAATTAATATCAGCAGACAGCAGACTTAGCAGGCACACAAATAATTTGGTCAGAGTTTTCCCCACTATGGTATCATATCTCTATTTCAATTATAACAATTATTTCTAACATATACATATAAATTAGCAAATGCAAATATTATGCAAATCTATGTCTATTGTCATCTTTTCTGGTGAAGTGTATTTACAATTTTGTGATGTTAGGAGTTGTAATTTTGAGACAATGCCTCAAACAAGCAAACAAAAGCCTGTTTCTAGAACCCCCCTACCCCAGATCATGGGTTGGGCTACAGCAATGGTTCTCAAAAATGGAATTCAGAGGCTGATAGTTTGCTACAACGTTATCAGGTTTTCACAACTGTCAGCAATAGCAGACATGTACACTGGCATTTGTTGTTGTTATGTGCCTTCAAGTCGATTACGACTTATGGGGGCCCTATGAATCAGCAACCTCCAAGAGCATCTGTCATGAACCACCCTGTTCAGATCTTGTAAGTTCAGGTCTGTGGCTTCCTTGATGGAATCAATCCATCTCTTGTTTGGCCTTCTTCTTTTTCTACTCCCTTCTGTTTTTCCCAGCATTATTGTCTTTTCTAGTGAATCATGTCTTCTCATTATGTGTCCAACGTATGATAACCTCAGTTTCATCATTTTAGCTTCTAGTGATAGTTCTGGTTTCATTTGTTCTAACACCCAATTATTTGTCTTTTTCGCAGTCCATGGTATCCACAAAGCTCTTCTCCAACACGTTTCAAATGAGTTGATTTTTCTCTTATCCGCTTTTGTACACTGGCAAACATGAAACAAAAAAAGGTGTTCTTTCTGTCAGTAACAGTTTCTCTGGACAATTTAAAAGGACAATTATTATTTATTTTTTATTATTTTTAATAGATTTTCTCTTGGCCAGGCAGATTGATAGATATTTATTTGCATCAATTACCAGCCATTGCAATTTGTATACAAAGCATAAACATATAAACACAATTAAGCAGATAAAATTGCCAAATTAAATTAAAAAATATACAAATGAAAACTCAGAGAGCATCACCATCATGGCCCTTATTGAATGGCAGCCACTAAAATGTTTGCAGTCTTTTGCTATCACCAGCTTACTTTATTCATAAGAATAAAACCTGCATAATAATTAGCTGAATGCCCTGGATGAAATAATAATAGTGGGGTGATTAGGTCTTTATACAAATCTCTGTAACAAGTGGAAAACAGCAATACATGAGCCAATGTTTCAGTACTGCAGTCTCCACATGGACGTACATGATCTTGACCCTCAAGAACTGCCGAAGGCAACACATTCAATAATGTCTCTCAAGTTCTCCTGTTTTTAAAATAGTTCCTGTAGATTAGATGCCATTGGTATGACATCCTCACTAGCAAATGGAAGAGAACAGAAGAGAAGAGAAAACTTAATTATTCTAGAGTCATTTGACTTGGAAAAGCATTGGAAAGAGCAGTCTCTGTGGATTATCATCATCATCATCATCACCACCACCTTCACCATTCTTAACGCACCTTTCCTCCAAAGAGCTCCAAATGATCCCCTCCCACCTGTTTTTCCTTCCCAACACCCCTGTGAGGTAGGTTCAGTTAAAAGATAAGGACTGGTCCAAGGTCATCTAGTGAGGTTCAGGGCTGAGTGGAGATTTGAACCTGGTCTCTTCCCCTGTCCTTGTTCAAGGCTCTAACCACTACAGCACACTGGATCTACAGTTAAAAGTGTTTATGGGTCAGTGTGTTAGCATTAGAGCTCCCAAAGAAGTTTGGTTGTTGGGACTTCTCAGAAAGAGGCATATTTCCCCTGAGGCACAGTTGGCATTTCATCTACCACAGTCCAGGGACGGAAAGCATTTTCAGCTGCAAAACTTAAGTGGTGCTAGAGAGCAAATCAGGGATGAGTAGGTAGGAGGGGAGTTGCTTAATGGACCCAACAAGAGTAGAACTCGTTCATAATATGCCTTGAGGCTTGCAGGATCTATTTTCTTTGCTTACTAGAAGCCTGAGATACAAAGGCGATGACACTCTCCCTCTGGAGGCTGAAATTAGTACCTATGACAATGGCTATTCTCCATCACCTTCTCTCACAGCTCTTCACCTGCAAACCTCCATGCAGGCTGCCTCGAGAGATTGAGGGATAGCCCACTTCTCAGCCGCGGTTCCTCCTTTGGTGGTTCTTCCTCAGGCCAGATTTTCAGGGTCCTGCAGCAAGGCCACCAACTTTTGCCCTTTCCCCCTTCTCCTCAGATTTCTTCTCTCTGCTGAGAATGTTGGAATATACATGGTTCAACTCCAACTTGTGGGCTGAGGCTACATGGGGTTAAAAATGGTAGCTAGAGAGGAGACCTCTTGGTTGCTAGGCTATACCTGTCCTTTGATCTCTTGCTGTCTCTTCCTTCCTGCTAGACTAATATGCAGAGGATGTTGATCCCAGTTCCTTCCCTCCTTCCCATGTCGTCTTCTTTCTCTTGAGAGGGGAGCAGACATATTCCTTTGTCTCTCCCTCTCCTCCAAGCATGAGGGCAGACACTGGGCTCAGTGTTTGCTGCTCCAACTTAGCTAGTTAGCTAGATATAGAACTCTTTCCTATCAAGCATGTACTTCCAGAATAAAGCAGTTATTTCTTATTTTAAAGTCTCTGTCTGACTGATTTGCAGGGAAGGTATAATCTTTAGCAAGGATTCAAACACACACATATAAGCTTGCTCAGAACTCTCCGTTCCCAGCATCGCGACTCTCCGACAGAGAATAGACCACTTACTTTTAGGAGGTGGTAGAAGAGCCTCCTTGTCATCTGCTGGCTCTGGAAAGATCTTGTTCTTTTTGGAGAAAAATCCAAACTTCCTGGGATGGATCCTGGCAGAATCTGCAGCACCTCTGGGTTGGTCGCTGCCTCCTCCTCCTCCTGCTGCATCACATTTGGTCCGCCTTTGGCAACAGATTGTTCATAGCTTTGAAAACCTAGAACAGAACAAGGAAAAATTGAGCAATGGGGCTTGCAGTACCCTCTATCTCTATGTGCCTACACTGAGCTTGTCCATGTAAAGTCTCAAGGCTTTACACGAATGCATTGCCCTAAGCAAATAACAATGGGTATCTTGTCAAGAGAGTGCTTGACTGTCTTGATGAGGAGGAGCCAACATGGTGCCCTCCAAATGTTGTTGAACTCAAGTACTTAATCGCAGGGTGTGTGGCTATCTGTCTGGAAGGCTGTAGATGCATCCTCCAGCAGGTGTGAGACTAGATGACCCCAAAGTCTCTTCCAAGTCTATCATTCTATGGTAGTTCCACTGCCCAAATTTCTACGCTTTACAGTAGCTAATACTTTTGGATGATTTTCATATACTGTGCACATTCTCTGTTCTGTGCCATTTACGTTCCATTTAAGTGTGTCTGTTGGATGGGAGGAGGCATTTGGCAATTTTCAATGGAATAGGGGGTGAAGGGGTTTCCCCTGACCTGTAGTAACAATTCATAGACCTCCCCTCCCTCCCACTTAGAAATATTTCTGCAAACACACTTGGTTGTGTTTCTCTACCCACTGGCTGATGAAATACTGTGGATGGTTGGTATTCTAGATGTTTGCTTATCATGAGCTTTTCCTTCTACATCTTACTAAAGGCAGTGCAAGCTGCCAAGCGCCTAACACAGAGGCGGAGCTTCAGAATAAAGGCCACGTGACCAAAAGGAGTGTCTGATATTAAATGCTGAGGGGGGGAACTTATGCCCCTGCCACAAGGTATTTTGGTGGTTCCTTTTCCGTGTAGGTGGCATCTTCAGCTCCTTCCTTTGCTGATACATCTGTGACAGTGTCTTACTAAAGCATTTAAACCAGTCCTGATCTTCATCTTTTTAAAAATGACTCTGCCTTGGCTGGGGAAGCAGGAACCCCTCTAAGACTACTAGAGATGAACCAGAAGGCAGGAGCTGCTAGGAAACCCTACTTACATATCTCTCTCTTTCTCTCTCCTTGCTTGCTCAGTCAATTATTGGCTCGCTTTCCAAGAAGAAAGACTCTCACTCTCTACTAGCCACAAAGCTCAGTAGAGAAATGCTCTCCCAAAGGACCTCTGCTCAGCCGGAGGGCGAGTGTCACAATGGAGGGCCGGTCACAAGGGCGTGTCACAATGAGCTTCGCGACCCGGCAACCAGGGCCATTGAGCAAGCCAGCCACCAGGGGGACTTCTCCTCTCGGGTGGCAGTTGTTGGTGTGGCTTTTCCACCACATGAAACCTTTTGATTACATGCATATTGCTTTAGATTCAGTCTAGATTTGTTCAGGCATTGACTCTTCACAGCACGTTCTGTCTTCCTCCTTAGTTTCCCAACCACACACCATTTCTCCATCATTTCTGCCAAATCTCACAGGGACTCAATGCCTTTCAGTGTCATGGCATTGCTGTTTGTCACTGAAAAAACAGGTGTGTACAGATATGGTGGGTCACATCACTACATGCAGGAAAAAACAAATAAAAATTGTTCATGACAGTTGTGCAATGTCGAAGAATAGGTGGGAAAGGGTTTTTTCTACTTTTTTGCTGTAACTACCTCCCACTCCACTTTCCCTTGCTATGGTGTTCCAGAAATGCGTTTACTCTCAAGAAGGGTTAAGCAAACGTCTCCTGCTCCCACTCCTGTGCTCCAGATTACCCCCTTCTAAAATGGTTTTTCTCTGACAAAAGCATCTGTCAGGATTTGTTTATACTTGTTGTCTTGTTCTTTTGCCTTAAACCTGGAAACCCTGAGTCCATTGTCAGAAAGGGAGACGGGCAGATAATGCAGGCTAAACATGGAGATACACAGACATCAGAATTAAAGTTAAAAACATAATACTAATCAAAATACAATAATGAAAATAACCGCATTTCCATACATACAAAGTAGGAACAACATAAAGGTACCCTGATTTTCACTAGTATATCTCACCCTTCCACAAGAGCTTGGACAATTTCATTTAAGTTTATATTGAGAGTATGGAAATAAAAAATGGCCCAGTATGCTTTGGGGCCAGATGATCTTTAGTGTTGAGAATGTGTGTGTACAGAGACATATATAAAAGCTCCTAATTTCAGCCATGTGTGTTGATGGGTATGCACTTCTTCTATGCCGAAGGTCCATGTGAAGGCTGTTCTCAGCCGAACTGACCTTTTATTTCAACCCTCGGTAGACTTTTGGAAAACATGGTATTGTTGACAACTTCCCTCAACATATATGTTTGTAAACAGTCCACAACTACCCATTAGCTCATCTAGTGGATACTGGAGGAATCATCACATCTGCTTCCACTGATGCCATAATCTCAATAGTGCATTAACATGTAGATGGAGCCTGCTCAACTAGCTTGCAATTTGTTATTAGGACAACTGCCTAGGCTTGTTCTGCTCTGGTCATGTGTGTGTTTTCAGACTACGGCATCTGCAATTTGTGGGACTTCCTATTAGCCTGAGCAGCACAGGAAGCGATATGGATTGGTTCTGTGGATTTCGTATTATGATTAAGGATAAACCATGATTTTTTGAAACTAACTCAAAGAGATTGCTTTTAACTGGCAACATCTACCGTCTATTTCTGTGAACAAAACACTTCTCTTTCAGGAAATGCTGAAAAAAGGTCAGAGTAATATATGACTGATTGTTTCAAAATGCACCCCCCCACAGATATTACTGATCAAGTCATGATGTGCTGATTGATAGGTTTATATGCTGATATATTTAAATTCCACTTGAAAAGAAGTGTTTTAAGCTGGGTGAAAGAAATATTTTATGAACTTTGGACTCATCTACATGGTGGTTTACTACGTGGGGTATTCATACATAATTCTGTACCCAGGTAGAAGCCCTCTGTACCTTGGTTCAGCTGCTCTTGAGAAAGAGTCTACATGTGGTGATCTGAAAAATCACCATGTGTACAGGTACCCTTCTGGACCTGTTCACACGTTACAGCCAAAGAGTGTACAGTCCGTGTACCCCGGTACACAAGTAGTTGGGCTGTACACTCGTACAGTTATTCACATGTAACATTCAACAAGTGTACAGTCTCCATTATATACACATTTGCTGCCAGGAAAAGAAAATGGCTTCAATGACACTTATTAAATGCACCATTGAAGCAATTCCCTTTTGCTGGCAACAAGGCACGGCATGCTGATTCCTGAAACTGTTTCCTGTCAAGGGGTACATTCAGTAGTTTTGGCAGAAACAGGAATATAGTTTTACTCTTTTCATTTTTCCTGCAGATTCTTATTTTTTTAAAATAGAAACACCAGCTTTTAAAAAGAAAATACCAACCTGTAACTATCAATAATTATAGTTATTAAAATATTGCATTTTTCATTGCCTGTTATTAGAGCATATATGGTTTTTGATGGAGGCTTTCATGGAACAATCCTATACATGTCTAGACAGTCCTATAGAGATCAATAGGACTTACTCATAGATAAATCTGTGAAAGTGCAGACCTAAATATATTGAATATTTATATATAAAAATATTTTGAGGAGGAGGGGGCTGTAACAAAAACAAGCTGCTTAAAAGAGTATGATGAAATGATTCTTCCAACATGGTACACCTGGTTCTTTCTTGAGGATATCATATGTTTTATTACACAAAACTACATTCAAAATATAAATGTGGGGAAATTATTTATCAATTGGGCTTTTCAGCCTGCTGCTCCTCCTGTAACATACTCTGTCCCCTGAAAAGCCTTTCTTGGTATTTGGGAAACAGGAAAGCTCTGGGCTGTTGTTTTTATGGTTTTTCAGTGGAAATGTTTGTAGCTCAGTATCAAAAAGTGGACTTCCATGTGGAGAGCTATGGCGACAGCTGCTCCCTCGCTCAGCTCCCTTGATTGCTGATTATTATTGGCCTCTATTGCAATTCTACTGAACAGGTCAGAGCAATTAAGTTTGTCCGAGGAAGTTTATTTACCTCTGTGGCTCAACAGACGTTTGTTCTGTGTGGGGGTGTTTATATACAAGAGCAGAGCTTGGAAGTAACTAGTTACAAGTAACAAATTACTTGTAATTCATTACTTTTTTGAGTAACGAGTGGGTAATTCCTTTACATTTTGATTGTAATAGAGCTAGGAGTAATTTTACTACTTTTGTGGAGTAATTGTAACCTTTCCAGAATTACTTTTGGGCATTACTTGGGGGAGAGCAGGGGAAGTCTTCTGCTCCTCTGATTTGTGGATGAAAATCATGTGCCTCAAACTGGGCTTCTGTGCAGTGTTGCTCTTTCCTCATGCTCTGTGGATGGGCAGGAGGCAATGAGGGAGGAGGCGGAGAGTGAGACGGGGTAGAGTGGAGAAAACAATTATTTAAAAAAAGTATAGTGGTGGTGAAGAATGGAGTGGAGGGAAAAAGGATCTGGAGGTCAAGAACATGGATAAAGGAGGAGAAGGAGGCAGCAGCAGAATGGAGATAAAGAACTGTGGAGGTGAAAGATGACAACGTGTGTGTGAGTGTGTGTGTGAGAGAGAGTGTGTGTGAATACTGTGTTTGCACTTGGCACACGAAGTGGCCTTCACCACCCTCTCTGGCTACTGTGCTGTATTTGCAGTATTTTAACTTTTTTGCATCTCAGGGGAAAATGTTTGCTTGGGTGAGTGTCCCTTAGTTGGTGGCAGGGCAGGATCTGGGAGGTGATTAAATGAGAGAGATTATGCTGGCTGGCTGAGTGGGGGGGTTGCACTTGGTTTGATGTGCAAAGATCTGAGTAGTGGCCTCAGCCTCCCTCCCCACCCCCCTTACCAGCGGAGAGACCACCACTGCTATCTTATGAATAAAAATAATTATTCTACTACCTCTGTATGTGTTTATTTTTAATGTTGTTTTAGGCTACTCAGATATGCAGCAGCCAAGGCCAGCACCTTGTAGGCTTTTTTTAAAAAGTAACTGAAATGTAATTGTAGTGATTACTTTGGAGGAAATGTAAAGTAATCAGTTACTTTCAGAGCAATTGTAATTGTAACGGTAATTACTACTTTTTGGGACCATGTAACTGTAACTGCAATTTATTACTTTTTAAAAGTAATCTTCCAAGCTCTGTACAAGAGTACTGGGAGGATGTGCTCTAACTGCATGCAGCTATCTTAAGCAACTGGCAGCACTCTCTCCCCAAACACCATTACCCTGCTGCTTATCTGGGCGGGCTATTGACAAAGAAAGATCAAAGTCCCTTTGGAGTCTATAATTATAAAAGCCTCAGAGCATTAAGAGGCCAGGGAAGCCCTGAGACTAACACGCCAGGTGCTGAATTGATTGCTCTCTACTGCTACCAGTCAGCTGAGGTACTAGGGGGCTTAAAGCTGCAGGCTCTGAAACGGATAGAGCCCAACGCTCTCAACAATTACCCATGGCCAACCGATAAGAAAATCACAGCTGAAATTGATATAGCCATGGTACTAACAAGAACGGGATATCGTACACTGGGAATTCCCCTCTCCCAGGCAACTCCCTCTAACAAGCACGGTATACAAACGAAAATTACCCAATTCCTTGCGGAGACGAGGGAGGAGAAGTGCAGGGAGAAAGAACATGCCAGCCTTGACTAGTCTGTGGACATCAAGGGTAATTTGTTAGACTGTCATGATAACGAGGACAATATTAACCTTGCTTGTGAACTTTCGCTGGCAAAGGTGGCATTACAACTAACCTCACCCTGTGTACTAACTCCGGCCACCTCAGTTAACAGGAGCAACAAATTAAGCCCCCAGCATCCATCGCAATGGTCCTACTATGAAAACTATGCAACCAATCAGGAATCATTGGTGTATTCAGCCCCCTCGCCTACAGAGGGCCCCTCAATTGATGGACAGCTCTCCCTGATCTCAAAAGTCATCGAGTTAATAAAATCCTTTTTGGATAAAAGTAATAGCCTGTTAACTACCCTCACAGAACTTTTAATGGCGGTGAATCCGGTACAACTTAGAGAGGGGCCGATAAGCCAGACAAGCATGAATAAGCCCATCAAGTATAATTTAAGGACATTAAACAACAGAGGACTAAACAAAACGTCTAGGAAAAAGGGATCTAGTATACTGAAAAAGTGTAAAAACGTCAAGAACCCAAAGCCCCCAAAAATATAAGAAAATGGAATTTCGGAAACTGTTCGGACACCTAACCCCTGAGCCTAACCAGAAAACTCTCCAATGGGACTATACGACCTGCAGAAACATGAAAAGCTCTAAGGACAAGGTCGTATTGCATTCTCCTAATATCCCTGATCCTATTCTGCACCTAGCTTCTCATTCTCTAGTTCCTAGGGCTAAAATAATCTCACAGGGTGAGACCATCACCAACTCCTCATCTGAAATCAACAGTGACAAGGAGAAGTTGTCTTGTGGAAAACAAATGGAACCTAATTCTGATCCGGACTAAACTGGTGTTGTGCAATTTCTACAAACCCAGGGGAATTCTGACTCAAGAAGAACGAAAATCTCATCTTATAAAAGTTCTAAAGCAGATACTACCGGGCATGTTTTCACTAGCCGATATAGTCCAAGTCGAATACCTTTATTATGATGGACTTAATGCTAGAGCGATGATCACCTTTAAAGACTGGAGCTTAGCCAACGCCTGCTATGCTCACAGAGATGCTTTTCTCAGGCTTAACATCTCTGTTTTGCAAGTCTTTGAGAATGCAGCTCCCCCCCTTGGTGCTGATCTCCCTCTCCCCCAATTATCCACGCAACACTGAAGTGGAGGAAGTGCCTAACTCCACGAATTTAATAACAGCGAATATGAGCAAATATTTTCTCCACTCAAATGCTGACCAGGATATAAGTGCCTGTATGCTAACTGAGGATGTCGGGGATGCAAGTAAAGCTCAGTTCTCCGGCAACGAGGCAGGCTTTTTTGACAAGGAGGAACTTAGATTATTCAATTCGTTTGGAGCTTTACCAGCTGTAGCCCAAACAGAAATTATAGCATGGCTGGAATCCCTAACATCCCGCCTGACATCACTTTGTCTCGCTAAAAGTGGATCAAAAAAAGAAAGCCTCAATGCTGTAGTAAAACATTCAATTCCAACTCCAAGAGAGACCTGTCCGAAGGTCTTGAAGGAAGTGCAAGATGGAGTGCCCGGGGCGTGTAGGCTCCAGGTTTTGGTGGATGTGAATCCTGTAGCCAGCATCCTTCCCTGCGGTGATATCTTGAATATCTCTAAATGCATACCTACCAGCAACAATCTTGTGAGGACAAAAGTGATCCCCTCCTGGTTAGAGATGAGAAGGCTGGACCCGACGGAATTGGGTATGCCGGAACCAACACTCCCCACAAATGGAAAACCCGAACACAAACTCTAGTCGACCAGACTCCAATGTCAGCAGGTGGAGCCCACGTTTGGAGGAGATTGAGCTTCTTGAAAAAGACATTGAGGTTGCAGAGAGCTACGGAGTCAATTCTAAAGTGGGAAATAAACATCTCAGCACCGAAACTGGAAAAGCACTGAGCTCTAGCGTAGACCTTATCGAACTCTCCCACCAATGCTCCTCCCCAGGCCTAAGTGGACCCCAGTGGGCAGGAAAGCCTAAGCAGCCACAGAAGGACGTGTTTGGTGTTGTGGCATCTAAAAAAGAACAGGGTAGCCATAGGAATGAAATGACAGGAAAGTCTTTCACTCCCCTCTCCTGGTCAAACGAGCAAGTCTCTTTACTGTCATGGAACATTGCCAGCTGGGCGAACAAGAGCTATGCCCCCTCTTTTTTTTTGCTTTTCTCAATGCACAAGACATCATCTTAGTACAAAAGACCTGGCTCCGTGAGGAATTAGTCCTGAGTGACTTTGTAGCCTATTCACTCGAGGCAGCTCCCAGTGACAGAGGGGGGCGCCCTAAAGGAGGCTTAGCCATGCTAGTGTCGACCAAACTTGGTGGTCTTTTTATCTCAAAGATAGGAGAGCTGGAAAATCTTGTGATGGCCCTGCTGCTCAAACTCCCTTCTTTTCATCTACTGTTGTTTAACATTTACCTCCCCACTTGCACCGGAAACTCCTAATAAAGGGTATCTGGAGAAAATTGCAGGAATTTATTGCTAAACTGATGAGAGAATACCCTGAGGCATATATTATCCTGGCTGGGGACTTTAACGCAAGGATAGGTCCCAATGATGCAGCCCTATATTCTCATTTCCATCTGGCCCCACTGGAAGTCGAGTTGACACATCTCCTCCTGACCAGGCAATCCAAGGATAGTAGATGCAACTATACTGGACTTTACCTTATACAGTTGATAAATAGCTTAGACCTGACGATATTGAACGGGAGCGTGGTAGGTGATAGGTGTGGAAATTTACTTGTATTAAGTCTTCAGGGGCCTCAAAGATTGATTATATCGTGGTCTCATGCAGCTTTTTAGTACGTGGGGACGTGTAGTGAGAGTGACCATCTGCCCCTGATCCTTTCTCTTGATTTGGGGAACCAGCTGCAACAGGTGCCCCCCGAGCCTATGCTAAATCTAACTGCTGAACAAAGGGCTCTGTGTATTAAATGGACCCCCAAATTAGCAAATAATTTATCAATTTTTTTGCATTCGGCTGGTCCTTCCAGCTTGCGTGAGTCCTTATTATCCACCAAGGCCCCCGAGGTAGTTGTAGATCTCTTCCAGGAGATGATCAGTTCCTCTGACGCACAATTGACACCCAGAAACCTAAAAAAGCCGTACGCTTCTTTACTTGGCTCCAAATCCTGGTTTGACCAGGAAAGCATGGACTTAAAGAATTACCTTGTGGATAAATATAAATTATATAGAAGTCTTGAGTTAACTTCCATGCCTGCTGAATACCTGGAGCTAAAGAAAAGTTATAAATCTTTAATTAAGCAAAAAAAGAAGCAGACCCAATGAGAGGCGTGGCAAAACTTAATAAACGCCGCTAGAACAAAGGACACGGCCACATTCTGGAGACTGGTCTCCAGGGGATGGCAGTCTAATTTTGCTAGTACGGATTTCTACATCTCACCTAGTGCTTGGGAATCTCACTTCAGATCCATCTTTTCGAAGGGGCAATGTACTTCGTCTTAAGGCTGGGAGGATATCAACACTCTTCCTACTTGGCCCCCAGTGTCTATCTCTGAAATTACCTCTCTTCTTAACAACCTTAAACCGGGCAAGGCCCCCGGGGGTGATAATACCCCCCCGGAACTTTTAAAGGACAACATAAGGTGGTGGGCGCCAATCTTGGCAGCCTTATTCACATCTATCGATCAAACAGGCTACATCCTGGAGGATTGGAAATTAGTCATTACAATCCCTATTTTTAAAAAAGGAAATAGAGCCAACCCGGCAAATTACCAACTGATCAGCTTGCTAAGTATCAGCAGCAAGCTCTACGCAACCCACCTTTTAGGGAAACTAACGGATTGGATGGAGGCTGAAAATATCTTAGCTGACGAACAAGCCGGCTTCAGAGTAGGACGATCCACGGTAGACCAGTGTTTGGTGCTCCAACATCTGGTGGATAAGTACACCTCAAAGTCCAGGGGATCTCTCTACGCGGCATTTATAGATTTCAAGGCAGCTTTCGATCTGATCCCCAAGGACAGACTCTGGAGCAAACTAAGGGAGACCAATATTGACAAGTGATTAATAACTCTCATCCGGAGTCTTTACGACAACACCTATCTAAAGGTGAGATGTAACCGTGCTGGTCACTTGACTCCCCCGATTCCAACTATTAATGGTGTCAAACAGGGCTGTGTACTCGCCCCTACCCTTTTCAACTTTTACATCAATTCTTTAATTACCAGTTTAGCAGCAGTGAACTCTCACCCTCCCAAATTGGCCAGCAGATCGATACCTGCCTTGCTTTATGCCGACGACGCGGTTCTCCTGTCCCTAACGACCTTAGGACTCCGGCGCCTTTTGAGAGCGCTAACTGCTTACTGTAAGATAGAGAGGCTCAAAATCAACTATAATAAATCCAAGATCCAGGTCTTCACCTGAAAAAGGTCCAAACATGGATGGCAGTTAAATGATCATTGGATCGAACAAGTCTCAACCTTTAGATACCTAGGAATATTATTTCACTCCTCAGGATCGTGGTCTGCACATATGAATAACGCAGCCGAGAATGCACACAGAAGTGCGAGAGCAGTACTTGCCTTTTATTTTCTCTAAAGGCGGCCAGTTCATCCCCTCGGTCCTACAGGTGTTTAATGCTAAGGTCCTCTCCCAAATGTTATACAGCTCACAGCTCTGTATACAGAGCGCTTACTCTGTACTTGAGTGTATACAATCTAGATTTTTCAAAAGCATCCTCGGTGTCCCTAACTGTGTTCCAAACATAGTGTTGCACTTAAAACACAGGGCGCTTTTGGTAGAGACTCATGCCTGGATTTACAGGTTTAACCTTTGGCTAAAATTGTTATTCCTCCCCTCAGGGCTTGCCCCACTAATTTTGGTAGACACTTTGCAATCATGGTGGCAAACCACTGTAACTAATAAATTACACTCTGTTGGTTTATCGAGGGAGGTGGTGCTAGGCCTAGGTTACCATAAGGCCAAGGAAGTCATCTGCCAACGTACCAGAAATATAGAGCTACAAAATAACTTGAGTTGTGTGGCTGCATACTCCTTCTACCAGCTCAGGGTGATTCTCTTTGCATCTGTGGGCTACCTAACTAATTTGAGTATTGCCAAATATAGAAAATCATTTACACTGGCACGACTCAATGTCCTTCCTCAGCGCTCCTGGAAGGAAGGTACAACAAAATCCCGGTGCGGTGGAAACCACGGAACACGTTTTATTACACTGCCCATTATATTATGATCTCTGTGATCTTTTTATCTCCCCCTGTCTGGCCAAAATGCCGAGAGCCCTTGAGGCAACATATGTCTATAGTTTACTCGAGGATCGCTGCCCCGGGGTTACAGATTTGGTAGCGAAATTCTGTGCAGCAGCTATCGCTCGCAGGAGGGCTATAGTTAAATATTTTAAAACGTCTATCTAGTTTTATTGGCAACAGTTTTAACCTCAGTTTGCAAACTGAGCTTTTACTTTGTAAATACTTATTTTATAAGTGAACTGTTTTGTATTGTTATGCTGGGCTATGACTGGAAATAAACTATTCAGTCATTCATTCAGTATCAAAAAGTGATATTCAGTATCTCTTTTTATGATCTATGTCAGCGGTTCCCAAGCTTTATGAGTACGGGTAATGGAGAATTTTATATATCCACATATATAAACATAGATATTAGAAAATATGTTTTAAAATTAAGAATACTTGTGGGAAATAGGAATAGATCTGTGTGTGGAAAGACTATGAGCTCATCTCAGTTCTGATAACCCTGTGCTCAGCAACTTCTCAGAGACGCCATGTTCTTTCATACTAGATGTATGTCTTTTGCAGCTGGCTGTACTTGGTGGTTCTAGTAAAACACAGGGTAGATCCCAGACTCTGCAACAGCAGTGCTCTCTCAGTAACAGCAGCATTGCTACTCACTGAATAGGATGGGGCAAAGTGCCTGCAAGTTCAGGGCTGGTGGTACCACCATCCTGCAGCAGGTGGACACACACCTGCAAGCTTGTGCTGCATTCCACCAAAGTATCCCAACCTTGCCATCTCTGTGCCACTGCCATTCCCCCCCCCCATGTCTCACTGCTGACCTACGTCATCAAATTATTGGAAGAGTCTTGGCTATATTCTCTTTCTTGACCTATAGGAGGAAATAGAAAGCACACAACAGAATTTACCTTACCACTGATTTCAATAGGTTTTAAAAGACCAAGGAAGAGAAGTATAGTGCGTAATTTATATTGAATTTATAGAGGTACTGTAGTGTACAGGTTCTGCAAAAGCAAAAGCCAGAGTACTGGGCTAGGGCCTGGGAGACCTGGATTCAAACCCTCATTCAGCCATGAAACTCACTGGGTGACTTTTGGGCTTGTCACCTTCTCAGCCTAAACTACCTCATAGGGCTATTCTGAGGATATATTGGGGAGGTGCAGAACTACGTATGCCACACCGAACTCTTTGCAGGAAAGTTGAGACATAAAGGAAATAAGGCATTATAACAAGCTGAAGTTGAACCCTGATAAGACCGAGGTACTACTTGTGGGGGACAAGAGAAGGTTGGGCGACATTGACCTGAAGTTCAACGGGGTGAGTTTACCCCTAAAGGACCAGGTCCGCAGCCTTGGGGTTGTGCTTGATTCCAGGCTGTCCATGGAGGCTCAGATTTCGGCAGTGAGCCGGGCAGCCTGGTACCAACTACACCTCATACGAAGGCTGCAACCCTACCTTCCTGTTCACCAGCTCCCACTAGTGGTACACGCCCTGGTCACCTCTCGTTTGGACTACTGCAATGCGCTCTACGTGGGGTTACCCTTGAAAACAGTCCGGAAATTACAACTGATACAAAATGCGGCGGCTCGACTACTTACGAATAGTCGCCGACGAGATCACATCACACCAGTGTTGTTCGACCTACACTGGCTACCAGTTGTTTTCCGAGCCCAATTCAAGGTGTTGGTATTGACCTTTAAATCCCTACACGGTTCCAGCCCAGTTTATCTTACGGAGCGCCTTCAACGCCACCAATTATGCCGCCCGACAAGATCGGCCACACAGGGCCTTCTCTCAATCCCGCCAACAAAAACAGCCAGATTGGCGGGTACAAGAGAGAGGGCGTTCTCAGTGGCGGCCCCCATTCTTTGGAACTCCCTCCCACAAGATCTCCGGCACGCCTCTTCCCTAAATGTGTTTCGGAAAGCCTTAAAGACCTGGCTCTTTCAGCAGGCCTTCGGGGTATCCGGGGAGGGTTAATTGTTATAACTGAAATGCCTCCTGCCCAGTTTTAATATTGTTGCTGCAGATGTGTTTTTTTTTTTTTATGTTGTATTACTGTATTTTATCAATTGTATTTTAACAATTTTGTAAGTCACCTAGAGTGGCCATTGGCCAGATAGGCGACGAAGAAATTAAATTTATTATTATTATTATTAAATAAGATTAAGGCTACAATCCTATGCACAATCACTTGAGAGTAAGCTCCATTGAACTGTGAAAGTTACTTTTGATAAACTTGCTTAGGATTATGTTGTTAAGATACAAGGGATGACTATTACCCAAAGTTTCTATTATTTATTGATAACTATAATTTCTGATCAATGCATTACCTAGCCATTAAGTTATTTTATTATTGCAGTTGTGACTGTAGCCACAGGGGGTTTGGAGCAAGTTTAAAGCAGACTTTTTGGAATCTATTTGTGGCACTATCCTGAAGAATAGGTGTACTATTCATAACAAGCAACAATAAGAATCACATGATGACACACTGAATATTTAACAGACATTATAAATTTTATATTTATTGATAAATCACCTAGTATTTAAAGGAAAGGATCAAATTTAGAAGTTAAAGACTGTAATTCTATGTTCACTTTCACTTCAGAAGTAACCCCCAATAAACTCAGTGGAACTTACTTCTGAATAAACATGGTTAGGACTGAACTGTAACTTCAGATTCCTAAGTCTTTCTCCCCATCCCCTTTACTAGATTACTGGTACATCCTCCCATCTTCTCTCCAGATAGCAATTTTCACTTGTCTGAGCCCACAGGGGCCACACAAGTTCTGCTTCAGAGTCTTAGGAACCCCTACCAGCCTTTTCTCTCTTCATTACCTCTCTGCTGTCCTTTCACCTCTCTCTGCATTCCTCTCAAAGTGATGCTGCAATCCTATCCCAACCCCACTTACCTGGGAGTAAGTTTCACTGAGCTCAGTGGGACTCACTTCTGAGTAAGCATGGCTAGGACTGTTTTGCGAGCAGACACATAGGCAAACTCCCCTCCCTTTCTCTGCCCCCCCCCCAATCTGTTTCTTGTAAGGGGCTGGAATCCTAATCCTTCTTACCTGGGATTAATTCCCACCAAACTGAATGGGATATACTTTAGAGTAGGCACAGAGTTAGGATTGTACTATGAATGTAATCAAACTTAATTTTGTAAAAATTAACAATGTAAACAGTCCTTGCCTAGCTCTAGCTTCTCTGACAGAACTTGTGCTTTTTTAGGCAATCTTAACTCCACTTACCTGTGAGTAAGCCCCATTGAACTGAAATTTACTTCTGAGTAGACATTTTTAGAATTACAGTGTGAGCCCTCAGAATCTCTCCCCCTTCTCTCTCTTCACTAGTTTTTTGATTACTGCTTCCTTCTGCCCTTCTCTCAAAATAGCAGTTTTCACTTGTCTGAGCACACAAGAGGCTTTAACTCCATTTAAGTTTGTAAAACAATCTCTTTTTTTTAAAAAATCAACAATTTAAACAGTTCACTCCTAGATCTAGTTTGCTGACAAGTCTCTCTCGCATTTTTAGGCACTCCATTTACCTGGGAGTAAGCCCCACTGAACTCTGTGGGATTTACTTCTTGGTAGACATTTTTCTCCTCCGTGGCGCAGAGTGGTAAGCGGCGGTAATGCAGCCGAAAGCTCTGCTCATGGCCGGAGTTCGATTCCAACTGATGGGGGGTAAAGAAAGGCCAGGGATGGAACTGGCAATCCCACCCCATATATACGGTCTGCCTAGTAAACATGGAAAGACGTCACCCTAAGAGTCAGAAACGACTCGGACTGCAAGTGCGGGGACACCTTTACCTTAAGACATTTTTCCACCTTCCTTCCCTCAAGCTCATTGCTAGCACACAGAAGCTCTGCTCCACTTACCTGGGAGTAAGCCCCACTGAACTCAGTGGGATTTACTTCTGAGTAGACATTTTTAAAATTCAAATATGAATTCTCCAAAGGTTTCTCCTCTCCCGCATTTTTTTCTCCTTCCTTCCCTCAAACTCAATCATTGGCAGCACACAGAAGCACTGAACTCAATAGGACTTCTAAGTTTGTTGTTATGTGCCTCCAAGTCGACTACGACTTATGGTGACCCTATGAATCAGTGACCTCCAAGAGCATCTGTCATGAACCACCCTGTTCAGATCTTGTAAGTTCAGGTCTGTGGATTCCCTTATGGAATCAATCCATCTCTTGTTTGGCCTTCCTCTTTTTCTACTCCCTTCTGTTTTCCCCAGCATTATTATCTTTTCTAATGAATCATGTCTTCTCATGATGTGTCCAACGTATGATAACCTCAGTTTCATCATTTTAGCTTCTAGTGATAGTTCTGGTTTAATTTGTTCTAACACCCAATTATTTGTCTTTTTCGCAGTCTATGGTATCCGCAAAGCTCTCCTCCACCACCGCATTTCAAATTTTTCTCTTACCCGCTTTTTTAACTGTCCAACTTTCACATCCATACATAGAGATCGGAAATACCATGATCTGAATGATCCTGACTTTAGTGTTCAGTGATACATCTTTGCATTTGAGGACCTTTTCTAGTTCTCTCACAGCTGCCCTCCCCAGTCCTAGCCTTCTTCTGATTTCTTGACTATTGTCTCCATTTTGGTTAATGACCGTGCCAAGGTATTGACAATCCTTAACAAGTTAAATGTCCTCATTGTCAACTGTAAAGTTATATAAATCTTCTGTTGTCATTGCTTTAGTCTTTTTGACTTTCAGCTGTAGTCCTGCTTTTGCGCTTTCCTCTTTAACTTTCATCAGCATTCGTTTCAAATCATTACTGGTTTCTGCTAGTAGTATGGTATTGTCTGCATATCTTAAATTATTGATATTCCTCCAATTTTCACACCTCCTTCATCTTGGTCCAATCCTGCTTTCCATATGATATGTTCTGCATATAGATTAAATAAATAGGGAGATAAAATATACCCCTGTCTCACACCCTTTCCGATGGGGAACCAATCGGTTTTTCTATATTCTGTCCTTACAGTAGCCTCTTGTCCAGAGTATAGGTTGCGCATCAGGATAATCAGATGCTGTGGCACCCCCATTTCTTTTAAAGCATTCCATAGTTTTTCATGATCTACACATTCAAAGGCTTTGCTGTAATCTATAAAGCACAGGGTGATTTTCTTCTGAAATTCCTTGCTCCGTTCCATTATCCAACGTATGTTTGTGATATGATCTCTGGTGCCTCTTCCCTTTCTAAATGCAGCTTGGACATCTGGCATTTCTCACTCCATATGTGGTAAGAGCCTTTGTTGTGGAATCTTGAGCATTACCTTACTTGCATGGGATATTAAGGCAATAGTTTGATAATTACTGCATTCCCTGGGATCCCCTTTCTTTGGAATTGGGATGTATATGGAACGCTCCCAGTTTGTGGGCCATTGTTTTGTTTTCCATATTTCTTGACAGATTTTTGTCAAAATTTGGACAGATTCAGTCTCAGTAGCTTGTAGCAACTCTATTGGTATGCCATCTATTCCTGGTGATTTGTTTCTTCCAAGTATTTTAAGAGCAGCTTTCACCTCGCATTCTAAAATTTCTGGTTCTTCATCATATGGTTCTTCTGTGAATGAATTTGTCATCCTGGCATCTCTTTCATAGAGTTCTTCAGTGTATTGCTTCCATCTTCCTTTTATTTCATCTCAGTCAGTCAGTGTGTTCCCCTGTTGATTATTCAACATTCCTACTCTTGGTTTAAATTCCCCTTTCATTTCTCTAATCTTTTGGAACAGGGCTCTTGTTCTACGCTTTTTGTTGTCCTCTTCTGTTTCTATACAGTAACTATTGTAATAGTTCTCTTTGTCCCTACGTACTAGTCGCTGTATTGTTGCATTTAGGGTTCTGACTGTGTTTCTATCTCCTTTTGCTTTTGCTTTCCTTCTCTCTTTAACCATTTGAAGAGTTTCTTCAGTCATCCATAGTGGTCTTTCTCTCTTTTTAACTAGAGGTATTGTCTTTTTGCATTCTTCCTTGGTAATGTCTCTGACTTCATTCCATAGTTCTTCTGGTTCTCTGTCAACTAAGTTTAAAGCCTCAAATCTGTTCCTTATTTGATCTTTATATGCTTCTGGGATGTTATTTAAATTGTATTTTGGCATTACGATTGCTTTGTTGTTCTTCTTTAGCTTTACTCTGATTTTTGATACGACCAGTTCATGATCTGTACCGCAGTCTGCTCCTGGTCTTGTTTTTGCAGAAAGTGTGGAACTTCTCCACCTTCTGCTACCAATTATATAATCAATTTGATTCCTATATTGACCATCTGGTGATGTCCATGTGTACAGTCATCTCTTCGGTTGCTCAAAAAATGTGTTTGCAAGAAACAAATTATTGGCTTCACAGAATTCAATAAGTCTTTCTTCTGCTTCATTTCTGTCTCCTAGGCCCCATTTCCCCACAATTCCTAATTCTTCTCTGTTCCCTGCTTTTGCATTCCAATCCCCCATGATTATCAGCACATCTTGTTGTGGTGTGTGATCTATTTCTTCCTGTACTTCTGCATAAAATCTCTCCAATTCCTCTTCTGTGTTTGTTGTTGGAGCATAGACTTGGATGATGGTTATGTTGATAGGTTTCCCATTTAATCTCATTGATACCACTCGCTCAGACCTTGCATTGTAGCTCCTAATTGCTCTTGCTACATCACTTCTCACTATTAAAGCAACTCCGTTTCTTCTTAATTTCTCATTTCCTGCATAAAATATTTTGTAGTTGCCTGATTGAAAATGTCCCATTCCCGTCCATTTTAGTTCGCTCACACCAATTATTGTAATGTTGATGCGTTCCATTTCCTGCTTGACAATTTCTAACTTTCCCTGGTTCATGCTTCTCACATTCCATGTTCCTATTGTGTGCGTCGTACAACTCTGGACTATCCTTTTGCATCTGTGCGCATCAGCCTCTGGGCTTCCTTTCGGCTTTGACCCAGCTGCATCATTAGTCACAGCGCTACTCGTACTTGTCCTTTGTTCTTCCCCAGTAGCTTGGTGAGTGTCTTCTGACCTGGGGGTCTCATCTTCCAGCACTATCTCGTGTTGCATTTTGGATACTCTGTTCATAGGGTTTTTGTGGTAAGAGATATTCAGAGGTGGTTTACCATTGCCTTCCTCTGAGTTTGGATACATCTTAGGCTGATGTTTCAGCTTTGACCATTCCGCCTTGGGTGCCCCTGCTAGGAGTCTAGCCTCTTGGTCTAGACTCCTGACGGCATTGCTCTTAGCTTCTTCAACACACTCAACCCCCCTCACCACATTAAGGTATACATCCTAGAGGAGGGGACCTCTGAGTAGACTTTTTAAAAATTGCAGTGAGTCCTTCAAAGCTTCCCCCCCCCCATTTTTTGCCTCTTTCCTTCCCTCAAGCTCATTCGTTGCCAGCACACAGAAGCACTGCTTCAGGCTGGTCTCCTTTCCCTCTTTCTTGCCCTTGCCTCCATTTTAGCCTTAATCCTCTTTCCGGCTCCCTGGCTCCAGCAATTTATATTTCCTTGAGTTCATTACTGATTGGCAGCAGCAGCTGCTGCTGCTCCTAGAACAAAGCCTCAGGCTGTCCCTGGGGAGAAAAACTAATTGCTCACAATCAGCTCCACATGGACAGCATGCAGGGAGAATCAACTCGTGAACAAAAGACTTTTTTTTCCAGGGTACTGGTACACGTGGTGATTTTTCAAATTTATTTATTTATTTATTTATTTATGTCATTTTTATACCGCTTTATATTATTTGGAAAACAAATCTCAAATCTCAAACCAGCACATGTAGACTCTTTCTCAAGAGCAGCTGTACCCAGGTACAGGGGACTTCTATCTGGATGCAGAGTAACGTGTGAATACCCCCAGGGAGTGGGGGAGGGAGCAACCTATTTCTGGTTCATGTTAGTTTCATGTGTTCATTCATGAGTCAATTCTGTTCTGTTTCCTCATTAATCTTAGAACTTATTATTTTAAAAATCCACATAAAAACACTTTAAATATTTTCTCATGAAATGTGCATTTCTCAATGTATTTTATATTAAATATGCATTTGTATACACATTTTGATATTTTTGTGTGAAATATCCAAAAGGATAGCTATGTTCCAATCCGTACATCATCATATCGTCATCACTGCCCATCCTTCACCATTAGGTTTCAGGGCCAGTTACAGAAATTTAAAATACAATATTAATACCCATTAAAACGATCACAGGAATGGGGTGGGTCTTGAAAACATACATCTTATTAGCCGAAGGCCAGGGTAAAGAGGTGCTTCTTTAGCATTCACTGAAAACTGTATCACAAAGGTGCCAGGCGCACCTCTGTGGGGACGGAATTCTACAGCTTAGGGGCTGCCACGGAGAACACTCTCTCCCGGACTGCCATCTCCCAGACTTCTGAGGGTGGCGGTGCTACCAAGAAGGTCAGTTCATATCAGAATATGAAAAGAATTAAAGTCCTCAAGCTTCCCTACTTGTAGGTAGGTGCTGCACAAATATCCATACAAAACTGGCATGAATAGCTTTGTTGGCTGATAGAACATCAATATTTGAGAGTTCATTCACCAAAAAGTTCATGCTGAACAGCAGTAGAAATCAGCATCAGTCCACAAGCATCCCAGGCTGGGGGAAGCCAAGGAATAGATGATCACACACTACTTAGCTTCTTCTATGGCTGGAAAAAGGAAACAATTTTTAAGCGAGTAGAAAAGAGGTTGATAGAGGTATTGCTTTCCATGCTGTACACTATGGGCAGGCAATGTGGTACCATCCAGATGTTGTTGAAATACTACTCCCATCAGTCCCACTCAGCATGGCCAAAGACTAGGGATGATGGCGGCTCTAGTCCAACAACACCATGTTGGCTACCCTTGATGTATACACACATTCCTTGTGTTCTGGTTTTTGGTTCTGGTCAAACAAGCCTGGAATACCACAGGTGTATAACCGTAATCAGTGAAATCTTTCTTCAAGCCAAAACACCATCCAAATTGTTTATGTTCCCAACTGTGGTTTCAGATGAGTAGCCCTAATCCTCAAGGTTTATCAACACAAATAAAAGCAGAGGAGATGCATCTCATCAATTTCTTCAAAGGAGCTCTTTGTATCCTCAAGTCAACCCTATGAGAGAAACTAGACGGAGTCCCAAACTACACGTTCCACGCGAAGCTTGATTATGTTAGGAAATGTAAGTTACTATGGGGGAGTGCTTAACCTTTTATCCACCATTTCCTGCATTCCATATTGACCCCTAATGTGTTTTCTCCCATATGTTGTTTTTAATATGTTATGAAATGGTTGGCACTTATCTAAAACCCCACAAGGAGAACACCAATGGAGGAATTGATCTGGATTAGGAAGTGAAGCACTCCCTCTCCTTGCATCTTCTCAGCTTTCTCCCACTGCCATAGAAGACGATGGGGCATTTTCTCACTTTGTGTAGGGCATGGCCAGGACAGTGGTACTGAGACCTAAGATGGCAGCACCAGTTCTTGGTTGGTGGGCCCTTTTGTGTATCAGGGCTCTGTCTACCTCTAGCACTGACTATGTGAATATACACTACCCAAATTTAGATCCATGCTTGTATCTTTATGACTTATCTAGCTCCTATGTTTGCAATGATTTAATCAGCTGGGGGAGCTATAGCAATTGCAAAGCAGGTCTCAGGTTCACACTACTTAAGAAATGGCTGCCTTTCTGTCACTGGAAGTGAAAATATCAAGGCTTTTTTTAAAGCCTTCTGGTCCAAGATCAACCATTATATCCAACAAAGTCATACTCAGAGTAGACACATTTCAATCAGTGGACTTAAGTTAGTGAAGTGCATTGATTTAAGTGGGTCTACTCTGTGTATGAGTTCATTGGATACAACCCAATGACTCTGTCCACCCTTGTCATGCCTCCCTCGGATGACTCCTCAGAGAAAGATGAGGAGTAGGGGATTGGCACAGCAGACCCAGGACAGGGAACAAACAGACCCACCCAAGATGCAGCTCCAGACCTCTCATCACTGGAAGGTGTTCAGGACACAGCTGGAGCCCCTCAGTCAGACTCAAGAAGTGAACAGGAGGCCCCTCCACTCCCTGCAGAGCGGAGACGCCTGCGAATAGCAAAGCAATGCAGGCATTCTGGCCATTTAAGGCTACAAGCTCCTGGGAGTCGGAGGGCTGATTGCTAGTACCTGAACCAGGGAGGGGAGCTTAAAAGGCAGTGAGTGACTTGGGGCTCTTGCTGGAAACAATGTTGATCTTTCGTGACTCCTTGTAGCCAGCTGGCTTGGGATCGCCCTGTCTCATCAGATCTCCGGTACCTTGACTTTGGACTCCCCCCAGGACTAGTCTGTTCTCCACTCTCTTAGCTCTTCCCACCCAGTATTTACACTGACTGTAGTTGTGGGCGTCTTTGCCTCAACCCAAGCCTGACAGATGTAGGGCCTGGCTGCTGGCCATTATCTGCTAATTATATTACTGCAGCCATAAACTATTTCACTCAGTAGGCAGAGACTGACAACACTCCATAAAACAAACAAACAACTTGCATAGGAGCGTAGGAAGGTGGGTTTGCTAAAATGCTAATTATAGGACACATTGACCACTCCTCAACAGTGCTAACAAGTCACACAGCAGGAGACAAGTTTGGACCATGCACATATTGAGCACAGTTGCTTGTACTCAAGAACATCCTGAGGAGCCTGTGTAGGAGAAGTGATTAAAAATCCTCTCCTAGTGCACTTCATTGCTACATTTGCTCTACTTGCAGTCTTCCTTACTGTTCGCTTCTGACATTAATCCGTGCTTGGCTTCTTTTCATTTCAGTTTTAAGGGTCTCTCTTGATTCATTAGACACCTGCATGTATGCACTGATGTCTTAGAACCATTGTGCAGGACTACATATTGTAACCTTACAGTACATAAAAATCTCATTCTCAGTTTATTAATTTCAAAACAAATACATATAACTTCATATGGGAGGAAGGGTGGTATGTAAATTTTAATAACAACAATAACTATAAAAAATAAATAGGATGCCAACATGCATTTATACTGCTGCTCGCACCCTAG
The DNA here is from genome assembly GCF_030035675.1 of Rhineura floridana. NCBI lineage: Eukaryota > Metazoa > Chordata > Lepidosauria > Squamata > Rhineuridae > Rhineura > Rhineura floridana. The sequence goes on from NC_084481.1 coordinate 12,991,565, forward strand.
TGTTCCAGAGACAGGTCTGCATGATTCAGTTTCCAATTCTAGTGGAGCAAGAACTGGAAACATGTCTTTAGGATGTTTGCTTCCATTATGCTCTGCCTGTATAATTCTAAATAAAGCAAATAGGCACAACAGGCAGCTCAACCAGTAATCCTATCTCAGGTCCACCAAAGCAGCTGGGTGGATCCCTACAGTCCCACAAGTCTCTCTGACTTGGGCTGTGTCCAAACTCAAACTCAAAGTGCAATTTCTTTTTCCCACTGCTCCAGAACTCTACTATTAGATCAAATCCCAGAGATAAATTGCCTGTTCAGAAAAAATATCTTACCATTCCCTTCCACCAAGGAACTATCATCTCATCGGCTCTGGCTATGAGCAAGCAATCAACTTAACAAAGGATGGTTGCCCAGCAACCATCACAATACTTAAAGGGGGAGTCCTTCCCTGTTCAACTAGAAAGTTAAGTGTTCCCTAGCATGCACCAAGAGGTGATTTAATCTGGAAAAACAATTTGCTAAAACAGGTAAATTGATTTTTTTATCAAACTGTGTACTGGTCAAAGAGAGAAAATGATTAGTCCATGTTCACAAGAGAACATGAGAGTTCACAAGAGAGTTAGTTCAGTTTAACAAATGCAGCTCTTAATACTCTTTAATGCTTGTTCTTTTGCACCCTGGGTGCAGCTGTACACATTTATTTTTATGAACTGTTTTGTCTTTTTGCATGACGGGACTCCACCACACACAGATGCATACATGCAGCAGATGACTTACTACTGCAGTGTGGTGTAGCCTAGGGGTTCTCAAACTTTCTACTTCTAGGGTCCATTTGAGATAGCTGAAAATTGCTGAGACCCACGAGTCACAAAATGGCAGTGCAGAGCCAGAGGCAGTCACAAAATGGTGGCAGATGGAGGCAGAGTTTGGCACAATCAGCTGACAATTACTGACATCACTTTCGAATATCTAACCATCTTTCGAAATGGCTAAATTCTTTGCCGCAGTATTTTCCCTGAGGCAAGGAGTTCCATACCTCAGCTTTTGTCAAGCTAAGTACAGACATTTGCTCTGGAGATATTGTGGCTCAGCTTCCACTTGTTAGGCAGAATTTACTGATCCAGAGGCTCTAAGTAGAAAAAGCTTGTTCTTTTATAATTTTCCCTTCCAACCTCCACATGCCTCTCAAAGTATATTTACTCATATCCTGGAAAATCTTCTCCTGTTCTCCTTTCACACTCAACTTGCACTTTATTCCCCCCCCCAACTGGGCACCTTTACTTAGCGTACAAAAAAGTTGCTAGTGCTTGCACTGGTCCAGCCAAAAGGCTATGGCACAACTGGACATGGGTGAGAATTTAACTGAATTCAAATTTGGTACAGGATTCCCCCTGTAGTTTGCACATGAGGACTGATCTTTTATGCTGTGAGTTCCCACAGCTGTTCCTGACATTGCTCTGTTTTGCTGTTTGCTTTACTAACTTGAGGTGAAACTGACTGGCATGCTCTTTGCTTTTTCAAAGGTGAGGGAACAAATACCATTCAGGAGGAGGAGGCTAGCAGGAGAGGCAGGGAGGCACAGACAGAAAGAAAAAAGAGACTGACAGCTAGAGCCAATGTATTCGACAATGCAATCTTATACATGTCTATTCAGAAGCCCCACTGAGTTCAGTGTGACTGTCTTCCAGTAAGTGTGCATAGCTGCAGGTGGTTAGATTCCTCTCTCCCCTTCCTCAAGTTGTTGTTGGCAGCGAAGGGTTTTGGGGTTCTGTGTGTGTGTGTTTAGTATGTGGGGGTGGGCAGAGATGCTGCTTTGGCAAAGGGAAAAAGGTTTTGGTGAGAACGTAGCTCTCTTCCCCCCCCCCTTGTTTGTACTAATAATTTTTGGTTTAGTTATAAGGAATAAACATATGGTCTTACTTCAGTATATAAACACATTGCTGCATTGTTTTTGTTCAGATCCTTAAGGTAAATTCTCTCGTTGCCTAACCACAAGAACCACAGTTCCATAACTGTTTGTCCACTGCAGCTGTTCTGACTTGATGAATTACCTGTTTCTCCAAGGGTGTGATATCTCAGATCGAATTGCATTTGCCATTTTCCTGCCCATTCACTCAATTTGGAGAAGTCCTTTTGGAGCTCTTTGCAATCTCTTTTTGTTTTAATCTGCCTGAACAATTTTAGTAACATCAGCAAACTTGGGTACCTCAGTGGTTTCCTAGATCATTGATTCCCTAACTTTTTCCCAGAGCTTGGAAAAGTTACTTTTTTGAACTACAACTCCCATCAGCCCCAGCCAGCATGGCCACTGGATAGGGCTGATGGGAGTTGTAGTTCAAAAAAGTAACTTTTCCAAGCTCTGCTTTTTCCCCTAAGGGCTACTTGAAAATTGCTAAGGGTTTTGGTTGCTTGTTGTAGGAATTGTAATGCACTGTGCTAGATGCTGTATTATTTTTAATGGTATTTTTACAGACACTCCCTTGACCACTGTTGGTCCGCAAACCACAGTTTGGGAACCTCTGCTCTAGATAGTTTATGAATCAGTCAAAAAGCACAGGTCCCAATGCTGATTGTTCGGAGACTCCACTTTCTACAGCCCTCCACTTTCCATCAGCTTCCCTCAGAGCTTGGAATATTACTTTTAAAAAGGAATAAATTACAGTGACTGTTACATGGCCCAAAAAAAGGAATAAATTAGCACTACAATTGCAAGTGTTCGGCACTTTACTGTTACTCAAAAGTGATCCCTACAATTACACTTAAGTTAATTTAAAAAAACCCTAGAGTGCTGGCCTTGGCTGCTGCACACCTAAGTCGCCTAAAACAACATTAAAAATAAACAGAGAGATAGAGATAGAGTATAATTGTTTAAATCCATAAGATAGCATTGATGGTCTGTCCGCTGGTAAGGGAGGCAGGTAGGGAGGCAGAGGCCCCCACTCAGACCTTTGCACGTCAAAACAAGTGCAACCTCACACACACAGTCTCAGCCAGCAAGCATCATCTCTCTCACTCAACCACCTCTTGGACCCTGCCCTGCCACCACAAGGCACACCCACCCAAGCAAACATTTTCCCCTGGGGTTCAAGAAAGTTAAAACACTACAAATGCAGCAAAGCAATCCAGGAGGGCGGCGAAGGCAGCTTTGTGCACCCCCCCATGCACACATATACTCATGTCATTATCTCCCAGCTCCACAGTTCATTTCATTCCACTGCTGCCTCCTTCTCCTCTTTCATCCACTTTCTTGTCCTCCACCATCTCCACCACCGTCCATTCTTCTCCACCACCATCCATTTTTTTAGCATTTTTTCCTCTCCACTTCACCTATCTGGCTCTATACCTCCTCCCTCGTCACCTCCTCAACACCCACAAAGCTTGAAGGAAGAGTGATGTTGTGGAGAACCCCAGTTTGAGGCACATGGTTTTTATCCACGAATCAGAGGAGCAGAAGACTTCCCCTGCTTCCCTCTCCCAGTAATGCCCAAAAGTAATGCTGGAAACATTATAATTACACCTCAAAAATAATTACTCCTCATTCTATTACATTTAAAAAGTAAAGAAATTACCCACTCGTTCCTCAAAAAAGTAATAAATTACAAGTAATTAGTTTTTCCTAACGAATTACTTCCAAACTCTGGTTTCCCTGGACCAGACATTAAGCTAACCAGTCTGTAATCTCCTTCCTTTTAAAAATTGGTGTTGTATTGGTGTTATATTGTCACTTTTCAGTACTCAGGTATGGGGGCTAATCTTAGGAACAAGTTACAAATTTTTGTTAGAAGATCAGCAATTTCACATTTGAGTTCTTTGAGAACTGTCGGGTGGATGCCATCCGGAGCTGGTCATTTGTCAGTTTTTATTTTGTCTATTAAGCCTAGAACTTTTATTTATTTTTATTTTATTTATTACATTTATATCTCATCTTTTCTCCAAGGAGCTCAAGATGACGTACATGGTTCTCCCACTCCTCATTAATCCCCATAATAATCCTGTAAAACAGGTTAGGTTGAGAGGCAGTGACTGGACCAAGGTCACCCAGTGAGCTTTGTGACTTCAACTCTCATCACCACTATTTCCCTCAGTTCCTCACACTTCCTTCCCACAAAATTTAGTTCTGCTGTGAAGACAGATGCAAAGAATTCATTTAGTTCCTCTGCAATCTCCTTATCCTGCTTTAGCACACCATTGACTCCCTTGTCATCCAAGAGTCCAACAGCTTCCCTAGCCAATCTCCTGCTACTAATATTTAAATATTTTTTTGTCTTTATGTTTTTAGCAATGTGGGTAGAGGCTCAGGGCACAAGCCCATGTGACTAATTTGCATAAAATCTGTATATACTACTTTATATATAGTTTCATATCTTTCACAGGGAAAAGCCAAATGCTGCCTGTCAGGGCTTACTCTGAGCTATGGTATACCAACAGGATTTTCTGGGCCCAGGACACTGTATATAGTGTGTATAGCCTGTCTCTTTACGAGACATGCCTGGTCTGTAATTAAAATTCCCTCCCTGGGTGAGGTTCCCTCCATAGCTCAATGGGAATTAGTTTTGCAACTCCTACTGCTGAGTCCTTAATCAGTTGTTCACAAATAAATACAACTATTGACGTTTTCTTGACTCCTGCTGTTTCCTGGTAATAGGGCAGACCTGTTGCAAGGTTTCCTCACATACTGAGTATCCTTCCCGAGCCCACAGGATACTACACTGTATGTGGATTGGGCCCTCTGTCCCAAATGCATTCTATTGGCAAAAACTGCTGATTATGCATATGTTAAAACTAAAACAAATACCTCTAGCCGAGTTAAGAATGCAGGTGGCTGGAGTCTCACCAGCACTGCACAACAGACAAGGGCCCCGGAGGCCCAGCTTTGCACACTTAGGTCTGGGCTCTTTATTTGTCACATAATGTCCTAAGAAGGAGCCTGCATGTTCTCTTTTATCATAAACTAAAGTACTGGATGTAGAAACAGCGTCTAATCTGTAACAGTATGAGATATAGCTACTAACTTGTGTAATCAAGAACTCTTCAGTCATATTCAGTGTACAATTCCATCATGTGCAGCAGTGGCTCCCAACCTTTGTGAGTATGGGACCCCCTTTATAAGCTTAAAAATTGTTGTGACCCCCTCCCCCCAGGGAGGCAGAATGGCTGCCAGGAAGGAAGGGGGAAAGCAGACTTTCTTTGCTCCCTTGCTTCCTTTTGCTTCACAAAAAGTCCTCTCTTCTCATTCTGAGTAAGGATGTAATCAGCAGTGGTAGTGCAAGGAGACAGGAGTCGGTGATAGTAATCCCCTCTTCTTCCTGGTATCTCAACTCTCAGCCTCCTTTGGCATCTGCCATGTATTTTATGGTGTGCCTGAAAGACACTGGCGCTTCAGTAAAAGTCCTCCCCTCTTGTTTGGAGCAAGGCATTGGGAAGCAGACAGTGTCCAGGAAGTGAAAAGTTTTTTTAAATTTAATAGTTCATTTTTTACAGTTTGTGGCCCCTCTGGATTTCTTCTCGGGCCCCCTGGGGATCACAGCCCCCAGGATCGGAATCACTGATGTACAGTATACAATTACATATGTCTGAAGAAGCTATTGAAGTGGATTTTTTTTAGGCTCAGCTGGTCTTGGACAAGAATCTTGTGGACTTTAAAATGATTCAAGAAGTTTGAGAGTGAGTCAGGAAACCTTTCCTTGTCAGCCTTGCTCATGAAATGGACAGGTGTGAAAACCAAAGAAGCTAAGAGGGTGATGCCTGGTACAGATTAAGCATGTGCTGTATGCAGGTGGTATCAGGCAGTGTAGAGAATGATTTGGGTTTGTACAGCATCTCAGAGCTCCACTTCATAGGTTTCTTGCAGATGCATGGTTTTCCCTATCTTATGGTTGCTCCCACAGTGGATCATGAGGTAGCATATCATGTTGGGTCTCCACCCTGATGCAGCAAGCATGGTATGTAACCATGTGAACTGTCCTAAACACATAGGTGGGAAGATGCATGCACTACCAGAGTGGGCAGAGGACCTCACCCCAGGATACCAGCGGTTACAATTGCCAGGTTGCTCCTTTGGGATGTGATGAGGGCTAGGGCACTCCCCCATGGGCAGTCATTATTCATGGGGCAGCGCTGCGCACTGGGCTTCCAGATGCCAAGCACTGCTCCCACTTACGGAGAGGGGTAGGGGCAAGGGTTTGGGAGCTCAGTGTGATGCAAGCACAGCAGCAGAGGCTACCTGCCATCTCTACCACACTTAGGTCTCCAAGCCTCGCCCCTCCCCCTCTTGGCAAGCAGCAGCAACTCTTGGCATCTGGAAGCCAGGTGTGCAGTTCCATCCCACTTTTGCCACCCCACAACTGCTACTGCCCATGGTTGACTAGTTGTGGGGAGGCTTGCTCCTACATGAGAGATTGGAGCAGTGAGGGTGGGTGGAAGGGGATGCGAGTTAACCTGGGTTCAAGCTGAGAGCTGGAATGCTGGGGAGAGCATGAAAGTAGCTCACAAATGAGATTGGTGGGTATTTGGTGATCATGCAAATTTATGTTGTTTTGAATTATTTACTGTATTGATTGTCTTTTTACTGTAAACTGTCTTTGTATTAGAATGTTGTTCCCCATTTTGGGGGCCTTTGAGCCAAAAACTAGTATATAAACAAACCATAACATAACATGCAAATGAATCCTAACATGCTCTTGCCACTATATATAAATTACCATCAAAATAAAGCCATACAGTGTACCATAATCATATTACTTTAAGTTATAATGAGTGGCAGTGGCAGCTGGTGCTCAGTTGCAGTGGCAGCAGATCTGGAAGGGCTACTAGGAGGAATGGGTGACTTTGCAGGGTGTGAAACTGGCAGAAAGAAGGGCACCATCACCACCACCAAGGCTCTCATGGCCCTGCGTATGGGAGACGTTGAGACCTCCAAAGGATGAGGCAAGTTTCAAACGTTAAGTTTGCTTCAGTTTTGCTTCAGTTCTGGAGTTTTGCTTCAGTTCTGGAGAGGAAATAGCCATGTAATGCAGGCTTACCAAGACAAAGGAGGTTGATCCATTTGAGAGTGCATTAGAAAGCATTCTGAGCTGCACACTACAACTAAATTGACCTGTCATGTTGGCTTAATGCAACATCAAGAGTTATTTGCGATAAACAGTAACATAATTAAACCACTCATAGTCTGCAGTTGCTTAATCCCTATCAAGTTATTTCGAAGCAACACAGAAATAAACAGCTTCTAAAAATATATATCCACCTCCCACCAGAGAGGACTGAACAGTAGGTGCATGAGCTGCAGGTATTATTAAAGTGATATCTTACAAATATGCAATCTGGTCCACAGTTTTCCAATTTCACTTTAGAGAAGGACAACTGGATGACCACTGATTACTAATTAAAATTCAAATAGCTAAGAAGAAGAACTATATTTGTGTTCCTGTGTAAACTGCTTCAGAGAATTAATGAAAATAACAAGGGAGTTAAATGTGTATTTGAAGCTGAATGTATCTCAGTTTGGGGGGCATTGTTCACATGATGTCCTTCGTCATCCAACTGGAAGTGTGCACTTTTTCAACAGAAAACTTGGATTTTCCCATTCCAGGGAAAATCCAATAAGGAGAGTAAATCCAGTGCTTGTTACTTGACTGTGGAATCTGATGAACCATGAACTAATCTTTTTGGATGCATTCTGGGTAACTGATTTTGCTTGAGGCCATTGTGTAAGAGAGATCTAAAACAGCAATTTGTAGTTGCAGTGTATTTAAATAGTGGGTAAGAGGTGGTTTTTTGTGTGGAAAACTCATTTAAGAGATTTTAGATCTTCTAGGAGAAGACTGTATCCAATGGTGGTTCTTCACTTCCAGAAAGTGCTTCTACTCACACAAGGCAAGTTGCAGATCACCCTCCTCAACTTACTGCAGCCCTGTGTGCCTTATCCCACTCTGTTCTGGGGGATCCCCAATTCTCAAGAGCAGCTTTTCATGGTGGGGAAAAGGCTACAGTGGGTAGAAAGATCAGCAAAACCTGAGTGCTTTTTCTGGCTTGTGCAAATGGAAGTGCTCTTGCAAAGCACAACACAAGGATCTAATGTTGCTGTGAATCTGAATTGCCTATGATTATGTAGTTGTTTTTGCAATCCTTCAAAGCCTGCTCAGCCTACACATCTGTAAATAGATTATTAAGAAACATCACAAGTATGAAATGTAAAGGCCACTCTCAACTTCCCATAACATGGGGAAAGAGAAGGACAAAATAATATTTTAAAATTTGCTTTAAGGCCATGGCGACACACAGAAGCTATCCCACCTTTCCGGTTGCTATTCCTATGCTATAACTCCCCAGTGGGGAACCTCCAGTTTCTGAACCAATCATGGCCCTCCAGAGGGGGCCAATTTGGCTCCTGAGGCCATTTTCCCAAAACCACGCCCACCTGCTCATCCACTGATGTCACTGGTGGAAAGCCCGCCCCTGCGCCAATTGTTTCAACCTCTGAAAAGGATCAGCGTGGTGTGGGCTTTCCAAAAAAACTAAAACAACTCCTCGCTCCGCACGGTACTTACCGGTTGCGGGGTGAGATTTGCGGCCAGGAGTGAAGCCCTAGCCGCCATGTTGAGGAAGGGCAGGCGCGGCAGGACTGGCAGGACGCCATCAAGGCGTGCCGCGGATGACGGGTGGCCGAGCCTATTTAAGCTCGCGTCAGCCCCTCAGCCACCTCTTCTTCTTCTTCAGCAGCCTGAGAGAGCTTCAGGCTGCGGCGTGGCGGATGCCATTTTGAGTGATCGCACTGTGATGGCCGCCATTTTTGCGGTTTTTCCTCGTGGCGGGGGGTGCTTACGGCCTAACACAGGGCCGGGGGGTTTCCCTACTGGGCGGGCCAGGTTAGGGCCCCCCCTTTACCCGCGGACAACAAACAGGCCTGCACGGCCGTTGGGCTTTCTTGGGGCTGGAGCTTTTCTCCTCCCGGGGAGGTTCTGTGTGGCCTGTTGGCTTTGGGGCTGACTATAAGGCCTGATTTCGAACCTGTCCAGCCTAGCTGCTGGGACTGCTGGCCTAGTCTGTGAGGGCAGTCTGCGGGCTCACTGGGCCTTTGGACTTTCTTAAGTAACAATCCCCCTGGGGATTGTGGGCAATATCAAAAGTAGGCCTCATATAGTAGGAGCCAAGGGCTTCAGGTTTTTGCTTGAGAGTTGATAATGCCACCCAAAAAAGGGCAAGGGGGGCCTAAGGGGAAGGGCAAGGGGGGCCTAAGGGGAAGGGCAGGGCCCCCAGATTGGTTTTGGAGGCACCTCCTGGTGGTCCCTCCATGGCGGGGAATGCTGAACCACCTTGGGCAGCTATCCTGGCTCGCCTAGAGGCCCTGGAGGGGGCTTCCTCACGGCAACCCACCACCACTCTGCGGCTCACAACCCTGTGAAGCGGGCTGGGGGGAGGGGCCAGCAGGTGTCAAGCGGGGGACTTAATGGCCATACAGCTGTTGCCTCTCCATCTCAACAATCCACCCCTGCGCTGGTAGTAGCTCCCGCATCTAACAACCCCTATGCTAAACATTTTAGGGGCAGGCACCAGCAGCGGGTGACCTCTGAGGTTGTGGGCCAACCGGCTATTGCATCTTCCTCCCAGCAATCTACCCCCAATCAGGGGGTTGCTGTTGTGGCTGATAATCCCCCTGCTTTTTTTATATATAATTTTTATTCAAATTTTTCCAAAAACAAACAAAACAAAGTCAAAAAAACATAACAATACAACAACAAAAAATGAAAATAAAATAGTTGACTTCCGATTTGTCACAGATCAGCTATAAGTATATAATATACATCAAACCTGTCCCTTAATATATACATACAGAATCCCTTTTCTCCATAGGCTGTCTTAATTAATCATCAAATCCCAGTATCATCATTTTATTTTGATCTTTCAACAAAAAGTCCAAGAGAGGCTTCCATTCCTTAAGAAATGTATCCGTCGATTTTTCTCTAAGTAAACATGTCAATTTATCCATTTCTACTAAGTCCATTAATTTCAATAGCCATTCTTCCATTGTTGGTGTTGATTCCATTTTCCACTTTTGTGCATATAATAATCTTGCTGCCGTAATCATATATAATATTATTCTTCCATATTTCTTTTCTATTTGTTTATCCATAAAACCCAATAAAAAAAATTCTGGTTTTGACTGAATATTTATCTTTAGAATTTTTTGCATCTTCCTACCTATCTGTGCCCAAAATGATTTTGCCTTTTTACATAACCACCACATATGATAAAATGATCCTTCTTGTTGTTTACATTTCCAACAAACATTAGAAACATTACTATACATTTTTGACAACTTTTCTGGAGTCATGTACCAACGGTACATCATTTTATAAAAATTTTCTTTAAGATTATAGCATAGTGTAAATTTCAAACCTTTTTTCCACATATTTTCCCATTGATCCATTTGTATATTATAACCAAAATTTTTTGCCCACTTTACCATACACTCTTTTACTTGTTCTTCCTCCATATCCATTTTCAATAAGAGTTTATACATTTTTGCAATTATATTTTCATCATTTGTACACAGTCCTATTTCAAAATCAGATTTACTTATTTCAAACCCATACATTTTCTTGTCCATTTTATATCTTTCTAACAATTGTAAATAGGCAAACCATTGAAAACTATATCCTTCCTTTGTCAGTTGTTCTCTCTCTTTCATTGTATATTCTCCATGTACATTTTCTAATAGTTCTTGATAAGTTAACCATTTCTCTTTTCCAGCCATTTCTCTTCTATAAAACGCTTCTTGACTTGAGACACATAATGGTATTTTCGAATAAAACCTTGGTTTATATCTATTCCATATTTTCAACAGAGGACGTCTTATAAAATGATTGTTAAAGTCTACATTTACTTTTACTTTGTCATACCATAGATATCCATGCCATCCCCACTTCAAATTATGGCCCTCCAAATCCAATAGTCTTTTATTCCTCAATAAGATCCATTCCTTTATCCAGACTAGACAGCAGGCAGCAAAATAAAGTCTCAGATTTGGTAATCCCAGTCCTCCTCTTTCTTTGGCATCTTGTAGTAATTTAAATTTGACTCTTGGTTTTTTTCCTTGCCATACAAATTTAGAGATATCTTTTTGCCATTGTTTAAAAGGTAAATCAGAGGATATTACAGGTATTGTTTGAAACAAAAACATCATTCTCGGTAATACATTCATTTTTATCACAGATATTCTACCCATTAATGACAGTTGTAGTTTATCCCATCTTAGCAAGTCTTTCTTTATCTCTGTCCATAATTTTTCATAATTATTATGAAACAACTTTGAATTTTTATTTGTCATAATGATACCTAAATATTTCAACTTTTTCTCTATTGTAAAATCTGTCTTGTCCATTAACTCTTTCTGTTCCCTTAAAGTTAAATTTTTCACCAACATCTTTGTTTTTTGATTGTTGATCTTAAATCCTGCTAACGGTCCAAATTCTTTTAATTTGTCCATCAATACATTAATTCCTTCCAAAGGATTTTCTAGTACAATTATCAAATCATCAGCAAATGCTCTCAATTTATATTCTTCTTTTTTTATCTTTAATCCCAAAATTCTTTTATCTTGCCTTATATCTCTAAGCAGCACTTCTAAGACCAGAATAAATAAAAGAGGAGATAAAGGACATCCCTGTCTTGTACCCTTTTGTATTTCACATGAATCCGTTAAATCTCCGTTAAGAATTATCTGAGCCTTCTGAGATGTATAAATCGATCTAATCCATTTTATAAAATTGTCTCCAAAATCCATTTGCTCCAAAACCTGAAACATAAATTTCCAATTCAAATTATCAAATGCTTTTTCAGCATCTAAAAAAATCAAAGCTGCTTGTTTATCATTTCGTTGTTCTAAATATTCCAAGACATTCAAGACATTTCTGACGTTGTCACGTAATTGTCTTTTAGGTAAAAACCCTGATTGATCTTCCTGAATAAATTGTTGCAATATTATTTTCAATCTTTCTGCCAAGATCATTGTAAAAATTTTATAGTCATTATTCAATAGAGATATTGGTCGATAATTTTTTGTTTTAGTTAAATCTTGCTCCTCTTTAGGTATTAATGTTATATTAGCATTTTTCCAACTATCCGGTATCTTTCCCTCTTGCAGAATAAGATTCATTGTAGACTGTAAAGGTAGTAAGAGTTCTTCCTCCAAACATTTATAATACATTGCAGATAACCCATCTGGTCCTGGTGCCTTTCCTAATTTAATTTTGTTTATAGCTTCAGATATCTCTCTTAACGTAATAGGGCCATTAATAGCTTGTCTCTGAAAGTCTGTAATTTTAGGCAAATTCTGTTTAGATATATACTCTTCTATTTTTTCAGATGAAATTTCCTGACATTTGTACAATGTTGAATAATATTAATGAAAAATCTTTTTAATTTTTACATTATCTGTCAACGTCTCATCTCCTTCTTGTATCTTTAAAATGATATTTTTTGACATTCTTTTCTTAATTTATATGCTAACCATTTCCCAGGTTTATTTGCAAATTCAAAAGTCCTTTGTTTAGCAAAATTTAGTTTTCTTTCAATTTCTCTAACTGTCAGCATTGATACTTGCTTCTGTAACATTTTGATTTGATTTACAATAGAAACTTTAGTTGGATTCTTTTTCAATTCTTCCTCTTTTTGTTTTATTTCTTCCAAAATTAATTGCATTTTCTGTTGTTTCTTTTTTTTTAATTCAGAGTTACATTTAATAAGATATCCCCTCATAAATGCCTTACTTGTATCCCAAACGATATTTTCACTTGTTCCTTTATGTAAATTATGTTCAAAAAACTCTTTTAATTTCTTCTTACATTCTTGTACTACTTTGTCATTCTGTAATAAAGATTCATTTAGTCTCCATCTAAATCCAAGATTTTTCTTTTTTAAAGTTAATATCACAGGGTTATGATCCGAAAAAGTTTTTGGTAATATATCCATTTTAAAAGTGTCCTTCGCTAAAATTTTAGACATCCAGATCATATCAATCCTCGAGAATGTTTTGTGTCTTTCTGAAAAATAAGTAAATTCCTTTGCATTATCATTTATATATCTCCAGGTATCCACCAATTCTAAATGTTCCATCAGTTCAAAGCAAATCTTCGGTAATTTACCCTGTGTCTCTTTGATATTTTTTTCAGAAAGCCTATCAATTTTTGGTGAGATTACCCCATTCCAATCACCCATAACGCACCAATGGTCATATGAAAACTCTGACAATTTTTCCATAAGTCCTGTGTAAAACCTTGTTTTATCTTCATTGGGGGCATAGATACCCACTATCAAAATGTTTGTACCCTGTAGAGTAATTTCAACCCCCACAAATCTACCACTATCATCCAGTAATACCAATTTAGGAAGCAATTGTGGGTTAATGTAGAGAACAACTCCATTTTTTTTTTTTGGTCCAGCCGAAATAAATTCTTCACCCAAATTTTTACAAATCAAATATTTGGAATCTTTCTTCTTAATATGAGTTTCTTGTAAACAAATTATATCCAATTTTAATTTTTTCAAATAGTGAAACACTTTCTTTCTCTTCTGCGCCGTATTAGCTCCATTTATATTCCAAGTTAGATATTTGTAATCCATCTTTAAGCGTGTATTTTAAAATGTGCCTGATGCTCCTTTTAATCCATCATCTTCCTTTCCTTCCTCTGCATATCTTTGTTGACTTTGTTCCCCAGGAATTATATCCATATCTTTGAGTTTATCTTCATCCATATCTTTTGAAGCTTTTCTCAAGAAGTCCCTTGCTTTTTGAACAGTATTCAATCTATATTTCTGTTGTCTGAATGTAAAGATCACTCCTTCTGGAACATCCCATCTAAATTGAATTTTGCGTTGCTTAAGTTTCTCTGTAAGGAAAGCATATTCTTTTCTCTTACGTAAAAGTCTAATAGGAATTTCTTTCATCACCAGTATTTCCTTACCATCAATTTTAAAGGTATTTTTAAAGTGTTGCTGTAATACCATATCTCTGGTCGTCTTGTTTATAAAATGAACAAGCACATCTCTTGGAATTTTATTCATTGTTGCATATCTGGAATTAATTCTATACACTTTATCTATTTCAAATTCCATCCGATCTTCATTCAAATCCAGAAATTTTACTAGAGCATTAACAATTTTATCTCTGATGTCTTCACCTGTTTCCTCAGGAATTGCACGGAATCTCAAACAATGTTCTTTATTTTTCATTTCAATCACAGCCATATAGTCCAAGTTTTTTTCTAATTCCAGATTTAATATATCTGTTCTATTCTCCAAGATTTGTACCTTTTCTTTAATGTTTTTTGCATCCTCCTTTATTTGCCCAATTGTCCCTTTAATCTCATCCACTTGTGTTTTAATATAGTCTTTTATATCTGTCAATTCAGTTTTCATTTCCTGTTTTATATCATTAATCCCTTCCATTATTTTTTGAAACATATCTGGGGGTATAACCCCTTCCTGTGGATCAGTAGAACTTCTTCTTCGCTCCTGGGTCTTAGTTGCTTTTTTAGTTGTCATTTTCAAGAAAAGCCTTTAATTTCTGATATTAATCACTGTTCCAAAACCTAGAGGCAGTCTATTTCTTTTTTTTTCCTCCACCAACAAAAAAGTTAATATTCCAGGCCTGTTATTGAAGTCCAGCCAGCACAGCACAGTTCTTATCTACATCCAAGAATGCAAAACAATTCTGGTTGCCAACACCAAACAATTAGTAACATATACGAGCAGCAGATTCGTCCAAAAAGAAATAGTCCAAAGAGAAAAATAGTCCAAAATATAATAATTACCTCTCATCCGTTTTTAAACTTTAAAACTCCAAATTCAGGCCAGCTTTTTGTCGTAAAAAAAGTATATAAGTTGTTTACATTTTCTTTCTTCCTTAATTATATTTAAAAGAGAAAAAGTATGACTCACCCAGGTTTCTCAGTTGCTGATTCGTAAACAAATCCCTTTTATTGTAGTAATTTAAGCCAAATGATAAGATTTAGACAGAAGTAGGCTCGCTGGTTAACAACGTTTTTTTTTAAGAAGAAGAAAAAAAACGCTTCGCTTTTTTCCAGTACAGCTTGCGTGGAAATCCTGACTCCGTCTTCAGCCGATCGGCATGCCTTCTTATCTCAGGGATTTCCTGATCAATTCCAGCCGCCGACAGCTCAACGAAGTCTTGTGGAAAATCTGATTGGTTCTCCTATACCTTGGAGAACATTTAAGCCAGTCCAAG
Source organism: Rhineura floridana (assembly GCF_030035675.1). Lineage (NCBI taxonomy): Eukaryota > Metazoa > Chordata > Lepidosauria > Squamata > Rhineuridae > Rhineura > Rhineura floridana. The sequence continues at coordinate 13,006,802 of NC_084481.1, forward strand.
ATTCCTCTTGGCTGGCTTTTAACCTGAAAAAAGCTTCCTCTGAGGCAGAGCTCCCTCAGAGACAACCACCAGCCAGCACTCCTTCCGGGAAGTCGATAATCCCCCTGCTAAGCGGGTTAGGGGTAGAGGTCCGCAACGGGCTAGCTCTGGAGTCAATGAACAACCAGTTCCTGCTTTGGAAAATACTAACCATGCTGCATTGAATTTGATTTTAGCTCGCCTGGACGCCCTGGAGGCAGGGCCCAGCAAGTCGGTGGGAATGGTTTTTGCTCCCGAACAGGCAGGGACCTCGACTCAGCACTCATCACAGGATGCTGGATCTGGGGGCAGCTCAGGTGAGTGTGCCAAGGCTGGCTCACACGGACCAAGTCCTGCGTGGGGCTGGCCCCCATGGGGTTATCCTTATTGGGGGCCAGGGCAAGCCTGGCCCTTCTCAGCACCGGCCAGAGCTGAGGAGGCCAAGCTGTATCGGAGCCTGTGGGGCTTGGATCTCAGGACCGGCAACCATCATTGCTAGATGCCTGTGACCAGGTGTGGGGTTCTTCGCAAACTATGGTGGGGGAATCGGTTTCCCCATGTCCCCTTGAGTCATCAGGGGTTACTACAGTGGCTACTACAGCTGACCCCCTAGGGCATATCAGCGAAGGAGCCATTCCTTTTGGAGAGACTTCTGCCCCTTTAGGTTTTCACTTGCTGCCTGCAACCAGGGAAAAGATATGGAAAGGTGACTACATCAATCTATTTTCCCTGTTGTATAGGGAGCCTGTGAGGAAAGAAAAGGAGAAGGGGGATGACATGGAAGGGGAGAAGCCTAAAAGGCGCAGGGTAGAGCCTAATTGGGCAAACTGGCTTCCTGCTTTCTTGACTTACACGGGGGTAGTATTGCAAAAGCAGTCTCAGAGGTGCTCTGTCATGATTAAATATCTTGACATCATTTATAGAGCACACACAGAGTTTCAGGGTATGGCTTGGCTTTCATACGATGAAGCTTTTTGTATGAGGGCGGCATACAACACTTCCCTCCCCTGGGACAAGAAGGAGGCTGACCTGTGGTTACAGTTCATGTCTCATTCGAGGCCATCGCCCGGTGACAGAACTGATAGTGGCCACCTTCTGACCAGGCAACCACCATTCACCCCTGTCCGTGGGCCCGCGGGCCAGGGGGTTCAATCCCGCCTGCTCTGCTGGGAGTTCAGCTCCCATGGTTCCTGCGGTCACAGCTCATGCCGGTTTAGGCACGAGTGTTCTCTGTGTGGCAGACAACATGCCTGCACTGCCTGCCCCAGGAGGCGTTTCTTTAGGGGCGGGAATAGAGATCCCCCTCCGGTCCCAGAAGGCAAGGGCCTCAAGGGGCAACTCAAGGAAAAGGGCCCCAGCCCAGTTAAGTTACCGGAGTTACGGCGTTTGTTGGAGTTTTACCCCTCAGTTCAAGATGCTCAGTTTCTCTTAGAAGGTTTTACTTTAGGTTTTAGGATGCCTTACACAGGACCTAGGCGCGCATTCCGGTCCAAGAACCTTAAGTCTGTCTTGGGCATGGAACAGGTAGTCCAGGAGAAGATAGATAAGGAAAGGAAGGCCGGCAAGGTTCTAGGCCTCTTCCCTTTACCACCCACTGAATCCCTACATGTCTCTCCTCTGGGCATTGTTCCAAAGAAAACACCTGGGGAGTTCTGTCTAATCCATCATCTCTCCTATCCCCACGGCCGGTCAGTAAATGATTTTATCCCACATCACCTCTGTTCGGTGCGCTACAACCACTTTGACTGTACAGTTGCCATGGTCAAGGGCTGTGGGATCGGTGCCCTGATGGGAAAATGTGATATAAAATCAGCATTCCGCCTCCTCCCTGTCCATCCTGGGGATTTTGAATTGTTAGGGTTTGCTTTTGCAAACAAATTTTATGTGGACCGAGCATTGCCCATGGGCTGTTTGATCTCTTGCTCAGTATTTGAGCGTTTCAGTTCTTTCCTGGAGTGGGCTGTTAGGAGACGGTCTGGTTCTAAATCAGTGATTCATTACTTAGATGATTTTGTGTTTGCTGGCCGTGCATACACTGGTGAGTGTAAGGATCTTATGGATCACTTCGCTGGGTTGTCAGAGGACCTTGGAGTCCCACTGGCAGAAGAAAAAACTGAGGGCCCATCCCCTATTATTACTTTTCTCGGCATTGAAATTGATACTTTGGCCCAATGCTGTAGGCTAGCGAAGTTAGACTTATTAACAAGAAAGGTTGCACAAGTTCTGGCCTCCAAAAAGGCGACCCTGCTTTCTCTTCAAGAGCTAGCCGGTTCATTGAACTTTGCTTGCAGAGTAATAGCACCTGGGCGTGCCTTCCTTCGATGGGTATATGAGGCTATGTCAGGATTATCTCATCCCCGTCACCATGTTAGAGTTTCAGCAGCCCTCAAGGCGGACCTGACGGTCTGGTCTACATTTTTGCAGGAGTTTCATGGGGTCTCTTTTTGGAGACAGGACCGCCTTCTGGAGGCCAAACTGCAGGTGCACTCCAATGCTTCTGGGTCTTTTGGTTTTGGGGTTATTTTTAATGACTCATGGTGCCATGGTAGCTGGCCACAGACCTGGGTACAAGAGGGTTTAGTTAGAGATTTGACCCTCCTGGAATTCTTTCCGATAGTGGCGGCAGTATATCTTTGGCCGGATAGGTTTCAGGATACCACAGTCCATTTTTGGTGCGATAACCTGGCCACGGTGCAGGTTATCAATTCGTTGTCATCAAAGAATCCTAGGGTCATGCACCTAGTGCGCGCCTTTGTTTTACACTGTCTCCGATTTAATATTTTGTTCCTGGCACGCCACATCCCTGGTATTGATAATAGTATTGCTGATGCTCTGTCACGGAACCAGATGGAGAGATTTCGACAGCTGGCACCATGGGCCAGAGCTCAGCCAGATGTGGTACCTCCGGAACTATGGGAGATTGGCATCTTGAATCTGAACAGGCAATAAGCCTATCCATTGCGCCCAGCACTATGGCCAGCTACCAAAGATCAGGTAGGGAGCTATTAGATTTCAGGGCTGAAAGGGGATATGTACAGCAATGGCCTGTCCCAGTGGAACACCTCATTGAGTTTTGTGTGGAAGGCAGGAGGAAGGGCCTTGCAGTCAAGTCTATTAGAGGTAAGCTTTCCGGCCTTTCCTTTTTAATAATAATAATAATAATAATAAAATAATAAAAATTTATTTCTAGGCCGCCTATCTGGCCGAATTAACGGCCACTCTAGGCGGCGTACATAGACTAAAATATAACATAGAGTAAAATATAACATATAATACAAAACAAAACCCCAGTAGTCTATACACATCCCGAGCAGCAGGTTCACGCACACATACACACACACGGTCTCTGGCCCCTTCAGCAGTTGCTGCTTTTGTAGCTGGAGAGAGACAGGGCCCCACCCTTCCAGGCCAGGTGGAAATCAGCCAGAAATGCAGGGAGCAGGTCTTGCAGAAACTCACACAGGTAGATGGTCTCTGGCCCCTTCAGCAGTTGCTGCTTTTGTAGCTGGAGAGAGACAGGGCCCCACCCTTCCAGGTCAGGTGGAAATCAGCCAGAAATGCAGGGAGCAGGTCTTGCAGAAACTCACACAGGTAGATGGTCTCTGGCCCCTTCAGCAGTTGCTGCTTTTGTAGCTGGAGAGAGACAGGGCCCCACCCTTCCAGGCCAGGTGGAAATCAGCCAGAAATGCAGGGAGCAGGTCTTGCAGAAACTCACACAGGTAGATGGTCTCTGGCCCCTTCAGCAGTTGCTGCTTTTGTAGCTGGAGAGAGACAGGGCCCCACCCTTCCAGGCCAGGTGGAAATCAGCCAGAAATGCAGGGAGCAGGTCCTGCAGAAACTCACACAGGTAGATGGTCTCTGGCCCCTTCAGCAGTTGCTGCTTTTGTAGCTGGAGAGAGACAGGGCCCCACCCTTCTGGGCCAGGTGGAAATCAGCCAGAAATGCAGGGAGCAGGTCTTGCAGAAACTCACACAGGTAGATGGTCTCTGGCCCCTTCAGCAGTTGCTGCTTTTGTAGCTGGAGAGAGACAGGGCCCCGCCCTTCCAGGCCAGGTGGAAATCAGCCAGAAATGTAGGGAGCAGGTCTTGCAGAAACTCACACAGGTAGATGGTCTCGGGGACTTTTTAGCCAAGTCTCGGGGATTTCAGGATTTTTCGGATGACTTCCGCATACGTAGGATGTTGGAAGGTTGGACCCGGGGGCACATCGCGGCTCTGGATGCCCGCTCCCCTATTCATCCGGAAGTTCTTCAAGGACTTCAGCTGCAGTGGGAGGTTCTATGTGCTTCCAATTTTGAGGCGTGGTTATTCCATGCTACCGCACTTACACTTTTCTTTGGAGCATTCTGGATCAGTGAGGTGGTGGCTGGGTCCAAAGCAGATTTTTCCTTCCGGGCTCTGTTGATATCCGACCTCAGTTGGTGGAATGAGCAGGCCCTACTATGACTACGATGGTCAAAGACTGATCAACGTAGGAAGGGACGGGTGGTTTTGCTTTCTCCAACACCGAATGGTGGCATCTGCCCAGTGGCTGCCTTGAGGATTTTCGTGGCCATAAGGGGCCAACAACCTGGATATCTTTTCGTTCATCAGGATGGCACACCCCTCTCAAAATTCCAATTCTTGGCATTGGCTAAGACGGCCCTTGCTAATTTGGGGCTTGACCCTCGGTTATTCGGGACTCACTCCTTCCGTATTGGAGCGGCTTCTACAGCCGCTTACCTGGGCTTTTCACAAGAGCAACTGCAGGCACTGGGGAGGTGGCGTTCCACTGCTTATAGGTCATATGTTAGGCCATTCCAAGGGATTCGAAACACTCGGCCTTGAAGTTTTGTTATTGCTGTTACAAGTTCTGCTGTTTGTTTTGGCAGGCCACTGGAGGGGAGACGGAAGAGCGCGCATCCTCCTTTACGGCCATAGTATGGTCTTTTGGGCAGGCCGCAGGGCGGCGAACTCACGTGTTGGCACACAGCTGGGGCTTAGCCAGTGGGCCACAGTGCAGTGGCTGGGCGCCGAGGGATGCGATGGGACGGGCTCCTTCCTACGCTTTTCCGTTCTACAGTGGTTCATGAGGTAACACAGTTTTTGGTCATTCACCTGGGCGGTAATGACCTTGGGATGCTGCAAGTCAGGGCTCTTATTGAGCAGGTGTGTGCTGACTTCTGGGCCATCGAAGGACGCTGGCCAGGAGTGCGCTTGGTGTGGTCCGATATTTTACCCCATAGGCAGTGGAATTGCATAGGTGACCCTAGGGGCATAAATAGGACCCGCAAGAAAGTCAATAGGCAGCTCCGGCTGGCTCTTCTGGGCTCTGGTGCGTCGGTCATACACCATCCAGAGATAAGATTAGAACTATATAGGTCAGATGGAGTCCATATGACAGATATGGGTAATGACATCCTTTTGAGGGACCTGCAGGGGGGTTTGCATGAGTTGTTGCTCAGCTGTGGGGCAAGTGGGGACTAAACTGAGGTTTGTCCCCTCTTTGGTGGTAAGGAAGTGCGGGAAAGGTTAAAGGTGAAGGGCAGCTAGGTGACACCTTTAGGCACCTTTGGAGGTGATTGGCAGTTCTGGAGGCCTTCAGCTCCGGGTTATACAGCCCGAGGGCAGGATACGGATCGCCTTTGGGGCCAACATGTCTCATCCACTCGGAGTTTCAGGGCACTGGGGCAGGCGGTGACACAGGTTGGCCTTCCTACACACCCTATGGGTGTGGTCAGGGCAAGGGGTTGGCAGATTGGCAGCCCCTTGCCTGGCAGGGGTTGAATCGCCCCAATAGCTGCAAGCAGGCTTTGCCTGACTCACCAGGAGAATCCCGCACTTATGTTCCCCTCTGCAGGTTCATTATGCAATGTGAATTTGGTTAATAAAGTGGCCCGTTATTTAACCCATATATATATTGTGTCTGTGTCTTATTTCACCCCTGGGCTGCAAAACACTTCTGCTTGTTCTTGCTGCAGCAAGTATACCCAGTTTTTTTCTTCATCAATGCTTGATGGAGCAGTCCTTGCCAGCTCTGAGAGGGACTGCTCCTTCGCCTGCAATGAAGGAACAGGTGCTTGTTTTGCAGTGCTCTTTGAAGCAGTCCCCCCTTAAAGATAGCTGGAGCAATCTTAAAAGGGGGGGGAACTACTTCAAAGAGTGCTGCAAAACAAGTGCCTGTTTCTTCCGGTCTACTTGCTCTCACTGCACGCACATCAAAAGCAAGCAGACCCTTTTTATGGAAAATTTGAGCCTGGCTTTCCCAACCTTCCCGCACCCCCTCCTTTCAAGCTCTGATTGTGGAGCTTGAAAGGAGGGGCATGGGAAGGCTTGGAAAGCCCGCTCTGCTCTGATCCTTTCAACCTCCAAATTGGAGGCTGAAATAATCAGCAAAGGGCAGGCTTCGCAAGCGCAAGTGATTTTGATAGGTGGGTAGGGCAACTTTGCTGTCAATCATAGAATACCACAGCAATGTCATGTGATTGACAAGTGGATTGCCTCCCACACCTGTCAAAGCTGGCCCACGGGGTGAGGGTAGATAAAAGATCCTTCCCCAGAGCCAAAAAGGTCCCCCCCCCGATGCAGGTATTAAGCTGTAGGGAGTTTTGGACAATAGTCCTATGTGTACAATATGCTGTCATTCTGGTTCTGTAACCAGGTATTACCTTGGTGTATAGACATGAGAGGACCATAATGGGGATCAGCACTGTCTCTATGCAACTTTTAGGGCTGTGGGCTAAAATCCCTGCAAAACATTACCTGAATCCCTAGGAGGTAATGATTTTTTGGAGATTAATCCCTGGGAGAGAGGCTTTTCAGCCATGGTCCCCAAGCTCTGGAATACCCTACTCCAAGAAGCCCACTCTGTTTCCTCTCTGATGGTATTCTGGAGACTTTTGAAAACCATCCTATGCCGGAGAGCCTTTGGAGGGACTGAAAGCTGAGCCTGAAATTGATTTTATTTCCCCTCTTTTTTTAGTTTTACCTCTTTACTCCTTTTTTAATATTACTCCCCTACATTTCTTAACTGTATTTTATGTAATTTTATCTATTTTAATTTTTTGTGTTTTTATTGTGTATGATTTTATTGTGAGCTGCCCTGAGTGCCCTATTTTAGGGTAGAAGAGAAGGATAGAAATATTTTAGATGTTAATATTTTTTTTAAATTTTTTAAATAATCTTTATTAAGGAAAAAATACAATTAAAAAAGAAGAAAAGGAAAAAACTTCTTACAAAGATACTTCTCTTATAGCTTATGTATATGAATAACATAAAGCATTACTAATAATATATATCCATATATAGCATACTATAATATATATAAATGCAGTTACATAGATCAAAGCTGTATTGCCAATCACTGGAAGAAATCTAGATGTACAATCAAGGAGGTTTAGAATGGCATGTGCATGGCCTTTGTCCCATAATTCATGCCTCATATCCCTGATTTATTGGGGTGCTTATTGCTTTTAACGCTGTAATTGCAATGTAGTCAAGTCTGAAGAGCTTAAAGCACAGGTGAAGTTATCTCTCTCTTTGTGTTCAAAAACAGCACGTGGGAAAGTTGTTCAGTTAACCAAAACAATACAGCTTGTCCCACACTCCTGCTCTGCCAGGTGGTCCTGTTTGTGGCTTTCTCAAGCCCGGAAGGGACAGTGAGTGTAATTGGTTTATGAATGTTCTCACCCTGCTTATGTAAACAAAGCTCTTGATAGTCAAAATAAGCAGTTATGCCTATGAAGGGAAAGCTGGGAGTGTAGCTGCACTCCCAGCACAAGGTGTCACAAATATGGGGTCAGGAGAGATAAACAAAAGTCACCTGAGGGGGAAACCAGCAACCTGGATGCTGGGATGATAATGATCTCATAGGTATAAGGTGCCCCCTCCCAGAGGGTCTTGTGGGTATAAATAAAGGACCCCTAGATTGGGGAGATTAAGCCTCCAGGGATCTCAAGAGCCTCAAAGTAACAACAAGATAGAGCCTCAAATTGATATTAAGAAGACCAAGCTTCAGCTTCAAGCAGAGTTTCCAGCAAGAATTCTCAGTGCAGCTGTTCCAAGGCTTTCAGCTTGCAGGGCAAATGTAAGAGCAACTAAAGACAGAGGAGGAGGAGAGACCCATTAGCCATTAGTTTTGTTTTAGTGTTTTATTGGTAGCAACTGACAGTTCCATGTAAACAGCTTGCTTAATAAACCATTTAACTTCTTCACCACCCAAAGTGTTCATTGCCTTTTGAAATTTCGAACTAATTTGTCTTGTGCTTGGCCAGGGCTAGGTATCTGGCAAAACAAAAGCAAAGAAAATAGTTTGGATACTTATTCACCTGATACATTTGATTCTAAAAGATAGTAAAAATTCCCCAGATTTCTGTGTATTTATTTATTTGCCCATTTTTCTCTTAAATAATATGTTACTTTTATCAAACTGATAGCATCCCAGATTCTGTTAAACCAGTCAAGAACTGATGGTACTTTAGGTTGCTTCCATTGTTTTGCAATTTCAATTTGTGCTAATGTTAATGTTGCAATCATTTTTAAATCTGTTTCCATAACTATGTCTTTGAAATAGTTCAATAAAATTATGTCCGGATCCAAGGGTAATCTATATCCAGTTATTTCATATATGTATTTTAGTATTGTTAAACATTGCCAAAAATATGTAAACACTCAGCTTTATTATGATTGCATCTCCAATATTCAGTATTTCTTTGGTATATTTTAGAAATTCTGTGTGGTGTAATATACCACTGATACTGAAGTTTAAAATTATTTTCTTTCAGATCTGTTGATATATGAGTTTTTGAGGGATTTTTGTCCATATCCATTTATCCATTTCTATCTCTCGCTGTAGATCTGTATTCCATTTTCTAATAAAAATTTTCTTGATCTTTTTTGTTTCTGTGATTTTATAGATTTTTCCTATGAAGTTTTTATTTGTGCCAGTAGATATCAGACATTCAAATTTACTTTTTCCCCTTAATGGACCATATTTTCTTAGGAGATTTGAAATAACGTCACAAATTTGGAAATATGGCAACAGTTGTGGTTGACAATTCAGTCTATTTGCAATTTCATTATAAGATTTAACACCAGTTTCTGATAATAAATCTTGTCTTGTATCCAGAGTTGAAGGACACCATTGAGTTAAGTCACCAAGCATACCTTGCGTATGAGATATGAACTCATTATAGAAAGGTGATGTAAATGATAACGCAGGTGAAAATTTATTTTTATATTTGTACCAAACAGATAATGTTGCATAAATTGATGGGATTTTCTCTATTTTTTCAACCCATAGTTGTTCTTGGTACCATAACATTTCTTTTACCTGTGTTAATTGTGCCAAACTTTCAAATTCTACATTAAAGTCATAATTCATCCATTCTTTGATTGTGGCTGGTTTGGCTGCATAGTAATAATCTATTAAATTAGGTAATTCCATTTCTCCTTGTTCAATTGGTTTATACAAGACATCAGCTGCTATTCTCTGAGGTATTTTGCTCCACACAAAGTCTAGTGTTATTTTCCTCCATGTTTTAAAAATGTTTATTGGGATTTGTAATGGTATATTGATAAATAAGAACAACAATTTTGGTAGTATATTCATCTTTGTGACTGCTATTCGTCCCATCCAGGAAATCGGCAACTTAGACCAGGATCTTATTTCAATCTCCACTTCTTGTAGGAGGTTATCAGAGTTTATTTTAACTAAATGTGATAAGTCTTGAATAATTTTGATTCCTAAATATTTCACCGGTTTAACTAGCCATAGAACATTCATTTGTAAAGCTGCTTCTCTTTTCTCTTGCTCCTCTAGACCAATTCCTATCCATTAAGATTTTTTGTGTTGACGTTATAGCCTGAAATTCATCCATATTCTCTTAGTATTATTTTTAAACTCCCACAGGACAGTGAAAGGTTTGTTAATGTTAAAGCTATATCATCTGCATATAATAATTTTTTTATCTGATTTGATCTGTATTTGATTCCCCAGATTCCTGGATTTTATCTAATTGAGTTGGCTAGCAGTTCTATAGCAAGGGTAAATAATAACGGGGACAATAGGCAACCTTGCCTTGTACCTCATTGTAATTTAAATTGATTTGACAGTGTGCCATTGACTGACACTTGTGCTATAGGTTGATTATATATTAGTTTAATCCAGTTCCTAAAATTGGGTCCTGTATTGAACTTATGCATATCTTTGAACAGATAAGGCCATTTCACCCTCTTGAAAGCTTTCTCAGCATTTAAGAACAATAATGCTGCCTTTATGTTTTCATCCTGTGCTTTCTTGATTAAATTAAGCAGCTTTTGATGTTTATGGATAATTTTCTGTTCTTGATAAAACCAGTTTGATCTATATGAACATAATTTACCAATATTTAATTTAGTCTTTCTGCTATAGCCACTGTCCAAATTTTAGAATCTTGATTTAATAGAGAAATTGGTCTACAGTAGGGCCTCACTTATACACCAGGTTAGGGACTAGACCCCCGCTGAAAACCGAAAACCGCCAAAAAGCAGATCATCGATCAGTTGTAGTACAGGGAGCTCCAGCTGACAGCGCTTGACCCCTGAAGCTCCCAGCACAACAACTGATAGATGTTCCGCTTTTCTGTGCATCGCCCTCTCTCCCCCCCCGTTAACTCGCTCACTCGCCCTCGTTATGGTGGTTGCCAGGCCCGGCCTCCAAGAGGTCTTCTGTATCTTTAAAAGTTGTGCAGGGGGAAGGGAGAATCCCACCTTGTAGTTTTTCCCATTACAGTGTTGCAAGATCACCTGCACTTGGCTGACTTTCTCTTCTCCTAAAGATACAGGATAAGTCTCAGGCCCTGAGCCTGGCAACCCTAACTACCTATAATAGTAGCAGGACTGCACTCCAAAATAGTTGATTCTCTGATAGCCCAGAAGTAATATTTTTCATAAGACATGTGTTTGACAAACTGCTGAATAAAGGCCTACTGAAATAATTTTCCCAATTTTGTAAACATAACAGAGTAAGCATAATGATGTACTGAAATAAGAATTACACAGGCTGGGCACCCTATGGCTTTAAAATAGTATTTAAATATCAGAAATGTACAGGACAGAGGTAATGCAAAACAATCTGGCAGGGAGGCAAAATGCTGTTTACTCGTAACACAATATAGCAATAATGACAGATTGCTCTTTTGGTTATTACAGAGATTGGCAGTTTTTCTTTGCTCAAGGATAGCTCATCTATTAAATATATTATTTGTATTAATGCTGACTATTTTATGTTCACCGCCCAGAGAGCTATCGCTAGTCGGGCGGTATATAAATTTAATAAATAAATAAATAAATAAAATAAATTATTATGATTATCAAGATAACTGCACCGTGATGAAGATGATGTGCAAATTCAGCCTGAAATATTCTTTAAATAATTTATTTTTTAATGCATAGCTTCATTCCAGGGCCTCAGGACAGGTACAATAGAATAAACCCACTTAAAGGCCAACAGCAAAAAGGTAAAGGTGTCCCCGCACTTGTACTGCGAGTCGCTTCCGACTCTTAGGGTGACGTCTTACGACGTTTACTAGGCAGACCATATATATGGGATGGGATTGCCAGTTCCTTCCCTGGCCTTTCTTTACCCCCCAGCATATGCCGGGTACTCATTTTACCGACCACAGATGGATAGAAGGCTGAGTGGACCTCGACCCCTTTTACAACAGTAAAAAGCTAAAAATATACAATTGCTAAAACCCCTCCCTTCCTTAGTGTATCCCAAACCTTACAAAACCATCACAAATACAAAGGTGTAAACCATAGGGGTGCCAATCTTTTTGGATCAGAGTGCACATTTTAAATTTTAAAAAGGCACCAGCCACAAAATGGCTGCCATAGTGCAAGCCATAACACAAAATGGCTGCCATGGAGGATGTGGCATAACACAAAATTAGAGAGCAGTTATGATGAAGCTTTTCCCATAATTGCATTTCTATACTAGAAAGGGTTTGACCCATTGATTTTCTGCCTGCCATGCAGCTGTTAAAGGCGCAAGAACCCTATTTTTCCCCAATGCCAACCCTAAACCAAAGCCTAGGTTGCCATCCTGTACCCGCTTACCTGGAAGTAAGCCCCATTAAACACACTTACTTAGGAGCAGACATGTATACCATTGTACTGTAAGTTAACTGTACTGTGGGTTCTTAATGAGTCCCTGGCCTTTAGCTTTGCAAAGCGGGGAACATGCCTAAGCTTCTTTGCAAAATTTTCACATTTGCCATTTGTGAGTAGAGGGGTTATTTAACATTCACTCATAGTTACTATATAATAGTATTTGCAGAAAATAGTTTCTAGGCATTGCCTGATCTCAAGCAAATCCAGCACAAGAAATATACATCCTGATTGCTAGGAAAAAGGGAAGGGCAAACTATGGAGATTGCAAGGAGTAGAAAAAAGATGGAAACAGGAAAAGTGCACTAAAAGGGAGAGAAAAACAGCAGCTCTTTAGGACCCCAGGGATTCCTGTTGCCTGGTGTCCAAACTACTCACTAATCACTCACCGCTCTGACTTCACATATAGACTAATAACACTGACAGGCAGGCAGAGTCAGGATGGCTCATTTCACAGAAATCACTTAGAAGGTTGTTGTTGTTGTTATGTGCCTCCAAGTCGACTACGACTTATGGCGACCCTATGAATCAGTGACCTCCAAGAGCATCTGTCATGAACCACCCTGTTCAGATCTTGTAAGTTCAGGTCTGTGGCTTCCTTGATGGAATCAATCCATTTCTTGTTTGGCCTTCCTCTTTTTCTACTCCCTTCTGTTTTCCCCAGCATTATTATCTCTTCTAATGAATCATGTCTTCTCATGATGTGTCCAAAGTATGATAACCTCAGTTTCATCATTTTAGCTTCTAGTGATAGTTCTGGTTTAATTTGTTCTAACACCCAATTATTTGTCTTTTTCACAGTCCATGGTATGCGCAAAGCTCTCCTCCAACACCACATTTCAAATGAGTTGATTTTTCTCTTATCAGCTTTTTTAACTGTCCAACTTTCACATCCATACATAGAGATCGGAAATACCATGGTCTGAATGATCCTGACTTTAGTGTTCAGTGATACATCTTTATATTTGAGGACCTTTTCTAGTTCTTTCACAGCTGCCCTCCCCAGTCCTAGCCTTCTTCTGATTTCTTGACTATTGTCTCCATTTTGGTTAATGATTGTGCCAAGATACTGATAATCCTTGACAAGTTCAATGTCCTCATTGTCAACTGTAAAGTTGCATAAATCTTCTGTTGTCATTACTTCAGTCTTTTTGACGTTCAGCTGTAGTCCTGCTTTTGTGCTTTCCTCTTGAACTTTCATCAGCATTCGTTTCAAATCATTACTGGTTTCTGCTAGTAGTATGGTATCATCTGCATATCTTAAATTATTTATATTTCTCCCTCCAGTTTTCACACCTCCTTCTTCTTGGTCCAATCCTGCTTTCCGTATGATATGTTCTGCGTATAGATTAAATAAATAGGGTGATAAAATATACCTGTCTCACACCCTTTCCGATGGGGAACCAGTCGGTTTCTCCATATTCTGTCCTTACAGTAGCCTCTTGTGCAGAGTATAGGTTGCGCATCAGGACAATCAGATGTGGTGGCACCCCCATTTCTTTTAAAGCATTCCATAGTTTTTCATGATCTACACATTCAAAGGCTTTGCTGTAATCTATAAAGCACAGGGTGATTTTCTTCTGAAATTCCTTGCTCCATTCCATTATCCAACGTATGTTTGCGATATGATCTCTGGTAACTCTTCCGTTTCTAAATCCAGCTTGGATGTCTGGCATTTCTCGCTCCATATATGGCAAGAGGCATTGTTGTAGAATCTTGAGCATTACTTTACTTGCATGGGATATTAAGGCAATAGTTCGATAATTACTGCATTCCCTGGGATCCCCTTTCTTTGGAATTGGGATGTATATGGAACGCTCCCAGTCTGTGGGCCATTGTTTTGTTTTCCATATTTCTTGACAGATTTTTGTCAAAATTTGGACAGATTCAGTCTCAGTAGCTTGTAGCAACTCTATTGGTATGCCATCTATTCCTGGTGATTTGTTTCTTCCAAGTATTTTAAGAGCAGCTTTCACCTCGCATTCTAAAATTTCTGGTTCTTCATCATATGGTTCCTCCGTGAATGAATCTGTCATCCTGGCATCTCTTTCATAGAGTTCTTCAGTGTATTGCTTCCATCTTCCTTTTATTTCATCTCAGTCAGTGTGTTCCCCTGTTGATTATTCAACATTCCTACTCTTGGTTTAAATTTCCCTTTCATTTCTCTAATCTTTTGGAACAGGGCTCTTGTTCTACGCTTTTTGTTGTCCTCTTCTATTTCTATACAGTAACTATTGTAATAGTTCTCTTTGTCCCTACGTACTAGTTGCTGTATTGTTGCATTTAGGGTTCTAACTGTGTTTCTATCTCCTTTTGCTTTTGCTTTCCTTCTCTCTTTAACCATTTGAAGAGTTTCTTCAGTCATCCATTGCGGTCTTTCTCTCTTTTTAACTAGAGGTATTGTCTTTTTGCATTCTTCCTTGGTAACGTCTCTGACTTCATTCCATAGTTCTTCTGGTTCTTTGTCAACTAAGTTTAAAGCCTCAAACCTGTTCTTTATTTGATCTTTATATGCTTCTGGGATGTTATTTAAATTGTATTTTGGCATTATGATTGCTTTGTTGTTCTTTTTTAGCTTTACTCTGGTTATCGATACCACCAGTTCATGATCTGTACCCCAGTCTGCTCCCGGTCTTGTTTTTGCAGAAAGTGTGGAACTTCTCCACCTTCTGCTACCAATTATATAATCAATTTGATTCCTATATTGACCATCTGGTGATGTCCACGTGTATAGTCGTCTTTTCGGTTGTTCAAAAAATGTGTTCGCAAGAAACAAATTATTGGCTTCACAGAATTCAGTAAGTCTTTCTCCTGCTTCGTTTCTGTCTCCTAGGCCGCATTTCCCCACAATTCCTAATTCTTCTCTGTTCCCTACTTTTGCATTCCAATCCCCCACGATTATCAGCACAGCTTGTTGTGGTGTGTGATCTATTTCTTCCTGTACTTCTGCATAAAATCTCTCCAATTCCTCTTCTTCTGCGTTTGCCATCGGAGCATAGACTTGGATGATGGTTATGTTGATAGGTTTCCCATTTAATCTCATTGATATCACTCTCTCAGACCTTGCGTTGTAGCTCCTAATTGCTCTTGCTACATCACTTCTCACTATTAAAGCAACTCCGTTTCTTCTTAATTTCTCATTTCCTGCATAAAATATTTTGTAGTTGCCTGATTGAAAATGTCCCATTCCCATCCATTTTAGTTCGCTCACACCAAGTATTGTAATGTTGATGCGTTCCATTTCTTGCTTGACAATTTCTAACTTTCCCTGGTTCATGCTTCTCACATTCCATGTTCCTATTGTGTGCATCATACAACTCCGGACTGTCCTTTTGCATCTGTGCGCATCAGCCTCTGGGCTTCCTTTTGGCTTTGATCCAGCTGCGTCATTAGTCATAGGTACTTGTCCTTTGTTCTTCCCCAGTAGTTCGGTACCTGGGGGTCTCATCTTCCAGCACTATCTCATGTTGCATTTTGGATGCTCTGTTCATAGGGTTTTTGTGGTAAGAGATATTCAGAGGTGGTTTACCATTGCCTTCCTCTGAGTTTGGATGCATCTTAGTCTGATGTTTCAGGTGCCCCTGCCTCTTGGTTAGACTCCTGACGGCATTACTCTCAGCTTCTTCAACACACTCAAACCTCCTCACCACGTTAAGGTGTGCATCCGAAGAGGAGGACTTAGAGGGTACCTGCACATATTGCTCCTTAACTTTCTTTTTCGGAGGGCTAGAGACTTACTTATTTTTAAAAAACAAAAGCTCAGATTCTGATGCACTGGCAGGGGGTGCTATTGAAGGTATTCGTAGGCGCCATGGTGCCCTGGGGTGATGGGTTGGCAATTCTCATTAGGTGGCAGTAGGTGGGATGCGTTGAACTATTTTTGTATTGTTCCCTGTGTTAGTAATCTCTTGTTAATTCATTGTTGTTTGCTAGCTGAATAAATATCATTGCTTGCATATACCGTAGGAGTGTGTGCGTTGATGGAAGACTGCGACTCAGAAATAGAAATCAGATTTCCAGGTTTCATGGGTAGGGGCTTGAAACAGAATGTAATATAAAAGAATAATATTCCCTAGATACTGAACTTGGCCCTGGGTGCTGACTCAAGGGTTACAGATAGGGTTGCCAGGTCAGAAGTATCCCAAACCCTGAGATTTCAGGGGTGTGCCCTAGTGATGTCATTAAGCATGATACATTAAGCATCGACCACAGTCACTTGGAGCATACCACTCAAACAAACAAAAATTCTCTGAATGGAAATTAAGATAGAAATCTTAGCTAAGCGAGGGTGTTCCCAGGTCTAACTGAAGTGACGGGATCATTTCTTCTTACCTGCTTAGGGAGCCTGGTTAATGAACATTTAACCTAGCCTACTTTCTTCTGGCAAGAAGGGTTTAAGGGCCCTCAGGCCAGGCCAGTCACCAGAAGGCCATGGTAGGAAGAAAGCCTAGTGTTGTGGAGATGTTAGATGGAAACACTCAGGAGTAAAGATGGATGCCTCTGAAGGCTGCAAACACACTTACTAAGGGACTTAGGACTTACTTCTGAGTAGATATGTTTAGAATTGTGCTGTTGGTAAGGCTTGACTAAGGATCCTCTGCAACAATATCCATATTAAAGCAGGGTTGGCAACCCCCTGCCTGGAATGCCCTGTCTACCTTTTAATGTGGATGCTCCAAACCTCTTTACAGACTTGACCCTTCACTGCAGAGACAGGTTTGAGAAATGAGTAAGAATTAAGATTTTCTACTCTTTTCTGCCTACTCAGTGGGTTGCTATAAACTCACTTTGATAGCCAACCCAATTCCAGTGAATAATAAACTTACAAAGAGAAAACATGCATGATTTGGTTTAACTTCCCAGGTAGTACCTTGGGAACAACAGCAATTGAAGCCACAGTTCCCAGTATGTGAATTCTCTTTTATTACTATTGGGCAAGAAACAAACCATCATGCAAACAACAAGGTGCATCATCAGTGGGTTTAAGGGGGTTGAGCTGACCACATGGAACCACTATTGTTACTTCTGTGGATGTAAGGTCAGAAGTAAATGAAATGCAAATAGAAAAACAAAAGATAGTGATGATTTTCTAAATGCAATATCATATAACCACAACAAGATTCCTATGAGTAAGACAGAAAACTCAGCATTCCACAACCAGTCACGGTTCCTAACCAAAACTAAAAAAAATCCTGGCAGCCAGTCAGCCAAGGTCACAGAAATCCCCATGCAGCACAACCCAGGGGCTGCAATTAGTGCTGAATGCTGTGGCACAATTGCTGACATGAGTGAGATCCTATCAGCACATAATACCTCTGCTTTGAAATCTGCACTGGTTGCCGATTTGCTACCAGGCCAAGTTCAAGACGTGCTTTCCATGTTAGGGGTTCCACATAGTACTTGTTCTGCTCTTGTAAGAAATTTATCCTTTAGTGTGGCAGTGCCTACGCTTTAGAACTCCCTGCCTATTCACATTAGGCAGATGCCTTCATTGTACTCATTTGGGTACCTGCTGAAAATTTTGTTTAGGCAAGCCTACCCAGGCATGTAGAAGCTATTATGCTTTTTATCTGGTTTTAACTCATTGTTGGTTTTATTATTTTGAATGTTTTTAAATACCTGTCTTTAACTGTTTTTGCCAATAATTTTATTGTTTTAACGCCTTCTATAAACCACGTTTAGGTTTTACAATAAATCAGTATATAAATGTTGTAAATAAAATACATAAATAAATTTTAGAGTCACTGTGGCCCTTGGGTCTCTTTCCTCTTTTTTACCAGCTCAGGCCCTTTGGTACTATCTAGCTCAGTATTGATGACATGGACTAGCATTGGCTCTCCAGGATTCCAGGCAATAGTCTCTTGCAGAGATTGAATTTTGGACCTTTGCATACAAAGCAAATGCCCTACCACTGAGCTACAGCCCTTCCCCTGTTTAAAAAAGTATCTTTTAAAGTTGTTCTTTTCAGTTCACTAATGAATACACAGCATACCATTGCAGATCCAAACCATTCATTTAAAGCACATTCAGCATACATTTGAAGCACATGAATCCCACCAAAGAATCCTGGGGACTATAGTCTGTTAAGGGTGGTGGGAGCTATAACTGTGAGGGAGAAGCTACACTTCCCAGGATACTTTGGGGGAAGTCATGCAAGTTGGATGTGCTTTAAATGTATTATATGGAACTGCATTATTTTATAAACTTTGCCTGCATATAAATCATTTTAATTAAATTTTAAAATGGAAATAAGCTACAAAGTTTACTGGGTGACCATGGGCTATGCACCATCTCTCAGCCTAATCCGCTCCTCAGAGTGAAAACAACAGAAGGGGACCATGACCACCCCAAGAAAGAAGGGCACACTTAAAATGTAGAGGAAATAATAATTTGTAAATAATAATTTGTAACCATAGTGTGAAATTAGATACATATCAAGACATATCATGAAGAAATATTTATATAAGCATGACTGTCAAAGATGTTTATTATTTACACAACCTGTAAAGATATTTATAGTGCAATCATATGCATGTTTACTCAGAAGCAAGTCCCAATGTATTCAATGGGGCTTACTCGACAGGGAAGCATGCACAGGACTACAATTCAAAGATAAGAAACTTCACTCATCCAATCCAAAATTCAGAATCATGCCACGTTAAGCTGTTTTGCCACTGTTTTATACCTATTCCGTCTGCCGACAAATATCCCAGCGGCATTACTCGGTGCTGAGCTAGGTATCCTCCCCGTCAGCGCTCATATCCATTGTGCATTGTTAAACTTTTGGGAGCAAACTAAAAACTCCCAATCCAAGATCATTTTAAAATCATGCGAAGAGCTGATCCACAGAGATAGGCTCTGGGGAGACAAGATCTCTGGCATATACCGTTCATAGCACATCTTACCACCTGCTTCAGCTCCGTATGATAGATCAGCCCTCAAAGATTCAATTTTCCTCCACTGTCAATGGTTAGACAGACTGACGATCATCAACTCCAAACCTTTTAGATGGTTTGGAGCTATAAAACAGGACCATCAAAGGGCAAACTATCTGGCCCACCCCATGGCACCCAAGCTTAGGCAAGCACTCACTGCACTCCGGTTCCAATCAATGCCAAATGCGGTCTTGGCAGGCCGGTATAACCAGACCCTGTGGAGCCAGCATTTATGTATTTGCGGGACAGAGGCAGTGGAGGATCTCACCCACTATCTACTAGACTGTCCTCTATACACTCATCCACGCGCCAAATTTCTGAGCGAACTGATGGGCTCGGGGAGGTCCGGAAGGTCTCGGCAGGAGCTGGTCGTTTCTCTTTTGGAGGATAAAGATCTGACAATTTCATATAGGGTAGCGCTCTTTGCCTGCGCAGCGCAAAAGATAAGGGCGGCACATGTAGCTCAACTCCTGAGTGTAGTATACCGGGTTTTAAATTTTTAATTATTTATCTGTTTATTTTATTAAATCTTTTGCCATATGTTTGAATTTCTGCATACATGACCAATTATTGTACGTGTTGCAATGGCCTATGGCTAGGCAATAAAGATTGATTGATTGAGTACTGTTTTATACTTGTTTTATGGTTAATGGATTTTAAATGGCTTTATTTCTCGTCGTGAGCTGCCTTGGTTTCCAACCCTACCTCATGGTTGTTGGAAATATTCCATATACGCACACACTGGAGATGTAAAAATACATACACCCCATATTTTAGTTTTTTGCCAAAACCAGTTGGTCATTGCGGAACATTATTTTTAAAAGTAAGTATTAGTTTCCTGCCAAATAAAAGCAGTGACACCTAAGTAAGCCCTGCCTAACTGCTTAAAAAAAAAGGATCGGAGGTGGAGAGAAAGATTTACAATACAATCCTTTTTGTATGTTCATTCAAGAGTCCCACTGATTTTCAGCAGAATCCTAACCATGTCTACTCAAAAGTAAGTCCTACTGAATTCAATGGGGTTAGCTCCCAGGTATGTGGAATTAGCATTGTAGTTTTACTCCCACAAAAGTTTCATATTGGAAAGGTTTTTAAAACAGGTTATGGATTCATAGGGTTGCCACAAGTCATAATTGACTTGAAGGCACGTAACAACACACAATGAATAAGAAAAAAAAAACCCTGCCCTCTTCAACAGTCCAGTAAAATTTAAACTTGTTTGACTTCTTAATTAGAAAAGTATAACACTGCAGAATGTACACTTTTTAAAACTTCTGTTCAAAAATTATTTGGAAGATAAAATGTATAATATGCCATTTTTGCAAGGAATTAAAAAAACCCTGCATGTACACTTTTATGCCTACCAAGATCCTGCTGTGATATTCTATTGTAGTGCAATCCTTTTGCATGTTTACTCAGAGAAAGTACTCTTTATGCTGCTGAAAGCTATATATTCACTGAATTCCTCATGTGAGACAAACAGGAAAAAAAACTGTGGATTTAGCTACTGTCTGGGGCGTCAACAGATCCTATCAATCACAACCCTAACTTCACTTATTGGCTAAAAACCTTAAAGGGCAGAGATTAGAGCAGCCGGTACTAACAGAAGTTGGGGGGGGGAGTGGCTGACATTTTGGTTTATATCTTTTGAACCAGACCACCTAGAAACTTAATTTTTTCTTTTCAATGAAAGCTAAGAGTCCGGAGATTAAGGTGACTCAACCAGAGAGGACCCCCCAAAAACCAGAGTCTTGGCAAAAACCGGAGAACTGGAGACCCTAGTTACAAAGCACCCAGGCCAAGGGTGGAAAGAAATGTCAATTCGGTTCTCTCAATTTCAAATTTCTTAAAGTCTGTTCTCCACATTTCTGCCGCAATTTGCATATTTTTTTTAAAAAAAATCTTAATGAAAATTCTTCAGTATTTTAGTGCAACTTTCTGCCAATAACACATTTTTGTATACAATTTTGACTAATCTATACATTTTTGCAAACAAATTTTCCTAATATAATACATTTTTGTATGTTATTTTCACTAATATATTTATTTTTATGCACACTTTCCCCTAATATATGTTTTATTGTTTGGTTTGAGAACTGCATGCAAAATTGAGATGTGTGAATTTTGAAGGATGGCTATGTTTCAGTTCTCATATTGTTTTGGAAAGTGCAAATTTGATAGATTCAACTTTAAATGCAAACTGAATCAAATTTCTTCCACATCCCCAATCAGGACCCAGGTCAGTTTTAGTATGCAGGCTGTCATTTTCTTTCTTTTATATGTGGTCCTGGCTTGAGCCCTGACCGAGAAAACCTGAGACTCCAGTACGGATGTTTGGATGGCCAAACAGAAGTATTAATTAAAATTAATAAACAATAGCAGAAACAATAGCAGCAACAACAACATAAAAATGGCAATGCAGACAAAACCAAGCAATATCTGCAAGAGGTATAAATAAAGTTTATGTCCTTTAGTTTTACTCTCAGTTAACCCAAAGAGTCATAAGAACATAAGAAGAGCCTGCTGGATCAGGCCAGTGGCCCATCTAGTCCAGCATCCTGTTCTCACAGTGGCCAACCAGGTGCCTGGGGGAAGCCCGCAAGCAGGACCCGAGTGCAAGAACACTCTCCCCTCCTGAGGCTTCCGGCAACTGGTTTTCAGAAGCATGCTGCCTCTGACTAGGGTGGCACAGCACAGCCATCACGGCTAGTAGCCATTGATAGCCCTGTCCTCCATGAATTTGTCTAATCTTCTTTTAAAGCCATCCAAGCTGGTGGCCATTACTGCATCTTGTGGGAGCAAATTCCATAGTTTAACTATGCGCTGAGTAAAGAAGTACTTCCTTTTGTCTGTCCTGAATCTTCCAACATTCAGCTTCTTTGAATGTCCACGAGTTCTAGTATTATGAGAGAGGGAGAAGAACTTTTCGCTATCCACTTTCTCAATGCCATGCATAATTTTATACACTTCTATCATGTCTCCTCTGACCCGCCTTTTCTCTAAACTAAAAAGCCCCAAATGCTGCAACCTTTCCTCGTAAGGGAGTCGCTCCATCCCCCTGATCATTCTGGTTGCCCTCCTCTGAACCCTTTACAACTCTATAATATCCTTTCTGAGATGAGGCGACCAGAACTGTACACAGTATTCCAAATGCGGCCGCACCATAGATTTATACAACGGCATTATGATATCGGCTGTTTTATTTTCAATACCTTTCCTAATTATCGCTAGCATGGAATTTGCCTTTTTCACAGCTGCCGCAGACTGGGTCGACATTTTCATCGTGCTGTCCACTACAACCCTGAGGTCTCTCTCCTGGTCGGTCACCGCCAGTTCAGACCCCATGAGCGTATATGTGAAATTCAGATTTTTTGCTCCAATATGCATAATTTTACACTTGTTTATATTGAATTGCATTTGCCATTTTCCCGCCCATTCACTCAGTTTGGAGAGGTCTTTTTGGAGCTCTTCGCAATCCCTTTTTGTTTTAACAACCCTGAACAATTTAGTGTCGTCAGCAAACTTGGCCACTTCACTGCTCACTCCTAATTCTAGGTCATTAACGAACAAGTTGAAAAGTACAGGTCCCAATACCGATCCTTGAGGGACTCCACTTTCTACAGCCCTCCATTGGGAGAACTGTCCGTTTATTCCTACTCTCTGCTTTCTGCTTCTTAACCAATTCCTTATCCACAAGAGGACCTCTCCTCTTATTCCATGACTGCTAAGCTTCCTCAGAAGTCTTTGGTGAGGTACCTTGTCAAACGCTTTTTGAAAGTCTAAGTACACTATGTCCACTGGATCACCTCTATATGCTTGTTGACACTCTCAAAGAATTCTAATAGGTTACTGAGACAGGACTTTCCCTTGTTCTTCTATGTGCTTAGTTAATCTAGCTTTAATCATACTTTCTACCAGTTTTCCAGGGACAGAAGTTAAGCTAACTGGCCTGTAATTTCTGGGATCCCCCCTGGATCCCTTTTTGAAGATTGGCGTTACATTTGCCACTTTCCAGTCCTCAGGCACGGAGGAGGACCCGAGGGACAAGTTATATATTTTAGTTAGCAGATCAGCAATTTCACATTTGAGTTCTTTGAGAACTCTCGGGTGGATGCCATCCGGGCCCGGTGATTTGTCAGTTTTTATATTGTCCATTAAGCTTAGAACTTCCTCTCTCGTTACCACTATTTGTCTCAGTTCCTCAGAATCCCTTCCTGCAGATGTTAGTTCAGGTTCAGGGATCTGCCCTATATCTTCCACTGTGAAGACAGATGCAAAAAATTCATTTAGCTTCTCTGCAATCTCCTTATCGTTCTTTAGTACACCTTTGACTCCCTTCTCGTTCAAGGGTCCAATAGCCTCCCTAGATGGTCTCCCGCTTTGAATGTATTTATAGAATTTTTTGTTGTTGGTTTTTATGTTCTTAGCAATGTGCTCCTCAAATTCTTTTTTAGCATCCCTTATTGTCTTGCATTTCTTTTGCCAGAGTTTGTATTCTTTTTTTATTTTCTTCATTCAGACAAGACTTCCATTTTCTGAAGGAAGACTTTTTGCCTCTAAGAGCTTCCTTGACTTCGTTAACCATGCTGGCATCTTCTTGGCCCTGGCGGTACCTTTTCTGATCTGCGGTATGTAGAGCTTCTAATATAGTGTTTTTAAACAACTTCCAAGCATTTTTGAGTGATGTGACCCTCTGGACATTGTTTTTCAGCTTTCTTTTTACCAATCCCCTCATTTTTGTGAAGTTTCCTCTTTTGAAGTCAAATGCAACCATGTTGGATTTTCTTGGCAATTGGCCATTTACATGTATGTTTAATTGAATAGCACTATGGTCACTGCTCCCAATCGGTTCAACAACACGTACATCTCACACCAGGTCCCGGTCCCCACTGAGGATTAAGTCCAGGGTTGCCATCCCTCTGGTCAGTTCCATGACCAACCGGTCTAGGGAATAGTCATTTAGAATATCTAGAAATTTTGCTTCTTTGTCATGACTGGAACATATATGCGGCCAGTCTATGTCTGGGTAGTTGAAGTCACCCATTACTACCACATTTCCTAGTTTGGATGCTTCCTCAATTTCATATCTCATCTCAAGGTCAGGGGGACGATAGATCGTTCCCAGTATTAAATCCCTCCTGGGTCATGGTATCACCACCCACAACAATTCTGTAGAGGAGTCCACCTCTTTTGGGGTTTCGAGCTTGCTGGATTCAATGCCTTCTTTCACGTATAGAGCGACTCCGCCACCAATACGTCCTTCCCTGTCCTTCCGATATAGTTTATATCCAGGGATAACCGTATCCCACTGGTTTTCTCCATTCCACCAGGTCTCCGTTATGCTCACTATATCAATGCTCTCCTCTAAGACCAAGCACTCCAGTTCTCCCATCTTGGTTCGGAGGCTCCTAGCATTAGCGTACAGGCACTTGTAAGCAGTGTCTCTCTTCAAGTGTCTTTGGCACTTGTGGTTTGGCCTGTGGTAATTTTGCCCTTCTGAATTTATATCCTGTGCACCTGCTCTCACAATGCCTACTTCTAGGCCTACCCCTTTTAAAATTTCATCATTTCTTTGGTCTTTATCCCAGGGGGGAGGTTTATTCCGAACCGGACCTTCCTCAGCTCCTGTCGGGTTTCCCCCGTCAGTCAGTTTAAAAGCTGCTCTGCCACCTTTTTAATTTTAAGTGCCAGCAGTTCCATTCTGGTTCAAGTGGAGCCCGTCCCTTTTGTACAGGCCCGGCTTTCCCCAAAATGTTTCCCAGTGCCTAACAAATCCAAACCCTTCCACCCAACACCATCGTCTCATCCACGCATTGAGACTGCAAAGCTGGGCCTGTCTGGCTGGTCCTGCGTGTGGAACCGGTAGCATTTCAGAGAAAGCCACCTTGGAGGTCCTGGCTTTCAGCATCCTACCTAGCAACCTAAATTTTGCTTCCAGGACCTCACGGCTGCATTTCCCCATGTCGTTGGTGCCAACGTGCACCACGACCACTGACTCCTCCCCAGCACTGTCTACCAAACTATCTAAACAATGGGCGATATCCGCAACCTTCGTACCAGGCAGGCAAATCACATTGCGGTCTGCACGCCCATCACACACCCCACTGTCTATGTTCCTAATGATTGAATCACCCACTACAAGGATCCCTCCACCCCCTGGAGATATATCCTTGGCACGAGAGGATAGCTGCTCATCCCCCAAGGAATGGGTCCCTTCTAAGGGATCGTTTCCCTCTTCCTCAGCTGGATGCTGTCCTTCCCTGAGACCATTGTTCTCCATGATAGCAGAAGAGCTATCATCCTTGGAGCGGGACACAGCTATAACGTCCCTGAAGGCCTCCTCCACACACCTCTCTGCTTCTGTCAGCTTTTCCAGGTCAGCCACCTTGGCCTCAAGGAAATGAAGTCGTTCCCAGACAGCCAGGAGCTCATTGCACCGAGAGCACACCCACGACTTCTGTCCAACAGGCAGATAGTCGTACATGCTGCAGGGAGTGCAAAACACTGGAAAGCCCCCACACCCCTGCTGGCTTCTTACCTGCATAGTTTTGTTTAAGGTTTATTACGTCAATGGGTTGGAGACTGCGGTTTAGTTGAGGTTACGGAATGGACGGGCAGAGTGGGGGGCCCTGGCCTTCTCGCCCTGCTGCCGAACTCGCTCTGCTGATTAACTTGCCTTGACACTTTGTCAGCTGGGACCTTGATGCTTGTTTTCCCACCTAGAACAGCCTGGCATTTCTTAACCTAGGGAAACAGAGCTTGTGGTTGTGTTTAAGGAAGGCTAAAGCTGCCCTTTTTAGCAAAGACTGAGCTGACTCTCTCCCTGTATGTATTGGTGGAGTTTCCTTTTCCCCCTTCTCTCCGACTGGAATTTAGCCTTGTTTACAGTGTCCCCTGAAGCTTTCCTGCTAGGGTGGTGTTGAAAACTAGCTTTCTGTAGGCTTTCTTCTCCTAGGATCTGTCTCCTAAGATATAGGTTCTTTCAGGATTTGGCTCCTAGCTCAGGCTGCCCTTAGGCTGCCCTTATTACTTATTGCTCTGAGCTGTTTTAATTCAATTAAATAATGAAATGGATGGGTGCTACTTACCCTCTTTTCGCTCTGCTGCTTAACTTGCCTTGACGCTTTGTCAGCTGGGGCCTTGACGCTTTGTCAGCTGGGGCTCCTTCTAGCTCGTGGAGCAGGCTCCTTCACTAGGGTGCTCTGAATTTATATGTCAAAGGGTGTCCTTTGTTTGCTTTGCCAAGATGCAAAAAAGCTGGGTGTGTTGAAATACCCCAGTCAGCAGGTGGCAGAAGAGGCCCTTCACAAAGAGAGCACCGAAGTAATGACACTCCCCTTTTGTCTGAGCCGAAGTAGGCCTCTGATAATGCAGGTTCCATTTATCTGTCATGAATCATAGAATAGTAGAATTGGAAGGGGCCTATAAGGCCATCAAGTCCAACCCCCTGCTCAATGCAGGAATCCAAATCAAAGCATTCCTGACAGATGGCTGTCCAGCTGCCTCTTGAATGCCTCCAGTGTCAGAGCGGCCACTACCTGTCTAGGTAATTGGTTCCATTGTCGTATGGCTGTAACAGTTAGGAGGTTTTTCCTGATGTTCAGTCGAAATCTGGCTTCCTGCAACTTGAGCCCATTATTCCATGTCCTGCA
Source organism: Rhineura floridana (assembly GCF_030035675.1). Taxonomy (NCBI): domain Eukaryota; kingdom Metazoa; phylum Chordata; class Lepidosauria; order Squamata; family Rhineuridae; genus Rhineura; species Rhineura floridana. The sequence continues at coordinate 13,033,535 of NC_084481.1, forward strand.
CTCTGGGACGATCGGGAAGAGATCCTGGCCCTCCTGTGTGTGACAACCTTTCAATGACTAATAGCAATGACTAATAGCCATTGATAGCCCTTTCCTTCATGGATTTGTCTGATTGTTTTAAAAAAGCCATCTAAGCTATTGGCTATCCCCACAGCTCATGGTTGTGAATTCCATAAGTTAATTAGATGCTGTGTGAAGAAGAGTTTCCTTTCCTTGGTCTTGGGCCTATGCATGATTAACTTCATTGGGAGACATCAAATACAAATATTTTTCAAGCAGGAGGGGAAAAAAATATCTCCATACCACTCACAATTTTGAACACATAACCCAAAAGAGGCATTTGCAGCAGTTGTAACAAACAGTCAGCTGTCTCTGGCACAACAGCAGCTTTCCAATGTCCATCTGGAAATCAATACTTGACATCAGAGGTGGCAAATGTTTTTCAGCCCTTAGGCTGCATTTCCTTGTGAACAACCTTATGGTGAGGAAAGCCAGAGGCAATAGTGGGTGGAGCAACAGATGTGACTCCTCTGACATTTGTACAATAGGACTACATTCCAGCCATGCAAAAGCCAAAGGTTTCTCCTACCACCTCTACTTGCACATACTCCCCTCCATCCAAGCAAGCAATAAGAGGCATTATCATAGCTCATATTCCAACCAGACAAAAGCACTCTAGAAGGGTGTATAGCAGCAGGGGTGGAGATGATGGTAGCTTGGAGAGAATTCCAATGGAGGTCTGGAAGACCACATTTGGGCCCCGCTGCTGTGTTCCTCAGGAGAGAAATTATTTCCACAAAGGCTGAGGCAACATAATTACCTTGCCAGACCCAGAAGACAAAGGCTTTATAAAGGAAGAAAAAACATGTTTGAGATGATGCTGACATTTATAGGACAAATTAGGGCATGGTGGTGGGGAAACAGGCTAACTTTGGAGCCAGGAACCACTACAGATATAGACCACTACATATTGCTTTGAATTTGTGCTTCCCTTAACAATTTCTTTACTTCACTGTCATTATTTCTTTCAGAAGAGTTTCCTCCTTTTCATTTTCTGCCAGTTAAGCCCTAATTTTCCATGATGGAAAGAAACCTAATGATCAAACTGAATCAGCAAGAGTGCTTCCCACTCTTTCTTTTCTGATCAAAAATATTCTTAAGGTTAAAGGGAAATTGTGTTGTGTGTGCTTGGCTTCTTTAATGGTCAAGCTGGATTTGAAATCACATTTAATGGATTAGATTTTGTTCTGGCAAAATCTTTGGTCTTGAAATCGCTATTGCAAAAGAAAAGAAAGAAGAGCAAAATAGAAATGTTGGGAAGTTGTCTTCTATTTTTGAAAACAACAACAAAACTATTTCTGCCCAGTTTATTTGGCAGGCCCTTATACGTAAGCAACGATTAATATTTTTTAATTATTCCTCAGCCTTTCCAATGTGGCATTCATTATAATTATTTTTGCCTTGCAATACCCTTGTGAGGTAGGTTAAGCTAAGAACCAAACTTTCCAAAGCCAATGGGGACTGACTTTCTAAGTATACCATACCTTTTCATATTTATGAGATATGGCTTACAAAATATGGCTTACAAAATGAAAAACAATGCATTGTTAATTGGTGTGATGGAGAAGGATGAAATCTGAAGTTGTTTCTCTTATAATGATATACACACGTAATATAGTATTGCATGCCTTTGCAATATTTTTATTTACTTATTAAAATATCTTTAGCCCACCTTTCTATCATAAATGACATCCAAGGATGCTAGTAATCAGGGATGTAGCCAGAAAACTTCTTTTGGAGGGGCCCAAGAAGTTAGTATGTTTATTGAATTTGTATCCTGAAGGAGCCCTGGGCAGCAAACATCAAAATGTTAAATCAATACAATAAAATGGTAAATTTTTAAAAAACAATTAAAATAATCTAAAGTTTAGACTCTAAACCATTATTTTTTTTTTAAAAAATCATTAAAACAATCGCTTATCCTCGCATTTACTAATTTCAAGGTTGCCATGCCCAGTATCTCTCAGCCATCAAGCACCTGGGTAAACAGGAAAGTCAGTACTGAGGGAGACAGAAGCAACTCACCAGGGAGGGCATTCCATCAACAGGAAACCATTGTGGTGCATACCATGTGTTGCTACAACACACCTGTTTATTTTGTAATTTTGATTTATCAGTATTCTGCAAGTACTGCAACAAAAATTGTTAAATGCTTGGGTCTGCTTGGTGCTCTGGAGGAAGGGAGGCATGACTTTCTGTTCTACTCAGGAAATTAGGGAACTTCTCTGTTGGGCCTTTGCCAATTCATAGCAGCAAGAGATTGTGTTGCGGGAATCTGCTCGGTTCTGAGCCTTTTGCTGTTTGGGTCACATCTGCACCTTGTGTTAAAGCACATTTAATACACATTTATAGCACATAGCTTCTCCCAAAGAATCATGGGAACTGTAGCTAGCACCTCACAGAGCTATAGATCATAGCACCATTAACAAATTAGAGTTCCCGGATTCTTTGGAGGAAGCCATGTGCGTTAAATGTATGGTGTGGATGCAAGTACAGCAAGAAGCTCCAGTGGTTTTTTATAATCAAGAAGAAAAGCTGCTTTAAGACTACTGTTTTCTCCCTGCCTGGCTCACTTTCTGCACCAGAGGAGGCAGTGAGAAAACTGCAGTTCAAAGCACAGATTGAACAAAGGATGCTTTTTAAAAAATGTTACTTATTTCACATAATGCCTTTTAACAAATAAGCTGTGCTTGTTGGTTAAGCCTGCAGAAGTTGTACATATTGTGCATTTGTTTAAGGCTGTTGATAATAAATTGATTTCTGTCATACTTTACCCCTCTCGCGATCAGGTCCATAGCCAGCCTAAAGGTTCTGGGAGGGAGGCACCCAAAAAAGTAGGGGAGCAGAATTGTTTTTCTGGAATAAATTTAATTATTTGTAAACAAAATTGGGGGCCTGCTCGAGATATACATAGTAACATAATTCCATGTAGAAGTCAGAAACCAGGCCCTGAGAAAGGAGTGTCCTCTCTTGTAAAAACTCAGCATTTGTATATTAAATATAATAAGAAGAAAAGTTACATGCATTTGGCTTTCTACAGATGAAGCTTTTAGATGAGGAAACTGAAATGTAGTAGCACTGTAGCACTGTATTATTCAATTCAGAATGAGAATGCTTAAAGAGAGAGAGAGAGAGAACCTTTTGGAAATAAAGGGAAGACAGAACAGATGTAATTGATTTTGCTAATACAAAAGGACATCTATTGAAGAAAATCCATGTGAGGATGCTGGCTATTACTACAGGCTCCTGGAATGTGTAACACTCTGCTCCCTGCATGGAGACTGAAGGGAGGCAGGAAAACAAAAACAAGAAGTTTTGAATTTGGCCAGAGAGAGATAGAAAAATAGTTCTAACATTTTGCTCATGTTAGGGCAGGAGACTCTAGGAGTGCTGCTGTTGCTTTGAAACTGATTAACTGTGCATCTGGCATTGCCTACCTACTTTCCTAGATTATTGTAAATCAACAGAACTGTCTCAGGTGCTCATACTCAAAGGAAGCTGGCCCTGTCAAGCAGCCCTGGAATTCCTCATCACTATTCTTCCTTATGTGAGCACATCCTAGGGATGGTCAGCAGTAAACCTGTGATTGGAGACAGGTTCATATGACCCCTCTGCAACACTATTATCGTCCACAACATATAACTCCTCAAACTAACAATGGGAAGAGCTGACCCAGGTGAGTACATATCAGGGATGGGAGATAATTTTGATTCAGTTCACTGTTCAAGCCAAATCTATCAAATCCACACTTTCTGAAACAATATGAACACTAAAACACAGCCATCCTTTGAAGTTTGCATTCATTTGAATTTTGTGATGCAGTTTGCCAGGCAAACTTTTACAAAAATGAATATATTTGGGGAAAGTGTGTGTTGGGGAAATAGAAGGCCTGCAAAAGCCAAAATCTATTTCCTTCCTTAATGCTCCAACTACTAAAATCCTTTCTGTAATTCCAAGAGGAGATGGGAGATATAACAAAAGGGCAAATGCCCCATTTACATGCCTATTGAACTTTGACAGGAATGTGTTCAGCAATAAAGGAATATGCCCCCAGATACATACATCTCCAGTGTGATGGGCCTGTTTGTTTTAATGTTCCCTGAAGATCTACGCCCCCGGCATCCTGGCACCAGTGCTTATCTCAAGGTTGTAAAGTATGCAAGACTGATCTCAAAAGGGAGTAAGATGTCCCTGGCCTTTGTCCCTTCAAGCGCCCCTCTTCCTCCTCCCAAATTGTTACCTTGATATGTGTTGTTCTCTTTTGTTTTATGACGTTTTACTCCCCACGCTGTAACCCTTTTGGGGAAGGTATATAATCTGTAACTCTTCAATAAACGGGGTTCCCTTTTCTGAAAGGCATCTTGCTGGAAGGTTTTGGGACCCCTTTGCAAAGCTCTCAACTCCGCACCTTCTCGGGTGAATGCGAGGTAAGCTGTGACGGCTTGTTGTTGGGTTTGGACCTAACATGTGCATAAAAATGAATATTTGAGTGAAAATAACACAGAGAGAAATGGCTTGCAAAAATGTGTATACTAGTCAAAACTGCCTACAAAAATGTGTTTATTAGGAGATATTCGTACTAAAATGCTGGAGAATTTTCATGAGGATTTTAAAAAAAATTTGCAAATTGTTGCAGAATTTAAGATTGGACAAATGAGAAACTGAGAGAACCGAAATTCACAGATCTTGCTATTCCTAGTACATACTCAGTGGAGAGGAGGTGGAGACTGGATCTCTAGAATGGGGAACGGACCACTGAGGCGATGACAATGGAGGAGGGGGAGTTGAAGTGAATAGGGCAACATGAGAGCTAGTCTGGGCATGGACATCTGAGGAGAAGCTTGTAAAACCATTTGCCACCTTAAGCTTGGCATTGGACTACATTGGACTACATTCTTCCATCGTGCATAGGATTCTGTAATTATAGAAAATGGACCTGGAACCTTCCCTTGCTGGACAGACTAGGATATTACATTATGGGAGTTTTGAATGTGAGTTATCTTTTTGTAAACAAATTTATTTTTAGTTGTAGTTTTTATTGTTGTAAATAATAAAATTGTTGATGGGCTTTGCCTGGAAGAGCAGCACAGATATATTTTAAAAACAACCCCCTAATAAATAAAGAACATTCCACTTATCATAATTCACTATTAGGCAAAAAATCCTTGTTGTTTAAGAATGTACCTATAGCCAACATATATTTCTATCAAGCTTTAAAAAGCAGGGAAATTGGGCAGCTATAATGTACCAGGGGAGCAGGAGACCTGAACTCCTCTCTGAGATATTGTACTGCCCTACAAAGTTGTCAAAATGCAAACACAATTTGGGTTGGTCTTTCACAATCCAATCTACTTCCTATGTAGCTTGGAAGAATTTGGTAACGTGCCTCTGAGCATATAGTGAGCGGCAGCAACACCACTGGTCTGGATTTTTTTTCTGTTTTACACTTTGAACTCTCAATTATCTCTGACTGTTATGTGTATCACCCTGAAAACTTACAGGGTTGTTCAGCAGGTGTTTCTGAGTTCAGGAATATAAGTTTTGTAAGGTTTTGTTTTGAAATGTGCTTATGGAAAGCAGCAGAATGGCATGGGGGTATTTTCAATTTAACATTTCAGAATGTCAAAAATCCATGCTGGCTATAGTATACAGCTACTCTTGTGGCAGTGTAATAAAGGAAAGAGGCACATGCTTGCTAACTTGTATCACTTTCCCCTTCTCACCTCTATGTGTTAAGAAAAATATGATTGTAAAACATGATGCTTTATTGCAGCTATTTAGTAAAGTGATGTTTCTAAATTACCTGCTTCAGGCAAAAGATGAAATGTCAAGTTTTCTGGGCAGCAAAAATATTTTCAAGTAATTTTGTATGACTACTTGACGTTGGCAGAACTCTGAGAAAATTGTGAGTTGGTGAATAACCCTGTCTCACTTCTAATCACAGAGCCTTTGTACTGAAAAACTGCTCTTAATATACATGAAGAAATGGAGATAATCTTTGTATGCCCTAACTGAAAGAGATGTCTGATGTTTCAAGAGAACAAGAAGAAAATTTCTAGGCTTTATTTTCAGGTATTTATGATTATCAGTTCTAGTTCACATTTCATATGAAAGATGTGTTTACCACATGGCTAATGGGACACCATTGTCTTTTGCTGAGCACTATAATGTGTGAAGGGGAGAACCTTGTTTCCTTCACACAGAGACAACAACCACTACACATAAGGTGAAGGGGAACAGTTAGCCATGGCTCATGCCCACCCTTCACATTTTACATTGTTCACCAATGCAAATGTGTATTTACACACACACTCACATAATATGTGTATGTGTGCAGGGCCGGCTCCAGGCATGCGGGGACCCTTGGGCATCAGCTTGCCCTGGCCCCCGGGTGGGTGGGTGGGTGTGCATGTGCATGCGTGTATGTGTGTGCGTGTGCCCCCCCATGACCCCCCTACCTGTCTAGTCTTTACCATTGCCCTTAATGAAGATGGCGGCCGCGGTTTCCTTAATGGGAATGAAGCCTCCGCCACCATCTCTGTTGATGGCGCATGTGCGTGCTATGCACGCATATCTCTGCCATCAACAGAGAGAGCGTGAGCGCGCGAGAGAGAGAGGGAACGAGAGAGCGAGCGCGCACGAGAGAGAGAGAGAGTGCGAGCGCGAGAGCGAGCGAGCGCGTGAGCGAGAGAGAGAGAGAGAGAGCGCAAACACAGAGTGCTGGTAAGTAGCTGCGCCTTGCCTACTTGCTTGAATGTACGGAAAGGAGAATCATGATCAAAAGTTTAGATTGCTTTAGCAAGATGCTAAATGATAAAAGAAAAAAGGAAAGGCAGGCATCCCTGGATGCATTTCGGAAGAAGCCTTTAAGTGGTCTGGTACCGCTGGTACCAAAGTTTCTGCTAAAGAAGTAATGCCAAGGAACACATGCACTTTGTTAACTGTAGTATTACTGTAGATATAGATATGCACACACACACACACACACACCAGGTTTCACAAACCATTTTACATTCAGATAATATCCAAGCAGTGTACAGAAAGAGTATAAAACTTAATATGGATAATAAAATAGTACTGATACATAAAAACCAAGAAGAATTAAGAACTGCAGAAATAAAATAACCAGGTAATTTGGGAGGGCTTGGTATTTACATGTAGAAGTATACATTTGTCCTTTTGCTAATGGTACAAATGCACTGTTTTTCTTCCTGCCTATTTATTTATTTGTTTGTTTATTATTTGATTTATATTCTGCCCTTCCTTCCAGCAGGGCCCAGAACGGCAAACAGAAATGTTAAAAACACTTTAAAACATCATAAAAACAGACCTTAAAATACATTAAAACAAAACAAAGTTTAAAAAAGCTTTAAAAACATTTTTTAAGCTTTAAAAACATCTTTTTTAAAAGGGTTAAAAACATATTATTAAAAAAACACATATTAACAAGCAATTCTAACACAGATGCAGACTGTGATAGGTCTCAACTTAAAAGACTTGTTGAAAGAGGAAAGTTTTCAAAAGGCGCTGAAAGATAGCAGAGATGGTGCCTGGCTAATATTCAAGGGGAGGAAATTTTCTACTGCTCAAGGTTCTCTCCTCCCTTTGCCCCCAACCCCCACTCCAGATCTACTTGGTTCATTAACCAGGAATGAATTAGATGCATTTTTTGCTTGGCATTAGTTGGTTAAAACCTAGCAATTCTGGATCTGGTCTTGAAGTTGCTGGGATCCTCTACTTGAGAAGGGGGGAAAGTTGAGAGTGGAGAAAAGACTGTTTAGTCAGTTAGAAGCAGAGCTTGGAAAAGTTTTTTTTAAAACTACAACTCCCATCAGCCCCAGCCAGCATGGCCACTGGATTGGGCTGATGGGAGTTGTAGTTCAAAAAAGTAACTTTTCCCAGCTCTGGGAAGTTCCGTTAGGGGTTCATTTCCAGATGTAGAGAGAGTCCAGATGCTAGTTAGCTGTGGGAAGGGAGCAATAGAGAGGGTGGTGGGTTACAAAGGGTATAGAGTAGGAATAAGAGAGGTTCTGTGGTGGTAATAAACGAAAGGCTTAAGCAAGAGACACTGAGAGAAAGGAAGTTCAGGGAAAGGTTAAAATTGTGACAATGCGCCATTCAAGCCTATGAACCAGCTATGTTTGTGAGATGGTTTTGGTTTAAAATAAAGCCCCCCCCTTTGAGTTATCTTATTGCCTGGATCTTTTGAATGCTGAGGGAATACAAGGCCTATTAGTACTGGAACCCATCTGGTACAGGTCACACACCAAGAAAACATTGGGACACACTCCTCACATTTATTTTACTGTTCCTTTTGGGCAGTCACCTTATGGTCTGTCAGTAATCTGATGGAGGTTACAGAAGGCAAGTGTTGTGGGACAGCCAGCTCCTGTGAGGGGAAATAAAACCAGAGGAGTATATCTGGTTATGCCCACTTGGAGGCTGTAAAAAGGGCTATCACAGATGTGTTTTACAGTTGTACGCTCCTATGCATGTTTACTCAGAATTAAGCCCCGTGAATTACATGGGTGTTACTCTCAGAGATGCATGTTTAGGACTGCAGTGTTAGTGAAGGAATATTGAGAAGCACAGCACATATCCATAGGGATACCACACTCGTCTCAGGTTTCCTGCAGCTATGGGTTTCTCAGAATACTGAGAATTTAGCCCAAGCTTTGAGGTAAGTATCAAACCGTAGCCAGGCCCTGTGAAAGATAACTACAGGGATACCACAGTCCTCTCATTTGCTTTGCTTTGCTGCATAGAGTTTCTTAGAATACAGAGCTCTGCTTTTTGTTTGTTTTTATAGAATAATACAAGTGAATGGAAAGAATCTGAATTCAATCATGGTCCAGTTGCAGACAGAATGGTGTGTGGACATCTGGGTTCAAGTTCCATCTCTATCATGCACCACTTGTGTGGTGTCACTGTTGGCAACTCAGTTCAGCCATCTGCAAAAAAAATCATAGTAACCCACTTCAAAAGGCTCATGTCAGAGTGTTTAAGACCATAACACACACTTGAAATTTGTAAAGTTCTGCATCAACAGTAGGCAAACATTCTGACCCAAATGTAGGTGAGCTACATTGGGCTATAGTTACTGTGTGATGTTAACAACTTGTTCAGTGCAGAGAGGTGTTACCACATCCATAAGCATTGCAGAAAACAAAACCCTCAGTTTACTATTGAACCAAATCACAGGGATTGACAGGGTTCTACATAACACCTAAGCTTCCTTTTTGTGTTCCTCAGAAATTTTCTTTCCAATAAAGTATCCAGAACAGACGTTTTGTTGAAGCCTACAAGAACCCCATGGGTGTTAGATTATTTGCCCCTATGGTGTATAAATGATGTTGATAAAATAAAAAACAGAGGCTCCCTATAGTTTTTGTCATAGAGTCTGTCTTGTTGCCTGAGAGTCTTCGGGCTCCTTCACATGGGAGCTGAACTTAAATACACAGCTTTTGCCATTGTGATAGATTTGCAAGGTTCCTACTTTCAAATCTACTGTTTTCCTTTCACACAAGTAGGCGTTACTCTGGAAAGGTTTAGTATCACTGTTTCCTTGTGGCCCTGCCCCTAATTTTACATGCTTACTCCCTCCTGAGTACAGATATTGCTAATGAAGAAAGGGAGGTTTGTTTTGGTCAGATTCATTGTTTCTTGTCAATTGCACACCTCTCCTGGCTGAAGCCAGGAGAGTGTCGGGGTATAATTGCCATGAAACTGTATGAAACTGAATAGAGTCAATTCCACCCGAGTTATGTTCAGTACCCTATGCATCTTTTGACTGGGCAGTGCAGATAGTGAGGGAATGTGGGCCTGGGGCACTCATGGCCAAGTGTGATATACAATTGGCCTTCAGTCTCCTTTCGGTACACCTCCAGGATACTAGACTCCTTGGGTTCAAGTTTGGTGAATGCTGGTATGTAGACAAGGCTATGCCCATGGGTTGCTCCATCGCCTGTGGAGCATTTGAATCCTTCAGCACTTTCCTAGAATGAGTTGTTTGCCAGAAATCAGGGAGCTGCCAGGTCACCCACTACCTGAATGATTTTCTATTTGCAGGCTCTTCTGGTACTGAGGAGTGCCATGAACTACTGGCTATGTTCCAGAGGCTGGCTGATCGCCTCGCGGTCCCTCTGGCTCCTGACACATATGACATTCTCACAGACTAGAACAACTACATGTGCTATGCTGGTCCAGCTATGAAGCTGTGCTGTTCAAGGCATCTTTCACACTACCTTTCTTCGGGGCCCTGAGGGTCGGGGAGTTCACAGTGCCAGCTAAGGGAGATACCTTGTTTGTATCCCTTCAATGAGATGACGTTGTGGTTTCAAAGTCCAAGCTGTCAGTGACTGTTTGGAAATCAAAAACAGACCAAATGGCAAAGGGTTCTTCCTTTTCACTCAGGCCATCTCCAAAAGGGGTGCCTTGCCCACTTCGTGACACCAAGGTTTATCTCTACTTCTGGCTCCCAAACTCAGGGCAGTTCTTTATTCATAAGGATGGATCTCCCCTCACAAGGCATCAGTTTGCAGGGGTGCTCAGGCTATGCCTGGCAAAGGCAGGTTTCCCAGAGAAGGAGTTTGGCACACATTCCTTTAGGATTGGTGCTACCACCTCAGCAGCAGAGTGGGGCTTGAATACAACTCAGATCAAGGCCATTGGGCGCTGGAGACATCATGCCTTTAGAAGCTATATCCGCCCACAAGCAAAACCCAAAGCCGACAGTAACCTATGATCTTTTTCAGGCCTAAAAAGGGTGTGGATCTTGGGTCACAGTATCGTTCACTGGGCTGAGCATCATGCTAGATCCACTCTATGGTCTGAACAGCTCAGTGTGTCATCCTGGGCAAGAGTGCCCTGGATATCCAGACATGGTATGAGGTGGGAACAGTTTCAACCCTTGTTGGATCAACAGTTCCGTCGCTATGGCCCTCCTGACTTGCTGCTCATACACCTGGGGGAGAATGAACTTGGCATGCGGACAGGCGTCGACTTGAAGTGGTCTGCAATATCTGACCTTACCCATCTGGCTGTCCATCCATGTTGTTGGAGTAGTCAGCCTGGCTTCTGAGGTTCCAATGGAGAAATGTGCAAGAGTTGGGGAGCATCGAGGCTACCTGCTGCTGTGTCAGCAGAGCCATAGCGAAAGGGGGCCAAGCAAAATGGGGCCTCATTTTTTGTTACCTGCTCATCACACACTCGTGCTCAGAGTTTTATCACACAGATGGAATTCATCTTTCCACAAAGGGGAATGATGCCTGGCTTGGAGATCTCACCAAAGGATTATGGCCTGGTTTCAGCAAGTGAATGGGGTTTGCAGTGGGTCGGGAAGCATAGCTCCCCTCCCTTGTGGCGGAAATGGCATTGGGCAGAATCAATCATAAGGGGGACTCCCATAAGGAGTCCAGTGGGGTACATGATGGCCACACCCCTAGCTCAGGAGGGGCGTTGCCTCATCCAGCTCACAACCCTTCCCACTGGTTGGTCAGCGGGATCACAGATACCTTGGGTTCACACCTCGCTTGGGTCTAAAACAGGCCAACTCTCAAGGGTAGTTCCCAACTGCTTGTTGGGTTGACTCAGCATTTGTGCAGCAAGGGCTGCTGAAATGAAGCAGATCCTGGCCCTACTGCCATGCCAACCCCTCTTCACTTGCTCTAATCGATAAAGTTGTGGCCCTGCTTCACCCAAAGATCTGTGTCTGGCTGTGTTATTCCCGTTGCTAAAGGGGGCGCAACATGCTCTTACCACACAATTACTGCATTCCCAGGGATCCCCTTTCTTTGGAGTTGGGATGTATATTGAACACTTCCAGCCTGTGGGCCATTTTTTGACTTTCCATATTTGTTGACAATTTTTTTCAAAATTCGGACAGCTTCCGTCTCAGTAACTAGTAGCAATTCTATTGGTATTCTATTCCTGGTGATTTGTTTCTTCCAAGTATTTTAAGAGCAGCTTCCACCTCACGTACCTGAATCTTAATACCTTGTTCAGAGACCCTGCTCTGAGTGTCCCCGTCAAATGAAGTGAGGCAGGTAACCAGTAGTCTTTTTGGTAGTGGCACCTTGGTTATGAAATTGCTTTCCCAGAGAGATTTGTGTAGCAAAATCTTTATGGTATTTTCAGAGCCAGATGAAGACCTTTTTCTTTACCAAGGAGCTGTAAATGTATTTTATGGACTGGGCCTCTCTCTTTTAAACTAAGTTGTGTTTTGATTGTTTTTCAGTTTTTAAAATTAACTTAGTTTTTATTGTTTCTGTTTTTTGCTTTGTGAGCTACCCAGAGAGCTCCTGTTATTGACATCTGCGGGTCCTTCATCTGCACTGAAGTGGATTGCAAAGTGACGCAGGGGTTTTGAAATAAGTTAGTAAGTAAGTAAATAAATACATAACCACTCCGTTCTGGCTTTAGTGGATGCTTTTCATGAGAGATTATCAGTAATTTACAATTCCGAACAGCTGTCCATACAGCCCTAATAGCTATGTAAATATGAAAATAATTGTTCCCTCTTTTGTGGATGGAGATACAAAATCTTTTTCACTGAGAACTTTCCTGTAAAATGGGGAAGTAAATGAAGACAACTGAACCAGAACTTTCATCTGTGACAAAGCACTGAGATTGTTTTCTTTAGACAATGAAGAAAAATAACTGTATATTTCTTCATGAACTTTTAAAAAATAAACTAGGAAATGGTCTTTTAGCGAGTTGTGAAAAATAATACACAGAAATGTGAATCCGTCAACATAATTACGATAAAGAGACAAAGGTGAAAACGTCCATCAGAAAAGCATTGTGGGACAATATAGAAGGCAAACCCTTTATCTGCAGCATCTTATTACGTCTACATGGGCTATCGCTAGATAATCAAAGACTTTTTCATTCTCTTGGATGCTCAGCTTTGTCATGAAATGCCATGAAACAGCCTGCTTCAAGTGGCAGATTCTAGAGGATAATGTCATTTTCCTGCCTTCAACCTCCATCTCTGGTGCTATTAAACAAAATGAGTGGAGAATGTGTGATCTTGGTTTCTTGCTTCAGGCAAGAAATTGGCTTCACTTGTCATTGCTTGTTTAAAATGGTTAAAAATAAATAAAATCCTAACTTACTGCATTTTCCAATGAGAATTCCCTAATGCACTGCTACTCTGATATCCCCACAAGTGTTTTTCTCCGAGACAGGAATAGATCTGAATACAGTGTGAGGCAGCTAGTAATAGGCAAACTCCTTTAAGCTTGTCTTGTCTTGGTTGGGACCAGCAATTATGAGCAACACCCCTGGCTCCTGTTCTGTGTCTGCCTCTTTCTCTCAAATATTGCATCAAGGTCATTCCAATTTCGTTGCAAATGTGCTGACATGTATAATGGATGCTTGATTTCCATGCTTTGTTCCATAGTCTTTGAGAGCAATACACAGAGCAGCTCCCAAAATAGTTGCAGTCATTATTAGGCACTCTCAAGGGTGAGCAGTGCTGGTAGAAGTGCATGGGCAGCAGGATTCAGGGTCGGGGGTTGACCTTTGGGAATCCAGGATGAGCATATAAAAGACATCTAGATTCCCTCCAACATATTAAAATCTTGGTAGGCATGTTTAAATATTTTACATGGGCAACCTTTTTGCCTCTCCTGGAAATGTTTGTTACAAAGAAAAATCAGCCACATTCCATTTTTATGCAGTGCACAATTTACAACCGTAGTGTGGTATGTACAGAGTGATGAGATGACAAATATCCTGGCAATTATGTTTTTTTCATGGCAGCACAGCAATTTGGTCCATGCAAGTCAGTTGTAGAATGAGAAATTATAGCATGTTTGTGACTTTCCGAGTCCAGACTTTGAAGATGTTGTTTATAAAAATATCCTTGTGTTCAAAACTCTCATTATCCCATGATGTCTCTTTAAAGCCCCACGTTGGCTGACACTACAAGAGCTGCATTTTTAGAAGGTGCTTCTAGAACAAACACTAGTGCTATGGAGAGAAACATAGTTATAGAGATTCAGACATAATAAATCCCCCCATCTTTTTTTTTAAATGCCCTGGATACATTTTAGATACCCCTGCCATTGAGACCATACATGTTCATTCTGTTTCACTCTCTCTTGAGAGAATGGCACCGAGCACTTAGTGTCCAGGTTCTAGATCAGTGTTTAGAAATATGTAGGTAAGTGTGGGGACCCTGTAGCTAGCCATACAAATGCTGTTGGACTCCAACTGCCATCAGCCCCAGCTGCTATGGCCAATGACCAGGGATGATGGGAGTTGGAGTTGAGCAGTATCTGGAGGGCTACAAGTTCTCCATCTTGACACCTCCACATAGGTATGGATGGATCTGTCAATTTCAGTCCTCTCAGTTTCTCATTTTTCCAGTCATAAATTTGGTTTTCTACATTTCTGCAGCAATTTGCATTTTTTTAAAAAAATCTTCATGAAAATTCATCAATATTTTAGTTGAATTTCTCCCATTTAACACATTTTTGTATGCCCTTTTGACTAATGTACACATTCTTGCAAGCAATCTACGTTTGAATCCCTTAAGATAGCCCCTCTTGGGAGTCTTTCTCATAAGGTGCTCTTCCTTGTAGTGATTACTGTGGCACAATGTATATCTGAGTTGAGGGCACTTTCAATAGGTTGTCACTTCTATATTTTCAACAAAGACCATGTGACCCTTAGTCCTGCCCCCTCCCCTGTTCACAAAGTGAATTATGTTTTTCACTGTACCAAGGACCACGTCCTGATTTTGTTGTGTTCAAATTTGCTTCACCCATTGAAGAAGGAATGGCATTTGCTCAATGCGTGCAGAGATTTGTATGCATCTGCAGAAGCTTCCTTGGGAGACATGTTTTACAGCAGGTGGCCCCACAGACTTAGGCAGCCAGGGTGTGCTTGCCTTACTTGACTTCCTTGGTACATCCCATATGATGGACTATCATCCAAGAAGAAAGGTGTATTGGTTCTCATCTGAAGGATATTTCTGCTAGATGATTATCCATCGGAGTCTCTTCCTATTTTGTTCTGGGGTGGCTGCTAATCTGCAGAGTCTTGTGTTCGATATGCATGGGGCTGCACTGTTGTTATGCATATGAAACATATATGTTACTGTGGGTTGTTTTTGTCTAATTGGTGTTTTTTCCTCCTAATTGCATACTAAGAACTTTTTCTGCATTATTATTCTTTTCACAGCAGTAGGCTTTGGGTTGTACTTTTCTAATGTACTCGATTTTTCTGATGTTGCTTGCTGGGTTGGCATGTATGTGTTTGCATGCCTTCTTTATGTGTTGTCTGTCCTACTGTGACAACCTGTATCCTGTCTCATCATGAAATGGACTGGAGGGTTTCTAGGCCACACCTACTTCCTCGACTTTCTTGTGCATTTCCTGCCTTTGGACACTAGGTGGTGATTATAGCCCAGGTGATGAACTATCATCCAGGAAAAATATCTTTCTGATGAGAACCAACTCTTTTGTGTGTTGTGGAATATGGTCCATGGAAAATTGGACATTGTACTTTCAAGGAGTACAAAAACAAAACAACCATTTGCCAGTTAGTCACTTATTGATATGTACATATAATCATTTGGTAAGGTGGTCATCTCTATTCTGCCAAGTGGTGGGGGTAAGTCTTACCATATTTCTGCACCTGGTCTGAAATCTGGGAAAGCGGCAGGCGGTGGGGGTTGGCAAGGTTCTCCTTGCCATTTGGGATTAGCTTATCTAGATGTTCAAGCACATTATGGTAAATTTTTGTAAATGGTTGCTTATGTTCCTGCAAGGAGGATGGATAAGATCAGATAAACCTGCAACAATTTGATCACATGGCAATTTTTCAGGGAGAAGAAATCCAATAAATTTTACTGATTAAGTAAAGAAGTATCATACCTACTGATTTAGGTAAACAACTATTTTCACTGAAGATTACCTTGGAACAAATATAATTATATCTGCAAGCAAATTGAAGGAGAATAATGTGTGACTATGTAGATTTCATAATTATCAGAGAATTAATGTAGTATAGTGTATAGAATGTTGGATTTTGTGCAAACTGAGCTTCATATCTTTCAGTGGTTAGTCATGAAACTTATTGGGGTCTTTGGGTGAATAATTGTCTCTAATCTAACCCAGGAATGGGGAACCTTTGGACCTGCAGATATTGCTAGTTTACAACTTTCATCATTCCTGACCGTTGGCCATGCTGGCTGAGGCTGATGGGAGTTGGAGTCCAACAACCTCTGGAGAGCTGCAGGGTCCCCAATCCAGCTCTGCCCTAACCCACATCACAGGGTTATTGTGATAGTTAAAGGGGGGATACATACACATTGGACCAGGCCAATGGCCCATCTAGTCCAGCATCCTGTTCTCACAGGGGCCAACCAGTTTGCCCATGAGAACCCACAAGCAGGACCTGAGTGCAAAGAGCATTCTTCCCTCCTGCTGTTTCCAGCAACTGGTATTTGGAAGCATACTGTCTCCACCTATTGAGGCAGAGCATAGCCATCATGGCTAGTAGCCATTGATAGCCTTATCCTCTATAAATTTATCTGATCCTCTTTTAAAGCCATCCAAGTTGGTGGCTGTCACTGCCTCTTGAGGAAGGGAATTCCATAGTTTAATTATGCACTGTGTGAAGAAGTATTTTTGTCTGTCCTAAATCTTCCAACATTCAGCTTCATTGGATACTCACAAGTTCTAGAAAGGGCGAAAAACTTTTCTCTATCTGTTTTCTCCATGCCATGGATATTTTACACACTTCTATCATGTACACCACTCTGATATCTTTGGAGGAGAATGAGAAAGAAAAAAAAGAGCATAATCTACCTATGAGGTACAATTACAGTACAAAAGTAAATGTTTTGTAAATCTCCACTTGATAAGGGAATACCTGTCGTTTGTCCAAAATGCTGAGCCTAACCATTTGAGCCAACTTAACAATGTTAGATATCCACCTGCTCCTCATCTTCACAGTCTGCCTATGAAATCCAAGACAGATACTGAACAAGCATTGGTCTAAAACATGGTCTAAAACAAGCTTTGAATATAATTAAGATTTGATTGATGGGTCAGTATAAGGATGCAGCAAAAACAGCTTCATCACTTAGTAGGTATATATTGGCAGGATGTTAAGAATGTCTTGAAATCTCCTGAAATCTCCACACAATTCATTCCAATTATCCTAGCAAAAGGTAAATCTGACAATCTTGTGAGCAAATCAGAGAGAGGACAGTGGGAGTGGGGGAGAGATCATCATTTTCTGACTGTTATCAAAATCAAAACATTCACAGCAGAGGGAGTGAAGGGTTTTATTCAGGAAGTGCACAGGCAATGAAAAATGGAAATAGACTGCCTTCAAGTCAATTCCAACTTATGATGACCCTATGAATAGGGTTTTCATGGTAAGCGGTATTCAGAGGTGGCTTACCATTGCCTCCCTCTGAGGCTGAGAGGCAGTGACTGGCCCAAGGTCACCCAGTGAGCTTCATGGCTGTGTGGGGATTCAAACCCTGGTCTCGCAGGTCATAGTCCAACACTCTAACCACTACGCCACACTGGTTCTCGCACATCCAATAATGAATTCAAAATGATGGCAGACAGTTATTTGAAGTATGGTTTTTCCATTTCCCACTTTCCTATTTCCTTTGGATTAGAGAACACTGGAGACATATTTGTAATGGTTGTTTTAATTTCATAATATACAAACAGCCTACTGGAAGCAAAAGACTCTGCAGAACAAGCATCAAAATTACTGAGCTTGTATTAGATCGTAGGTAACCTATTGTTTCAGCCTCCCCATCTCCCAAAGGCTGTCAATCTGTTTTAGCTAACTCCAGCTAAGCTCTCTGCTATCTTGCTATCTTTGTTTGCCTCTCACAATTCAAACGGCAAAATTGGCCCAAAACTGTTTCTCTGTCTCTGAGTCAATTGAAGAATGTCATCTTCCAAAGGCTGGAAAGAGGTTCCTGGCCATCAGGAAAACATTCCCAGTCATGAAAGAATATAGCATTGATTAAAGCATCTGGCCATTCTCCAATGGCCGGTTCACAATTATGTTCACAATCCAAAGAGACCTGGATAGACTAGAAAATTGGGCTGAAATTAATAAAATGACATTCAATAAAGACAAATGCAAGATGCTGCATTTAGGCCACAAAAACAAAATGCACGGGTACAGGGTGGGAAATACCCGGCTTAGCAGTAGTGCGTGTGAGAAGGACCTTGGAATTGTAGTGGATCGGAAGTTGAACATGATCCAGCAGTGTGATGCTGCGGCAAAAAAGGCAAACGCAGTTTTGGGATGCATAAACAGAGCTATAGTTTCCAGGTCGAGGGAAGTAATAGTCCCACTATATTCTGCATTAGTCACGCCTCATCTGGAATACTGCGTTCAGTTCTGGGTGCCTCATTTTAAGAAAGATATAGACAAGTTGGAGCGGGTTCAGAAGAGGGCGACGAGGATGATAGCCGGTATGGAGAACAAGTCTTATGAGGAAAGGTTGAAGGAACTTGGCATGTTCAGTCTGGTGAAGAGAAGGCTGAGGGGTGACATGATTGCACTCTTTTAAGTACCTGAAGGGCTGTCACATAGAGGAGGGTACAGATTTGTTCTCTGCTGCCCCAGAGGGTAGGACTAGGTCTAATGGTTTTAAGTTGCAGGAGCGTAGATTCAGATTGGACATTAGAAGGAACTTCTTGACAGTAAGGGCAGTTCGGCAATGGAACCGACTGCCTAGGGAGGTGGTGGGATCCCCTTTGCTGGATGTCTTCAAGCAGAGGCTGGACAGCTATCTGCGGGAGATGCTCTAGCTGTGGATTTCCTGCTGTGAGCAGGGGGTTGGACTTGATGGCCTACAAGGCCCCTTCCAACTCTATGATTCTATGATTCTATGTATTTAATTATTTATTAAATGTATGTCCTGCCCTTCCCCCTAAAGGAGCCCAAGGTGGCACAACCATCATGGTAGCCAGGCTCATAATGGTACCATTTAGATCTCGATATCTGAAACAGCTGGACTTGAGTTTATCTGCTGCCACCACACAAATCTGAATCTGAAGAGCTCTCACTCAGTGCAAATCCATTGATATCTCTATAATTAAAGGTAATAGCAATGCTGTATGTGTAAAACTAGCAATTTAGGTGGATAATAGTGTTCATGCTCCATACCAGGAATATCTGCTTTCTATTCCAAGACTCCCCAACTCTGTACTTGAAATAAATGTGACAAATAATACAGTTTAGGTACATTTGCTTATTCAAACTAACTGAAGTCAATTTCCATGTTTTATGGATTTGAGGTGTAATAGCATTCAAAGCATGAGTGAGAGAGACTGTTAGATTGGGTTCTGTGGGTAGGGGGAAATGACTGGAAACTATGCAAGAGAGACAGGCAACCAAAAGCAGCATTGATAATTGATCCCATTCTAAATACAAGATCTTTTTGCATATTCTGCCAGTTTGGCCCCAAATCCTCTATTAATTATGAAAGCTGAGCACCAAACCAGACTTGCCCATGCTAATGAAACACATGCTTGCCAGTTTGGCTATCAAACAGGGCTGGGGATCCACTTTTTACATTCAGTGAAGTATACAGGGGAAGGGAGCAAACCCCTTCTTCTGCCTTATCTTACTTCACTCACCTGTTTTTCTTCAGTCCAACCCCAGCAATGGCAGTGAGTGGGGTTGAGGACAAATTGCTTAAAACAGTGGAGAGTGAAGATGAGAAGACATTGTCACTTCCCTCCCTGCACGTGCACTGTTTAATATAAAACAGTATATCCCAACTTTATAGCTCACTGGGTGAGCATGTGTTTAAGGCTGAGAGAAGGGGTGCAACAAAAGAGGAAACCACAAAAAGGAACTGGAAGCAAAAGCAAAAATGATGGGATAGACAAGAAAGAGCTTAACAGGGACGAGACCAGACAAGCCTTCCAGGAAGGGCAGAGGATCTTCCACAGTTTGAGTGCTGCAGCAAGACATCCCTGTCCCACATTTGCACCAACTACACCTCTGAAGGCAGTAGTAAATGGAACAGGATCTCCCCCAAAGACAACAGGATTTTGTCCCCAGGAGCGGCTGGAGCACCGGCAAGAATGGCGTCTATGGGCAGGACTCACCCCTGTGGTGGGTGGCTGGCGTGCTGGTGCTGCCGGAGGGGCTTGATGCCATCAATGCCATCAACCCCCTCACCAACTTCAGCATCCCGGACGCTGCTGCTATTGCAGGTACGCCATGGTTCGCCCTCACCCAGGGGGGTGGCGGGTGCACCTTCTCCGAGAAGATCTACGTGGCCGCCAAGTGAGGGGCCACTGCCGCTGCAATTTACAACTACGGCAGTGGGATGAGGAATGACATCCAGGCCATGACCCACCCTGCTTCTGCAGGACCGGCTGGTGCTGGGGAAAGCTTACTCATATTTTGCCATCAGAGAAGCTGATCAGAAGTTCAACTGAAGGTGTCGGACTTGCAAGCATAGAAGGAAAGAGAGAGAACCAACTCACAGCTTTGTTGGGGGCAGCCTGAGATGTTTCTGCCACTCCAGGCGTCTGCACCACCCTGTATTTCCACTGGAAGTTGTAATAGCTGTTTTTTAATAATGCTATTTATTTAATTTTTGTAAATTGTATTGTTTTATTGATGTATTTCTACATTTGTGTTTTTCTTGTAAGCCACCTTGAGGGCCTTTTGGCCATAAGGCGGGGTATAAATAAACTATAATAATAATAATAATAATAATAATAATAATAATAATAATAATAATAATAATATATTTGCACATATGGTCTGGTCCTTAAAGTTTGATATGTTATATACACCAAACATCAGATTCTGCTTAAATCTCCATATAGAATAAAAGAATATAAAGAACTCTGGATATGGAATGTAGCGGAGACTGGACTCCTGACCTCCATCTTGGGTTTCCATTTCTTTATATGGAATACAATCTCTCCTTTCTTAAGAGTTGGTAAACAAAAGCATGGTCACCACCCAATAACACCTGATGACTTGTATGTGTAAATCAGCCACCACAGATTAAATCACCAGAGACAGAATTTCTGTATCACCCCATGTTAACTCAAATGCCGCACTTTTCAGCTGCAGCAATTCACACATTTGACTGAGATATTAAATGTTTAGATATTCAAGTGACATGTGTAAATTAGTCTAAATTCTGCCTGAAACTGAAGGAAGTGGGATCAACATCAAGACCATGCCCTTGTTATTTTCCCATCATTTTCTATAAACCAAAGCTGTTTTAACTAGCCCCATTGGTCTAGCAGCTCCCAGTAATGTTGAAGTCCAAATTCCTTTACGCTCTGCCTCTGGTTTGTTTAGGGTTCTCCCCTGCCCCCAGGAGAATTCAGCCTGTGGTGGCAGGCAGCCTTTTGTAATTCTTTTTTGGGAGAGAGGAATTATAATCAGGAGGAATGTGCGGGGCCCCCAAAAGGCGTAGTGACAGGTAAAGGGAGATATCACGCTGTGTGGAAGACAGGCCAGGTGAGGGGAACGCAGCCCAGACAACTGACGGCTGTCCCATGTTCCGGTCCTCCACACACCCACAGGTATGCGGGATGTCCTGTCAGCCAGCTCTCTGATCTCCGGATGCTGCTTTTTAATGCCAGATAATAAGACCGCCCTCATCCATGACTTAATTGTGGATGAGGCAGCCGATCTGGCATGCATAACTGAGACCTGGGTGGGAGAGTGGGGAGGTGTTGGTCTCTCTCAGCTATGCCCACCTGGATACTCAGTGCAGCATCACGGTAGATCTGAGGGCCGGGGAGGGGGAATTGCTGTGGTCTATAGGAGTTCCATCCCCCTCTTCAAGCACCATGTCCACATAACTACGGGCCTTGAGTGTTTGCACCTCGAGTTGGGCCAGAGGGACAGATTGGGGATCCTGTTAGTGTACCGCCCACCCCGCTGCCTAACAGACTCCCTGACTGAGCTGACGGAGGTGGTCTCGGAGGTTTTGCTGAGGTCCCCTAAACTGTTGGTTCTGGGTGATGTCAACATCCATGCCGATGCCACCTTATCTGGGGCGGCTCAGGACTTCATGGTCTCCATGACGACCATGGGGCTGTCCCAATATACCACCGGCCCAACTCATGTGGCAGGTCACACTCTGGACCTGATTTTTGTTACGGGACATGATGATAATGATCTGTGTATAGGGAGCCTTACATCAACTCCCTTGTCATGGACAGATCACTGCTTGTTGAGGTTTAGACTCACAACGACTCTCCCCCTCTGCAAGGGTGGGGGACCTATTAAGATGGTCCGCCCCCAGAGGCTGCTGGACCGTGATGGTTTTCAAAAAGCCCTGGGGAATTTTCCTGCTGATAAGGCTGGCGCTCATGTCGATGCCCTGGTCGATCTGTGGAATGCGGACATGACCCGGGCAGCTGACATGATCGCACCTGTGCGCCCTCTCCTTTGTAGAGCTCATACAGCTCCATGGTATACTCCGGAGCTGAGGGCGATGAAACAATGTAGGAGACGGCTTGAGTGCAGATGGAGACAGACTCCTGACGAATGCAACTTTGCACTGGTGAGTGCTTATAATAAGACGTACTTTGGGGCGGTACGGGCAGCAAAGAAACAACATATCACTGCCTCTATTCAAGCCTCTATTTCCCGTCCGGTGGAGCTGTTTCAAACCATCAGAGGGCTCTTACATTCTGGCCCTAAGGACGTGATGGAATCTTCTAAAGCTCGATGTGACGAATTTGCAAAGCACTTCCAGAATAAGATCTCTTGCATTCGCCAAGACTTAGACTCCAAAGTTATAGCAGTGGAATCAACTGAGGTCTCCGGAGCACAGTCTGGTCATATTTTGTTGGATGAGTTTCAATTGGTACAGCTTGAGGACGTTGACAAGGTGCTTGGACTGGTGCATGCAACCACTTCTGTGTTAGATCCTTGCCCCTCCTGGCTAATAAAAGCTAGCAGGGTGGGTGTGACGCCCTTCCCCGGCTCTCCCTGTCAGGTTCCTACCTGCTCGTGGCTACTGCCTGTCACTAGGCACCACCAGGGACTCCACCAGTCCGGACTGTCCTTTTTTATGGTTTCTCTCTCCGCTCTAGCATAGACCTCACCAGATCCCCCTGCTAGGCAGCACCACCAGTCACGTCCTATAACCAGTATCCCCAGAGACTCTGCCTGAGTCTCTCTCAATCAGGTTACCTCTGTGACTGCATGCTTAAGCTGTCCCCAACCCCCTTGTATCACTGCAGATAACTCATAACTCAGGGTTGCTCTAGATACTTATGAATGTTATAATCTCCTCTTCACCGCTGCCACCATTTGTTACTGTTTCCCTTCAGCCTTGGTCATTACCTTACGCTCCCTTCTGGTCTGTGAAACCCCAGCCAAGGATCAGGCCTTTGGTAAACCAAATATAGTTTTTATTAAATAACAGAGATAACAAGATTACTTTTCTAATGGTACTTAAGCATATGGTTTCATCTATTTCTGTGATACTTGACTTATCATGAACTAGAACTCCCACTCTCTCTTTCTCCACACGCTCCTGACATCCACCTCCAAACACCACCAAACACTTCTCAAACAACCCAGCAACGTCCACCCAGATTCACCACAGATTCTCCACCCAGATTCAACTGTCATTCTTCCATTTATACTCCCAGCCATTCAAACACTCAGCCAATCATCCAGCATTCTACTGCTCATTTACTCCCCCCTCCTCTTTCATTCCACTTACCATGTATCTTCTATACAAACAGCACTTACCATATATACATTAATACAGGAACATCACATTTCCCCCCCCTTAAAATTAACGGCAGAGTATTATTCCTGCTCTAGGATTTATACGTCGCGTTAACAAGTAAAACAAGTCTCTATGGGGAAAATGTCTTTTTTTGTTCCTCCGTCTGGGTCACGTCACTGCAGTCCCGGCCACTTGCCTTGAAAGTCCATCGGCCAATACATTGTCCTTGCCTTTGATGAACTTGAAGTCCACTTGATAGTCTTCTAGGGCCCAGGACCACCTCTGCAGCATAGTGTTATGGTTTTTCATAGTCTGTAACCATAACAAGGCCCGATGGTCAGTCGTCACCGTAAATCTTCGTCCCCACACATATGGGCGCAACTTGTTCAGTCCCCACACGACTGCTAGGCACTCCTTTTGGACCGACAAATAGTTTTTCTCCCTCGACGTCAGCTTGCGACTCAGATACGCCACTGGATGTCTGGTGCCTTCTCTCTCCTGCAGCAAGACGACTCCCAGCGCGAGGTCCGACGCATCCGTAGCCACGATGAATGGTTGCTCATAGTCTGGTGCTATTAATATAGGTCCTTGGCACAAGGCTTGCTTCAGCAGATCAAAAGCCTTCTGACATTCATCCGTCCATACCACACGCTCAGAGCACTTTTTGTTTGTCAACTCATGCAAGGGGGTTGCTATTTCCCCAAAATCTTTCACAAACTTTCTATAAAAACCAGCCACACCTAGAAATGCCCTAACTTGTTTTTTAGTTAAGGGGATAGGCCACGATTGTATTGCCTCCACCTTGCTCCATAAGGGGGTGATTTTCCCCACTCCCCACCTTATGTCCTAAATAGATTACTTCCTTTAACCCAAACTGGCATTTCTTAGCTTTTATTGTGAGGCCTGCTTTTCTTAATGTCTCTAATACTGTGGTAATTACATACGTTACTGTGTCAAGTTTTTCTCTTATGGTATATGGTCCCTCCCAGTTAGCCTGTAATTTATCATGTTTCCTGGGTATGAATGCCATAACCATATCTCCCACATCATACACACGTTCCCTGGTTGTTCTGTCATACCAGTAACTTTGCTTCTTCTGAGCTTGACTCAAATTCTTTTGCACAGCTTCCATCATCGATGTTAATTTGCTATGGAAGTCTAATACAAAATCAACTACAGATGTTTTGTACTCTCCCAGGGTTCCTTCCCATGAATTTTTTAACAGTTCCAAAGGTCCCCTCACTTTTCTAGTGAACATCAGTTCAAAGGGTGAGAAGCCTGTTGTCTCCTGAGGGACTTCTCTGTAGGCGAATAAGAAGCACCCCAAACGTTCATCCCAGTCTTGTGGGTGATCTTGAACATATCTTCTTATCATGCCCTTCAGAACCCCATTAAATCTCTCAGTCAATCCATTAGTGGCTGGATGGTAAGTGGTGGTCTTTAGATGTTTTAGACCACAACACTTCCACATACATTGCATCACTTCTCCCACGAATACACTGCCTTGATCCATCAGCACTTCATGAGGGAAACCCAGCCTCATAAAGATTTTTAACAAAGCCTCTGCCACTACAGGGGCTTTTACAGATCTTAATGCTTCCGCGTCTGGGTACCTGGTGGCAAAATCCACCACCACCAATAGATATTTCTTGCCATGCCTTGTGGGTTTGGAAAAAGGGCCCACCAAATCTATACCCACTCTATAAAAGGGTTGTCCAATTATAGGAAGGGGCTTTAAGGGTGCCTTAGTCTTTACTCCACTTTTCCCCACCTTTTGGCATATACCACAAGATAGACAATGTTGTTTTACATCTTTGGAGATGTTTGGCCAATAATAGTGTGCAGCCAATCTCCTCTTGGTCTTTTTTATTCCCAGATGTCCTGCACATGGGACATCGTGGGCTACCTCTAGCAATCTGGTTCTGTATTTGCTAGGTACTATCAATTGCTTCACTGGTTCACATTCATCCTTTCTCTCAGCAGGCATCCACAGTCTATATAAAATCCCATTCTCACACACAATTTGATTCCTCAGCTTGTCAGTAAAGGGAATCTTTTGTGTCAGGGCTTGGTCCTTTATTTGCTTCAAACTTGTATCCTTATTCAGTTCTTCCCTGAATTGCTCTGCCTCTTCCCCAGAGACCAGTTGATACAGTTTGTCTCCTTCAGCAGGCCTTCCAGGGGTTGCTATGGTGACCGTAGGCTCGAAAACAGGTTGCACCCTGTTTTCTTCAGCCTCTGTTAACATGGCTTCTGTCTCTCTGCCAAGTTGTTGTCTGGTTACCACATATATTTTTCCTTGTGCCCCCATTACATCTCTTCCCAGTATCACTGGTTCTTGTTGTTGGGCATTAATACCTACTTTATATTTTCCCTCTCGGCCTCTCCACTGCATTTTCACTAGGGCCATGGGTAAGCTTTCTGGTTGACCCCTCACTCCTTGGATAGTCACCGTTTCCTGAGGTAATATTTCCTCAGATTTTATTAAATCTGGCCTCAGTAACGTCTGAGCGGCACCAGTATCAAGCAATGCCCAATAATTTGCCCCTTGAACACACACTTCCTCTCTTAGACTCGTATCCAAGTCTTTTACTTCTGTCCAGTTTATCTGGCAGAACTGAACCTTTTTCGTTGTTAGATCTTTTGGTTCTGGTTTCACTGCCCTTGCCTGAGCAGGATTACTAATGGGGTTGGCAACCTCACATTGAAAACATAGGTGCCCCGGTCTACCACATTTATAGCATAATTTCTCCTCCATTTTAGGGTACACAGATCCACTCTGGGGTGTCCTGTGCCCTTCAGATTTTACTGGAGGACTCACTCACTGTGGTACCACATCCTTTCTGCCACCATTATATGGTCTGGGTTTAAACTCTCTTGATGTTTTCCCCACCCAGCCAGTTCTGTTGGAGGCAAAGTGATCCTCCATCTCTGCGGCCTCCTGCACAGATGTAGGGGAACGGTCTTTGACAAGGAGCCTTATTTCTGGTGGTAACTGATGGAATAATTGATCCAGTATCATGAGGCTTTTCACCTCTTCCACTGACTGAGCTTTGGCACTACTCATCCACTTTCCAAATATATCCATCAACTTTGCTCCCAGTTCAACAAAAGACCTCCCTGCTTGGATCTGACAGTTTCGGAATAACTTTCTAAAATAGTCAGGTCCCAGTCTGAACCTTTTGTATACTGCCTCTTTAAACTCAGCATAGGTGACGGGCCTGTCTGAGGGGAAATATTGGTATACCTCTGCCAACTCCCCCTTGATCAAGTTCGATAAATATTGCATATATTTATCCTCTGGTAGCCCCCACATTTGAGCCGCTTTTTCAAAAGTGCTGAGGTAAATTTGTGGATCTTGTCCAGGCTCAAACACTGCAAAGTCTTTTGGTGTAACCTTTATCTTTGTTTCATTTCTGTCCTTTCTTGTTTCCTCAGAATGAAACTTCTCTCTTTCAAATTTTAACTTTTCCACCTGTAATTCAGCATCCAATGCTCGTTGCTTCTCCCTCTCCTCAAACCCCATTCTCATTCTCTCAATTTCCAACTCCCGCTGCTTTTCCTTCTCTTCCGTTTCAAAGACCCTCTGCTTGTCTTTTTCCTCAGCTTCAAAGACCCGCTGCTTTTCTTTCTCATCAGCCTCCCTCCTCAATCTCTGTTTCCAACTTTAACTTCTCTCTCAAATACTCTATATAAGCGGGATTGCTTGAGTATCCTTCTGTGGTCTCTTCCCTGACAGGTTGTTTTTGCTGGACAGTTGTAAAAGCTATTAGTGCTACTCGCAATTAGTCTACTCCTTTACCCTCGTGAGGTAAATTGAATGTTATGCACTTGTCCACCAGCTCCTCTCTTTTCATCTTTAGATATTCAGCCATTTTTTTTGGAGTTCACTCACTCTTTGCCACACACTCTTTGCCAGTCACTCTCACAAGTAATCTTTATTTGTTATTTCTGTTTGCCACACCACTGTTAGGGGCTCTCTTTTGTCCGTATCCCACTGCTACAGCCAACACCTGTGACGTATTCTCCTTTGTTCGTATCCCACCGCTACTGCCACCACGTGTGACGCCCTTCCCCGGCTCTCCCTGTCAGGTTCCTACCTGCTCGTGGCTACTGCCTGTCACTAAGCACCACCAGGGACTCCACCAGTCCGGACTGTCCTTTTTTATGGTTTCTCTCTCCGCTCTAGCACAGATCTCACTAGATCCCTCTGCTAGGCAGCACCACCAGTCATGTCCTATAACCAGTATCCCCAGAGACTCTGCCTGAGTCTCTCTCAATCAGGTTACCTCTGTGACTGCGTGCTTAAGCTGTCCCCAACCCCCTTGTATCACTGCAGATAACTCATAACTCAGGGTTGCTCTAGATACTTATGAATGTTATAATCTCCTCTTCACCGCTGCCACCATTTGTTACTGTTTCCCTTCAGCCTTGGTCATCACCTTACCCTCCCTTCTGGTCTGTGAAACCCCAGCCAAGGATCAGGCCTTTGGTAAACCAAATATAGTTTTTATTAAATAACAGAGATAACAAGATTACTTTTCTAATGGTACTTAAGCATATGGTTTCATCTATTTCTGTGATACTTGACTTATCATGAACTAGAACTCCCACTCTCTCTTTCTCCACACGCTCCTGACATCCACCTCCAAACACCACCAAACACTTCTCAAACAACCCAGCAACGTCCACCCAGATTCACCACAGATTCTCCACCCAGATTCAACTGTCATTCTTCCATTTATACTCCCAGCCATTCAAACACTCAGCCAATCATCCAGCATTCTACTGCTCATTTACTCCCCCCTCCTCTTTCATTCCACTTACCATGTATCTTCTATACAAACAGCACTTACCATATATACATTAATACAGGAACATCACAGTGGGCACTGCCGGTTGGGCCAGGGATGTGATTAATGCCTCACTAGGTGAGGGAGTGGTCCCACACTGCCTTAAGGCGGAAGTGGTGAGACCGCTTTTGAAGAAATCTTTCCTGGACCCAGATAATTTTAATAACTATAGGCCGGTAGCAAATGTGCCATTCCTGGGTAAGGTTCTGGAGAGGGTGGTTGCATCCCAGCTCCAGGCACTCTTGGATGAAACCGATTATCTGGATCCATTTCAATCGGGTTTCAGGCCCGGTTTTGGTACGGAGACAGCCTTGTCTGTGATGACCTTTGTCGAGAGAAAGACAGAGGGAGTGTAACTCTGTTGATTCTCCTTGATCTCTCAGCGGCTTTTGATACCATCGACCATGGTATCCTTCTGGAGAGGCTTGCGGATTTGGGAGTTGGAGGTACTGCCTGGCAGTGGTTCCGCTCCTATCTGGCAGGCCATCTCCAGAAAGTAGTGCTTGGGGAGCATTACTCGATACCCTGGGCGCTCCAATATGGAGTCCCGCAGGGATCAGTTCTGTCCCCCATGCTCTTTAACATCTATATGAAGCCTCTGGGTACGGTCATCAGGAGTTTTGGAGTGCGTCCTCATCAGTATGCTGATGATACGCAGCTCTACTTCTCCTTTTCATCTTCTTCAGGTGCGGCTGTCAAGGTCCTAAACCGATGCTTGGCCGCGATAATGGACTGGATGAGAGCGAACAAATTGAAGCTCAATCCAGACAAGACTGAGATGCTGTTAGTAAATGGATCCCCTGACCAGTTGGATGTTCGACCTGTTCTGGATGAGGTTACACTCCCCCTGAAGGAGCAGGTGCGTAGCTTGGGAGTCCTTTTGGACCCGTCCTTGTCACTTGAGGCACAGGTGGCCTCGGTGGCACGGAGTGCTTTTTACCAACTTAGGCTGGTGGCCCAGCTACGCCCGTATCTGGACAGGGAACATCTTACCTCAGTTATCCATGCTCTGGTAACCTCAAGATTGGACTATTGCAACGCACTATACGTGGGGCTGCCCTTGAAGACGGTTCGGAAACTGCAGCTTGTGCAGAATGCAGCGGCCAGAGTAATAACCGGGACCAAGTGGTCGGAACATGTGACACCAATTCTGGCCGGCTTGCACTGGCTGCCTATACGTTTCCGGGCCCAATTCAAGGTGCTGTTTTTGACCTATAAAGCCTTACACGGCACGGGCCCACAATACCTGGTGGATCATCTCTTCCGATATGAACCCACCCGTGCACTACGCTCAACATCGAAGGCCCTCCTCCGGGTGCCTACTCAGAAAGATGCCCAGAAGGCGACTACATGAAAGAGGGCCTTCTCGGTAGTGGCCCCTGAACTATGGAACACCCTTCCTGATGAGGTACACCTGGTGCCTACTTTACTATCCTTTCAGCGCCAGGTGAAAACCTTCCTCTTTGCCCAGGCATTTTAATATTTTTAATATTTTTAATATTTTTAATATTTTTAATATTTTTAATATTTTTAATATTTTTAATATTTTTAATATTTTTAATATTTTAGTATTTTAGTATCTGTATTATTGTTGTATATGTCAGTTACATGTTTCATCTGTTTGTTTAATTGTTGATTTGGTGATTATGTGGTTTTAAAATTGAAATGTAAATTTATATTTTTATTGTTGTACACCGCCCAGAGAGCTTTGCTATGGGCGGTATAAAAATTGAATTAAATAAATAAATAAATAAATAAATTTTGAGGAACACTTACCAAAATGGGAATCTGTCAGAAGAGAAAGACTTTTTCCCACTCTTCATCACAGATAATAAAATACTTACCATTTGTGTACCCCTTTTGAATGTTCAGATATGCATTTAGAGAGAGGTGACCAGCTGACAACACTGGCTTATAGACAAGTTTATATGAATAATGTTTGAAACAGCCCAAACAGATTCAGTGCTCTCTCAGTGCAGTCATCAAAGTACACAAATATATTTGCCACTTACTCCTACTTGGAGCTGTTTTAGGTATGTCATTTTTACAAATGGAAAGATATCTCAGTTTCAGTTCTCTCAGTTTCTCATTTTTCCAATCTTAAATTCAGTTCTCCACATTTCGGCAGGAACTTGTGATTTTTTAAAAAAAAATCCTCATGAAAATTCTGCAGCATTTTAGTGCAAATTTCTCCTAGCACATTTTTGGAGGCAGTTTCTCATCATATAATGCATTTTTGTATGTTATTTTCACTAAAGTAAACATTTTTATGCACACTTTCCCCTAACATATGCATTTTTGTAAACATTGTCTGGTTGGCAAACTGCATTGCAAAATTTGAGTAAGTTCGCATTTCAAAGGATGGCTGTGTTTCGGTTTGCATACTGTTTTGAAAAGTGTGGATCTGATAGATTCAGCTTGAAATGCCATCCCTAGTCATTTTTCTACTTGATTACAAAGTCTAGGGCATTTCCAGATAAGTTACAATTCACACTTAACAGGTAACAAGAATGCTTTGTGAATTATAAAGTAAAGGCATTGCAAGGTCAGAGTGAAGTGCATTTTTCATAGAAAAAGTGTCCTGGGCTTGTTGTCACAATGCATTTGCAGACATCACTGGTCACATCCTCAAGAGGTTAGTCAAAGGCTGATGGCATTTCAAAATAAGGAGGGAAAACATGGACAATTCTACCCTGGTTTTGACTAGTGTCATCTCATTGGTTTCTGCATATTTACTTAATTAAACCTGAAATGATTGAAGGTTTGATTTTCTCTAAAACAACGGAAGAAATGCATCTCCTGCTGAAGATTTGTCCTTGGTATACAGAGAGCCATTTTCAGAAACATATTACATTCTTGCACAGTGTTAGAAGTTGTTCTGTTGCATATCTCTTGTGACTTCTGAGTCACCAAAATTATTTGCTAGGAACTTGAAAAAGAAAATAAGAGCAAGAAAAATAGCGGGAGCCTAATAATATTCTTCAACTTAAAAGGCTTCTAATTTGCTAAATAATGGGAAAAGAGAATACGAAGAGAAGAATAAGAATATTTATACCAGCGGCTCATTCTACATAATATTTGCCAAAGTGTATCTGTGTATTTTCCAAAAATATAATTCAGTATAGTTATTGCTTATTACTGGATCCACTCAGCATATCCATAGTAAGTATTTTAGAGCAAGCAAACTGGTATCCAAAAAACAAAAACAAGGAAAACTTGCAGAGCCTTCCACATATGCACCAGAACTTCCTACCCTGCTTCTCATGTGCACTTCCTCAAAGTTACGCTGGAGTCTTGGAAGACTCCTTGAAATAGCATCCAGTGCAGCTACATGGAAAAATCAACCATCCCAATCAATTCATGGTAGCAGCATTTAGGTGAGTACACCAGGTTCTTTGGTATGTGTTTATAGAAATCAGGTGCATTAGCACTACAAGGTGACTTTTGCCCTTGAATAGGGGGACAGCAGTTTTGCTTCAGCAAGATTTGGAAGAAGTTTCTTTCCTGATGAAATGAGTAAAGATGATGACTGTCAGGCCTCCAGTGGCAGGGAGTTCCATAAGAAGACTGCCACAACTGAGAAGGCCCTCAACTGAGCCACCAACCCTTGGACCTCACCCAGTGGCAGCACCCTACAAAGGTTCCCTTTCAATGATCTGAATGTCCAGGTTGGCACATATTGGGAGAAGTGTTCCATCAAGTATTTGGGCCCTAAGCCGTTTACAATAACAACACCTTAAATTGCGCTCAGAAACAAATAGACAGCCAATGCAAATCACAGAAAATCAGTGTAATATGACTTCAAAATGGTGTGCCACTCAATAATCTGGTGGCAGCATTCTGAACAGTCTTCAAAGGAAGCCCCACATAGAGTACATTGTAGTAATTCATGCTTAGGCTACCAGGGAGTAGATCACTGTGGCAAGGTTATCTCAGTCCTGGAACAGATATACCTGGCAAACCAGCCATAGCTGGAAATAGGCACTCCTACCCACTGAGGCCATCTGAGCCTCCAGTGATAAAGACAGATCCAGGAGTACCCCCAGACCATGACATGATCTTTCAGAACAGCATAACTACCCACCTCCTAGACTTAGGAACCATCCGCCAACAGAGCCTTTGTGTTGTCAGTATTTAGCTTCAGTTTTTTGGGCCCTTATCCAGTTCATTATTGCTTCAAGGCGCTGGTCTAGCTGATAAATCCTTAGCCAGTTTGGATGGTGTGTTTGTCTGCTGAGGCACTGCTTATTTGCCAGTGGGTATGATACTGTATGAATTAACATGACAACTTTATATAACCCTTATATATCCAGTTGATCACTGCGCTCTGCAGGTGAGGGCTCCTGCAGATACCAACTTATCAGGAGGTCTGTTCTGCATAACATAGGAAATGGACCTTTAGTATAGCGGCACCAACCCCTCCCCTTAAATATTGCACAGGCACCATCTCTGTTATCATTCGGTGCCTACTGAGTATCTTCCTCTTTCCACAAGCCTTATAAGTAGAGACCTTATCCCAGTCTGCATCTGTGCTGGAATTGCTTTTTAATATATTTTTAAACCTTTTTAAAAAATTTAAAAAATGTTTTAAAAGATGTTTTGTTTTAATGTGTTTTTAATAGTCATTGTGTTTTAATATATTTTAAAGTCTGTCTTAACGTTTTTAGTGCTTTTGTTTGCTGCCCTGGGCTCCTACTGGTAGAAAGGGTAGGATATTAATCAATCAATCAGACAGACAAACCTTTCTCACAAGATAGTTTGCCCCAGTTACCTTTATAAGAGGTGTTGCAAAAGATTACAGTATGAATTCAGGCTGCTAGACAACATATATATAATAGCTTGAGCAGTAAAGTTTGCTGAATGATTGCTGGCCATTGAAACTAAGTGCTATGTCCCTTTTATATAGCCTAATTTCATCCCATTTTCTGCTGGCATGACTGGAGAGTGAGGGGGACAGTTCCATGGCTAGCTCCCATGTAAATGGAGAATGCATCCCAGAACCCCGTGTTCTTGCACAGACTTCTCAGATGTAGTTTTTCTTCATACAGCGGCAAGCTTATACAATGCAGTGGACATTTGAATATGAGCGGGTCTCTAAAATGTGTTAGTGGAGTGTGTTAGAGTGTGTCCTTGTTCTCCTGCTGTGATGATCCTGCTGTAATGTTCTTCTCTTTCATGTAGAAAGGTACCCATTTAATAAATGTTGGACAAGTCAGGATTATATCTAGGGATTTGATCATGAACAAAGGATTTGATTGTAAACAACACAAGAGGCTAGCAGATGGGAAATTTAGAGGTTTCTTGCTATGGTGTCCTGCCCAAAGTCGAGGGATTCAGACTCAGACTCAGCTGTGGTTTTTTTCTCTTTTTATTAAAGTAGATACATCCAAAGCAGTTTGCCTCATTAACCTAGCTATTCTTTCAAGGAGCTCAGCTCTGCTCTAGCACTAACTAGGCATAACTTTGCAACTCTAAACCGGGTGTCCCCCCCCCGTCAGCTTAAGTATGCTTGGATTGCACACACAAATGAAGACTCCACCTCAGCTCTGACTGTTTAACTCACTGCCTCAAGTGCCTCCGAGCACAGGGCAAAGGTGATTTGATCTCAACTTCCCCCTCCGATGGAGGGGGGCTGTTAACAGTCAGTTTGGGTGTGGGAAATGTCTGACATTGAAGACTGAGTCTTTGGTGTGGGCGGTGGGGGCATGTACAATTGGAGAGTGTCTGATGGGCCGGGTGGTGCTTCCACAGGGGGGTCAGGAGCTGAGGGGACTGAGCTGGCTGTCAAAGATGGGGGCTGAGATGCCCTGTGAGTCCACCCTGCTGCCTGCCCCCTCCCCGGGTTCCCAGTCCAAGTTGTCATCATCTGTTTTGCCCTTGTCTATCCGCCCCCTCCCTGCATGGCTCACGACATATGGTAAACAAGAAATAATTTATGATACCTCTTAAGTTCCTACTATTTCTCTGTACCAATATGATGTTTGATGTAAGAGCGTGCTGAACTGATGCATAACAGTAAGCAAAGTTCAGGAGATAATGATGCCGCACGTAATGGCATAATGCAATAACCATTAGTCAGCATGAAAACAGTCTGCCTATCCCTGACAGTAATCCAACCTTTTGGGTGCTAGTAATTGATCTGCCATTTAGATGTACCTCATAGCTGTCACTGCAGCTTCCAATGAAGTCTTGAGTAACTGCTTACATTGGTTTTATTAAAGAATTCTCTTCTAGAAAATCTATTTGTTTGCTTCCCAATTAGCTAAAACACTTGTCAGAATTCTGCCAGCTTCGGCCAAATCTACAGAGAGTAACTTAGTCCAAATGTGCTGTTGCCACATGAACAAAATAATGCTTTAGAAGAAAAAGCAAAACTTTTCCTACTCTAAAATGTACAGCAAACTCACAAAATAGCATCATTATTTAGCAATATAGCTTGAAGTCACTTTATTTAGCACTACTGGTGGTTTTATTACTTAGCTGAAACCTGATGGGATTAATTTTCCACCCACCTGTGAGCAAATACAAGTTGATATTGGAGGCAAAAGTCTTATTTGAGATGGCTTCGAAACACTCACTTGAAAGTAATACCAACTACCATTTGTAGGAATGTGCAGGAACAAAGTAATAATTAAGGCTGTAATCCTAATAATGTCTGCTCAGAAGTAGGTCCCATTGAATTAAATGGGGTGTACTCTCAAGTGAGGTTAGGATTACAACCTAATATAATATCTTCTCCCCCAAAATGTTGTACAGTATATAGCTTATCCTATTCATTCTCACAAAGAGTCTCGGTAACCAATGAACAATGAAGATGACAATGATTCCTTCTGGAGATTGTAAGAATAAGAAGACAATCTGCTGAGTTTGTGGATGAGCCACAGCCCTGTACCCAACCTTGTTAGGTAGGGCAGCCACATATGTAGATTGGACTTGTACTTTGTGTGTGGGGGGTGTGGTGTGTGTGTGTGTGTGTGGTGTGTGTGTGTGTGGGGTGTGTGTGTGTGTGGGGTGTGTGTGTGTGTGGGGTGTGTGTGTGTGTGGGGTGTGTGTGTGGGGTGTGTGTGTGTGGGGTGTGTGTGGGTGGGGTGTGTGTGGGTGGGGTGTGTGTGGGTGGGGTGTGTGTGGGGTGTGTGTGTGTGTGGGGTGTGTGTGTGTGTGGGGTGTGTGTGTGGGGTGTGTGTGTGTGGGGGGGTGTGTGTGTGTGGGGTGTGTGGCGCACAGCACCAACCAGTCCCCTCCAGGCATATTTTTTGTTTCATATAAAAAAGGATGTTAAGGATACAGTGAACAAGGGGATACTAAAAAGTGTTAACTCCTCCTTGAGGGTCCTTCCTTCTAGTCTCATTTCTGACCTTTAATTTTTCCTTGTTGGACAATCAAAGGAAACCTTTTTAACTGATTACTGTATAAAGGACAAACTAAGCAATTGGGAACTAATTGTGGAAAGTAATTGTATATTTTTTTAACTGGTTGCTGGGTTTATTTTTCTGCCCAGAAACCCTGAAAAAGTCTCATGTTGAACTGTACTCACTGAGAAAATCAGAAATTAGGCATGCTACAGTCTAGGCAGGTGGCCAGCTAGCTTACTGTATTATGCAAAGCAGTGTTTCTATTCCTTTAGGGCTATTTTCTTCCTTTGTCATCAAGTACTCAAAAAAGAAGAAATAATATTCACTATGACTGTGAGTATAGTGAGTGCTTTAAAAGAGTAAAGGGTAACTTAGGATAGATATTTTTTCACACCACTTTAAGTTATCTATTTCATCTTTTCGCAATAAATACCCAATTCCACTCTACTCGTCATAATGACTGCACAGTAAACAAACTCTTGCTTTTTATTGCTAGCTGGGTAGAGAATACAACTGACACTGAAAAGCAGAGCAAAGGCAAGTCCAAGAAGCAAAGTCTAATTCTAGTCCATAATACAAAGTCCTAATATTTAACTCTCCAAGGAACATGTTACTATACATACTTTCAGGATCACTTAAGTAATGATAGGGAAATTGAAATAATTAAAAATCCACCCTCAGTCAGAGAATGTCTTGAGTGAGCATACTTTTGGGTGCTTTTCCAGGTGAGGTTTGTGTTTTTTACTCACACTGCCCTATTCAGTTAATTTTTCAGAGGGTCCTATTCTTAAATTGCTCCTGTTTTTAAACAAGCTGTCATTGTCTGTCATGTCACAAATTAAAAAGACAATAAAAAAATCTGGGGGGAACACAGGTTACAGCCACCCTGGCTACAGGGCTGGGTTAGGGTTGTTAGGTCTCCGGTTTTTGCATGGAGACTCTGGATTTTTGGGGTACTCTCCGGAGCTCTGGGTGAGTCATCTCAATCTCCAGAACTTTCAGTCTGTATAAAAAAATTAAGTTTCTAGGTGGTATGGTTGAAGAGATATACATCAGCCACCCCCTGCAACTTCTGTTAAATGAGCTTGTAGCTGGCTGCTCTAACCCTACCCTTTCAGGTTTGTAGCCAATAAGTGAAGTCAGGGTTGTGATTGACAAGGGATTTGTTGACCTCTAGGTCAGCCTTTTTCAACCTTTGGGTCCCCAGATGTTGTTGGACTACAACTCCCATCAGCCCCAATCAGCATGGCCAATGGTCAGGAATTATGGGAACTGTAGTCCAGCAACATCTGGGGACCAAAGGTTGGGAAAGGCTGCTCTAGGCAATAGCTAGACCCCTTTGCAAGGCCAGAAAACTCTTGTTTTTTCCTACTTGCCGGAAGATCTCATAAATTGAGTAAGCTAAAGTTTCTTTCTTGTGTGCAGGAGATCTAAATGCCATTACAATGTGTTATTCTTTTCTAATTATGAGAAGTCAAAAAAGTTTAAATTTTCCTGGCCTGTTGAAGATGGCAGTTTATTTGTCTAATACATAGTCTGTTTTGAAAATGTTCCCAATGCGAAGCTTTAATGCTATACTCACTTTTCTGACAGTAAAGCTGCAATGCTAATCCCATATACTGGAAGTAAACCCCATTGAATTCAATAGGACTTACATTTGAGTAGACATGGTTAGGACTGTGCTGAACATTAATGGGACTTTTGAGTGAACATAGAAAAGGACTATGTTTGTTTATTTATTTTTATTTTTTATTTAATTAAGCTTATATACCGCCTGACTAGCAACAGCTCTCTGGGTGGTGAACATTAAAAATACAATAAAAATAACACAAAACTGTACACAAAACTGTACAGTCTAAAATCAAAATATAATAATTTACAATTAACAGGAATTAAAATGCCTCAGAGAAGAGAAAGGTTTTAACCTGGCGCCGAAAAGATGATAGTGTCGGCGCCAGGTGCACCTCCTCGGGGAGACCATTCCATAGTTCGGGGGCCACCACTGAGAAGGCCCTAGATCTTGTCACCACTCTCCGGGCTTGTGTTGTAAATCTTTCTCTCCCCCCAATCCTATTTTTAAAAGAAATTAGCAGGGCTTACCTAGGTGTCACTGCTTTTATTTGGTAGGAAACTAATACTGATTTTTTTAAAAAAAAATGTTCTGCAATGACCAACTGGTTTTGACAATAAACAATTATATGGGGTGTATGTATTTTACATCTCCAGTGTATTTATATATGGAGTCTTTCCAACATCCCTGTGTGACAGGGTTCCCGACTGGAAACCAAGGCAGCTCACAATAAGAAATAAATCCCTTTAAAACCCAATAACCATAAAAACAAGTATAAAACAGTTGCAAAAGAGTTTAAAGTGGCATGATTCTGAATTTTGGGTTGCATGAGTGAAATTCCTTATCACTCGAGGTTGCAGTTCTGTGCACACTTCCCTGTTTGAGTAAGCCCCATTGAATACATTGGGACTTGCTTTTGAGTAAACATGCATAGGATTGCACTATACATATATTTAACGGTTGTGTAAATAATTTTATTTATTTATTTTGTTTTTTTATTTTTTTAATTTCATTTATAAACCGCCCATAACCAATGGCTCCCTGGGCGGTGTACAACATACAATAATACAATAAGTCAACAAAAATCACTAAATATAAAATACAAATGCATAATAACACTAAATATTTAAGATAACTAAAGCATTAGAGCATTAAAATACATAAGAGTATATTAAAATGTATTAAAATGCATTAAAATGCCTGGGAGAATAGGAAGGTTTTAGCCTGGCGCCGAAAGGATAACAACGTAGGCGCCAGGCGTACCTCCTCGGGGAGACTGTTCCACAATTCGGGGGCCACCACAGAAAAGGCCCTGGATCTTGTCATTACCCTCCGAGCTTCTCGATGACTCGGTACTTGGAGGAGGGCCTTAGATGTCGAACAAAGTGTATGGGTAGGTTCATAGCGGGACAGGCGTTCCATCAGGTATTGCGGGCCCACACCGTGTAAGGCTTTATAGGTCAATACCAGCACCTTGAATCTGGCCCGGAAACAAATCGGCAGCCAGTGCAAACGGGCCAGAACAGGTGTAATATGTGAGGACCGATTGGTCCTCGTCAATAATCTGGCTGCTGCGTTTTGCACTAGCTGCAGCTTCCGAACTGTCTTCAAGGGCAGCCCCACGTAGAGTGCATTACAGTAATCCAATCTAGAGGTCACTAGAGCATGAACAACTGAGGCGAGGTCGTCACCACCAAGATAAGGGCGTAGTTGGGCTACCAAACGAAGATGGTAGAACGCATTCTGAGCCACCGAGGCTACTTGAGCCTCGAGTGACAAGGAAGGATCGAAAAGAACCCCCAAACTACGAACCTGTTCCTTCAGGGGGAGTGTAACCCCATTCAGAACAGGATGAACATCCTCCATCTGTGCGGAAAAGGCACTCACCAACAGTGTCTCAGTCTTGTCTGGATTGAGTTTCAGTTTATTAGCTCCCATCCAGTCCGTTATCGCGGCCAGGCAACGGTTCAGCACATCAACAGCCTCACCTGAAGAAGATGAAAAGGAGTAATAGAGCTGCGTGTCATCAGCATATTGATGGCAACGCACTCCAAAACTCTGGATGACCGCACCCAGAGGCTTCATATAGATGTTAAAAAGCATGGGGGACAGAACCAATCCCTGAGGGACTCCACAATGGAGAGTCCAGGGTATCGAGCAATGCTCCCCAAGCACTACCTTCTGGAGACGATCCGCCAAGTAGCAGCGAAGCCACTGCCAAGCAGTACCCCCAACTCCCAACTCCGCAAGTCTCTCCAGAAGGATACCATGGTCGATGGTATCAAAAGCAGCTGAGAGATCAAGGAGAATCAACAGAGTTACACTCCCCTGTCCCTCTCCCGACAAAGGTCATCGTACAGGGCGACCAAGGCTGTTTCTGTGCCAAAACCGGGCCTAAAACCGGATTGAAACGGATCTAGATAATTGGTTTCATCCAAGAGCGCCTGGAGCTGGCTGGCAACCACCCGTTCCAAGACCTTGCCCAGAAATGGAACATTTGCTACCGGTCGATAGTTGTTCAAATTATCTGGGTCCAAGGACGACCTCTTCAAGAGAGGTCTCACTACAGCCTCCTTGAGACAGCGAGGGACAACTTCCTCTCTCAAGAAGGCATTGATCACTTCCTTGGCCCAGCCGGCAGTTCCAGCCCGGCTAGCTTTAACTAGCCAGGAGGGGCAAGGGTCCAGTACCGACATGGTTGCACGCACCAGTCCAAGCATCTTGTCAACTTCCTCAAGCTGCACCGACTGAAACTCATCCAATAATTGAGGACAAGACCGTGATCTAGGTACCTCAATGGGTTCAACTGTCCTAACATTAGAGTCGAGGTCTCTACGGATGCATGCGATTTTATTTTGGAAGTGCCCCGCAAACTCGTTGCAGCGGGCTTCAGATGACTCTGTGATATCCTGAGGGCCAGAGTGTAAAAGCCCACGTACAATCTTGAAAACATATTTGACAGTCATGCATGATTCTGAATTTTGGATTGGGTGAATGAAGTTCCTTATCACTGAATTGCAGTCCTGTGCATACTTCCCTGCCTGAGTAAGCCCCATTGAATACATTGGGACTTGCTTCTGAGTAAACATGCATAGCATTGTATGTTTAATAAATATCTGTAAATAATAAACAGATATTATTATTGTGTAAATAATAAACATCTTTGACATTCATGCTTATATAAATATTTCTTCATACTATGTCCCAATAAGTATCTGATTTCACAGTATGGTTGTACATTATTATTTCCTCTACATTTTAAGTGTGCCCTTCTTTCTTGGGGTGGTCATGGTCCCCTTCTGTTGTTTTCACTCTGAGGGGCAGATTAGGCTGAGAGATGGTCACCCAGTAAACTTTGTAGCTGATTTCCATTTAATTATTTTTAATTAAAATTATTTATATGCATGCAAAGTTTATTAAGTAGATCCACACAATACATTTAAAGTGCATCCAACTCACATTAAAAGCACATTACGTCCCCCAAATAATCTTGGGAAGTGTAGGTTCCCCCTCACAGTTATAGTTTCCTTCACCCTTAACAAACTACAGTTCCTATGATTCTGTGGTGGGATTCATGTGTTTCAAATGTGTGTTGAATGTGCTTTAAATGCATGGTGTGGATCTGCAATAGTATGCTGTGTATTCATTAGTGAACTGAAAAGAACAATTTTAAAAGATACTTTTTTAAACGGGGAAGGCCTGTAGTTCAGTGGTAGGGCACATGCTTTCCATGCAAAGGTCCAAAATCCAATCTCTAGAAAAGACTATTGCCTGGAATCCTGGAGAGCCAATGCTATTCCATGTCATCAGTAGTGAGCTAGATGGTACCAAATGGTCTGTGTCGGCATAAGGTAGATTCCTTTGTTCCTAAAAGTGGAAAGAGACCCAAGGGCCACAGTGACTTTAAAATTTATTTATTGTCAGCTCTGCACTGAGACAGCAGTGCAGGCGGGGGCTGGAAATTCCTGGGTATTTACCAGGGCGGGAAAGTCCTTAGCTGGCAGCCTGGTTGTAAATCTGCCAGGCTAACGAGGATGAAGCATGATAAGGGCAAGGCCCTTTCCAAGCTTACGTACCAAGCCAGATGTCCAGAAGCGAGGTCAGTAGAGGTCCGGGTTCAATTGCCAAGGCATCAGTCCAAGATAAGGTTCAGGGAATCTGGAAACACACAAAGCCATGCCTGACATTGTAGTCAGCAACAAGCTGAAACCAAGGTTTGTCTTTTAAGGAGCAGGTTTGTCAGCAGGTGTGAGCCATCAGCGTTTTGGCCTTAAGTGGACAGGCCTGCCCCTCTTCTGCCTGACCTTCTGTTGTCTACGTTCTGCAGGTGAGGGAGGAGTATCCTGTTCACTGTCTGGCTGAAGGGCTTCAGCTGTGTCTGGGGCAGAACTTGGAAAAGTTACTTTTTTGAACTACAACTCCCATCCCAGCCAGCATGGCTACTGGATTGGGCTGATGGGAGTTATAGTTCAAAAAAGTAACTTTTCCAAGCTCTGGTCTGGGGTGCTCTGCAGCTGAGGGGGAGAAGGAGCTGGGTTCTCAGGAGTTTCCTCCGTTTCTCCTTCTGGGTCTGCTGCTGTTACTCCCGAGTCATCCTCATCTGATGAGTCCTCCGACGGGGCCATGACATTTATGTATTTTATTTACAACATTTATATACCGC
This sequence comes from Rhineura floridana, assembly GCF_030035675.1. Lineage (NCBI taxonomy): Eukaryota > Metazoa > Chordata > Lepidosauria > Squamata > Rhineuridae > Rhineura > Rhineura floridana. The sequence goes on from NC_084481.1 coordinate 13,075,761, forward strand.
TTTATTGCAAAAAAACAATACAGCGGTTTACAGAAGGAACTAAAACAATGAAATTATTGGCAAAATAGTTGAAATCAGGTAATTTAAAAACATTCAAAATAATAAAACCAACATCACCTGACCTTTGGACTAGGATGAGGTTTTTGGAACCTGAGGAGCTGGGCCTTCCCGATAACCCTTTTGGAAACAGAGGTTTACAAAGCCCTCCATCCCAGCTCCCTCTGGAACCACTTTTTGTTCCGGCTAAGTCCCAAAGTCAGTGCAGTAAGACAGTAGTAAAGGGGGAAAGCCTGCATGCCCTAACATCATCTCCCATTCTTAAGGGCTGTGTCAGCACCTCTATGGATTTCGATTTAATGTGTATAGACTGACAATTATCAGCTCTATCCTGGAACATCATGGGCTGGGAAAGTAAGTTATATGATGAGGATTTTGTTGACTATCTCTACGAGTTTAAAATCATTTGTCTCCAGGAAACCTGGGTTGTAAATCCGGCTAAAATGTATTTGCATGGTTACTGTGCTTTCTCCACCCCAGCGGTAAAACAGTCATAGAATCATAGAGTTGGAAGGGGCCTTGTAGGCCATTGAGTCCAACCCCCTGCTCACAGCAGGAAATCCACAGCTAGAGCATCTCCCGCAGATAGCTGTCCAGCCTCTGCTTGAAGATATCCAGCAAAGGGGATCCCACCACCTCCCTAGGCAGTCAGTTCCATTGCCGAACCGCCCTTACTGTCAAGAAGTTCCTTCTAATGTCCAATCTGAATCTATGCTCCTGCAACTTAAAACCATTAGACCTAGTCCTACCCTCTGGGGCAGCAGAGAACAAATCTGTACCCTCCTCTATGTGACAGCCCTTCAGGTACTTAAAGAGTCCAATCATGTCACCCCTCAGCCTTCTCTTCACCAGGCTGAACATGCCAAGTTCCTTCAACCTTTCCTCATAAGACTTGTTCTCCATACCGGCTATCATCCTCGTCGCCCTCTTCTGAACCCGCTCTAACTTGTCTATATCTTTCTTAAAATGAGGCACCCAGAACTGAACGCAGTATTCCAGATGAGGCGTGACTAATGTAGAATATAGTGGGACTATTACTTCCCTTGACCTGGAAACTATAGCTTATGCATCCCAAAACCGCGTTTGCCTTTTTTGCCGCAGCATCACACTGCTGGGTCATGTTCAACTTCCGATCCACTACAATTCCAAGGTCCTTCTCACACGCACTACTGCTAAGCCAGGTATTTCCCATCCTGTACCCGTGCATTTTGTTTTTGTGGCCTAAATGCAGAATCCTGCATTTGTCTTTATTGAATGTCATTTTATTAATTTCAGCCCAATTTTCTAGTCTATCCAGGTCCCTTTGGATTTTATCCCTGTCTTCCATTGTGTTACCTATCCCTCCCAGTTTTGTATCATCTGCAAACTTCATAAGGCTTCCCTCCACCCCATCATCTAAGTCATTGATAAAAGTGTTGAAGAGTATTGGCCCCAGGACAGAACCCTGTGGCACTCCACTCGAAACCTCCTTCCAGTCCGAAGCAGAGCCACCGATGACCACTCTTTGAGTACGGTTTTCCAACCAGTTATGAATCCACCTGACAGTATTTCCATTTAGTCCGCATTTGACCAGTTTGCTAATCAAAAAGTCGTGGGGGACTTTGTCAAACACTTTGCTGAAATCTATATAGATGACATCTACAGCATTTCTACTAAGCTAGTGACCCGATCAAAAAAAGAGATCAGATTAGTTTGACAGGATTTTTTCTTGACAAACCCATGCTGGCTCCTACTAATCACACCATTGTCATCTAGATAGTTGCCAATGGACTCTTTTATTATCTGTTCTAATATCTTTCCCGGTATTGAAGTCAGACTGACCAGCCTGTAATTCCCCGGATCTTCTTTTTTACCCTTTTTAAAGAGCGGGATGACGTTTGCCCGTCTCCAATCCTCTGGCACCTCTCCCGTTCTCCAGGATTTCTCAAAGATGATGGCAAGAGGTTCCGAGAGTACATCTGCAAGTTCCTTCAATACTCTAGGATGCAGTTCATCAGGCCCTGGAGATTTGAACTCATTTAGGTTGACTAGGTATTTCCTGAATATCTCCTTATCAATCTTGAACTGCAATCCCGACCCCTTACTGAGATTGTTACCAATGCAAGGTTGCACACAGTTCCGTTTTTGGGAGAAAACAGAGGCAAAATAGGTGTTGAGCAGTTCTGCCTTTTCCTTGTTATCTGTCAACATTTTGCCCTCCTCATTGAGCAGCAGTCCCACCGTTTCCTTGGTCTTTCTCTTGCTTTGAACATATCTGAAAAACCCTTTTTGTTGTTCCTCGCTTCCCTCGCCAGCCTCAGCTCATTCTGGGTTTTAGCTTTCCTTACGCTATTCCTGCAAGCCCGAGCCGCTCGTCGGTACTCTTCCTTGGTGATGCGTCCTTCCTTCCATTCTTTATACATGCTCTTTTTTATTTTTACCTCCTCCACCAGTCTTCCGTGTAGCCACATTGGCTTTTTCCGATGTCTTCCGTTTTTCTTCCTCTTTGGAATTGTTTGCGATTGCGCTTTTTGTAATACGTTCTTCATGAACTCCCACACTTCTTGGGCTCCTTTTTTCTTTAGTCTATCTAGCCATGGGATCCTACCCATCATTTCCCTGAGCTTACTAAAATCGGCTTTCCTGAAATCCAAGGTCCATATTTGACTATATTCTTCTTTGGCTTTCCCCAGAATCATGAATTCCAGCATTATGTGGTCACTTTCCCCCAAGGTACCGACCGCTTTAATTCCCGTGACCAATTCGTCCCTGTTAGTTAAGATCAGGTCCAGGATTGCCAATCCCCTTGTTCCTTCTTCTACTTTTTGAAAGAGGAAATTATCAGCAAGGCCCATCAGGAATTTGTTGGAGGCTTTGTGCTTCGCAGAGTTTGTCTCCCAGCAGATATCCAGGTAGTTGTAGTCCCCCATCACTACTACTTCTTGCCTCCTTGAGATTTCAGAGATTTGTTTGAGAAAGGCCTCATCTACCACCTCTTCTTGGCCAGGGGGTCTGTAGTAGACACCTACTACCATGTCGGTTTTATTTGTTTCTCCATTTATTTTTACCCAAATGGTCTCTATTGGACCACTTTGTTCGCTCTCTTGGATTTCCATAGAGGTGTATTTGTCTTTGATGTATAACGCTACTCCCCCTCCTTTTCTGTTGCTTCTATTCTTTCTGTAGAGTTTATATCCTTGAATGGCTATATTCCAATCACGGGAGTCATCCCACCAAGTCTCTGTTATCCCTATGAAGTCATATTTGCCTTGATGCACTAAGAGTTCAAGCTCCCCTTGCTTGTTTCCCAAGCTCCGCGCGTTGGTATATAGACACCAGAAGTCTCTTTTGTCCTGATTGGATTCCTCCGTTAATATACCGTGAGCTTTGCCGTGCATCCCTTTCTCTCTCCCAGTGTCTCCTGTACCCTTCAAATCCTTGCGTTTACAACCCGCTGTCTTTGGATCGGTATTTACGCTATCATCTCCATCCCCCAGAGGCTTTAGTTTAAAGCCCTCTTGATGAGTTTTGCCATACTTCTGCCATTAAAAGGTCGTGGTAGTGGAGGGCTCACTACTTTTATCTCGGCTGATTTGTCAGCTGAGGTTTATCATTTGCCAACTACTCTCCCGCAATACATCCAGATCCTCAGGATTAAGGGCAAACCTGCAGGATCTCTTATTTGTATAAACATCTACTTCCCCCCTTCGCAAGCAAGGTCTCTGGGTCACAATAGTGTTTGGGACCGGCTAGCTGAAAGTCTTATGCAGGTTGAGCTTCCATTTGCTAACGACCACCTCCTCCTTTGTGGGGATTTTAACGCCAGATTAGGTGATTTATGGTCTGGTGGTGTACCAACTGGGGTCCACCTTGTCAGACCGGCACGTTTTGTAAGATCCTACAAGATAAAAAATTGAATGGCCAGGGTAAGCGTTTGGTAGAACTTGCACATCACCTTGAAATATTGAATGGCTCAGATATTGACTTTTCCAAGGGTGCTTTCACTTATTTAAATATCCGGGGTGCCAGCACAATTGATTATATGCTGGTTTCCCATACACTACTGTCAGACACCCTTGGATTTGTTGATGATCATAGGACGGAAAGCGATCATTTTCCCCTTCGGTTACATCTAAGTACAACTTTCTCAACTTTTTCGCATTCCTTGCCACTTTCTGATGGTTTAGTGGTTGCGGAACGGAGAGCCCGTTGGTCTAATAATTTGTGTCTATCTATTGCAGAACTTGTTGAGGATAACTTCCTCCAATCCCTTTGATTGGGAGTCCTGAATTCTGAGGTGGACCCTTTGATAGCATACCAGATGATTTTGGCCTATTTAAAACCTAAATTGACCCGGAAAGATCACCCTATGGGTAATAGACATAATGGCAATGTCTGATTTGACCAGGAATGTAAGATCGCCAAGAGAAGGTTGGTGTCCTACCTTCGACAGATAGGTAGGTGTCCAAGGAATTTCTCCCCTGACCTTTTGGCGGCTTTGAGATCCTCATATAAAGATCTCCTGAAACAAAAAAAGTTGCTTTAGCGGAAACCCGCTGGCAACAATTAGCTATGACGGTGACAGAAAAAAAGGAACAACAGTTCTGGGACCTCGTGGCGACACGTGTGGGTACATCTAGGCCTATAATTTTAGGACAGATATCTGCGTCAGCTTGGCATTCACATTTTAGCAGACTTTATACATCATACTCTACCCCCTCTAAAGCCCTTGTCGGCACCGGTGAATCGTTTTTACCACCTTGGCCACCGGTTACGCCAACCCAAGTCAGATTACTTATTGACTCTCTTAGTAAAGCCCCCAGCGATGATTTTTTACCCCCCGAAATTTTTAAGCAGTTTCCGGACTGGTGGCCTCCTATTCTCGGTGGTAGGTAGAGAGTGGATGTCATTCAATGAAACAGTTGAATGGAGGGAGGTGCCCAGAATGATGAAAAAGCTTGAGTAAAAAGTGACAGTTTTATTCCATTTATGTAAATTAAAATTGTATAAAAAAAGCCCATGCTCACCAGATTCGGCCTGACGAACGTGCTGCTGACAATCAACAATCTTTTGAATAAAACCAGAATCATAGTACTTTGAATGAAGAATTTAAAATAAGCATCCCCTGATGAAGGCTATATAAGATTAGCCGAAACGCGTTGGGCTTTTTTTATACAATTTTAATTTACATAAATGGAATAAAACTGTCACTTTTTACTCAAGCTTTTTCATCATTCTGGGCACCTCCCTCCATTCAATGGGCTCCTATTCTCTCCAAGCTTTTTACGCTGTTTAACGATTCGCGCATTGTCCCCGATGGCTGGCGACAAAGTATACTTGTACCGATTTACAAAAAAGGGGATAGGCAGGATCCTGGTAATTACAGCCCAATTAGCTTATTAAATGTAGCGGAGAAGCTATATAGTAAGTACCTTCTAAATAAGCTGGAAGACTGGGAAACTGAAAACCAATTCATTTTCCCAGAGCAAGCGGGATTTAGAAAGAGTCTTTGCCCTATTGATCATTGTCTGACTCTTTATTATTTGGCCAAACAAAGTATTCTTGGGCCGACAAAACATCTATATGTTGCATTTGTGGATTTGGCAGCTGCCTTTCATTCAACAGATAGGAATCTTTTGTGGACCAAAATGGCCAATCTTAATATCGATAGCCGCCTTTTATTTTTGTTAAAGACACTGTACACCAATACATCGACACGTGTGAGGGTGGGTACCTTAGGTGCATTATCAGACCCCATAGTGGTAGATAAAGGGGTAAAGCAAGGCTGCCTTTTGGCCCCTTTGCTTTTTAATATCTACTTGAATAATATTGTCTCCGAACTATCGGGTTCTGAATTTTCCCCCCCCTCTATAGGGAGTAGAAAAGTTTCGGTGTTGCTATATGCTGATGATATGATCCTTTTGTCTATTGTGCTATTGGCCTACGGAGAATTCTGCGGAAACTCCAGGATGATTGCTCCAAGGAAAAGTTGCAGGTTAACTACGAGAAGACAAAAGTAATGGTATTTGGCAAAAGACACGTCAAGCTCAAATGGTCAATAGCTGATCACCACCTAGAACAATGCTGAGTCTTTAAATATTTGGGAATATATTTTACAGATACACTTTCCTGGAAAAAAACACATTGAAATGACTAAAGTGCTTGCGGCTAAAACATCAGGGGCTATTTTAAAATTTTACCGCACGACGGGTGGTAATCTAATTGAACCCGCTTTAAAAATCTTCCAGAGTAAGGTTATTTCCCAGATTCTGTATGGTGCAGCAGTATGGGGTTGGGATGAATCTTCTATCTTAAGCCTAGAGTCTATCCAAAATAATTTTTTGAGAAGGCTTTTGGCGTTACCCTCTGGTACCCCTGCAGCGATGCTCCGAGCAGAAACGGGATTTCCCATGCTGAGAGCTCGCATTCATAACATTCTTCTTAATTTTCGGAGATTGCTAAAAGAAACCCCGGCTAAAGTACTACTTAATCTCTGTTTTGACCAAGCTCTAGGTGTTAAGTTATGGAGTCTAAGAGCTGATAATTTACTCCAAATATATCATATACTACCACAAGACTCCTCTCTTTTAGCTAATAAAGCGAAGTTACGTGACACCATCTATCGGTACAGTGATTATCTAGATGGTTTGTCTTTGATTAACTCCAGAGTTTCCTGTTGGTATTGGACTTTTAAATTTGATCATGCTAGAGCTGCATATTTGACTCTTTCCATCCCTGTAATACTTAGACAGGCATTTACAGCTCTTCGCTTTTATTCAATGCCAAATGCGATAAGAGAGGGGTGTTTTACTGGGACTCCATGGGTTCAGAGATTTTGTGTATGCGGTAGACGGGAGGTCGAGGACCTTCCCCATTACTTGCTGCTCTGCCCTATTTATTCAAACCCTCGGGTTAAATATCTGATGGGACTGCTGGCAAGTCGAGATCTGACTTCTGATCGTGAAAAAATATGCTATTTGATGGCTGATGTAAACGCTGATGTTACCCATAGAGTGTCTTTATATGCTTTGGCACCTCAGAAATTACGTGCACAGTACACGTCGAATTAGTATGTCGATTCCAATTTTGTTTTACCCAGTGATGGTATAAGCCATTGGTTTGTTAAATTTTGTACGCTTCGTTGAGCTGTTTGCTCATTTTATAACGATTTTACTAATGATTGTATTAACGGGCTATGGCCAAAATGCCTTGTGATAATTTTGTTAAATGGCCTTTTAGTATTGGTTTCAACCATTTTAACGTGGGCTGTGCTGTATTTGCGATGGCCTACGGCTCTGCAATAAAGTTTAGTTGAGTTGAACAATGAGTTAAAATGAGATAAAAAGCATAATAGCTTTTACATGCCTGGGTGGACTTGCCTAAACAAAAATGTTTTAGCTGGTGCCAAAAAGAATGCAATGAAGGTGCCTGCCTAATGTCAATAGGCAGGGAGTTCCAAAGCATAAGTGCTGCCACACTAAAGGATCGATTTCTTACAAAAGCAGAACTACCATGTAGCACCAGTAACATGAAAAGCACAACGTGAACTCAGTCTGGTAACAAATCGGCAGAGAGTATAGATTTCAGAACAGAGATATGTGCTGACAGGGTCTCACTCAAGTCATCAATCGTGCCACAGCATTCTGCACTAACTGCACCCCCCATGTCAGGTTGTGCTGCATGGGGATTTCTGTCACCTTGGCTGACTGGCTGCCAGGATTTTTTCTTAGTTTTGGTTAAGAACCCTGACTGGTTGTAGGATGCTGAGTTTTCTGCCTTACTCACAGAAATCTTGTGGTTGGTATGGTTATTGCATTTAGGAAATCATCACTGTGTTGTCTTTTTCTTTTTCTGTTTGCATTTCATTTACCTTTGACCTCACTCCCTTACATCCATAGAAGCATCAACAGTGGTTCCATGTGGTCAGCTCATCCCCCTTAAACCCACTGATGATGCACCTTGCTGTTTGCATTAAGGTTTTTTTCTTGCCCAATAGTGGTAAAAGAGAATTCACATACTGGGAAATATAGCTTTAATTGCTGTTGTTCCCAAGCTACTGCCTGTGAAGTAGACCAAACCATGTGTGTTTTCTCTCTGTCAATTATTACTCACTGGAATTGGGTTGGCTGTCAAAGTGAGTTTTTAACCCACAGGGAAGGCAGGGAAGGGTAGAGAATCTTCTTAACTCTTACTCATTTCTCAAACCTCTCTCTGAAGTGAAGGGTCAAGTCTGTAAATAATAATAATAATAATAATAATAATAATAATAATAAAATTTTATTTGTTAGTCGCCTATCTGTCCAAATTAACGGACACTCTAGGCGACTTACAGCAACAGATTAAAATACACTATACAAACAAAACACAACACAATCATCAATTAGTCTAAAACATCAGCTAATACATCATAAACTACTCCATCCCAAGGATCCCGTAGGCCTGCCTGAATAGCCAGGTCTTTAAGGCTCGGCGAAAACCCATCAGGGAGGAGGCATGTCGAAGATCAAAAGGGAGAGTGTTCCAGAGGGTGGGGGCCACAACCGAGAATGTAAAGAAGTTTGGAGCAGCCATGTTAAAAGGAAGGGGCAGGGCATTCCTGATAGGGGTTTGCCAACCCAGTTTGGATATGGATATCTTTGCAGAGGATCCCTAGTCAAGCTTTACCAACAATCCTAACCATATCTACTCAGAAGAAGGTCCTGTTGAGTTCTATGGCACTTAGTCCCTTGGTAAGCGTGCTTAGAATTTCAGCCTTCAGGGGCATTCACCTTTTCTCCTGAGTGCTCCTATCTAACATAGGGCTCTAACATAGGGCTCTAACACTTATAGAGCTTTGTTAGGAAAAAGAAGTGAGCTGGAAGTCTTGAAAATAGATAAGATATACATCTGTGGCTTATCTAAATAGAACATAGTATGAGTTTGGCAACCACATAGTAAGAATTTGGCAACACAAAAATTCTTTTGTGGTCTGGATCACAGCTCACAGCCCATGGGTTAGCCACAGGGCCGGCTTAGGGGTGGTCGAACTGGGCAGTCACCTGGGGCGCTGACCTGAGGGGGGCACCAAGCTAAGCTGAGGGTGGCATCTAGCTGAGCTCACTGGCTGTGTTTTTGAATATACTGTTTGCAGTGAAATTATCTTCATTCAATTAGCTTGAAAGTATGCTTCATTCTCAATTTCCGCTTTGATGTCAGTTGCACTATGTAATAATCAGTGGAACACAGCTTTACTTTGAGGCAACGTTACCGAGCACTTAGCACTTAGAATCCTAAACACTATAAGCACTATGTAAATAATAATAAAATAAAAAAATAAAATAAAGCCGTAAGCTGTAAGAGGTCACCTGTACACCTTTTTATTTGTTGTCTTTATTATTTTTAAAGATAAAAATAATGGATATTCTAAAATAAAGAAGGCTTACCAAAAGATAGGAACTGCTACAAAACGGGAAAAATATTAAAAGTAAAATCTGTGATAGGTGAGCAGGGACAGTGAGCTCAGGGAGGAGAATATGTAGCTGGAGCCATATTGCGTGTGTGCTGAACATAATAAAGAATATAAGTCTACAACTCACAGAGAGTGAGGTGATACCAAATAATAGCAAAAATACAAATCTGACTGCATGCAGCTGTAGTTCTAGATGCTACCACAAAGTTTTCCATTGTGGGATTGACTGGTGTGGCCTGAAAGATTGTAGGTTCCACTTGCGTGAACAGATCAGACAATTTGTGAACTGTGAACTGTCATGGGCAAAATAATAACTTTAAAAAGTGGTGTCATTCTTCTGTTTTAAGCCCTTAGGCTCCATGGGACTTTAGTTTGCATTTACTAGAAATGTTTGCCACATTCATATCACAAGATGGAAGAAGATATGACACATGTCCATCTGTACTCTACAGTGGCAGTAGGGATAACATGTATAGAAACATACTTCTCCATATCCCACTGTATCAATCTCTGTTGTGGACTGTGGGCCCAATTCCAGACCAGCAGGATTGAGAATTTCATGCAGAACTCTGCTTTGTAAGCGTGCTCCAATTCAGTGTGTAGTTCTCTTGTACTAGATCAGGGCAAGTCAAAGGATCTCCATAATGCTCTCCTGCCATCTCCTGGATTACCTCAGAAATTACAGCCCAGCACCCTCTTTTGTGTTCTATACTGTATAAATGGTGCTAATGCCAGAGAGGATTTGGAAGAAAAAAATCAAATGTATATCCCGGTTAATGTTAAGCCTTATGTTTATGCCTGATTTAAACCTCACAGGAAAAAAGCCCAAGTTTCACGAGGTGACCTCTTAAGACAAACAGCCCTGGAAAATATTTGTGCTGCATTTCTTATTTTATAATCAAATTGGCAAGAAAGTGGAAGCTTCATTGAGCATTGATTATGGAGTGTCAGTCCCAGCCATAGGTTTGGTGAACTGCTGCTTTCTCTTGTTCTGCTTTATATGATATATATGATATAATATATTTATTACATACATTAATGCCCTCCCTTTCAGGATACAATAGTGGCTTACCAGTAACATCAAAATACATTTTGAAAAGACAGTAAGCACTATCAAAATGCAACAAAGCATCAGGTCTTCCCATAGGGAAGTTGGTGATTGATGGCCCTGGGGGGGGGGGAGGTCCCATTGGAGCAATCTCTCTCTCTCTCTCTCTCTCTCTCTCTGAACCCTTCCCACACGGCAGTTGGCGGTAGATGGCTAAAGCAAAAGGAGAGGCAAAGTTTTATCAAATAATGGTCCTTGTAAAATAATAAAATGCCAAACCTATTTCAGTTGATGATTGATAACCTTCCCCAGAGGCATAAGATTAAGATACTCCTGCCAATGCAACATTAGAGAGAGAGAGAGATGAAATGCACTTGAGGATTTTATTGGTCTACAAAAACTGTTACTACTTAATAATATTAATGTTTCAGTATGATTTAATCCCTATATTTAAACTGTTGTTAAAAGGGACAGAAGGAATTAATAGAGGGTTTAGGAGTTTTTCTCTTACATTTAAAGTATACACTCAATCATCAACTGCTGCCAAGATGCAGGGAGATAGTATAGCATCTATGTTCGTATCTACCATCACAGACAGAAGCATTAGCTAACTTCCTTAAACTGTACAAAGATCTATTGATGAGCATGTTCCAGGATTTCTTCAGCCAAAGAATTGAAACCGTGGCAAAAAAGAGAGGCAATGATGTCATCTTAGTGGCTAAGGCTGAAGTCTCATAAGACATAGGGCAAGCTTATATGTTAGTATCCGCTACTTTTGGAATCACAATGTAAGGAACCAATGTTATTAATATAAATATTGCAGGACTATCCCATTGGGAAAAACCTTTTAAACTTCTCATAGACCCATGAGGTAATTCTTGTTTATTTTTGAATTAAACTGTGGCCCTCTAGAGGAGCCAATAGGCTCTTCTGCTGTTGCCCCTGGAAATGCTCCCCAGGCCTCTCAGCTTTCTGGAGACAGAGAAGTGGCTTCCTTAAACAGAACCATTCTGCTCCTCCTATTCTAGTGGCTTCAGGAAAAAAGAGCAGGAAAATCTTCAGCTACAAAAGGATTCACTTATCTCTTCCCTGACGTAGGGTTGCCAATCCTCCAGGTTTGGCCTGGAGTCTCCAGGAATCAACCTCAATCTCCAGGAATCTCCTGAGGCCAGTCCTGCAGATTTGACAAGCCACTGCTGCTGTCTCACTCTGGTAAGAGCTAGTCAGGCACATGTGTAAGGTGCTCCTGCCTGGCCATTACTAGTCGGCTGATCCTTTAAGAAAAAGCCACAGCCACAGCCGCCCTGGGCTCCAAATGGGAGGAAGGGCGGGATACAAATTAAATAAATAAATAAACTATAGAGAGTTGTTACCTCAGCCATGGGCCTGGTCAGTGATGAAGCAAGTCCAGGTAAAGTGGTTACACAGGAGTCAAGAGGCCAGAGCAGGAAGGTGCAAGAGATACAGGGGGGGGGTTAGTCAGTAGAGACAGTGGAAGCCATGGAAACCAGTCCTGGCTAAATGTTGCAAAATGGAATTAGGAGACTAGAAGAGGTGCTGAGACAGTTTAAGGCCTTCCTCTTCCAGTTTCCTAACTCTCCTAACTTCTCTCCTAACAGAGGCTGGAGAAACATTTGCAGTTATACTGGTTTCATTGCATCTCCACCTCTGTTTTCTGAAAACTATATTAGTCAAACTCTATCCCTTTGTAATTCGAAAACTGGAAAATGGGAGATTGAGTGTGTTTTACCTTGAAGTCAGCTTCACACAGACTTCAGAACTGATTAGCCATCAACCCCATTGTCACTCCAGGCGTGTCCAATCAAAACACTTTGCTGTAGGCTCAGGCAGAGAGAGTAACTGGCCCAAGGCTTTGCTGTGTGCGCTCCTAAAATGTCTGACATCATCAGTGGGAAAGGGGAGATGTGTCCAGCCATGGGCAAATATGTTTCAAACCACAGCCAGACAAAACGGTCTCGCTGCTTTTGAGACAACTAGTGTGCAAGTAGCCAAAGAGAAGTTGCTCAGCATTCATTCAGACTCCTAGCTCGGGATTCATTCATTCCCCCAATAAATTATTTCTGTGGCAAAGAACAGAATGATAGAATCCTAGAATAGTGGAGTTGAAGGGCACTATAAGGCCATTGAGTCCAACCCACTGCTCAATGCATAAATCCAAGTTAAAGCATATCCAACAGGTGGCTGTCTAGCTGCGTCTTGAATGCCTCCAGTGTTGGAGAGCCCACCACCTCCCTAGGCAACTGGTTCCATTGTCATACTGTTGCAAAAATGCTGTTCGTTTCCCTGGTAGGCTGTCTCTGAATTACCACCAAGAATGAGAAGTTAGCCAGTCAGTCGAGGGTTCAACTCAAATTTATTATTCTGCAGAATAGAGACACACTCACCGCTCATGCGTAAAGTGAGCTGCCTGCCATATTACTGAACAGGCCTTGTTTTATACCTTATCTCGATCCTGCTATGTGGCAATAAAAGTTACCATCAAGCAGTTTAATAAAACGAAACTTAAAGATGTGCCGTCACCTTTTGGGTATCTGCCAATTACATCTGCATAAACAAGATAAACCAGAACATCCAACTAGTTTCTTTATTCTTATCTTAGTACATTGCAATCAGTTCCCTGAGACCTTCAAAGTAGCTGTACTGTAGTTCTATTATACATTATAACACACTCTGTATTTTCTCAACACTCCCCCCTCAAAAGGCTTTTCTCTTATAATCCATAATTTGTCTTGACCCAGTAGGAAATTAAGCATTTAAACATACAAGTAATAAGCAAAAGCACAACGATAAGAATTATAAGTCCCGGATGAGTTGTTTGAGCCACCCCCCTCAGGTAACCAAGAGAGAGAAGCCAAGACAAATCCAATCCATCACTCTGTCTCAGATGTGTCTGCAACTCTTTGAGGCTTGCTACCTTGGACTCTATGAGTCTTGAATGATCTGAAAGGTTAAAACAACAGAGCCTTTTAAACTCTTCACACCCATGGTTATGTCTCAACAATAAGTAATCAATGGCAGCCCTATTTTGGAGAGTTGCCTCCCTTAGACTTATCACATCCATATTCAGGGCTGTTAGTGCTTGTGATGTGAAGTTTATACTTTTAGCCAAGGCATACGCTACCTTTGTAAGTTGACCATGATTCACTACAGTTAGGGCTGGTACCCTAACCAGAGATACAGCCAATGCCACTACTTCAGCTTTACTTAATAATTTCACATTATCATCACAGGTGGCGTCCAAGGTATTCAGGTCCCTTCTCCTCCTGGGCCTTATCAGGTGTGGGTAAGGGGGAAGCCAAGCTGTTAATCTTCCCACTGCACAGGGACCACCTGTTATGTTCGCTGGAACATAGGAATATGCAATTCTTCCACATAAAAAAACCATCCTGGAGGCAATACTACATGGGCATACATGTAAGAGGCATTAACTATTACATTACAGTTAAAGGCATTCATAGGACTTATATCCACACATTCTCGAGAGCAATTAATGAAATTCACACATTGGGTGTTATTTGGAGAGGCTACCATCTGAACCTTGAGGGCAAAGCACCTCCTATCCTTATGGGTGACGATTTGGCCCCACGCATGATAATTTCTCAAAATTCCCTAAAAAGGATGCATTTGTGAGGACTTCTGGTGGGGTTGAGATCCCTACCAAACACAATGTGAACACTTCATTAACGGAGACTCTCCCTGCCAGGCAAAAGGAGCCTCTGTTTACAGTTTGGCTGGCTATATAAATCCAAACATTTGTCTGGCCATCAAATTTTTGTGTGAGTATTCCATGTATATTACCAGCTATATAGCTAAGGATGACTGCCCATATCTAAAGGCCTGTCATCTTTCTACTCCCAGGTATTTCCTGGTGAGAGATAAACTGGCCCTTTGCTAGTGTACACTATTTGAGGTTTCCTCTTGTTTGCCCACCTGTGGTAAGAATTATTCAGATTATCCTGTCTGTGGCCAACCCTTGCTCCTGTTACCAGAAGTTTCTGACAGATGCAAACAGTCCAGTTGGTTCTACAATAAGCAATTCCCACTATTACCGGTTCAGGCTGTGGCACCTGCTCATGTGGAGAAAGACCTAACCTGACTCTTTCTATTCGCTCTCTTAAAGAGGGGAACAAATGATATTCAGTGCTTAATACTGGCTTGATTCCCCCTCCCATGTAAAACCTCTCTCAGTCTTTAATTCTTTTCAGCTTTAACTTCAGGTTGAGACCCAGTACTGTCTCCAATAACCACTTTTCTTCAGGTGCTTTTTTTTCTCCCCTCCAGCTGTGAGACCTTGGCTGTCTCGTCCTCCGGCTCCGGCACCTCTTTCAGCCTGGAATGGTGTGCCCACTTCTCCGTCCCCTCGAGCTTTGCAGCTGCGTGGGTAGTCAATAGCACTTGCTTCGGTCCAGTCCACTTTTCTTTCAGCGGGTCGTTTTTCCACATCTTTAGGAATACCCAGTCACCTGGTTTTAGCAAATGCAATGGCCCTTCAAGTGGCAACCTCGGAACTGGGGCTGCAAATCTGTGGAGAGAAAACAAAACAGACTGCACGGCAGTAACGTATTCTTTCAACTGAACATCTTCTATTTCTAAATTTACACTCCTTTTTCTTAGCCAATGGTGAGAACCCGGGGGGGTGTCAGCCACATAACAGTTCAAATGGTGTCAATTTCAAACTTCCCCTTGGCTGGCCCCTTAATCTCGTTAGGGCAATAGGGAGAGCCTCTGGCTACTTAAGCTTTGCTTCAATGCACAATTTGGTTAGGGCCCCCTTCAAAGTTCTGTTCATCCTCTCAACTTAAAGGCGATAGGGTTTTTTCTTCCCTCCGGGATGGCTAACGCTGGAGCAGAGAGCAATGCCTGTTTTAGACTGAGGAAAGCCTTTTCCATTTCCCTTTTGCTCTCTCGGACTTGGGCGAAGCTGATATGTCGTACTTAGTCTGGGCTTAAGTCCCCATCAATCTGAATCTTCGCCCTGTAACATAGTCAAATCTGCCCCCCTCTTTTTCCTCTTTAACTTTGGGCTGTCTCGGCGCCAGCAGCTTTTTCTCTGCAATATGCACTTTCATCTGTCTCTAGCTGTCTGCGACCTTCTTTTCTTCATCTGTTCCTCCCGGTCTCCTGGCCGGCTAGTAATGGCTGCTACCAATAAAGCCGCTTCTTGCTTAGCTTTCTGCTCTTGTTCCCTCTTTTCCACCTGATCCCTGTTCACATACACTTTAAAGGCAATTTCCACCAACTGCGACAACAGCACCCCTGCGGCTCCATCCATTTTCGGAAGCTTCCTCCAAATATCAGGGGCAGCTTGGGCAATAAACATAGTGTTCACCAACTTAGCATTCTCTTGTGCACTTGGGTCTATATTGCTAAGACTCTCTAAGAACACACTGGGGTCTTTGGTGGGGCTTTATCTGACTTCATAGAGCCGAGATAGGTTGGTTACCTTTGGGATGGCCGTTCGAATACCTTCCAGGATAAGCCTCCTATACCGCAATAGGGCTTCCCTTTGTCCATCTTCCCCCACATCCCGTTCTGGGTCTTCAATTTATTTTATTTTATTTTATTCAGCTTATATCCCGCCCGACTAGCAAACAGCTCTCTGGGCGGCAAACATAGAAACATATACAATAATAAAATTACAAGATCAATATAACAAATATAAAAGTACATCATCTAAAATACCAATTACAACATTTACATAAATAACTTAGATTAAAATGCCTCAGAGAAGAGAAAGGTTTTAACCTGGCGCCAAAAAGATAATAGTGTCGGCGCCAGGCGTACCTCCTCGGGGAGACTATTCCACAATTCGGGGGCCACCACTGAGAAGGCCCTAGATCTTGTTACTACCCTCCGGGCCTCCCTATGGGTCGGCACCCGGAGGAGGGCCTTCGTAGTAGACCGTAGTGTACGAGCCGGTTCATAACGGGAGAGGCGTTCCTGCAGGTATCGTGGTCCCGCGCCGTATAAGGCTTTATAGGTTAATACCAACACTTTGAATCTGGCCCGGTAGCATATTGGAAGCCAGTGCAGGCGAGCCAGAACAGGTGTTATATGCTCAGACCGCTTAGTTCTTGTTAGCAGTCTGGCCGCCGTATTTTGCACTAGCTGTAGCTTCCGAACCGTCTTCAGAGGTAGCCCTACGTACAGCGCGTTGCAGTAGTCCAAACGTGAGGTTACCAGAGCATGAACCACTGATGTAAGGTCCTCCTTACTCAGATAGGGACGTAGCTGGGCTACCAACCGAAGTTGGTAAAACGCATTCCGTGCCACCGAGGCTACATGGGCCTCGAGTGATAGGGAAAAGTCTAAAACGACTCCCAAACTACGAACCTGATCCTTTAGGGGGAGTGTAACCCCGTCCAGGACAGGGTATGTATCCACCATCTGACCAGAGAAACCATCCACCAGCAGCATCTCAGTCTTATCCGGATTGAGTCTCAGTTTGTTAGTTCTCATCCAGTCCATTGTCGCGTCCAGACAATGGTTCAGCACATCGACCGCCTCACCTGAAGAAGATGAAAAGGAGAAGTAGAGCTGCGTGTCATCAGCGTACTGATGACAACGCACTCCAAAACTCCGGATGACTGCACCCAACGGCTTCATATATAATATAGATATTAAAGACCATGGGAGACAAGACCGAACCCTGCGGGGCCCCATATTGGAGAACCCACGGGGTCGAGCAATGTTCCCCAAGTATTATCTTCTGGAGACGGCCCGCCAAGTAGGAGCGGAACCACTGCCAAGCAGTGCCTCCAACACCCAACTCCGCAAGTCTCTCCAGAAGGATACCATGGTCGATGGTATCAAAAGCCGCTGAGAGATCAAGGAGAATCAACAGAGTTACACTCCCTCTGTCTCTCTCCCGATATAGGTCATCACACAGGGCGACTAAGGCCGTTTCAGTGCCAAAACCAGGTCTGAAACCCGACTGAAATGGATCTAGATAATCAGTTTCATCCAATAGCGCCTGGAGCTGGTCAGCAACCACTCGTTCCAAGACCTTGCCCAAGAATGGAACATTTGCCACTGGTCTATAGTTTGCCACTGGTCTATAGTTGTTAAAGTCCTGAGTGGCAATGCAGCGGCAACCGCTGGCCCTCCTTCTGTCTGTTCCACACCAGCCCTCCTTCTCGCCTGGGCTTCCCCTAATTGTCGTTCTTCTGGGCTCAACAGCTCGTTTACATCTCCCCATGTGGGGTTATGGCTCCGGAAGATAGATGTAAATAATCTGTACATCTTCTCCGAATCCTCTTTTAAAGAGGGGTTTTGGTTTCTCCAATTAAACAAATCAGAAGTTGTGAAGGCACGTATATAAAGACCCTGCCCCCTTGAGGTCCAACTGTCTCATGTAAGGGAAAGTGTTCCTGGGGCAGTCCGCTCGGACATTCAAAGGGGCCTTTATTCGTCTTTGCCCAGGTATGGGGGGGCGAATATACATCTTCCCATCCTTCCAAAGCCTTGTTCATAACTGGGTCCACCCTCCATGCAGCATTTTCCACTTCTTTTAACAACTCTCCATAACGCGGTGGCAGCATTAACACCTCTGCTTGTCCCGGGCGGATTGGGACTACTGCCCTCCCTACTACCGGTCGCATTACACCCGGTATTCCTTGAGCATCTCTCCTAGGATCCCCAAACCCC
Organism: Rhineura floridana; assembly: GCF_030035675.1. Taxonomy (NCBI): domain Eukaryota; kingdom Metazoa; phylum Chordata; class Lepidosauria; order Squamata; family Rhineuridae; genus Rhineura; species Rhineura floridana. Next base: position 13,093,961 of record NC_084481.1, read on the forward strand.
CATAGTCTTCGGGTGGTCCAGAATTGGGTAAGATGGGAGGGTACTGCTTCCCCTGTTCAGTTTTCACCATCATAGCTTTACAAGTTTTTCCTTTACATTTCTTTACCCACAGTGGGTTTCTATTTTCCCAGAACTGCCATGCATCAATGTATGGGAACTAATCCCAGTGGCCGTCTCGAATCACCTTCTGATGCACAGCGGAAATTACTTCTCGGTCCCAAGTACCCCCGGTCGGCCAGCCGACTTCAAATGTTACCCATTCCCTGTTACAAAATGTGATAAGCTTATCTTTGGTCATTTCTTCCTGCTTTTAAATAGCAGTCAGGAAAGGGATGCTGAATCTGAGGTCTTTTCTACCCCATATTCCCTTTTAAACACTTTAAAATTTTGGAGCATGCATGCCAAGGGATCTGTTCCCTTCTCTTCCTGTGACCCAGCCACCCCCATAATCCACCCAAATGCACGTGCCGCTACTCTAACGTCAATCGGCTCATGCTGCAAACAAAACCAGTCCCACTGACCAGATTCCCAAACGGGTGTAAGGAAAAGAGGGTACGCTTACCCTTCTAGCGGCAGTCTCAAGCCAACAGCATCCCGTCCACAAATGAACCCTCGCTGCTTCCTCTCGATTTTACAGGAGCCCCACTGGAAGTCAGGCTACCAAAGGCGCAGATCCTACTCAAGTGGCGAGTCTCAACTGGACTCGGGACGTCCTCCACCTGGCGTCGTCTGCGCCACCGGCTCCCAAGTCACACAGGGGACTCCTGGCTGGCTCGCCAGTTTTTGTTGCAAAAATGCTGTTCGTTTCCCTGGTAGGCTGTCTCTGAATTACCACCAAGAATGAGAAGTTAGCCAGTCAGTCGAGGGTTCAACTCAAATTTATTATTCTGCAGAATAGAGACACACTCACCGCTCATGCGTAAAGTGAGCTGCCTGCCATATTACTGGCCTTGTTTTATACTTTATCTCAATACTGCTATGTGGCAATAAAAGTTACAATCAAGCAGTTTAATAAAACGAAACTTAAAGATATGTCATCACCTTTTGGGTATCTGCCAATTACATCTGCATAAACAAGATAAACCAGAACGTCCAACTAGTTTCTTTATTCTTATCTTAGTACATTGCAATCTGTCCCCTTAGACCTTCAAAGTAGCTGTACTGTAGTTCTATTATACATTATAACACACTCTGTATTTTCTCAACAATACTGCAGGCAGCAGTTTTGCCAGAAGAAGTCCTCTCTGCACTATTATAGGCATACAGTTTTTCTTTTTAAAATTAAACAAAATTTAAACAAAAAACAAAAAGTCAGTCCATGAGAGACAATGGCAGTGAAGGACATTCAGACAGTAGCACAGTAAAAAAAGATATGCTATTTGGGTGATTTTAATGATGAATGGTGGAAAGAAGGTGCATTCTAAAATTGGCTTCACAAAGTCAACACAGTTACAGCAGAACACATTCTATTGTGCCAAGGGTTTTCTGTTAAATCAGGGAAGAAATGTTGTGAGAAACTATGCAGACAGCACAAAACAACCAATCAGCAGGGATGAGTTCAGTGTAAGGGTGCAGGTAAATTGGTTTTGTTAGTAAGTTAGCACAGTCAAGAACACCACTCAGATCTTCAACTTTGTAAAAAAAAGCTTATGGATATATTTGAATGCAAGCTTGGAGAGGGAAGTTACCAGATTTGTACAAGGATCTGCTGGCAAATATGAGTATACTCGCTATAAAGGAAGTTTGGAAAGCAGACCTGGGCACCCAGGTGCAGCATGCTCAATAAAAAAGTATGTGGTCACTGCAGCTTATCAGAACTAAATGAGCAAGAGTGCCAGAGACTGTACTTAGTCATGCTTAGATGATACTGCACCCTCGTTAGGCTGTAGCATGTCAACAAAAAATTATCCTTGGATTGTTGGCATGGCTGTGGCAGAACCAACATATTCTTCCACATGTGGGGGGAGCCGCCCATAGTGAGCTCATGTTAGCTTATATTATTCAATAGAATCTCTAAAATTGTAGCCCAATTGGTAAACCTGATCTAGGGCTGGCCCTGCTGTCAATCTTTCCAGTTGCTCTGAATAAGCTATATCATAAGGACTTAATAGTATTCATTTTTGTAGTAGCCCGCCTAGAAATTGCACATTACTGGAGGTCTCAATCACTTTTCACAGAGAAGAGCAGGCTAGGTAAGTTGTGGTAGCAGCACTCACGGAGAAGTTAGCTCAGCAACAAAGAGTTTTCTGGGAAATGGTCCACAATTCTCATTTTGTAGACATTTCCCCCATTTATAACAGTCATGGGTGCAAAGACAACTATTCTCTTGTGAGGTGCTGTCCTCAGATTTTCTTGACAGAGCATTTAACACAAACCTAACCTTCCTAGCTGATGACAGTGCACACAGGCAAGACTTCAGTACTAAAAATTAAAGCAAATATGACTGGGCTGGTGATAATCCTCTCCCATTTCTTTCCTGTTGAAACGAACATGGTAATGAATATGCAAACAATAGTGTTAAATTCTTGGAGATGAAGCTATCTGCTTCCTAACGAGAGTGGGAGAAACAAGCCCCTTGTCGACAATGTTTAATATGCTGGCTGTAGTTAGAGCCTCTGGACCTCTTCAGTCTTGCATCTAGAATAAGAATTGGGTGTTGGTTTTCTTAAGAAGCTGTTGTCTACCCTTTGCTGGAAGTTAGATAACACCTCTGAAAAACTAATACAACACAGCTTAATGCATAACCTGTTAAATTAGAGAGTGAGGGCCCAACTAGACATGTGGATGTAAACTTGTTCTTTTCCATGTGAAGCCAATGTCTACTTTTGATATGAAAAGGAGCATTTAAGAGGCAGGAGCAAAGACCTCCCTTGCCCCCACCTTATTTTACCACCCTTGGCTGCTTTTAACAGCTTTTCTCCAGTCTAGCTCCAATACTTCACCCATCTCGTTTGGCCCTGAGCTAAGAGGCAAATCTGGAAAAGCAGAGTATATTTTCTAAGGGGATTATTTTGTTTTTGACGGGGAGGATGATAAGTCATGTGGAGATCCAGCAAGTTCATTGTCTGGAAAGGGACAGACCTGGCCTTGCAAGGCCTCATCTTTTCCATCTTATTTACTACCTTTCTGCATGAGAAGCAGCTGATAAAGCCAGTGGATGGACTCATTGGCCTGGCAGTTAATCTCCCAGTTCGGGTCTGCCATGCACAAAATTGGCCAGAGGAGCTCTAGGGTGAAAGAAGATGAGAGAAATTTCTATCCATTATTAGTCTGCAAACTCCTTGCTCTCTCTCTCTCACTCTCTTTTTTTTCATGGACAATTAGTCTCTTTCCTGTGGGAAGGATTCCATGAATGAATAGGTAACAATTCTGACTGAGGGTCAAAAGCTGAGCCAGATTGCCTAACCAAAGGAAAAGCAGAAGTCTTATGACAAGCTAAATCGTAGTGATTCAAACCTTATGTTATATGCAGTGAATTTGCAAACAGCGAAGATAAAATTAATGGATGGGATGATTCTCCCTCTCAACAGAGATTTAGATAATAGATATAGAAAGGCATATATAAAAAATTGGAAGATTCTAAACTTGGAAGGTCTAAATATGACTAAATACTTGTAGGAATGGCATTCTAATGAGAAATGTCTACAGAATAATTTTTGATATTGTTTGGAGAGAGATTTTAGATACATTCAGTGTTTGAAAATCTTAGATAAAAAGATTTACTGAGTGCCATTAAACAGAATCTGGCAATAACAGCTGTTGGGATTTTACATTTTACATGGACATTTCTCCATTTGCACAGAAGAAGTGTATTTTTTTCTAGCTGACAAATTCAAGGAGTTGGACATTTGGTATAGATGGATATTCTCATTTTGAATGGAGTACGAATATAAACAAAATCATACATGAAGGGAACAAATGAAGTTCTTTCATGCACTTTGGATTGTAATGGCACCCTTAGCAGATTCATCTTAGACTCCTGGATTTTCAGCAAGTTTGCATAAAATTACACCGTATTTTAGCTAAATGTAAGAATTTTTTTAAAGTATTGGTAGACTTTGGGTGAATCTTGCTCTAATGCTTATGGGAAACTGATGGAATAAATTTATCTCAGATATCTAGTACTTTGTTGGGAAGTAATTTAGAATCTTGCACCTATTTGGGCAGAAACAACATGTGTACTTGTTTTTATCTGGAAGCTGCCTTGAGTTCCAGTTTGGAAAAAGGGCGGGGTATAAATAAAGATAATTATAATAATAACAGGCCTGCCCTCAGGGGTGGAAACCTGTTTCAGAATCTTTGCCAAGGATTGTCATTTGAGAAGACTCAGTTGGAGAGATTAGAAGAGATGAACAGTGACAGAAAAATGAAGAGAAGGATTAGGAGTATAGAAAGGAAAGGTTTTTATGTTAACAAAAATAATTGTAATAACTGCAATAGTTACAATTAGAACTGCAGAAAAGGTTATGTCACAAAAGCTTTTGATTATTTAATCCCATTTATGAATTGCTTCATATGAAGCATCTCTGTTGATCTACACAGGATAATAGTTTGAACGCAGAAAGATATGGATTTCAATTAGGGTTGCCAGGCTCAGGGCCTGAGAATGATTCTGTGTCTTTAAGAGAAGAGAAAATTCAGCCAAGTGCAGGTTTTCTCGCGACACTGTAATGGGAAAAACCACAAGGTGAAATTCTCCCTTCCCCCTGCACAACTTTTAACGATACAGAAGACCTCTTGGAGGCTAGTCACCAGAATTTTAAAGGCTTGTATGAACAAACAAAAGGGTTTATTTACAGCCAGAAAGTTGTAATATGCATACAGATAGATTTTTATATATCTCACTGTAACAGTCTCACCCCAACTCAGCTGCTAACCTTCTTAATAATAATAATAATAATAATAAACGTTATTTCTACCCCGCCCTTTTTCCAATAGGACTCAGAGCGGCTTACAACTAAAAAACAACACCATTAAAACATACAGGAATATACAATTAAAAATAGAATTAAACTATGAGAAAAATTAAAACCATAAAACATACGTTAAAAACAGCGGACAATTTAAAATAATAAAATTATATACTATAGTCACCAATCCTATGACACTTAATCCTGGCCGTTCTCTATCCCAAATGCCCGTTGAAATAAAACAGTCTTTACTTGTCGCCGGAAAGACGGCAAGGAGGGAGCTAATCGCACCTCACTTGGAAGGGAGTTCCACAGCCTAGGGGCGGCCACCAAAAAGGCCCTATCTCATGTCCGTGTCATATGTACTTGCGAAGGTGTGGGGAGCACAAGAAGGGCCTCACCTGAAGATCTCAAATCCCGGACAGATTCATATTCAGATTCAGATTCCTATTTAGAACTCTCTATGAGCTCCAATATTATTTTACTAAAGGTATACTCTCACAGTCAGAATCAACTGGTAGAACAGTAGCTGCAGTAGATGGACGGACAAAGGTTTCTGACACCCTCCAAAGTCCTCTTAAATAATACTGTCAGAATCCCTAATTTGTAGTAAATCAGATGTAGATTTATATATGTATATGCAAATCATCCCAATGTATGTCTGATGGAGTGGGATGGGTAATTGGCTCTACTGGGCATGACACCAGTTTGCAACTGGGTTCAACCCACTCAGCCATGGCTACTATTTTGTACCTGGCTGTAGTTGGTGGAATTTGGGATTTGGAGATAGAGAAACAGAACCTGCAAATCTGAAGGCTCCCTACTCCCTCATCACTTTAAAGACTGGAATCTCCACTTCAAGTAATTTCTCTATAAGCAATGAAAGAAAAGAGGAAAATACCACCTGATCTAAGAGCAGAAGAGGGTGGATAAGGGGTGGTTAGCTATAGTTAATGTGTGTTTGTGGTTTTGGTATATACTCCAATGCTAAGAAATGCTCACTGCCAGTCTGTCTATGACCCAGCCAGAATTGTACTGGTCTGAACAGGATTTATCTGCTTGGCCAGTTGCAGAACTGGAACTGAAATTGCTAGATTATGTTGCTCTAAGTGAATCATTCTTGTTTATTCATGTACGTGCTGTCACAGCAGTTGGCTGCACACTTACACACCTCACAAGATTGCTGGCTGTATTTGCACATAACCGTGAAGGTGGTACATTGTAAACTGAGACAATGTGGCCACATGGAGCCCCACCCCTTCAGAGAATCCTGGGTATCGTTGGTACCATTTTGCAGGCAGCATGGCCCTCATGAAGTTGGTCTCCCAGCTGTTAAGCAGATAAACCAATCATCCCTGAGTACAGCTTCTCTCTCCTCCTCTTAAGAATCTAGATCTAAAATGTTCAGCATGTGCTTAACAACCTGTTGTATCAACCTTACAGCATCATCAATTTTCTGATACAGTTGATGAATGAAAGCATATACTTCTCACTCACCAAATCATTAACTGCAGGTTAATTTACTTTGACACAAGAAGCACAAGCTACACATTCTGAAATGCATTTATTGAAAATAATATTACAAATAAAAACATTAAAGAACTAAATAGAATAAAATCGAGCAATTAATAAGAGATACAAATTAGTATTTAGAACAAGTCAGCAGAGTTAAAAATGTCATTTAAAAGACAATCTTGGTTATTATTTTTTATTTCTTTTAGCTTGCTTCTTATAAGATTAAAAAATAAGAAAAAGGCACAATACAAAGTGCAGTACACAAGGCAGTGTTAAATTGTATGTAGTTTTAGACCACTCTCATCAATAAATCACATAAAACAGCAAAACTGTCAAAAAGTATACATAAAATACTAATTAATAAAACAGGTAAAAATAGAACCTTTTAAAAACCATAGATAAGTACAAATATATACAAATGCAAATGATATCATTTGTACCATTTGGTAGCCAGGAAACAGCTCAAAAGGCCTGTTAGAAGAAGTACATCTTCATTTGTTCTCTGAATGTGCACATATGCTGTGGGAGACAGTCATTTAGATGTCTATATACATATAATATGCCCATGTTAAAAAAATGTTTTTCTTGTAGCGAACGAAGGTGACAAACATGTGTAGCACAAGTCCGTGTCATCATGGGGGTCGAACAGGGAATCAGAAGGAAATCCATTTAATTATCCAGTTTCAAAGGATTTCTCTGGCATCTCTACCTATGTCACATGTTGTTTGGCCCTAACATTTAAAAAAATGGAAGCAGAAAAAGCATAGTTTACTTACCATGAAATGGTGAACAGTCAGGTTCTTCACTGAAGTAGATGATTGGCTCCTCTCCCAATGCTATACATAATGATATGTTTAGACATCAGAGTACTAAAACATGGTTTAATGTAGATGCACAAGGAGCTTCAAGCCTCAGTTATATACCTCCTTCTCTTATTCTCTTCCTTTCCTCATACACTCAATTGAAATCTATATACATTTCTAAATCTTTTCCCCATATGGACTTTATTTTATCTTTTGTGTCTGTATAGGATTTTATAAAACAAAGATATTTGTCCCTTGTTATCTGCCTTGTTTGCCATTAAACTGGCTTCCCAGCAAGATAGGTCCCTGAGAGTCAGTTATTTAATGTCACCCTTATTTTAAAGGGATGAGAATTGTTGACATAGCAACCATGGCAGTTGAACATTTTGTAGTTTCATTTTTATTTCTGGCTCTGTTAGGGGTTTATCTTCTTTATGAAAATATTTTAGCCTATACAGGCTGTTCCAATCTAACTCAGCCTTTCCCAAATGGTGTGCCTCCAGACGTTGTTGGACCACAACTCCCATCAGCCTCAGCCAATGGCTGAGGCTGATGGGTGTTGTGGTCCAACAACGTCTGGAGGCACACCGGTTGGGAAAGGCTGCTCTAACTCGTAGGTTCGACACAGTGTAGAAAATGCTGGGTGATATCACAAGGGTATTAGTGCTGGGGTAACACACCTACTGATTTAATTTTGATTTTATAAATGGGAAAACCGAGAGCAATAAAACATATTTCATCACATGTTCCAAACTTCCAACTGAACCCACTGTGCACTTTCATCTTCTAAAATAAAAGATCCCAGATACCTCAATTGGTGTGCTTCCTAATAGGTTTCCAAATCTGGTATTTCCCAGCCCACCATTTTTGTTTGTTTATAAAGCAGATTTTTAGATCTACATGATATTTTTTTAATTCAGTTTTCTTTTGTCAAATTCTTAATTGTTTTTCCAGAATCCAGATTGGAAGTGTTTGGAATAGGTATGCCACTTTTGGCAGAATCATCATTTTATAAGTGCTATTCTATTCATTAGTGTTAATTTAATTTTTTCCATCTAGTAACTTCTACATTAACGTGCTGCCAGATAAGACCATAATTATATTACTTAGACTGATATAATTTATTTGGGATTTTATGATAAACACTCATATCAATTTGAACTTTTTATACGGGAGAGTTGCTTTTGTATTTTAGGAGCCAGGTGTACCCCCATTGGTTCTGATTTTTTAAAATTAATTTTAAGGCCTGCAACTTTTCCAAGTTTTTAAAATTCTGTTAAAATTGGAGTAGCTTGGAAAAGAGTTTTGATGGTTAGCACCATATCAGCATAGAGACCCAGAAGGTATCCCTTATCCCTTATTTTGATCCAGCTAATTAATGGATTACTTCAAAGTCTCCATGCCAACAGTTCTAATACCAAGTTAAACTATAAGGGGGAGAGGGGGCAACCCTGCTTTGTTCCTTGAGTCAGACTTTTGTTTTTCAGAATATACATTATTTAGTCTAATATAAGCAAAAGTAGTTTGATAAATTTGATCTATAATTCTTTCAAATGTAGAGCCAAATTTCATTATTTTAATTTTTTCTTTAAATATTACCCCTCTCCACAATCAAATACTTTGTAAATATTAAGTGCCAATATTGCTAATGGCATTGTGTAATTTTTATAATATTTATGATATTAAGACGTTTATTAACCAGATCAGGTATCTGGCATCACAAAGCCTGATTGATCTGGGTGGATGCAAGGACAAATCTGCATTTTGATCTGTTAATTAGGATCAGGGAGATTGGTCTATAATTTTCCACTTCAGCTGGATTCTTAAAGGATTTTGTGAGTACTACTAATCTGGAATGCCTCCAGGTTTCAGAAGGGGATCCCACAAAGGAGAAAAGTGGAGACCTGGCTCATTTTTTCAAACCTCTGGAGCATAGAGGATGGAAGGCCTCTGATGGCAGTACGGTGGAGAAGGGAGCAAATATGGCAACTGCCCCATAACAAATCCTCCAATGCAGGCTGCGCAAAATGGAGACCCAGCCCTGAGAGCAGAGTTTGAAGTTCAAATGCAATTATTAAAACAAGTCCCTCGACACATAGAAGGAGGAGCTTGTGTTCTCACTGGAAGGCAAAATAACTGAAATAGGAATGAGAACAATGGGAATAGCAGATGGGTGAAAGGAAGAGCATTGTTGATGGGTAAAAGGAAGATAATTGGGGGCCTGGACTGAAACCACTGCAAGTGGATTGTGTTGTGAAACATTTGGAAGCACAAAGTTCCTGCTAAGTGTAATTAGCAAAATTATCATACTATGTATATGAAGCCAATTACCTAGGCAGTGCAGTTAATGGCAGGTCTGGAACCTGGGAGGGGCACAGGAGGCAGAGCCAATTCATTTTGGTTTTCTCACTATCCTTCTTCCTTGTAAAGATACATATCCCATGATTATAATTAATCTTTACATACTGTGACAATACATCACCCCTAGCGAGAAGACAGAAAAATGTAACGTTCAGTAACAGTTATTTTATCATACGCAGCACAATCCAATGCAAGTTTCCTTGGAACTAAGTCCTGCTGAATGCACTAGGACGTGCTCCTAAGAAAGTGTATTTTGGATTGCAGTTTTAGGATTAACTACTTTTTCTCCTGGTCTTGTGACTGTACCTTTAACAGCAGCCTGAAAAAATCAAACAGGTGAAACTCTTCACTGCATGGCTATCAGTGCAGGGAAAGCAGGTTTCAACCTGAGATTCTGCAGGTATATGTAGAAGGGGATTTCATTGACATTGTTTGCATATCAGGTTTCTGCTAAGTACAGAGGAGCAGAGCTGGGCAAAGAAAAAAGGGTAAAAACAGGTATTCAAAAATATTTAAAAACTAATTAAAATCAACAATAAACTAACAGATTAAAACATATGTCACTTCTATATGTCTGGATAAGCTTTCCTAAACAATGTTTTAAGCAGGCACTGGAAAAAGTACAGTGAAGGCATGAGTGGAAGTGGAAGTACGTGGAAGTAAAAGGACATGACTATGGGAAACAGAAGGGAGTTTGAGCTATGAATTGAGGGCTGAGTTTGATCATTATGGGGTGGCAGAGGGCAGACTGAGGTTAGTGGGGCATTGCCCCATTTGCCCAAATGCACTAGTCTCCACCCTGATATTAAGAGACAATCAGCTGAGCAATAGGAGGGGGAGGTTACAGAGAGGACAGGTCTTTTGTATCTTTAAAAGTTGTGCAGGGGGGAGGGAGAATTCCACCTTGTGGTTTTTCCCATTACAGGGTTGCAAGAACACCTGCACTTGGCTGACTTTCTCTTCTCCTAAAGATACAGGATCAGGATCAGGGATTGAACCTGGCAACCCTAGTCACACTAGATTTTTATCTTCTTGGCCAGGGTCTCACACTTCATTTACATACATTAACATTTTGTCTAGTGTCATCATATACCTTTGTAACCTATAAGACATCCTATCATTAGCACACATACACCCCTAACCCAACCCCTTTTAAAAATATTGGAAAGCTAGACATTATTCTAAGTCAATTTTCCCCAAATTTCTGAAAATTGAGGACTAATTTCCTGAATTAAATTTGGAAGAATATTTCACTCATACTGTGATGATGCTGAGCCTGTTTCCTTCTCCACTCACACCAACCTTTTGGAACCAAACCTAGGTGTATTGCACTCTGCAGGAGGGTGGGGTGGGAAGAACAGAATCAAGGGAGTGGTTGGTTCTGCTTTATAAGCTGCGGAGAAAGGGAGAAAAGAGGCGCAAAAGGGGTGGGGTGGGAAGAACCAGGAAGGCATCTCCAAGGAAGACTGCGAGCATGGCTGATGTATTTGTAGGAGACAGTGGGAAGGGAGAGGTTGTCTTCATTCCTTCATTATAATAACCTTGGGCTCTTAGATCCAAGAGCAGTGAGCAAAGGAAGGCTGTAAGCCCAGTCCTCTGACCAAAGTTGGGGGTGAAAATGCTCTGAGGGGCATGGGCTTGTGGAAAATACTATACATAGATGTCCTAAACCCATTCCCTTTTCTTTCTGTGCTGGATGTATCTTTCCTGAGGGCAGATCATTTTATAATTCCAAACAGTAATGGTATGATCCAATCACATCTGATGCCAAGACGCAGCAGAAATGCAGAACGAGCCCACTGGCTGGAGCTAAGGCCAGAGCAGCAAATGAAGCATTGGACAGCCTCTGTAGGCTTGTGCTTTGGGCTCACAACAAGAGGTTTCAATTTGGTAATTTGTTGAATTCTCATGACACATTATTAGCAGCTCATCTGGCCCATAGTTTGGGAATTACTGTTTTAACCGTTTATGCTATCATAAAGTCTTCACAGGCAGACATTACCTTATTTTTGGTACCATGATTTCAATTTTTCTGCAGCAAATGTTAAAAACAATAACCTAGAGTGCTGTTGTATTTTTGTTTAGTCACACTTTATGGATGATAAAGATAAGTATTTTTTCCTCTGGTAAGCCTCCTAGGAAACTGCTCTTATTGAGCAACAGCTAGCTCAATAAATAAATCTGAATTCTTTTTCAAGAGAAACAAACTCTGCAAAGCTCTTTCTCTGCTCAGTTAAGCAAAAACTATGTTGGTTGGGTTCCTGGGCGTTTTCCTAAGGTTCCAGTACCACAGAGTAAAAATACACATTAGCTCCATCTGTAATTCCTGAGAAACTTTGAGTGTGGCCCCATAGCCTAGGGTCTCCCAAAATGACTTATATTCATAGGTTTCCATTTATTATTAGTGAATCAATTGTCAGGCTGTTTTGTATTACGTGCTAGAGAAATGTTAGGGTTTGTCAGAATAGTTCTTGCATCATATTGGCAGATGAACAGTGAGAGTGCTTGATTCAGCAAACACTTTGACCTCAAAGAATTTGTAGCACTTTGACAATTTACCAGCTCCAAATTGGATCTCTTGTGAATTTGACCACTGGAACAAACTAGTACCTTAAATATTCCGTGGGTTTCCACTTGTCCTATTTTACTGGATATAGCAGGCTGAGGAGTGGAAGAGATCTGGAGAGATGAGATCTCTCATGTGCACACTTAACACTCACCCTTCCTGGCTGCTCAAATCTGGCTCCTGGGTGGTTGTTGTTCTTATGTGCCTCCAAGTCGACTACGACTTATGGCAACCCTATGAATCAGTGACCTCCAAGAGCATCTGTCATGAACCACCCTGTTCAGATCTTGTACGTTCAGGTCTGTGGCTTCCTTTATGGAATCAATCCATCTCTTGTTTGGCCTTCCTCTTTTTCTACTTCCTTCTGTTTTTCCAAGCACTATTGTCTTTTCTAATGAATCATGTCTTCTCATTATGTGTCCAAAGTATGATAACCTCAGTTTCATCATTTTAGCTTCTAGTGATAGTTCTGGTTTCATTTGTTCTAACACCCAATTATTTGTCTTTTTTGCAGTCCATGGTATCCGCAAAGCTCTTCTCCAACACCACATTTCAAATGCGTTGATTTTTCTCTTATAAGCTTTTTTCACTGTCCAACTTTCACATCCATACATAGAGATCGGAAATACCATGGTCTGAATGATCCTGACTTTAGCGTTCAGTGATACATCTTTACATTTGAGGACCTTTTCTAGTTCTCTCACAGCTGCCCTCCCCAGTCCTAGCCTTCTTCTGATTTCTTGACTATTGTCTCCATTTGGTTAATGATTGTGCCAAGATATTGATAATCCTTGTGGTCCATATAGTTGTGGAGAAGGCTATAGTGAAACTGCTCCTAGTGTATACAAGTCTTCTTTGCCCTACTATACTAGATAGTATATACCTAGTATAGTTTTTTACCTTACTCAGTGTGCTGACCTACAGAGTTTTTTGGGCTTACAACTCCCATCAGTCCCAGCCAGCAAGGCTATTAGTCAGGGATAATGGGAGCTGTAGTCCAAAACATCTGGAGGGCACCAGTTTGAAGATGGCTGGTCCTGGTTGGCTTTTTAGGGTTATTTATTGCCGGGTTTGGGAGCGTGGATTATTGGTTCTGAGCTACCAGCTTTTATTCAGTTGTTATGTAATTGTTTTTATGTGGCATGGGAGGAGGCAAAGGAAGCCTTGCACTTGCAAAGGAAATAGGAGAGCAGGCTGGCATGGTGCCACTAATTCCTGCTGTTGAAAAAAAGGGAGGGGAAGGGGAAGATGATGGAAACAGTGGCCTGGGAGAAGTCAAAGGAGGCCAGTGCAGAATAACACAGGAGAAATGTGGGTCTATTGAAGAACATTTATGTAGTGGGGGGAGGAGCAGATGGTCCAGTACAAATCCACACTGGAAGCATAGCATGCTTATAGACACATCCACAATAAGACCCCCATCTGAAGGCAACCCGAGACAAACTTTTGCTGCATAGTTCTGAATAGGGAACTTTTGGATGCAAATCCAAGTTTCCCTTAACTCTGCTTCTAACCTGTTGTATTCATTCTTTCTCTGGACTGCCTTCAAGTCAATTCTGACTTATGGAGACCCTGTGAATAGGGTTTTCATGGTAAGCAGTATTCAGAGGGGGTTTACCATTGCCTCCCTCTGAGGCTGAGAGGCAGTGACTGGCCCAAGGTCACCTAATGAGCTTCATGGCTGTGTGGGGATTCGAACCCTGGTCTCCCAGGTCGTAGTCCAACACCTTAACCACACCACCACACTGGCTCTCATAGTGGACTACATTGAATGGTTGGCATGTAGCTCTCACCCCAAGTCTGCAATAGGAGGAAAACAGAGTCCTGCATACACAATAGTAGTCTATGTTACTGAGAAGTAAACCTCACTATGTTACCCTACAGCCAGACACTTAAAAACTTACCTTTCAAGTGCTCTATATTGAAATGAAATTCTGTTCATTCCAATCTTTTTCAAAATTGATGTGCTTGCTGCACACTTCAAACAGAATTGATTTTTAAAATGAATATTAGAATTGCCATTCCATCCTTTGAAAAATAGTTTACTATCCCTATGATAATTTCGTACAGATCTTTTTTTGGGGGGGGGTCTTCCCTCTGCATATTTCTTCCTCAGGCTGTTTACCTTGAGGGCCCAGAGGTAGAGATGACATTAAGATGAGAGGTTCTGCTCTCACTGCTTGGTTTGTGGTATAACGTTGTCCATAGTAAGGATGCACCATGCTGCTACCCAAAGATGGGTGCTGGAAAAAAGACACTCATGATCATGTGGCTGCAAACACTGCTGGGGATTTTTCTTGAAATCTTTGCTTTAATCCTTGAGCAATGTTCACTAATGCTCCAATAAATGTATCCATTGTTCTAAGCAGTGTACTGTCAAATGCTTCATCGCATTCTTTGAGAGCTATGCATGCAGCTTCTGAATACTCTTAGTGTCAACAATTTTTGTCTGCCTGTGCTATGAATGCCTGCCTATATTGGGCACATCCCTCTGTTTCTCTATAGTCCATTTCTTCAAGTTTGTCCATTACAGCTTCTGACTTAATGCTGACTGACCTCAATTGATTTCTTCGTTAAATTTCATATGTCTGTCTTCCTCTTATTGTGATAGAAAGCCATCCTCTCTCGCCTTGCCACAGGAGTATTCAGAGCTGAATCCCCTGTGGTTTCACCTATAGTTTAAAAAAAACAAGTTATAATATGTTAAATGTTGAGATGCCTTTTAATTAGTAAAAGATTTCAATTTTTGACCTGCTTGAAACATGACACTTAAGATTTTAAACACTCACCATCTCCAGGTGAAATTTGTCCACCAGCAATATCTACTCTGCTACTGTGGGCTCCTATATTATCTGCTCCGAGTTGATTTAGAGGTAATTTCTTATGTAGTCATCCAGTTCATTTGCTGCAGCACTCTTGGACTATGATGCTTGATTTGTGCTGGTTTGATCTGCTAATTCATTATTTAGATATTATTAGGGATTATTTCAAAAGAAATCTTTTTCATTTGAGAATCAGCAATAGTTTCTTCCTCTGCATTATTCTCTAACACAAAATCTTTTGAGGAACCATACTGCAGAACTGCACTGGCAGTACGTGCCTCTCATAATTTACAAAATCTTCCTAATGCAGCAAGACCAGACCCCTGGACTTTGCTAATTACAAGGCCCCTGTGTATTCATAGGAATGAATTTATCAAGTCAAAATACAACATAGTCCTCCTTGCAGCATCAGAAATTGGACAGTTGGTTTTTATACTTTAGTATAAAAGTCAAATTTAAAAACAAATTAATATTTTTACCTGCTATGCATGTTTACTCAGAAGCAGCTCTCTGCTTTGTTTTTATTTCCCAGTTTAAGTTGACAGCTGAAAACAGTGCTATATTTACAGTACCTAATAGAAGAGTTATGACACAAATACCATAATCTTCACAACACTTTTACTGCCCTGTTGCACTATAAACTCTTTGGGTATCCTTAGGCAAGTAATTGTCTTGACAGCAGTCCTTCCATCTCTACAATGGGGACATCCTTGCCTCTAATATCAACTTGGAAGTAAGACAGGGCCACCCAAAAGTGGTTTATTTCTGTTGTTGTTATCATCATTTGTGTTATCATCATCAACAAAAAGGTGCAGCATTTGTGCATATAGTAGCATAAGAATCATGTGTCTTTATAGATAGTACTCATTTCACGGAGAGTCCAGGAAGATATGGAGCAAAAATTGAAGAAAACAAGACATGGTCAAAACTATACAATACATAAATTTGTGAATGCTGGGGGAAACCCCCTATTGTTCACAATCCTATTTGTCTAAACAATAAAACTGTACCAATAAACTGTAAATGTGTCTGAGTGAGCATCCCCCCCCTTTGCCATGTATAGGTTCTGAGTAAGCCTCTCAGTAAGGACAATCTGCCACACTTGGTTATATCACTGCCCTAAATTTGTGCCTCTCAGGTCTCTCCAAAACCTGCCTACCATCACTCTTACTGACTTAAGCAGGTGACCAATTGTAGCCTTATTTTTCATCCCCATCTGATTAAGTTTCCAATTTGGTACCAAATTAGCTACATAATATTAGTATCTTGCAACTGGTTCCTCCACATAACTCTTAATTCTGGTTCAGACTCAATATGAAAGTTTTTAAACCTATACATACCCATTTGTTCAAGCAGTTCACAGTTATCATGCCTGTTCATGGAATGACATTCTGGATGGCAATATAGAGGAATTAAAGGGGAGATCCCCAGCATCAAACCACCCTTTTTGCATTGCTTCCAGACTTGGAGTATAGCTTTAAAAGTGGTGCTTGCTTTTAATTTTAATTTAAAATAGTGGTTTGCTTGTACGTACTTGGAAGACTCCCTAGGTATGCAGAAGTATTTTCACTTGTATATGCACACGCGCGCACACACACATACATATTATATTGACCATCAAAGACCTGTGATCTTCCCAGGGAATATTGATGATAGAGGACCCATGGCATGTTGACAGTGTCAGTTGAGGGGGGGGAGGGAAATGGGGGGGGAGATAATTGCTCTGCTGAAATCCCTAACACCCAATAGTGCACAACAGTATGGTGCACAAGGCAAGAGGAGGTAGGTAAGGGGGATGCATACAATGGTTTTTATAAGCTCTTCTCCCTGCACTATACAGGGAAATACAGGAGGGTGGAAGGGAAAAGGGCAGGAGTGGCTTGCCAGCTTGGGCAGCTGGGGCATCATCTTCATCAAGAGCTCCCAAACCAGAGTTCAGCAGTCTCTTTCAATCCTACACACATAATTATCAATTATAACTCACTCAAAGAGACACTGGGGTCCATTCTTCTCTCTCTCCAGTGCTGGCCAATCAGCTGTGCACAGCACAACTAATCAGCTGTCATCACTATGTGGCTACACTCCACCCTTCTCTCCAGTGGAGGAGGGGAAACTGTTTAAAGAACAATCTTGCATAGAAAGGCATTAGGCAAGGCATTGGGACTCTAAGACTCTCCTTCATTTTTCCTGTTTCCTCTTATTCTTTTCTGATTGGCTTCATGTTATCAATGAGAACATGCCAGTTACCATGAAAGGAGTGTCAGTAATCCCTGAACAGCAGCAGTACTGCAAATTATAGCAACGATTTTTATTGTTAGTAGGGTCTGTATCTTTTGTGTTTTATCCCATTTTATCTTATTGAACACCACTTTGATAACTTTTGGCTGTGAAGCAGTTTATAAATCTGTAAACTAAATAAAATTAAAATCAGAGCTAACCTTTGCTGTGACTGTAAGTCTTCATTCTTAATCTTAAAGGTGAACTGCCCACAACTGGCACAGTGTCCCCCAGAATCTGATTCACTCACAATTGGGGGATGGGGAAATTGCCATAAGCTTCTCCTTGCTAGACTGTACCACTTTAGTTCAGGTTGGAGGAAAAAAAATAAGATATCTGAATGCTTCTTTGTCTTAATAAACAAATGAACTTTCATGCACATAGAAAACGGACCACTGGTCTCATGTGGGTTATAGCACCATCTAGCATCCGAAGGCAAGAATGCACAGGAGTCAGGACCTGGGCTTATCCTTCTGGCCCCACCCCAGTTCATTCGTGATGAGGCTGAACAGCAGTCCTAAACAGAACAGGCAGAACAGCCAAACAAGGACATCTGCCCACACAAAAGAGCAGCAACAGCCAGAACACATACACACTGGTCTTGATTCAATAACACATTGTAAACTTATTGAAACTGATACAGCATAATATACCCAGGCAGCCTCCAACAGGGAGGGCCATGATGGCCTGATACCTGGGAAAACACCTTTCAGGTGAGACCAATGGTCCATTTTCCCCAGGTAGCATGCCATCACGTGGTATGCACCAAAGCAGCCCTAATAGGGAGGGACTACCCACTGCCTAAACTTGTGAAACAACCTGTTGCAGAATATGCCTCCCGAAAGAAGCATCAGCAGGTATAGAGGTCTATTGCATAGTGCCTGATGAATGAGTCTGGAGTAGACCATACTACCGTCCTGCAAATATCTGCCAGAGATGCATTTATTGTGAACGCCGCTGTGGTAAGCTGCCAATCTGGTAGAATGCGCCATGATATTTCGAGGCACTGGAAGTTTGAGTGACTCATAGGCCAAGGCAATGCAGCCATGCAACCAATAGGATAAGGTGGATTTCGCCATTTTCTTCCCCAGAGTTCTGGGGTGAAAAGATGCAAATAGGGATTCCATTAGCCATATGCTTCGGGTATGACAAAGGTAGACCTTGAGGGCTCTGCAGACATCTAGTGAATGCCAAGCTTTTTTGAGTGAGTGAACAGAATTAGGACAAAAGGATGGGAGTACAATGTCCTGGTTACAATGGAACACAGAGCTTACTTTGGACCAGAAGGATGGTTCCAGATGTAAAACTACTGAGTCCTTATGAAAAATGCAGAGCTGGTGGGCTGATGACAGAGCTCCAGCTCTGACACCCGTCTAGACGAAGTGATGACCACTAGTAAAAGGACTTTTAAAGAAAGGGCACAGTCCTGAGGGGCTTGAATGCAGGGTGCTGCAATGGTTGCAGCACCTTCTGTAAACTCCAGGGCAGAAAATGATGACATACTGCTGGAGTAAGTGAAACAGCTCCCTTCAAAAAGGGTTTAACAAAAGGATGAGGACCCATGGGGATATATGACAAATGGACAGCAAAGATCAAAGAGATAGTAGAGGCTTGGCGCCATAAGGTATTAAGCTCTAGTCCCATCTTTAAACCTTTGTGAAGGAACTGTAATACCTGTTGGAGCATGGCTTTAGAGGGTTGTAGACCACAGGAGACACACCAGCTGGAAAATGCCTGCTATGTACTTTGGTAAATTCGATTAGTCGATGGCTGTCTAGAGGCCAGAATAGTATCAATGACCTCCTGCGATAGGCCGGTGTGGATCAACTGTGTCTGCTCAAATGCCAAGCTGTCAGACTCAGCCAGTTTGGATCCGGATGCCAGATCAGTCCCTGTGAGACAAGATCTGGCCTCATTGGCAACCTCCAAGGATCTGCTATAGATAAGCAGAGGAGATCTGAGAACCAGAGTGACTGCATACCACTGCTTTATTTTCCAAGGAAGGAAATGACAGTGTAGGAGGCTTGCAGAAGATGCTGCTGGTTCACTACCAATTTCTGAATGTTTATCATGCTTATCTTAATGCTCCAGCTCTAGAACAAACTAGAGTTCTCTTTTTCTTGAGAGCCATAGAAGTTACTGGCTCTTCCTTCTGTTTGGCAGAAAGTTCCCATTATTTTTCCACTGAGAAGTAATAAAACATGCATTTTATTTTATGTTTGCTTGGGAGAAGCTCAAGCTTTAATGGCATAGCAGCAGCCTCGGTGCTTCTGAACATTGTGAATCTCAACATTTTAATCAAATAGTAGGACTGAACCCCCTGTATGCTTAAAATAAATCTCAAAAATTGTTCTTCAGAAAATGGATGTGTTCATACTGTCCTTTGCCTGTACTTAATATTTGCTTTCTAGCAGCATCTTTTATCTATTGGCTTAAAATTATTACTGTTCCTAGCTACACTTGACTACATAAAATGGCATCCAGTCACAAGGTAAACAGGTTTGTTTTTCAGTCCCTACAGCCAAACTAGTGTAATTAATTCTCTCTTTGTCTTTCCTCCAGCTGACCTGAGACTTTCCTCCATCTTCATTCTCTTTCTCTCTCTGTGCCCACAAAGGGAAATAAAGAAGAAGAAAAGTCAAGACAATATGAGTTGGGTGGCTACAAGCTAACCACCATCTTTTATTGTGTACAGCTTCACAATGGCAAAGCAAAGTATATGGGCAAGGAGCCCCATTTCTGTCGACCTGGCCATGAACCCTCCCTTCCACCTGACAGTGGAATCATTGCCACTTACCTGGATGGGGCAGGGGGCGGCAAGGTCAGAGATGCACAGATACAGCAATGGGAGCACTGGATTGGGTCCGCCAATGTAGCCCTGATGTTGCCACTACCCTGTCCCATCCCTGCACTGTCCAGTTAGACAGCGGTGATGCAGTTGTCAGGATGGTGATGGCATGACACTGTCCTGGCTGCTCCTGCTCCTTATTTATGAGGACAGTGAGGGTTGAAACCGCACCTCTATCTCTCAAGGCTAACCTGGGATATACTACAAATGTGGGATTCTGACAGTATCATTAAAGGGAAAGGAAGACTTTGGAGGAAGTCAGAAACCCTTGTCCATCTACTGCAAATGATCCACTGGCTCTACCAGTCGATTCTGATTGTGATATTCCTTTGTATACCTTTAATAAAATAATATTGGAAAATAGGAAGCTGCCTTACACCAAGTCAAACCATTGGTCCATGTGGTTCAGTATTGTCTGTACTGACTGCCAGCGGCTCTCCAGGGTTTCATGCAGGAGTCTCTTCCAGACCTACCTGGAGAGGCTGGAGACTGAACATGGGACCTTCTGTATGCAAGACAGACGGTCTACCACTGAGCTATAGCCCTTCACTGAGAGTTCTAAATAAGAAGGTTGACAGCTAAGAGTTGGGGTGAGACAGTTACAGTGAGATATGGAAAGATTTATCTATGTATGTATGTAGTAACTTTCTGGCTGTAAATAAAGCCTTTTGTTTATTCAGACAAGTATGCCTGGACATTTGATGACACCAAACTATTTTCTGTCCACCCTTCGAGTTAAGTACTACCATCACATATGCAAACTTCTGTGTGCATATATGTAACACAGTATTATGCTCTAATATGTAGCACAGTATTATGCTCTAATATAATAACTCTCATTTCTCTAAAACTCACCATTTCAATCCCCCCTTGTCACTATCAGGATACATTTATAAATATCTACCCCTTACAGCACTTAACTACACAGATCATAAGAATAACAGACTGGTAATAGTGATTAACAGCCTTTAAGACACTTATTAATTGCAAAGTACAGTATAAAGATGAGGATCTTGCTTATTTGGTTTCAGTTATTGAGATTGTGTGTGTGTCGGGGGAGGCTTTTTAGAAGAAAAGTACTATGCAGGAGGATTTGTTCTCCCCATAGCAACATTTACTCATGTGCTATAAATCTTGGCCAACTCCCTTCCACTTTTATTTTCTTCTCAGGGTAGAGATACTCTTACTGTTCTGCCAGTTTCAGTGCGTCTCCACCTCTCTTCTCTGAAAACGGGTACACAGTGCTAGTCATACCCCACCGCTTTTTACTGTAAAACCTGGTGGGAGCAGCTCAAGTGTTTGTTTTTAAACGAAATGCTTCTAACACATTTTGCAACTGACCAGCAGATCAACCCATTGGCCCTCCAGGTATGGCCAATGGAACGGTTCGCTGTAGGCAACTAGTGTGCTCACAACCTCAGTTCACTCAGGTCACTGGTTAGCATCCAACTTAGAAAAACCAGTTGAGTTCTGGAACATGCTCATTTAACTTTTCTAAAGGAAAGAATTTGTCTTTTGGCCACAAGGTGGACTACAACATTAACATCTCTTCCAACAGCTTTCTCAGCTCTGCCTGGGAAGACAGCTGTGTTTTGCACAAAGCTAATCCTAATTATTTTAAATATTTTAATATATTTTTCATTATTTACTGCCCTGAGCTCCATTGGGAGAAAGGGTGGGAAATACATATAATAAATAATAAATAATGTAGTATTGCTGTTGCCAGTCAGTTTTCTTTTAACTGCACCTCTGAGCATAGTTGCAGGACTGTTCCTGGCAACCCGGAAATCAGTGGATGAAACCATGTTTTTAATTGTAACTGTTTTTAGAATGTTTTTAATTGTAACCCTCTTTAGAATGTTTTTCACTGTTTTTCAAATGCTTTTCTTTTTATTGTTAAATTGTTTTGTTAATGTGTTTGCCGCCCTGGGCTCCTTCAGCAGGAAGAGCAGGATAACAACAACAATAATATCCATCTACAAAAAAGACCTACCCATTGGTTTGGTTGCATGGCTGGCATTAGAGCAAAGGCCCAGTCATCTACCATTGATTTCTCTCCTCATGAAACAAGCACTGGCCCATAAAAAAAAACAATAAATACAACTATTAAATAATTCACTGCCCTCCTCCCCACATCTCATATTCTTACACAGACAGCCTGTGACTTATTTACTTACTTTATTTTCTCTCTTAAAGCTGCTAGTATCTAGCTCCAGAAAATATCTTCTTGCCGTCTAGCTTGCTCACAGAGAGGAAGAATCACGGGTCTCTTTTCTCACAGAATATGCTGGAAATTGCAACTGGGCAGACTCCAGCAGCAGCAGCATTGTCATGTTTGTAGATCTATGACCTTGGGACCTATATAATGTAAATATTTATATATAGATCTATCTTGGGAGGCTACGATTATGAGAGTGCCTAGGGTCTATACAAAGACTTTAATCCAGCCCTGCCTGCCAGTCAAAAATGCCATCAGCCTACATAGAAAATGGTCAGGAAATATCCAGTCAGCTGCAGAACATGCAGTTCAGGGGAAGAAGCAGAGCTCTGCTAACCATCACTCAACTAGAGAAACAAACGTACCAGGTTTAAGGTGTCTGAGAGAAAGAATGAACGGCCAGTGTCAAGCACCTGCATTCCCTTGATGATAAATGTACCAAATGTACCCAAGCCTGGACTTGGGTGTGGTTGGGAGCACCAGACAGGGCATGGAGATAGTGAGAAGCACAAGGAAGTGGGGCCTGCAGTTGCTTTGCCTGGTAGGAGATTCCTGCTTGCCAGCTGAACAGTCACCTGAATTACCACAGAGAATGCTTTCTACATCTGTTAAGGATGGATGCTAGTAAATGAAACAGATCCAAATAAACTGGAAAAATTGACCTTTTAATACTTCATACTGTCAGCCATCATGATGGCCCTAATATGTACAACAAGCCAAGTTACCTTCACGGATATTCATCCCGCTGTCTCCACGGACTGCCAAAAATAGAGTGATGCAAGACAAGGCCCTCCCTCAGCTGCATGGGCAAACATTAATACTCCCTTACCCTGATGATTAGCCTAAATTTAAATCTGAGGCCTAGTGCTCACTGCGGTGCTAGGACGGTGTCAGGGTTGTACCACTTCAGACTGCAGCTAGAGAAATCACATGGCTGAATGTGGCTTTATACACAAAACTCCCTTTATAAAGAAAATTAGCATGTGGGGAATGGGCTAGCCCAGAGACTAATTTTGTAACCTCTGTTATCTGGAGCAGCATTCAGCCATTTGGATCCCCACCTGCGGATGAAAGATAAACAGCACAGAGAATGGTTTGCCACCTCAGTGCACCATAGTCTCATTCAGGAGAGCTCCAAGACATTTCCCTTTGGGCTAGCCTTCACTGACCTGAGCTAAGCAGTTGATGAAATATGATACATTATAGCTTGGTTTGATGTAAGTATTGTTACACAACTTGTGCCTTAGATATGGGTGAGCACAATCAAAATTAAATATATAGTACCGGTTTGTGCTCAAACCTGCACTGAAATCTCAGTGTACTGGTTAAAGCAACTATCACATCATAAACTGTGACTTCATGATAATGCACTAACCTTTCCAAGCTGTGAAAGCTTCCACTCTCATTATTAAATAAGAAGTGAAAATGCAAACACCTTTGAGGGGCTGTTGGGCCTGAGAAGTTATCCTTGAAAGTTGGGTTGCCTTGACATGTCAGGCTTAAATATAAAAGCAGCATTATCTGGGATATGCATTTGAATTTTCTTCCCAAGTGGGGGGAGGGGCTAAGCGGTTGGGCTGAAATGGGCTTCTTAGTACAAAGATGCACATTGTAATTTCTGAGATGGTCCAATAGATGTCAGGAGAGCATTATGGAGATTTACTTAGAATCAGCATGATCTATCCTGTGAAGGAGAACTGCACAAAGAAGCAGGGTTTCTGCATGTGGTTTCTTGGCTGAATCAGCATGTGTACACCTGATGGGGCACTGCACAAAATCCATTCACACACACACACGATACACACTCCATCCTTTCATAGTGTGGGTGTGTGGATAACAGCTCTGAATGTATGTGTGAGAGGGGAAAGATTGCTATCCTACAATGTTTTTATCTCTTTCTCACCACCTCCACACCCAATTCATTTACACACAATGGATGGGTGGATGATGTGCCTGTGTCTGTGAATAGAATATGAATGTGGAATTTTATATCCATAGCTCTACCCTCTTTCCCCCACTGTTTGGTGGAAAAGGGAAGGGTTAAACCTTTTGCCCATGCTGCTCAGCTGAATGACAGGGAAGAGCTGAGTAGTGGGGGGAAAGGGGCTGCAGCCACAACCACTTTCCCTGTTGCTCAGTGGGAGGGGACACCAGAAGTCACTTAAACTTACAGTGAGCTACAAGAGTTGCCCCCTCTGAACTAGAGATAGAAACAAAACCCATGTTTCTTGGAGAGTGCATATTGACCAGAGAGTGTGAAAGCTAGCAGTGAAATAAGCACATTTCCCAAGGTTTTCTGAAGGATATGCATAATGCCTGGAAAATGTACAAAATGTTGTTTCAATATGCACATTCCCAAAGACCTGTTGTCCTCTTTATGAACAGATTATGTGAACATTCTCTGTGAGGTATGGAGAATGTGCACAATGGCTGGTTTTTATGTACATTAGCCACTTAACCCCTAACATATATAGAAATATAAATTTAAATTTATGTAGTATATTTCTTCCTAAAGCTTAGGCTTACCAGCCCTGCTAAAATCCCTTACTCCTTGTTGTGGAGAAAGCTAATGTTATTCCTGTGTTATGGATGGGGACTGAGACTGATAGCAATTTTTGTGCCCCTGATCACAAAATGAATATCCATGGCCAGGTCTCCTGGTCAGGGCTGGCCAGACTGTGAAGCATGAAGTTGTTGCTTTATGCATTAGGTGCCATTTTCCTGTCGTCAGTCTTCACCTTTGTGTATCATTTGGGGCTGGAGAGAGAGATACCAGTTTGCCTTTTTGCATCAGATAAAAATCTAAGGAAGGCTCTAAGTGCTCTAAGCTTGTGATGGCCACTGCTCCAACACTTGATCCATTACATTACTCTTGATTGCATTTCAAGCATTGGCATCAGCACTGGGAACCTTTCATAGGGGATATTGCAATTAAAATCCAATTAAAAATCTACATTCTTAAGATACAGTTAATGACCTTACCAATTAATCTGCCTATTAATCCAATTAATACCTTCAGACTTATTCATAGGTTTCCATTTATTATTGAGGAATCAATTGTTAGGCTCTTTTGAATGATGTGCTTAGAGAAACATTATGCTTTGTCAGAATGTTCTTGCATCACATTGGTAGAAGTACAGTGAAAGTATTCAGCAATTTCCTTGACCCCAAAGAATTTGTGGCACTTTGATAATGTAGCAGCTCCAAATCGGATCCTGTTGGATCATTGGAACAAACTAGTATTTCAAATATTCCAACCAGGGCTGTGGAGTCGGTATGCCAAACCTTCGACTCCGACTCCTCTATTTTTCTACACTCTGACTCCGACTCCACCCAAAATTGCTTCCCATTCCACAGCTCTGGAAAGCACTGTAAATGTCTTTTTAAATTGGAAGCTCTCGTAGGAGCATTTTTATCGCTGCCTGAATATGCGCTGATCTTGGCATCACAACATTTGTCTTCATCTGGGTCCTGTGTCATACACTGACACACAAAATGTTTTCCATCTTGAGTTATGGTGAAATGCTCAACTACTGCTGACTTCATGGGAAGCTTCTTTGACATTTTGAATTTATATTTTAAAAAAATTGTCAATCAAAATTTATTTTGAAGTCGGAGTCGGTACATTTCTTCCGACTCTGACTCCACCCAAAATTGCTTCCAACCCCTACTCCACGACTCCGACTCCACAGCCCTGATTCCAACATGTCCTGTTTTGTTGGGATACTCTTCAGTTTCTGCAGCATGAGGATGCGGAAAAGATCCTTGCAGAGGTGAGGCCAGTCATGTCCACCCTTGACCATTCCCCTACCTAGCTGCTCAGATCTGGCTGGTGGGTGACAATGGTCCCTGCAGTCTTGGAGGAATCTATAGTGATGCTGCTCCTAAAGTGACCTTAATTGATGCCAGTCTTCTTTGCCTTCCTCAATATGCTGCAAGGCTAGTGGTCAGGGATGATGAGAGCTGTAGTCCAACACATCTGGAGAACACCATTTTTGAGGAAGGCTGGTGCATTGGTTTTTGTGGGTTATTCATTACTGATTTGGAATGGGGGGATTGTTTGTCCCGAGCGCCCTGTTTTTGGGTTTGTTGTTAGCTTTATGAATTTGTGGAGCTGTTTTTATTAAAATTATGTTGTAATCTTAACTGATGGATTAAAATGTGTGGTATATACATTTCAAATAAATAAAGGTAGATTCTGCATATTTTAGATAAGGTATGGTATAGATATCTGGAAGGGATGGTGCACCCTCTGAAAGATTAATTTTCGGGTGCTCCTCGATTCATAATTGTCACTAGAGGCCCAGGTGACCTAATGGCTCAGAACACCCATTATCAACTTAGCTGATGTGCCTCCTATGGCCTTTTCTGGACAGGAATACTTATTACAATGGTCCATACACTGGTAACCTCACTATTAGATTACTGTAATGCACTGTATGTGTGTATAAATACAAAAACAGCATTTCTGAAATCTCCATGCTCCGACAATGCTAAAAGACAGTAAAACATAACAAAAATATGAGTGGCTACTCTTGTGCCTGGTTAGTAAGGTGCAGTGGGTGCAAAATACTGCTTCACGTGTGGCAGAGGGAAGGGCATGTCATAATACAGGGGCAATAGCAGAAAATGCCTGTTTTCAGATCACTGCCCTATGATATCCTGTAGGGTGTTGGGCCACATGTACAATTTTCCCAGATGATCTGAGTGATCTTACAGGTCTATATAGGGCAGTCAGTCTTTCAGGCACCCTGGTCCTAAGTTGTTCCGAGGTCTACAACAAGACCTTGAACATGGCCAGATAGCTGATCAACAGCAGCAAGTGCAGTTCCCTCAGCACTGTTATAATATGTGTGCATCCAGGTGTTCCACTCAACAATGGCCATAGCATTCTGTATCAGCTGTTGCTTCCAGACCAATCTCAAGGGAAGCCTCATATAGAGCACTTTACCTTACAGAGGGCTCATCCAAACTCACCTGGATAATCCACATTTTGCCTATTCGCGTTGTGCTTGGATAGTCCCCACTTCTGGGTTTTTTCCGCTTTTTCCGCCTGTTTTTTTACTTTTTAAAATGTCCAGAAAACCGTTGTTTTTTCGGCCACACATCAAACATTCTTTCCGGATTTTCCTAAAGTCCAACCTCTTACTCCGCCCCTATAAGCCAACTGGTCCACAGAATATGACGTGTGCTTCGGTGAAGGGACTTGGACACAAGAGCAGGAAATTTGAATTTAAGTTGCTGTAATGGAGGACGAGCGAGGGAGCTAGTGGAGGGTGAGTGAGCAAGCGGGCACGAGCCCAGAAATCCCCAGCCAGGCAGGGTGGGAGTTGCAATGGAAGCATGCCATCCACAGCCCCCGCGCTTACCCACGATGGGAGGGGAGGGGGTAGAAAAAAGCCTGCTTTGGAGTTACGACGCTGAAAGTTCCCAGTTCCTTATTTGCTTGAAAGTCCAAAACACTAAAAAAGCACTTCAAGCTAATTTAACATGTCTCTGAATCCCAAAATATATGTTGGGGTACCCTGTATGATATATCACTGTGATCGGGCGACTCTTCCCTTCAAGAATAACAATACATTTATGCAATCGAAATCATCAGGCTTCTGATATTACCGTAAATACATAATGATGTAACAAAATCATAACAAATAAGTAGCTGGGGGTGCCCACCCCAAAATCTGTTCTGGGCCAGGACTGCACTGGCATCTCATAGCAGACACCCTCCCCTTTCCTGGGGTATATGATTTGTCCTGCCCCAGATTTTGGGGTGGGCACCCCTAGTTACTTATTTTTCCTGCATGTCTTTTTCTCGGCTTCGGTTTTGCATGAATGCCCTCCTCTGTGCCCTGCGCCCAGCAGAAGCTCTGGACCAGGTGGGATGCAGTGGCATCTCATAGCGGACACCCTTCCCTTTCCTGGGATGTATCATTTGTCTGGGCCCAGAGCAGATTTTGGGGTGGGCACCCCCAGTTGGTTATTTTTCCCTGTATGTTTTCGTCTTCTTTGTTTTTTCATAGGTGCCCTCATCCGTGCCCTGCGCGCAATAGCAGCTCTGGGCAAGGTGGGACACAGTGGCATCTCATGGAGGACACCCTCCCATATCCTGGGCTGAATGATTTCTCCTGCCCCAGAGCAGATTTTGGGGTGGGCACCCCAGTTGCTTATTTTTTCCTTTAAGTTTTTCTCTGCTTTGGTTTTGTATAGATGCCCTCCTCTGTGCCCTGCACCCAGCAGAAGCTCTGGGCCTGGCGGGATGCAGTGGCATCTCATAGAGAACACCCTCCCCTTTCCTGGGGTGTATGATTTGTTGGAAGGATAATAGGAGATACCATAACTACATACACTGCCCTGAGCAATTTGGAGAAAAGGTGGGATAAAAATTATATAGGTTTTTGTAAACTCTCATTTAGCAAGGGATGGACCTAATGAAGTCCGGCCCATTCCTGTTCTGTATGGGGACAGGACTAAGTCCATCCTGTCCTGTTTCTATGCAGATTTTTAAAATCAGAGTAGAAACAACAAGGTAACTTACATTGTACTGGCAATTCTACAAGGGCTGTAATGCTGTCTCTTTTACTCTAAAACTATTTATGTCCTTTTAACTTTTAAAAATAAGTAATCCGGCCCATTAGCGTGGAGTAGCTAGCATGGCTCCTTGCCACCATGCGTTTAGAATGCAATACGGGAGGTTTCTCTGGAAGTGATGGGAACTGATGATGTACCATTGGTCTCAGGGGAACTTGTACAAGAAAAAAACATGGTATCTCTTTTAGAGGAACAGAAGCAAGGCTATAGCCCTAGGACTGCCTCTTAAAGGGATCTGCAAAACTGCAGATTCTGAAATGGATCCATAATCTGATCTGGTTCATGATCCACCCAGATTAAATGATGTGAGTTTTTGAAATCAGAGTTTGGTGGAGTCCTCCTTCATCCCTACTCTCATTATGCTCTCTTGCTTCAAAGCTAACTGTAGGAAATATATTTTCAGGTTACACTCTTGGTCCCCTAGTTCCATTGGATTGCTAACAAGTATCACACATTTCTGTTTATTATTCCCCACTCCCACACCAAACATGTTTCCTTTTGCCATTCTTCATTCCTAGCAGCTGCAATGC
The DNA here is from genome assembly GCF_030035675.1 of Rhineura floridana. NCBI lineage: Eukaryota > Metazoa > Chordata > Lepidosauria > Squamata > Rhineuridae > Rhineura > Rhineura floridana. The sequence continues at coordinate 13,123,399 of NC_084481.1, forward strand.
AGCCTGATTATCAGCAGCTATTAACGCCAGTTTTTTTTTTTTTTAGAATAGAATAGAATACTTTATTGCAAGCTTAGCCATAGGCCACGTGCAACCAAACATACATATACATACATACATACACAAAACCTCTAGTTGGTTTAGACAGCTAAACAAATGTAAAAATAAGGAAGGTCTTTTCAAGATATGATTCGTTTCACAAAGGCATCTCTCAGTTTTTGTGCAGCCAATGCAAAATTGGCGACTGCGCAGGTCACTGAATCGAAATTATCCATTAAAAGGTCGATTACCTTCTCACTATCTGAACTATGTACTAAAATATCTAAAAACGGAGATAAAAATTTCTTCCTGGGATCGTCGTAGAGTGGACAATGGAGTAAGTAGTGCACGATCTCCTCAATTGCATCGCAGCCATAGATACAGAGACGCTGAGTCACTGGTATGCCACGATAACGGCCATCAAGATAGGCTGTGGGCATTACTTGGTACCGTAATGCAGTAAAAGCTTTTCTGATTGGTGCTCTATCAAGTACTTCTAGGTACTTTGCTGCCATATGATTCAGTTTAATATATGGGAACCAGGTTGAGAACGGGGCCAACACTATGGACGCACGGTCCTGAGCAGCATCATAATCATAAACCCAGTTGGTAAGTGCTGCTTTGCTTAGTTCCAATAATTTAGCTGGGGAAAGATCATATTTGGAGAATAGTGACTGGCATTCCATGGCCCACCCTTCCCGCAGCATTTGATCATACCAACATTTCTTAACCAAGGTTGAATCTTCGCTGTTCAAGATTCGGATCCAATATCGTAAGTAAGTTAGATCAATTCGTGCCGTGACTGAGGGTAATCCCAGCTCAGCTCTAAGATGTGCTGACGGAGTCCCCGGGGGAAGACCTAGCACCAACCTCATAAAAGCATTCTGAATTGACTCCAATTTAGTTCCTGCTGCCAATCCCCATAATTCTGCACCATATAAAATTTTGGGGAGAAATTTAGTTAAAATTTTTATCAAGTATCACACATTTTTGTTTATTATTCCCCACTCCCACACCAAACATGTTTCCTTTTGCCATTCTTCATACCTAGCAGCTGCAATGCAGCCTGATTATCAGCAGCTATTAACGCCAGTTGCTATTCCTGTTTCTATTCTAACAGCTTTCTTTAGACAAGCAAGTCTCAGAATGAACAAAATACAAGAAATCCTGCAGTTTGCCAAATAGTGTTTCTGGCAGAAAGGACTAACTCCTTAGTATACATCGATCTTGTAAACTATCTCATGTTGCCTTATCCAAATTTTCTGCTGCCTGGCAGCAAAGCTTTGCAAAAGAAGTCCAGGAGACATTTGAATGGGTATCATGGGATTTTAGGGAAGACATCTTTTTTTTGTACTAGTATGTCAGTATTGTTTGTGCCTATGTTTAGATCAGTTCTTATGTATTTTGTGTTTACCAGTTCACCAATTTGCCATTAATTCATTCCATATATAACCTTGTCTTCTTTGATAAAAGGGACCAGTCTCAGAAAACACTGAACAACTTGATTCTGCTGTGTGTGTATAAACTGGCCACGCACACTAAAGTTTTGCTGGAGCTTTCGATGGGATACAGTAAACCAATGAGAGAGGTGGTGTGGGAGGCTAACTTTTTAAAAACTAAAACTGGGAAGTCTGGTGCATTCCCCCCTCCCCTTGTAATAATGATAATTATGACAAACCGTGATCTGCAATAATAGGGGTACATAAACTGCATACATTAACCTATAATATGTAAACAAACAATGCACACAAAAATCAGCACAATAAACTGTCAGGTTTCCAGTAATTTTCAAATAAGTCCAAATAAAGTTAAATTCAAAGATACATTCAAAACCAATTCAAATCAAATAACCCCTTACAGCCAATTCTCCCTAGAGAACAGCCCATCCGATGGGAAACAGCACCACCTAGCATCAGCAGGCAGGAATTGTAGGTTTTTTGAGGAAGTATCAACTCTCAAGATTCCAGACCATTCCTGCCTCCTGCATCTCTAGGCTGATCAATTTCTTCTGTCACTCCTAAGTAGCTTCGTTTTTTCTAAACTTTCTAATCCTTCCGTTTAATTTGAACCCAATATCCTCTTCTCCTGTGTTATCTTTCCTCAGGGTAGTAATTTTTCTTTGTTATACAAGACAAAAAAACCCCCAAAACCTTCTTTCTTATCCTTAGCTTTTGGGGGCTTTGCTCTGAGCTCTGTTTTTGCTGAGTTCTCCTTTCTCCCCCGTTCCCCCAAGTGGCCTACCTTGCTCAGTGGAGCAGTGATACAACGGCTTCTTTTTCAACTGCCGCGCTTGTTCTTCTGTTTAGCGTGGTGGACGCCATTTTGTTCTTGTAGCCATTTTTCGTGCCTTCCGCCTTTTTTGCACTTAAAGCGCTCACTCCCCTTTTCCCAATCATTGTTTGTTTTCTATTTAGTTTGTTTGCATCACTGTCTGTGAGGTCCTAATTTCTAATCTGATTTCCAATGTGTGTCTTTGGTGTAAAAAAAGAGAGCCCTTTTTCCTCTCATCACAAGGTTCAGCCTGTCCCTCCTGTGTTCACAACCTTCAAACTTGTCCCTCATGTGTTCTTTTTCTAAAAAAACCCACACAAACCTTTTCTTCTTTCTCAATCCTTCCTGATCTGCTGCAGGACAGGTTAACTGTGGGACCAAATTAGTGTCCACTCGATACCAACTTAGTGGCCATTTGAACTACGCTTTCTTCATGCCCCCCCACCAGTGCATGTGAGTCGAGCAGCCAGTATTATAAGCTTCTTCTACGCCCCCCACCCATGTGCATGAGTTGAGCTGTGCTGTCATGGTGGCTGTATCTCTTGCTGCTGATGCCCAGGACCAGAAGAGTGGCACAGTCATACCAGATGATGCCAATAACATAACCCTTCTGGATTCAGGGTCTTCCGCCTCTGTGGCACATACCCAGTGGATTCAAGGCCAACGTAGCCAGGTCTTCTGTCCCAGGCAACCTTCTGGAGTCTGGTCTTTTCAGCAATAGCAATCAGATCATGGGGGGGGTTTCTGGCCTCGGGGGGCTTCTGGCCTCAGGGGCTACTTCATGCCTTTCCCCAGTGCCCCTCATTGCAATGGGCAGAGAGGGCAGAGCTATTCCTAGTAGTGCCATTCTGGCCTCGTCGTCTGTGGTTTTCAGAACTCCTCCAGTCTTTCATCCAGAACCTGCATGGCTGAAACTGATGGTGTGGCGCTTGAGCGCCAGACCCTGAAACGCTCTGGGCTCTCTTCAGACATAATTGATATCTTCCTTGCAGCACGGTGGCCTTCTATGAGAAGAATATACCAGTCAACCTGGAAAGACTATGCACTGTGGTGTTCACGTAAGGACCTACATCCTTCTCAGGCACAGATTCCTCACATTCTGGAATTTTTGGAAGATGGCCTCCAACTGGGCCTTAAAGTGAATTCCTTACACTGACATATCTCAGCTGTTTCTTCGGTCTTGTCAATTCGTACCTTGAAAGCAGTTGGGTCTCATCCACTTGTGAAAGGTTTTCTTTGTGGGGCAGCTGCCTCTTGTCCACCGGTTGTCCATTGTTTCCCCATGTGGAATCTCCATAAAGTCCTACAGGCACTCCAGCTCCTGCAGTTCGAGCCTTTGAACACAGTATCTCTGCATATACTCTTGTTGAAGGTTCTTTTCTTGGTACAGAGAATTTCTGAATTAAATGTCTTTTCCGTGCCCAAATATCTCTGTATTTTCCATGTTGACAGAGTAATTCTTCATACAGACCCAGCTTTCATCCCTAAGGTGAACTTGGTGTATCATTGCCGACAAGAACTAATTCTTCCTACCTTCTGCCCTGCTTTGATCCATCCACAAGAAAAGGCATGGCACTCACTGGATGTCCGGTGAGCACTAAAGGTTTATGTTCACCAAACAAAACATTTTTGACAGACTGAATTGTTCTTTGTGTCATTCCTCCCAAAGTATATGGGTAAACGTGTATCATCCGCCACCCTCACTGGCTGGCTGGCTTAAAGCTTGCATTAGTTTGGCTTACAAGTCTTTGCAGCGTCCTGTTCCTTCACATGTTACGGCCCACTCTCCTAGGACAGAGGTGGTTTCTGTTGCTTTTGCTGTCAACGCTCCCTTGTTGGACATTTGCAGGGCAGCTACCTGGTCGTCCCCAAATATTTTTATCTCCCACTACAAGATAGATAAATATGCATCTGCAGAAGCCGCCTTCAGCAGGTGCATAGTACAGCAGGTTACCGTTCACACCTGAAGCACATCTGATGGCCTACTATGTGATTTCCTGTTCAGTGTTTGGCAGTTCCCATCCTTTGTCTTTAGAAGCTTTGGTACATCCCATCTGATGGACTTTTCTCAGGGAAAAGGGGCCATTGGCCTTACCTGAACATAATTTCTCCTGGAGAACAGACCATCAGGACCCACCCGTTGGGGGAAGTACGTAATCACAGAATGGGGTGCTCAAGGTTGAGAGTAATATATTGTTTTTAATTTGTTTTTTAATTCATTTTGCTCATGTTAAGGTTATATAAGATGTTTGATAAATATTTTATTCTCAATATTTTCTGAGGTTTCGCTTCATGGAATAAATGATGATTTGTTCTATTTTTTGAGTTGTTTTTTGGTTTTAAGAGGAGGTAGTATTGCTGAATGTATAGGTTTTTTGCCTTGTTGTGGAACTGATAATCCCATCAAATAGATATTAAAGTAGAAGAGATATTTTAAAGACAGGTGACACACAAGTTTTCATTGTTGTAGGAATGCACCTCTGCTGCCTGCTCCTAGTATTCTTCTAAGCTGTGGCCATAGATTTCTGAAGGTCAGAGTTCAGGGGATTTCTGTGTAGACAATAGTGACTATACAATTATGAAGCTCCCTTAAACTGAGTCAACCCATTGGTTAGGGTTGCCGGGTGTCTGGTTTTTGCCCAGAGACTCCAGGTTTCTTGGGTCCTCTCCAGGTCTTCAGGTGATTCACCTTAATCTCTGGACTCTTAGCTTTCTTTTTTTAAAAAAAATTAAGTTTCTAGGTGGTCTGGTTCAAAAAATATAAACCAAAATGTCAGCCGCCCCCCGCAACTTCTGTTATTACCAGCTGCTCTAATTCCTGCCCTTTCAGATTTTTAGCCAATAAGTGAAGTCAGGGTTGTGACTGACAAGAGTTGTTGACCGCTGGCAATAACTAAACCCCATTTCAAGTTCTGAGAACAGTTTCTTTTTCCTGCTTGTGTCACATCAGGAATTCAGCAAATGTATAGCTTCAGCAGCATAAAGAATACTTTCTCTGTACAGGATTGGGACTTGCTTCTGAGTAAACATGCATAGCATAGCACTACAACAGAAGATCACAGCAGGATCTTGGTGGCCATTCACAGTAAATAATTTCAGTCATAATAAAAGTGTGTATGCAGGTTTTTCCTTAATTCCTTGCCAAAATAGCATATTATATATTTTATCTTTCAAATAATTTTTAGCAGAGGTTTTAAAAAGTGCACATGCTGCAGTGTTATACTTTTCTAATTAAGGAGTCAAACAAGTATAAATTTTACTGGACTGTTGAAGAGGGCAATTTCTTTGTCTTATTCATAACCTGTTTTGAAAACCTTCCAGATATGAAGCTTTTCTGGGAGTAAAGCTGCAATGCTAATTTGACATACCTGGGAGATAACCCCATTGAATTCAGTAGGACTCACTTTTGAGTAGACCTGGTTAGGATTGTGCTGAAAATCAGTGGGACTCTTGAATGAACATAGAAAAGGATTGTGTTGTAAATCTTTCTCTCCCCCTCCAATCCTTTTTTTAAGCAGTTATGCAGGGCTTTCTTAGGTATCACTGCTTTTATTTGGCAGGAAACTAATACTTTAAAAAATGTTCTGCAATGGCCAACTGGTTTTGACAATAAACTATTATATGAGGTGTATTCAGAGCTTGGAAAAGTTACTTTTTTGAACTACAACTCCCATCAACCCCAGCTAGCATGGCCACTGGATTGGGCTGATGGGAGTTGTAGTTCAAAAAAGTAACATTTCCAAGCTATGGGTGTATGTATTTTTACGTCTCCAGTGTGTGTGTGTATGGAATATTTTCAACAACCCTGTGAGGTAGGGTTGGAAACCAAGGCAGCTCACAACACGAAATAAAGCCATTTAAAATCCAATAACCATAAATCAAGTATAAAACAGTTGCAAAACAGCTTAGAGTGGCACGATTCTGATGTTTGGATTGAGTGAGTGAAGTTCCTTATCACTGAACTGCAGTCCTGTGCATACTTCCTTGTTAAAGTAAGCCCCATTGAATATATTGGGACTTGCTTCTGAATAAACATGCATAGGATTGCAGTATAAATATCTTTACAGGTTGTCTAAATAATAAACATCTTTGACACTCATGCTTATATAAATATTTCTTCCTGCTATGTCTTGATATTGTTATGAGTATGGGGGTTGGAATGGATGATCCCTGTGAGTCCCCTTTCCAGCCCAATTTGGAATCCTATGCCTTGGATGAGGAACTCACTCTGCTGGTCAGATGACTCTCTCCTTTGTTAAGCAAATAGAGTGGCCAGGTAAGATAATGGGCCTATCAGTTGCCCAGCAATGGTGAATGGGTCAGGAAGACCCTTTTGTCATTGAAACTCTTCAGAAGAGCATCTCCCCCCTCCTGGAGCCCAGCAGAGGCTTGTAGTTTTAGTGTGGCTGGAGAATGCTTGGAGACTGGAGGCAGGCAGAGAGACTGGCTCTCTGCATCATGGCATTTGGAGGGCCTCCTGTAATACAGATGGAAAAACTGGATATTGGACTGCTGATGCATTGAACCCCTCCATCCGAAGCTCAGGTTGGAATGTGTGTAAATAAATAAACCATATTTCATATAGACACCGCAGTCTCCGCTGACCTTCTTCCCAAAGGAAACCAAACCCTGAACGAGTGCAGGGACCCCTGAGATCTCACCGCTCAGGGATTGGGGAGGCGCGCAACAATATGTATCTGATTTCACACTATGGTTGTAAATTATTATTTCCTCTACATTTTATGTGTGATTTTTTTCCTTGGGATGGTCATGGTCCCCCTCTGTTGTTTTCACCCTGAGGGGCAGATTAGGCTGAGAGATCTTGAGTAGCCCATGGTCACCCTGTCAATATTGTCAGTTATTTCCATTTTAAAATCTAATTAAAATGATTTAAATGCAGGCAAAGTTTATGAAGTAATGCCAGATCAGCATAATACATTTAAAGCACATCCAACTTGTATTTAAAGTGCATGACTTTCCCCAAAGAACCCTGGGAAGTGTAGTTTCCCCCTCACAGTTATATCTCCCACCACCCTTAACAAACTACGGTTCCCATGATTCTGTGATGGGATTCATGTGCTTCAAATGTATGTTGAATATGCTTTAAATGCATGGCGTGGATCTGCCTTAGTATGCTGTGCATTCATTAGTGAACTGGAAAGAACAATTTTTAAATATACCTTTTTAAACAGGGCCGTAGCTCAGTGGTAGGGCACATGCTTTGCATGCAAAGGTCCAAAATCCAATCTTTGGAAGAGCGTATTGCCTGAAATCCTGGAGAGCCAATGCTAGTCCATGTCATCAGTACTTAGCTAGATGGTATCAACTGACTTGAGTTGGTAAAAAGGAGGAAAGAGACCCAAGGGCCACAGTGACTCTGAAATTTATTTATATATTTTATTTACAACATTTATATACTGATTTATTGTACAAAAAAACCAAAAACCCTCAATGTGGTTTATAGAAGGAATTAAAACAATAAAATTATTGGCAAAAACAGTTAGACAGGTATTTAAAAACATTCAAAATAAAAAAATCAACAATGAGTTAAAACCATATAAAAAACATAATAGCTTCTACATGCCTGGGTAGGCATGCCTTAACAAAAATGTTTTTAGCAGGTGCCAAAATGAGTACAATGAAGTGCCTTCCTAATGTCAATAGGCAGGGAGTTCCAAAGGGTAGGTACTGCCATACTAAAGGATTGATTTCTTACAAGAGAGAATAAGTACTATATGGAACATGTAACATCAAAATCACATCTTGAACTTGGCCTGGTAGCAAATCGGCAACCAGTGCAAATTTCAGAGCAGAGATATTATGTGCTGATAGGGTCTCACTCATGTCAGCAATTGTGCCATAGCATTCTGCACTAACTGCATCCCCGGGTCAGGTTGTGCTGCATGGGGATCTTGGCTGCCTAGCTGCCAGGAATGTTTTCATTTTGGTTAGGAACCCTGACTAGTTGTGGGGTGCTGAGCTTTCTGTCTTACTCATAGCAATCTTGTTGTGGTTGGTATGGTATTGCATTTAGGAAATTATCACTGTCTTTTGTTTTTCTTTTTTTATTTGCATTTCATTTACCTCTGACTTCACTCCCTTACATCCATAGAAGCATCAGCAGTGGCTCCAGCTCAACCCCCTTAAACCTACTGATGATGCAGTGGTCAGCTCAACCCCCTTAAACCCACTGATGATGCACCTTGTTACTTGCATGATGGTTTGTTTCTTGCCCAATAGTGATAAAGGAGAGTTCATATACTAGCAAGTGTGGCTTCAGTTGCTGGTGTTCCCAATCTACTGCTTGTGAAGTAGACCAAACCAAGTGTATTTTCTCTCTGTCAATTATTACTCACTGGAATTGGGTTGGCTGTCAAGGTGAGTTTATAGCAGCCCACAGAGTAGACAGGAAAGAGTAAAAAATCTTAACTCTTACTCATTTCTCAAACCTCTCTCTTCAGTGAAGGGTCAAGATTGTAAAGATGTTTGGAGCAGCAATGTTAAAAGGTAGGCAGGGCATTGCCAACCGTGCTTTGATATGGATATCTTTGCAGAAGATTCCTAGTCAAGCCTTACCAACAGCACAGTCCTAACAATATCTACACAGAATTAAGGCCTGTTGAGTTCTATGGGGCTTAGCCCCTTAGTAAGTGCATTTAGAATTACAACCTTCAGGGCATCCGTCTTTACTCCTGAGTGCTCCCATCTAACATCTCCACAACACTAGGCTTTCTTCCTACAATGGCCTTCTGGTGACTGGCCTGACCTGAGGGCCCTTAAACCCTTCTTGCCAGAAGCAAGTAGGCTAGATTAAATGTTCCTTACCCAGGCTGTGTAAGCAAGTGAGAAGGAAGATCCCATCCCTCAGCTGCACCTGGAAACACCTCATTTAGCTTAATTTCCAATGAGATAATTTGTTTTGTTTGAGTGGAATGCTCCAAGCAACTGTGGCTGATGCTTAATGTATCATGCTTAATGACATCACTAGGACATGCCCCCATGACATCACTAGGGCCCACCCATGAAATCTCAGGGTTTGGGATGCTTCTGACCTGGCAACCTTACTTGGGAGTAATGAAAAACAATGAGTTGAGAGATTAAAATGGTAAAATTTTGGACTGTGTAATTTCAGACTGAGAGCCAGTGTGGTGTAGTGGTTAAAGTGTTGGACTATGACCTGGGAGACCAGGGTCTGAATCCCCACACAGCCTTGAACCTCACTGGGTGACCTTGGGCCAGTCACTGCCTCTCAGCCTCTCAGAGGAAGGCAATGGTAAACCCCCTCTGAATACCACTTATCACGAAAACCCTATTCATATGGTCACCATAGGGATCGACTTGAAGGGAATACAACCAACCAACCAACTTCGGACTGGGTCATATTTTTGAATGCTTCCCCATGTGAAAGCTCCCTCTCTGCTCCCTGTAGTAAAGTAGTAGCATATCAGGAAGAGGGTCTAACCTCCTGCAATCTGAAGTGATACAGTCCAGAATTCCTCAGACAAGTGCCACATTCCGCGCAGTGCATAGAACAGCTAACAGCTTCCCTCAGCATATGCCTCTGGAGGATTTTAAAGATATGCTAACTTAACTGGCATGGAGGGAGGGGGAGGGCTGGAGGAAGATATGGAAAGTGTGTACTACTGATCTCCTTCTAATGGCCTGTTGCACTGCCTGTCCTTTGGAAAAAGCAGAAGGAGGAAGGAAAACGGCTTCCTATGCCAGGCATAGGTGCTGTGTCCATAGATCATGCCTCCATATGAATTAACCAGAAACTGTGTTATGCTTGTAGCAGTGATGTATAGCATGCAAAGGGACTGATTTCCTGGTGAAGCCAGTTTTACTAGGATCAGATTATTATATAAAGTACTCTCCACATGAACTTTAAAATTACCCATGCAGTTTCTGTAGGCCTACATATTGATCTATCTGTCTGCAACAATGGCACATTTCACCCTTTCTAAACCCATTCACACTGCTGACACATTTCTGTCTCCATATACACATATACATATTCCATTTGAAGGGAATGTATATTGAAGGGGCTGTCTTCACCATCATATGACATTTAAAATTTAAAAATAAAATTGACACAGATTTCTAGGATGAATAATGAGGGAAATATAATCTTCTAGATTAGATCTGTAGAAACATTAGTAACTCAGGAAAGAAGCAAAGTAAGAAGAACACCAACAAACATACAAAAATATAATTCTCCATCTTTGGAGATGGCAGGTGTTGCCACCACTCACTATATGCTCAGAGGCACATGTTACCAAATTCTTCAAGCTACACAGGAAGTGGATTGGACTGTGAAAGACCAACCCAAATTGTGTTTGCATTTTGACAAATTTGTAAGGCAGTACAATATCTCAGAGAGGAGGTCAGGTGTCCTGCTCCCCTGGTGCCTTCACTATAGCTGCCCATTTCCCCTGCTTTTTAAAGTTTGATAGAAATATCTGTGGGCTATAGGTACGTTCTTAAACCACAAGGCTTTTTTGCCTGAATTTCTCAGCTTTTTAATCCGGGAGGTAAGAAATGGGATCCTGTACAAGTTTGCTGAGAATGGATTGATTTGCATGCTTATTGAGTTCAGTGGGATTTACTCCCCAACAACAATGCTTAGGATAGGTGAAACTGACCATGGGATGGGAAGAGGAGGAGGGGAGGAGGGACTTGGGAGGAAAGGAAGGAAGGGCAGAGGGGAGGAGGAGGAGGGGAGCAGGCAGGAGGGGGAGGTGAGGAGAAGGGCAGGTTTGATCATTTGGATGTTTATTGAGTTCAGTGGGATTTACTCCCATGCAATCATGCTTAGGATAGGTAAAACTGACCGGGGGGGAGGGGGAGATTGTCCCGTCCAGAGCCGGAAGGATGAGGCTGAAGCGTGGGTGCAAGTAAATCTCATTTTATTAGAGTAATGGATACATCAAAGGCATTGCGCTTCATAGAAAACCCTGCGCTAACTCACTAGAATCCCTAACTATACTCTAGACATGCTCTGCAGCGTGTGAAGGAAGTTGACTCAATGACTCCCCACTGTGAGCGGCAAGCTTAAGTAGGGAATGTTTTCGAACATAATCTCTGACTCCTGCGTAATTCCTGTCTTTGCCCTGTCCGTTTCTTGCGGCGGCGGAAGCAAGGGGACAGGGGGTGTGTTTCCAATGGCTCATCAGAAGACACCTGCTCCTGAGCAATGGGCTCAAGGTCAGGGGGCGGTGCCACACTGGTATCCTCCTGGGAACTGCTTGGCAAGGGAGGAGCTGGCACTGTCTCCGGAGCTTCCCCCAACAAGTCCTCTGCATCAGCTGGGGGCAGCGTGGTCTGTTCCTCGGAGAGTGCGCTACCTGTGGGAACTGGCTGGAGTGCAGGCTGACCCCCTCCCACAAGGTCCTGCTCAGACTCAACAACTCCCAACTCTGCTTATTCTGGCAGCGGAGGTGCCTGAAACTTATGGTGGAATAGGAGTCTCTTTTCTGTACCCTCCACAAACTACACTTCCCAGATTCTTTGAGAAAAGCCATGACTGTCTAAAGTGAAATAAAGGCTTGGTGTAGATGTGGCCAGGGACAGCTTTGATTTAAATTTGGGTGGGAGGCTACATGTGCCTGCTGTAGAAAAAAAAGGTGGGGGAAATGCTGAAAAGCAATGATACTGTTCACAATATTTTCCTTTTGAAAAGGAAAGGGGCTTCCCCTCTGCCCAGTGCCCACCCACCCAATCTCCTCCTCTCCCCCTCATCCCCCCTCCCTGCCCCTCCCCCAGGTCAGTGTTAGACTACGACCTGGGAGATCAGGGTTCGAATCCCCACACAGCCATGAAGCTCACTGGGTGACCATGGGCTAGTCACTGCCTCTCAGCCTGAGAGGAAGGCAATGGTAAAACCATGTCTGAATACCATTTACCATGAAAACCCTATTCATGGGGCTGCCATAAGTCGAGATCGACTTGAAGGCTGTCCATTTCCATTTTCAAACATGATTGCACAGAAATAAATCCCATTGAACTCAAAAAGTATGCAAATAATCAAACCCACCCTCCCTTCTCCTCCCTCCTATCCCCTCCCTCTTGGCAGCGTTAAGGGCATTTCTGGATGCCAATTTGAAGAAAGGCTTCATTCACCATTCACAGTCCCCAGCTGGCACACCCCTGCTGTTTGTTAAGAAAAAAGGGGGGGAGCTCCATCCATGTAATGATTATAGAGCCCTAAACCAGCTCACGATCCCCAACAGTTACCCGCTGCCGCTCATCAGGGAAATGTTGGAGCAGTTGCGTTCCACCAAAATTTTCACGAAACTGGACTTGAGAGGAGCTTACAACTTGGTGTGGATTAAGGAAGGGGATGAATGAAAGACTGCGTTTAAGAGCCGTTACAGTCAGTTTCAGTATTTAGTGATGCCATAAGGAGTCTTCCAAAATTTTATGAATGACATCTTCCAGGACTTTGTGGACCGCTTTATGATCATTTATCTGGATATCTTGATTTATTCAGATACTCCAGAAGAACATGACTCACATGTGCGTGCAGTGCTGCAGAAGTTATGAGAACACCGCCTTTACGCGAAGCTGGAAAAGTGTGGGTTTGACCTAACCACGTTGGACTTTCTGGGGTATCGGGTCTCTCTGGCAGGAGTAGAAATGGACCCAGAAAAAGTTTGTTGTGTCTCATGTGGCAACCCTCCAAGACCAAGAAGGATTTGCAACGCTTCTTGGGGTTTGCCAATTACTACCATCGGTTCATAGCCAATTACTCCAATCAGACTGCACCGCTCACGGATTGCCTGAAGGCAGTCTCTTTTCAGTACCCTTCATAAACTACACTTCCCAGATTCTTTGGGGGAAGCCATGACTGTCTCAAGTAAAATCAAAGTCTGGTGTGGGTGTGGCCCCCTGATTAGGCAAGCCCAGCAGCTGTGAGTCTGGCTTTTAGAACACTGACAGTTGGTTCCTACTGAGCATGCCTGTCAATGCAAAATTTCTTAAATTAACTAAAAATCAGCCATGTGGTTTTTAAAATCTTTTAAACCACATAAGATGAAGATCAGAATATGGGGCAAGGTCAGTAATAGGATTACAGGTACTCTGTGAACATGGTTGATTTTTAATGAATTTCAACAGATTATGAGAACTGTGGCAGAAAAAAGTCCAAAAGGGTTCTGTTTCCCCCCCCTTTTAGACTTTGAACTCTCTATTCTCTCTGACTGTTTTGTGTATCACCATGAAAATGCAGAGGATTGTTAAGCAAGCGTTTCTGAATTCAGGACTATAAGTTTTGTAACGTTTTGTTTTGAAATGAGCTTATGGGAAGCATCAGAATGGCTTGGGTATTTTCAATTTAACATTGTGGAATGTGAAAAATCCATGCTGCCTATAGTATACAGCCACTCCCGTGGCTGTATAATCTTTCCCACATTTATATTTTGAGTGAAGTTCTGTGTATTAAAGCGCATTATATCAAGAAAAAAATCAGGTGTATCGTGTTGGAAGAATAATTTCAGTTCACTTGTAAGCAGCTTGTTTTTGCTGTCGCCCCCTCCTCAAAATATTTTCATAGATAAACATTCAATAAATTTAGGTGTGCACTTACACAGATTTATCTATGAGTACGTCCTATTGAACTCTAGAGGACTTACATCTCAGTAGACATGTATAGGATTGTTCCATGAATGCCTGCATCAAAAAAACCCCATACATACTTTAAGAATAACAGGCAATGAAAAATGTGACATTTTAATAACTATAATTTTGATCGTTACAGAAGTGGGGAATTTTCTTTTTAAAAGTTGGTGTTTTAATTTTAAAACCCTAAGAATCTGTAGGAAAAATGAAAAGAGTAAAACTACATTCCCCTTTCTGCTAAAACTCTTTCTATTGAATGTAAGCCTTGATAGGAAAGTTTCAGGAAGTATAAAAGATAAAGGACACTTTGCCTTGTTGCCGATAAAAGGGAATTACTTCAAAGGTACATTTAATAAGTGTAATTGAAGCCATTCTCTTTTCCTGGCAGCAAATGTGTATATAATGGAGACTGTGCACTTGTTGAATGTTACATGTGAATAACTGTACAAGTATGCAGTTCAACTACTTGTGTACCCAGGTACACAGACTGTACACTCGTTGAGTGTAACATGTGAACAGGGTCTTTGAGAGGCAAATCAAGACCCTTAAAGCACTATGCAGTATGGCTCATTTTTATTACATATCAACATCTGATGCTACGAGGCACAAAATGACTTGGTTCAAAATGATTTGGTTTGCTTCATTAAAGAGAAATGTAAAATGGAGGATAATATTTCATTCCCACAGATTACCTCTCACCCTCTTAACCCTAATATGGCAGAAAGGGAAATGAAATCAAATATTACTTCTCTGTATTGGAAAGTTGCATACTGACGAGTGAAATCAAACCAGCTGATTGTATTTTGTAACACCAAACTAACTTCTTGCAGTGTTGAAATATTTTATTCTGGGCCAAGTAACACTTTCGGATAAGATCATTTTGTCAATTGCTTGTTAGCAGATGAAATTCCTGAGAAATTTACACAATTAATTTTGCTTTAACACCTAAAGAAATTATATGGCTCCTCTCCTACATGCACACAGTTTCGACTTCAGAAATACAGAGCATGAAATAGTCAATTTACAAATGGACTGCTGGATGCTGACTCCGCTGTTTCCATGGAAACCTGTCAGCCTGCTCAAGGCTCTAAAGACACATTTTCAGTCAAAAACGTCAAACAGCAACAGGGAGTTCTTCAGATCTAATATATAAATATATATGTCATATCAGTTTGAACTGCATCCCCCTTCCCCCCACACTGTGACTCTCTGTAACACCCTTTAGGAAAAACATCCTCCCAGCACTTTGCCTTGAGTGCCTCAGAAGAGGCACAAAATAAATCATGCTTCAATTAACCCACATGGCAGTGGGCTTCCTTGCCAGCTAGAAACATTTCAAAGGAGTAAAGCACAAAATATCTAGTGGCAATGAGTAAAGATTTTTAATTAAGACATATTAATTCTGTGAAGAGCATGATTGATAGACAAGTGGGAAGGCTAGCAGACCACAGCAATGCTCTCATTTACCTGTCCGTTAACAGGGGAAGTAGCCATCTCATGTGGCAAATAAAGCATGGCAGGAATCCATCTGATCCTACTGTTAAATAATATCAGGCAGAATGTGGCCAGCACTGTTGTCCTTTTGAGTGAGACATTTGAGGTTTCTGAATGAAAGAAGCAATAATAGTCTTCCCAGGCCCAAGCATGACCCTGAAAGCCCATTGGTGCTTCATGACTGGCATGGCTATAAATGCTTCTTCTGGATCAGCACCGGAGTTATTGCTGGACAATCTCCAGACCCTGGCCTTGCTTGTGTGGTTCTCTAGTCTCATTCTATATGACTTCCTGTTCTTCCTCTTTTTCCTTTCTCTGTCAGACCTAGTTTTCATGTGCCACCCCTTCCTGGGTAATTGTACAGAAAAAAATATGGCTGCCCATAACCCAAAAATAAGTGAGTGGTTACTCACTTGGGGATTCCGTAGGTATGCAGCAGTATATTCATTTCAGTGTGTACACACAAACACACCATGTATTCAATTAACAGAAATTTGTGGGGAATCTGTGTGACCCTCCTGTTGTTGTTGGACTCTACCTCCCATCAGCCCCAGCCATCATGGCCAATGATTAGGGATTATGGGGGTTGTAGTCCATCAACATCTGGAGGGCTAGAGGGTCCCCATCCTGGCTTAACATATTGTGTTAAGGACTTTCCATGTTTACTCAAGCTCCAAAATGCTGGAAAACTGCAGCTGCAAAGAGCCATGCACTTATTTAGGTAATTATTTACGCAACACGGTTATGTATGGTCTATACCCTGTGAAATAGGTTAGGCTAAGAGACAATGAATAGTTCAAGATAACCCAGTGAGCTTCATGGCCGAGTGGGTATTTGAACCCTAGTGTCCCAGGTCCTAGTCCAACCCTCTAACCACTACACAGGCTGTCTTTCTAAATTCTGTTGTTTATGAAATTAATGGAAAAGCTGGATATTGGAGTGCTAATGCATTGAACCCCTCCATTCTGAAGCTCAGGTTGGAATGTGTGTAAATAAACAAACCATATTTCATAAAGACACCGCAGTCTCCGTTGACCTTCTTCCCAAAGGAAACCAAACCCTGGATGGGCACAGGGACCCCTGAAATCTCACCGCTCGGAGATTGGGGGAGGCGTGCAACAATATGTTTTTAACCCTTTTTTAAAATATGTTTTTAAAGCTTTTTAAAAAAAATGTTTTTAACGTTTTGTTTTAGTGTATTTTAAGGTCTGTTTTTATGATGTTTTAAAGTGTTTTTAGCATTTCTGTTTGCTGCCCTGAGCTCCTGCTGGGAGGAAGGGCAGGATAGAAATAAAATAATAAACAAACAAACATACAAACTGTGGCCCTATCTTTAATAAATAGCCCATCAAAGGCCTGTGAGCTTCCTATGGAATACAAATGATAGAAGCCATGGCATGTTGAAGATGTCTGTTGAGAGGGAGTGGGAAGGGTGAGAACTGGCCTGCTCAAGCCCCAACAGCTTACAATGTCCTGGAGGTGGGGGCAAGATCAAAGGGATGCATACTGTGAGCTTTAAAAGCTCCCCTCTCAGCACTGTATGAGGAAATACAGAAGGATGGAAGGGAAAAGAGACATATTTTTTCCTTTCCCACTGTTAAGAACCCCCAAACCCTCCTCTAAAAAATGCTCAATAAAGGGCCAGCTACAAACCTTGGTCCTTTAGTATTTTACAGCACAGTGGAGGAAGGTTTCTCTCTGTGGAAAGCATCCTTTTCCTTTCCTTGTTCCCAAAACCTCCCCCACCCCACAATCTGAGAACCTTAACAAGTGCTATAAGGCTGCTGTTCCAGACTAGCTGGAGACTTTAAAGTCCTGGTGATACACTGCCCACCACTGTTAGTATCTTTTCTCACAGTGTTACTGTTGCCACTTACAACATGCAACAAGGACTGCAGAGTATTTTGCACAGAAACTGTGCCATGGAAATGACTCATGATAATGTCAATTTCAGTACTGTGTTTTCAGGATTGTGTGTAAAACAGGTGTGTGTGTGTGTGTTGTGTCTGGTTGAAATAAACATCCGCTGAAATACTGTACTGTTTTATGGGATCATATTTGTATATGCAAATTGGATAACTGTCACTTTATATAATCAACAGCAGTGGTGCACGTTATTAAATCATGTATCTGCATTAAACTGAGATGTCTAGGTATAGATTCAGCATGTGTGTGCAACTTAACACTTAGAACAGGATCCACTGTAATCCTCAGGGCACTGTTTGTTTTAAAATGTTAAGCATGTAAGAGACTTTTGATAAAATTATATAGCAATATATTCCAGTGTGAGAACATGCAGACTTTCATGTTTCCACATTACAAAACTGACTTATGGCCCAGGTTTTATTTATATCAAGGTTCTAAATACTGTAGCTGTCAAATTTCAAATGGTTTGGCAAATCCAAATGATGTGTAAACAGGGGCCCTGAACAAAAGCAGACTTGGCAGGCTCTGGTCATTTTGGCTCCTAACGGAGATCCAAATTACACTTTACACACAAACATGTTTCACTGCAGTAGCCTAACATGCATTTTAAATCAAGAAAACTACTTTGTTCTAGTATGTTTGGGGGTCAGAAAAGCAGGATGCCCACCATTTTTGTTCTCAAAACGAACCTTCTCTCAATTGCTTTTTCCACAGAGAGTTTTAAAAGCATGTAACATGTTGGCTTATTGTGCATGTTATTAAAAATACAATGTGAGCTAAGAGTTAAAATATTTTAATTGTGAGCCCTATGGAATGGGAGAAATTTAGTGGAAGTGTTGTGTAACTGATGGAGAAGAAGGGGGAAGAGTGCCAGAAGCTATGATCTTACATTTTGGAATTCTGTCATGGCACACCCTAGACTAGGCTGGCAATGTCATAGATCAGAAAGAGCCTTGTCTTGAGCATACTATGGGAGCCAAATCTGGCCCTGAGCCAAATCTGGCCTACTGCTGGGTGTATGTTACAGGGCTGGTTCCAAGTTGCTGGGGGTCCTCAGCCACATCATCACCAGCAGCCCCAGGCCTGCTCATCTCCTCCCACCATCCATCTTCATTGCTGCAGGGGCCTGCCAGTGCCACTACCACCTCCTCCGCCTCCCCTATGCTCACCCATCCCTTCAGCAGCTGGAGGCTCAGGGTGCTCTGTTGTGAGCCCTGGCACAGCCATGGTAGCCAGAAGCATGTCGGGCCTCCATGGTGCGGAAAACTTCACATTGATGAAACTGTAGCCATGGCGGTGTCCGTGAGGCAAATTCCCCTCACCATGGAGGCTCCTTCTGAGGGGGCAGGGCTCAATGTGCTTCAGTAAGGTGCCTCTTACTGAATGAGCTTTGATGCTGAAATGCTCAAATATCTTGTAGAGATCCAATAGAGTACAGGAGTTTGATTTGAGAAAGCAAAAGTGTCTTAAGAAGTGAGCTTATGTGAACTTACTCAGCAGTAAGTCCCAATGCGTTTAGTGAGGCTTGCTCCCAGGTACATGCCTATAGAATTGTAGCCTTCATATATGGCATCTTGACATACATGACAAGATATTGACTGATGCGATTCTTTCCTTTTCTGTAGGCTGATTCTGAAAATATAATGCATGCTGTAGCTCAATACCTGTATTGGTTCACTGCCATCTCCATGGCGACTGCCTGCTCTGTAGAGAAAGCTTAACGTGAATTCTCTTGCAATTTCTTCATGTTCTGTGGCAATTTTGTCTTTTGCAGAGAACATGTGGTTTCAGGGGAGGTGGGAAATTAACCATTTCAAAGCCTAGAAACCTGAGGCAAAGAACTGGCCAGCCAGTTCAATTCAGTATGTGAAATTCAGCTCCCCAAACGCCAGGGTTTCTCTGCTCTTGATGCCCTCTTAAGGCTGCCAGGTTACAAAACTACAGTGACATTAGAAGCCATGACTGAACGGAATTCACTTCTGCTCAGCTCTTAAGAGATACTGTCAGAATCTAGCTTCTATGTAGACCCAGTCTTTTTGTGTGTGATAGTACTCACCCATTGTGTGCTGATACCCACAGCACTTTTGTCAAGATATAGTACAGGCACCTTATTTTTTTTTTACCAAAGAAGCCTTGGGTAGACCTAAGAACAGTATGTCCTGTTTTACTCCCTTGCCTCCAGTTTTCAGCCCTCCATACCTCACCTTAGCTTTCTAATTCCTTTTTGTCCCTTTACCTGCCGAGAGGTTTGTGCTCACCACTACTTTCCGCTTGGCTCCTGCAGTAAGGTAGGCACCACATCCTGTGGTAGGGGTGGCGCACCCCACCTTCACCTCTCCTCTGTCTCCTCCGCCAGCTCATTTTCTCAGGCCTCCAATCTGCAGCCTACTGTCCCTCTTCCTTTAGCCACCCTGCTTCTTGACCAGCATTTTTAGCTTTTTTGACTCCCCATCGATCTATATCCCTTCCTGGACCCCCAGGATGTTGGCAATAGATTTTGAATTCCTGGTGTTTCCTCTCTGGGAAAAGTGTATAAAGCAGATGGTGAGCTGATGTTATTCAGGGGGTATATGTGGACATATGCTTTGCTATTTTTAGCCTTCCCATAAACATAGAAAAGGGAGGGGAAGAAGTGCCTGGGTTGACAGGAGTGCAGGACAGTTGAGGCAGAGAAGAGGCCATCTGCCCTAATTTGCATAGCTCTTTGCTGTGGTAGAAAGTCAGAGGAGTCCTCAGACTTCAAGTAAGACCAGACACTGCTCCTTAAAAGAATGCTATGTAACATTTGAATGATCACATTTTTTAAAAAATAACATTATTTTAACATAAAAGAAACAATAGAGGCCTAGAGCCTCTAACAACAGCCATCCATCTTATCGATCATACAAACAGCAACCACAGGTCCTTCTTCCCATGCTGCTCCTGGGAGGCAGATAGCCCCTCCTACCGTTGTTAACTCTTCACTCTCCCAGTGCTGTTGCATGCACATGCTGTGGTGTAAAGATTAGTCTTACACCCTCCCCTGGGACAGACTTATGAATAAACAAACAGGGCTGCTTTCATCACATCAAGTTTGGTTCTTAAAGACATAAAAGCTTAGTTGTAGCATAAGCTTTCTTTGGAATTAAATGCCACTTTATTGAATTGAAGGGGGATGTAGTAGCAAAAACATGGGCAACAATGACACTGTTGGTTTTTAAGCTGCAAAACTATTACTTGCTATGTGGAGTGATTCTGGCCCCTTTGTATCTGTCTTTTCTGTTGCTGGGCAAGACTGTACTTTAACAGAAGTTGCATAGCATCTGGGTTCCTCTGGGGTCATCTCTTTTTGAACCCTCTTTCAAGCCTGATTGATCTGCCCCTCCTCAGCAATATTTAAAGAAAAGGGTAGTGCTTGATGAAGACGAATTAACTGCAGAGCCAGTAGCTGTTTTCATATACTTCTCCCCTGTTTTTAGTGACTCTGAAATTAGCAGAATTCAGTTGTATAAGATGATGCCCTTCACTGTCAAAATTCAGGAAGTATTTATCACAGTGCACTAGGCATTGCTACTCTGAAGTAAGTCCCATTGAATTTAATGGGACTTATTCCTGTCCTGGGTATGTATAGGATCGCAGACATGGCACACACCATATAACATGTTAGATGTATAATGATCACTTTTTGCACATTTAATTACACTGCATCAAAATCCAGCCTTATTGTGTGAAAAATAGTTGAGTATTGAACATAGGCTTCCCAGATTACTAGAAAAAAATGATTCCTATTAATTTTTGAAAAATGTGTGAAATAAGGGAATCATACCTTAGTATGAACCCTTCCTGCAGCAGCCAGGATAATGGTTGCAAAGAAAATGGGAGGCCAAAAAAGTCTACTCTAGAAGTAGAATGACTGGCTAATTCATTTCTCAGGCACATGGAAGATCCAGGCTGCTTTCACATATGGGGCTAACAGTGCTAGTTTAATGGATTAAAAAGGTAGCGCTTCTGTCCCGATTTCTAAAATCCCTTTCACACTGCAGTACCTCTTGAGATAAGGAACAGTACTTTTTCAGCGGATATAGCGGCATTTCGCTCAACTGTCTTTCACACAGCTTGTTTTCGTCCCTCACCCATGCACACTGTTCCCCACTGTGTAGGAGGTCTAAGATCTTGTCCCGTCGCCATGCAAGCCCTCTCCCTTTAGGATCTGACTTTTTAAATTGTTTTAGTTGTATCAAGACGGGTGTGTGTGGGAAATGCTGCTGCTATCTGCACCAATGCCAGAATACCGGTACAACAGTCGTCAGGCAAAAAAACACAACAACAACCTGCACAACTAAAGGGCGGGAACACACTGCATGCTGGGATGCCTGTCACATGAGCGGCAGCAGCTAGTGAAAAACTCCCGTGATCTTCCAGGTTCCCAGCCTTGCTAACGGATTATTTCTGGTATCATTTATTGTGGAAATTAGCGCTACACTTGCACTACATTCCACCAGAATTCCGGAGCTACCTGGTATGTTGTGTAACAGCTCAAATATAATGCGCAAATTACCAGGTAAGAAATCATCAGAATAATGCAATAAAGTGCAGTGTGAAAGCAGCCCCTGTGTGTACAGCTGTAAATGTGTAAAGGCCCCTTTCACACCTTCTGCTGAATGTACAAAGGTTGCTGAAGGTGGGGCCAGTGTCATCTCCTTCCTCATGTTCAGTATATCCTGTGGGTGGGGGTGAGGAGGTACACAAGGAGTTGAAAGCCTAACCATTGTTAAAGATCTGGCACTTTCATTGAATTTTTAAAAATAATATCGGACAATATATATATATATATATTTAAGATCAAGGTTTATTTTTTTTAAATGTATAGAATATTTCAAATGTTTTTCTTTCCATATGTAACTTGACTGTACTAAATGCTTCAAATACATTTTTAAAAGCTAGGAAATATTTGTAATTCTACAGTAGTTTTAATATTGGCACCCCTGGTCTGCACAGTATCCATGTGGCATCTTAGCTGCTCGGCAGTTCCAGATGGTTCATCATAGCACTGCTTACTGTGTGTGATGCTTTTTTGCTAAATAGCACTTTCTTAACAACTAGGAAGTGTGATAAAGCTGAGATATGCAGCCCTCTTGACACATTCAAATTCCTCCTTGTGAACATTGCTTAGAAAACTATGGGAGAGTTGAGACATCAAGCTTGGAGCCTGGAGTGCTTGCCAGACACCTTGTAAGAGATATTAAGGGTCTTAAAAATATATTAAAGGATTTCTCCTTGTGCACTGTAATGTTCTCACCCTCTCCTACCCTCATGCACCCTCGAAATATGTTCTGGATTTCCCCCCCAACCCTCCAGAAAAGATTTGGGGATGACATAGGGGTAGAAGAGGGAAGGTCCAATTGTGCAAGCGGAAGTTGTTCCATTCCTGCAATTATTTTAGTTGAATGCTGCCTGAAAGATTTCTGAAGATTAAATTGCTTTTGACACTTTCATAAGCTATTTCTGGGGCCATGATTAATGTAGCAGAGAAAATGCGGCATCTGTAATGTGAATGAGCATTTTGGCCAGTGAAGGATTTCCATTTGCATTAAAAGCCTACTGAGCATCTTAGCTAGGAGACTGTTTATTGAGCATTCATTCTGATTTATTTAATTGGAGATTTTAAGAAAATGTGCCTGAAGCAATTATTATCTCGCACTTGCTGGTGCATTCCCCTCCCCCCTCTTCATTTGGAAATCTTTGCTCAAGAGCAGCAAATCCACTTAGGTCGCTTCCAGACAACCTCTTTATTGAGCATTTATCATGATTTCTTTACACAAACTTCATGGGGACAGGACTACCACATGGACATCAATCCTATGTATACTTACCTGACTATTCTCTACAGAACATTATAAGACTTATTTCTAATTATACAAACATAGGATTGCTGCAGACAACCTCAACCAAACCAGTCTCTGTAATATGGTGATAATGGTACTGTCTGACCAATCTTGTTGGAAGGATTGTCACTGCCTCTCAGGCTCATGAAAACCCTATTCATAGGGTCGCCATAAGTCGGAATCGACTTGAAGGCAGTACATTTGCATTTAATGTTGCTACTACTAGTAGTATATCCAGCTACTTCTCTTAAAGTAGGATCCTTTACAGGCATTACTGCTCCAGTTAATTCGCCTAATGCAATTCACAAATATGTTTCGATCTAAAGACAGGTCGTCTTTTGATTGTTCGCTTTAGAAAATTTTGAGAGGGCGCACAGTAAACTGGAAGGATGGAGAAAGAGTGTCGGGAGAAATCCCGCTCCCCTTTTGTCTTTGCATCAAAGGAGCAGCCGCTGCCGCCGCCGCCGCCGCCACCACCACCTGCGAATAGGCACTAAGCTGAAGCTCCCCATCTCCCAATAACCCCGGCCATTTCGCACCCCTCTTCTCATAACTCTTCCGCGCACATTCAAAACCACACACTGCTTGCTGGGCTTCTCCCATGCCAGGACCCACCCTGGGTGGAGGCTGCTTAGTAGATTGGTGAGAGGTGGGACAGCAGTCGGAGCCGCGCTGTAAGGAGCTGGGCGGTGACTAAAGTGGAAAGGGGCGGGCTGCAGCTGGCTCAGGGGAGGGGCGTGGCTCGGAAACTGGCAGCGGCGCACAGGCAGGCTGCTGCTACCAGGCGGTGGGTGCACTCCGTGACTGCGGTGGCAGCGGGTTTTGTCTGCGGCTTCTCTACGGGCTGTTGGTTCAGCAGCAGCAGGAGGAGGAGGAGGTAAGGTCTTCCTGTTTTTCACAGGTGTTCAGATGCAGTCTTCCTCGGGGGGCATCCATCCTTCTAGGCTCCAGATCCGGGTGCTGTCAGCTTCCTCACCCTCGCCTGGCAGAAATCCAGACGAGTACCCCCTCCGTCTGTTTGCCAGCCCCACTTAGCGTTGAGACCCCATGAAGATCTGCTTAGCCACATATTCTGCCGATCTGCAGAGATCGCTTTATGGAAGGTCTTTATTAGATTTTTAGTGGGTTGTCTTTATACAGACTCTTAAAAGTGTGACAAAGGCAAATAGCACATATATATCTTTATACACCAGCTGATAACTTCTGCAGGTGGACCTGGTCATTAGTGGACTGATGTCAGTTTCCTTTGTGGCAATGGCATGACACACACATATACAATGTCATCAAGCTTTATTGGATAAACTGGAAAGCTGTAAAGCAGAAAGCTGTTAAGGGTTCGTCTTAGGCAGGATGGTAATTCAAATCCAAGCAGTCCAAGCTAGCAGGGGCTGTTTTTTTCTCCCTTCTAAGCCAGGGGAAATGCCTTGTGCTTGGGGGATGGAGGTGGTTGTTTATGTGTGTCTGTCTAGTTGTAAACAGAAGAACATAGGGAAGAATAAAAGATGCAGCTGGCCCTGCCATCTTACAGCTGTTGAATACCGATGAAATGGGAGCAGGTTTGTTAAGGTGCTGCATCTCCACCAAGATGGGTTTTCACCAGTGGCTTGAAAACCAACATATGCCATTTAAAATTTGGTCCCTTCCCCCCTCGAATGGAGGCGCGATCATGCAACACCTTCTTTATCTCAACCTTCTTCTTTTGTTTAAGGGTGGAAATTTCAAGAACATTGGGAGGGGTGGAAGGAGGTGAGCAGCAGCAACGGCACCAGAAAAAAAAATCGGGAGGGGGGGCAGAAGGGGCAAAGTATATTTCTAGGTGGGCAAAATATACTAGGTGGGGGTGAGCTCCTTGTTTGGGGGGCTTCCCCCCGCCCCCCTTTGGCGCCCCCGCAACTGGGAGAGTCTGAAAACAGAGGGAGAGCTTAGTTTTTTTTGTTGTTTCTAGGATATCGAGCATCCCTTTGAGTGAGCTTCAGACACAAAAGCCCTTAAGAATGTAACTCTACTCGTAAGCTACAGTAAATTGATCTGCGAGTCTAGAGAAGCAACACTGTGTGGGGAGCAAAAATGGGGACGCGCAAAATAATGAGCAAACTGAAGCAGGTGTAAAGATGCATCCGCTTTCCCATTTAAAAAAATTGTATTAAAATAATCAGCTATGAGGAAAGCGATGCTTCAGACAGGGGGGTCATAGCCGCAGCAAGGCAGCGGAGAACAAAGCCTTTTCAAGTAAGAGAAAAATTATGCAAAACGCTCCACGCGTAAGCTGCCGCAGGTAAATGGTACAAAAACCCTTTGCCAGTGCAGTTGTCTGGTGCAGCCTTTTGTGTTTCAGCAAAAATGATCTCCCAAATAAAGACTCGCTGACTCATTTGCGTACAGGTTTGGATTGCTGTTCACACCCTAGCATTTAAATGAAGGCTGCTTTAATGGAGACACGGTTTTGGGAACGGAGGGGGCGTGTCTGTGTGGGCTGTAAGAATCTTGTCCTCCCTTCTGTAACTCAGCAAATGTATAGGTTTCTTTCTTTCTTTCTTTCTTTCTTTCTTTCTTTCTTTCTTTCTTTCTTTCTTTCTTTCTTTCTTTCTTTCTTTCTTTCCACCTAGAATTCTAGAATTTACAAATACAATCCCATTATGACAGACTTCATACCTCTTAATCTCTCCCCTCTCCCTCTAAATAAACTGCAGAGAGTAAGCGAGAAATAGTTCATTAATATAAATACATTATTTTAAATCTGAGGAGCCTGTATCATGCAACATTTTTTTTCTTTCTGTAAATGGCATGCCTTTCCTGCTCTCTTGTCTATA
Organism: Rhineura floridana; assembly: GCF_030035675.1. Lineage (NCBI taxonomy): Eukaryota > Metazoa > Chordata > Lepidosauria > Squamata > Rhineuridae > Rhineura > Rhineura floridana. The sequence continues at coordinate 13,149,419 of NC_084481.1, forward strand.
GACATTCACAGTCATACATGGGGCTGGTTTATGAACTGTGCAAACCCCTCCACAACTGTTCTTTTGTTTCTACAGCTGTTATTCCATACAAGGTATAAGGAATTTCCCTCTTTTATTTCTATATATCCAGTTTTCCACACTCACCACTCTGTGACAGAGCCTCTTCTTTTTTGCACAAGTGTCAAATTGGGCTTGTGGCTGCACCTAATAATAATAATAATAATAATAATAATAATAATAATAATAATAATAATAATAAATTAATAATAATAATAATAATAATAAATTAATAATAATAATAATAATAAACCTAGGCAGCTGCATTCAGCATATCCAGTGAGGAAAGAGGCAGGTCTCAGCTGTAGGACTGATGGGTTTTCTGTAGCTGCTCTCTGGTCTCCTTTAACTGAAGATGTAGTTCTAGTAACTTGGGTCCAGAAGCCCGAAAAGAATTTGCTGAGAGGGCATTACCTCTGTGAATTGGCACTGACATTTCTTCACACTGTTGCTCTTAAATGGGCGTCACCCTTGCCTGATGTAAAATAGCAGCAACAGGGCCCACTCATTGCTTTTCTGAGCCGCTGTAGGGGTGAAGCCATGACATTAATTTATTAAATGGTGTTGCTTTCCAATGGGCTGATGCTATTCAGTGTTGGCTGTGTAAACAAACCCTTGCATTCAGATCAGTGGTATTTTAAAACCATGGGATTAAAATGTACATATTTAAGTGTATAACAAAAATGTCTCCGTGTTGATCCAGCCTTCAAATGTCTGCCAAAATTATATGTAGCTAAAATATGCATGCCAGCCATAGCTGTCAACACAGCAGTCGTCATCCATTGTGGTCCTTGGTGCCAAACAAGTTGCCATGTGCTCCATCTCCCATGTTCATGGAATGGAACCCTGGTCTTCAACTTTCTCTCTCTGCAGTTCTTTGTTTCCTTGTCTTCCTTCTCTCCTGCTGAGAAGACATGACACTCATAGGCAGCCAGCCCATCATGTGCCAGATCAGAATTAACACACAGGCTAGCTTTGCGCTGGGTACAGCAGCCTGAATGGCTGGGATGTGAATAGGAGTGGCTTCCCAAGCCATCTGCCTCAGCAGAGCAAAGGGCTTTTCTATAGAGGAGAGGGTGGATTTAATCGCCAGCTGTGCTGTTAAACTGAGGGGCACTCTGTTAAAAGGAGATTTGACATGACATGTATAATTAATTGCCTTTCAGATATTGGGAGAAAGAACTAATGTTTTCTGCCTCCTTGATATAGATTCCGTGCCCCTGTGCTCACCATTAAGCAGATTGTGGAAGTATTCCTTGCCCCATATTTCCCACCCTGGTTCTTTGCTTCTCAGGGAAAATAGACCAATAAGCTTGATGCTGTTTAGTTCTTTCAATCCTCCACCAGCAATTCAGGTGTGGAGGAGATGAAAGGAAAAACAGCTACCCCCTCATTCCCACCCACCCCGGTCACACAAGTGTGTTTGCACTTGCATTCAGAGTTAGTGTGAGACTGAGGAGACAATATTAGCACCTCCACGTGTGGCCACTGTCATTTTTATTTATCTTTAATATGCCAGTGCTCTACAGTGCCACAGTCTCTGGACACTGTGCAGGTTTATAAGAGCAGCCATTTACCTGGTCACCTATGGTGAATAAGAACTGCCTCCAGCTCACCAAGCAGAAAAGCTTTTCAAAAGTTTGTTCCCCCCCTTCCTCCTTTTAGGTGCCATAAGTAAGTGTGGTGAAATAAGCTACTGAAAATTGTTGTAAGCTAGTCATGATTGTGGATGTATTTGCACGATTGCCATTGCATGTTCACAATGTGCTGCACAATCCTGAATTCAAAGAAGGGCCCACAGCTCCGTGCTAGATCACATGGTTTGTGTACAGGAAGTCCCAGGTCCAGTCTCCAGCAACATTAGACTCTTTGGTAGCAAGGCTGAGGGAGAGTCGTCTGGCTGAGACCTTCGAGAGCCACTGCTAGTTGAAGTAGACAGTGCTAAGCTAAATGGGAGACCAAGGGTCCCATTTGGTATAAAGCAGCTTTACATGTTGAGAGTAAATAGGTATGGGACTGAAGGATGCTACCAGTGCAGAAAGAGTTTCCATACAGTGGAAGAGCAGTAAAGAAAAGAAAGGAGGGCCAACTCCCTGGGACCGTGGTGCTGTTGAGGGAGTCCAATGGGACCACGGCGTGGGGGAGGGACTTGTAATCCTTTGTCCCTGCCATGGTCTTAATTGGAATTGGCCCCTTGTACTTTCTACTTGAAATGGGAGGAAAGTTCCTGTTGGTATCATTGAGGGCTTTTATTCCATTGCAAATGGCAGGTGCACCAGGGGCAGGGGGATTCTGACTGTGGTTACAGAGACTAAATTGTTATAGCCCCTCCTTTCCTCCATACCATGGTTGCAACCCAGCTTGGGTCTGCCCACGCAGGCTATTTGTGAAAGAAAACTGAGCTACACAACACCAAACTATGTGGCAAAGTCACATCTTCTTTGCTTGTCAGACATGCAAATTTATTACATCATGGTGTGCCCAATGTGTTCAAACCAGAGCTTGGAAAAGTTACTTTTTTGAACTACAACTCCCACCAGCCCAATCCAGTGGCCATGCTTCAAACATAATCTTCAGTCAGATAGCAAAGGCTAAAACAGATGGAGAATGTTTTATCATTGAACATTGGAGAATCTTATCTATCATTTCTGACCCCCGGTCTGAAGTTTGTGACTCCTTCCTCCCCCACTCCTGCCATGGAATTCTCCTGTGTGTGTGTATGCAGTTGCCTAGCTGGATCAGTCATGTAGTAATAAATTCAGAAGTGCTGGGTCCCTTCGTGAAAGTCACAGTCACATGCCGTCCCTTTTTTTCTTTTGCTGCTGGGTTGAGAATGAGGTTCTTGTTAATGCCTTCCCCCACAACAAGGAGCCAATCAGCATTAAACGGGAGAGTGTTAGCTACTGAAAAGAGTCTTCTCAGTGGCTGACTTATCTCCTTTCTCTCTGATTGGCTCCAATTACCAGGCAAGGAAAAGCAAGCAAGTTAGAAAACTCTTGTCAGTGACTAGCATATTCCCCTTTCATGCTGATTGCTTTGTAGGACACTGAAGATATAGGGACCCTGCTCCCAAAAATGTAAAGGGTCTAAGAGCCCCGAGACATGGGATAACTACACCCCTGGTTGCAACCCCCAGATTCCTATGTTTTATTTTTTTAAAAAAATGGTTCTAGCATTTTGTAGAGCCTGGGATAAGAAGCAAAAGGTGCAGCTACTATTTCCCTCATTTGTTTTGTAAAAATCTAGCCTGCTCCCACCTTTCAGTGATCTTAGCCAATGAATGAACTTATAACAGTGACAGACATTTAGTAAAGCAGATCTATCCAATTGGACAAAGTGAAGGCTCCAGTGAAACACCAATTGTCTCAATCAGGGCTTCTCAAATTGTAGTCTGTGGACAACCAGTGGTTCATGAGCCTCATTCAGGTGGTCCGTGGTGTGTCTGTGGATTTGTGGATGAAGACAGGAGAAAGCACATTCATTGCAGTCAATATTCATATTGATTTTTAATTATATTTTAATTGTTTCTCTTATTTCTTATATTGAATTTGAATTCTATGGAATAGGATAAAATGTACAATAAATGAAAAAGCAATAAAATACAATGCAATCAGAAATCATACAACATCTAGCATAGTACACTACAATTGCTACCACAGGCAGAAAACTCATTAAGTGATCTGCCAAGACTCACAATTTTCAAGTGGTCAGTGGGGAAAAAGTTTGGGAACCCTGGTCTAGACCAGTGTTTCTCAACCTTTTTTTAACCCATGCTCCCTTTAGCTAACATAAAAATCTTCCCCACACCCTTTCAAACCTGGCTTCCCTAATTATTTTATTTTAATTTTTGAAAGGATTGAAATAGTTTGACTTTTAATTATAAATAAAATTTTGGGCTTAGTAATAAAAGCGAATCAAATTACTTATAATTTTTAAAAAAGTTTATTCAAATGTTACTTACATTGTACATATTTTTGGGAAATGCTCATGCTCCCCACCAGAGATCTTCATACACCCCCCCTAGTGGGGTGCCCCATCAGTTGAGAAATGCTGGTCTAGACTCTAGTGATGATAGGAGTTTCTTGGTATGTTTTTAAAGCCTTTTCGTGCCTCTTCCTTGGTGAAGAGGTGATTATTGCTCAATAAACAACTCTTCAGGTATCCAGGATTTTAGAGCAGCTGTTGGTGAGCAGTAGGGTCAACCCAAGAAGAAAAGGTAGCAACAAAGACAGGAAACCATAACCTTTCTAATTCAGGTCTTATTTGACCAAAAAAAAAGAAAAAAAGAGTGATTCCTCCCTCCCCTTGTTTGTTAGATTAAAAAAAAACCACACAAAAATTACTATGCCAAGACCAATGCAGATAAAATCCATTGTAATTATATCAATATTGCAGTGAGCAAGGCTGTGGCTGAGAGATTGTGGGTTAGGCCAGCTCTGCAAAGTAGCCCAGTGTTGCTATACAAGTTGGAGTAGTGTATGAGAGTAGTCCAGTGTTGTTATCCTGGTATGCTTGGTTCTTTTAGGGAGATGCAGTGACGAGGCTGCTGTGAAGTTGATTGTATCAGCAGTGCAATTAATTGAGGGCTGGAAGGGGTAAAATGAGCCAGGGGGAAAACTGAGGGCTTCAGCAATGAATGGAAAGACATCTGAATGCCAGGTCTACTCATAGATGGCTAGCAGGTCTACTGATTGAAAAACTCTGGAGGGATAGCCCCCTTTCTCAGAGGCAAAGTCTACCCAGGCCTTGCCAGTGGTCAGTCACCAGCTCTGCTAGAAATACTGGTGTGTTCTTTGACGTAGTTATGTCTGTTTGTTCGTTTGAAGTATTACTCCCACTGCCAGACAAATTCCCGCAGGCACCCATGTCCTCTTCCCAAATTAATCTGTCCAGGACAGTGTGTGATACCCCTTCTTGGATTTGTCCTAGCCTCTGCACCATTTGTAGAGACTCTGTTTACAGAGGAGGTGAGCCATCCAGGAATCCAGCCAGTGGCTGTTTGACACCAGCATCTCTGCACTATAACTGTGCAGTTCCAGCGCAAGGATTCCCTGCATTGTAAAGTGTTTAGGGTCATGGTACATGTAAGTCCTTTTTACATTAATAATGAAGTTTTCTAACCCTAGCCCTAACCCTAACGAAGTTTCCAGGCAATGCAGTTATGGTGCTTTTGGCTGCAAAGAACATGCTGCTCCATTTCCTTGCATGGCCCAGTGCCAAGTAAATGTATGGAAATTAAAGTCTGCAGCGTGCTAGTTGCGAAAAAGTGAATTGCCAGGTTAATTGCATTAAATTTCTTTGGTTCAGACAGTTTGGAGCTACTGGAGCCCATTGGTGTTTAACACATATCTTCTCGTTCTCTTTAATTACATGTGCCGATGATGTCCCATGGCTTTGCAATGCTGCAGAGCTGTCGAGCCTCCGCTCTCTCTCGATGAGCAGGGAGGGGGAAGGCATGAATTGCAGGCGCCTCCACGGCCAGAAGGCGCGGAAGGTCCAGCAGTTGTTGTGTCTTTTCCAGCCTTGGAGGAAGGGAGTGTGTTAGATGCTCCGCCAATTCCCACAGGTGAACCCTCCCCCTTTCAAGATAGTGCTCAGCCTCCAAACGCCCTCTCGGAGCCGTTAGGGGAGGATTCCGAAAGAGCAGTAACTCCTCCTTTGCCAAGTTGTGAAAGAGCAGTAACTCCCCCTTTGTCCACCCGTAACTTAGAGATGTCTGAGGCTTCCCCGCCTTCTACTTCCCTGTCTGTTGATAAGGACCCTGTTTTGTCAGATGAGCCCCTGGAAGTTCGCCCCCCTTCACCTCGCTCTCGACGGTGGGAAAAACGTACTGGTCAGAGGGCGGGGGTACGAAGGAGTGAGAGATTGCGCTCCAAAACGTCCCCTATATAAGTCTGCTGAGTTGGGAGGGGGGTGTTGCGTCAACTCTCTTTTATGTTGCAGAGCAGGTCTAAAGTGTTGTTAGGGAATTATAGTGAGTTATTGTAGGAACTCTATGAAGTGCACTGCTTTTGATGTATCCATTACTCTAATAAAACAAGATTTACTTGCACCACCGTCTCAGCCTCTTGGGTCCGACTCTGGACGGGACAGATTGATGCAACCACCATCCCTACTCGAATCTGTTCCCATGACGGATGACATGGATCAGAACAGAGCAGCAGGGGGAATAGCAATAACCATGGAAACCTTGTATGCAGAGATCCAGAACCTCCGAGGCACCACGCAAGCCTTGCAAGCCAAGAAGAGCCTTCATTGCCCAAGTTCAACTGCACAGCCAAGAGCAGCGCCAGTTCTTGTAAAGTCCCCGGTGCGACTCCCTATTCGGTACGGGGGCCAAAGTGAACAGTTTGTCACGTTTCTAGCCCAGTGTGAGTTGTACATCCAGGTGCACCAAGCAGAGTTTCCGACGGATGATGTGAAGGTGGCATTCATCATCAGCCTGTTAGAAGGCGAAGCGGCCAAATGGGCCACCCCATACTTGATTCGCAGTGATCCGGTACTGCGGCAGTTTGATGCTTTTAAGAACGCGATGGGGGAGATGTTCTGAGACCCCCAGAGGAAGGAGACAGTGGCCCACCGGCTGGGAACTCTAAGACAGGGCAGGGGCTCTGTGGGAACATATACCAATGCTTTTTGCGTTTTGTCTCAAGAAACAAAGTACAATGACCCACCCTTGATGTATTTTTATCGAAGTGGACTTAACTCTGAAGTTTTCCCGACACCCTACGAGGCTTAATCCAACTGTGTTTGCAAATCGACAGCCGCCTGGAGGGGAGGAAGCTGGAACGAAGGATGGAATCTTCTCAGGCTCCGGTTGCTGCCCTGCTACCTCGCGCATGCCCCATTCCCAGCATGAGCGTCCCGACTCTCGTGGGAGAGGAGCCCATGCAAATTGGGGGGGGCCAGACCGCGCTTGACAGAAGAGGAATGGGAGAGGCGCCGTAGGGAAGGACTGTGTCTGTATTGTGGGCGATCTGGCCACCTAGCCTGAAATTGTCCAGCCAAGATCGGAAAACCCCAGCCGTCGGAAAACTCCACATCCCAGCTCTCATAGAGGCCAGAGAGTTGGGGGGTGCTTCAAATTCTGAGCCTCCGCCATGACCCCTTCCATCTCAAGGGGCACTCCTGTTACCCATTACCATAACCCTACCCTCAGGCAAGAGTTTCCTAGCCAAAGCTATGATTGACAGCAGAGCCTCCTCTTGTTTCATGGACACGATCCCCACGCACAAACTGAGTCAGCCGTTGGCAGTGGAAATTATAGACGGCCGACCCCTGAAGTCAGGAGGGGTAACCAGGGCCACTGAGGGTTTGTTGGTGTGGGTCCCTGGGCATCGAGAAGACCTGTCATTCTATGTGGCTTCCTTGCCCCGGTTCCCAGTGGTGCTGGGTATGCCTTGGTTGGTACGACACCCCCCCACCATATTCTGGGATGAAGTCGTGGTGGTGTTTACCTCCAAGTATTGCCACCAACATTGCCAGCCGGTGGGGGAGCTGGAGGTTTTGGCAGGAGTGCTTGGACTCGGGGAAATAACCTTGCCTGACTACCGGGATGTTTTTGACAAAAAGGAAGCAGATCAACTCCCTCCTCACCGGCCCTATGATTGTTCAATTGACTTGCCAGGGGCACGCCTACCCACTGGGCGAATCTACTCTCTCTCCGAGCCGGAGCTAGCTGCACTAAGAGAGTTTCTGGACCCAATTTGAAGAAAGGCTTCATTCACCCTTCGCAGTCCCCAGCCACGGCACCACAGCTATTTGTCAAGAAAAAGGGGGGGAGCTCCGCCCGTGTAATGATTACCGGGCTCTCAACCAGCTAACAATCCCCAACAGCTACCCCTTGCCACTCATCACGGAGATGCTGGAGCGACTGCGATCCGTGAAAATTTACACAAAATTAGACCTGAGGGGCGCTTACAATTTGGTGCGAATAAAGTAAGGGGATGAATGGAAGACCGCTTTTAATACCCGTTACGGTCAGTTTCAGTGCTTAGTAATGCCATTTGGATTGTCGGGCGGGCCTGGAGTGTTCCAAAATTTCATGAATGACATCTTCAGGGACTTTGTGGACCATTTTATGATTGTGTATCTCGACGATATCTTGGTGCTCGGACACCCCCGAAGAACATGACGCACATGTGCACGTGGTGCTACAGAAGTTGAGAGAGCACCGCCTGTACACTAAGCTGGAAAAATGTGGGTTTGACCTGACCCCTCTTGACTTTTTGGGGTACCGTGTCTCCCCGGCTGGGGTAGAAATGGATCTGGAGAAGGTTTGTTGTGTTCTCATGTGGCAACCCCCCAAGACAAAGAAAGATTTGCAGCACTTTCTGGGGTTCGCAAATTACTACCATCGGTTTATAGCCAACTACTCCAAGCAGACTGCACCGCTTACGGACTGCCTGAAGGGCTCAGGACCTTTCCGTTGGATGGAAGCCGCTCAGGAGGCGTTAGAGAGCTTGAAACGGAGATTTGCAACAGAGCCAATTTTACAACACGCAGACCCCGCACTCCCTTTTGTGGTAGAGACTGATGCATCGGATGTGGTGATCGGAGGAGTTCTTTTGCAACCATCGCAGAAGGGAGAGGGGTTGAAGCCTTGTGCGTATTTCTCAAGAAAGTTGACAGATTCAGAACAAAACTACACGGTGTGGGAGAAAGAGCTATTAGCCATCTGGGATGCTTTTGAAGCTTGGAGGGGGGCTTAGAAGGGGCGCAGCATGAAATCGAGGTGCACACGGACCATCGTAATCTAGAGAGTCTACACACCGCTCGTAAACTCAATCAGCGACAAGTGTGCTGGGCCCAGTTTTTCGCATGGTTTCATTTCAAGGTCCATTACATCTCCCAAGCAAAAAATAAGAGGGCTGATGCCTTGTCCAGGAAGCCTGAATTTTTGGGGAACCCCACCCCACAACCCTTACAGTTTGTGATTCCTCCTGAGAAGGGGGTAGTTGGGGCGTGTCAAGACTCTTGGGAGAATGAGGTGAAGGAGGTGCAAAAACAGGACCCTTTCACCCAGGTGCAGCGGGCTGGAGCGACCACACTGGATGAGACAGAACAGAAGGAATTAATGTGGAAGGGAGATATATTGCACCATCAGGAGGCGATTTACATGCCCCCAGGAGACGTGAAGCCAGAGTGCTATGTCAATGCCTTGATTCCCCCACGGCAGGACACTTTGGGGTCTTCAAAACTATCCAAGTCGTCACCCGGGACTTCTGGTGGCCCAAGGTGAGGAAGGACATAGAGCATTAGGTCCATTCCTGCCCTACGTGCATGAGAGCAAAACATGCCACCGAGAAGCCAGTAGGTTTGTTGGAGCCCCTTCCTACTCCTTCTGCTCCAGGGAGAATGATCGCTATGGACTTTATTACAGATCTCCCCACTTCTCAGGGAAAAACCACCGTTTTGGTGGTGGTCGATGCCTTTTCAAAAATGGCTCACTTCATTCCATGCGCTGGACTTCCAAACGCTCAAGACACAGCCAAGCTATACATCCAACATGTGTACAGGTTACGCGGACTACCAGATAGTCTGGTCTCCGACAGAGGAACGCAATTTACTGCGCGTTTTTGGCAAGCCCTGTGCAAGTTACTACAAAGTGAATTAAGACTGTCATCTGCTCATCATCCTCAAACGGATGGGCAAACTGAGAGACTAAACACGGTTTTGGAACAGTATTTACGCTTTTATGTGGGTTATCAGCAGGACAATTGGTTGTCTTATTTGCCTTTAGCAGAGTTTGCCTACAATAATGTGGTGCATTCGAACACACAACAGACCCCGTTCTTTGCCAACTTCGGCTACCACCCCAAGGCGTTCCCTGCCCCACAGGACACTCTCTCCGTTCCTGCTGTGGAGGATTACATGCAAGTACTTCACGCTATGCAGCAGTTACTTCAGGAGCAGTTGGAGCATGCTAAAATGGATTAAAAGAGAGCCGCTGATCAGCATCATCAAGAGGGGCCCCTCATTCAAGTGGGAGACCAAGTTTGGGTGTCTACACGTTATCTATCTATGCCTGGCCGGTGCCGCAAGTTGCAGGACAGGCATATAGGACCTTTCGAAGTGGAGGCACAAATAAATCCCGTGGCTTATAGACTTAAGCTCCCTGTCACTTTCAAAATGCATCCCGTTTTTCATCGGGCAGTACTGATGAAAGACTCTCCTCCTGACCCGCATCGCCCGTGGGTCGAGCCAGTGCCACCGGTTTTAATTGAGGGGGAGGAAGAATACGAAGTACAGGAGATACTGGATGTGAGGAAGAGATGCAGGTGCCTCCAATATCTCATTCATTGGAAGGGATACGGTCCATCAAAACGTTCGTGGGAAGCAGTGGAAGATGTGCACGCACCAGACTTGGTGAGAGACTTCCATGAAGCCTATCCTGCAAAACCCAGACCTCGGGGGAGGGAAGAGTTAAGGCATGGAGAAGGGGATGATGTCGAGCCTCTGCTCTCTCTCGACGAGCAGGGAGGGGGAAGGCATGAATTGCAGGCACCTCCACGGCCAGAAGGCGCGGAAGGTCCAGTGGTTGTTGTGTCTTTTCCAGCCTTGGAGGAAGGGAGTGTGTTAGATGCTCCGCCAATTCCCACAGGTGAATCCCTTTCAAGATAGTGCTCAGCCTCCAAACGCCCTCTCGGAGCCGTTAGGGGAGGATTCCGAAAGAGCAGTAACTCCTCCTTTGCCAAGTTGTGAAAGAGCAGTAACTCCCCCTTTGTCCACCCATAACTTAGAGATGTCTGAGGCTTCCCCGCCTTCTACTTCCCTGTCTGTTGATAAGGACCCTGTTTTGTCAGATGAGCCCCTGGAAGTTCGCCCCCCTTCACCTCGCTCTCGACGGTGGGAAAAACGTACTGGTCAGAGGGCGGGGGTACGAAGGAGTGAGAGATTGCGCTCCAAAACGTCCCCTATATAAGTCTGCTGAGTTGGGAGGGGGGTGTTGCGTCAACTCTCTTTTACGTTGCAGAGCAGGTCTAAAGTGTTGTTAGGGAATTATAGTGAGTTATTGTAGGAACTCTATGAAGTGCACTGCTTTTGATGTATCCATTACTCTAATAAAACAAGATTTACTTGCACCAACGTCTCAGCCTCTTGGGTCCGACTCTGGATGGGACAAGAGCTTAGTTTAACACTCTTGACTGTTTTTAAAAAATGAAAAATTACCAGGTTAAAAATTCTAGATCTGCCACTCAGACAAATCAGTGTATCCCCTTCTGCTCTCAACCGAGCTCCACTAATTTACATCAAGCAGTCTTCTAGTCCATTGACTTATTTGTCACTGATTTGTCCTGATTGAGGCACTGACCTATACACATTTCAGATCGCTTTTATAATTTATGTAGAATTCAACTTGTTCTTTGCTTCACAGAGCGTGTAGAAATTTATATTGCCTGTTACTGTTCCAGTGATAAGATCTTTATGTCCATCAAATGCTCAATCTGGAATTTATTCTGGACTGTACCATTTCAGGCTGCAGGAAGAATGGTATCACATTTTTTGAAAGCTCCACCATTCAAACAAACAAACAAGCCCACTATAGCTTTCTTTGTGTGCAAAATAAATAAATTGGGGTAAAGGTTCTAGCTTCATTCATTCTCCTGATATGCATATATTTTTACATTCACAGTTGTTCTTTAAAAAGTAGTAAACAGGTGGGATTTAGAAATGCCATCCCATTCCAGCAGCAGACTGAAGTGGCCCAATCTTAGAACACTTCTTGAATGGGTAAATATGTCGTAGAATTGTAGCATTCTTAGGGAACAATAGTGCTGTAGGCCAACCTCCTGCTTAAAGGCAGGACAATCCATCCAACAACCAACCCTCACAAATCAACAGTGTGTGCAGAGAGCAGCAAGAGCAGCAAGTGTCCTGCAAATAGGTATCCGAAGAGCAAGTTGCTCCAGATGACACCAGCAAGAGCACCAAACCCCATGCTGCAGGAGAACACTGTCCAGCAAAATCAAATCTCTGAAAAACAAATTAGTCACGGCCCCTAGGCAATGCATCCCAAAACACCTTGAGCCATGGTCCCCTAAATCTCTGCTGATGTGTGTGATGGTGACCAAGGTTCTGGGTGCATGGGCTAGCAGTCAGATGAGAGCTTTGGCAATGAAGATCAAGACCATGCAGTTAATTTGCATTGCATCAGTCATGTGGACTAGCCATGCAGATCAAGACCATGCAGTAACGCCATGCTATCAAATCATATTGCGTCAGTCATGTGGACTGGCTTTGCAATTGTGCCATGGTACTTTCTCCCCAACTAGCAAAATCTGGCAGATGGCTGAAGTGTTAAGTGTCGAGTGGAGGTGTTGTAAAAGAAAATATTCCCTTTGGGATCTTTTTCTAGGTACTGCAAATAACAGCCGTTCAACAGGAAGTAAAGTAGCAGCAGTTTATTAGTTCAGTACTAAGACCCCAGTCACAAAACAGACTGAAGCCCCGAACAAAGGGTACAAGTTACTTTTATACATTTGCATAGCAGTTTCTGCATCATAGACACGTTACATGGTATTCATGGAAACAGTTCTTTGCATAGATAAGAACTTAGCACTTTGCATAACCACAGAGGCACACTGTCTAGTACAAAGCAGGCTCAAACAGACCGGAACAAACTTTGTGGTTAATAACAGGATGCTATATAAAATAAGCTGAAAGAACAGGATGTGGTGCTCTGCTACTCCTGAAGTCACTGGGCAGATTTAACTGTGTGTATGCATCTTGCTCGCCTGAAACCCATGTCTATCAATCACATGGTCTCAGAAATATGGGGTAACTTTGACTCTTATCACAATCTCCCCCTTTGTTCATAACCAGTTCACTGGTTCAAGAACACTTTATTATAAGGAAGACATTGCATCCTAATGGCATCACTACATCCCTTCAGATCCCTGGCCTTTGGTGCATACTCCGATCTTCCTCTGGATCTAACCAATGAATATTGACCATGTGAGGGTTTCAGGATTTTAGAAAACACATTCTGATACATTCCACAGAGACATTATGCACAACACAGAAATGTTATTAACCCAATTAGACAAGTAATTGCTCCGCCAATCATCTTAACCATCCTGAACTAGGCAATCAAGAGAATAATAAGTCCTAGACAAGGGACTACTAGTGTTTCCACCTTCCATTACATTCATCCAAAGGTTTTCCATTTCCTACAAGTTCTTGATCCTGTGTCTGAAGTCACCCTGGACAAAAGAGCCCATGCTGACAAACCAACATTTAACTGTTGATAAAGGATTAAAGGAAAAGGGATGGATGGCACCTAGAAAGCAAATCAGGTGAATTATCATAAATATCAGCTTCATAATTATTTCTACAGGAATTCAATTGCACAAAAAGCAAGCAATATAATATCACCAATAAATAAAAAAAAACACAATATATGTGACGCACAGGTTCAAAAGCATTTAGAGGATAGAATACTACTGGTTGTTCTAAGTTTGTTTCTTTACTACATTTAGGGAGACGGCCAAATGGATAACAGTTCATGAGTCTATTTCTTAACCCGCTGCCTCTTCAGTTTCAGCTTTATTTAGGACAAAGGACTGGCAACCCACTCATCTACTTCTGGACCTTCCTTTTCACCATCAGAAGGCCATGCGTTGCTCCCTACGAAGTCTGCCGTCGTCTACTTCTGGGGACACAGTCCCTGCGATGTCCACCGGAGTTGGGGCCTTCTTGGTCCTAGTATAATATATTCAGGAATTCTTCTCTTTCACTCTTATGTCTGGTTTATACGGATATACAGGGACATCAAGGGGAAGGGCCTAGAACTGAGCCGTATATCTGCAGAGAGAGTGTTACTGATACTGCAATGACAGAACAAATCAGATTACATCTTCATCGTTTGCCAAAAGACTAGTGTGAGTAGGACCTAAGGGCATAATAGTGGATATAGGATGGCCAAACAAATACTCAAAAGGAGACAATCTTCCCGAACTTCTAGCCATCCAGTCAACTGATCTACAAAAACAAATATATGGTGAAACCCTTTACATTTAGGCATATAAACATAATCAACTTGGAACCTTATAAAAGGTAAATGGACCCATAGCCTCCCTCCTGGAACATTCCTAGGTAGGCCCTTTGGGTTTGTTTCTTGACAAATGGAACAGTTTACCGCGAAACGCTTTGCTTCCTGATGCACTCCAGGAGCAAACCACTGTCTGGAAATGATATCAGCCATAACATTAGGTCCAGCATGTGTTGTTCGATGTAATTCCTGCAATAAAGTTCTGAGTAAAAATTTAGGGGCCACCGGCCTTCCATCACCTGGAATTCTTCAAACTCTATCCAAATCTTTTTGCGCACACTCCTTTGTCCATACATGTTTTTCTTCTTCCAAAACTGTTGTATATAGTGTTTCAAGACTATAAGTAGTTAAATTTCCTGGTAAAATGAAATGCAGTTCATATTGAATCAGTCTCTGAGGGATAAAATGTTGAGTTTTCTTTTGCAAAAAGGAGAACTGTTACCACATGAGGAACTCTCAGAATTAATACCTGTGTGAGTTTCTGCAAGACCTGCTCCCTGCATTTCTGGCTAATTTCCACCTGGCCTGGAAGGGCGGGGCCCTGTCTCTCTCCAGCTACAAAAGCAGCAACTGCTGAAGGGGCCAGAGACCATCTACCTGTGTGAGTTTCTGCAAGACCTGCTCCCTGCATTTCTGGCTAATTTCCACCTGGTCTGGAAGGGTGGGGCCCTGTCTCTCTCCAGCTACAAAAGCAGCAACTGCTGAAGGGGCCAGAGACCATCTACCTGTGTGAGTTTCTGCAAGACCTGCTCCCTGCATTTCTGGCTGATTTCCACCTGGCCTGGAAGGGCGGGGCCCTGTCTCTCTCCAGCTACAAAAGCAGCAACTGCTGAAGGGGCCAGAGACCATCTACCTGTGTGAGTTTCTGCAAGACCTGCTCCCTGCATTTCTGGCTGATTTCCACCTGGCCTGGAAGGGCGGGGCCCTGTCTCTCTCCAGCTACAAAAGCAGCAACTGCTGAAGGGGCCAGAGACCATCTACCTGTGTGAGTTTCTGCAAGACCTGCTCCCTGCATTTCTGGCTGATTTCCACCTGGCCTGGAAGGGTGGGGCCCTGTCTCTCTCCAGCTACAAAAGCAGCAACTGCTGAAGGGGCCAGAGACCATCTACCTGTGTGAGTTTCTGCAAGACCTGCTCCCTGCATTTCTGGCTGATTTCCACCTGGCCTGGAAGGGCGGGGCCCTGTCTCTCTCCAGCTACAAAAGCAGCAACTGCTGAAGGGGCCAGAGACCGTGTGTGTGTATGTGTGCGTGAACCTGCTGCTCGGGATGTCTATAGACTACTGGGGTTAGTTGTTTTTTAGTTGTTTTTGGGGTCAAGATTTAATTTTGGAGATTCATTTTTGCTGTTATTTGGACTACAGCATATTTTTGTTAGACACTGTTGTGAAGTGTGTGGGGATTGCTTAATTGTATATTTATTGAGATGTTTTCATTAGTTTGTTGTTTATTATTATTGTTTGGCTACTTATATACTGTGTATATTTATATTTCTTTGTTGTATTATTTCTCTGTTGTACACCGCCCAGAGAGCTATGCTAGTCGGGCGGTATAGAAATTTAACTAATAATAATAATAATAATAATAATAATAAATGTCCTAACACAATGTTCTGAGCACGTTTGACCAATATCGCTGCAGCTGCTAGTA
Organism: Rhineura floridana; assembly: GCF_030035675.1. Lineage (NCBI taxonomy): Eukaryota > Metazoa > Chordata > Lepidosauria > Squamata > Rhineuridae > Rhineura > Rhineura floridana. The sequence continues at coordinate 13,165,177 of NC_084481.1, forward strand.
CCCACAAACAGACTACTTCCCCCCCTTTTCGACCAGATCCAATTGAACAGAGTAATAGGCAACAGGTCACATAGTATTTCCAAAGGTTTAGAACAACACATCTGAGTCCACATCCTTATTCTTGTGAATATACAAACAAAGATTTCTCATAGTTGGGGAGCCCCAACGTTGGGATGGTGGACATTGCACATTTGAACTACATATACATCAATTTGGGGTCGAAGGCCTTCAATAACTTCACGGGAGAGTGAGTACTGTGGCACACTAGGAGATGTCATGTGTGGCTTAATAGTAATTTTTACTGGGGGAGTAGATTTCGACAAACCTACCTCTCCCTCTTTAATACTCCATAAAATAGGAGATACAGAATCCAATTCAGAGGGAATTTGGAGGGAACAAATGGGAGCCTGTAAATACGCAATCAATTGTGACACTTTAGGTGCTGGCAGTACAATTCTCAACCCGTCAGGTAAATAGTAAATGGTTGCATTTAACTTACATAAGAGATCTCGTCCCAACAGATTGACAGGAGAACCTTGCATCAAAAAAAACCTATGTTCAGTTGTCAAAAGATCAATTGAAACTCTAGTAGTTTCTGATTTCTTCACAGTCTGAGTCCGGCCTCGTATTCCCATAATTTGTACATCTGTAGGACTTGATGTTACTGAGTCCTGTTGCAACGTTGAATAAGTGGTACCGGTATCAACCAGACATTCATACACACATCCATCAACAGTCAAAGACACCATTTGTCCACGGAGCCTCAGTGGGCAGTCTCTTTTTATAATGGCCAATTTCTTTGTAATAATGACAAGAATTATCTCCCTGTACCCGTGGAAAACTACGTCCTCTAAAAAAACCACCTTTTATTGCAATTCTGAGAATTCTGAGGAAAACCCTACCACGTCCTCTTCCGTGGGATGGAGTCACTAAAACAACCAACATACAAACTTGTCTGTCTGTTTCATCTTTCAACTCTTTTTGTCTTTCCTTATTCTTAAACGCAAACGTTGCCACTGAAACCACTTCAAACAATGACTTTCCCTGTCCTCCTGGAGACTTGTTGTAAAAATATTCTCTAATGTCTGCTAGACTCTGATCTACGTACAACGACGCCACCAACTTTCTGTTTGCATCTGCTTCTGCCTCTGAAATACCAGCATTCTGTCTCAAAGACTTTGTCATTCTACTATAATAATCACTAGGAGGTTCCTCAGGACCCTATTACAACTGTTTCACCTTACTCCAATTTACAGACTTATCACCAGTCTTTTCTACACCTCCAAAACAGCCTTCTGATATATTAACAAATTGTCAACCACTGACCAGCATGTCTCAAATCAAAGCCTTTTCCTCAGAACTCAAGAATGCATCCAATAATTGATCAATATCCCCAACAGTTGGTCTGTCTGTTTGAAAAATTGTTTCGAGGCAACTCAACACAATTCTGAATCTTCCCTTAAGAGGGGTGTATTAGTTTGCCAAGTAAGGATTTCACTGGGATTGAAAGGAATATCCTAAGGAAGGAATATGAGTCAAACTAGAAGTCACATTTCCCCCAGCCAAAGGGACAGGATAGCATCGTAGGGGAACTTGGACAGAGGGGTCAGGATGAAAAGAGATTCCAGACCGTATTTGACTAGGATTTAGGCAGAGACAGAGGATTGAACAGAAGTGACAGAAAATTTATCAATCTTCATGATTGAGATTATATGGAGGAGGAGAAAAAATCTTTTTTCCAGATTCAATTTTCTGAGGATCCTTTTGTTTTACAGGCATCAGATGTTTAGTTTTAAATTTTGAACATTCTAATGGTTTTACACATGTGTAATTTTTACATTTGTCCTTCACTTCAGGACTGTCCCAAACAAATCAGTAATCAATTTGACTAGGATTGTTGTCCTCTAAATAGAGGCGCAATTTGGTTAATATTGCCTGGTCGAAAGTGCCAAATTGGGGCCATGTCTTTCAGTGTTATTCAGACATAATGGCCAAAAATTCATACACAAATTAATAAAGCTTTTTAGACAGTATGTGAGTCAATCTTGAAAACGTTTTCCAATTTCTTAAGATACATGCCAATGGAGTGTCAGCCAGAATGGACTGACCTGTACCTATTTTGGGAGCACTTCAATAAGAGGATTTATCTCCTGTTATACTAGAACACCTCAAATAAGAGGGAATACCTCAAATAAGAGGATTTATTTCTCTATAGAACACCTCAGGATTTATTTCTCTTGGAACACCTCAGGATTTAATTCCTTCTATTAACCTGAAATTTAAATTCCATTGGCAATGTCTCTTAAGAAATTAAATTACATTATTCTTGTTGCCAAATGGCCTGCAACTTTATCGGTCCCACCGGATCCCAAGGTGAAGAGAACCCCAAAAGGTAAACTCACCTGGGTGTGCACTGGATTGTCTCCAATCCTCAGGAGCCATGGGGAAGCCGACCTAGTTCTGTCCCATCTGGGGTGCCATTTGTTGTAAGAGAAAATATTCCCTTTGGGATCTTTTTCTAGGTACTGGAAATAACAGCCATTCTACAGGAAGTAAAGTAGCAGCAGTTTATTAGTTCAGTACTAAGACCCCAGTCACAAAACAGACTGAAGCCCCGAACAAAGGGTACAAGTTACTTTTATACATTTGCATAGCAGTTTCTGCATCATAGACATGTTACATGGTATTCATGGAAACAGTTCTTTGCATAGATAAGAACTTAGCACTTTGCATAACCACAGAGGCACACTGTCCTAGTACAAAGTAGGCTGAAACAGACTGGAACAAACTTTGTGGTTAATAACAGGATGCTATATAAAATAAGCTGAAAGAACAGGATGTGGTGCTCTGCTACTCCTGAAGTCACTGGGCAGATTTAACTGTGTGTACGCATCTTGCTCACCTGGAACCCATGTCTATTAATCACATGGTCTCAGAAATATGGGGTAACTTTGGCTCTTATCACAGAGGCCAGTGCAGAACTCTCTAGAGCAGGGATTGGGAACCTGTAGCCCTCCAGATATAATTAGACTCCCAACTCCCATCACCGCCAGCCTGCATGCTGAATGGTTATGAATGATGCGAGATGGAGTCTAACGAGAGATGGAGGGCCGCAGCTTTTCCATTCCTGACATATAGCCCTAATATTTTGGTAATTCTTGCACGACAAGCAGGCCAGACATCAATCTAGCCCATGATGATGATGAATGTAATTTCTATCCTGCCTTTCTAAGTCGAAGTTATTATGTAAAATACACTACACTACAATGACATGGGACTCCTGTCCGTTTCCCGTTTTATTTGCTGACCTTACTGATGGCAGGGAGGCTCTAAAAGGAGCTGGAAAGGCTTGCTTCTCAGGGCTTGCTTCTGCATAGTTCTGAGGAAACATATTGCCAGGCTTCAGGGGGCCCTTGGCACAGGGTGGCTGATAGGCGCCCCACCTGACCATGCAGCAGCAGCAGCAGCATTCACTGACTTTCCTGCGGGTCTCCTGGGCAGCATTTAAGCGTTGGGCAGGTGGCAGTGTTGCTTTTGAATGGAAGCCGTGTCCCTCTCCGATCCATTGTGGCCATCTTAATTTACCCAAAATACAATGTCCTGGCCTACAGATCAATGAAATCTAGAGAGCTCAGTTTCCATGCAAAAGTGGCACTGCCACCTGCCCACTGCCAAAACAGCTGTCCTGTGAGCTGATGGGAAGGGGGTGAGTGATAATGTGGCCAGGTCAGGCTATTGAGGGGCCCTTCGGAACCCCTGGAAGCCTTGGCTGATTGTTAGTGCCAAGTCTGTACCTTACACTTTAACTCATCTCTTGTTGAAATGTAAGGAGGCTGAGGCTGCAGTTCTGTACCCGCTTACAGTATCTGGAAGTAAGTCTCAGACAACTAATCGGGAAGTACCTTTTAGTTGACATTCATAGGACTGCGCTGTAAATGATTGCTTGGTCCGCTAGAGAAGCGCTGTCAGTCTTCTGCTGGGTTGAAGCCCACAGGATCTGGCAATAGTGCAATTAGTTCTTAATAGAATTAAAAATGTTAATTTAAAAAAAAAATCCTTTGCTTTCTAAGGGATTTGTTTTATGCCCTAAAAAGAAAACACTGAAATACTTGCTTTTTTGCTGGTATCTGAAAACACTTGAAATGTCTTAGTAGTATTATTCTAGCTGTTCCCTTGTCGGATCAATATTGGCAGCAATTTTTTTTAAAAAAATACTTTTTAAATAGAGCTGTGCATACACAGAATGGAGTTTTCTGCTGAATGACACACTTGAACAAGCCAAGCCTTTTCTTTTTCTTTTAGATAATCTTTCCGTTCATTTTAAGAGTTTCTAAGCTGTTGATTAAATCAACACGGATTAAGTGAAGAGCAAAATATGTCCAGGCTTTCACTATTCAGGACTTGGACTAGTGAATTATGTGCAGAGGAAGAAGCACGCTCTGCAGTCTGAGCCCATCGTATCTATTTGGAAGTCAGTCCTACTCAGTTCAGTGGGATGTCCTCCCTATTCAGTATACATTGCATTGCAGCTGTTGTCTTTTGCATAGCTATTCATGAAACTGAGAACTACACCACTGTCCTTAGCATGAGGCTAAGGCAGGTAGGGGAAATCTGTCACCCTCCTGATGTTGCTGGACTTCGGTAACTTCTACCGTTCCTGGGGTCATGGAAGTTGGAGTCCAATGTCATCCAGAGGGCCACAGGTTCCCCACTCCTGAGCTAAAGATTGAACAAGATGTCAGTGTGGTAGACATACAGTATGTCCCCATACAGAGTGGGGAATGGGGCATGTCTTACTTTTAACAGTAGAGAGAGAGGAAGGCGGGGGTTCTGAACTCTCCCCATTTGTGTCTTGCTTTCTGTTAGGGTCAAACTAGATGTGATGCTAAATGTGTAGCATCTACTTCAGGGTTGTTATTTCAATTTAATACTCATTGTGTATGGGATGTGTGCGTGTGTTGGAACTATAGCATGGGGAGAGAGAAGGTTTACAGAGGAGAGAGAAGCTACAATCCCACAGAAAATTATTTTATTGGCCTATGGCTAATAACGGGGCGGGGTATCACTTGGATTGCAGCTGGCTATTGAAGGATTAAACCTCCTCTCCTTGTCCATTGGGGTCCCAAAGAAAATCGCTTCCCCATGCCTGCTATTAATTTTTTTAAAACACTGACATAGTGGCTAACAGCGCTTGAGCATCATGCGTAACTTGGCCCTTAGTCTGTTACTCCAGCCACTTTTCCCAGTTTGCACCTCACTTCTAGAATTTGAGCCAAGAATTGTGTGGGACGGGAGGGGCAAGTGGCTGGATTAACCAACTGTAGGAAGGTAAGGGGGAGGGGAGAGAGAAGAGTTCATTTTTCCCTTTCTGGCATGCTACTTTTACGTTAAAAGTGAGCCCCCCCACTCCTTGCTTCACATATAACTAGGCCAGATACACAAATGAGGACCCTGTTTCAACTGGTGTGACCCTGTCTGTTCTTGGGGATATTGACAGGCATTTGCTTAATTAATCTTGCTGTAGGGTTGCCAGCTGCCATCCCAGAGGTCCTGCCAGTCCCCCTAAAAGCTCCAAAGAAGCAACAAAGGATGAGGCTCCTTCACTCTTGCCCTGTGCCATCAGTGACCCCTTTGCTCACCCGCTGCTGCCGGATTGAGTGGGACTTTGGTTTTCCTCCAGAGTGGGCATAAGCTGTAGGTGGGCAAAGTGAGTCATGAAGAAATAGATGAGAGGGCTGCTGCTGCTGCTCTTGCTGCTTCAGACCTCTTGAAGTCCCAGGCATGATTCTTCAGACGTGTTCTCTGTTGTTCCAGAGGGCAGGACTAGAACCAACGGATGGCGATTGCAGAGAAGCAGATTTCGGCTAAACATTAGGAGAAACTTCCTAACGGTAAGAGCTGTTTGGCAGCGGAACACGGACTGCCATGGGAGGTGGCAGTCCACTTGTCTGTAGGTTTCTTGCTGTAGGTTTCTTGCTGTGTTAAAGCATCATAGACCTCCTGGTGCAGCCATAGGGTCCCTCACTAAAACAATTCTGGCTGTTGGCCTGTGTACTGCCCTCCTTCCATTCATCTGCTGTGTATACACCATACCTCTAAAGCACGTGACCTCACCCTCCCAAGAATCCTGGGAACTGTAGTTTGTTAAGGGGCTGGGAATTGTAGCTCTGTGAAGGGTAAACTGCAGTTCCCAGGATTTTTTGTGTGAAAATGTGTGCTTTAAATGTGTGGTGTGTACATAGTCACAATACCTTCTTGCCTTTTATTTTATTTTACTTATTTTTAAAAAACATTTTTATCCCACCAAACATGTCTTTGCAGGATAATCATAGTCTCTTCTCATTTACTAGCCAGATTTATAATAATAATTTATTTGTAATTAGTAATTTATTATTATTAATTGAGTGTGGAAGTGAGAATTTTCCTTTATGTAGGTGCAAAACAGTAGCCACAAAATATGAGATTTTCTCACCTGTTTTGTCATGGTTTATGCCTTTCTGGAGGATTTAATGGTGTCCAGGCTAACTATTTTAGGAAGAGCAGAAAATTCTGAGTGTGCAGATTAACAGGAGAGTAAGAAAAGCAAAAGTTGGATGAAATCCCAAAGAATAGAACCTTCTATGTCATATAGGCTGAAATCCAATCATGATGGCTTGTAAAGAAAGCCCTTCTTTGGGCTAGTTCCTGAGGAACGATGCATTTAAAATAAGTGAGTTGGCAAACTTCTAAACAAGACAATTGACAGTATTGAAATAAACAGAAAATGGCTCCATGTTGTATTAATGTTGATTTTAAAAATACTTGCTTGAGAGTGAAATTTTCCCTCCACCCTCCAGTTCTTGCATTTATTATTTCTTGTGCTCCCATGGGATATTCTGTAGTATTGATATGTGTTCTGTGGGGATATGTGTTTCATTGTCTAATTTGCTGGAAAGCCACCTACATTCAACTATACTTTTGATTATCACACTTTTCTTCCCAATAAACTAGAGACAAATTTCATTCTATGATCAACCCCACCCTATAACCCAGGTTTGGGGAGCCTGTAACCCTCCATATGTTGCTGGACTCCAACTTTCATTAGCCTCAGGCAACATGGGCAATAATCAGGGATGTTGGCAGTTGTAGTTCCCAGTCCCTGCTATAACCAATTCTGGACAATCTATTTTATGACTTTTTGACTATATTTAGGCTACTAGCATCTTTGCTTAATGAAAGCCATCCTCTATATAAATCAAACATATGAAGCTGCCTTAAACCAAGCCACACAATTGATCCATTTGACTGGCAGCATGTTTATTTGCTTATTTGTTTTTAGATATTTGTAAACAGCCCTTCAAAATATGTTATCCCAGGGCGGTTTACAGTACAATTTAAAAACATAACAAATAAGCTACTTTAATCTTAATAAAAATGTGCAATAAAATTTAAAAAAAACCAATAGAACAGTAAAATAGCAAAAATGGCACATTTATGATAAAGCAACTTCTCTAAGGACTCAAGCAAACATATTTCCTAGTGCTGCTACCTGACATGCGTTTTTACCTGGAGGTGCCAGGGACTGAATTTGTCTGCAAAGGCATGCATTTTTTTGTACTGTATTATTCTTTTGGGGATAATAATACCCTATCCCAAGGGCTCAGAATGGGGATCAACAGATCAACAAGGTAAAATGTACAAAAAATACAAAAAAACCCATACAGCTAGAGGTGTAGTCGTTCAGGGACTTGGGGGAGGGGGTCTTAGACCCTTTACTTTTGGGGGAGGCAACAGGGTCCCTATGTCTCCAGCATCCTACAAGCTAATCAGCATGAAAGGGAGTGAATTAGCCACTGCGAAGAACCTTCTGACATGGTTCCTTGTTCTTTCCTGCTGGTTGGAACCAATCAGAGTGAAAGGAGGTGTGTCAGCCACTGAGAAGACTCTTCTTTTCATGCTTATTGGGTGATAGGATGTCTGTTGTTGTGGAAGAAGGCATTAACAAGGATTTCATTCTCAAACCAGCAGCAACACAAACAAAAGTTTGGTAGGGGCATGGTTGTGATTATCATGAAGGGACCCTGCACTTCTGAATTTGCCACTACACTGCTGCCTACACCACATAATTTAAAAAAGGCTTTACATTTGATTTTATGCTAGCATTGACAGTGCCAGCAGCTACCTATATGGTGCAGATTTGCAACTTCTTGTTTTGTACATAGCATCCATTATAAAATGGATTACAAAATATATATCAAATTTAAGTAGCATCTGCCATAATCTACAACTATAGGTGGAGGAGGTGCCATAGCTCACTTGTATATGCTTTTCATGCATAATATTTCAGATTAAACTCCTAGGCCAAAGGATCCCTGGTACCAGGGATGGAAATGACCCTTGCCCAAGATCCTGGATTGCCATTTTCAGCAGAGGTAGGGAACACTGGGTTAAGCAGTCCAATGATCTATTTCTGTAGTGGGGAACCTCTGACCCATGAGCCTAATTAGGCCTGGCAGGGGTCCTGTTTTGGTCTGTGAGGCTGTTTTTCACAAACCATGTCCACCTGCCCCACACCTCATATGTGAGATCAGGTGCGAACAGGTAACAAAGTGGCTGCAAAGGAACAATCAGATTCTTAAAGTGTCATTCCTTGACAGCCAGGGCTCCCTCTCAGAGCCAGTCAGCTGAGCCCCACTAGGACTGGCTGCACTAGAGAGTTCAAGGGGGATGGCTCTCAGCACTCATCAACTGATCGCTGCCAAGAGCCATGCCCTTTGAAATTGAGCTCTCAGTGCCAGTCAGCTGTTTGGTGCTGATAGCCAGTCTTCAAAGGGACTCATGAGTCCTTTTCAAATTATCACCTGACAAACTCAGCCCTTAGGGGGTAGAAGAAGAAAGGATCTGGTTTGCTGGCCAGATTCCACTAGTTTATCTTGCTTGCCTCGTACAGTGAATTATGTTGGTTTCTAAAGCCAGTTTGCCTGTTTTTGCAATGTCAGTTGTTTTGACTTTTCACCCATTAGTTTCACCATTCTCATTATTTGATGTATTTTATTCAGACATGATTGCTTATTCACTAATAGGCAAAAAACCTTGCAGTTTAAGAATGTACCTATAGCCCACAGCTATTTCTATCAAACTTTAAAAAGAAGGGAAATTGGGCAGCTATAGTGAATGCACCAGGGGAGCAGGAGACCTGAACTCCTCTCTGAGATATTGTACTGCCCTACAAATTGGTCAAAATGGAAACACCATTTAGGTTGGTCTTTCACAGTCCAATCCACTTCCTGTGTAGCTTGGAAGAATTTGGTAACATGCGCCTCTGAGCATATGGTGAGTGGTGGCAACACCTGCCATCTCAAAAGATAGAGAATTATATTTTTGTATGTTTGTTGTTCTTCTTACTTTGCTTCTTTTCTGTGTTATTAATGTTTCTACAGAGAATGTGAACTAGAAAATTTTATTTCCCTCACTGTTCATCCCAGAAATCTGTGTCAAATTTATTTTTATTAATTTCAAAGCCTTTTTGTTGGTCAGTGTCATATGATGGTGAACACAGCCTTTTGTGTTTCAAATTGGAGGTTATGTCCTATTTCTATTTTGGGTGCATTAACAGTGGAATTTGGACCTGCAGTTTGATGTAAAATCAGACTGATTCCAATATGTTGCTGCTTCAGCAATGACTCTAGCTGTTGGAAAAAAGAGGATGATGTTTTCAGCCTGCTACGTTTAAACCATTTCATTTAAGGCAAGGTGGGCACGGTCAATTAAAAACATAGAGCACACCTAGAATTTGGCTAGAATATATTTCACCTCGCACTGTTTTATCTTGTGCAAATTGAGACACTCCTGAGGTCCACTGGAGACTATTCTGCAGAAGTCAGTGCCCTTATTCCACAATTATGTTTGGAGTTTCTTTAGTGTAAATTTTGCAAAATGTTGCTGCACTTCACACATTCACAGAAATAGAAACAAAAGAAAATGATTTCCTATAGGAAACGTCACTAAAATTGCAAAGTAAATCAGACATATTCAAAGTGACCATCTGACCTATATCAACTGTCTTAATAATGTTGCTTCCTCCCTGTTAAAACAAGATCAGCACAGCACACGTCTTGTTTCTGTTATTTGGGCTGACTGCAGGTTTTGCCACCACTCACCATATGCTCAGAGGCATATGTTACCAAATTCTTCCAAGCTACACAAGAAGTGGATTGGACTGTGAAAGACTAACCCAAATGGTGTTTGCATTTTGACCAGTTTGGTCAGAGAGGAGTTCAGGTCTCCTGCTCCCCTGGTGCATTCACTATAGCTGCCCAATTTCCCTTCTTTTTAAAGTTTGATAGAAATAGCTGTGGGCTATAGGTACATTCTTAAACCGCAAGGTTTTTTGCCTATTAATGAATTTCCCTGCTTTTTAATCCGGGAGGTAAGAAATGGGATCCTGTCCTGTGCAAGTTTGCTGAGAATGGATTGATCATTTGCATGTTTATTGAGTTCAATGGGATTTGCTCCCCTGCAATCATGCTTAGGATAGGTGAAACGGACCACAGAGGATGGGGAGGGAAGGAGGAGGGAGGGGACGAAACACAGAGGGAGGAGGGGGATGGGAGCAGGAAGGAGGGGGAGGGGTGGAGGACAGGTTTGATCATTTGCATGTTTATTGAATTCAGTGCGATTTACTCCCATGCAGTCATGCTTAGGATAGGTAAAACTGACCAGGTGGGGAGGGGGGGAAGGCTGGAGTGGGCAGGGGAGGAGAAAGAAGGAGGAGGGGATGGGAGGAGGAAGGGAGAGGAGAGGGGAAGGAGAAGAAAAGCAGGTCTGATCATTTGCATGCTTATTGAGTACAATGGGATTTACTCCTACGCAATCATGGTTAGGATAAGAAAAACTGACCATGGGGAAAAACGGGGGGAAGGAGTATATTGGAGGGGAGCAAAGGAAGGGGGAGAGGAGGGCAAGTTTGATCATTTGCATGCTTATAGAGTTCAATGGTATTTACTTCCATGCAATCATGCTTAAGATAGGTAAAACTGACCACGGGGAGGAGGAAGGGGAGGAGGGGCAAAGGGGCAAGAGGGAGAGGATAGAAGGGAGATTGGGTTTGATCATTTGCATACTTCTTGAGTTCAGTGGGATTTATTTCTATGCAATCATATTTGAAAATGGAAATGGAGTGCCTTCAAGTCGACCAGATTTATGGTGACCCTTTGAATAGGGTTTTCATGGTAAATGGTATTCAGAGGTGGTTTTACCATTGCCTTCCTCTGACGCTGAGAGGCAGTGACTGGCCCAAGGTCACCCAGTCAGCTTCATGGCTGTGTGGGGATTCGAACCCCGGTCTCCCAGTTCATAGTTCAACACTGACCCAGGGGAGGGGGAGGGAGGGGAAGAGGAGGGGGAGGATATTGGGTGGGTGGGCACTGGGCAGAGGGGAACCCCCTTTCCTTTCCAAACAGAAAACCTTGGGAAAACCTTCTGAATACCGTGGAAGACAAACAAAGGGACCTTGATAGGCTGGAGCATTGGGCTGAAAACAACATAATGAAATTCAACCAGGATAAATGCAAAGTTCTACACTTGGGAAAAAGAAATCAAATGCACAGTTATAAGATGGGGGATACTTGCAAGAAGGATCTTGGAATTGTCATTGATCACAAGCGGAATATGAGCCAATAGTATGATGTGGCTGCAAAAAACGCAAATGCAATTTTAGGCTGCATTAACAGAAGTATAGTTTCCAAATCACATGAAGTATTAGTTCCCCTCTATTCAGCACCAGTTACACCTCATCTTGAATACTGCATCCAGTTCTGGTCTGCGCACTTCAAGAAAAATGCAGACAAACTGGAACATTCATTACATGCCACAGGGGGTTTGCAGCAAGTTTAAAGCAGACTTTTTGGAATCTATTTGTGGCACTATCCTGAAGAGCAGGTGTTTAACAAGCAACAGTAAGAGTCACATGATTTATTTATTTTATTTATTTATTTAATTTAACTTTTATACCGCCCATAGCAAGCTCTCTGGGCGGTGTACATCAATAAAAACACTTCACATATAATATAAAAACCACTTAATCATCAAATTACAAAAGATCTATCAAAAACTGTCTGTTAAAACATTAAATACAAAATACAAATACAAGAAAACGAACATGTTAAATATTAAAATATTAAAATGCCTGGGCAAAGAGGAAGGTTTTCACCTGGCGCCGAAAGGATAGTAATGTAGGCGCCAGGCGAACCTCGTCAGGAAGGGTGTTCCATAGTTCAGGGGCCACCACCGAGAAGGCCCTCTTTCTTATAGTCGCCTTCCGGGCGTCTCTCTATGTCGGCACCCGGAGGAGGGCCTTCGATGTTGAGCGCAGTGTACGGGTAGGCTCATATTGGGAGAGACGTTTCATCAGGTATTGCGGGCCCGTGCCGTGTAAGGCTTTATAGGTTAAAACCAGCACCTTGAATAGGGCCCGGAAATTTATGGGCAGCCACTGCAAGCGGGCCAGAATCGGTGTGATGTGCTCCGACCACTTGGTCCCAGTTATTAATCTGGCCGCTGCATTCTGCACTAGCTGCAGTTTCCGAACCGTCTTCAAGGGCAGCCCCACGTAGAGTGCATTGCAGTAGTCCAATTTCGAGGTTACCAGAGCATGAACAACTGAAGTAAGATGTTCCCTGTCCAGGTATGGGCGTAGCTGGGCCACCAGCCTAAGTTGGTAAAAAGCACTCCGTGCCACCGAGGCCACCTGCGCCTCAAGTGACAAGGACGGGTCCAGAAGGACTCCCAAGCTGCGCACCAGCTCCTTCAGGGGGAGTGTAACCTCATCCAGAACAGGTCGAACATCCATCATCTGGTCAGGGGATCCATTTACTAGTAGCATCTCAGTCTTATCTGGATTGAGCTTCAATTTGTTCGCTCTCATCCAGTCCATTATCGCGGCCAAGCATCGGTTTAGCACTTTGACAGCCTCACCTGAAGAAGATGAAAAGGAGAAGTAGAGCTGCGTATCATCAGCGTACATGATGACACACTGAACATTTAACAGACATAAATTATACAATTATGCGCTGGTTAGTGCTTCGACTAAGCTCTATGGAGGAGCAGTGAAGGCAGCTAAAAAACATCATTTTGCTGCCACTATTAAATCATCTCTTTGCCGCCCAGCGGAACTCTTTCGAGTTGTCCGGGGGCTTCTCCATTCAAACCCTCCGGACACGGTGGAATCATTGGAGGCCCGCTGTAATCAGTTTGCCGATCACTTCCAGAATAAGATCTCATGTATCCGCCAGGACCTAGACTCTCAAGTTATAGCAGTAGATCCTAGTGAGATGTCTGGAGCACAGTCTTGTCCTGTTTTGTTGGATGAGCTTCAGTTGGTTCAACTCGAGGACGTGGACAAGGTGCTTGGACAGGTACGTGCAACCACTTCGGTACTGGATCCTTGCCCCTCCTGGCTGATAAAAACTAGCAGGAATGGAACAGGTAGCTGGGCCAAGGAAGTGATAAATGCCTCTTTACGAGAGGGAGTGGTCCCGGGCTGTCTGAAAGAGGCAGTGGTGAGACCACTCCTGAAAAAGCCTTCCTTGGACCCAGACAATTTTAACAGCTACAGGCCAGTGGCGAATGTTCCATTCCTGGGCAAGGTCTTGGAACGGGTGGTTGCTGGCCAGCTCCAGACGCTATTGGATGAAACTGATTATCTAGATCCATTTCAATCGGGTTTTAGGCCCGGTTTTGGCACTGAGACAGCCTTGGTCGCCCTGTACGATGACCTATGTCGGGAAAGAGACAGAGGGAGTGTAACTCTGTTGATTCTCCTTGACCTCTCAGCGGCTTTCGATACCATCGACCATGGTATCCTTCTGGAGAGGCTCGCGGAGTTGGGAGTTGGAGGCACTGCTTGGCAGTGGTTCCGCTCCTACTTGGCGGGTCGTCTCCAGAAGGTAGTGCTTGGGGAACATTGCTCGACACCGCGGGCTCTCCAATATGGGGTCCCGCAGGGGTCAGTTTTGTCCCCCCTGCTTTTTAATATCTACATGAAGCCGTTGGGAGAGGTCATCAGGAGTTTTGGAGTGCGTTGTCATCAGTATGCTGATGACACGCAGCTCTACTTCTCCTTTTCATCTTCTTCAGGTGAGGCTGTCGATTTGCTGAACCGTTGCCTGGCCGCGACAATGGACTGGATGAGAGTTAACAAACTGAAGCTCAATCCAGACAAGACTGAGATGCTGTTGGTGGACGGGTTCTCTGATCGGATGGTGGATATATACCCTGTCCTGGACGGGGTTACACTCCCCCTAAAGGACCGGGTTCATAGTCTGGGAGTCTTTTTAGACTCTTCCCTCTCACTTGAGGCTCAAGTAGCCTCGGTGGTTAGGAATGCGTTTTACCAACTTCGGTTGGTAGCCCAGCTACGTCCCTATTTGAGTAAAGAGGACCTTACATCAGTGGTACATGCTCTGGTAACCTCACGTTTGGATTACTGTAATGCGCTTTACGTAGGGCTACCTTTGAAGACAGTTCGGAAGCTACAACTAGTGCAAAATGCGGCGGCCAGATTGCTGACAAGGACCAAGCGGTCCGAGCATATAACACCTGTTCTGGCCAGCTTGCACTGGTTGCCAATATGTTTCCGGGCTAGATTCAAAGTGTTGGTATTAACCTATAAAGCCTTATACGGTGCGGGACCACGATACCTTGCGGAACGCCTCTTCCGATATGAACCGGCCCGTGCACTACGTTCTGCTACGAAGGCCCTCCTCCGGGTTCCAACTCACAGGGAGGCCCGGAGGGTGATGACAAGATCTAGGACCTTCTCAGTGGTGGCCCCCGAAATATGGAACAGTCTCCCCGAGGAAGTACGCCTGGCGCCAACTCTGCTCTCCTTCCGGCGCCAGGTCAAAACCTTCCTATTCTCTGAAGCATTTTAAGTTACACTGATTTACTTTTTAAAATGTTTATTGTATTGGATTGATGATTGTATTTTAGTATTATTTTGTTATTCATTGTATTTTTATGCTATTTTATGTTCACCGCCCAGAGAGCTATTGCTAGTCGGGCGGTATATAAATTTAATAAATAAATAAACATAAATTTTATAATATTTATTGATAAATCACCTAGTATTTAAAGGAAAGGACTGAATTTAGAAGTTAAAGGCTGTAATTCTATGTTCACTTTCACTTCAAGAGTAAGCTGCAATAAACTCAGTGGAACTTACTTCTGGTGATGTGTGTGTGTATGTGTGTTCCCACCCCCGCTGTCTCCCACAGCCTGCCCTTTCCATTGGCTCAATCACCCTGCCCCCACCTGCGCTCTCTCCCACTGCCTGCCTTCCCCACTCGCTGAATCTAGCTTGAGGAAAGGAAAGAGTCAAAAAATGGGGGGGGGAGCTTTGAAGGATTCTGCAATTTTTTAAAAGTCTATTCAGAAGCTCTGCTCCACTTACCTGGGAGTAAGCCCCACTGAACTCAATGGGATTTACTTCTGAGTAGACAATTTTCCTCCTTCCTTCCCTGCTCATTGCTAGCACACACATGCTCCGCTCCACTTACCTGGGAGTAAGTCCCACTGAACTCAGTGTGATTTACTTCTGAGTAGACTTTATCCTCCTTCCCTTCAAAATCATGTGCAATCAATCTAGCTTTAAAATCTTTCACAATAATTGTGCAAAAATGTAAAATGTAGCTGCTGCACCCTGATATATTGGGTTGCATCTGTGCTTGCATGTGTGTTCCTGACCCCACCCTTGGTTTAACCCTTCATGTGTTAGCCTAAACACAGCTAAATAAGTATCTGCGTCTAACATGGGAAGGGCTAAAGGTGTGGATATTCACAAGAAAGACAGATCATGTAAAGACCACAGTTCAGCTAGTAATGGGGGAGAAATTTGATTCAGTTCACATTTAAAAGGAAATGTACCTAATTTGCACTTTTCAAAACAATATGCAAGCTAAAACACAGTATCCTCTGTTGCTGGTATGATTTATAGGTGTACCCCAATTACTTAAACCTGTTAACATGGGAATCCACAATTTTCCTTACTTGATTTATTTATTTTATTTATTTATTGTATTTATATACTGCCCCATAACCGAAGCTTTGATGTTTTAAAAAGAAGCCTGTAGGTTTCATGAGAGTTTACTTTGGAAACCAGTACATTTCTCCAAACCAATCTTACCTTACACTGGAAATTCATTCTAACTATAGAAGCACAGCACCGTTTAATGCTTAAAATTACACAAGGCAGAATCAAGAAAAGCAGGTTAGCGTGACCTTCTGGAGGATCCAGCTAGCAAGACTTAGCTGGTCTCTAGGTCTTCTTATTTGTTCACTCTGAAGCACATCAGACTGGAAAAAAATATTCTAAACTTTCCCACTCACCTCCATTCAGCTGCTGCTTTCTCCCTCCATCGGCCATTTTCTCTCTCTTGCTTCCTCACACAGAGCAAGCTCCCCAGAAGGCCAGTGTGAGTCACATGTCTGTTGCCCACCAATCACAGGAGCAGACTTCCCCTGCTTCCTCCAAGTAACTGGAAGGGGAAGGGGAGGGAGAGGAAGAGTGAAACCGAAAGAACTCTTCTACGCATGTGGTATGTTATAATCCACTCTAACGCATTTTTAATCAATTAATTAAAAATAAACCATGCCGTTTTTTTAATTTAAACCTAGTACAGATGAAGTACTGTGTTTGGGGCAAGCTCGGGCAATTGATTAGGGATACCTTAGAGTAATCTCTGAGTTGTAATCAAGGACAACAGATTATGTCAATTTCAAGGGGAAAAAGTCCAAAGGGCTTCTAGTTTTTTTCCTCCCGTTTTTCACTTTAACCTGTGGATTCTCCGTGGGGGGGTTGTGTATCACCAAGAAAACTTTCAGAGTTGTAGAGCAAGCGATTCTGAATCCAACAGTATAAGACTTGTGTTTGTTTTGAATTGGGACTATACAAAGCACCAGAAAGGGATGTGGGGGGTATTTTCATTTAACATGGTAGAACGCGAAAAATTCCTGCTGACTATAGTACACAGTCACTCTCGTGGCTGTACAATAAGGCACATCATTTTAACAGTATGCTACAACAGTAAAAAGAAAATAAGTGTTTATTGATGCCATTATTAAATATGTTAAGATATAGAAGTGAGCGGTTTTTAATTGATTGATCCCATACCGGGGACTTCCTGATTAGTTCTCAGTTTATTTAGTGTGGATAAATGACCTGTGCTGTAGAGGATTATTCTGGAATACACAGAACACTCTGCAGTGAGCTTGCCAAAGCCAACATTGAAGAGGTCCTGAATTCCCATGCTCCAAGGCACACTGTGACCACCAGCTGGGAACCAGAAAAAATGTTTCTTAATGTAACATCAGAGCTTCATTTTACAGGACCAGCAAGGAAAGCTTGACTTTCTTTGGTATAAAGGACTGTCACTGACAAAGACAGTGCCTCCTGCAAGCTTAGCAAGGCAAAATGGATTGATGCAAGGTGTTTGCTTTGCACCAACTTGTTTCCTGGGCTGTATTTTGGAAAGAGCTGAACCTGTTTGCACAAAATACCTGGTCAAGTAACTGTTCAATGTCTCCATTTCTCTGTTTGGCACAGGGAAAAATGAGTTTCTCTTTACAGAGAAACTGACATTCCCTACCATGTCCCATGTGACTAGACATCCTGTGGAGTATAGGGTCTTGTTGGGTGGAAGGGCAGCTTTCAATCTCCTGCTTGAAATGCAGTCTTCCCTATATGAAATGGAGCCTTCTCAGCTATTGGATTTGCTGCAGTCCTTGAGAATCTACTGGGAAGAGCTCCTTTTCAATCAGCAGAAAGAATGTTTGCTGTTTGCAGCAGAGCCTTCTTTAGCTGGCAGGTTTGCAGATGATACAAAGGGATTTTATTGCATTGATATATTTTTAATTGTTTCTTTAGCAATATATATCACACTTTTTGAGATGATTTACAATATAGCCAAACTGATATAAAAGTAACAATCATAGAAACAATTTAAAAATACAGAGCACATGTAAAAAATTAAAACAAGATAGCCACATAAAAACATCCCAGTTCAGAACAGTAGATTAAACTCTACGGAACAATAGCAGTTTGAAAGCTCTAGAACAACATGAGAAATTGAAAACAGACTTAAATTAAAAGGTATTTGAAGCCTCTTTAAGGACTGTTTAAACGTGATTAGCAGAACAGTCCAAACCACTGATCCGCCATGCTTAGGGTTGCCAGGTCGGAACCATCCAAAACCCTGAGAAAATGGGGGCAGGCCCTAGTGATGTCACGGGGCGGGCCCTAGTGACGTCATTAAACATGATACATTGTATCAACCACAGTTGCTTGGAGCATACCATTCAAAAAGAATTTCTCTGATTGGAGATTAAAATAGAAATCTTATCTAAAATAGGGTGTTCCTAGGTCCATCTGAAGTGACAAGGTCATTCTTTCTCACAAACTTAGGGTGATGCAAAATGGAAATGGACTGCCTTCAAGTTGATCCCAGATAAGGTCTTCATGGTAAGCAGTATTCAGACAGAGGTGGTTTACTATTGCCTTCCTCTGAGTCTGAGAGGCAGTGACTGGCCCAAGGTCACCCAGTGAGCTTCATGGCTGTGTGGGGATTCAAACCCTGGTCTGCCAGGTCACAGTTCAACGCCTTTAGGGAACATTTAATCTAGCTTACTTGCTTCTGGCAAGAAGGGTTTACGTGCCCTCAGGCCAGGCCATTATTGGAAGAAGCTCAGTGTTACAGAGATGTTAGATGGGAGCACAGATGGATGCCCCTGAAGGTAGCAACTGTAAGCATGCTTATTAAGGAACTAAGCCCCATAGAACTCAATAGGACTTACTCCTGCGATGGGTCTCAGCAGTCTCTGGTTGGGGGTATGTGGGCATGTCGCAGGGGTGTGAGTGAAAGATATAATGGAGAGGGGTGAAGTTGGAAAAGCTTAGTTGACTGGGATTAGCCACTAGGTGAAGCTTTAATGCTTTCTGTGATCCAGCGAGGCTTTCTTTGCCTGTAGACACAAACAAAACGAAATAAGGACTGGGTAGGTGGCATTTCTTCTCATATCACAGCCAATTCTGGATGGTGCCATTGAGCATCTTTCTACTGACTTCTCCAGGGCATAAATCTAAGTAACAAGGCCAGGAAGAACACTGTGTGCTGGATAGATTACTGTGTTCACCATGCACTTAAATTGTTTGTGCCATCCCTTAAAGCAGTCAGTGCTGCTGATGAAAACAGGATAGTGGACTAGATGGAATATTGGCCTAAACTAGACTAGATGGACCAAGGGTCAGTCTCTTTGGTGCATATGGAGCCAACCTCTCCTGGCTACTGGTGGGGAGGATGAGGCAAGGCCTCTTAGATCGCACACATAAACATCTTTCATCAGTCTCCTCTGTTAAGGCTATAGCTGCATGATAATCATTGCCAAGACCTTTCAGAGCAACTAAGCTGCTATATCAAGTGCGCAGGACCACTGACACACCTGCTCCAGTCTCATACCATTTCAAATAAGCCGGTTCTTCTCACAGATGAGCCCTCATTAGTTCTCCTTGGCTCTTTTTATGGAATAGTCCCCCGACGAGGTGCGCCTGGCGCCTACACTTCTGTCTTTTCGGCGCCAGGTTAAGACCTTTTTATTTTCCCAGGCATTTTAATATATTTTATTGTTGTTAATATATATCAGGCTGTTAAATATTTAAAATGTATGCTTTTAGTGTTTCTATTGTAATTTTATTGTATTTTATTGTATTGTATTTACTTTATGTTGTGCACCGCCCAGAGAGCCTTTGGCTTTGGGCGGTATAAAAATTGAATAATAATAATAATAATAATAATAATAATAATAATAATAATAATAATAATAATAATAAAAAATTGGGATTCCCAACCCAGCTGGTTTTATATGAGATTAAGGCAGACCCACATTTAAACAGATGGACATGCTGCTTTCACATTAAGCCTTTAGTACAGGATAGCCATATACACTTGCTTGCCATCTACTGATTTAACCACATATGTTGGATACTAAACTTGCTGCTGATTGGCCCCAGGTAAAGAACGAAACTGCAAAGCAGAGTTTCATATTATCTAAGACAGCTCACTTAACTGCTTTGGAAACTGAAAAGGTGGTGATTTACAACAAAGTTCATGATGACTTCCAAAATCAGTCTTTACCATCTTAAACCAAAACCAGGTCAACCTTTCATACAACTGTAACATTGCAAGGAGCCTCACTTAAATAAGAATATTTGGAATAGTGTTCAAATTATGAGGAGGAACACAAGAAGGCCTTAGTGAATTCCACAATCCCTACCTCTGTCTTTAATTCTTGGCCAAAACATCCTCCCCCCACTCTTTCTGTAATAGTTAAGAGGGCCATCATCTGAGAGATGGGAGATCAGTCCACCTTGTAGCTTGAGTTAGCTTGGGAAGAGGAAAACCAACTCAGGTTCATTCAGTCTCAATCAGCCTCGAGCACATGACTTTAGAACTGCAGATTTTAAAAACTGAAGCAGTATTATTCTAATCAATAATCCTGTTTTGATGTATAATTGAATAACGCTGATACCTTTATGGGCATGCTTGTGTCAAAACCAAGCCCGGAATTAAGTTGCTAGCTTCTTTTGTAAATGTATGTGCATTTCAAAATAACTAAATTCCCACTTAGAAGTTGAATCACTGTCTAAAATGCCAACCTTTCATGAAAAAACAAGCAGAACATTGGATGGATGAGAATCCAGCTCTTTTAAACAAATTGGCCATGACACCATCTGAAAATCCAGCTCAAGGGAATTAAAAAGAAAAGCCAACTGTGCTTTTTGTTGTGGCCTATAGGTAGAACAATTTTAGTTACTTCCAAAAACATGTAATATAAGACAGAATTAAGGAACCAGTTTGGGAAGACTTTGTCCAGCTTGACCTTATATTTGGTATGGCCTATGAAGCAATTTCATGTGCCCCATGGTGGCCCTACTATATTTTGATGGTAAAACCTGTGGCCCACAGGCTCTAAGTATGTCAACATTGTTTTCAAAAGGTGTAATGTGAGACAGACTACACTGTAACATTAACATCTCTCTGGGGTTTCTATGCAATGCCCTATCCATGCCTGAGTGCTATGCTGCAGAAGCCCTTATTGCAAGTTGGTGACAGCTTTAATGCACATCTTGACTACTAGTGAAAGGATCCAGGTTGTGTGTCAAAATATATTTCCAGTACATGGATCATTGTCTGGAGAAGAAAGTGTCCCCCGAGAACACAGACGTTGACTACCCCTGCCCTAAATCATATTCAGACAGGCCTCACCATGTATAAGTACCCTCTCAGGGTGGAAAAAAGATCCAAAACAGACCCTCGTTCTAGTAAGTTTGCTGGTTCAGTATGGGGCAAGCCAATCGGGTCAGCGCTATATGAATAAGTCGAGGGGGGGGGCTCTCTTGGTATTTGCATGAAAATGAGTAAATTTCCAAAGTCCTCTTTCTGTGCCTACCCTCTGGACAACCTTCATTATGAATTAATTCTTTCCTCAAACTATTGAGAAACTTACAGCAGGAGGGGTGAAGCGGCCGTCCGTCCTTTCCGGAGCAGGGGAACTGGCTCTGGGCCGGGGCTAAGAAGGAGCCGGCCCAGCCTGGCCTCCACTGCCACCGCCTCTTCACGCCTCCTGCTCAGGCTGCCAGGCCGCATGGGCCCCGTCTCGGCAGCGGTTGCTAGGAGATGGCGTCTGAGTGGCCTGCCAGCCTCAGCAGGAGTGGAGGCCGGCCAGGGCCGGCTCCTTCTTAGCCCTGGAGCCGGTTCCCCTGCTCCAGAAAGGATGGCCAGCCGCTTCACCCCTCATGCTGTGGGCGCCGCTGGGCAGCCGCGATGCCCCCCCCAGCCAGAGACTGCTGAGCCCCATCGTGGCCACTCCCGCCCAGCGGCGCCCACAGCATGAGGGGTGAAGCGGCCGGCCATCCTTGCCGGAGCAGGGGAAATGGCTCCGGGCCGGGGCTAAGAAGGAGCCGGCCCAGCCTGGCCTCCACTGCCACTGCCTCTTCACGGCTCCTGCTGAGGCTGCCAGGCCGCTCGGACGCCGTCTTCTAGCAACTGCTCCCGCGGGGGCTGCTGCTGGGGGAGGTCCCTGCAGGGGTGGCGGCTGGATGGAGGCGCCCACATTGTGGCAGATGCGGCCCAGGAGACGCGGGCCAGGAGGCTGCCATCGCTCGGCCAGGCGGCTACGGCCTCCACTCAGCACCCTCACCTCTACTTGTGTGGGTGGCGGGAGCGGGCAGGGGCTGCTACTCGGGGTGGGCTGCAGGGGCGGCGGCTACACCTTGCTCAACCCACAACTACGGCGGCAGCTCAAGTCCTCCTCCTGTCTCTCCAGTGGTCCCTGCCTCAATGAGAAAGGGCAGGAAGGCTGCCAGCCACAGCCGTCATGCATGCGTGTGTCAATCATGCATGCGTGACTGAGGGGGACGCTCAAAAGCCAGAGATCAACATCTTCAAAGAAACTATGGCCGGAGGCCGGAGACGGCCCCCTTTTGCCAGAGACTCCAGCAGAAAACTGGAGATCTGGCAACCCTAGCCATGCTGGAGGATATGTGAATGGAGTGGAGGTGTCCCTCTGCCCAGCCCTGCCTGGCTCCCTCAAACTCTGGAGACTGAGGAGCTTTGCATCAGCAAGGAAGCCCGGCCAGGGAGGAGCCCCCGATATGCCTGCCCAAATGGAAGCTACCACTGGTGGCTTTCCAGCTTGTGGTAGTCAGTGGGATCTTTCAAAATGGGGCAGCGGGGTGGAACCTGCTGCTATTGTGTGATGGCAACAATGCCAATCTGGGCCTCTTTCCTGCCTTTTGCTCTGGCTCCTGTGAGTGTTGGAACTGTAGATACACTGCTGGCTGTGCTGCTCCTTCAAGCCCTGCTGCTGCCAGCCAGGGATTAGGATTGCAGGCTAAAGAAGGTGACAAATGTTACCTACCATGGTAGGGAGTTCCACAACAACATGGCTACCATTGAAAAGGTCCTTGTGTTCATTGTGTTTGGTTTTTATATGAAATGTAATAGGTGTTTTTTACTTCCACTTCTGATCTGCAATGGTAAATAAATTAAAATAGATGTGATTTTGCATTTGTCCTTTGATAATACTGTGTAATTTTTTATAATCCCAGTGCGGTGATCTAAAACCTAGAAAACATTTTGGTGGTAATTGTCCAAAAGAAGAATTCACACAGCAGTTTTTTCTTTTGAGAGTTGTCTTTTATTGGTATATGGGGGAGAGGGAAATCCACATGGAGCCTGAAGTGCTTGGCAAGTGACTGCATTTAGTGATCATTCGCAAGACACTGTCCCTCACCATCTCCAAGTTCTCTATCACGGTGTAACACCAAAAAGTCATGTTGGTAGAAAAATAGCAGTGTGAATCCAGTATTACTCACTTTTTAAAAATATATATTCTAAATGTAGATAATTTTTTCATGAATTTTATGCCAGCTTTGAGAGCTCTTGAAAAATCTGCTCATTTGTGACATTTGGTATGGGGCAAGGCATACTTGTTAATACAGAGGGAGTGTGATTCAGTGCAGAAATCTTCTTTGCCTGAGCTTATATCACAGACATATTTAAGGAGTGGATAAGATTCCAAGGTTCACAGTTTGTACTATAATTGTTTTAGAGGAGGTGAGGGAATGAAAACAGGGAAACATCTGCTCCTTGATCTCAAGCATACACAATTCCCTGGGAATATCGGAGATGCAAATTCTGTTCCCACTGTTGAGTCAACACTGAAATTAAACATCAGTTGATGATCAAACATGCATGGCAAGCAGCTAGTTTTTCAGATTAAAAAAAATAAATATGTGTAAAAAGCTATTCCATTGCCTTTTAAGTATGTTCTGAGCCTCTATGTTCCCTGGGCTCTGGAGAAAAGCTTTCCTTTCTCTCTCTCAGAATCAATTAATTATTTATTTAGATTTATATACTGTACTTTCCCTTATATTAGTACTTTCCCTTATAATTAACAATATTATGATGATGTTATTTGTTATTTAATTTAATTTTTGTAAATTATATTGTTTTTATTGTATTTTTATTGTATTTTATACCTGTGTTTATTTTTCTTTGTAAGCCGCCTTGAGGGCCTTTCGCCGAAAGGCGGGGTACAAATAAAATTTAATAATAATAATTATTTTATTCACAGTGACAGCAGGATTTCCTTATTTATAGTGTAATCCTATGCCTGTCTACTCAGAAGTAAGTCAAATTGAGCTCAATGGGTTTTAGTCCCAGGTAAGTATACATAAGGTTGCAGCAGCCTTAATCTCAAAACAATCCTGCGAGATTACAAACTGCCTTCTATTCCTATTGTAGTGATGGAGATGGGACGGAGTATTCTTTTAATCTACAGCCACTCTATAATGGCCATTCCGCAAACTGCATAGCGGCAAGCCCTAGGTTTGCTAACAGGTATGCATTTGACAGGGAGCTACAGCTACAGGATTCCTGTATTTCTAAATCTTTGCCTCATCTTCACATTACATTTTTTAAAACTAGACACTTAAAAAACTCTCAGTTGTATAGCTAAAAACATTATGTATGGTGCAACCCCAAGTTTGTGTCTCAGCTAAGATTTGGATCTTCTGCGCATATCCAACTGAGCCATATAATTGACATATGTTTTCATTGTTGTAGGAATGCACCTCTGCTGCCTGCTCATAGTATTCTTCTAAACTGTGACCATAGATTTCCGATGGCCAGAGTTCAAGGGATTTCTGTGAAAACAATAGGACTATACAATTATGAAGCTCCTTTAAACTGAGTGAATCCATTTAGGGTTGCTAGGTGTCTGGTTTTTCTCTGGAGACTCCGGTTTTGGGGGGGTCCTCTCCAGGTGAGTCACCTTAATCTCTAGATTCTTAGCTTTTATTTTTTTAAAAATTAAGTTTCTAGGTGGTCTGGTTCAAAAGATATAAAACAAAATGTAAGCTGCCCCCCCCAACTTCTGTTAGAACCGGCTGCTCTAATCCCTGCCCTTTCAGGTTTTTAGCCAATAAGTGAAGTCAGGGTTGTGACTGACAAGATTTGCTGGCAATAGCTAAACTTACAGTTTCCTTTTCCTGCTTGTCTCACATTAGGAATTCAGTAAATATATAGCTTTCAGCAGCATAAAGAGTACTTTGTATGGGATTGGGACTTGCTTCTGAGTAAACATGCATAGGATTGCACTACAACAGAAGATCACAGCAGGATCTTAGTAGGCATAAAAGTGTACATGCAAGGTTTTTTTAATTACTTGCAAAAATGGCATATTATACATTTTATCTTTCAAATTATTTTTGAACAGGTTTTAAAAAGTGTACACTTCTAATTAAGGAGTCAAACAAGTTTAAATTTTACTGTAAGAGGGCAGTTTATTTGTCTTATTCATAACCTGTTTTGAAAACCTTCCCAATACAAAGCTTTTCTGGGAGTAACTGCAATGCTAATTCCACATACCTGGGAGGTAACCCCATTGAATTCAGTAGGACTTACTTTTGAGTAGACATGGTTCGGATTGTGCTGAAAATCAATGGGATTTTTGAGTGAACATAGAAAAGGATTGCGTTGTAAATCTCTCTCCCCCTCTGATCCTTTTTTTTTAAAGCAGTTAGGCAGGGCTTACTTAGGTGTCACTGCTTTTATTTGGCAGGAAAATAATACTTTTTTTTAAAGTTCTGCTATGGCCAACTGGCTTTGACAATAAACTATTGTATGGGGTGTATGTATTTTTATATCTCCAGTGTGTGTGTGTATGGATTCTTTCCAACAACCCTGTGAGGTAGGGTTGGAAACCAAGGCAGCTCACAACACAAAATAAAGTATTTAAACTCCACTAACCATAAAACAAGTATAAAACAGTTGGAAAACAGCTTAACATGGCATGATTCTGAATTTTGGATGGGGTAAGTGAAGTTCCTTCTCACTGAATTGCAGTCCTGTACATGCTTCCTTGTCTGAGTTAGCCCCATTTAATACATTGGGACTTGCTTATGAGTAAACATGCATAGGATTGCAGCTTGGGGTGGTGATGGTCCCCCTCTGTTGTTTTCACCCTGAGGGGCAGATTAGGCTGAGAGATCATGAGTAGCCCATGGTCACCCTGTCAATATTGTCGGTTATTTCCATTTTAAAATTTAATTAAAATGATTTATATGCAGGCAAAGTTTATGAAGTAATGCAGATCCACATAATACATTTAAAGCACATCCAACCTACATATAAAGCGCATCACTTCCCTCAAAGAATCCTGGAAAGTGTAGTTTCCTCCTTACAGTTATAGATCCCACCACCCTTAACAACCTATAATCGCCAGGATTCTGTGGTGGGATTCATGTGCTATAAATGTATTATGTGGATCTGCTCTAGTATGCTGTGTATTCATTAGTGAAATGAAAAGTCAATGTTAAAATATACTTTTTAAAACAGGGCTGTAGCTCATTGGTAGGCCACCTGCTTTGCATGCAAAGGTCCAAAATTCAATCTCTGCAAGAGAGTATTGCCTAGAATCCTGGCGAGCCAATGCTAGTCCATGTCAGCAATACTGAGCTAGATGGTACCAAATGGCCTGACTCAGTATAAAAGAGGAAAGAGACCCAAGGGCCACAGTGACTCTGAAATTTATTTATATATTTTATTTACAACATTTATATACTGCTTTATTATAAAAAACCTCAAAGCGGTTTATAGAAGGAACTAAGACAATAAAATGATTGGCAAAAACAGTTAAAGACAGGTATTTGAAAACATTCAAAATAATAAAACCAACAATGAATTAAAAACAGATAAAAACATAATAGCTTCTACGTGCCTGGGTAGGCTTGCCTAAACAAAAATGTTTTTAGCAGGTGCCAAAATGAGTACAATGAAGTGCCTTCCTAATGTCAATAGGCAGGGAGTTCCAAAGCATCGGTGCTGCCACACTAAAGGATTGATTTCTTACAAGAGCAGAACAAGTAATATGTGGCACCCGTAACATGGAAAGCACACCTTGAACTTGGCCTGGTAGCAAATGGCAACCAGTACAGATTTCAGAGCAGAGGTATTATGTGCTACTAGGGTCTCACTCATGTCAGCAATTGTGCCGCAGCATTCTGCACTAACTGCAGCCCTGGGTCAGGTTGTGCTGCATGGAGATTTCTGTGAGCTTGGCTGACTGGCTGCCAGGATTTTTTTTGTTTTGGTTAAGAACCCTGAGTGGTTGTGGGATGCTGAGTTTTCGATCTTACTCATAGGAATCTTGTTGTGGTTGGTATGGTATTGCATTTAGGAAATCATCACTGTATTTTCTTTTTCTTTTTGCATTTCATTTACCTCTGACCCTTACATCCATAGAAACAGCAAAAGTGGTTCCATGTGGTCAGCTCAACCCCCTTAAATCCACTGATGATGCACCTTGTTATTTGCATGATGGTTTGTTTCTTCCCCAATAGTGGTAAAAGAGAATTCACATACTGGGAAGTGTGGCTTCAATTGCTGCTGTTCCCAGTCTACTGCCTGTGAAGGTAGGCCAAACCACGTATTTTTTCTCTTTGTCTGTTATTACTCACTGGAATTGGGTTGGCTGTCAGTGAGTTTGTAGCAGCCCACAGAGTAGGGAGGAAAGAGTCGAAAATCTTCTTACTCTTATTTATTATTTATTATTTATTATTTCAATTTATATACCGCCCTTAGCAGAATAGCTCTCAGGGCGGTGAACAAACAAGATAAGATACAATATATCATAATAAAAATCATAAAAACATATACAAACAAACAACAAAAAACACTACAAAAACACAATACGACAAAAATTAAAAATACGGATTAAAAGATTAAAATGGTTAAGAAAATTAAAATGCCTGGGAGCATAAAAAGGTCTTTACCTGGCGCTGAAAGATAAAAGTGTAGGCGCCAGGCGTACCTCTTCGGGGAGGCTGTTCCACAACTCAGGGGCCACCACAGAAAAGGCCCTAGATCTAGTAACCACCCTCCGGGCTTCCCGATGGGTTGGTACCCAGAGGAGGGCCTTAGATTCTGAACGAAGTGAACGGGTAGGTTCGTATTGAGAGAGGCGTTCCACAAGGTATTGAGGTCCCACGCCGTGTAAGGCTCTTATTCATTTCTCAAACCTCTCTCTGCACTGAAGGGTTAAGTCTGTAAAGAAATTTGGAGCAGTCACATTGAAAGGTAGTCAGGGCATTCCAGGCAGGGGGTTGCCAATCCTGCTTAGATATGGATATTGTTGCAGAGGATCCCTAGTCAAGCCTTACCAACAGCACAGTCCTAACAATATCTGCCAAGAAGTAAGTCCTATTGAGTTCTATGGTGCTTAGTCCCTTAGTGTGTTTAGAATGGCAGCCTTCAGGGGCATCCATCTTTACTCCTGAATGCTCCCATCTAACATCTCCACAACACTAGGCTTTCTTCCTACAACGTCCTTCTGGTGACTGGCCTGGCCTGAGGGCACTTAAACCCTTCTTGACAGAAGCAAGTAGGCTAGATTAAATGTTCATTACGCAGAATCTCTAAGCAGGTAAGAAGGAACGATCCTGTCACTTCAGCTGGACCTGGAAACACCCTCATTTAGCTAAGATTTCTGCCTTAATTTCCAATCAGAGAATTTTTGTTTGTTTGAGTGGTATGCTCCAAGCAAGTGTGGTTGATTCTTAATGTATCATGCTTAATGACTTCACTAGGGCCCACCCCATGA
Organism: Rhineura floridana; assembly: GCF_030035675.1. Lineage (NCBI taxonomy): Eukaryota > Metazoa > Chordata > Lepidosauria > Squamata > Rhineuridae > Rhineura > Rhineura floridana. The sequence continues at coordinate 13,193,872 of NC_084481.1, forward strand.
CATCACAAGGTCATGACCCCTATGACATCACTAGGATCCGCCCCTGAAATCTCAGGGTTTGGGGAGCTTCTGACCTGGCAACCCTACCTTTGGTCCATGTGGCTCAGTTGTCTACTCTTACTGGTAGCAGCTCCTCAAGTTCTCAGGTAGAGGTGTTTTCCACTGCTGCTGTCTTAGATCCTTTTCACTTGGGATGCCAGAGACTGAGCATGTGCTGAGCTGCAGCTTTACCCACCCTGGCAACACCACTGCTTTGTGCATCCCATCAAATATTGGACAAATGAGTATTCAGGGAAAGGATGCAGTGGGAGTGCAGGACTGGATTCCAAGAAAGATCAAGAGTGGCTATACAAGAAACTCTACTGCTTTTTTATGTTTCTGACAAATTGTGTCTCTTGTCATTTCCTGGAACAATCCATAATTTATTTATTTATTTATATTTATTTATTGTACTTATATACTGCCCCATAGCCGAAGCTCTCTGGGCGGTTTACATTTGGCCTCATCCAAATATACAATACGGTGGCTATACAATATTATCCTTTGTTGTTATGTGCCTTCAAGTCGATTACTATTTACGGAGATCCTATGAATCAGTGACCTCCTATAGCATCTATTGTGAAACACCCTGTTCAGATCTTGTAAGTTCAGGTCTGTGGCTTCCTTTATGGAATCAATCCATCTCTTGTTTGGTCTTCCTCTTTTTCTACTCCCTTCTGTTTTCCCCAGCATTATTATCTTTTCTAGTGAATCATGTCTTCTCATGATGTGTCCAAAGTATGATAACCTCAGTTTCATCATTTTAGCTTCTAGTGATTGTTCTGGTTTAATTAACACCCAATTATTTGTCTTTTTCACAGTCCATGGTATGTGCAAAGCCCTTCTCCAACACCACATTTCAAATGAGTTGATTTTTCTCTTATCCAATTTTTTCACTGTCCAACGTTCACATCCATACATAGAGATCAGGAATACCATGGTCTGAATGATCCTGACTTTAGTGTTCAGTGATACATCTGCATTTGAGGACCATTTCTAGTTCTCTCATAGCTGCCCTCAGTTGTATATTTGGGGCATTGGGAACTGTGCCCTAACTCTTATTAGCATGCTGTTTAACATTTATGTGAAACTGCTGGGTGAGTTCCAACCTGGGGATTTGGGGTGAGGTGTCTATATCATTGCAAATTAAAAATATGTGAAAGCAGACTTCCGGGAAGGGTGACTTAGCCTGTGCCTGCTTTTGAGACGGGCTCCTGCCTCAAAAGAAGCTTATTCAGATATATCAGTCAGTTTTTTTCTTTTTTTGACTGATTAAACTTCTCCCGGGTAGGGAGAAACGAAGAGATTAACCTCAAAGCCTATTTTTGTTGGGACGACCAGATCTCATTAATTTATGGGACGAGGTCCAGCCGACGAAGGTGGGACGGATTTTTAACAACAAGCTCTATCTGGAAAAGCGAACGTTCATCTTATCTTCTAAGAGAGAACGCACTAACAGGCAAGCACCCTTCTTTCTATATTTTTCTTTTACTTGACTTAAATTGTTGCTGTTTAAAAGAGATTTGCCAGATTGATCGGTTTTTGACATCTCACTGGGGAGCCATAACTTCTCTCTGCTACTCACTAATTAATAGCTTATCTCTGTTTTTGTTGCAAAAAGCTGTCCTGGATTTGCATTCTAAAGATATACACAGAAGAGGGATTTCTATTCCAGATTTTTATTTTGAAGAATATTATATTGTCTGAGACTACTCTCTTTTTGGTCTATTTTATTTTGACGAATCTGTTTTCTGACGACCGCCATTAATTGTTTCGATCCTGGGAACTGCATTTTGTTTACTTAAACATGGAGAGATAAGGCTGTCTGCTCTGTTTATACTGTGATGTCACCAAGTTTGGAGTATTAACCCAATTGTTGCTGAAATAAGAAGTGGTTTTCCTATATTTTTCTTTTAAAATGGCAATTAAGAAAGTGGCTGAGAAGCTGGAAATAACTATGTTTCAGAAAATAATGGATGAGATTGAGATAACGAAACAAAACCTGCGACAGGGTTGTAAGGAGCTGAAAATTGAATTGAGTAAAATGAAGCAGGAGATTAAAGATATAGGGGTCCCTGTGAGAGAGGTGACCCTGGAAGGGGTCCCTGTGAGAGAGGAGACCCCGGAGATTGGAACAAACGTGGAACAGGAAAAAGATTTGGAGTCTATGGACTTTAGAAATAAAATTTATTGTTTGGAGACACAGGAGATTAAAGACATAGGGGTCCTTGTGAGAGAGGAGACCCTGGAGACTGGAACAGGGGTCCCTGTGAGAGAGGAGACCCTGGAGACTGGAACAGGGGTCCCTGTGAGAGAGGAGATCCCGGAGATTGGAACAAACGTGGAACAGGAACAAGATTTGGAGTCTATGGACTTTAGAAATAAAATCTATTGTTTGGAACTCAATGTTATCTCTGAAGAAATTAATGAAGATTCTAGAGATAAAGTTATCAATGGCATGGATAATCTTCTGGACTGGAATGATGTGATGGAGCCCAATATAGAGAAAATCTATGGAATTAACTGCAGCCATGTGACAATGGAAAAACTTTCAAGAGATGACCCAGTGTATTTTGAAAAAAAGAACAGAGATATGATTTTACAGCAGTATTTCAGCAACCTATTCAGAATGGATGGCAAGAAAATATTTGGGATAGAGGTAATTCCCATCAGACTCTTACTATATGACTATGGCTTTGACAGCAAGATTATTATGGAATACTGATAATGGAAGATTGGATACTGAAATTACTGGACTTAACAAGACTACTGAAGATGGAAGATGGAAAATGGAACTAATAGGGATAATAGAACAATGGCTACTGAAATTACTGAACCTAACAGATTCTGATGTGATGGATTAATTGAAATGTTTATTTTGACTATGGTTATGACAACAAGATTATCATAATTAGTAATGAGATGGATTAATCGATATGCTTATCTGGAAAAAAAAATTGATAGATATATTTCTTAAAGAATTGAAACCTCTCTTTGACTTTTTGTGGAAAGAATAAAGTAATGTTTATGAGATTTGATGATTAAGTAAGATAACTACTGGAGGAAAGTGATTTTATAATATGACTTAAGAGACAGGATTGTTATATATTATAGACTTATAACTGATTTGATCTTTGACAAATGGGAAGTCAATATTTTACTCTTTATTTTTTATTTTTGTTTTTTTTTTTCTTTTTTTTCTTTTTGTTTAACTATTTTTGATTTTGTTTTTTGTCTTTGAATGTTTTATGATTTTGTCTTGTATGTTTTATGAAAATCTGAATAAAAATTATTGAAAAAAAAAAAATATGTGAAAGCACATTTTACGCATTGTATCTAACTCGAGAAATCTGGCTATTATGATTGTAGTAAACTTTTTCTTACTCAGTAATGCTTACCTCATCTGCACTTTTATTTAAGTTACGATGATCCTCTCCACATGCTCACTTTGAGAGGCCCTCACTGACCACCTCTTCTGAAGAAAAAGAGCCAGTATTGTGTTTAAATGTTATTGGATGTGTGTTGAGCAAGATTTTTAACTAGAAAAAAAAATATTTCCAGAGACTGAAAAATTATCAGTGAATTAATATATGCTTCCAACAAGTGGTATTCAGAGGCAGCCTGTCTCTGACTCCGGAGACAATAGCCACTGAGAGCCTTAACTAGTTCCCTTTTTGAAGCTGTTCAAGTTGGCAGCCGTTGCTGCATCTTGTGGGACCATATTCCACAGCATACCTGTGCACTGTGTAAAGAAATACTTCCTTTTGTCTGACCTGACTCTCCCACCGTTCAACTTCATCATATGACCTCAGATTTTAATATTATGAGAGGGAAAACTTGTTTCTGCACTTCATGCAAAATTTTATATGCCCCTGTTATGTCTCCTCCTTACTCCTTACTCACCTTTTTGTCAACTAAAAGCCCCAGCCTTTAAAACATTTTTCTTATAGGGGAGTTGCTCCAGCCCACTTATCATTTTGACTGCCCTTTTCTGAAGCTTTTCCAGCTCTACAATATCCTTTTGTAGATGCAGGGACCAGAACTATACAAAATATTCTGAGTGTGGTTGCACTATACATTTGTATAAAGGCATTATGATATTGGCGGTTTTATTTTTGATCCCTTTCCCAATGTTTCCCCAACATGGAATTTACCCTTTCCATAGCTGCTGCCCATTGGTGTCACATTTTTATTAAATGTCATTTGCTATTTTATTGCTCATTCACCTGTTTTAGAAGTAACTTTTTGGAGCACCTTGTAATCCTTTTATGTCTTTACCGCCCTGAATAAAAACATTGGAAGCTACCTTGTACTGTGTTAGACCACTGGTCACATTTAGCTCAGTACTAGCAATACTGACTGGTACGGGCTCTCCACCATTTCAGGCAGGAGACATTCCCAGCCCTACCCGGAGATGTTGGGGATTGAACTTGGGAACTTCTGCATGCAAAGCAGATACTCTACCATTGAGCTACAGGCCTTTCACAATAATTTGGTGTTATCCTTAAGCTTGGCCACTTCCTTGTTCACCTCTAATTCCAGGTCATTAGTGACTAAATTAAAAAGCACTGGTCCCAGTACAGATCCTTATGGGACTCTACTTCAAGGTTGAAGATTGTGAGAATTTTTCATTTGTTACTTCTCTATCTTCCTGTTCTTTAACCTGTTTCCAATCCATTAAAGGACAAGCCTGTGAGGTAGATTAGGCTGAGATAGTGACTGGTCCAAGGGCACCAAGTGAGCTTCATGTCTGAGTGGAGATTTCAAATCCTTTTTGCTCAAATGAAAAAGAAAAAAGTCTGTATTTATTATGAAGTATTAATAATCACAACAAATGAATACAGTGTTTGCTTTTTACTATTAAAATCTTGAATTTATGAGTATCTGAATAGAATTGCTGTAAATATTAAGTCACTGTTGATTCCCTCCATCTGAAATACCCCACCAGATCTCGCACTGAATAGAGCATTGTGAACGTCAGATCAGCAGGTGAAAGACCTGTAATAAACTAATTTGTTTACAACTGATGAAACTTGAATTCTTTGCATGGTCCAGGGTTGGCATTGGAGAACAGTGCTCTCAAGCCTTGTTGAGCCTCAGCTATCCCAGAAGGAACAGGGAGGGGGGAGGCATGAGTTTCAAGCGCCTCCGCTGACAGAAGACGCAGAAGATTTGGAAGTTGTTGAGTCTGAGCAGGACCTTGGGGGAGGGGGTGAGTCTGATCTTCAGCCAGTTCCCACGAAAGGCGCGATCTCTGAGGAACAGAGCACGCCGCCCCCAGCTCCTGCAGAGGACCTGTCAGGGGAAGTTCCAGAGGCAGTGCCAACTCCTCCCTTGCCCAGCCATTCCCAGGATGCTACCAGCGTGACGCAGCCCCCTGACTTTGAGCCTGATGCTCAGGAGCAGGTGTCTTCTGATGAGCTGTTGGAAACACATGCCCCCCTTCACCTTGTTCCTGCCACCACGAGAAACGGACAGGGCAGAGACAGGACTTGCGAAGGAGTCAGAGATTATGATTGAAAACGTTCCCTACTTAAGCTTGCCACTTACAGTGGGGAGTTGCTGAGTCAACTTTCTTCATATGCTGCAGAGCATGTCTAGAGTATAGTTAGGGATTCTAATGAGTTAGCACAGGGTTTTCTATGAAGCGCAATGCGTTTGATGTATCCATTACTCTAATAAAACAAGATTTACTTGCACCCTCGTCTCAGCCTTGTCCTTCCGGCTCTGGACGGGACAGTTTGACTCAGCCACCATCCCTACTCGAAGCTGTTCCCATGGTGGATGACATAGACCAGAATGGAGCAAGAGGGGGAGTACCCATAACCATGGAAACCTTGTATACTGAGATCTAGAACCTCCAAATGACTACGCAAGCCCTACAAACCGAGAACCAGAACCTCTGAGCCGCAACGCAAGCTTTGCAAGTGGACAACCAGAATCTCCGTGCCTTGATTGCCCAAGTCCAGGCTGCACCCCCTGGGGCGGCGGCCCAAGAGCGAACAGTTTGCCACGTTTCTAGCCCAATGTGAGTTGTACATTCAGATGCGCAGAGCTGAGTTCCCAACTGATGATGCGAAGGTGGCGTTCATCATCTGTTTACTGGAAGGGGAAGCGGCAAAATGGGCCACCCCGTATTTGATTCGTAACGACCAGATACTGCGCCAGTTTGATGCCTTCAAGAATGCGATGGGGGATATGTTCTGAGATCCCCAGAGGAGGAGACGGTAGCCCACCAACTAGGGACCCTGAGCCAGAGGAAGGGGTCCGTGGGAGTGTACACCAATGTTTTTTGCGTCTTGTCGCAAGAAACAGAGTACAACAACCCAGCCTTGATGTACTTTTACAGAAATGTTCAGAAGTTTTGGATGAACTGGCACACTCCACACACCCTGACACCCTGAGGGGTTTGATTCAACTGAGTCTGTAGACAGACAGCTGACTGGAAGCAAGGAAGTTGGAGCAGAGGATGGAACTTTCCTGGAGCCAGGTTGCTGCTCCGCTGCCCCATGCATGTCCAGTACCCAATCTGGGTGTTCCTACTCTCTCGGGAGAGGAGCCCATGAAGATTGGGGGGCCCCAACCATGATTGACAGAGGAGGAGAGGGAAAGGCACCGGAGGGAAAGCTTGTGCCTGTATTGCGGGAAGCTGGGTCACCTTGCCTTAAACTGCAGCCAAAACCGGAAGACCCCAGCTGCCGGAAAACTTCACATCCCAGCTCTCGTAGAGGCTAGAGAGTTGGGGGTGCCACAGACATTGAGCCTCCGCCATGACCCCTTCCATCCCGAGGTGCCCTCCTGTTGCCCATTCGTATCACCCTATCCTCGGGCGAGAGTTTCTCAGCCAAGGCTATGATTGACAGTAGAGCATCTTCTTGTCTCATGGGCCGAGAGTTGGCGTTACACCACGCTATCCCCACACAAGAACTGAGTCAGCCGTTGGCAGTGGAAACTATAGATGGCCGGCCTCTGAAGTCTGGGGGAGTAACCCATATGACTGAGGCTTTGGAAGTGATGGTCCCTGGACATCGGGAAGACCTGTCATTCTATGTAGTGTCCTTGCCACATTTCCCGGTGGTGCTGGGAATGCCTTGGTTTGTTAGGCACAACCCCACCATCTTTTGGGATGAAGCTGTGGTGGTTTTTACCTCCAAGTACTGCCATCACCACTGCCAGCCTGAGGAGAAGCCAGAGGTGTTGGCAGGGGCGCCTTCCCCAAGGGAGATAACTTTGCCCGCCAAGTATGGGAGCTTTCAGGACATCTTCAACAAAAAGGAAGCGGAACAACTCCCACCTCACCAGCCCTATGATTGTGCCATTGACTTGGTGCCTGGGGTGCGCATCCCCGCCGGGTGGATCTACTCTATCTGAACCAGAGTTGGCAGCGCTAAGGGAGTTTCTGGACACAAATTTGAAAAAAGGCTTCATTCGCCCTTCTCAGTCCGCAGCCGGCACATCCCTGCTGTTTGTTAACAAGAAAGGGGGGGAGAGCTCCGTCTGTGTAATGATTACCGAGCCCTCAACCAGATCATGATCCCCAATAGTTACCCGTTGCCACTCATCAGGGAAATGCTGGAGCGGTTGCATTCCGCCAAAATTTACACGAAACTGGACTTGCGAGGAGCTTACAATTTGGTGCGGATTAAGGAGGGGGATGAGTAGAAGACTGAGTTCAAGACCCACTACGGTCAGTTTGAGTATTTAGTAATGCCATTCGGATTGTTGGGAGCACCAGGAGTCTTCCAGAATTTCATGAATGACATCTTCCAGGACTTTGTGGAGCGCTTTATGATCGTGTATCTGGATGATATCTTGATATACTCAGATACTCCAGAAGAACATGACTCACATGTGCGCTCAGTGCTGCAGAAGTTACGGGAATACAGCCTTTACGTGAAGTTGGAAAAGTGTGGGTTTGACCTGACCACGTTGGGCTTTCTGGGGTATCGGGTCTCTCCAGCAGGAGTAGAGATGGACCCAGAAAAGGTTCATTGTGTACTCATGTGGCAACCCCCCAAGACCGCACACGAATTGCCTGAGGGGCTCAGGACCTTTCCGATGGACAGAAGCTGCCCAGGAGGCTTTCGAGAGCCTGAAGCGAAGGTTTGCTACCGAACCCATTCTACAACATGCAGATCCAGTGCTCCCTTCTGTGATAGACACAGATTCATCAGACATAGCGATCGGAGGCATCCTTTTGCAACCTGCCCAGAAAGGGGGAGGACTGAAACCTTGTGCCTACTTCTCCAGAAAATTAACTGACTCTGAACAAAACTACACTGTGTGGGAAAAGGAGCTGCTAGCCATTAGAGATGCCTTTGAAGCCTGGAGACACCATCTGGAAGGGGCGCAGCATGAAATTGAGGTGCGCACGGACCATCGTAATCTGGAGAGTCTTCACACCACCTGCAAACTTAATCAAAGGCAAGTGCGCTGGGCTCAGTTCTTTGCACGGTTCCATTTCAAAATTCATTATATCTCCCAAGCACAGAATAAGCAGGCTGACGCCCTCTCAAGGAAACCTGAATATCTGGGGGAGTCCACCCCAAGACCGTTAGAATACATTATTCCTCCCGAGAGGGGAGTGGTAGGGGCCTGCCAAGACTCTTGGGAAGCTGAAGTGTGTGAGGCGCAACAACAGGACCCTTTTGTGCGGGGGCAGCGGGTCGAAGAGGGCACGCAGCCCAAGGCAGATCAGAAGGACCTTACATGGAAGGATGGCATACTGCACCATCAGGAAGCTGTTTATGTGCCCCCCGGAGAACTGAGAGCGAGAGTACTGCATCAGTGCCATGACACCCCCACGGCAGGCCACTTTGGGGTCTTTAAGACCATTCAAGCTGTCACCCGGGAGTTCTGGTGGCCCAAGGTGAAGAAGGACGTAGAGCATTATGTTTGCTCTCACCCCACTTGCATGAGGGCCAAACATGCCACTGGGAAGCCGTCAGGGCTGTTGGAACCCCTTCCTACTCCCACAGGACCTTGGCGAATGATTACTATGGACTTTATAACAGACCTTCCCCCTTCGCAGGGAAAACAACAGTTTTGGTGGTAGTCGATGCCTTCTCGAAAATGGCTCACTTCATCCCGTGCGCAGTGCTCCCAAACGCTCAAGACACTGCCAAGTTGTACGTGCAAAACGTGTATCGGCTGCATGGACTGCCAGACAGCCTGGTTTCCCATCGGGGCACACAATTAACCGTGCGTTTTTGGCAAGCATTGTGGAAGTTTCTGCAAAGCGAATTAAGACTGTCGTCTGTTCATCATCCCCAAACGAATGGGCAGACCGAAAGGGTAAACGCAATTTTGGAACAATATTTACGTTGTTACGTGGGGTACCAGCAGAACAACTGGATGTCCTACCTGCCATTAGCAGAGTTTGCCTATAATAATGCTGTACATTCACAGACTTCTTTCTTTGCCAACTTTGGCTACCACCCCCAAGCATTCCCTGCCCCAAAGGACAACCTCTCTGTTCCAGCCGCTGAGGATTTCCTGCAAAAACATCACGCTATGCAACAGCTACTCCAGGAACAACTGGAACGGGCCAAGGCGGATTACAAACGAGCAGCTGACCAGCATCGGCAAGAGGGAGACCTTATTCAAACGGGAGAGAAGGTGTGGGTCTCTACATGTTATTTACCTATGCCTGGCCAGTGTCGTAAGCTGCAGGATCGATGTGTAGGGCCCTTTGAGGTGGCGGCGCAGATTAAACCCGTGGCTTACAGACTAAAATTGCCTTCCACTTTTAAGATGCACCCAGTCTTTCATCGGATGTTATTGACCAAGGATGCTCCTCCTGACCCTCACCGCCCGCGGGTCGAGCCCGCACTGCCGTTGTTGGTAAAGAGGGGAGGAATATGAAGTAGAACAGATTTTGGATTTGAGAAAATGCCGCAGGCGCCTTCAGTACCTGATTCATTGGAAGGGTTACGATCCCTCAGAACATTCCTGGGAAACAGAGGAGAATGCGCACCCCCCAATTTTGGTGAGAGAATTCCATGAGGCTTATTCTGCAAAACCCAGACCTCAGGGGTGGGAAGGGTTAATGCATGGAGGGGAGGATGATGTTGAGCCTCAGCTATCCCAGAAGGAACAGGGAGGGGGGAGGCATGAGTTTCAAGCCTCCGCTGACAGAAGATGCAGAAGATTTGGAAGTTGTTGAGACTGAGCAGGACCTTGGGGGAGGGGGTGAGTCTGATCTTCAGCCAGTTCCCACGAAAGGCGCGATCTCTGAGGAACAGAGCGCACCGCTCCCAGCTCCTGCAGAGGACCTGTCAGGGGAAGTTCCAGAGGCAGTGCCAACTCCTCCCTTGCCCAGCTGTTCCCAGGATGCTACCAGTGTGGCGCAGCCCCCTGACCTCGAGCCCGATGCTCAGGAGCAGGTGTCTTCCGATGAGCCGTTGGAAACACACACCCCTTCACCTTGTTCCCGCCGCTGCGAGAAACGGACAGGGCAGAGACAGGACTTGTAAAGGAGTCAGAGATTACGATTGAAAACGTTCCCTACTTAAGCTTGCCGCTTACAGTGGGGAGTTGCTGAGTAAACTTCCTTCATACGCTGCTGTCCTGTCCAGAGCTGGAACCACGAGACGGAGACGCGGGTGCAATTAAATCTTGCTTTATTAGAGTAATGGATACATCTAGGACATTGTGCTTCATATAAAAACCTGCCTTACTCACTAGAAACCCCTAACTACACTGTAGACATGCTCTGTGGTGCGTGAAGGAAGTTGACTCAGCGACTCCCCTCTTTGAGAGGTCAGCTTATGTAGGGAACATTTTCGATCGTAATCTCTGACTCCTTCATAAGTCCTGTCTCTGCCCTGTCTGTTTTCCACGGCGGCGGGCACAAGGCAAGGGGGGGCGTGTTTCCAACGGCTCGTCGGAAGACACCTGCTCTTGGGCTGCAGGCTCGAGGTCAGGAGGTGGAGTCACACTGGAAGCGTCCTGGGAACTGCATGGCAAGGGAGGAGCTGGTACAACCTCTGGGGCGTCCCCTAACAGGCCCTCAGGAACGACTGGGGGCGGCACACTCTCCTCTACAGAGCTCGTGCTACCTGTGGGAATTGGCTGGAGTTCAAGTTCACTGCTCCCCCCAAAGCCCCAAGCAGACTCAATAACTCCTTCGTCTCCCGCGTCTTCTGGCAGCTGAGGCGCCTGAAACTCATGCCTCTCCCCTCCCTGCTCCTTCAGGGAGAGCCGAGGCTCAACAGCTGCAGAGCATGTCTAGAGTGTAGTTAGGGATTCTAGTGAGTTAGCAAAGGGTTTTCTATGAAGCGCAATGCCTTTGATGTATCTATTACTCTAATAAAACAAGATTTACCTGCACCCTCGTCTCAGCCTTGTCCTTCCGGCTCTGGACGGGACAAGCCTTTAACAGCTGTGTGGCACAGATATTAAACAGAGTAAGTGTTTTATACAATGGAATTATGGGGAAAGCTTCACCTGTTGATATTCTGTTTGTTAGATACCTTATTACTTGTGTGTAACCTTTGATTTATTTTTGGCACTCCCCTCCCATCTGCAAAAAGAGGCTACAAATTTGCATTTGCCATAAACTTATGCAAAATGTATGCAAATCTGTGTTTTTGTGGAGTGCCCAATTTCTATACAGCATACAATGCCCAGAAAATCCTGTTGGCATTCCTGATAGGCACTCATAGCCATCAAGGCCACATGAGCCCTCTGTGACAATGTTGGATCCAGGAGTACCTCCAAACTATAGACATGCTCCTTCTAGGGGAGTTTAACCCTGTCCAGAACAGGCCATCTCTCCATGTCTCAGACCCGAGAGCTTGGAACACATAACATTTAAGTTTTATCAGGATTCATCTTCTTTTATTCTGCTTGTTAACCATGATGGACTTGATAATACCTTTTCTGACCTGTGGTATCTGCCAGGTGAATTTCTGTATTTTAGTTTTGAGAAACCACCAAGCATTTTGGAAAGATGTAACCCTCTTGATTTTCCTTTTCAACTTTCCCCCCTTTTCTGCCTCTTAACTAAATGTCCTCTAATATATTAGAAATTTCCACTTTTGAAATAAAATGTGACGCCATTGGCAATTGTCCACTTACTTTTTTTCAGTTGGTTCAACAACATTTACATCTCACACCAGGTCCTAGGTGCCATTTAGGATTAAATCCTGTGTTTCCTGTCTTCAGTGACAAACTGTTTTACGGCACAGTTGTTTAGGTTATCTGTAAATTATACCTCTTTCTCATGACTGGAATATGCATTTGCTTAGTCAAGGTGAGGGTAACTGGAATCACCCATTACTACAACACTTCCTTTTTGAATGCCTCTACGTGTCATGGCCCCGTCAGAGGACTCATCAGACGAGGATGACTCGGGAGTAACAGCAGCAGACCCAGAAGGAGAAATGGAGGAAACTCCTGAGAACGCAGCTCCTTCTCCCCCTCAGCTGCAGAGCACCCCAGACACAGCTGAAGCCCTTCAGCCAGACGCAGTGAACAGGAGACTCCCCCCTCACCTGCAGAACGTAGACAACAGAAGGTCAGGCAGAAGAGGGGCAGGCCTGTCCACTTAAGGCCAAAACGCTGATGGCTCACACCTGCTGACAAACCTGCTCCTTAAAAGTCAAACCTTGGCTTCAGCTTGTTGCTGACTACAACGTCAGGCGTGACCACTGTGTGTCTTCCTATCCCCTGAACCTTGACTTGGACTGATCTCTCGGCAAACTAGACCCGGACCTTCACTGACGTCTCTTCTGGATTTCTGGCTTGGCACGTAAGCTTTGAATGGCCTCTGCCCTTATCTTGCTTCCTCCTTGCTAGCCTGGCAGATTTATAGCCAAGGTGCCGGCTGAGGACTTACGGCCTGGCAATTACCAAGGAATCTCCAGCCCTGCCTGCACCCCCACTGACACTGCTGTCTCAGTGAAGAGCTGACACTACGATTTCATCCTCTGCCTCAAGATTACCTAGGGCATTTCTGTCGGAGGGTGGGTAAAATAGTATGTCCCCAGTACTAAATTACTTTGGGTGCCTTGTATTGCCATTCACAGTGATTGTGTAGAGGAGTTTGCTGCATTTGAAACCCTGTCCAGAATGCTGTTGGGAGATCATGTTTGAATATCCCCCCAACCCCCCAAAAAAATTCATTGTGGAAATGTTGCTTGTTAGATGGTTATGCTAGAGCCCTGCTTCTAGAATGGAAGAAATGGAAACATCAGATCCTTAGGTCCATCTCTAAACTGTTAACTGCCTGAGAACCCTTTTGGTCTGAAAGATGGGATAATAAGTTTTATTAAACCTGAAGAGAGCAATCCTAACCCACGCTGAAGGCCACCTGAGGGACGTTAGAAAGGGACAAAAATGACCCTCTGCAAATGGAGGCACCTATTATGCTCACAGATAGCTTAGAGGGTATAGATTAACCACTGGAGATATTCCCATCAGTGGCAGGGGCCAAAATGAAGCACTTTTGGGGTGGCCTTGGACTCACGAGATCCAAAGTCCCCACATTTCCCCAATATGCCAATGGATCAGGCCCCCAACCTACACCAGCCTGGAGCTAGCATAGGCTTTTCCCCTTCCAGTGGTCACAGTGGGAGGAGGAAAAGTGTGCTTGTATGGTGAGAACCATCAGGCAGAAAAAGGGAAAATGCTGCAGTGAGCCAGCAGGGCTTTAGAGGTGACAGTGGCTCCTATGCACATTGCTCCCCATCCCCCACACTTGGAGCCGGCCAGAGCAATTTGAACACTAACCTCTGGAATATTGTGCCTTTCAAATGTGGATATCAAATAGAAATTATCAAAGGACACCTGTCTCTGCCATTACACTGTAGTGTTTGATTTTATGTCGTCATCCTCCATCTGCTACACTAAGAGCTGAAGGAGATCTACAACATGAAGACGCCACACGACTAAAATAACTCCTTTCTGTACAGATGTCAGAGGAACAAGATCACCCTCAGCAAACCTGAACTGGCAGGCTTCAAAGTTTGCCCTATGAGACAGCTGGATTTGGCTACTGTTATAAGTTCTGTGTTCTTTCTGTAAGAATTCAAACAGCAGCAGTAACATAATAATGATCTTGTTGAGGTTTGGCTTGTTTTTATTTATGGTTTGTTTTTTGTTGTGTTAGAGGCTTCTGCATGAGGTGACTAATAATAATAATAGTAGCGATAATAACAGTAACAATACACTGAAAATCACATAGTAGTGATCAAGTTTTTTAGTTTTTAGATCTCTTACTCTAAATTGATGTCCCTATTCTCTATGATTATTTTTATTTCTATTAAACATCCAGTCTGAGGATTAATTTGGTGAACTTGAAAGCTAGCTGAGTGCTTTCTGACTTTCAGGTTGTCCTAATAAAGGTTATATTACTGTTGCTGTTTGGATTTTTTTCCCTAATGGAGCAACAGAGATACCTCGGTATCCTTTTAGATCGCCTGGAGGGATTAGGAATAGGGGGCACTGTTTTACGGTGGCTCCGTTCCTATCTCTCAGACAGGCATCAATGGGTGGCATTGGGGGATGAGGTTTCAGACCCTTGGCCTCTTAATTGTGGAGTCCCACACGGTTCTATCCTCTCTCCCATGCTATTCAACATCTATGTAAAGCCGCTGGGGGCCATCATCAGGAGATTTGGGCTGCAGTGTCATCAATATGCGGATGACACCCAGCTCTATCTCTCGTTTAAATCCTCACCAGAGTTGGCTGTGAACACCATGTCCAAGTGCCTGGAAGCCGTAAGTGGATGGATGGGAGGGAATAGGCTGAAACTAAACCCCGATAAGACTGAGGTGTTACTCGTGGGAGACAAAAGAAGGTTAGGAGATATAGACCTGGTGTTCAATGGGGTAAGATTACCCCTGAAAGACCAGGTCCGCAGCCTTGGGGTCATTCTTGACTCCCAGCTGTCCATGGAGGCTCAGATTTCGGCAGTGAGCCAGGCAGCTTGGTATCAATTACATCTACTACGGAGGCTGCAACCCTACCTTCCTATCCATCTGATCCCACGGGTGATACATGCCCTGGTCTCCTCCCGCTTAGACTACTGTAATGCGCTCTATGTGGGGTTACCCTTGAAAATGGTCCGGAAATTACAGCTGATACAGAATGCGGCGGCACGTTTGATTAAGAACAGCTGTCGCCGTGATCATATTACTCCGGTGTTGGTAGATCTACACTGGCTGCCAGTTGTGTACCGGGCCCAATTCAAGGTGTTGGTGTTGACCTTTAAAGCCCTATATGGTTTCGGCCCAGTTTATCTGAAGGAGCGCCTCCAGCGTCACCAATTATGCCGCCCGACGAGATCAGCCATACAAGACCTCCTCTCGGTCCCACCAGTTAAAATAGCTAGGCTGGTGTGGACCAGAGAGAGGGCATTTTCGATTGTGGCCCCCACCCTCTGGAATTCCCTTCCTTTCGATCTTCGCCATGCCCCCTCCCTGATAGGTTTCCGCCGGGCCTTGAAGACCTGGCTGTTCAGGCAGGCCTACGGGATCTCCAGGGTAGATTAGCTTTTAATGCTGTTATTAACTGGAAGGGTGGTGTTTAGATTAATTATTGATTGTGGTTCTCATTGTTTTTATATTGTATTTTACTGTGTTATGTACGTCGCCTGGAGTGGCCGTTCATTCGGCCAGATAGGCGACTCATAAATAAAATTTTATTATTTATTATTACTATATGATTTCAGAATGATAATTCATTTTACTTAGGATAAGAACCCATTCAAGAGTGACCATAACTATTGAAAAACATGCATGTGTCCCTCACTTGGAAGAAAGGCTTGTCTTTATTGCAGCCTTTGATCTGTATTAGATGAGGGAATTGCACACTATATTGCATGCCTGACCTTTTTATATTCTGTACTTACGGTCTTATTCCTTTTAAATTAAATGCTTATTTCATTCACTGTGTGATGGTCAATGGGCATACTCTAAAACCAAAATAAAACCCAACATTCAGAACGAAATGTTAGTTTTATGGCGTAGCTGATAATCAACTAGGAAACAGTGTCTTTTAAAGGAACATCCTGTTGGATCAATCCTGGAAGAGTGACAGCAGACTATTAATTTTGAAAAACAAAACCAAGAGCAATGCTTGGGTCTTTAAAAGCAGGCCTGTTTGTAATATGGAAATAGTTGTCGTAGAATGGTATGAGGAGAGCAAGGAGATGTATTCATTCAGAGAGGCTAAGCCACAAAGCACCTGGTTGACAGATGGCCAGCAGCATCTGACCTACAACTTTGTTAAGGATTTACTTGGACTGTCTCTGGATAATAGATTTAGAGGGTTGGGGTCACAAAGAATTAGAAAACTGTAGCTAGTTGTAATTAAACTAGAGTTATTTTTAGAAGACAAAGGAGTGACTGATAGGTCTGAGCTTGAATCTCCATTTGATCTGCATGAAATACTGGGGCTCAGAGATTATTGCCATGGTAGTAGGGCACTATTGAGCTGCATCTTGTATGCAGATAGCAACAATAGAGCCCCTAATGCTATGCAGGGCAGATAAGCATAGTAGCAGGTGGGCAGAAGCCAACTGTGAGCTGCTGCTAGTAGTAGTAGTAGTAGTAGTAGTAGTAGTAGTAGTAGTAGTAGTAGTAGTAGTAGTAAAGTGGGACCAATATTTTCCCCCTCGAGGTTTCAAAACCAAATCCATTTTAGAAATACTATATGCTTCAAGATGTTTCATACGAAGTAGTAGTAGTAATAATAAATATCTGACATAAATAAATGGAAGCAGGCCTGAAGACCGATAACAAAGCAATGTATTGATGTTGGCATCAACTTTGTCCCATGCTTCAGCATTGAACCATGTTCATCCACCTGGGAATATCTCTGTGCTAGAGTCTTCAGAGCATGTTTAGAGAGCTCTCTGCTTTAGATCTCTTGTTTAGAGTACCATCAGGACTGTCCTTTGCGTGCTGCTCCAGGAGAACTGAAGGAAGACAAATTGCATTTTCCTAAGCTATAAACTTGATTTGTCATGGGGAGTGCAGTTCTTTCTAGAATGCAGAACCGGCATCAGTGGTTGGCCAGATCAAACACTGTCCGAGGGCCTCAGTGGCTCAGAAAGGTCCTTCACTGGCTTGATCTGTTGTGCCACCTTACTGTCCTCCTTGTAGGCTCCCTGGGCAACTGTTTTAGGGCTAGGCAGGCAGCGAGGTCACTTTTGAATGTGAGCATGCTTGACTCCCATCCGCAGTGGCTGCCCACCATTTTCTCCTGCTGCTACCATAGCAGGAGTGGCCAGGGGGAGGAGGGAAGTATGGGGGGGGTGGAGGTAGTGTGCTGAGGGCCCCCAAAGTTTGGTGCTGGCCCTGCCAGAACAGTTTGAATCCCAATTCTTGAGCCAGACTACTGACCAAAAGCACTTCTGTCTCTTCTAGATTTAATCTGACTTTGTTCGCTCTCATCTGGCCAATATGTGAACTTGGGAAATAGGGTATTGACTATTTCCTTGCAATTAGATGGCAAGAAATAATAGAGCTGAGTCTCATCAGCATATCAATGGTACCTCACTCCAAAGCTCCGATTGACCTCTCCCAGCAGTTTTTTTTTTTGGTAGATATTATATAACAGGGAACAAGAAAGAATCTTGTGGGACACCATAGGCCAGAGGTCACATTATTGAACAGTAATCCCCCAGCACCCTCTTCTAGAAAAGACCTGACAGAAAAGACTAGAATCACTGCACTGACCCAAAGGCCCAACCCAGACAGGTGGTCCAGAAGGATGCCATGGTTGATGGTATTGAAAGCTGTTGAGAAGTGCTGAGAACTAGCAGGGCAGCACTTCCACCACTCCAGTTCCTGATGTAGGTTAATCATCAAGGCAACCAAAGCATTTCTAGTCCTGACTGAAATGGATCCAGATAAGTAGTATTGTCCAGATATCTCTGGAGGTCTTAACTCCAAAGCTCATTGGCTGACTAGATCAGCTGCTGCCCTGGGCTCCTACTGGAAGGAAGGGCGAGATATAAATCAAATAATAAATAAATAAAAATAATAAATATGAATGATCCCTCAGCCTAAGCTACATCATAGGGCTGTTGGGAGCGTAGAATGTGAGAAACTCACATACACTGATTTCCCTGAATTCCTTCGAGAACAGGCAGGATAGAAATGTGATTAGTGACATTAATACAACTTTTAATTACTTCCCCACATTTGTTTGCTCCCTCCCTTATTTCCTTTTGGTGACAACACTTTTTGCTTAACCTCTGGGAGAGGGAGGATGATAAAGCCCTGTTAGGGTGGCGGTGGTGTTCTTGGTCTGCTCCTATATTAGTTCAGATGTTCATCTGATTTAAGTATTTTGTCATGTTTTTGTTATTTTACATTTTCTTTAATCCTTGTTAGCCCTTTCATGTATTTTTTTTAGGATACAGAAAGGTGGGATATAATATCTTGAATATGTAAAAAATGTACTCTGTAGTTTTGCGGCTTGAAACATAAGTGTGAGTCGCAGAGTTACATTTTACATAATTCAAATTGCTTCTGGAAATTGGCCTTCAGGAGCAAGCTGAGCCTTGACGTTGGGAAATACGTCAGCAAGAAAAGAGCAGTGTGTTAGTAGGGTTCTTGTCATTTTAACCTTATTCAATTGTTGTTATTTATTAGATTTAGTAGTCTCTTGTTACCTGAAGGTCTCCAAGCAACTTACAGCATCGTTAAAAACAAAAGTAAATATACCATACCATAAAAATAAAATAATAAAACAAAAAACACCCCCTATGCAGCCACAGAAAGCTTTGGTAGCATACTCATGCAAACATCATCTCAGTCTATCAGATGCCTGGGGTGGAAAAATAAGTCTTTACTTGCTGCCGAAAATATATCAATGAAGGCCCCCATGTGTTTATCATGGAAGCTAGAGTAGGGCTGCACCTGTGAGCTCCCTGATACCGTACACCTTGCCACCCCGCCCCATAATGTCATGTGGACATCTGCAGAGGGAAGTCTGCATGTAAACAGTGTGTGTGAAAACTATCATGGAGAAGAGACCACACAGAGAATGCATCACCAGAACAACTTCAGTGCAAAACAGTTCATGGAGGGAAAAACCATGCAGCAGGCTGCTGCTTGTAATGCAGAGCTGACGGCTAAAAGCACAGTGCCTGAGAGCTGACTCAGCCATGAGGGCCAATATACTATGGTAGATGTATAGGCTTCCATATGTGTGAGAATGATTGCATGGAAGCCTACATATGTACAGTTGTGATACACCAATAAAGCTTTCCTGCTGCAGTTTTAGGATGTTATTGTTATCATCATCATTATTATTAGTCTTGCTAGACAAGGGGGTAGACTAACCCCTATCCTCCTTGAGGCATCCCTTTGTGTATTTGAAGTCTTTGAAGAAGTCCCTGCTCCTCTATCTTCTCTTCTCTGAACTAAGCCAATCTGCCTCTGTCAGCCTTGCCTTATATAACATATTCTCTGTATACCTGAATTTGTTTCTTGTTGTTCTTTGGATTCTGCCTTCTCCCATGTTTTTCCAGAAGTGTGTTGACCACAGCTTACCAAAACAGTAGAAATGGAGAAGTAATTCCTATACCATGATTACAAATTTCAAGGATACAGTAGTACTCTTGATAGCCTTTAGAACACATGCTTACTTGAAATGTGACATACCACATTGTGGATTGTCTAGCTTTAGTTGGCTTTGATTGTTTAGGAATTCTGCCAGTCTCAGAGTGAAATGACTCCAGCACACATACCTTAACCCTCTCTATCCTTTTTTCTATCCTGTTTCTGATATTTACTTATAGTAGAGAAGGAAAGGACAACATACCCTGAGCAACCCACCATCCACCACAAATCATGCCACACAATCCACAATGTGGTATACTTAGGGTTGCCCTATTCCAGTCCCACAAATCCAGGCAGATGACTTTGCATATTATGCAAATTATTTGCCAATTATACAAATGAAGCATATTAATAGTTGCATTATCCAGGTGTTTTGTTTTTTGTCTAGCGATTACCAACAAAAACTGAAGGAATATGTGAGAAATCTTTTTTTAAAAATGTACGTTTTCAGCCTTAAATGCTTAGGCCCTAGTTTCCTGCACTATGGAATATTTATTTATTTATTAAGATGATTTATATCCTGCCCTTCCACTGTTAAAAACAGAGCTCAGGGCAGCTTACAAATGTAATAAAAACAATAAAAGTGGTACTTTTCAAGTAAAGTTTGGGAACCCCTGGTATAAGGCATCTGCCTATGTTCCTATGCTGCTCTCACCCCTCATTTAGGTGCCTGGGATGCACGCATGTGAACATACCTCTTTACAGTTATGGAAAGTGATTCTTAATAATGTGTTATCTGCTCTAGGTCTCCAGACACAAGGTTGCATAGGTGTTTGTGGATGTGACCGTAAAATATTTTGTGATGTTCAAGTTCTATATGACATCATTTAGTAATTGTGCTTAGGATCACACTAATGGCATTTCCAAATATGTACTTTCACACCAGAGCTTGGAAAAGTTACTTTTTTGAACTACAACTCCCATCAGCCCCAGCCAGCATAGCCACTGGATTGGGCTGATGGGAGTTGTAGTTCAAAAAAAGTAACTTTTCCAAGCTCTGTTTTTCTATAACAGAGTGTTTCTCCAAGCCTTCACACTTGGGGGGGCACTACTTGCGAACCTCTTCCATAAGCACATCAAGGTTGGATACACACCTTAACCAAGACACAGACAACAGGGCACTCAAAACAAAAACAAAAAGCAAGTGTTTTTGTTATGTGAGGAGGAAGCTTTTCCTTGGGAAAGTCTTATAGCAGCAGCAGCATTAGCATTAGCATTAAAATACCACCTTTTCTCCAAGGAGCTCAAGGTGGAGTACACAGTTCTAGCCCTTCTCATTTAATCGCCACAACAACCCTGTGACAGTTTAGGCAGAAGGACAGTGACTGCCCCAGGATCTCCCAGCAAGCTTCATGGCTGAGTAGGGATAGTCTCCCGGGTCTTCGTCCAACACTGTAACCACTATGACACACTGGCTCTCAATTTTGAAAACACACACACACACACGAGAGAGAGAGAGAGAGAGAGAGAGACAGACAGAGAGATTTCAAGGAAAGCAAGACCTGCAGACAACAGGTGATCCATTTACTGGTCTGAGCTGGGCAATTCCTTTTAAGTTGAGACCTTATCCCAGTCTGCTTCTGTGTTGGAATTGCTTTTTAATATGCTTTTAAACCTTTTTTTTAAACAATGTTTTTAAACCTTTTTTTAGAACAAAAATGTCTTCAAAACTTTAAAAAATGTTTTTAAAGTTGTTTTGTTTTAATGTATTTTAATGTCTGTTTTTATGATGTTTTAAAGTGTTTTAGTGGTTTTGTTTGCCGCCCTGGGCTCCTGCTGGGAGTAAGGAGTGGGATATAAATCAAATAATAAATAAATAATCCCCCCTCCCCGGTTCCAAAGGCTGCCTTCACCCAAGACACAAAGAGAGACTTTATTACCACCACCAGCCTCCTAGGAAGAGAGAGGAGCTCGAATCCGGTGGAGGGGAGAGGAGAAGAAGGGAAAGCATACCTCCAACTTGCTGGGCAGGCCAGAGGAGGAGGAAAGTGGGTGGAAGCTGCAGACACTTTAAAGCAAAAGTTGCTGCTACTGCTGCTGCTTTGCTCTGGAGGTGACTCCCCCATCCCTGGTTGCTTGGTTGGGGGCTGTGGTCTGCCAAGGCACGGAGCTCAGTGTGCACATGTGCGTGCACGCACACACACACACACACACACACAGAGGGAAGGATGTTTACTCTCTCCAGAGTATTGCTAAAGCTAAGGGAGAAGGGGATGGTTTTTTTGTTTTGTCAGTTTCATTGTTTCTTATCAACTGAGTGACACGAAACTGATTAGAGGCAAACAGAACTCCTATGCGCTTTCAGCATTATCAGCTAATTCGGTTGATACAGACTGAAAGGCACAGTAGCTCCTTCTCTGCAACTCAGTGCCCTCCCAGCGAATCCAGGCCACCTAACGGGTTAAGTGGGCGCCGGGTAGCAGGGCTGTAATCTGGGTAAAAGCCGGCTAATCGGGCAATATGGCAACCCTATGTATACAACAAGCAGAATGTAGGAGCTATGTTGAAAAGTAGCAGCTGTTAATCCTGGAAAGGAAGGGAGGCAGAATCAGGTCAGTTTATGAGCTGGTTCGTGCTTCTACCAAGCTGTATGTAGGAGCGGTGAGGGCGGCGAAAAAACAACATTTCGCTGCCACTAGTCAGTCATCCCTCTCCCGCCCAGCGGAGCTTTTTAGAGTGGTTCGTGGTCTACTCCATCCAGGCCTACAGGACATGGCAGATACATCGGTGGCCCGCTGTAATGAGTTTGCTGAGCACTTCCAGCATAAGATCCTTTGCATTTGCCGGGACCTAGACTCCCATTTAATAGCAGTTAATCCTAATGAGGTGTCCGGAACACAGTCTTGTCATGTTTTGTTAGATGAGTTTCAGTTGGTTCAGTTCGAGGATGTGGACAAGGTGCTTGGACAGGTACGTGCAACCACTTCGGTACTGGATCCTTGCCCCTCTTGGCTAATAAAAACTAGCAGGGAGGGAACAGCTGGTTGGGCCAAGGAAGTGATTAATGCCTCTTTGCGAGAGGGAGTGGTCCCTGGCTGTCTGAAAGAGGCGGCGGTGAGACCACTTCTGAAAAAACCTTCCTTGGACCCTGAGGCTTTCAACAGCTATCGACCAGTGGCGAATGTTCCATTCCTGGGCAAGATCTTGGAACGAGTGGTTGCTGACCAGCTCCAGGCGCTATTGGACAAGACCGATTATCTAGATCCATTTCAATCGGGTTTCAGGCCCGGTTTTGGCACTGAGACGGCCTTGGTAGCCCTGTTTGATGACCTATGTCGGGAGAGAGACAGAGGGAGTGTAACTCTGTTGATTCTCCTTGACCTCTCAGCGGCTTTCGATACCATCGACCATGGTATCCTTCTGGAGAGGCTTGTGGAGTTGGGAGTTGGAGGCACTGCTTGGCAGTGGTTCCGCTCCTACTTAGCGGGCCGTCTCCAGAAGATAGTGCTTGGGGAACACTGCTCGACACCGTGGGCTCTCTAATGTGGGGTCCCGCAGGGTTCGGTTTTGTCTCCCATGCTTTTTAACATCTATATGAAGCCGTTGGGCGCGGTCATTAGGAGCTTTGGAGTGCGTTGTCATCAGTATGCTGATGACATGCAGCTCTACTTCTCCTTTTCTTCTCCTTCAGGTGAGTCCGTCGATGTGCTCAACCGTTGCCTGGCCGTGACAATGGACTGGATGAGAACTAACAAACTGAGACTCAATCCTGATAAGACTGAGATGCTGTTGGTGGATGGTTTCTCTGATCGGATGGTGGATATATACCCTGTCCTGGATGGGGTTACACTCCCCCTAAAGGAGCAGGTTCGTAGTCTGGGAGTCATTTTAGACTCTTCCCTCTCACTTGAGGCTCATGTAGCCTCGGTGGCCCGGAATGTGTTCTACCAACTTCGGTTGGTAGCCCAGCTACGTCCCTATCTGAGTAAGGAGGACCTCACATCAGTGGTACATGCTCTGGTAACCTCGCATCTGGACTACTGCAACGCGCTTTACGTAGAGCTACCTTTGAAGACGGTTCGGAAGCTACAGCTAGTGCAAAATGCGGTGGCCAGACTGCTAACAAGAACCAAGCGGTCGGAGCATATAACACCTGTTCTGGCTCGCCTGCACTGGCTTCCAATATGCTTCTGGGCCAGATTCAAAGTGTTGGTACTAACCTATAAAGCCTTATACGGCGCGGGACCATGATACCTGTTGGAACGCCTCTCCCGATATGCACCGGCCCGTACACTACGGTCTACTACGAAGGCCCTCCTCCAGGTCCCGACTCATAGGGAGGCCCGGAGAGTGGTGACAAGATCTAGGGCCTTCTCAGTGGTGACCCCCGAACTATGGAATAGTCTCCCCGAGGAGGTGCGCTTGGCGCCGACATTATCATCTTTTCGGCGCCAAGTTAAAACCTTCCTCTTCTCTGAGGCATTTTAATTTAAGTCGACTTAATTTTAAACTGTTGTATCTGATTTTAGAGTGTACAGTTTTTATATACTTTGTTCTATTAGATTGTGTAATTTTACTGTATTTTTTTGATGTTCACCGCCCAGAGAGCTATTGCTAGTCGGGCGCTATATAAGTTTAATTAATAAAATAAAATAAATAAATAGTTTAAATTTTTAACGGGCACTGGAAGGAAAGAATGAGCCAGGCTGGAGCAAATGAGAAGACAATTAGAAGTGGACCAAGAACAATGGAGCAGGAACTGAGAACATACTGTTAGGGTTGTAGCTGATGCTGCCCAAGAGGAAGGCAGCTCACACAACAGATCTTTTTCTTCCTCTTTTCCCTGCAGCCCCGTGCTCCCCCCCCAAATAAATCTCTTCAGAGGATAGTGGGACCTACTAAACATGATGGGCTGAGATATCCAGGGCTTCAGTGGGATTGACTGAAATCTGGTGGAAGAATCTTGTGCCAGTGGAGCACAAGATACCCCTACCCAATTTTGGACAGTTCATCCCTCTTACTATGTAGCCCAGTAACAAACACCCACAATGTTTGGTAGGGGGCTACAAGGGGAGAGGGGAAGGGAAATATATTTTGTGGGGGCTTGGCTTCTGTTTAGGCAGGATAGAACCCTCAACATCTTGCTCAGGCAAGAGCTAGAAGGTGGCCTAGAATTACATGTAGGTATCTGGGTTAGCCAGAGTCACTGAACAACGGTGAAGGAAGTGCAGCTCAATGGAAGGGAACAAACAAGACAGATCATTCAGCAGGCCTTCCTGTGTGCTAAGAATGTGATGGAGTGGCATAGTAGATGGACACCAACATCAAAACACCACCGACACCATGACAGTGCCCCGAGTCCTAGTCCCAGCAGATTAAATAGCTCCAGGTGACTCTGAGTCAAGCCATTGGTTACATGGGGTGCCAGAAAAACAAAACACACACACACATACAACTCAGACATTCTGCATTGTGAAAATAAAGCATCCTCAGTGGAATTGAGCAGAGACTGGAAAATGGATTTCCATTTGTTCTTATTAATCTGTGTTTCGTACTCTGGCAGACTTTAAATTAATGTGAGCATTTGAACAGATGGCCATGCTTTAGAAATAGGAAGGTGTTGACAATTGATGAATGTTATATGTCTTTTGCGTACCAGTCTGTTGTTCTCCAACAGCTGCCTTTTTATGTTGACTAGAAACTAATTTAAGGGGAAATAAGTGTGAAATTGCTCCAGGTCATATAGCCTTTGATTTTTCTGATACTGTATGCTTTTACTGAACAATGGCATATTTCTCTGACTCCTGGGTATGGGAGAGCCAGGACTGCAAGGAAAATGTCAGAGGATATTATTTAATTTTGCTTTTGTCATTCTGATTTGTTACTAGACCAGGCAGTCAAAGGTATGCCAGATGGAAAAAAATAAATAAAGTACATCTTTATGAAATGTCAGTTGGGGGATATTGGAAAAGGCCTAGCTATTCTAATCCTTTGCTTTCCCACCCCTTCCTTAGCAACCATTTTTCCAGAGTCTCTTAGAAGTATATATAAGGATTGAGTTTAATTCCCCACACTTGTTGTTTCTGTGGTGTGACTCAGCACATTTCTCTTTGTTGTGAGGCTAAGTGAAGGAAAACTAAAGATAATACCCGTACGGAAAATGCCAGTGGAATTTCATGGTGCATATTTCTTTTTGTTAAAAAGTTAAAGCTGCCTATCAAATGCAGTTATGGGTTATCTTTCTCTGCTTCAGAACTATCTAGACACATGATGCTCAAATTTTATTTATTATTTATTTTTATTTATTAAATTTATATACCGCCCGACTAGTGGGAGGTGTGTCTGTCTCCCTAGGGAGACATGAACTACTAGACTGGGACCATGAGCTTCTTCCTTTATACCACTTCATCTCAATTTTTTTCTGTATTCTTAGAGCAGCCCTATATATTACTTTTACCACAAAGTTCAGCATCCTCTTGGTGACCTTCCTGCACACACCAGCCATACTGTGAACCCAAACGCTCTGCATGAATGAAATTGTTGGTGGTCACCATTGGAGTGGATCAGGGACAGGCCTTGTAAGTGATGGCCCCAGGTCATTTGGTAATTATGCTGCTTAATGGAAGTAGCTGTTCGGTATGAAAAAAAATACACACAGAAATAGGAACTAATTTGGTTGGTCCTATTTCTTAGCAGAGTTGTAAAAATACAAGCAGCAGAATGAGAATATAAACCAGCCCCACCTTTCTCTATATAAATAACAACAGACACAATCTTCTTAGATAAAAGAAAAGAATATTTACTTACGACCTTTCATATGTTAGGAACATAGGCTCTATAGCTTAGATGAAAAAAAATAGACTCAGTCCATCTTGGTCTTTAGTAATGGATGCTCTCAGAGAGAGCATCTTGCCATGGGGCCTCTCTCAAAGGTAGGAAGATCAGCAAATGAGATTATTTAAACATCCCCCAGGACAAAGGAGGAGGAAGTCAGGTAACTAAACCCCACCCGTTAGGAAGTTACGTCATGGTAAACAGGTACATGGGATATTTCCCAAATATCCCTTAAAGTGACCATGCAATATTTGCCTATTCCAACAGTAGCAAAGTTGACACAGCTGCATAGTCCACTTGTGTCTGAAGCAAAGTGTAGAATGCCATTTTGCTTCCTTTAATGTGACATGAGTATAATTTTTATTTTTAAAAAAATATTTGTTACCCCACTCTCCAGCCAAAAGGCTCCCAGTTCAATTAAAACAAGACAGTCTCTGCCCTTCGGCTTACAATCTAAAAGACACGACACAAAAAGGGATGGGGAGGGAAGGCACCAGTTCTTATGGTTACACAGAAGGTATTCTTGAAATGACCTGCTGGAATAGAAACTGTTCAGGGCCAAGAGGAGCCGATGCAGTTGGTTTTTCAGCGTAGCTGATGCTACAGAATGGACCTCATGGTTAATGAGCAGAGAGCTTAATCATGAGTCTGACTTTGGACAATTTACTAAGCCAGGCCTTGACTTACCTCAGCATGGCACAGAAGTAAAAAAATACCCGGGAGGAGCACAGTGGCTGCAGGCTTCTCTCCGAGAGCCCAGATAGTCTTGGTAAGCCGTAGTTTGGCTAACTGTGAAGTCCGAACGAGAAGCAATCATTCATTTCAATGGCAACAATTCAGGAAATCTTAGGGAAATTATCCCAATGGGATTGTAGTTGTATTGGTTATGAATGTGGATTGACAATCCATCAAATTTATTTATTTATTTATTTATTCGACTTATTAGTCGCTTATCTGGCTGAATTGTCAGCCACTCTAAGCGACGTACAAAGCAGAGCATGCAAACATCAAAACATTAAGAGACTAACAATAAAAACTAACAATAACGGAAAAGCTAAAAAAACAGGAACAGCAAACCAAAAACATTCATCTTCCTGGTAAAGGACAGTCCCCAAACAAATGTCACTAAAAGCAGGGGTGGGGGGCAAGGCAGGTGGAAATGCTTGCCCCTTGATGGTCCCAGCACAGTAAAATAATTGTATCAAATTAGATATGACTGTACAAATCCCAACACTTCTGCTTACCTTTAAAATCCTTTAAGCTACCTGGAAGACCAACCTAGTCACTCAGGGGCCCCTACTTGTGAGCCAGGAGCATGCGCATTGGCTTTCTTTGCACACAACACATGGTGATTGAAAGAGTAAGGTGTGTCATCAGGGGTATAGGTAAATACATGTGAGTAATTCATGAGTAGGGCTTAGGTGTTGCTGCTGGAATTGGATAATGAAGCAAAAATGGGAAAATAGTCATGAGAATTTTGGTTAAATATGGGGCCTTTCCAGAATCCATTCACAGTATAAATCCAAAGCAGAGAAATAAACAAACCTTCAGTAGCACATTCCAGCAAGTAAAGTGTGATGTCCTGGTTTATCATTCCCAGCTAAAACAAAATTGATAGCTCCTGATTAGAAGGAAAAAGAGCAGACATGTTTTGTGGACATCTGGGGCTTTTGGAGGTAGTTTTAAACTATCTCCAAAGAGAATACAATGGGCCTCATAACTGGAGAATGAGAATAACTCACACAGAATCACAAATATGTTTTCTTCCATTTCTCCCCCCCCCCTTACTTTCTCTTCCACTCTGGAGAGAGGGTTGGGGAACGTTGGTGGCTGGGGAAGATTGGTGGTGTGACTCTCTGTGCATTAGGAAACACTAAGACTGAAAGCTTCTGAACGTTTGAAAAACAGTTTAGTAAAAGGGCAATTCCATGAAAATGTCAGCCTTATTTGTACCTTACCATCAATGCAGGGCATTTTACAGAGTTTTACAAAAAGAGACAGGCCCCTGTCTGCAAGAAGCTTACAACCTGAAGAGATAAAGGGTGGGTGGAAATATGTTATTGCTTTTAGAAGATAGATATGTTTTTATTTATTTATTATATTTGAATCCCACCCTTCCTCCCAGGAATTAGTATACTTAGTAATTAGATACCCTTTAACGTTAATTATCAGTAAACATCAACCTTAGTGTGGTTTAGAAAAGTGTAGTATTGATATTTCTCTACTAGCCCTCCATCCCCTTTCTTGAAGCTTGTAGAAGCTTCCCCTAGCTTCCCCTAAGATGTATCAAGGACGGGAGCCCAGTTTGCTTGGCTCTCCCTAGCTAGGCTGAATACTAGGTGTGGTCATCTAGAGATACAAAAATTCTCCCCAGGAGCTGAAGCTCACTTGCCCTCCTCAGATAACAGATAAACACCACAAATACAGGGAATAATGCTCCGATGGGAAATCTGATTTTCCTGAAAGAAAGCACAGAAGCAGAAGCATCCACTGAAGGGCTTGTGTCAGTTGGCAACCTTGTTATTGTTGAGTTTGAGGTGGGGAAATTGAAAAGAAGATTTGTTGGAAAAAATCAGTTGTGAAAATTTGTTTGATGATCTTTCTTAAAAAGTCCCTTAAGTTTTCTCAAAAAAGGGGACTTCCGTGAAATTTGTCTTCCCTGCAAATTATAAATGTTGGGTTGAAAAGAAATCATTAAGTTGTTTCAAAGCCAAGTGTAAATTCCTGCGGGCATTGCAACTTCTCACATGGACTTTATGCTGACCTGCAATTTTTGAATATATAGTAAAATGTCATGTGCAGAAAGTCTTGCTTTGGAGGCTTATTTGTGGGTGTCTGGCAATAATTTGTCATACGTTATATTGGTCACGTTATGTTGGTAACAAGTCATTTGCCAGAAAACCTTTTCTCCACAGTTTCCAGTAAATATTAGCATACATTTGACACTTGCCCACATTGGCTCTTTATATATATTGCTGCAGATGTTTTTTTTTTAATTATTCATACTTTTAGAAAATACAATTATCCAAGTTACAGATAAATTCTTCAGTTTGCAAAACTGTTATATTGGTCATATATTTTAAAACACAATAAAAAGAAAGCATTTAAACTACCTGTGGCATCTTTCTTGATCTATTTTTGTAGGGAAGATCAATCATGTTAATTGGAGTTCAAATAACATAAGCTTAAGTATAAAATATTATGTAGGAAGCTTAGAAATGTTACATTGATCACTATGGAATCACCCCAAAATAAAACAAAACAAATTCGGCACAATCGATTAGACAGTTGGGAATAGTCTTATCACGTAGAAAAAATTAGATAATGCATTGAGTAGTGTATTATTCATGTGATTGGTTGCCCTGGTTGTATATGCAAATATATTGTACTATATTTATTTATTTATTATTTGATTTATATCCCGCCCTTCCTTCCAGCAGGAGCCCATTGTAACGTTTTTGATATATTGTGTCATGTTAAATATTATTATTGTTCAGTAAAAGCCATGGAAAGCACAATAAAATTTTAGTTAAGATTATTGGTACTGATGTTGGGAACTTCCTCATGCATCCTTACGCAGGGATTTACTGGCTGGTCAAACCGCAGCTTGGGAGAGGAGGGTGCTTTCCTAAACAGGGCAGGGGTGTAAGTACCTTACTAACAGAGGAGGAAGTTACTATTTGAGGAGTTTAATACTTACCTGCCTTCCTCTAAAATATAGACCCAAAATGTGTCCATTCATTGTTAACGAGACTAATGACTCGCTTGTACAGGTGCCATAGCCCAATCACAAAACATGAGCATTAACTCCAATCTGTAGCCCAAGCTGATCACCAGATGCAGGGCTGGCACCAGGCATGATGGGGCCCTTGGGCTCCAGCCTTACCCGGGACCACGGCACCCGCACACCCCGTCTACCTCTCCTGTCGCCTTATCTGAATGCCGTATGTGCTGTGTGTGCATGCCTACCATCAAACAAGATGGCAGTGGAGGCTTCCCTAAGGGGTTTATGTCTCTGCTGCCATCTTGGTTGATGGCATGCATGGGCACTATGCTACCTCCACCACTATCTTGGTTGATGATAGGTGTCCGCATGCTGCACACACAGCAACGGGAGAGGTAGGTGGGGCATGAGTGTAGGCTTATTGAAGCCCATGCAGTCTATATAGGGGGGTGCCTTGGAGCTCACTCTCTGTGATCTGCAGCAGGGTTGAGATTTGAATGGGAACATGGAACAGGAGTTCTACCCTTCCACCCTAAGGAGGAGGCCCTCTTGGCCGCAGGGGCCCTTGGCCAGTGCCCAAGCTGGATGCCCTCTGGTGCCGGCCTTGACCAGATGCCAATTTGCAATAAGTTGCTGACTGGCTAGCTGGGCCTGCGTGATGAGGGAGAATTTTTTGAAACTTCCTTTAGTGTTTATTGTTCCATACTGCATTGTATTGCATTTCTTTAAGTTCACTTTCGCACTTAAACACACAAAGCAACTGAAGCTTCAAGTTGCCTCTCTTTTGGTACTTTAGAGATAACTTTTCTAATGCAGCCAGCTTGGCAGCTTCCTAAACTGAGACTTCTCTTCCACTGATGTCATTGACTTTTGTGGGAGGAGAAGCACTTTCTTGAAGAGAAAATATCCCCATTGTTTAGATGCCCCAGAGCTATTGTGGTACTGGTTTTTCAACCCAGCCCTTACATAATGTAGAGTCAGTGCCCAAGAATGTGGGAGGAGAAGAACAAGGCAAGGAGCGTTCTTGAATCCGCTGCAAACTTGGCCAATGTTCTCAAGAATAAAAAGAAAACCCAAATGATGCCACTCATAGATTGTGTTGGCTCAAGTCAAGGAGGAACATTCTTGCCATTGGTGTTTCCTTCAACATCTTCACACCTCAGCCAACCTATGTAAATTCTATTTTACCAACCATGCCAACTGTACAAGAACCAGCTGGAGCATATTATAAGTAATGGTAGCATTTTTATCTAAGCAAATTATAGGTCTTCCTTACTGAAACATCAGGGATTTGGAACCTTAGCTCTTTGTTTCCATAGATTTTAATTACTCCACTGCAAAGAGAGTGGGGGAATATGAGATTGGTTGCTGAGATTTGCATCTTTTGTGTTGAACCTTTGAGTTTCCCCTCCTCTCCAAGACTAGGGATAGCAAAGGAGTCCATTTTAAAGGGGCTTATACAGAGAACTTGCCAGTTCTAACCCAGTTGAACTTTGCTTGTATCAGACTACCTCTTATATCAAGCATCTATTTATGTCCAAGCCACATAAGATGAAAAAACCCTGACAATATGCAAAAAGTATATATATTACATGTATAATGTGTGTGGAATACTTACTATATTTCTGCAGTATAATTTTATTTATATTTAATACCTATGTATTGTTATGCAGTTATATGAACTGTTGTATGTATCTGTTTTATGTGCTGGTTACTTTAGGAAACCTGCAGTGAATATGCATATAATATACATATAATTTACTTATTTATTTATTTATTTATTATTTTATTATTATTCACATTATTCATAATGTGTATAATAATGATATAATATGCAAGAATTATTTGGATTTTTAGTGGAACTGGGCTGGGGAAACTTGCTTCTCATCAAGACGGGAATTAGAAAAAAATCTGTGCAGACAGATTTGACATTGAGACGTTCAGGAAATTCTGTCCTTTTCCAAGATCTTGTTCCCTACCTTGTAAGAATTTCAACCAAGTTGGCGAATCAGTCAGAAGGGGTGGTCATCTCACGGAGCCATCTGTGTATATCCACCCAATTGGGACATAAAGTGCCACCCATGGCTCCATGCTTTAGGTAGTACTGCCACCACCCTGATTATAAGCCTCTAAGCTAGTAGGTTGCAGGGGCATCCACAGCCTTCAGAGCCTTATCCTGAGAATTAATAAACTGCCAGCAGACTCTTGCAAGTTGCTGTTGGACTTCAGAGGTAGTCTTTCCTTCCTCTCACTCCCTAGCTTGTGAGACAGAAACTGTCATGATCTAACCGGCCAGCCACCAGTATTCCAAATAACAAGAGAAGTACTGATTAAAGGTAAGCAGAGTACAAAGTAGATTAAAATACAAAGGTGGCATCTAGCTATCTTACTGCTTATTTATTTATTTATTTATTTATTAAATTTATATACCGCCCCATAGCCGAAGCTCTCTGGGCGGTTCACAACAAACAAAACCAGTGGCATACAATTAAAAACCACATATCATCAATTAAAATAAATTAATTATACAGAAGTTAAGACAAAATTAAACACATGTTGAATATATATTAAATAGTAAAATGCAGGAATGTTAGAATGCTAAATGCTAAAAATGCTAAAAGCTAAAATGCTAAAATGCTAAAAAGCCTGGGAGAAGAGGAAGGTTTTTACCTGACGCCGGAAAGATAGTAATGTTGGCGCCAGGCGTATCTCATTAGGAAGAGTATTCCATAATTCGGGGGCCACCACTGAGAAGGCCCTTTTTCTTGTCATCATCTTCCCGGCTTCTCTCTGAGCAGGCACCCGGAGGAGGGCCTTCGATGTTGAGCGTAGTGTACGGGTAGGTTCATACGAGGCGTTCCATCAGGTATTGTGGTCCCATGCCGTGCAAGGCTTTATAGGTTAAAACCAGCAGCAACTGTATCGTCAAATGCCTTCCCTAACAAGCACAAGACAAGTTAGTTCGAAATTTCAAAAGGCAATGAACACGTCTGGTGGTGAAGAAGCGAAAGGATTTATTAAGGCAAGCTTGTTACATGGAACTGTCATTTGCAAGCAGTAAAACACTAAAGTGAAACTAATAGCTAGCAGGTCTCTGCCTCCCCCCTCCTGTCTTATGTTTGCCCTGTGAGCTTGAAACCTTGCAACAGCTTGGTGAGGAAGTTTGGGAGGCATTACGGCTGCTAAGTCTTCTTCTTTGAGGCTCTTATCTTCTTGTTACTTTGAGGCTCTTCCAGCCCCTTAAGGCTCAATGTTATTGCGAGGCTTCTTCCAGCCCCCATCAGGCTTAATCTTGTTGGTATCTGGAGGCTTCTTTAGCCCCCACTAAGGCTTAATCTCCCCAATCTAGGGGCCCCTTATTTATACCTGAAATACCCTCTGGGAGGGGGCACCCTACTCCTATGAGACCATTAGCTTCCCATCATCTAGGTTGCTGGTTTTCCTCTCAGGTGATGTTTGGTGATGTCTCCTGACCCTGTGTGTGTGACCACTTGGTCTGGGACTGCAACTTTTCCCTCCATAGGCATAATTTCCTGTTTTGACTGCTTTGTTTACATAAGAAAAGAGAGAACATTTGTAAGCCAATTACTTGACTGTCCCTTCAAAACCTGGGAAAGCTGTGGGACGAGCTGGATTGTTTTGATTACTTGAACAACTTTCCCAAATAATGTCAGAAGGTCTGTGCTTTAAGCTCTTCAGCTTAAGCACTGCTAAGTTACTGCTTAAGTTACTGCTAAGCAATAACGGTGTGCAGAAGCAATCAGCACCCCAATAATTCAGGGGTATGAGACATAATTCAGGGGTATGAGACATGAATTAAGGGACAGAGACCATGCACATACCATTCTAATCTTCTTCGATTTACATCTAGATTTCTTCCAGATATTGGCCATACAGCAACATATAGAGTCCATGCCTAGAGTACGCACAGTTCTTCAAGATGTTCCAATGAAGATAAAAGTTAATAAACCAGAGGAGGTGTATGGGTATTTAAGCCCATTATCACTTTGCCCAGAGAGAGGAAGAAGTACAACTTGAAAGGTTCTCTTCTTGGGGTCCTGTCAGAGAGATTTAACTAAAAAGAAAACACTGTTGTGTATTGGGTAGGGGGATGCTTGAGATGTGCCTATCCAGTCTTTGAGCAATTGAGTCTTTGGTCAATTCCCCTCACAGAGCTACAATTGCCAGAGTGGTTTAACAGTTAATTCTTCTTCCCAGGGAACTCTGGCAACTGCAGCTCTGTGAGGGGAATAGGGGACTTCTAACAACTCCCAGCACCCTTCACAAATTACACTTGCCAGGATTCTTTGGGGAAAGCCATGACTGTTTAAAGTGGAATAATAGTGGAATAAATGTATGGTATGAATGTGATCTGTATGCATATAATGATTTATTTCTATTTGAGCACTGACCTTGAAAGAAACAGCTTGCTAACATTGTATATTAAATCTTGTTCTGAACACCCCTTAAAGGTTTCCTCAGTGTAACATCTTTTGGCAAAGAAGAGCAATAGAGCAGGGATCCCACTAATTTTTATACTTGCTTGCTTCTTTATCTAATTAGAATGTGTATCTAACCATTGGTCACAGTCATAGAATAATAGCCAGTGGCATGAGCAATCCACTGAACATCTCAACAAATGACAGTC
This sequence comes from Rhineura floridana, assembly GCF_030035675.1. Taxonomy (NCBI): domain Eukaryota; kingdom Metazoa; phylum Chordata; class Lepidosauria; order Squamata; family Rhineuridae; genus Rhineura; species Rhineura floridana. The sequence continues at coordinate 13,228,637 of NC_084481.1, forward strand.
AGTTCCAGTCAGAATTCTTATTGCCATGGCTTTTCTGCCAGTGCTCTCTAGAGAGGGTGCGGCTGCAAGGCTCCATCTTACTATCTTTATACAGTTATCTTCTTTTAGTCACGTTTGCAGTGGCTCTGCAGCTGCAAAATCCCCCCCCCGCTTTGCAACTTTTCTCCATTACCAGTATTCCAAGGCATGAGACCTAAGACTGACACCTTGGGTTGCTAAACGGCCAAAAAAAACCCCACAGCCTGTCCTGTCCCTGTCCCCTTAACAGAAGTTTGCTTTTGAGAAATCAGGAGGTGACTCTTTTCATGGTATGGAGCAGCATCACGCTGCTGTAAAAGCAATGGTGACAGGGGCTGACTTAAAAGCTGGCAGCCTTAATGATACCTGATTGGTTTGTGACTAATGTGCCAGGTTTTCAACACCTAAAGTGGCTGCAAGCCAAACCAATGACACAGTGCCGGTCATTTGAATGAGTCAGGGGTGGGGACCTGGACTTAACAGAGTGCTTCCTCTAGACAAGAACAGAGAAAGGTGTAGGACTGTCTCAGTTAGACTCTGCTGCTAGGGATTGCAGCATTAACATGCCATCCTTCATCTGTGCAATGGGAAATCCCTAGCTGTGTTTAAAAAAAAACACAAGGTGGGAATCCCTTACAGCAAGAGGAAAGCAATTCATACAGCTTCGGAGTCACGGAGCTCACGGAGTTAACCACCTCTGCCAATGCTGTGGTTCCAAACCAAATCCCCCCTCCCCACCCTTTTGCAGGCTGCTATATAGAAATATTTGAAGAGATGGGAGATTTCATCAGGGATCTCCATAGTCTTGTCTAGTTTGGGCCTGAGAACTAGGCCTGCATCTGGGCTTTTGCACAGCTGAGTGATATAAAGAAAGAACTCTGTCAAAGCCTTTTAGCAAATACCTTGATGCAGGAGTGGCCCTGTATGGTTGAGCAACATTGTTGGCTCTTCAACCCTTGCTCAGTTCAAAGCATGGTCCCTGTTAAAACTTACTTGCCGATCAGAGAATTACATTGTCCACCGAGTCATGTAAAAATTCAGCTGATAAGTGCCTTATACCTAAATACTATAAAGTTAAAAACTCTTCTCCAAATAAGTGGGGGAACCAGATGTTAACGTGCTTCTATTAGTCTCTGTTGCCAATTGGACAAGGTGCTGCTGCTTGCCATACCACCTTAGTGCGCCCTGATGCTCCGAATTTGAAATCACCTCTTAGTCTATATCCCAGTTAATGTATTAGACATTTTTGCTTACCTAAGAAAGCATAGAAATCATGTGCTCTAAGAGCTTTTTCATGCTTCTGTATATGTAAAACCAGGAGAAGTATCTCCCATATGTCACTGTAGGAACCAGTGCAGCTATGGCTTCTCCTACTGCTTTCTTCAGTGGGTTTCCTTCCTGACTTCTTCCCCACCTACAGTTGGGTAGAATAGAGCCCTCTTTGCCACATCAGGTGAGGAAGGAGGCCAGTGGCAGAATAGGGCAGGAAGAATCACATCTTCATTGTCTTCTGCAGCTGCATCACTTTTAAAAGGAAATACGTTCTCCAGGTGCAACCCCAATAGCGTCTGTTATGAACCGCCCTGTTCAGATCTTGTAAGTTCAGGTCTGTGACTTCCTTTCTGGAATCAATCCATCTTTTGTCTGTCCTTCCTCTTTTCCACTCCCTTCTGTTTTTCTCAGCATTATTGTCTTTTTTAGTGAATCATGACTTTTCATTCTACACTAGGAAGCTTTAAAATTCATGGAGATGACAGATTTCACTCATATGTGTGGTTGGTGTGAAAAGATACATACACTGTCTGAATATGCCAAGTATGTGCTTGTGTATGTAAGTTAATTAACATGAGATGGTTATATTTTTAAAAACCCTTTTTAGGTGTTAGTTTTTAGGCAACAAAGCCTCAGTTACAAAAAGGAGCAACAAAGCTGCTAAACACTCCACCCCAAAATAAAACATGTTCACAGCTACATAAGTGATAAAAAGAGGATCCCAGAATGGACCTCTGAACTTGCCCTTCACTCCCAGTGTCCTGGCAAAGTAAAGAAAATACCTTTCTGAAGCCAGTAGGTAGGAACAGTCCAGTTTTAATGAACAGTATAGAAGGGAAGAAAAGACCCATCACCAACCAAGAATCAAGACCTGTAAGGAAATGAGGATTCCTCTAAGTGCGAAAAATCATAACTGCATATTTACGAATGATACTCTTAATTTCAATGAGAAAATGTAGCCCATGTTTGCTAGATAGTGCTGGAGGACATTCCTCAGTAGGGATGACTCCTCCTACTGGTCGTGACAGGCAGGGTCTCTAAGCTTCTTGGTATCCTCTCCTGGAGGAGGAGGAGTCCCTCTCTCCAGACCGGCCCTGCCTGCGGTCAGTGAAGGTCGGGTGTTATTCTCTCCTCTCTAATCTCAGAGCTTCTGCCTTTTGTTTTCTGCTTCTCCCTCTTAGCGTCTTTTCCTATGCTAATCTTCTCCTCTCCTTACGTTTGTTTTACTTACTCCCTGCCAGTTTCCCTCCCCTTCCCTGCCTTCACTCCATGGGTCTGGGGCTTGTGAAGTTAGGCTGAACCCAGCTGGGTTCACAGGCGTTGGAACGGAGGCTGAAGAAGGGTGGAGCGCGGCTAGCTGCAGCGTACCAGCAGTAACAGCCCAGACGGGAGACTCTCCCCTCGCTCCGCGGAGCCGCGTTTCTGCAACGCTCGCGTTTAGCGGGATCGCGGCTCCTGGCTCCCCCCCATCACCAAAGGCTTGCCTCGTCATCCGAGAATGTCTCAGCAGGGGGTTGAGCAGCGCCCGCTAACACGGCTTGCCTGTGAAGCGACTTCCCACACTTTTCCCTCAGTGTCAGGGAGTCAAGGCTGCCATATTATGGCCTCACCCGCTTCCTCCCCACCTTCCCACCAAGAGCCCTGCCACATGGGGGAGGCAAGGGACCCCTAGAGGAGCTACTCCAACCAGTCTTCTCTCCATCTCAGAGCATAGACAACAGGAGGATAAATCTCCTAAACGAAGGTATGGATGTTTCCACCACCCCCCACTCTGTTTCCCAAGTTTATGAACTGGGTTAAGGAGTTCATTGCTTCTGAAATCAGTGGCTCTCTCTGACACGCACTTAAATGTAAGAAGTGCAGACATTCGAGGAAGTGTTCCCACAGGGGAAAGCGGAGGCGCTTATCGTCCTCCACAGACTCCAGCAGGGAGGACAGGCATGGCAGCTCACCTTTGAGAGACAGCCATTCCAGGTCCTCTTCCCTTTCCAATCAAGCCGTGAGGCGGGGGGCTTGCCCCCACCCACCTCCCTTTTACATAGTGAGCTGGCTAAGGATGCACCAAGGGGTGACAAGGAGCCTCCTGGTCATAGTGCGTTGGGGGGGTAGCAAGGTGATCCTCCTAACAGGCTCATGCAGGTTCCTCATCCTCTATGGCTCAGGCTCGGCAGGCGCAGGCACAGTCACCCAGGCAGGCCCCTATCCAACAGGCGGTGCTGCCAGATTCCGAAGACCTACTTGAGCAGGACAGGGAAGAGGGGGAGCTTTCTGGTGAGGAAATAGATGTCACCCAGACGCAACCCAGACTCTTTGCTCCAGAGGTTTTTCAGCCGCTCCTTTCCAAGGCCCGTAGAGTGCTGCAACTGCCAGAGACTGAGGTGGGAGGCGATGCACCCACTCAGTCAGCCTCGGCAGGTGCAAAAAAGGCCTTCCCCTCCATGGACACTAAGCAGGCTTCAGTTCCCTTTCCCCAGGCATTTGATGACGTGTGGGATGCTGAATGGTCATCACCATGCAAACCAAAGCCACCTGCCAAGTGGGGAAAGAAACATTACGTCTTTGCCGACAGGATCATGACAAGACTGCGTTTTCCCACAGTGGACCCGCCTATTGCTGCACTTGCTAGCTCTGCAGTGATCCCAACAGAAGGGGAGGGGGGGCCTAAGGACCAGTGTGACAAGAGAGTCGAAGGGGCTCTTCGCAGGAGCTTTGAAGCAGATGCAGTCAGCTTCAGAGCTGCAACCACTTCCTCAGTTTTCTCCAGAGCGGTTTTTATGCGGGCCGAAGAGTTTGGGGCATGGGACAATGTCCCAAAATTTGTAAAGGATGGGTTAAAGAAAATGGCGTATGCCTCGGCCCTGTCAGCTGACGCATCCATGGATGCCCTACAATCAAAATGCTCAGGGAGACCTTGAGATGAGATATGAAATTGAGGAAGCATCCAAACTAGGAAATGTGGTAGTAATGGGTGACTTCAACTACCCGGACATAGACTGGCTGCATATGTGTTCCAGTCATGACAAAGAAGCAAAGTTTCTAGATATTCTAAATGACTATTCCCTAGATCAGTTGGTCATGGAACCGACCAGAGGGACGGCAACCCTGGACTTAATCCTCAGTGGGGACCGGGACCTGGTGCAAGATGTAAGTGTTGTTGAACCGATTGGGAGCAGTGACCACAGTGCTATTAAATTAAACATACATGTAACTGGCCAATTGCCAAGAAAATCCAACACGGTCACATTTGACTTCAAAAGAGGAAACTTCACAAAAATGAGGGGATTGGTAAAAAGAAAGCTGAAAAACAAAGTCCAGAGAGTCACATCACTCGAAAATGCTTGGAAGTTGTTTAAAAACACTATATTAGAAGCTCAACTGGAGTGCATACCACAGATCAGAAAAGGTACCGCCAGGGCCAAGAAGATGCCAGCATGGTTAACGAGCAAAGTCAAGGAAGCTCTTAGAGGCAAAAAGTCTTCTTTCAGAAAATGGAAGTCTTGTCCGAATGAAGAAAATAAAAAAGAACACAAACTCTGGCAAAAGAAATGCAAGAAGACAATAAGGGATGCTAAAAAAGAATTTGAGGAGCACATTGCTAAGAACATAAAAACCAACAACAAAAAATTCTATAAATACATTCAAAGCAGGAGACCATCTAGGGAGACAATTGGACCCTTGGATGATAAGGGAGTCAAAGGTGCACTAAAGAACGATAAGGAGATTGCAGAGAAGCTAAATGAATTCTTTGCATCTGTCTTCACAGTGGAAGATATAGGGCAGATCCCTGAACCTGAACTAACATTTGCAGGAAGGGATTCTGAGGAACTAAGACAAATAGTGGTAACGAGAGAGGAAGTTCTAAGCTTAATGGACAATATAAAAACTGACAAATCACCAGGCCCGGATGGCATCCACCCGAGAGTTCTCAAAGAACTCAAATGTGAAATTGCTGATCTGCTAACTAAAATATGTAACTTGTCCCTCGGGTCCTCCTCCGTGCCTGAGGACTGGAAAGTGGCAAATGTAACGCCAATCTTCAAAAAGGGATCCAGAGGGGATCCCGGAAATTACAGGCCAGTTAGCTTAACTTCTGTCCCTGGAAAACTGGTAAAAAGTATGATTAAAGCTAGATTAACTAAGCACATAGAAGAACAAGCCTTGCTGAAGCAGAGCCAGCATGGCTTCTGCAAGGGAAAGTCCTGTCTCAGTAACCTATTAGAATTCTTTGAGAGTGTCAACAAGCATATAGATAGAGGTGATCCAGTGGACATAGTGTACTTAGACTTTCAAAAAGTGTTTGACAAGGTACCTCACCAAAGGCTTCTGAGGAAGCTTAGCAGTCATGGAATAAGAGGAGAGGTCCTCTTGTGGATAAGGAATTGGTTAAGAAGCAGAAAGCAGAGAGTAGGAATAAATGGACAGTTCTCCCAATGGAGGGCTGTAGAAAGTGGAGTCCCTCAAGGATCGGTATTGGGACCTGTACTTTTCAACTTGTTCACTAATGACCTAGAATTAGGAGTGAGCAGTGAAGTGGCCAAGTTTGCTGACGACACTAAATTGTTCAGGGTTGTTAAAACAAAAAGGGATTGCGAAGAGCTGCAAAAAGATCTCTCCAAACTGAGTGAATGGGCGGAAAAATGGCAAATGCAATTCAATATAAACAAGTGTAAAATTATGCATATTGGAGCAAAAAATCTGAATTTCACATATACGCTCATGGGGTCTGAACTGGCGGTGACCGACCAGGAGAGAGACCTCGGGGTTGTGGTGGACAGCACGATGAAAATGTCGACCCAGTGTGCGGCAGCTGTGAAAAAGGCAAATTCCATGCTAGCAATAATTAGGAAAGGTATTGAAAATAAAACAGCCGATATCATAATGCCGTTGTATAAATCTATGGTGCGGCCGCATTTGGAATACTGTGTACAGTTCTGGTCACCTCATCTCAGAAAGGATATTATAGAGTTGGAAAAGGTTCAGAAGAGGGCAACCATAATGATCAAGGGGATGGAGCGACTCCCTTACGAGGAAAGGTTGCAGCATTTGGGGCTTTTTAGTTTAGAGAAAAGGCAGGTCAGAGGAGACATGATAGAAGTGTATAAAATTATGCATGGCACTGAGAAAGTGGATAGAGAAAAGTTCTTCTCCCTCTCTCATAATACTAGAACTCGTGGACATTCAAAGAAGCTGAATGTTGGAAGATTCAGGACAGACAAAAGGAAGTACTTCTTTACTCAGCGCATAGTTAAACTATGGAATTTGCTCCCACAAGATGCAGTAATGGCCACCAGCTTGGATGGCTTTAAAAGAAGATTAGACAAATTCATGGAGGACAGGGCTATCAATGGCTACTAGCCGTGATGGCTGTGCTCTGCCACCCTAGTCAGAGGCAGCATGCTTCTGAAAACCAGTTGCCGGAAGCATCAGGAGGGGAGAGTGTTCTTGCACTCGGGTCCTGCTTGCGGGCTTCCCCCAGGGACCTGGTTGGCCACTGTGAGAACAGGATGCTGGACTAGATGGGCCACTGGCCTGATCCAGCAGGCTCTTCTTATGTTCTTATGTTCTTAATTTGCGGTGCGGTCTATGGCTGCCTCCATTGTGGCACGGCGTAACATTTGGCTCAGGCAGTGGGCAGTGGACACAGGGTCACAGACCCACCTCACTGCCCTACCTTTTTCAGGTTGTAAGCTATTCGGGGAGCCTCTAGAGGCTCACCTGGTGGAAACTAGGGACAAGAAGAAAGCACTCCCTATGGCCAGAAGAGAGGAAAGGAAGGGCAGGCAGAACCAGTTTTTTCGTTCCTCAAAACAGCTCTCTAGATTTCGCAGTCAGCCTTCCAACAGGCCTCTCTGGGGCAGACAAGACAGAGGGGGTGGACACGCTTCCTCCACTAAATTGGGAGGCACCTCATTCTCCTCAGGGAGGAACCAAAAGGGCCCCTCCTCCTGACTGGCGGTTCCCAGAGGGCTCTTGCAGAGTGGGAGGAAGGCTTCTAGAGTTTGCCTCCCGCTGGAGAGGCATCACCTCAGACAAATGAGTGCTGGACACGGTGTCCATGGGATATGCCATAGAGTTTGTTCACATTCCATTCAACCGGTTTCAACCCACCCCAAGGTCTCGAAGGCTGGAGAAGCACCTGCGCTACCTGGAAGCTATTCAGCACCTGCTGAACATCCGGGCAATAGAGCCAGTAGTTCCCTCAGAGAGGAAATCAGGGGTATATTCATTTTTTTTCTTAGTCGACAAAAAGAATGGCAGTACAAGGGCTATTTTGGACCTCAAATGGATCAGCAGGTGGGTGGCCAGGAAACACTTCAAAATGGAAACCCTTCGTTCCATAACTGCAGCTCTAAGAAAAGGGGATTGGCTGACCTCTGTGGACCTCTCCGAGGCATATCCACACATTCCAATCTGCAGACAGCACAGACGCTTTCTCCAGTTTTCATACGACAACAGACACTTCCAGTCCAGGGCCTTGCCATTTGGTCTTTCCTCAGCACCGAGGGTTTTCACCAAGGTGTTGGTTGTTCTGGTGGCACATCTCAGAACAATGGGGATATGCGTGCATCCCTATCTGGATGACATCTTGGTGAGAGCACCATCCAGGGACCAGTCACACACAGATACCCATCTCACTGTAGCATGGCTCCAAGGGCTGGGATTCATAGTGAACTTGGAGAAGAGCATGCTGACCCCATCCCAATCTATTCCGCACTTGGGGGTGGTCCTGGACATGCAACTTTTCTGCATGAGGCTCACCGAAGAAAGGGCCTTGAAATTTCAGCTGTTGCTTCCGGAAGCAGTCGCTTCACCAGCATTGGACCTGATGAGGCTAGCTTGGCTTTTGGGGTCCATGGTGTTGGCATACGACCTAGTTCAGTGGGCCCAATTTCACTCAAGAACTCTACAATGGATCCTTCTGCCCTACCAGGAGGCAATTCTCCTACAACACAGACGCTCGGTCTCCGTTCCTCCGACAATAAGAACAGAACTCTGGTGGTGGCTGGAGCCTCAGAGGTTGGCCCACGGAGTCAACCTGAAAGATCCTCCACGCATAATCATGACCTCAGACACGAGCTTGTATGGATGGGGGGCTCACCTGGACCACAATGTAGCCCAGGGTACATGGTCTGCAATGGAGGTGGAGCTCAATATAAATATATTGGAGTTACGGGCCATCAGACTGGGCCTACAGGCCTTTGTTCCAGAGATCAAGGGGAAGCATCTCCTCATACGCACCAACAACTCATCTGTGAAAGCTTATGTCAACAGACAAGGGGGCAAGAGATCGAAGGGCCTAATGCTCGAGGCGGAGTGTCTGTTCAAATGGGCAGAGTGGTATCTTGCCTCTCTGCAGGCCGAACACCTGGCGGGCACAAACAACTTTGTAGCCGACTGGCTCAGCAGGACAGCCATCAAGGAAGCGGAATGGCAACTGAACCCAGCAGTTTTCCAACAGGTGGTGCGCAGGTGGGGAGAACCGGTAGTGGATCTCTTTGCCACACCCGCAAACACACAGCTAGACAGGTTCTTCACAAGAAATCTGTCACCAGGCTCAGGGCACAAACGCACTAGTCACACAGTGGCCACAAGGTCTCCTGTATGCCTTTCCTCCATTTGGGCTAATACAACGCATGATCCAGTGGGTTCAGACATTGAAGGCGGAAATTATTCTAGTGACACCCTATTGGCCTTGACGTCCCTGGTTTCCGGACCTACTGAACATGTCAGTCGAGACGCCCTGGCAGGTACCCTTTCGAACGGATCTTCTTATTCAGGGACCAGTCTGCCATCCTCGACCAGAGCTGTTCCGGCTAACAGCTTGGAGACTGAGCGGTTGTGGTTGAGTGGTAAGGGCTTTAAGGGGAAAGTGCTTGACACGCTACTGGCCTCGCGTAAACAGTCCACGAGTAGGGTTTACTCGTCCACGTGGGAGGTTTTCTTGTCCTGGTGCTCTGCAAACATGGTGGAACCTTGGTCTCGAGATGTCAGGGGTCCCCTAGGGTTCCTCCAGTCGGGCCTAGATAAGGGTCTCAGCGCAGCCACAATCAAGAGACAAGCAGCAGCTCTTAGTAGCATTTTGTTATGCCTGCCCCCCCCGCTTTCCTCCAACCCATTCCTTAAACTTTTTTAAGAGGGGTGACTCTGGTTTCCCCACCAATGATTCACAGGTTTCCAAACTGGAACCTTACCTGGGTGCTGACGGCGTTAACAGGCCCGCCATTTGAACCAATGGCTACCTGCCCCCTGAACCTCTTGACATTCAAAACAGTTTTTCTGGTTTCCATTACATCGACACGGAGAGTTTCCGAGTTGGGGGCATTACCTTCGGACCCTCAACTGTGCGTGTTCCACCAGGACAAGGTTGTCCTCCAACCAGACCCGGCATTCCTACCTAAAATCAATTCTGTTTTCCATAGGTCACAGGAAGTGGTTCATGTGATGCCCTTCCCTGGCTCTCCCTGTCAGGTTCCTACCTGCTTGTGGCTACTACCTTTCACTAGGCACCACCAGGGACTCCACCAGTCCGGACTGTCCTTTTTTATGGTTTCTCACTCCGCTCTAGCACAGATCTCACTAGATCCCTCTGCTAGGCAGCACCACCAGTCACGTCCTGTAACCAATATTCCCAGAGACTTTGCCTGAGTCTCTCTCTATCTGGTTACTTTTGTGACTACGTGCGTATGCTGTTCCCAACCCCTTGGTATCTATATAGATTACACATATAACTCTGGGTTGCTCTGGATACTTGTAATGTTATTATTCTTCTCTTCACCGCTGCCACCATTCGTTACTGTTTCCCTTCAGCCTTGGTAATTACCTTGCCCTCCCTTCTGGTCTGTGAAAACCCCAGCCAAGGATCAGGCCTTCGGTAAACCAAAATAGTATTTATTAAATATCAGAAATAACAAGGTTACTTTTATAATGGTACATAAGCATATGGTTTCATCTATTCCTGTGATACTTGTCTTATTATTAACTAGAACTCCAATTCCCTCTCTCTCCACACTCTCCTAACATCCACTACCAAACACCTTCTTCCTCTCACATCCACCAACTCTCTTCCACACTAACATCCACCCAGATTCAACTGTCGTTCTTCCATTTATACTCCCAGCCATTCAAACGCTCAGCCAATCATCCAGCATTCTACTGCTCATCTACTCCCCCCATCTCTTTCACTCCACTTACCATATATCTTCTATACAAACAGCACTTACCATATTTACATTAATACAGGAACATCACAGTTCTCCCTTCATTCGGCCCCTCTCCCTCCTGTGCCCAGAAATGTAGGTGGCACTCCCGTGATGTGAGGAGGGCTCTTTGTTTCTACCTGGATCGTACCTTAGAGTTCAGGAGGTCTGAGGCCCTCTTTGTGGCCTTCTCTGGGAAATCAAAGGGGTGTAAGGTGACGACCTACGCTGGCTCAGAGCGGCTATAGCACATGCATATGAAGCACTGGGTAAGGAACCTCCATTGGGTACCACAGCACACTCAATTAGGGGGGCGGCGGCTTCAGCAGTGTTTAAGGGGGGGTTCCCCATAATGGATATCTATAGGGCAGCTACATGGGCTTCCTCACACACTTTTATCAGGCACTACAAAATAGACTCATTCTCATCAGCCGATGCTGCATTTGTCAGGAAGGTGCTCCAGAAGGTGTTGCCCCCTAACTAGAGGAATCCCACCCGGAGTTTTAGTATACTGCTCAGTCATATCCCTACTGAGGAATGTCCTCCAGCACTATCTAGCAAAAATGGAAATTTTACTCACCGTGAATTTCTATTTGTAGATAGTGCGGGAGGACATTCCACCCACCTCTCATTCCTCTGCTTCAACCTTCTGGAGTGGGGGGGGAGTGTGGGAGTTAGGGGTTCTGCCAGCGCCTTACATTTGCACACGTTGTTTAGTATTGTGTGTCTTCCTTCATGTGTGACCTTTCCTCCAACACGTTGGTTCTGTGTTGGTCTGTCACTTTTCTTCAGCTATTTCCTAGTATAGGCTTCCACTTTAGGGACGTCGGAAAAGCTGCGGATATGGGGCCTGAGGAGTGTTCCTGGCTCTGTCAGTTTGGTCTGGAGAGAGGGACAACTCCTCCCCCAGGAGAAGATACCAATTAGCTTAGAGACCCTGCCTGTCATGACCAGTAGGAGGAGTCATCCCTACTGAGGAATGTCCTCCAGCACTATCTACAAATAGAAATTCATGGTGAGTAAAATTTCCATTTCCCCCCCCAACCCCATATGGTGGTTGGTGATGGAGGGGAAAAAAACAAGCACAAATAGAAAATAAAGGCAGACTGTGGTAAATGCAACCTAATAACATCAAAAATACATGACAATTATTGTGCATTGTCCCAGTACCTCAAAACAAACCATATTATATGGAAACAGGGCTAGGGCTGGCCCAAGACATTCTGCTGTCTGAGGATAAGGACAAGATGGTGCCCCCCATTCCACACACAGAATCTGGCTAAACTGGCAGTTTGATCTGATTTCAACAGTGGCAATATGACAGCGCACCTGAGGACAGCTGGCTTGCTTAAGGGATCCAGGGCAGGCTGTGTGACATACATAGCTGACCCCTTGGCCTTGTGGTGGTATTGCCAGATCTGCCCAAAACAAAACATATATTACCTAGGGAGGTGGTGGGCTCTCCAACACTGAAGGCATTCAAGAGACAGCTGGACGGCCACCTCTTGAGTATGCTTTAACGTGGATTCCTGCATTGAGCAGGGAGTTGGACTCGATGGCCTTATAGATCCCTTCCAACTCTATTATTCTACTATTCTATGATATATTGTCCACAATCTGATCGTGGATGAGGGGGCAGCAGACTTTGCATTTATAACTGAGACCTGGGCAGATGAGCTGGGTGGCCCAATGTTAACTCAACTGTGTGATACAGCACCATTCCAGGTCAGAGGGATGGGGATGGGGAGTTGAAATCATCCATAAAAATTCCATCTCCCTCACCAGGAGACCAATCTGCATGGGGTCTGGGTTTGAGGGATTGTTTGTGGTGTTGGGTTAGAGACACAGAACGGGGATGCTGTTAGTGTACCAGCCAGCCTGCTGTGCTACAACCTCCCTAACCAAGCTGGCAGAGCTAATCTCGGATGTGGTGTTGGAGAATGTTTTCATGGTGGTTTTGGGGGACACAGTATCCATGCTGAGGCTGCCTTAAATGGGCCAGCTCGGGACTTCATAGCCTCCATGACAACCATGGCCCAACACATGTTGCTGGGCACACCCTCAACCTGGTGTTTGCCACAGAGCAGACTGGTAATATCCTGTTGATTAGGAGACTCTATGAGTCCGTTGTCATGGATGGACCATTCCCTGGCAAGGTTTGGGCTGCATGTAGCTACTCCACTCTGCAAGCATGGGGGATACATTGAGATATTCTACCCTTGGAGACTTATGGTATCTGATGGCTTCCTGAATGCTCTGCGGGATTTTCTGGCTGACATGGCTGGTGCTCCTGTTGAGGCTTTTGTCCCACAGTGGAAAAGTGAGATGTGTAGAGCCATTGACACTATCGCTCCTGAGTGCCCTCTCCAACTCTGAAGCACATAGGTCATTTTGGTACTCCAGTGATCTGTGTGCAATGAAACAGGAGGGTCAGTGCCTGGAGCGTAGGTGACATAAATCTAGGTCCAGACCCAACCCAATATAGATAAGTTTGTACCATCAAGCCTGCCACATGGCAGTGGTGGCAGCAAAGAAAGTCTACTAAACCACCATTGTGCCCTCAAGTAGCTGTTCAGAAGAGTTTTTCTGAGTGGTGAATGGGCTTTTACCATCTGGCCAAGAGAGTGTTGCCCTGATACCCTCATAGGCCTGCTGTAACAACTCCCTTTAGATACAAAATCTTTCAGATTTGGACAGAGTTGTACATCACAGTTAGAGCAAGTCCAATGGAGGCAGCCAGAGCACTGTCTGTTCCATCTGTACTGGATCAGTTTCAGTTATTGTGGCCTGAGGATGTGGACAAGCTATTTTAAGAAGTGCAGCTGACCACCTGCTCCCTTGACTTTTCCCTATCTGGGCTTCTTGGAGCTAGTCGTAGGGAGTGACTGGGTGGATCCAGGAACTGATTGATCCCAGCAAATCCTGGTTTGCCAAGGTTGTGCACGCTAACACCAACCCTGCAAGGTAGTAACTGCCACCACCCTTCAACTGGTTAGCTACTCTGGGGCGAAGGGAACCCCAGAGCCCAATTAAACACCAGAGCTTCTCAGGACAAGAGTCTAGCTTTACTCCTTGTCCCTTCTGAAGTCTCAGGTAAAACGTTTCTCTGTTACATGGTAGTTGTGGTCAAATGGCAAGGACTAAATTTAGGAACTGACCCCTGTCTCTGGAATGAACACAGGTTGGTTAAAGTAATTAAAGTTTATTAAAAAAAGAAAATAAGAAAAGCATAAAAAGGTTACAAAAACAAAGAGGTGCACAAAAGTAAGTTTTAGCAGCAAATTGAATCCTGTTACCATACGCCCAAATGGGTAAGGTTTGGTAAGAAAAACAGTAAGTAAGTTTCTTGACACAAATCCAAAATAACAAAGCTGTCTGGCCTAAGCTATACTTACAAAGCATAGGATCTCTAGCTGGATAGCCTTCTTCCCCTCAGGGAGTTGCGAGTCAGGATGGAAATGGAGCCACAACAGAACATCACCAAGAGGCAAGGTGGTGCTCCGAAGCTTCAAACAGGCTTAGAGGAAACTTATTATTTGAATCTATTCCAGTCTGGCTTCAGGCCTGGCTGTGGTACTGAAACTGCCTTGGTCGCTCTGGTTGATGATATCTGCTAGGAGAGAGATAGGGAGAGTGTGACGCTGCTCATTCTCCTTGATCTCTTGGCAGCTTTTGATACTGTTGATCACAATATCCTTTTGGAACATCTCAGGGAGGTGGGTGTTGGGGGCAGTGTGCTACAATGGTTCTGCTCATACCTGCATGGCCACTTCCAAAAAGTGGTTATGAGAGGCTGTTTGGCACCATGCGAGTAGTCCTGTGGTGTTCCACAGGGTTCCATCTTGTCCCCTATGCTATTTAACATCTATATGCAGTCGCTGGGAGCTGTCATCAGATTTGGAGTGAGATGTCATCAATAAGCAGATGATACCCAACTCTATCTCTCTCTTTCATCTAAATCGGGAGGGGCAGTTAAGGTGCTGGACTGGTGCTTGAATGCAGTGATGGGCTGCGTGTGGGCCAATAAATTGAGATTGAATCCTGAAAAGGCAGGTGTAATGAATCCAGAGTTTTCATATCAGGGTGGAGGGGAGACGGCTTGTTTTGGATGGGGTTATACTCTCCTTGAAAGATCAGGTGTGCAGCTTGGGAATACTCCTGGATCCAACATTGTCATTAGAAGCTCAGGTGGCCTTGGTGGCTAGGAGTGCCTTTTTCCAGCTGTGGCTGGTTTGCCAGTTTTGGCCCCTTTTAGACAGAGATGACTTGGCCACAGTACTCCATGTATAACTTTTAGATTAGATTATTGTTATGCACTCTGTGTGGGCCTGCCCTTGAAGACAACTTGGAAACTTCAGGTGGTCCCAAATGCAGCAGCCAGATTACTGGCTGGGGTTCCTTTAAGTGTCACATAACCCCTGTTTTAAAACAGCTGCATTGGTTACTAGTTCATTACCGGGCCCAATTCAAGGTGATCACACTAGTGTTTAAAGCCCTAAATGACTTAGGTCCCAAATATCTGAAAGAGTGCTTCCTTCCCTACAGGGCATTGAGATTGGCAGAGGGGGCCCTTTTGGTAGTTCTGCCACCCTCAGAAGCTCGGGGTTGGTGGGCTGGGAGAGGGCATTTTCTGTGGTGGCTCCTAAGTTGTGGAACTCCCTCCCCACCTCCCTCCCTTCATTGTACAGTTTTAGGTGAATGCTGAAGACACACCTTTTTACCCTGGCCTTTGACACCTGAGATGTATTTTAGGACCCACCCATATAATGATTTTAGGTTGTTTTTAATGGTTTTTGATGGTGTTGTAACCTGTCCTGAGACCTTTGGGTGAAGGGTGTGTAATAAATTATGATGAGGATATTATTATCATCATCATCGTCTTCATCATCATCGTCATCGTTATTGTTGTTGTTGTTATTATTATTAATAATAATAATAATAATAATAATAATAATAGCAGCAGCTCTGTCTTCCCAACATCTCATATCTGTAGCATTTATTGCCTGAAGCAACTGCCTTATGCCTTACCAGGGGCTAAAGATGGGGAAAAAGCAAGAAAAAGAAAGTAATGGGAGACCCAGAGTTCAGTTACAAGCCATGCCAACTTATGTATGTATTATTAAATTTATATCCTGTCCTTTCTCCCAGAAGGAGCCCGAGGTGGCAAACAAGCGATAAAACACTAAAAATATCTATAAAACATCTTAAAAACAAAACAACTTTAAACATTTTTTAAAAAAATCTTTTAATTAAAAAACATTGTAAAAAACATCTTTGAAAGCAATTCAAATGCAGACTGGGATAAGGCCTCTCCTGACAAGGCTTGTTTTAAAACCATATTTGCTACTTGTTCCCTTCTCTATGTTGCAATTTCTTAAGATTCGACGGTTTGGTGTAGCATTAAGCAGGATGCCTTATTTTCTAGGCCAAGGATGGCTAATCTTGATATTTGGCAGTCATTCTGTTCTCAAAGGACCAGATGAGGACAGGTAAAACTCACTCAAGATGGCTTACACAATAACAGATAAAAATACGATTTTGAACAAAAATAAAGTAAAATAAAATACAAAATCTCCCATACAACTCATATTATTAGTAAAACTCATAATAACTCAAAGATAAAATCACTCATGAATAAGCCAATGAAAAGAAGTGGGTCTTCAAAGTCTTTCTGAAGACCTGCAGTAGGTTTACAGAGATTAGCTGGCCATGAATTTTAAAGTGAGATTTACTCCACAATAAGTGTGCTTAGGGTTGCAGCCATAATGTACAGTTAGCAGCCTGTCCTTTTGATGTTTATTCAGACATAATTTCACTTAGTGAGTAAGTGCGCATAACGTGTTGAGAACAGGTTTGCTTTTTACTAAACGATTGGTAGAATATTACTTGCACGTTTTTCCCAGTAACTATAAGGGCTAGAAACTTTTGTTTTATTTTTTTAAAATGAAAGCTTTGGGCCTAGGTCACAGAGTGCCTATTTGGGACATTAATTGGCATGCCTAGAACCTGCCAATGCTGGTTAACCAGGCAGTGTGGCAACCCTCATGTGATGGGAAACATGAATTGTACTGTTGTCATCAACTATTCATTCTATTATATAAGAAATTAGATATATTTGGTAAGTTTGGGATTCTAACTGGATTTGTTAAAGTTTTAGTTTCTAGTGGTCTTTACTCCTCAGATAGTAAAGGTAAGGCAGATATACCTTCTAATTTTCTTTCCACAGCCTAACCAGAGATGAAATATGTTAATCAGTGTTCATTTCCCTAGGAGTAATTTACAAAATATGGGCATGGTGCCCAGAGTAATATAAACAGAAGCAGTGGTTTTTTTTATCATCTAAAGCCTAGGAAAATAACACTAAAGGCTTGAACAAAAAATTATGTCAATATGATTAAACCTCCCTTTTCTACTCATCCACGGAGCTCATACAAACACCATAATTATCCTCGTTGTTCTCCCTTAACCAGTTGTCTGAATGTTATCATTAAATACAATTTGCCTTGGTAGCACATTAAACATTTTGGCTCCTCCCTCTGCGGTTGTGAAGTATGCATTTGGGGCTCAGTCATTAAAAGATCAAGTTGCTTGTAACATTTTCAGGTTTGAGGTTGAGCAAAGTTCCTCTGCAGTATCTGGAATTAACTCTAAAGTGTGTCTAGTTGGCCTTCAAGAAAGCCAAGTGTCTAGCGAAATGAAGAATGGCTTACTGGTTAGAAAGCTAATTCAGCAAATAAGGAGAAATCATAACATTACCTTCTTCCCCTCCTTCACTGACATCATCGTATCTTTGAGACATCACAAGTTGCTCGAGGATCGGATCCAAGAACCTTAACTCAGAACAAACCAATAGCTCAACTGGAGATTCAGTCTAGCACCTGCTCTGCTGAGAATGGAACTAGGTGGATTTGCAGAGAAGGGGAGCACTGCAGTACAGCAATAACTGGAATCTCCAGGATAGGAGGGACTGCAAGGCAGGGATCTCCTGAACTAGGAGCAAAGCAGATGCTTATGAAAAGCTAAACTGGCAAGGAACTAGTAAAGTTACTCTGGGAAGGAGTTCTAGTCTAATGGGGACATAAAGCTCCAGTCACAGAACTTGGGGTAAGACTTAATGAAAGTCTCCAAGAGTGAGTTCATAATGTTACTTTGTCATTGTGAGAGTTATTTATCTATTTATTATTATTAAATTTGTTAGTCGCCCATCTGGCTGGTTGTCCAGCCACTCTGGGCGACGTACAAGATAAAACAGTATATAAAACAATTAAAATTTTAAAACAGTAGAAAACTAGCCCATCTCAAACGCCCGCCTAAAAAGCCAAGTCTTCAGGGTCCTGCGGAAGCTCATTATAGACGGGGCATGGCGTAGGTCACTAGGGAGAGAGTTCCAAAGGGCGGGGGCCACTATTGAGAAGGCCCTCTCTCGAGTCCTCACCAGCCTAGCTGTTTTGACTGGTGGGATCCAGAGAAGGCCCTCTGAGGTTGATCTTGTTGAGCGGCATCCCTGTCGATGCTGGAGGCGCTCCTTCAGATAGGCTGGGCCACAACCGTATAGGGTTTTAAAGGTTAAAACCAACACCTTGAATTTGGTTCGGTACACAACCGGTAACCAATGCAACTCCTTCAACACAGGAGTGATGTGATCTCTACGGCGGCTGCCTGCAATCAGACGCGCCGCTGCATTCTGTACCAATTGTAACTTCCGAACCGTTTTCAAGGGTAACCCCACATAGAGCACATTACAGTAGTCTAGGCGAGTGGTGATCAGGGCATGTACCACCGGTGGGAGCAGATGATTGGGAAGGTAGGGGCGTAGCCTCCGTATCAGATGGAGTTGATACAGAGCTGCCCGGTTTACAGCTGAAACTTGAGCCTCCATAGACAGCTGGGAGTCAAGAATGACCCCCAGGCTACGGACCTGGTCTTTCAAGGGCAATCGTACCCCGTTAAGCACCAGGTCTATATCACCTATTCCTTGCCTTGTTTCTGGAGTAACATGAGAAATGTTAGACTGCATGGGAGAAGACTTGTGTGGCTGGGAGAAGATCACAGGAGCAGTTCCTCCCCATGCCAGGGTTCCCCTAATTTCCGGAGGCTGATGCTTTTGTGGGGAGAAGACCTCGCTATGGGCTGCTTGCAAGTGGCTGCCTCTTCTCATCTTACCCAGTGAGAAGGGAAGTAGTGGTGTTGCCGTGACTCCCACATTAATGAGCTAATGTAAGAACTCACTCTGTGTTGCCAGAGAATAGAACCCTCTACTGATGCAGCCAGCAAGCCAGGAGGGTTGCCAAAGGTGGATTGTTGGCTGGGAGATGACATGATTCCTAGTTTGAGATTAATCAGTCCTGAATGATATTCCCATATAAATGTTTGCATAGAAAATATTTACCTAAATATCTTTCCAAGGCAATACATGAAGCTAAATTTGGCTTCTAAGTTTGGCCACACAGGATAGTATTTGTGAATGCCATACATCTCTCACAAAATTACAGTTGCAAAGGGCAATGAAAATGTCCTTGTTTCAAAGTTGGGGTGAAAAAGCCTGTCAATGCCATCATGGGTTTGCGAAGGATTATTTATTACTATTAGGAATAGTGTATTATTTTAAAAAATCTGCTATGAACTGTACAAAATATAAAATAGCCAGGTGCCTGTCAGCATGGCTTACAATCTAATGCCTAGGGCAAAATGAAAGAAGGATGGGGGAAGGCAAGAGGAAAACAAGCAAATCCAGGCACCTTAAAATGACCAGGAGGAATGACCAGAAGAGTCTTGGAGGGCATTTGGTACCGACTTGCCCAATTGCAAGGTTCTGTCCATTTTTTCTAATGGCAGCTGATGGATCAACTCAATATGCTGGCTCAAGGCTACTAATGTAGTGCAGATCAGCTTCTCTTTCTTTACAACTTCACAGATATTTTATGTTTCTGCAATAGTGAACTCCTCTGTCATTCTTGAAGGTCATTTATCCAAACCTGATCTCTCTCTCTCTCTCTTTTGTCTGTGCTATTCTAAGTCTACTGGACACTGGTGATGCTACCTCCATGCTCTGTACAAAGTGTAGTATAGCTTTAATACTATTTATTTATTTATTTATTGTATTTATATACCGTCCCATAGCCGAAGCTCTCTGGGCGGTTTACAGTAACTAAAAACATTAAAAACAAATATACAAATTTAAAACACATCTTTTAAAAACAATTTAAAACACAATTTAAAAAATTAAAACAACTAAATGCATGTTTATTGGTAGGGGAACACTTTGTTCCCCCAAGCAACTTAGTTCATATTATTCTCCAATATCTGATTATATATGTTTTATATACCTTTAAGCTGCATTGACATTTTTTCTCTCCTTCCTTGATGAGGAAGGATAATTAGGAAACTTTGCCCATGTAAGTCACCATGACAGCAAGTTAAAAAAAAATCAGGAGTAACATGCCACAAATATGGTGCTTGATTTAACATCTATATACAAAATGTCTAGAGGGTTTGATACCGACAGAGCAAGTCTACACAAGCCATGTCTTGCCTACGTCCATGGATGGGCCTCTAGGGCATGAAATTTGTATTTCTGTTTGTGTAACATTTTACTCTTTATGTAGCCTGTGTGTCTGATACTGTATTTAAAGTATACGGTACTCCTTCAGCTCTCCATTGAACTCTGTATAGAATCCTGACTTGAAACTGACTTTGCAGAGTTGGAATAGCAACAACAACAATAGTATTTGACACTGAAAATCCTATATGGGTGAGACTCGTGTGTGATGCTCAAAAGCCATAGCTAGCAGCAGCAGCTGGAATTCCACTGGTATTCATACCCAAATAACTCAGGAACTCTCGTTGATTCACAGGATTCTCTTACATTGTGATATTCCTAGTAGAGGGATGGTCTGCATCTTCCAAACCAGCTTCTAGAAAATAAAATGGCCCCCTGAGAATACAGAAGGTGGTCATCCCTGATCTGGATTCTTCCTACTTTCTTATGGCATCTGCTTTCAAGTGCAGACAGGGAGGGAAAAGATGACATTAGTTTTTCTTAGTTCACTGTCCTAATAAGCTTTGCCCACATGAATAGCCAAAATTAGAGCTGGAAATATGACTCTGTTCCCTTTCTCTTTGCCTCCAGCAATTTTAGCTCTCCTTTCATTCAGCTTTCACCATGGTCCATGGGATTCACTCTTTCTTTGTTGTGTGGGTGGTGGTGGTGGAGGCTAAATTTTATATACGCACTTGAGAGGCAAAGTGTAGTGAAAGGCAGCACCCATGCTACGTAAATATATCTGATATTTAAATTGTTTTTAAGTGAATGTGCAAATGCCGTGGCTGGGTGTGACTGGGACGAGTTGCATGAAACATATTTACCCAACCATTACAGAGCTGTCATTCAGATTCTACAGGCTTTCACAGCAATTGTTTTCTGCTTTTTTTGTTAAAGGGTGTTGCTGCTTTGCTGTTCTCTCCCATGTAGTAGGTGTGGGTAGGATCTCTTGTTGAACAAATGTGGAGCAAAAGCAAAACATTTTTCAAAAGTCCAGAGAATATCCCACCGTGTTCTACAGGATGATGATATGATGACCACCATACATCATTTTTTGAGGACTAGCCAAAAAGGGGTGCAATCAAGACTTTATGGTATGGCCAGAATTGGTTTGGTGTCAGTAATCAGAAAGCATTTCTTGCAGGTATAATAAAAATATGCATCTTATCAGCTTCAATAAAAAAACTTGATTTTTTTTAAAGTGCCAAGTTATTACATGTAAATATGCAGAATATGATACTGCATGTGCACATAGCTACAAGGATTTTAGTAAGAGTGATATACATATTTCCAGAAAAGATGTGGCGGCAGAAAGATTCCTGGCCCTGTAGACTAACCTTTATATTGTAGCATAGGCATTTGTGGAGAATACTATTTTTGTTTTAATTGGATGAGATGTAAGCTGGGTTGTTTAAGTGTGTGATCTCTTTGGCTGTGATCCATCAGGTTCCATTGTGCATGTGCATGAGACTGTGAGGGAGTGCTGATGAAGTAAAAGCTTAAGCTATAATGAATTAGCTTTCAGGTACACAGTATTCTTTCTCCTTAGTAATATAAAAGTCATGCTATTGCTTCCTGAGATCTCTGCCTTTAATTATTCCATGAAGTGAAGTCATAATATATCATGTGTTATTAGGGCTGCAGAGTGTAATCATTTATTAAACCCTCTCTCTCCCTCTCCAATTTCCCCTCCCCCCAATCTGTTCCAAAGAAACCTGACATATAACTTGCCTGTAGTGGGCAATAAGCTAATTGGCCTGTAATTACCTGAATTATCAGCTGGGCCTTTTAAAAAATGGGCACAATATTTGCTTTATTCTAGTCATTTGGGATCGACTGGCATTATGTATAAAACCGAACAAGGCAGTTAATAATGCTTTATCTTGGCTGTAATACTTATGCATCAATTTACAGGGAGGGTCATTGTGCCTTTTGTCTGGAGAGGAAGTTTTATTTTAACTTTGTAGCTGTTGTTACTTGTTGTATGTTCTATGTTGTTTGAATCTCCGGTAAAAGGGGTCGAGGTCCACTCAGCCTTCTATCCATCTGTGGTCAGTAAAATGGGTACCTGGCATATGCTGGGGGGTAAAAAAAGGCCGGGGAAGGAACTGGCAATCCCACCCCATATATACGGTCTGCCTAGTAAATGTCGCAAGACATCACCCTAAGGGTTGGAAACGACTCGCACTATAAGTGCGGGGACACCTTTACCTTAATGGCTTTGAACAATAAAGATTCTCTTTAATTTAATTAGTTGAACAGGGGTATAATCAATCCTTAGAGTGTTAAGATGTTGATTAGATAAAATATTTCTTTAATACAGACTGATGCCCAACTAGATACAGCTGAAAGCATTTCCAACAATAAGGAATTGGATGTTGCTGGCAAGGCACAGTCAGATCCATGAAAATGGAATAAAGTGATTTTCCCAAATGTCAGTAGAAATGAAACAATCAGAGGATTGGACCCTGGACTGTGAAAAATGTCAGAGACCGGTGCCCAAAAGGTTCTGGAGTAATTCCTGAGGGAAGCACTATGGAGCATGATCTATTTCTCTCTAGCATTCCTTGATAGTCTCTCTTTAGTTTGAAATGGGATGAAGAGAGTTATCCTCACTTGAAAGTTTGATTTATTAATCAGGTAATCTGATTTAACTTTTAACCAAAAATATGTTTATTTAATCCACTAAAACATATATTCAAATGCAAGTACTTACTAATAATAATAAATAATAATAATAAAATTTTATTTCTAGGCCGCCTATCTGGCCGAATTAACGGCCACTCTAGGCGGCGTACATAGACTAAAATATAACATAGAGTAAAATATAACATAATACTAAACAAAACCCCAGTAGTCTATAGACATCCCGAGCAGCAGGTTCACGCACACATACACACACACGGTCTCTGGCCCCTTCAGCAGTTGCTGCTTTTGTAGCTGGAGAGAGACAGGGCCCCGCCCTTCCAGGCCAGGTGGAAATCAGCCAGAAATGCAGGGAGCAGGTCTTGCAGAAACTCACACAGGTAGATGGTCTCTGGACCCTTCAGCAGTTGCTGCTTTTGTAGCTGGAGAGAGACAGGGCCCCGCCCTTCCAGGCCAGGTGGAAATCAGCCAGAAATGCAGGGAGCAGGTCTTGCAGAAACTCACACAGGTAGATGGTCTTTGGCCCCTTCAGCAGTTGCTGCTTTTGTAGCTGGAGAGAGACAGGGCCCCGCCCTTCCAGGCCAGGTGGAAATCAGCCAGAAATGCAGGGAGCAGGTCTTGCAGAAACTCACACAGGTAGATGGTCTCTGGCCCCTTCAGCAGTTGCTGCTTTTGTAGCTGGAGAGAGACAGGGCCCCACCCTTCCAGACCAGGTGGAAATTAGCCAGAAATGCAGGGAGCAGGTCTTGCAGAAACTCACACAGGTAGATGGTCTCTGGCCCCTTCAGCAGTTGCTGCTTTTGTAGCTGGAGAGAGACAGGGCCCTGCCCTTCCAGGCCAGGTGGAAATCAGCCAGAAATGCAGGGAGCAGGTCTTGCAGAAACTCACACAGGTAGATGGTCTTTGGCCCCTTCAGCAGTTGCTGCTTTTGTAGCTGGAGAGAGACAGGGCCCCGCCCTTCCAGGCCAGGTGGAAATCAGCCAGAAATGCAGGGAGCAGGTCTTGCAGAAACTCACACAGGTAGATGGTCTCTGGCCCCTTCAGCAGTTGCTGCTTTTGTAGCTGGAGAGAGACAGGGCCCCACCCTTCCAGGCCAGGTGGAAATTAGCCAGAAATGCAGGGAGCAGGTCTTGCAGAAACTCACACAGGTAGATGGCAAGCACCACTTTAAAAGAGGCATTCCCACTTTTCTTTCACAAAGGAGGGAATACCTCTTCTAAGATTATGCCTGCTGTGCCAATTCATCTAAAAACAAAGTATGTTTGTTGCTTTAAAACTACTGCTTTCCCCATGTGGAAATCTAAACCATGAATTAATTGACTAAAACACATGGGATTAATCATCAGCACAGAGGAAGAAGAGGTACATTACCCTAACTCCTCTTCTCAGCCTCACCCAGGATAGAATAATGAGTGCCAAATAACCACTGAACAGGCCCCATATGTGGCAAAGCTGTACTTGGCTTGCAGTTTCATTGTCCTTTGTTACCTGATCCAAAACCCAATCATCCCAGTCATCATGTGATAATATATATTTCATCTCATAATAAACATGAATGAACTGTAAATACCAGTGGTGTAAATGCCAAGGTAAAGGAAACGGCTATGCTTTTCTAGATACAATATCTGAGGTTGATTTTCTTATCAAAACAGGAGCACAAGTCTCCAGTTCCTCTCTCCCACCCCATATAGCTTACTGATAGTGGCAATAAACTAAACTGCTACATGAAAACTCTGCCTGGAGGGGAAAATATAACATTACCAGGAGTACCTCTGTTAAGAGGCTGCCACCCTCATCCCCAGGCACTCTGATTGTCCTCCTGACTGTCCTTCTAGTAATATGGGCTGAAGGCAATGAATAATTATCCTCAGCACATTCAGCCTGAATATACTTAGGGACATGTTAACAATAGGAAGAATCAGTGTGATTGCGCAGCAGTGGCACATGTAAACCTTTATCTGAGCAAAATATCAGTTCATCTTTGATCTAGGGAAATAACTTCTTATGATCCCTTCTGCTGAGTATTCAGAAATGAGTCCTACTTAGGAATCAAGAGATACCCCTGCATAGGTTATAGCTTGTGATAATTTTCTGTGATTGCAATGAAATGTGAATTGATGTTTATTCTGTGGAAAGGTGGGTTTTGTTGCTGATGCTGCTATCCTAGAAGTTACAAGCTGTGCCAGGAACATCATTTATGAACACTGAGAAACGTTATAATTCATGCTGCTTTCTTTCCTGTACATTGAGAGGAATTAGACTAGTACAAACAAACAAAAATGTGTCTGTGTCTCTTTGGTATTTTAATGAGTAAAGTTACAATACACTGAGGGCTGAAGCAGATGTTACATGCAAATATACATAACAGATCTGAGGGGCCTTTCTTCTCCCATTCCCCAGAAAACACAGGTTTTGGAAGAGGCAATATGAAGGCAAGAAATGTTGGTGGGGAGGGGGTTGCCTAACCCCTTTTCTTCCCTTTTTCTTTCAAATTAGACCAAGGGCTGTTTCCTACCTGTTAGATTCCAAGCATCTGTTTGCTTTCTGGTGAAAAAATTGAGAATATGGGGAAGGAGGGACAATTCTGCAATGCAAGTTGTAAGCAAGGCAAAGATTCTCCACCCTTCGCCTGCCAGTGCTCTTCTTAAAATTGTCACTCCTGAAGCTGCTTTCCCCCCCTGAATTTTAAAAAGATTATTGGGAGTTTGTTGGATTTACATCTAATAAGTAGTTTAGGCATTCAGGTGGTGAAGAACTAAAGCTCTATAATAAATTAAGCCATATATGGTAGTTGATAATTAAAAATATTGAATAAAAAGTGTCTCTCTCTCCCCTTGGAACAATAGGTAGCCCAGTCTTTAGCCCTGGGTGCTGGCACTGCATGGCTGAGGATGTGTAAGTAATGATCATTGTGAAATTCACCACTACAAAACATGGTGATGGCAATGTGTCCGGTTCAGAGCCGGAAGGACGAGGCTGAAGAGTAGGTGCAAGTAAATCTCGTTTTATTAGAGTAATGGATACATCAAAGGCATTGCGCTTCATAGAAAACCCTGCGCTAACTCACTAGAATTCCTAACTACACTCTAGACATGCTCTGCAGCGTGTGAAGGAAGTTGACTCAACGACTCTCCTCTGTAAGCGGCAAGCTTAAAAAGGGAACATTTTCGAACGTAATCTCTGACTCCTGCGTAATTCCTGTCTTTGCCCCGTCCGTTTCTCGCGGCGGCAGGAGCGCGAGTACAGAGGGCGTGTTTCCAACGGCTCATCGGAAGACACCTGTTCCTGAGCAACAGGCTCAAGATCAGGGGGCTGTGCCACACTGGTATCGTCCTGGGAACTGCTTGGCAAGGGAGGAGCTGGCACTGTCTCTGGAGCCTCCCCCAACAAGTCTTCTGCAGCAGCTGGGGGCGGCGCACTCTGTTCCTCAGGGAGTGCGGGACCCGTGGGAATTGGCTGGTGTGCAGGCTGCCCCCCTCCCGCAAGGTCCTGCTCAGACTCAACAATTCCCAACTCTGCTTCCTCTGGCAGCGGAGGCACCTGAAACTCATGCCTCCCCCTTCCCTGTCCATTCTGGTTTAGCTGAGGCTCAACATCATCCCCCCCTCCACGCATTAACCCTTCCCACCCCCGAGTTCTAGGTTTCGCTGGATAAGCCTCATGAAATTCTCTCACCAAAGTCAGAGCGTGCACATTCTCCTCTGTTTCCCAGGAATGTTCAGTTGGATCATAACCCTTCCAATGAATCAGGTACTGAATACGCCCTCAGCGTTTTCTCGAGTCCAGAATCTGTTCTACTTCATATTCCTCCTCCCCCTCTACCCACAAAGGCGGTGCGGGCTCCACTTGCGGCCGGTGAGGGTCGGGGGCAGAGTCCTTGGTCAACAACGCCCTGTGAAAGACTGGGTGCATCTTGAAAGCGGATGGCAATTTTAGTCTGTAAGCCACGGGGTTAATCTGTGCCACCACCTCAAAGGGCCCTACACACCGATCCTGCAGCTTACGACACCGGCCAGGCATAGATAAAAAACGTGTAGAGAGCCAGACCTTGTCTCCCACTTGAATGAGGTCTGCCTCTCGCCGATGCTGGTCAGCTGCGCGTTTGTAATCCGCCTTGGCCCGTTCCAGTTGTTCTTGGAGTAGCTGTTGCATAGCGTGAAGTTCCTGCAAGAAATCCTCAGCAGCTGCGACTGAGAGACTGTGCTTCGGGGCAGGGAAGGCTCGGAGGTGGTAGCCAAAATTGGCGAAGAAAGGAGTCTGTTGCTTGTGCGAATGCACAGCATTATTATAAGCAAATTCGGCTAAATGCAGGTAGGACATCCAGTTGTCCTGCTGATACCCCACAAAACAACGTAAATATTGTTCCAAAATTGCATTCACCCTCTCGGACTGTCCATCCGTTTGGGGATGATGGGCAGATGACAGTCTTAGCTCGCTTTGCAGCAACTTCCACAACGCTTGCCAAAAACGCACGGTGAATTGTATGCCCCGATCGGAAACCAGGCTGTCTGGCAGTCCGTGCAGCCGATACACATTTTGCACATACAACTTGGCAGTGTCTTGAGCGCTTGGGAGCCCTGCGCATGGAATGAAGTGAGCCATGTTCGGGAAGGCATCGACTACCACCAAAACTGTGGTTTTCCCCTGTGAAGGGGGAAGGTCTATTATAAAGTCCATAGTAATCATTCACCAAGGTCCTGTGGGAGTAGGAAGGGGTTCCAACAGCCCCAGTGGCTTCCCAGTGGCATGTTTAGTCCTCATGCAAGTGGGGCAAGAGCGAATGTAATGCTCTACGTCCTTCTTCACCTTGGGCCACCAGAACTCCCGGGTGACAGCTTGAATGGTCTTAAAGACCCCAAAGTGGCCTGCCGTGGGGGCATCATGGCACTGACAAAGTACTCTCGCTCACAGTTCTCCAGGGGGCACATAAACAGCTTCCTGATGGTGCAGTATGCCATCCTTCCATATAAGGTCCTTCTGATCTGCCTTGGATGGCGCGTCCTCTTCGACCCGCTGCTCCTGCACGAAAGGGTCCTGTTGTTGAGCCTCACACACTTCATCTTCCCAAGAATCTTGGCAGGCCCCTACCACTCCCCTCTCGGGAGGAATAGTGTACTGTAACGGTCTTGGGGTGGGTTCCCCCTGAAATTCAGGTTTCCTTGAGAGGGCGTCAGCCTGCTTATTCTGTGCTTGGGAGATATAATGAATTTTGAAATGGAACCGTGCAAAGAACTGAGCCCAGCACACTTGCCTCTGATTGAGTTTACGGGCGGTATGAAGACTCTCTAGATTACAATGGTCCGTGTGCACCTCAATTTCATGCTGTGCCCCTTCCAGATGGTGTCTCCAGGCTTCAAAGGCATCTCTAATGGCTAATAGCTCCTTTTCCCACACAGTGTAGTTTTGTTCAGAGTCAGTTAACTTTCTGGAAAACTAGGCACAAGGTTTCAGTCCTCCCCTTTTCTGGGTAGGTTGCAAAAGAACACCTCCGATCGCTACGTCTGACGCATCCGACTCTACCTCAAAAGGGAGCACGGGATTGGCATGCTGTAGGATGGGTTTGGTAGCAAACCTTCGCTTCAGGCTCTCGAAGGCCTCTTGTGCAGTTTCTGTCCATTGCAAAGGTCCTCAGCCCTTCAGGCAATCCGTGAGCGGTGCAGTCTGATTGGAGTAATTGGCTATGAACCGATGGTAGTAATTAGCAAACCCCAAGAAGCGTTGCAAATCCTTCTTGGTCTTGGGGGGTTGCCACGTGAGTACACAACGAACCTTTTCTGGGTCCATCTCTACTCCTGCCGGAGAGACCCGGTACCCCAGAAAGTCCAACGTGGTTAGGTCAAACCCACACTTTTCCAGCTTCGCATAAAGACGGTGTTCCCGTAACTTCTGCAGCACTGCACGCACATGTGAGTCGTGTTCTTCGGGAGTATTTCAGTAAATCAAAATATCATCCAGATAAACTATCATGAAGCGTTCCACAAAGTCCCGGAAGATGTCATTCATGAAACTTTGGAAGACTCCAGGTGCTCCCGACAACCCATATGGCATTACTAAATACTCAAACTGACCGTAACGGGTCTTAAACGCAGTTTTCCACTCATCCCCCTCCTTAATCCGCACCAAATTGTAAGCTCCTCTCAAATCCAGTTTCGTGAGAATTTTGGCGGAACACAACCGCTCCAACATTTCCCTGATGAGCGGCAGCGGGTAACTGTTAGGGATTATGAGCTGGTTTAGGGCTCTATAATCATTACATGGACGGAGCTTCCCCCCCTTTCTTCTTAACAAACAACAGGGGTGCACCAGCTGGGGACTGTGAAGGGCGAATGAAGCCTTTCTTCAAATTGGCATCCAGAAACTCCCTTAGCACTGCCAACTCTGGTTCAGATAGAGAGTAGATCCCCCCGGCGGGGATGCGTGCCCCAGGCACCAAGTCAATGGGACAATCATAGGGCCGGTGAGGAGGGAGTTGCTCCACTTCCTTTTTGTCGAAGATGTCCCGAAAGCTCCCATACTTGGTGGGCAAAGTTATCTCTCTTGGGGAAGGCGCCCCTGCCAACACCTCTGGCTCCTTTTCAGGCTGGCAATGTTGATGGCAGTACTTGGAGGTAAAAACCACCACAGCTTCATCCCAAAAGATTGTGGGGTTGTGCCTAACCAACCAAGACATACCCAACACCACCAGGAAGCGCGGCAAGGATGCCACATAGAACGACAGGTCTTCCCTATGTCCAGGGACCATCACTTCCACGGCCTCAGTCACCTGGGTCACCCCCCCAGACTTCAGAGGCCGGCCATCTATAGTTTCCACTGCCAACGGCTGACTCAGTTCTTGTGTGAGAATAGCGTGGTGTAGTGCCAACTCTCGGTCTATGAAACAAGAAGATGCTCTGCTGTCAATCATAGCCTTGGCTGAGAAACTCTTGCCTGAGGGTAGGGTGATGCGAATGGGCAACAGGAGAGCCCCTTGGGATGGAAGGGGTCATGGCAGAAGCTCAGTGTCTGTGGCAGCCCCCAACTCTCTAGCCTCTACGAGAGCTGGGATGTGAAGTTTTCTGGTGGCTGGGGTCTTCCGGTTTTGGCTGCACAATTTCGGGCGAGGCAGTAGAGACACAGTCCTTCTCTCCGGCACCTTTCCCTCTCCTCCTCTGTCAATCGCGGTCTAGCCCCCCCAATCTGCATGGGCTCCTCTCCCGAGACAGTAGGGACGCCAGGATTGGACACTGGGCACGCATGGGGCAGTGGAGCAGCAACCTGGCTCCAGGAAGGTTCCATTCTCCACTCCAACTTCCTTCCTTCTAGGCGGCTGTCTATCTGTAGACTCAGTTGAATCAAACCCCTCAGTGAGTCGGGGTGTGTGGAGCACGCCAGTTCATCCAAAACTTCTGAACTCAGTCCATTTCTGTAAAAGTACATCAAGGCTGGATCATTGTACTCTGTCTCTTGAGACAAAACACGAAAAGCATTGGTGTACAGTCCCACGGACCCCTTTCCCTGTCTCAGGGTCCCTAGTTGGCGGGCGACTGTCTCCTTCCTCTGGGGGTCTCGGAACATGTCCCCCATTGCATTCTTAAATGCGTCAAACTGGTGCAATATCTGGTCGTTGCGAATCAAATACGGGGTGGCCTATTTTGCCGCTTCCCCTTCCAATAAACTGATGATGAACGCCACCTTCGCATCATCAGTTGGGAACTCAGCTCTGCGTACCTGAATGTACAACTCACATTGGGCTAGAAACGTGGCAAACTGTTCACTCTGGCCCCCGTATCACACTGGGAGCCCCACTGGAGACTTCACAGGGGCTGCCGCCCCGGGGGGCGCAGCCTGGACTTGGGCAATCAAAGCACGGAGATTCTGGTTATCCACTTGCAAGGCTTGCGTTGCAGCTCTGAGGTTTTGGTTCTTGGTTTGTAGGGCTTGCTTAGTCACTCGGAGGTTCTGGATCTTGGCATACAAGGTTTCCATGGTGATGGGTACTCCCCTTCTTGTTCCGTTCTGGTCCATGTCATCTGCCATGGGAACAGATTTGAGTAGGGATGTTGGTTGAGTCACACTGTCCAGTTCAGAGCCAGAAGGACGAGGCTGAAGAGTAGGTGCAAGTAAATCTCATTTTATTAGAGTAATGGATACATCAAAGGCATTGTGCTTCATAGAAAACCCTGCGCTAACTCACTAGAATTCCTAACTATACTCTAGACATGCTCTGCAGCGTGTGAAGGAAGTTGACTCAACGACTCCCCTCTGTAAGTGGCAAGCTCATCGGAAGACACCTGTTCCTGAGCAACAGGCTCAAGATCAGGGGGCTGTGCCACACTGGTATCGTCCTGGGAACTGCTTGGCAAGGGAGGAGCTGGCACTGTCTCTGGAGCCTCCCCCAACAAGTCTTCTGCAGCAGCTGGGGGCGGCGCACTCTGTTCCTCAGGGAGTGCGGGACCCGTGGGAATTGGCTGGTGTGCAGGCTGCCCCCCTCCCGCAAGGTCCTGCTCAGACTCAACAATTCCCAACTCTGCTTCCTCTGGCAGCGGAGGCGCCTGAAACTCATGCCTCCCCCTTCCCTGTCCATTCTGGGTTAGCTGAATGCTAACCTGTCCAGTTCAGAGCCAGAAGGACGAGGCTGAAGAGTAGGTGCAAGTAAATCTCGTTTTATTAGAGTAATGGATACATCAAAGGCATTGCGCTTCATAGAAAACCCTGCGCTAACTCACTAGAATTCCTAACAATACTCTAGACATGCTCTGCAGTGTGTGAAGGAAGTTGACTCAACGACTCCCCTCTGTAAGCGGCAAGCTTAAAAAGGGAACGTTTTCGAACGTAATCTCTGACTCCTGCGTAATTCCTGTCTTTGCCCCGTCTGTTTCTCGCGGCAGCGGGAGCGCGGGTACAGAGGGCGTGTTTCCAATGGCTCATCAGAAGACACCTGTTCCTGAGCAACAGGCTCAAGATCAGGGGGCTGTGCCACACTGGTATCGTCCTGGGAACTGCTTGGCAAGGGAGGAGCTGGCACTGTCTCTGGAGCCTCCCCCAACAAGTCTTCTGCAGCAGCTGGGGGCGGCGCTCTGTTCCTCGGGGAGTGCGGGACCCGTGGGAATTGGCTGGTGTGCAGGCTGACCCCCTCCCGCAAGGTCCTGCTCAGACTCAACAATTCCCAACTCTGCTTCCTCTGGCAGCGGAGGCGCCTGAAACTCATGCCTCCCCCTTCCTTGTCCATTCTGGGTTAGCTGAGGCTCAACACAATGTCAAATATGTTCACTCTGAACTAAATTCTATTGAATACAGTGGGGCTTACTCCTAGTCGAATGGGATTAGGATTACAACCTAAAATGTTTTTTTAAAAGGATTAGGCTGGGGTGGGGAAACTTTGGGTCCTCCAGATGTTGCTGAACTACAACTCCCATCATCCCTGGCCACTGGCCATGCTTGCTAGGGCTGTTGGAAGTTATAGTTCAGCAACATCTGGAGGACCAAAGGGTCCCACCCCTGGATTAGGTGAATACATGGAGAACAGGTCAATCAGCAGGTAGTTGCTATAATAGCTAAATGGAAGTTCTTTAATGAGAGGCAGTTTACCCTAAAATATCACATGCTGCTAACATTGTTATGCCCTGCTTCTGAACTTCCCAGAGGTATCTGGCTGGCCAGTGCTAGAAACAGATTGATGGACTAGATTGACCATGGTCTAATCCAGCAAGATAGTTCTTATATTGTTATGTACTTGATGCAGTGTCAAAAAAGTTGCAGGGATTTCCCCAGCGCATTTCCAACAAATGTACCACTGGTGCAAGTATTTATTATCAGGGTTTATCTGATACAGTTTATTTTCATTGTGATTGCAGAATCGGGATTTGTGATCCTGGGGTCTGTGATTTAGAGCTCTTCATGTGTATGAGGTGCCTGTTACTGGTAATGCAATATTCTCCTCCTCTTCTTATCATTGATATGACTGCCAGCACATAGAAATAAAAAATTCTAGTACCTGAGTGGAACCAGGAGTGGTGTCAGTGGCTTCTGCTAGTCTAAGGGCAGAGCCCACTGTGAAAGCTTCCTCTTTGGCTTTTGTATATGGATTGGACAAGATGCCATCTTGTCCTTCACAGGCAGCAAAAGTTGTGGGCTGCTCTGATCTGGAGGGTCTCCAAACAGCTCTTCCACATCGAGTAGTCTTCTCTGGAGTAGGGTTGACATAAAGGGTAGAATCTACTTTTGCCATTTCATTGTTATCAATATAAATCAAGTTCCCAACTCAAGTTTGGGATTAGTATATTGTTTCAACTTGTCCTGGTACTGCTAGTGATTATCTCTAACAGAAAGATCCTCTGCTTTATCTTGATCATTTTTATTTGTTTGTTTGTTTTTTATTTGATTTATATCCCACCCTTCCTTCCAGCAGGAGCCCAGGGAGGCAATAAGGCTTAGGAAGTTTTGTGAAAATATCATATGACAAAAGCAATCTAGCAGGTGTCTCTTTTGAAGTCTCTTTGGAGTAGATCTATGTGCCATTAAAATAGTTTGTAATTATGTTTTTCAGTTCCTCCCTTGATATTGAGCTGCTTGCACAGTTTTCTTCAAATAGCAATAAAAGCATTTAATTTTCCCACTACTTCAGATAACATGAGGAAGCATGTTTAACACCACAAGACTGTTCAGTGAGACAGCTGACAAACTATTTAGGCTTTTCACTGATAACTTCAGGAGGATATCCAAAATGACCAAAACTTTCCTGTAGTGTGTTGATGATATATGAAGTATTTGTAATAATCAGTAACTGTAAGGACATATGTTTGGTGTATTTGCCACATTATAGCAATGTCTAATTTGGTCCAAGAATGGAGTAGTAACTGAAGAGGGCATTATGGTTAATCATCTTTTAAAAAGTGGATCCATATTTGGCCAGTAAAATTTTGCACATGGAACTTGGCTGGTATTCACAACCCCTTGGTGTCTCTCATGAGCCAGTCATGTTTATCTTAGGTTCAGGTATAACAGTCCACTCAGCTCACAACAGAAAATCCTCATGGATGGAAAGCTCTGAAAGAAAATGCTGGAAAATGCTTAAAAAGGCACAACTGGGCAGGCACTGTCTGTGGTGACTTCTTGGGCCTAGATAATACCCTACAGCATAATCCTAAAGACTAATCAGAAGAGCATCTTGCTGAGATGCAGGTATGAATTCTTGAACAGATACATATAAATTGTGACAACCCTACAGACATAATCCTCTACCAAGGGGCTTGGTCCCTTTTTTAGAGAATGGAAGATATGATAATAAATCAGCTACATTAAGGTTCCCAGGATCTGTTTAATAGTAAAATCACAAGGTTACAATCTCCAACTGAGTTGCTGAATGTTAGGTGGCATGTTTGGATGTTTGGTTGAAGCATGTGTATGAGTGGTTTATGATCAGTCAGCCTGCACAAATAAATATTAAAATATAATATGACACATAAACGTCCCAGAATTTCATGTTCAATCTGTGAATACTGTTTCTGTGGAACAGAAGGTGAATGGCTGGCTTCTAAGATTCATCTTCTTGAGTCTGTAACAAAATGGCTCTTAGTCCAACAGTATTGGCATCTGTTACCACAAAGGTTGGTCATCAAGGTTCTAATAGGACAGACAAAGGTTGTTAGTTAATGTGATGTTCAGGTGCTGAAATTATAAACCCACTGCTGTAAACCAGGTACATGGGGCTCATTTTCTAGTCAGGAAATGAAATTGTTCTATCTGGATAATTAGGAATAAATTCCATGAGATATCCACAAGTTGGCAGAAAGGAATGCAGCAATCCCAGCTTTGTAGGTTTTGGAGCCTTTAAGATGGTTTACACTTTGTGTAGGTCTGGCTTGATGTTCTCTGCTGAAACAACATGTCATAATACCACAATTTCTTCAAGATCAATTTCTTCAAATTTAATTTCAGAACCATCTTGTGAAAACTCTTAAAGACTACCTGAAGTCTGTCACAGAGCTCTTCAACGTTTGCTGCACACAACATCAGACCACACCAATAAGCCAACACAAGATAGAATTCATAGCTTTATGATAAGCTTCTGTGGCATTAGAAAGTCCAAAGGGAATTTTACAAAATCTGTAACAACTCTGATGTGTGATAAAGGTTGTCAAATGCTAGACTCTGGCACAAGTTCCACTTGCCAAAATTCTTTGGTGACATCCAGCTTGACAAAACATCTTGCACCTTCCACAGCATGCAGACTAGTTCTATTGTCCATACAGAGTGGCCCCTGTACACTGCTGCCATGTTTGCAGCTCTAAAATCAATACAAATACTGAGTTTATTAGTGTCTTTTTTGTCACAACGGGCATATTTGTCACCTAATTACTACTTTCATTAACTTCTTCTATAATGCCATTCTCTAACTCATCATTCACAGCTTTAACAGGGCATATGGAATGCATTTTAAGATTCTGCACAATAGACGTGACAGACTCCTCCACTGTAACTTTCTGAAAATATCCTCTGAGCTGTCTCAAACCTTTAAACAGTGGATTAAATTGTTCCATCATGCTGCCTAGGTGAGACTGAGAATTAAGGACTTCCTTTGCAATCTGATTCACTAGTTCTTACTTCCAAATAATATGTAAGGCAAAAGAAGTCTTACAGCCAAGTAGAGGTTCTATATCACCCTTGATTAAAACACAATCATGTATAACATAATTTCTCCAAGTGGACTGTGCTCCCAAGTAGTTCAAATATATGAGCCGGTAGAGCTAACCAAAAGTAAAAAAATATTTATTTGTAGAAATAACCTTGATAATGTATTTGCATTGTTTGGTAAAACTGGTGCTAATAAAAGTATGTTCACTCCCACTAACAGTCTCACTAACATCTCCAGTTGTTTCCCATTAACTTTCAGACTTTCTTTCCCTTCAGAATCCACAAATTAACACCTCTACCACAGTACAAGTTTGCCCCTTGAATGCTTCTATTAATGTTGTTTTGCATCTATTTTTGTATCTGTTTTGCCTTTTTTTATGACACCCCATGCTAATTTTTATTTTTATTTTTTTCAGTATAAACAAGTAGCTGCTCTTTTTTTTTTGTACTGCACTATTTTCAGGAGTGGTTCAATAACCCACAGTGGTAACATAGATTCTCAGAGTTTGTCTGATTTGTACTCTAGGGCACTGCATATCTTTTAGCATTAGCTTGCTGACTGATACCATTAATGTAAATATCTGCAGAGTCACCACATAGCAGCTATTAGGTGACTTTCTTCTTGAGCACTTTCATACACCCTGGCCATAATAATTGCCTTCTCTAGTGACAGGTCATCCTGCTGTAACTATTTATCAGATAATGTGCTGTAGATACATTTCCACACCACTTGATCCTGAATAATCTCTGCTTGGAATGCACCATACACTCATATTATTTAGCTATTTCCATTAGTGCATTGACATAAGCATCTCTAGATTTACCAGGGGCTTATATTGTATGTTCAGGTTTAAACCTTTCAATCATAACTTTTCTATGAGGAATAAAATACTTATCTAAAGCAGGTTTAGCTTGTCCAAAGGTACCCTCTTCTCCTGGCAAACTGGAAAACATATGTTGCACTGGAGCTCCCACAGAACGTAGTGTTGCCCTTCTAACAGCATTGTTTTCATTCACCAATTTGATGGCAATTTCATAAAATATAAAAAAGTCCATCCGAAACGTATACTAAATATGCAGGTCATCTGCATACATGTTAAGAGGTTGTGGAGCAGCAAGATATGAATGAGCCATCCTGTCACAATTTTCCAGTTTTGTTGCCACATTGTTGTGTCTCCTTGAGGTTTATTTAATAATCTCTATCTCTTTGTTAAACGTTTATTATTTTTTCTTATTATAAGAAAGATTTATTAAGACTTTCCCATTCAAATTTGGTATACCCATCCCTCCAAAGTTAATAACTTTGTATATTGTTGCTTGCTGCAGGCATGGCTTTCCCCCCTTATGTTTAAAGTCAACAAGGAGATATTGCCAATTTTTAGGAATAGTTTGGAACAGGGACAACAGCTGTGGTAATATAATCATTTTAAGTACTGCAATTGTTTACTTCCTCTCTTCCAGAGATGACTGGGAGTGATGGTACTGCCAGTGGAGACTGGTGGCTCCGATGTCAGCGGGGCAGTGAATCCGCTCTAGGCTTTACTCCGAACTTTCAAGGAGCTGTCCACAGCTCCTTGCAAGTTCAGACTAAAGCCCAGAACAGACTTCTGCAGGGCACTTCTAGGCTACATGGATTTTCTCTCCCATAAATAGGAATTCGGAGAAGGCCAATAATCACAGTCCATTATATCTTGATAATGTTCTTTTTAATTGAAGACTCTTTTGGCTAGCTTCTTCACATTTAAATAGATTTTTCTTATTAAATCTAGTAATTAAAAATTAAGCCTTCAGTGTATTAATACACTGTGAGAAGCCTAAAGTCCCTTAACTTTTCATTTAGACTTTAGATCCATTAAAAACTGTCCCAAGTAACAGCAAAAATGGGGGAATAGCTATTGTTGTTTTTTGACCCAGGCTGTAATCCTAAACGCACTTATATACTTTTTTCTAAAAGTAAGTAGTTAATATGCAATATGCATAAAAATGCACTTTTGGTAGATCTTGGTCCAACCTATGTTTTGTACCTAGTTCATTCTAATTCAATTAAGTATGCCTAACATTTCCTGCGCTCTGTCTTAACATGTGCAAACTCTGGAAGTTTGGGTTTTTTCATCATGCTGGAGAACTCGAAAAGTTGCTCACTCCCTTGCGACATTACCAGTAGCCCTAATAAAGATATTACCATACTGTGGCCTTGAGATATTTCCCCCCTCATGGATTAATACTGCTATCTACAATTGTAATACAAGAACACACACATCAGTATGCCAAGTACTAACACAGATAGGTGTTTATTAAATCCATGTCCCCTCTGTGAGGATAGTATACAGTAGGGCCCCACTCATACGGTGAGTTAAGTTCCAGACCCCCGCTGTAAAGCGGAACCCATTGAATAGAATTGCGCACGATGCCTGAAGAACGCCATAAAAGCGGAGCAAGTGCCATATGAGTGGGGCTTTAGTCTATTTGTGTCTAATTGAGACCGCTGTATTAGCGAAGCGCTGTAAAGCGGGGTCCTACTGTACTATGTTTAACTGGTTACAAGTAGGGATTTTTTTTTTTTTTTTTAGAATATTTGGGGTGTGGGGTAGATGCAAAAAGGTTGCTTATTAAGCAAAATAGTGTATGGATATTAGTTAGTTAGAGTTAGTAGAATTTATATTGTTTTCTCTTTTTTTGCATTGGCATTTTATTGTTTATTTGAGAGCTGGGGGGGAGGAAGCTGGAACGACTTCCGGTAAGACGCTTGCTATCTCGGCTCCCTCTGTTCACAATTTAAAAACTTCTAGAGCTACCTTTAACTTTTTCCAAACAACTTGATAAAAAGTCTGTTTTGAAGTTAAAAGAAGGAAGTACATTCCTGTGGTGCTCTACCTCTCACTAAAGGACTCCTAGTAGACAAAATAAGATAACAACTGTTTGCCTGCTCCTGTCCCTACAGTCATCTTCAGGAGAGTAAAGGGAAAGATGGCGATTTAACAAGACGCATTTATCGGAGTTGATGCTAAAACACAGTATAATCTGACTAAGAATTTATCCTCCCTACTTAATTTACTGCTGATATCTCATAATTCTCGGCACCAAATCTCTGGTATGAAATGTATCAACTGACTCAAAAGATAGTTTTAGTGCTCTGATGAACTACTTTTAACTGAAGAATTTTCTGGCGGCTAAGAATTTCGGAGACATTCCTAAAGTCAAGCCATCAGCATAAATCTTCTTCCCTCTCTTGGGTTATGATGGACTTCCCAAGATAACATATTTTACTAATTTTTAGACCTTGACTTTCTGTTCTACTAATTTTTAAGCTGTTTTTAAATTAAAGAATAATCCTGACAGACTTAAAACCGCTATAATATCCAATGAGAGGATAAGATGGCATTGTGAAAGACAAAACCTGTCTATTCTTTTTAATTTTTAGCTTTTTAGTGTATCTGATTCAAGAAAAATTACTCAAAGACTTGCTTATTTCTACTTATGGGAGAGCTGGAACATTACCACACTTTCTAAGACTTATTCCAGCTCGTAATCTGAAGTGGTGAAGCTAATAAAGCTAGTAATGGTTCTAACAAGAAGAGCTCGAAAAGCTTTGGGAAATACCCCCAACTTTGAGAGCCTACCTGTGACTGGAGGTCTTGAAAGAAAGGATTCAACCCAACTCCTAACATCTAGTCCAAGCTGTCCAGTGGAGCCTCAAAGTGACCAATTAAAGATTACAAACTTTTTTACTATAACCTCAAAGAGAGAAAATGAAGGGGCTTCTTTACAAGACATTCAAGTTTCGCATTTCCCCCTTGATTGGTCTCTATCCCTTAAGGATAATATCCAAGCTGTCCCAGATGAATATCCATCAGTAAATTTGGCCGATGAAATTGCATTGGATGAGAATGTACAAAAACAACTGCCAACTCAATTTAAAAATAATGGTAAAAAGACAGTGATGGAAAAGTTACATCAAGCAGACCCACCAAAATACCAGCTAAATAATGATTCAACCAACATGTCTAACACCAAGCCAAACCCAACTGTGGAGAAATGTTTAGACTCGCTAAACGAAGAACATTCTCAATACTTACACCTGGATTCAGTAGAGAATAACCCACTGATCTTGGGCTGGATGTCTATGCTACTAAAGGATATTGACCTTATGAAGTCATCCCTGAGGGAATGTAATCATCTTTTAATAATTCTTGTAAAATTGTACCAAAATCATGAACAAAGCGAAGAGAAACCACCCTCTCCCAAAAGAAAGTTACAAAAATTCAAATACAAGAAGGCAAGAACAAACCCTCAGAAATGTAAAAAATTCAAGACTAGGAAGCCTACCACAAAAAAACCAAAAAACTTAAAGAATTTAAAGACAACACGGGGAAAAAAGATGAACTTCAAAAAGCTTTTTGACATATTGGATAAACCCGCCACCCAAACGATCTCAAGATCGCCTCAAAAGAGTGCAGGCATAACATCTTCCTTAATTTCTGGAGCGAAGCTCCAATCTCAGGACACCCCCGTATTCCCATCTACTCTGCCTCCCCTGAAGGTCTATTTACCAACGTCCATGCATCATATTACTCCTCAAAATAGGTTACCAGATATGCAACTAAGGGAGTCTAGTAAACATCTGAAAGTGGAAGCTATAAAAGATTATAATTGGAACCTTGTTCTGAACCCCTACAAACTGGTACTGATAAACTTCCCCAAACCTAATGGTTTTCTATCCCAATTTAATCGTAAACTACATCTGCAGGAGCTACTAAGAAATCACCTCCTGATTCATATACCCTTAATAGAAATTGAACGGATAGAATATATATACCATGATGGGAGAAGAGCTCGTGCACTGATCTCCTTTGCTACTCAGAGTGTGGCGAATCGAGTTTTCAAGGCCAAGGCTCTATTTGAAAAGCTTGGAATTGCCATATCAAGATTCTTTGAAAATAAGGCAGTCCCAGTAGCTCTAATACACTGCTGTAGACCATGTGAAGACCATATGAATGAAAAGGAAAAAGGAAAACAAGAGGCCAATAATGAGCTGACTCTAGAAGATTCATCACCTACCAAACTTAGAGACATTGTTCCAGACAATTATGAGAAGAACATAGATACAGTGCATCAAGAAGACAGCCAATCTCTTAATAAATTTGAGAACTCTTTTGATGAGGATGAGAAAATGACAATAAATTCCTTTGCCACGCTACCTCCTCACAGTCAAATTGATATCCTCATAAGATTTGAACGTCTAAAGTCTCACTTACTGGACATTTTCAAAGAAGTAAAAGTCCCCCTGGACCCCAAAGCTGGAGAGATCGATTTAACGTTAAGTCCTTCCAAGGACAGAGGCACTCTTAAATCTTCAGGAGAGTTGAAAAAAAACCCGAAAACTATACATGATACAACTATATCATTACCACCTTCCTCCAATAAGTCTGTAATTACACCAATTGAACCTATACAAAAAGATGATTATATAGGCCCTACCGGGGTGAAGAATACAGACCAACAGAATATGGATATAGCGGAGTCAATTCCAACCATTTCAACCATCACACAGTCTCACTTTGATTATAATTCCTCCCCTAATCCATCTGCTAACAAAAGAAACAGACCAGCGCAGAAAACCAATCAACTCAGCAATGCCTGACTGCCATTTAATTCTACTGAGAATAATCTGGCTTTTATATCTTGGAATATCTCTGGATGGCGGAATAAATGTGCTGACCCGAGCTTCTTTACCTATTTAAAAAGATACGATATCATTTTACTGCAGGAGACATGGATCTGTGAGGACATATTTCTAAATGGATACACATCCTATACTTTACATGCATCCCCTAGTATGAAAGGTGGCCGCCCTAAAGGAGGTCTATGTCTCTTCATTTCGACTAAGATACTGGCCTCCTATATAAATTTGGATTCCTTAGATGAGATGGCAATTGCAATAATAATAAACCTCTCTTGGACTCGGCTCCTGATCATAAATGTGTACCTTCCAGTATGTAGTCAAAAGAAATCAGCAAAGTCAACCATAAAAAAGCTTGAAGAATATATTGAAAACCAAACGGCTCTTTTTCCAGATGCTATGGTCATCTTAGCAGGTGATTTTAACGTGAGGATAGGACCCTCTGATGAATTTCTTTATGCCCGTTATAATGAACCGGTACCAATAACTTCATGTCAAAATCTTATTCCAGGCCGACAGTCAAAGGATAATGGCACCAATCCTTCTGGTTTTTATTTGATAAAGATGCTAAATAATCTAAATATGACCATATCTAATGGGCGGGTTGACGGAGACATTCCTGGTGAATTTACTTTTCTAGTTGGACCTAAAACTTCTACCATTGATTAGTGTCTCACAAGAACTTCTGCCGGCTATCTCTGCCTGTTTTGTCGAAGTGCGTCCTGAAAGTGATCATTTACCACTAGCTATACTATTGTCTTGTGGTAATAAGTCCACTTTCGCAGAGCAAGCTCCACCTTTTGCTGCAGAATGTGAAAGACAAGCCACTCGGACTAGTTGGTCCTCCAAATTGGATGCAGATATAAAGAGATTACTAAATTCTGAGTACTGTCTCATACTTCGAAACAAACTTATAGCCACTCAGCCTACTGACTCGCCCCTCGACACGCTTCAACAACTGATACAAGCTTTGCAAAAAAGTCTATCTAGCACCCCAAAACCTACCTCTCGTCGACCCACTTACCAGTCTAAATCATGGTTTGACCATGACTGCGTTGCTCAGAAAAAACTTCTAACTGAAAAATATCGAGCATACAGAGATACAAATTCTCCTGCCCTATTCCTCCAGATGCTGGAAGAAAAGAGACGATATAAACAACTAATAAAAACCAAAAAGTCCTTAGCTCAAGCAGAAGATTGGCAACGTTTACTGAAAGCATCCAGAGAAAAAGATGTATGTTCTTTCTGGAAAATGGTGGCTAAAGGATGGCCCCACTCAT
The DNA here is from genome assembly GCF_030035675.1 of Rhineura floridana. NCBI lineage: Eukaryota > Metazoa > Chordata > Lepidosauria > Squamata > Rhineuridae > Rhineura > Rhineura floridana. The sequence goes on from NC_084481.1 coordinate 13,270,883, forward strand.
CAATTTCCCTGGATTATTATATTTCGGTAAACACCTGGGAAGACCACTATACAACGCTCTTTTCCGGAGCACATCCCTGCACCAAATACATCGAATTACATCAACAAGGTCTCCCAGAGTGGCCACCGGTCACTCCAAAGAAAATCGACTGTTTAATAGCGAGATTAAAAGCAGGAAAAGCACCTGGTTCGGACTGCATTCCTGCTGAACTCTTTAAAGTCAACGTGGACTGGTGGGCCCCGGTATTAGCCGCCCTATTTTCCTATATCAATGCGAACATCACTATTCCAAGTGACTGGGGTTTGGCAATAGTAATTCCAATTTTTAAAAAAGGCTCCAGAATTGATCCAGCTAATTACAGGCCAATTAGCCTTCTGAACATCATCAGTAAAATTTATGCCACGTACCTAAATGACAAACTTACATCTTGGATAGAACAAGAAAACATCCTTGTAGCTGAACAGGCAGGATTCAGAGTTGGTCGTTCTACAACTGATCATGGACTACTTCTAAATCATCTAATAGAAAAATATACTAAATCTTCTAATGGTGCTTTGTATGCTGCTTTTATCGATTTTAAAGCAGCCTTTGATTCTATATCGCGATGCAAGCTCTGGGACAAGCTGGAGAACACCAACATTGACAGGCGACTACTAGCCTTGATACAATGTTTATATAAATCTACTTACTTGCGTGTTAGATGTGATAGAGCTGGTCACTTAACAAAAGCCATCCCTTCGCTTAAAGGCGTTAAACAGGGATGTATCCTGGCACCTTCACTATTTAACATATATATAAATTCCCTGGTCAGCTATTTATCACCTCTTGGTTCACATTATCCCAGTCTGACTGGGAGACCAATTCCAGCACTTCTATATGCTGATGATGTGGCCCTCCTTTCATACTCTCAGATTGGCTTGAGGCGTTTGCTAAGAGCGCTAGCCAATTACTCTAAAAAAGAGCTATTGGAAATTAATTATACTAAATCAAAAGTTGTTGTCTTCTCTAGAAGAAGGCTAAAGCATCTTTGGCAGATGGATGGTTACCCCATAGAACAGGTCCCATTTTTCAAATATCTGGGAATGGTATTCCACACTTCAGGTTCCTGGCAACATCAAATAAACTATGCTGTTTCAAATGCCCATAAAACCACCAAGGCACTTCTCTCTTTCTATTATAATAAGGGTGGTCAACATGTCCCCTCAGCAATACAAATTTTTGAAACTAAAGTAATCCCTCAACTTCTATACGGAGCTCAAATTGGATTCTTTACTAACTTGGAACCATTTGAAAAAGTACAATCAAAATTTCTAAGGGCAATTTTTGGTACCCCTACCTGTGTTTCAAATTCCATCGTACGACAGGAAGCTGGCCTCATAACCTTGGAAGCCCGCATTTGGATAGCTAAGATTAATCTATGGCTGAAAATTTTGTTTATGCCAGTGGGCCTCACCCCTCTCATCTTAACTGATGTTTTTTGTTCAAGATGGCTAACATCTGTAACAGATAAAATAGCCTCTCTAGGGTTCTCTATATCTATAATATTGTCATGGGGCTTTATGGAAGCAAAATCACAGATCCAACAAAGAATACACGATATAGAACTCCAAAATCACCTAATGAGGATGACACCTGCCCCTAATTCTGGCTACAATTTAATTCCATTCTCCATCCCCCGCTATCTATTTAATTTAACTGTCCCTAGATACAGGAGGGCTTTTACTTTAGCAAAATTTAACGTATTGCCATCAGCCCTCTTACAGGGTAGGTATAAGAAAATTACCTACTCTGATAGAGTATGCCCGTGTGGTGCCGATGTAGTAGAAATGGTCACCCATGTATTACTTTACTGTTCCTTTTATCATGAATTGCGTACTAGGCTCCTAGTTCCAATCCTGAACCAAATCCCTACTAAAGATGAAAAATGATAACTGACTACCTTCTAGCAGACAAGTCTCACCAGGTCACACTAAAGGTAGCTAACTTTTGTGCAGCAGCAATTCGCACCAGAAAACTTTTAATATTATCAAATTCTCTACAATAGTTTTAATTGTAGAGAAATCACTGAAAACTAAATTTTTAGTTATTTAGTTTCTATAAGTGCTACTCTCTTTAATATAAAATGTAATTACAAACCTAACACTTATACTCTAAAGTTATTAAGGAAAAACTGTTTCTTCCTCCCTTCTGTATTTTTTACATTTTGTATACTCTGGCTGGTCTTTGACCGTAATAAAGATATTGTATTGTATTGAGAGCTGGGATCCAAAGAATTACACAAGCAAGGAGTCCTTGTGTTTTTTTTCAAAATGTAACCAAGGGTTGGGGAATCACTCAACCTGACGATCAGATTCAAACCTAGCCAACCGTCTGGGGGGCCTGTATTGGGATGGCGAATGGGGCCAGAGGGAAAAGTAGGTGAGGGAAAAGTGAGCAGGGCCATATTTATGTATGTATTTGACATACATTTTACATGTTTTATGTACGGTTTACTTTTTTATGTTTAATTCTCCCCTGGTCTTAGGAGAAATTATATGTAAAATATGTAAAAAAAATTAAGTTGAACCCTAGGAGAGCTGTGAAAAGTACAGTTAAGAAACTTAAACCCCACTGATAAATACCTTACACTGGTGGCTCTTATAAAACTTCAGTCATCGGGAGATCCAGTTTGGATGGGAACTTTACAAACTGGGTCATTTGAATGTTTGGTGGTGGTTCTTTAAACAAACAAACAAACAAACAAACAAACAAACATAAATTTAAGTAGTTTGGCAAAGGTAATTGTGCCCTAATTGGGACTTGTGCTACAGGCATCACAATGTTGTCTTTTAGATTTCTTTGGCACTTCAGTTTACTGTTAAAAAATTTATTCTTTATGTAGCTGAAGTAGCTTGGCTGTGTCTGTCTGACACCACAGAGGTAACCAACAGGGTGCCCTTCAGGTATTGTTGGACCACAACTCCCATCATCCCTGTCCATTGGCCAAGCTGGTTTATATCAAGTCAGGCCACTGGTTGAACTAACTTAGCATTGTCTACACCAGCATTTCCCAACCTTTGGGACCCCGGAGGTTGCTGGACTACAGTTCCCATAATTCCTGTCCATTGGCCATGCTGGCTGGGGCTGATGGGAGCTGTAATCTAGCAACATCTGGGGACCCAAAGGTTGGGAAAGGCTGGTCTACACTGATTGCAAGTGGCTCTCCAGGGGTTTAGTCAGAGATAGAAGCTAGAAGGGATGGGGGAGAAATTTGGCTCAGTTTGCATTTTAATTTGCACTTTCTGAAACAAGATGTGAACTAAAACACTGCTATCCTTTCAAATTTGCATTTCACCAAATTTTGTGACGTTATTCTCCAACCAAAATTATGATAAATGTGCACTAAAATGCTGATGAAATTTGACGAGGGTTTCAACAGATGTGGTGGCCTTAAGAATGGAAAAATGAGAAACTGAGAGAAAACTAAATAGTCAGATGTGTCCATCTGTGGTCGGAGATGCTGGAAATTAGACTTTCTGCATGCAAAGCATGTGCACTACCATTGATCTATGGCTCCTATGAATTAATATGGTCTGTGCTTTATAGAATGGGGAATCTGTTGCTCCGCAGATGTTGTTGGACTACACATCCCTGACTTTTGGGCATGCTGGCTGGGGCTGATGGAGTTGGAAGCCGAACTCCATCTGGATAGCCACAGGTTCCCCATCCCTGATATAGAGAATAATTGTAGAATAGTATATGTACCATAGAGATGTACAGGATAATCTAAACCCAAGATCCATTAGGAGGAGAGAGTTTGAATTTGGCAGATCTTGAGCTTTCTTCGCCAAACTGGAGGTCAGCCAGGGCTATGCTGGTGTAAGTCCCTCAGTCTGGCACCGCTGGTAGTGGTGTTTCAGGGGTGTGGCAGGGGTAGGATGCGATAAGCCTGTTCAGTTCTGTGATGTGACCTAGGGACGACTTCAAAATTCTGAGTTAGTGTGCATGAAAATGCATTAGGCTAATGAATATACCCTACAAAAATGCATTATATTCGGGAAAATGTGCTTTGCAAAAATGTGTATATTAGGCACAATTGCATACAAACATGTGCAGACTTGGGAGAACTTTGCACTAAAATGCAGATGAATTTTCATGAGGACTTAAAAAAAAAGCCCTGCAAACTGATGTAGAAATGTGGAGAACTGAACTTAAGACTGGAAACATTAAAAATGGAGAGAAACCAAAACTGACAGATTTGCCCAGCCCTAGCTCTGAGTAACAAATCTTTCCCCAGAGGCAGGCCCGCCAATGCACCAGTGCAGCTGAGTGCCATCGCCACACCAGGCACCTTGCTTGTGCCCACAGTGGAATGAATCCATTCCCTCTCTTCTGCTCAGGTAGAGTCACAGATTAGGTTTCCCAGGTGTGTGTGTGTTCAGTAGTAGTAATAATATACATATAGTACACATAGTTCACAAAAATTATTTGTAGATGTGTGTGCAAAAAACAAGGATGTAAGAAATAAACTCATTTATGGCCTGAGACAACATCACAGAATAACAAATTCTTCACTGTGCTCTGCCAGTGTAGCTCCCTTCTGATGTAATGATTTTTCCATTTGCCACAGTTGTTTCTCTGATAACTTTCTTCTGTTGGGAAGTTTGTGGTCTTTCCTGGAAGGAAGAGAGATCATATGATAGAGATACTATTACACTCAAATGGTGTGACAGATAGTCACCTGTTTGAACTGGGCAACAAGTCAGGTCCCTGTGATCAACAAGAAATTCCAAATTGTGTCACCTCAAGATTCTGCAGCTTGAATAATTTAGGGTTCTTCTCCCCTATTTAAGATTGATTAGAACCCTACCAGATCATTTCTGTATGCTCACCCATCCTGTTGCCAAAGTAGCTCTGCAGAGGAAGATCTCGGTCTTTGTGTTTGATACTTATGAGATTCAGTTATGTAACAGCACTTGGGAGTCTGAAGGCCAATTCAGCATCCACAGTGCCAGTCAAAAGTGGAGATTTTATTCTAGTGCAGCCATTGTTATATTTTGCCCTAATCACTTAAATGCTGGCATGGCAAGTCTGAAAACTGAACTGTGTTGAGTATTTTCAGTTTCTATCTTTAACTAAGGCTTTCCCCCCTCTTTCTTTAAGGCCGTAGAAAACCTGGTTCAGGTATCCCCTCGCTGACAAATCTACCCAAAGGTAGGTCTTCTTTTTTGTGACGATATATGCATCATGGCTTTGCAATGTAAAGCTGTTATATGGACATCTGAATGGTCTAGAACAGTGTTTCTCAACCTTTTTTTATTTTTTTTGTTGCTGGACTACAGTTCCCATAATTCCTGACCATTGGCCATGCTGACTGGGGCTGATGGGAGTTGTAGTCCAGCAACAAAAAAAATAAAAAAAGGTTGAGAAACACTGGTCTAGAATCTAGGTCCTGGATGATTTTCCTGATGGCACATTCCCATATTATATTTTCTTATACACAGATGGACTCATAAATGGTGTGTATTTTTATCAAAACACATGGTTCAAGACGTTGCTTCTCTTTCTGCTATCTAATGCAGGAAATGTGGGTGAAAAAGGAGTAGTCTGGTAAAGCCAATCCCACTTAACAAAGACATGCATCTTATTGCATAAGAGTAGTGTATGAAGGTGCAAAGCATATGAATATTTTTATTTATTTATTTATTGTTTCATTTATATCCCACCCTTCCTCCCAGCAGGAGCCCAGGGCAGTAAAAACACTTTAAAACATCATAAAAACAGACCTTAAAATACATTAAAACAAAACAACTTTAAAAACATTCTTTAAAAAAGCTTTAAAAACATCTTAAATAAAAAGGGTTAAAAAAATTGCTTAGAAAAAAAAGTAAAAAAAAAACATATTAAAAGCAATTCCAACACAGACACAGACTGGGATAGGGTAGGTGCCACTACACTAAAGGTCCGTTTCCTGTGTTGTGCAGAACGGACCTCCTGATAAGATGGTATCTGCAGGAGGCCCTCACCTGCAGAGCGCAGTGATCGACTGGGTTGGGTTTTTTTTGCATTGATTTCTAAAAATAGGCAGAGTAATAAATTATAAGGTTGGAGTGAAAGTAAATGTGATAAAGACAGGTGGTTGTCCATTTTTAGGGATAGGGAAGTTGTAAGTCAATGTATATAGAGAAAAAACTATTTATACCGTCATCCAAACCATGTCTGCCTGTAAGCCCTGTTGAATTCAGTGAGGTTTATTGCCTAATAAATGGGGTTAGGATTGCAACCTATTATATTTGCAAGTCCTAGTACATTTGCAATCAGTTAACTGTCCCTTATTACAAAAGGGTGATCTGCCTGGTTACTACCAGAGACAGAGAGAGAGAAAACTTGGGACATTCCTTTTAAGAACAATGAATGAATGAATATCACAAAAGAATGCAGATGGGGGAAATGCATACCGTGCAGTGCAATCCCATACGTTTTGACTCAGAATTAAATTCTATTATGATTAATGGGCCTATATACATTTCAACAAGTGTATATAGGATTGCAGCCTAAATGTTCCATCACATCAAAAATTCCCTGTCCATAGAAAGGCAAGAAAAGGTCTAGCCTAGCTTTCTGCCTGAGGTGCTATTTTGTGTAGGTCCGTAATGTGTAAGAGCCAACATGTAATCCCCTCACCTGATTCTGTAAGTTCCAAAAGGACCATACCATGATCTTCAGAATTCAGCTAACAAACAGAAAGAAAAGGCGGGCTACTGTGGGAGCTCCTCTCTAAGAGCTGCGTATATATTTAAGTTAAACACTGAACTTACTGTTGACTCAGACTAATAGTGGTGGGGTTATGGAATGGGGCAGAAACTCCAAAGAAAGCAAAACTCCCACAGTGATTTTGCTGAATTTTTTTTTACAGATGCTTTTGCTTTCAGAGAGACCTTATTTCACTGACAGCTTCAGCTAAATACATCAAAAGCTTGGTGTGCTGAGTAAAATGCTGTAGTTTCAGTCCCAAACATAGCATGTCATTCTTACCATTTATTAAATTTGGGTGAACAGCTGCCAAGAACATTTTCCATAAAAAAGGGAGCTGGTAGACATTCTATCAACTGCTAGAGGGGATTGATTTGTTCAGGATTCTGACCTTTTATTCGTCCAATTTCATGCTGAAGTTTATTTGAGAATACATTAATGAGAATCAGAAGCTCACCTAGAAACAGAAACTTGATGTCAGTTTAGTATATTTGGCACAAGCAAATTCTAACTGTATTAACTGGTGTATCAGAATCACATGAAGGGAACTTTCAGACATACTTTTGGAGACAGTGACAACATGGCTCAAGATGACAGCTTCTCATTTCTCAGGATGGACTTGGATCAGTTCAGCTGCTGCTCTAGCAAATGTCTGAGTGAGTGAAGCACTGGGGTGCTATGAGTAAGTAGCTCTCAGGCACTGATTACACCAGGTTGAAGTTTGGGGCACTTTGGATGAAAGATAGTACTGAAAATACCGTAAGTATATGTTAATGTTCTATTCATATCTGTTGGGACTAGCAGGATCATAGTTTTCCCATTGCTTAGGACGTTGTTTTTCTTTTGAGTGTCATACCAGCTCTAAATGTGATTCTGTGAAACATGTATATGGATTGTAGATGAGTAGATATTCGAGTTGTATCTATTTGCCAACTTGGATCTATGCATCTTCAGGGGAAGACATTCCTTCTGTCTAGGAAAAGGGCTCTGTTCCTTTACGTGACACTGTCCTTGTGCAGTGACAAGCAGATAGCTGATGGTTCCAAATTCTTCTGCCATCATTCTACAGCAACTGCGGGACCATGGCAGTCTGTGCAGTGCGCGTGGCTCAAGTGAAGAAGTTCCTAGATTGTTAGCTGGCACCTTCTGCAAGTGACAGAGGGCTCGTGTGCTGTTGAAGTCAGTTATAGCTTAGGTCCAGGCTATCTGTCAGACCGTATCTCCCTATATGAGCCTGCCCGGGCCCTGAGATCCTCAGGAGAGGCCCTTCTCTCAATACCTATGTCCTCACAAGCACGACTAGTGGGGGCGCGAGATAGGGCCTTTTCGGTGGCTGCCCCGAGGCTTTGGAACTCCCTTCCTAGGGAAGCAAGAATGGCCCCCTCCTTGCAGTCCTTCCATCGGCAAGCAAAGACTTTTTTATTTCAACAAGCCTTTGGAACTGAAAGCTGTTAAGGACAGGACTTGAAGGGTGCTGCATTGCTATTGTCTAATTATTTTAAACTGAGTTTGAATTATTTTAACTGTATGTATGAATGGTTTTAATACTGTAAATTGTTTAATTTGATTTTAATCTAGACTTGTATGTTTTTAATTATATGTGTGCTTTTATCTGGAAGCCGCCGTGAGTTCCAGTTTTGGAAAAAGGGCGGGGTAAAAATAATGATAATAAATAAATAAATTAATTAATTAAGCATAGAGACTGGAAGCTAAAGTGCAGAATACTGAGAAGTTGAGGGCTATGAGTCTGGCCAGTGCACTGGCCCTGTGCACTGTGTGCAGTGGTTGGGATCCAGGCCAGTGTCACTGACATTTATAACCAGTGGGATCTGAGTTCAGATAAGTGTGAAACTAGTTAAGGTTAAACTAATTCCTGAATCAATCGGGTACAAATGAAAAATCACTTCAGACAGACTTGCGAAACCTAAATATTTGATGTTAATTTTTGAAAAAAAGCTCCATCTCCCTAAGGTGGAGAAGAAGTAAACACTACATAATAACCATAGCATCAACTAGACTGACATGATGTCAAAATGAAAAAAAATTAAGATATACAACCACTTGTATTAAGATAAGACAAAAAAATTAAGATATACAACCACTTATACTTTGGCTCTAAATATTTGTTTCCCATTTTCCTTAAAAAATAAAGGAAAAATTAAGGGAAACATAATTTTACTTTCAAGGCAAGTGTGCCCTTTCTGTGTCCTAGCTAGCTTTTGGTCTGCCTGTAAGTATTTCAAATAGATACAGATTTTCATACTAGATAAGTCTCTTGGGGAGATGTTAAGTTTTCCAGCCTCTGAGGAAGACAAATCCTGTGATTTTCTTTTTCTTTTTGTCAGCAGACAATTGCTGCAATCATCATTATGCATTACTTCCAACAGGTGTAGAAGATTAAAAGTTTTACACAGGTATTGAAGGTGTTAGAGATACTAATGTGAAATACTAATAATGTCAATGTAAAATGTTAATAAAATTCCCGTTGTCTTGATTTTAAAATATTAGTTTATATAGAAAATGATTTAAGCATCAAAATAAGTTTCACATTGCCATCATAATTGTACATAGAATGTATTCAGAAGGTTCAGACTAAGATGCTAGCTTACCTCTCAAAACAAACCCCTGCCCCCAAATTGCCTCTTTCAAGATTTATGTTGCGTGAGAAGCCAGAATACATTCAAGTCCCTTGCATTCCATCTATAAAAGTTTTAATCATAAGCAGTTTAAGCTGTCTTCAGACATTTACCTGTGGTGGACCATTGTGTTGAGGGGAGTGTGGGGGCTGTGCTGATTAGCCTTGCCCCCAATATTATGCTTGAGAAGTTGCTACCCCCCTTCAGTGTCTGTGCATACAATGTGAATTGCAAGGAGGGAGCCTTTCCTTATTGAACTGTATGGATGAAAGCTTTGATGTGAGTTGGAGCCCCAGTTCTGCAGGATTCCAAATAGTGTGGAATAGGGATGGGAGCTTTGGCAACCTGTAGAGGAGAAGAAAGCTCTGGCAACCTGTGGGGGGAGAAGGGAGGGGTTTTGGTGACCGTAGGTGGGGGAGTGTCAGTCTCTGCCAACCAAGTGAAATAGTTTATGGCTGCAGTAAAGATAATGGCCGGCAGCCGTAAATCTGTCAGGCCTGAATTGAGGAAAAGAAGCCTGCAACTACAACAAATGTAAATACTGGGTGGGAAGAGCCAAGAGAGTGTAGAACAGATGAGTCATTGGGAGTCCAAAGTCAAGGTACTGGGGATCCACTTAGGCAGGGCAGGGTCGAAGACACAGGAACACAAACTGGGCTGGCTCTGAGTTGACACGGAAGGTCAATGTTGTTTCCAGCAAGAGCCCCAAGCCACTCACAGCCTTTTAAGCTCAGCATCTGAGGCCAGGTGTTTGCACTCAGCTTTCCCTCTTTCGAGAGCTTGTGGTTCATAAATGTGCCAACTGCCTGCGTTGTTCCAACACCCGTTGGTGTCTCCTCTGCTGGAGTCAGCATAACTTCCTGTTCACTCTCTGGATCTGACTCAGATGGCTCCAGCAGGGTCCTGCTCCTTGTTTGAGGGTGAAGGATCTTGAGCTGCCTCTCGGCTCATCCCTTCCCTTGGGTCTGAAGTCCCCCATTCCCCTTCATCTGTTGAGTCCTCCGAGCGAGTCATGACAGGTTGGTGAGTGAAGTGAACATGGACAGCAGCCCCTAGTATTGTTATTTTATTGATTTTACTCACAGCACAAAACAGAAGCATCTCTCTCTCTCTCTCTCTCTGCCCCCCTCCACTCAGATAATCCAAGCTCCAAGAGGGGAGGAGGCAGGGGAAAAGCAAGCCAAGCCATTCTAGATTTGCCTTCTAACCTCTGTAATCTTAACCCATTAAATGATTAATAGTCAAGCCAACAGAGTCTCTGGAGAGTCCTTAATGTGGGCGAGACTCTCTAGATATGCCTTTTAATTCATTTAATGGGTTAGCACTTAAGAGATTAGAAGGCAAGCCTAGAGAATCTTGCCCACGTGAAGGACTCTCTAGGTTTGCTGAGGACGAGGTGGGGAATGGAGGGCACTGAAAGCTGCATTCCTTCCAGAGGAAAACAGCTGGTCTCTGGTTATTAATGTGAAAACTGACCAGCCTCAGTCACAGTGGAGGAGGAGAAGGTGAAGGTAGGAGATGAGGGTGGGGGTGGGAAAGCCATTTTCCTTTCCTAAAATATTGTTGGAAACAATGATATTAATATTGCCATTGCGGGGGGGAATCAGACTGACAAAAGCAACAAATAGCGAATAAAGAATTAATAGGAATTGATACCGTCTGTCAGGTTGACGGAATGCATTCGATGCAATACCAACCAATGAGTCCCAACCCTAGTGTGGAAGCCATACGCAGGAAGGCTGCCTCCCTGCAGACCTTTATGCTGTATATGCGGATGCCAAGGGGAGGCATTTGGTGTGTGAGAAGGCTAGTCTGTGCAGTCTCATTCCACCCTCATGTGATGGGCCAATGTGTAATGGAGATGTCTGAAGAGCGCTACACTTGATAGTAAATCTCATTAAAATTAAACAGTTATGTGGTTAAGGTGCTGGACTATGTCCTGCAAGACCAGGGTTCGAATCCCCACACAGCCATGAAGCTCACTGGGTGACCTTGGGCCAGTCACTGCCTCTCAGCCTCAGAGGAAAGCAATGGTAAACCCCCTCTGAATACTGCTTACCATGAAAACCCTATTCATAGGGTCGCCATAAGTCGGGATGGACTTGAAGGCAGAGCATTTCCATTTTTGCTTCCAATAATACTAATATTTTTATTTTTAAAATATTTTAAAATATTTAAATTTTCTAACACCACCTTGATATAGTAGAAGATCTATTTTATTGGCCATTTTAATGCTGTATATCCAAAGATTTTAGATGGCAAACTTGCTGGAATTCCTTTTGAAGGCAGATGCTGTCCACGCTACCACTCAGAGGTCAAAATGGTCACTCATGTGTTCCTTTATTGTAGTTTTTATCAGGGGAATGAAGAATGCATAATATGACCTCTGGTATGAAATGATTTCCTGATTGATCTTTAGAACCCCCCCCCCCCGAGTATCTTTCTTTAAGGAACCAATAAATGTGTTTCTGACCTGGTGGCTAAATACTTGAAATTTATCATGTCTCTTAGACCTGCTATGATAGTTAGTTCTTAGCTTGTCATATTTTTTTTAAATAATGATTGTATTGATTTTATATTTTGTACTCTGTATTCAGGGCCGGCACCAGCCCACCGTGGGCCCCCTCCTCCCCCTTGTGTGTGTGTGCGTGCATGTATGCTTGTGTGCAATACTGTGCTTGTATGCACATATGCTGTTAAATACATCCAATTGTGCCACCTTGCATGTCAGCATGCATACTGCCATTTTGGATGATGGTGAATCAACCAGGCTTACTTAAGTGCCTGCTGGCTGCACGTGCACATGCGGGGATTATGTTGGCTCCACAATCTGCACCACTGTCCGCTTGTACCTTGCAACCCAATGCTGATGGGTGTCATGGAGTGGGAGCACCACCTCCCAGCTTCAGGAGCCCTTGGCCAGAGCCAACCTGACCACCTGCTGGTGCCTGGCCTGTTTGTATTTTCACTCTTGCTTAGTTGACTCTAATACACATTGACTTCTGAATAAGCATGGTTAGGATCAGGCAGCAGGTTGCCATTTCTGGCTGCACTGTTATATATCTGTTTCCCTCACAGTTCCCTGAGAAGAAGTATTGATTGTTAAACCACTCTGAGAACTGTAGCTCTGAGAGGGGAATAGGGGTCTCCTGACAACTCTCAATGCCCTTATCAAACTATAGTTCCTAGGATTCTTTCAGGAGAAGCCATGGCTGCTTAAAGTGGTGTGATACTGCTTCAAATGTAGAGTGCAGATGGAACTCCAGTTTGGCCCTCAGACACTGAACTCTGAACATCTGGAGATATTGCAAGGGCTTGAAGAATTAATTTATCTCCTAGGTTCATGGACTATAGCATCCACACATTCTTACTGAAGGACCTTGAACAGCAAGGGCCTCCTGGTGTTAGGCTTTTGTTTCTTTGTAATACAGTAGGGCCCCACTCATATGGCAGGTTAGGTTCCAGACCCCCGCCGGAAAGCAAAAACCGCCAAAAAGCGGATCAGCTGTAGTGCGGGGGTCTGGAACCTAACCCGCTGATCGCACCAGAGGAGGAGAAGATCAGATCTTCCCCTCCTCCGGCATGATCAGCTGGAGTGTGGGAGTCTGACCACCCCGGAGCAGGAGAAGATCAGCTGTAGCACACTACAGCTGATCTTCCCCTCCTCCGGCGCAATCAGCTGGAGTGCGGGGAGCTCCAGTCCCCCCTCCAGCTGATCGCCCTGCTGGCGCCGTATGAGTGGAATGCCGAAAAACAGGGCACTGAGAAGTGGGGCCCTACTGTATATGAAACCTTCTAAATTGTTATTATCATGGCTCAGAAGCACATCTTCTGCTTTGCTGATTATATTATAAATAAATAAGCAGCTGTAATATAGCTGTTATTCCCATTTGTAATGTCTCTGTAGAACTAAGTTTCAGAATGTGCCAGTCCTTAGAGTCAGCCTCAGATCACATGTGCTCAGCACACACAAACACACACACAGTCCAGTATTTAAGGAATGTAGTTTCTAATCTCCCACAGTTAAAGAATGAAAAAACTAATAATCCATGCCCTGCTGCTAATTCTATCTACCTGTGAGGTGCTTTCTACCTGTGAGCTGCTAATTCTATCTACCTGTGAGTGACTGTTCATAGCAGGGCCTTTTTGGTGGTTGTGTCAAGTCTCTAGAATTGTCATCCTCTCCCTTGGAACACTGTCAGTATCCATTTCTCCTTGCTTTTTTGAAGGCAAATGAAGGCTGTTTTATTTTGTCAAGCAGTTGGTGTTCGAGAAGAATGAACCTGAAATGGCTGTTGGTTTGAAATTATTTTTCTTTGTTTTTCTAATAGTACTTTTAATCTGTTTTTAAACTGGTACAGTGCAGATGTTTGAGAGGCATCAGTTCAGATAGTGCATTGCAATGTATTTTGCATCCTTCTGCCTGGGTTGTGGGTTGAATTTCAGATAAAGAATTGCTCTCATTGCTTGATGGAGACAGTGTAATCTACTGTGACTTTACAGCTTTCCTGGCTTCCTTGAAAGCATTGGCTGATATTTCAGCTTGAAATGTGTAACTGTGTCCACAAAGTACACACTAACTTTATTTGGAGCATTTACACCCACACCCCAGAAAAGTTTCTATGGATGCCCACACTGTCTTGCTAATACTTCAATCTTCAAAGCAGATGTTGACAGTATATTTTTCTTTCCCCTTTGAAAATTAGTGCAGAGGTTGAGCTGGTATTTAACCCTGATATGTAGGACTGTGTCCTGAGCAAGTGTACCAGAATCTGATATTTCAGTGTTCATGGAAATTACTCTGTTACAAATCAACCAAAAGACAACAGACAAACAAAAAGAATGAGAATGCTAAATGAATGAGTTAAACCAAAGACCACTCAGTCATTTTTAAAATAGAAAGACCAGTTATAAATGCTAATAAAATTATAAATTAAAATGTTTTGAAGTGGTATGTATATATATATATATATATATATCACATCCCAGCCATCCCCCAGGGAGCTCAAAGTAGCTGTTTAGTCTTGTAGCAACTCAGTGAGGCACATTAGACTCTTAACAGTGACTTCCCTAAGGCTACTTGTGAGCTTCAGAGCTGAGTAGTGATTTGGTCATTAGTCTCCGACTTCTAAATCCAGTTCTTTAGCAACTTCACTTTCCCTGAGGTCATATGGGGAGTCTGGTGAAACTGTCAAGCTAATTCTAATCCTCCATGGGTTAGGGCTGAACAAGATGTCTCATGGAAAGACATGTAATTCACCTCCCCAAGCTTGTCTTTTTATTAGAAAATAGCTTTGTGAGGGGATGAGATGAGAGGGGAAGGAGTTCCCTGCCCATTTTTTATCTGTGTTAAAGTAGCTCCCAGCCTATGGAATATCAAACAGCAGTTTTCATGTGCATAAAGATGCTTGGAAGTCTGCAGATTAGGACTTGAAGGGTGCATTTTGGGGTAAAATAACTGTAAAAATGAGTTAACAGCCCCCTTCTTTTCACATTGCCTGCTCCTGAAGCTGCTTTATAGAATAGTAGGGGGAAAGGTTGTTGGTGAGTTACGTGGTTTTTTTCTTCTTCATGCAGTGTCTGTCTTGGCTCTGAGTTGCAAAGTAGTCCTAGGTTGCTTCAATTTGCCTTTCCTTTTAATAGTCTACTTTAATAGTGTACTTTAGGGGGGGGAAAGGAAATTCAGCATTCTTTTAATATTGCATTAGTTCACAGGGCTTGCAGTCAAGTTCTGTTCCCATTTTGGCTGCAATTAGACAAACTAATTTTTTGTATGCCTGATACTGTATCTGTTCCTGCATTTCCTCACATAAAATGCAAATGGTCCTTGGGTAATCTTAGCTCTGGTTAAAATATGGAAACCACTGGCTCTTTCCCATGCTCCTCACTTGTTACTTTTGGAGGCGCACTTTCCACACTTCACTTAATACTTTATTGCCAAGCTGAAATCCCAGTGTTACCTTTTCTGCATTGAAAGGACTTCCAGCAGAATTTCATTGCAAAAACAGCAAGTATACAACATTGGTTAGTTGGCTGGAGAACTCATTCACTGTGTGGATACCATTCAAAGGTATCCAACATGTATATCCGTGCTACGAGGATGTCAACAGGGTGTATTTTGCTTGCAATTTACCATTGTTTATTATTTATTTATTTTATTATTACATTTATATACCGCCCCATAGCCAAAGCTCTCTGGGCAGTTTACAAAAATTAAAAACATTGAACATTAAAAACAAATATACAATTTAAAAAACCATACAAAGTTTAAAACCATTAGCCTAAGAAAGCTCAATATTGTTGTGTGGTTCATATCATGTTGCAAAATTTTGTATGTTTTGTCCAAGAGGGAAATCAGGAGGAACATAGATTCATGGACATTCTTCTTATTTTGCTTAAACACAATTAAAATGGGATTATGCTTGCAACCAGAGAGCCAGCGTTGTATAGTGGTTAGAGTGTTGGACTATGACCTGGGAGACCAGGGTTCGAATCCCCACACAGCCATGAAGCTCACTGGGTGACCTTGGGCCAGTCACTGCCTCTCAGCCTCAGAGGGAGGCAATGGTAAACCCCCTCTGAATACCGCTTACCATGAAAACCCTATTCATAGGGTCGCCCATAAGTCGGAATCACCATTTCATGCTTGCAACCATCTAACTTGAAATAAGGACAGAGCATGATGGCAAAAGGCGGCACAGCCCCATTTTATTAATCACATTGGTACCCAGCTTTCCCTTCATAGAAGTCAGAGTGGCCTACATGTTTTTTCCCCCACTTTACCCTCACAACACTCCTTTTAAAAACTTTTTATTTTTCATTTTTTCATATATAACAATATATAAAAATTAATTCAGTACATAGCGATTATACTTGTTTTTTCTTGTCTGGTGTACAACACTACCATTTGTGTCATTATTTTTTTCATACCACATAGGGAAAATGTGAAGAGCAATGCATTGTTCTGTCTCAACCTTTTAAGCCTCTCCATGAAAGTTCTTGTGAAGTTCGTGTTGAGATCCCACTTTCACTCGTTCTTGATCCTAGAATAAGTCTGTATCATTGGCCTACGAAATCATCTTCCACATTTGTTTGTCTCTTTGCTTGTATTTGCTTTGTCAATCTTTCCATTAAGGTATAGTGAAATTTTAAAATTTTCCATTCTTGACATGTCCCTCCTCCTTCAGTTTACAATTTGTTATACTACCTATCTAGCTGCTGCTGCTAACATTGATAATATCTCTTTATATGGTACATCTGAATTTTTATAATCAAATATAGTTAACTATGCCGGTGCTGGGGAAGGATATATGTGGTAGCTTATTATCTTACTACATTCCAAGAAACCTTTTTTCCAAAAACCTTGTATAACATCACATCCCTACCACATATGAACATATGTTTGGTGGGTAGGGTTGTTTTGGCTTCCTGGTATATTTGTGTTTTAATCTGTTAGTGATTATGATTTATTATGTTAGTTATTTTAGGTTATATTAATGTTTAAGATTTTTAAAAAATATATATTTTGTATTGTCTTAAATGTGTAATTTGGTTTTTATGTTTATTGTTAATGTTAAGAAGTTAATGTTTAAGATAGTTTCTTTTAAACATTTTGTATTGTTGCAAGGGCCTGCGCTTCTACCACTCAATGCTGGCAGGCTCTGTACTCACAAACTGTACTCTCCATTTTTGCAGGGTAAAAATTATGCATTTTGAGCCTACACCCATTGGGATGCATTCAGGCAAGGCCACAAATTTATGAAGTCAGATGCAGCAAGTAGGCAGAAGGAGGAGTGTACAAATCTACAGTCAAAACATGTACAAATCTACAATCCGAACCACATCACCACATGTACAAATCTACAGTCTGAACATCTGCACCGGGCTAATTATCTATATGCAAGACCAATATTTTATCCGCTAAACCACATTGGCTACAACCATTTGGTTCCTTTATTTAGAATTTATACTCTGTTTTTCTATTAAAAATAACCAAAGCAGTTTCCAAAAAAGAATACAAAATACAATAAAACCAGATAGTAAAATTACACAGTCAGTTATTTTTTTAAACACGTATGTATGCAGGCACGCATGCAAGCACGGCACGCATGTGCACACGCACACACACACACACACACGTAATCACAATAAATAAGAGCAGAAGCAGGAGAAGGGCGAATCTCAATAAAACTACAGATAACATTTTGAAATCCAGTTGTTGTTTTTAAAAAAGCTTCCCCCCCCCCATTATCCCACTTTGACCTCCAAGTATATATATCATTTGATGAAATGGCTTCTAAACTTTGAAATAAAGCAGCAAAAAGGTTTCTTAATATGTTAATTATGGTTTCACACTTGAATCAGCTTAATCAATAAACTAGTCATCTCAAGCTTTTCTGCCCTTTCAAGACTAAAATGCCCTGCAACATTTCCTATCAGTATTTTGTGCAGTCATTTACATATTATTTTTACTAAAAAAAAAGAGCTTTATTTGTGAAGCTCGATAAAAAACCCTCTCTCTCTCTATCAAATCTATATATAGATTTTTAAAGTAGCACCAAGAATGTAGTAAGTTGGAAGGATGATGAGGTGCTAATTAGCTGTAAAACTAATGGACAGGAGTGGTGGTAATGTATATTGTGGTTTGTGCTATTGCAGTTGAAGTACAAGACTATATGCCCTCCTTCGGAAAATCCTTTCCCTTTCCAGTTTTGGTCAGTGCTGTTTGCCTTAGCCTCTGTGGGTTGATAGGCCTTTATTGGATGGAAGGGAACTTAGGGACCTTCCTGTTCCTGCCAGAGCAGTACCAAAGAGGCCCCTGCAGGAGACTTGAAGCTAGTGACTACTAAGCTGAGCCTTAAGCCAAACTTCAGGGTGGCTTTGGAAGTGACTGCTAGGGTGAAAAATCTAATGAATTTGAAGGGAAGCCAAAACAAAAAGTCCAGAAAAAAGACTGCTGAAACTTTCCATGAAGGCTTGTGCATATCCTTTTCAGTATGTGGTCTAGTAAGCAAGAACCAAACACAGATGTTGTATCATTACAGTGCCACTGTTGGATTCTAGCACTCAATTGTCCCCTTCATAGCCCCGTGTGCAGATCTTGAGATGCTTTCTCAGTGTTGTGGCTCATAGAATTGGAGAGGTTAGCAGAGTTTCCTGTATGTAATTCTCCAAATGAGCAAACCAAACAGACCCATGATCCTCCTTTGGGAGAGAATAGTTGATGAACTGGTTGTTTTTAATTGCTTTTAACACTGTATTTTAAGGTGGTTGTTGTAAAGGGAGTGGGCAATAAATGCTACTGCTAACGCAAATGTTAATGCTACTGCTATTGCTAATGCTAATAACAAAACAGCTTTATAGCCAAATTTGTGTTTTTAAGGTGTCTGTAGATCCCTTAAAGAGATAAAATCTTGCCTTTCTTTGTATTATCACTGAGAATGAAAGGGGAGAAAACCCACAAAAGACTGATAAAATAATTACATTTTTTCCAATCCAAGTGCTCTTTTAATTTGTACCTAAGTACCCTTACTTAAAGATTCCAAACTACAGGTAACAGATTTTTTTTTTCTCCAGGAGAGTGCTAATTATACACTAGCACCACTCGTGACACATAGTATGTAATTAAAGATGAGCTCTACCCCCTAGAAATTGTCAGTCTAAGATCTGCGTAAGATTAAAGTCCGTACATTGATACACAAAGTATTGGTTGGGCAGGATGTGCATATGCAGTATTTGATTTTATGTCAATTTATGATCATTCTGCATAAAAAGATGCATAATGATATTTGTTCTCTTGAAGCAGACTGTTTAGTCAAGTTTTTATCAGGAAGTAGTATGTTCATAACCTGAAAGATGAAGAAATCCTTTTCAGACCTATGAAAGTGCCACCTAAGGTGTTAAGGACAGATTATGGGTTTAAGAGAATTAAGGACAGAACATTCTTTGTAGAATTACAGTTTTTAAGCTTTGGATTTGCTTCAGTGGAGCACTTTGAAGAATAGAGTCTCAGAGATTTTAAGCAGAATTATTAATAGTAAAATGTGTAGAGCAAAGCCAGTAAGTTGCTGTCTAACTATCATATGAAGAGCTGCTATATGCTGCATTGGACTGTTGGACCATTGGTCCATCTAGCCAATGCTGCCCGATCTGACTGGCAAGAGCTTTCAAACTTTGCAGTCTTAGAACTGGGGATTTGTTTGTTTTGTTTACCACTTCCATACCATTACTTTAGAGAACTCGACTACTGCGGTAGGTTTTTACTGTTTGTTAGTCCAGTTTCATGTGTGGAGATGTCTCCACATATGAAAAAAAGAAAAAAGTATGAGTAGGTCCCAAGGAAAAAATACTGAGCACATTAGTTTTGCTTGGTAAAGCTGTAGCCACAAGAGAATTTGAGAAGAGCCTCTTTCAACAGTTTGCCCTGTACGTTCTCCACATCTATAGGTGGGTCTCATTTACTTCAATAGAAGTAAGATTTTTAATAAGAGGTGTGTGTGTGTGTGTGTCTGGGTAAAATTTATTAGTGCTAATTGATGGTACTGTAGATAATAAAATATATTTGGGGGACTGAGGTGACTGACTTACAGCAGTCAGTCTCTACAAGAGCATTATGAGAGAATAAAACAGTTTCCAGCTCATTAGTTCTTCATGTTTCCCTTGACAAAGAACCCTGTATGTTTTGAAACATGAGGTACTGTATTGTATAATACTTTCATTTACGTCTATTTTATTTGTATATTAATTAAAATACGAGTTATCTTTAAAAAAAGTCTCCCCAGGTGGCTAGAAATCAATTTAAAATCAATAATAAAACATTAAAACATATTAAACAACAAGGAAGGAAACAAGAAGATCAACACAGGAAACAAACCTCACCAGAATAAGGTCAGCAGTGCCATTAACCATCAAATTGACTCTTTCCTAAATGCTCTGAACAAGAACCATGGTTTAACTGGAGGATGGAAGGCCCCAGGCTATGATCTGAAGGCACATGAAGCCACCACATTGCTGAAGCTAAGCTGGTCTGGGTCTGGTCAGTTTCTGGATTGGAGACCTCCTGGCATGTATGCTGCCTTGGATTCTGTGACAAAGGGAAGGGAAGGCATAAATGTAATAAAATAAAATAAGATAATGATGGAGGCAGGTGGGCATTCCACAATTGTGCCCCCATGACCAAAAAATGCCCTGTCCTTCATATGCACAAACCATATCTCAGATGATGGAGGAAACATTGTATGTTCAGATAGGTGCCTTGGATGGAGATGTCCTTTGAGATATAGCCTTAAAATAGGTGGGGTCTTCAAAGATAAAACCAGGACTCTGAACTGGGCCCAGAAGCCAATGGGTAACCAATGAATTAATGCTGGTGTTACGTACCTCTACATCCAATGGAAAACGATCGCTCTCCACCCGTTCTTCTAATTGTAACGATTGTACCTTTGAGTAGATGTTATGTGGCATAAAGATATAATCAACTACACTGCCCCCCTTCTGGGTTAAGTAAGCAAAATGGCCACATGACCTATCCAATGGTCCACCATTTCAGCATTGTAGCTGATGCTTATATACAATGTTATAAAGTATTTGTCCATTTCTATTAATGAAGCTGTCCTGTGAACGTCTGTCTGAGATACTTACATTCTCCTCATCTAAAGAAAGGATTTTATGAATTTGTTCATTATTTCCACCAATTCAGGCGTTAAAGTCACCGCACAGCATAACATCAGCTCTTGGGAATACTTCCTCAGTACGTTGAAACACTTGTTCTAGCTCCTGCCAGATTTGTTTGCCATGTTGACTCACGGGTTTGGGAGGGATATATACGTTCACGCAGATAACTGGATTAACTCTAGAAACGTTTACTAATATGGTCTGAATATAACCATTATTTGTTAATTTTAAATCTCATATATCCAAATGTGTGTCTGTGGAAAGAAGTACAGCCAGACCTCCACTTCCACGCCCATATTTAGATGTTTTTAGGGCTGGAAGAGCCGCTATTTTAAAACCTTGGAGGTGGATATCATTAACGTCCATAAGCCAGTTTCTTGAAGGCACAACAAATCAAATGTTTGTATATAAGGGATAAATTCCAAGTCAACAAACTTATTTAACCAGCCTGCCATGTTCCATGAGAGAATACGTAATAAATGTTCTGAATGTTTTGCTATTAATCTATCTTGGTTAAGAGACCTACAGTGTCTAAAAAAAACTACCATTGTGTCCACCCCCATCCAGTATTTGTTGCTGGTTTGGGGTGGGACTACCCAGTTCATGTGATTCCAGGTATCTGTAGGATGTCCATTGCTCACTAGTGAATATTGACCTGAGGTATACTCAGTTAAGATGGTCTCTATTCTGTATCTCACCATTTGTCTCCCGGAGGTCTTTCCTATATGGAGCTCGAGGGGGACCACCTTCATTAGTCAGATATCCATCTGTAGATTGGACTATTCCTGTTCCGTTTTTCCTTTTGTCTACAAATCTAGGTAACCACACTTTAGAATGAGGAGACTGGTTTGGGGCTGTGCTTTCTATATTTTGTTGGTTTCCCCTCTTTATTTGGGTCAACTTGTCCTGTAACTTTTCTAGCTTATTCATAATCTTATATTGTTCCTTATCAGGGAGTTTGTGAAAAGCAATTATCAGATCCTCCTGTGTTGGCTCAGACCAATCCTGCTGGTCTGGGTCTAGGACCTTATGGGCTGGTATGCTCAAATCCAGTGTCACTTGCATGGGACCCTCAAGATTGTCTTCCATTGCTGTTGTGACTCCAGTAGGGATAGTATTTGAGCCATCCCTCCGAGTTGGGTCCTCACAGCCATCCAAAAATGTAGTGATCCTAGTTGAAGGAGGCAAAGGAAATTCCCTCCCTGTATCCTCCTTTTTGAAGGGCAGCAGGGATCTTACTGTTGAATCTTTAAAATGCCTATAAGGGAGTACTCCTTTCTGGATCAGCAGTTGTTTCTTTCTCATAATCATTGTGGGAATCCTTCAGGAGCTGAAAATTAGAAGAATTTTCCTAGTATGTCCGTTGTTGAAAAGACTCCTGATTGATTTTAAATCTATCAAGCCTGGGGGTACCCCAATAGTAATGTCAGATGTCTTTTAGCAATCAAGTAGTGAGATATGAAAGAATGGATGTCAGCTGTAGAGATGCTTCCCGTATGGCCCCCCGTGAGCGTAGCAGAAATAAAAGGTCTTATTGCGAAGCTCACCCTGGGCAGAACCCCAGGTTGGGACATGCTACCAGCTGAAATTTTTTGTATAGATCCAGTGTGGTGGGCGCCAATTTTGGCAAAATTATTCACAACAGTTAATGCAACTGGAATATTGCCAGCGAGTTGGACGTCTAGCATTGTAATTCCAATTTAAAGGAAAGGCGATTGAGGGGAACCCCAAAATTATCGCCCAATAAGTTTACTTGATGTCCCCGCTAAAACATATGCACAACACCTTCTAGATAAACTAGGACTTTGGGCAGAACAACAACAAATTGTATCCCCAATGCAGGCTGGCTTTCACAAGAGTTTTAGTACAATTGATCAGGGCTTTGTTTTGAACTATCTAATTCAAAAAAATGTACATAATGCATCAAAAAAACTATATGTTGCATTCATAGATTTATCATCTGCTTTTGACTCCACAGATAGACAGCGTCTATGGGAAAAATTAGAGGCCAGTTCATTAGATAGACGCCTGTTATTTCTCATACAACAGCTTTACTCCAACACCGATATTAAGATCCAAGTGGGCATGGCAGGCTCTCTCTGACTCAATCCCCACTTGAAGGGGTGTCAAACAAAGTTGTATTTTGGCCCCACTTTTATTCAACCTTTACATAAATGACATTACGCAGGAAATTCTTGACCCTTCTTTTTTCCCTCCTGCTGTTGGGAAACAGAAGATCCCAGTGCTGCTTTATGCAGATGACATGGCCCTCATTTCTTTAACTTGTGTGGGCCTGAGAAGATTTCTCACCAAATTTGAAATGTACTGTAAGCATGAAGAACTATCTTTCAATCAAAATAAGACTAAAGTTGTCGTTTTTGCTAAGAGGCATGAGCAGCATAAATGGACTCTGGATGGGCACAGAATAGAACAATGTCGCTCATTTAAATACCTGGAGCTCCATTTCTCTGAAAATACCTTGTGGAGTACCCACCTTGAGGCAATTACATCCTCAGCTGCTCGTTTATTGGGGCCTATAAAGAAACTTTATTATACCGAGGGTTATCGAATAGTAGAACCAACATTAAAAGTTTTTGTGGCCAAAATTGTGTCCCATCTCTTATATGGAGCAGCAATTTGGGGTGAGCATTGCAGAGACCAACTGGATATAATCCAAAACAAGTTTCTGCGCCAGCTGCTGTCTGTAGCACAGTACACCTGGTGCACTGTTAAGGAGTGAAGTAGGTCTTCCTTCTTTAAAAGCACGCATACACAAATCCATTATATTGTATTGGAAAAAGTTATCAGTGATGCCAGAACACCATTTAGCAAAAATATGCTGCTTGGAACTACAGAACCATGAAGGTTGGGTACAATCTTGCAGATGTCTGATGCTCAGTTATTTGATCTCCTCAGCTATGATAACGCAGGATGCATCTGAACGTAAGATCAGGGACTTACTTTTTGGTAAAGATGCTCAAAAAGATCTCAAATATATAAAGAATTGTAAGTCTGCCATTTGGTATGCTAAAATCAATTGGACCACGAAAGGGCTACCTATTTGAGGGAGTTAACTTTTTTCCTATAAGGTGTGCTTTTACTCAGCTCAGATTTCAGCTGATGCCCACTGAATACCTGGCTGGCAGATATACAAAAAAACCACCAAAGGATCGCTTGTATGTGGATCAGGGCAAATTTAAGGTATGGAGCACTATATTCTGTATTGCCCTTTATGTAACTCACCAAGGGCTAAGTTCATTCTTCCTTTTCAGACTTCTTTAGAAAGCCATCCAGATGAGTATAAGATCAGATGGCTGCTGGCAGATACAGACAAATCTGTCACTTACAGGGTAGCCCTGTTTACACTAGCGGCAGCAAAGATCAGAATGGCCTTCCTGAAATATACCAGCTTAAAAGTAATAGGGAGCTCATTTGAGTGTGCTCCTAATCTAAACAAATGTAGTAAATTCTTATTATTTTCTCTTAAAGTTTCAGGGTTTTACCCATGTTTCATTGGATTGAAATTGAATGTTTTTAAATGTTTTATAAATATTTTATTTCGTATGTTTTTCATATTGTAATGGACATTGGCTCAAAACAATAACAATAAAAGAATTAACGCTGGAGAAATATTCTGCATACATCTTGTCCCAGTTAATACTGCATAATTATGCATTATTTGAAATTTCTGAACACTTAAAAGAGATAGCTTCATGTAAAGCGTATTGCAGCTGTCCCATCTGGATGTTACTAAGCCAGAGGTGGCTAACCTGTGACACTCCAGATGTTGTTCAACTCCAGCTCCCATGAGATCCAACAAGCATGGCCAAAGATTAGGGATGATGGGAGCTATAGTTCAGCAACTTCTGGAGGGCCACAGGTTAGCCATCCTTGTAGTATGGCATGAATGACAGTGGCCAGATCTTTTCCAGGCAAGGCTACAGCTGGTGAAGCAGCCTTAACTGCTAAAAGGCACTTCTATGCTTACTGCTGCATGGGCATCCGGATGCAATGATTGATCCAGAAGCACCCACAAGCTCTGCCCCCGATTCTTACGTTGCAACAGCACCAAAAACTGGTTGAACACCTAAACCTATTGATTTTCCCTCTATTTTCCTTCATACTTTGTAATAAAATACCTTTTGAAAGAGTTAACAAAGACCTCTTGGTGATAGGTCTGTGCCACACTGAGTGTAACATTTAGAAAAGAGGTCTAGACCCACGATATTCTTCTGAATATGAGAAACAGCGCTATATCAAGCAAGAGACTAGTCAGACATTTCAGTTGGTGCTGTACCTGATAATTAACATTTAACACCTCTTCCTGGGTTCTCTTGTTCAGCTTCTTATTTGTTGGAGGGCAGAGGAACCAGTGTTAATGGAGTAACTATGGTCTATAATTACACAGCATGTGGTCCCCCTAGGATGCTTCTCCACCTTGGGATTTATTAGCTGCCTCACTTACATAGAGAACAAGATGTAAAATATCTCCCAGTGTTAGTAATGGCACTTGGTGCCAGAAGAGCCAATTACATGATGAAAATAATTCACTGACAGAGTATAACACAGCTTAATTTTATACAGGTTTACTCAGAAGTAACTTTATGTTCAGTGAAAATTATTCCTAGGTAAGTGTGCATGCAAATTGCAGATCCAGTGCCCAGTCATTATTTCCCTGGGTCAGGTGCATATGTGCATCATGTCCCCCTCTGCCATCTGCGCCCCCCGCCATCCCTTGTCTGTTTTCAAAAACTGGAGCACTGATTTGTTTCCAGTAATTTATGTTTGTTTCTGGTTACTTTCTTTGTATTTATAGGCAGATGTGGCAATATGACAGGCATGTAATATTAAGTATCCACATCATGGATAGCATTTGCTCACACATGTTCTGGGGCCAGTACATTCTATTAGCATTATCTCCCACTGTCTTAATGCTCCTGATCACCATTTATATAAACAGACACACAAACACACACAATCAGTATGCATGGTGCTTTACAGAATAGACAGGTCCTTCCTCCTAAAATTTGGCATAAGGGCATAATATGAGAAGTGGAGGGAAGTGGAGGCAGGGGTTAACAGGAAGTAACCTGCAGCTGTTTCATTTAGAGTTGTTTTAGACTTGATTACAGGGCTAGGTTAAGTAGAGTAAAAGGAATTAGAGAGTTGAGCCAAAAGTTTCATGGAAAAGATGGGCTTCTAGTTTCCTGGAGGAGCAATCAAAATACACCCAACTTCCCGTTTCTACTTTTACCAACCTCACATTGTGAATATCTGAAAGGTAAACTGAAAAATATATATATGCGAAGGCTGCTTCATGAAATTGGAAGCCACAATCACAGAGAGCCCTGGCCCTAATCATGTGACAGAGCCTACAGAATTGTGGAGAACTGGCTGGGTTGCAACACTGCAGGTGTGGGGTGAGTGGGACATGAAATATTCAGGAATGCTATCTTTGTTAATTCCAGTACAAACTGACATGAGCTGCATCTCCCAGACTAGTGTACAGTTTGGAACTGAGTGTATTCACTGATTTTCCAGTTTCAAAATGTTCTGATGTGGCTCTCAACTAAAAAAAACTAACAAAATGTGTTAAAATGTATTTTTAAGACAAAATACATTTAGAAATTATTGTGCCCTTTGTTTTTTTAAAAATCAGAAATAGGATAGACTGGGACACATGCAAAAGTGACATGGAACATAAGTGGACTGATTGCTCTATCTCTAGGTCAGGAGATGCAGCCCAGCTACCTTGCCATCATGAGCCCTTCGCCCAAATGGATGAGTCAAAAGATCTTCCCACAGAGAACCAGCATGTTGCTTCTGGTTTTAATGGGAGTCTCTACATGTGAGAAATGTGGCCCTGTTCCCATGTACTCACAGTAGCACCTTACATGAAAGCAACACATGAATAGAGCTAGAAAGGGATACCTAACTCTGGTGGATAATGAATTTGGGGTAAATTAATTGAAGAGGAGGAAACTAATTTGGGATGATCTGGTAGAGAGGTACAAATTAATTGAATTTATTTGGGGGTGAGCTGGATGGGAAATTAATTGACTTGCCTTCTGTGATATAATTTGGATAATTATTTTTAAACGTGCATCTATGCATATAAATTAGCCCATGCAAATTTTATGCAAATAGATGTCCTCCATTGTCCCCCCTTTTAGTGGTGCATATCCTCTTTTTTGGTAATGCATAAGTGACCACCCCAAACTTTGTTGTAATCTCTGCAGACACACAAGCCTATTTAGCTTGTTGCTGCATAGGGTTATGTCTGAGTAGTGGACTAATAGCCTTTGCACATGCAAAGCTTCTCTGTTTCTTCATGGTACAAACTGATATCTTCCTAACATAGGCCTAGTTTACACTGCAGTAATAAACTTGTGTCTGAGCTATGCCACTTCCAATTGTAAGTGTATGAGAATCCTTCCCCCCAACACTGTAATTTTCTATGTTCATAAAAATGGAAATGGACTGCTTTCAAGTCGATTCTGACTTATGAGCGACCCTATGAATAGGGTTTTCATGGTAAGTGGTATTCAGAGGTGGTTTCCCATTGCCTTCCTCTGAGGCTGAGAGGCAGTGACTGGCCCAAGGTCACCCAGTGAGCTTCATGGCTGTGTGGGGATTCAAACCCTGGTCTCCCAGGTCGTAGTCCAACACCTTAACCACTTGTTAATAAGGAGGAACATTTATTTATCTGAGCCTCCACCTGCAGGTTGAAGTGGCACAGCCCAGACAAAGGTTGGTCACGTTCAGTAGGCCTCATTGGTAGCCTGTAACAGACTGAGCAGTGTTGCGCAGACAACAAGGAATGCCATTACTTATTTTGATTATAGAGAAGAGGGAAGACATTGAATTGGGGGGGGAGGATTCAAGGCATGGTTCAGTACTGCTACTAATACAAGGAATGATAACAGCAAATAGAGACAATGGCTAAGATAATTCTAGATTCATTGACCAGCACTCTAGCCCACAACTTGTAGCACAATACTTTCTTTAAATGTCTGTGATTTGGAGTGGATTTTTTCAAAATTTTCCAAAATTGTTTTCCCTCTGTTTTTCAGTTATGAGTACCTTGACAATTAACATCTTCCTATTCTATTTCTTAAGGCCATAGGCTTGCTTTTCAATAGCATCAATATTGTTAATGTAAAATTCTTATAACCCTGCCTGCATAGGCTTGTTAAATAGCTCATAAGTCAGCATCTTCTGTGAGGAGAAAATTACATTTGCCTAGTGCTTTTATACCATCCCCCCTTCCAGTCTCAACTAGGAATTTCATGCTCTTATTCAGATGCTAATGTAAAGCCATCTGCTTCTTTAGCTGAGGCTCGCAACTAAGCCATGTGGCCTCAGTTATTACTGTTGCCCTCTTTCTGAGCATTCACTGTTAAACCCTGAACAATTATCAGCTGATTAGGATAATTTTAAAATATTTTCAGAATCCTAGTGCAACCTACTTTCCCAAATCAGGCATTATTAAATGTGCATTAGTTGTAGAAGGAAAGCAAACCTTTCTAGGAGAGAATGTCTATTTTATTGTGTTAGATATATATAGAATTGCATACAATGAATATAGGGATACACATTCAAGTATAGTGTCTTTTCTGCAGGTGAAGCCTGATCTGCCTTGAGACATGCATTATGATAAACACGAACATTTCTCAGTTAAGAGCCACTTCTCACATTAGGTTAGCTGGGAGTGTATGAATAGAAGAGAAAAATCATGTACACTTGTGCATGTTGTTGGGCATGAAGATTATGCATGTGTCTTTTGCCCTAGGGAACTTTTGTTGATTGAAGCTTCTCACCTTTTCCCTGAAGAGGGATTGTTAGAGTCCAAAACACATCCTCTTCCCCCTTCTGCTTCCAGTTCCTTTTGGAGTGCCCATTATTTTTCATTTTATAAAAACATTGGTCACCCAATATGTGAAAGAAGTGTGTGTTACATCATCATCAGGGAACCCTGGCCATTGGAGCTAATTAGGTCCAGCAAGCACCCACATTTGACTCACAAGGTTGTTTTTGCTAAGCCGCACCTATCTTCCGTACACATGATGTTATATATGACTTCAGATATGGGGCAGGTAAAGACAGCAAAATGGGGCTTACAGGCACCTCCTGTGGTGCCTGCAAAACACTGCTCTTTTGCAAAATAACTGCTCTTCAGCTGATCAAAGGCACAACAGGGCTTTTTAAGCAGGGCACTTGCAAATCACTTGCCTGACAGTGTGGATTCAAACCATACTTTCAAACAGAAATCTCTCCTCTCTGTTTGCAAGTGTGATTTGAATCCATACTGTACCTGAAAACAGAGAGGAAAAAATGTCCTTTTGCAGGTGTAGTTTGAATGCAAAGGAGTTTGCTCTCAGTGCTGATTGGCTATCTGTGCTGCAAGTAAGCCCCTTTTGAAGCTGCCACCTGATGTCATAATGATGTCAGGTGATTAATAGGCCTAGCCCACCTGTCAAAGTAGGCCCATTAAGGGGGGAGGTTCCACCAGCTGGATCCATTTCACTACGCCTGTAATACATCTACTATCAACAATGTGCTCAGAATTTGAAATAATTTCATTTAAGGAGAATTTCAATTCTCAGAATTTGAAATAATAATAGATATTTCACAAAATGCAGACTTCTGAATTTTACTTATTATTTAAAAGATATTTTTGGTACACCTTTCAGGGCACCCTGTCCTCACAATGTGATTTAGAAGACCTTAAAACACATGAAAATACAATCACAAAACACACATTAATTTTAGTGTCAGAAGATACAGTGTAATCTCTTACAATATTCACACCACAATTTAATACAGGGAAGAAACCACAAAGTATTATGTTAGAAATAATCCTTCACTTCACCTTGCAGTTTACAAAAGAATGATGTGGCCTGCTACACTTATCTCTAAGCCAGTTTGTCAAGTCTCAGATTTGATACAGCACAGGCATCCTGAATCATGAATGGCTTTGTATGGGCTGAGGGTGAGGGTGTATTTAGAAGACACAGCAGTTTCATTTGCCTAAATTGTCTCCTCTACACAATTATTGGAGGCATTAAAGAAGCCAGGTCTACATTGAGCATAATACTGTTAAAATGCTTGACTAGGGAGAATTTAAATCTCAACCTTTCAGAAATTTCACTCCACTCCGCTCATTGGTCATGTTTCAGTAATGGGGAATTCTATATATCCATACATATACAATCATAGATATTAAGAAAGTATATGTTTTATAATCATAAAGAATTAAGCATTGAATTGCAGGCCTGTTGGGGCCCTGAAGATACAGGCTCATAGAGAGCCTTGAATCTTAGCATTTAATTCAGACCTGTAAGCAAAAATCTGTTGCAAAAATCTGTTGCAATAGCAGCGGTCAGAGGGACCTTCTGTTTCTTTTTCAAGACTGGCTGATGCTTGACTGACAGATAATTACCCTAATGTTTGGAAGCAAGGAGCGTTTAAATTGTGAGAAAAGCTGTGATTAATGTAATAAGTAAGAATTGCCAATGTTTGATTCTTGGGTAAAGCTATAATGCCACCTAGGGGAAAAGTCTGTAATAATTATTAAGGGTTTAATGAAGAGAAATAGTGAGATTTTATAATGATTTTACAACTTTATAAGAAAAAAGTGGTGTTTTCATTAAGAAAGAGGGGGTGGCCTGCCTGCTCTATATCCCTGAGGCTGAAAGATACTAGTTAACCAGAGTTACCCAGTTTTCCTTAGTCTGTGTGGCTTCAAAATGAAGCTCAAGTTTTTAAATAATCCCCTCTCTTGAGCTATTTGCTTCAGAATAGAACTGGGGGTGCTCATACATTCCCAAACACCCTGAGTTGAGGCAAACTTAACTCAGGGAACTTGTCCAAATATTTTCTGGTGTACCTGGATCAGCCTGACTGATAAGGAAACGATGGCATATGGAATGTACCAAGTATGCTTGAAGGCGTATTCATAGTAGTAACTGTTCCAACCACTCCCAAAATTCATTAGTCTTGAAAAGACAGTAGGACAATGGAGACATTAATGAGATTGACAGAATCTTGGAATCACCACTGGAGTTAGCTAATACTTTCTGATTGGTTTGGAACCATTGTAGAGAAGAGGAACTGTGATGTTGGGTGGGCAGGAACATGAGATTGGTGAAATCATTGTCACATGCTGTAACTGTACTCTATAAAAGAGCTTGCACACAGTGCCTCAGTGCAGTCTCTCCTGGATGTTTTGGGGGGGGCTGACCCTGCATGTGCATATGCATATGCTTGTAAAGAATAAAGGCCTACCTTTTTGCTTCAAGCCTGTGTCCTCAAATTTTTTTTTTAAGGACCCCCAGCAAAAGATTCCAATGGAGAAAAATTCTCCAACATCAGCAGATCCTGGTTGGAACCTCAGACATCACAAGCCTCCTCCTGTAAATATATTTGCTGAAAAAAGAGGCGGGAGGGAATCTGGAAACATTTCGCTATAGGAAAAAATGTTCATGAAAAGCCTTCCCCATCCATCCCTGTTTGGTTAAACTCTATTAAAACTGTAATATTCTAATGTGGTAAGAACTGTCTGTTTGAAACCAGGCAAACCCCAAATCGCCAATTATAGACCTGACAGCAAATACATGTTTTAATATGACTGTGATTCCTTTCTATAACACTCTATTTGATTATTTTCTTGACCGTTACTGAAACAGCTTAAATTTTGTTCTTTTCCTCAGATTTCAAGGAGTAATGCCAGTATCCCTTTAACTTTGCTTTCCCCTGTTTTTAGGTATCTGTTCTTCAGCTTGACAAAGAGGTGGATATTTTACATTGTCAACTAATCCAGAGGACAGTGCACTTGTTCACTACAAGCAGATCAGTGTGTTTGAGTTTCTGTAGTAAGGATGAAAGATGATTAACGTATAATTATTTTTAACACTCCATGACACAGAAATCCTCAACACTGGATAAGATTAGTGGCATGTAGTTACTGGCCAGAAACAGACTTAGGTTGACTTTTTTTGACAAAATAGGATAATAGGAAAATGCAAACATTTCTTAGAATTATGCATGTGTTTTAACACTCTAAAATGGTTGAAAGATGAGCAAGGAGGTGCAAGGCAGATGGAATGAACAGGTAATCACATGGGAGTTATGCAACTTGATCTTCGGGGAGAGGGTGGTGTACCCCTTCTTTTATATTTTTATATAATGATATATGTATAATTACATTTATTAAAAAAATCATACAGAATGAGCACTTTCACATGGACTGTTTATTCACACAAAATGTAGTTATTATTGCTTTCTAGTGCAATAATTTTGTAACTTTTCCAACTGCTAAAAGCCCAGTAAGAAAAGTGAAAGAAAATTGCACTGGAAAGTGCAAGATAACATCTACCAGCTGGCAATGCCATCTAACCTCTCTGCGAACATATCAGGATGAAATCTCAATAAACAGGCAATATTATATAACCCCTGGGAAAGATTTGTGTGAACATATCAAGATGAATGTTCAATAAACAATCAGTCTGGCAGCCCCTGTGTTCTTTCTCCTTTGGTTGACTTGCCAACTGTACCCCTTTCTGAAGGCAAAGGATTTGGCTACTGTTCTGCATGTACTGGCAACTTTTCATTATTGGGCTACTGTAGTGTGGTAAATGTGGGGTTGCCCTTGAAATCAGTTCAGCAACTTCAACTGTCCAGAATGCAGGTGCTTGACTTTTACCTGGCACTAGCCTCCAGGCACATAATTTTTTTTCCACATTGGTTGCCAGTTTCTGGCCTAAATTTGAGATTAGAGCACCATAGAATGAGTATGTGGAAAAGCAATGGCTGCAGCGTCTCTTATATAATCACTTGTAAAGCTTCAATATGAATCTCTGGGTTGCAGCACTGGATACAATGTTGGGTCAGTGGCCTGAACTATTTTCCCAGGAAATTTTGTGGACAGGTTTTGTTTTCACATATATTATCTTAATTGTTGTATGAAGATCTGTAAGGAATTGTCCTATAAGGAAAATTGGTTGGTCAGCTGAGAATTCTGTGTAGTAGCTTACGCGGCTATGGGAAAACATGTGCACTGTCACCTGTGAAGATCCTGTACAGGCTGAATTAACTATGTGCAGGATGGATGGATTTAAATCAAGAAGAAGGACCGATTTCAGTCATCGATTGGTGGTTGGATAAGTTACAGGGCAAATAGAGGAAGGGACTGGTTACTGGAGGGATACACATGTCTCCCATTTCCATTCCCCATCATGCTGCCTAGATGCATGTGCCTATGTGTACACTCAAGAGAAATGGGGGAAACGAGATTTTATTGATGCTTCTATCAGGCTCATCATATGTAGGCACTGTACCCATAAGGAAGTGGATCATACCCAAAATATTTTAAAAATCCAATTTAAGCCACATCCCCATCCTCAGAATTTAGTTTTAGATTTTTAAAAAATTCATTTTTATCGATCTTCGCTGCATGTACATGCATTAGAAAACCACAGTTATCAGTAGGTTCCCAAAACAAGTACAACAACGAAACAAACACATGCACAGTTTTCCCACATGGCAACATGCACAGGTGTACAGGTTTTTTCTCTGTTCACATATAGACTCATAGAGGTAAAATATTATGTATGAAGCAGTTTTTACTTAGAAGCACCTCAGTCTTGTCAACACCAACTGTTCTGTTACTGCTTTAGCTTCTTTATACAGAAAATCCCTCTGGCTTTGTTAAGATTTGTCTGCAATACATGGGAAGAATTATTTAGCATGATGATACATTAGTGCAATTTCCTGAATTGCATCTCTTTTCGTAGTTTCTGGTTTTTCAGCCAATACTGTTTTTGAATTTGCTCTATTTTCCTTCTTAAAATGATGTCTTTTGTTTCTCCTTCTGTTACTTAATATTGTACGTTCACCCATCTTTTGTTTTGAAAAATCATATCTGAATGAAAATGGCATTTAATCTGATGCTATCTGACCTAAACTGAACATAGTTTATGTAAGCCCTGTACAGACAGTCAAAAAGTATGGAAATAAAATCATGTGGGAGACTGGATTATGGCTGCTGGTCCCCCCTCTGACCTCCAAACATTGATCAGAGCTTGTATAAAGGAGTCTGTGCATGATCTGCACCCTCCATTTTTGTAGGGTACAGATTATTGTGCTCAGAGCCCATGTGCATTAGGTCTACACAAGCTCTGTGCACAAGCTCCGATCAACATGTGGAGAACAGGGTCAGCAAGTGCAAAATCTCTCTCCTCCCCTTCCTTCAATTTTCTTTCTTCTGCGTGTCTGCATGTGAAGGCATGGGAAAGAACAGGAAAATTCAGAGAAAAAGTTTTCCTCCTCTGTTTTTCCCCAATTTTTTGAAAAAACAAAACAAAAAAGGCTTTGGGGAAAAAACAAAAACACTCCCCACCCCTGCATTTTTCCTGTTTTTTTCCCGGGCCTTCACATCTCTACAGGGTACATATAAACAGAGCAGAAAATGGTATCTCAAAATGTGGCCACCCTGCTTAATGATTGTGCTCTCTCAGGAAATCTAATTTATTTTTCTT
Source organism: Rhineura floridana (assembly GCF_030035675.1). Taxonomy (NCBI): domain Eukaryota; kingdom Metazoa; phylum Chordata; class Lepidosauria; order Squamata; family Rhineuridae; genus Rhineura; species Rhineura floridana. Next base: position 13,305,462 of record NC_084481.1, read on the forward strand.
TATATATTTTATAACAACAACAACATTATAGAAACCATGAGTGCTCAGTGCCTCCAGAATGACCCTCCCATTTCTAACAATTTATTGTTTAGACATTTCCTATTGTTGTTGTTATGTGCCTCCAAGTCGACTACGACTTATGGTGACCCTATGAATCAGCGACCTCCAAGAGCATCTGTCATGAACCACCCTGTTCAGATCTTGTAAGTTCAGGTCTTTGGCTTCCTTGATGGAATCAATCCATCTCTTGTTTGGCCTTCCTCTTTTTCTACTCCCTTCTATTTTTCCCAGCATTATTATCTTTTCTAACAAATCATGTGTTCTCATGATGTGTCCAAAGTATGATAACCTCAGTTTCATCATTTTAGCTTCTAGTGATAGTTCTGGTTTAATTTGTTCCAACACCCAATTATTTGTCTTTTTTGCAGTCCACAATGTTCACATTTTCTGTACTAATCCAGAGAGCTGCATTGCTTGGGATCCTAACAACTTGATGAGAGCACCTAGAAATCTATAATATTTCTTGAATATAGGAAGCTGCCATATGCTGAGTCAGACCATTGGTACTCCTAGTTCAGTGTTATCTATTATGCTAGCAATGGCTATCCAGAATCTCAAGCAGAGGTCTTTACCCCATTAACTAGAATCACCAGGGTTTGAACCTTGCACATTCTGCATGCAAAACATGTACTCTGCCACTAAACTCTGGCCCCTTCTCTAGCCAGTTGTAAACTCTTCAGCCTTGCATGGGTCTGTTGCCTAAAAATGTGGAAGTATCCCTTTAAAAATCTGCATTTAGGAATTAAATATTTTCCTCAGCCCTTCTGAAAGGTGTTAAGAATTTCTTGTGTTTCATTTCTGCTGTTAGTCACAATGGCAAGCTTGTCAAGAACTTGATAGATGAACGAGGAGTAACACTTCCAAAGAAAGAAGAATCTAGTAATAAAGTTATTTGATGTATGTATAATTATTCACCAGCACCTGCAATATAGTTAAGTTGTAGTCTTCCTTTAATCATTTATGTGGCACTGTTTGTTACTTGAAGAATGCATGCTTTGTACTGTGAAGCTCTTTCTTTCCTGCATCCGGCACTGAGAGGAGGCCATGAATTGGAAAGGCTGACTTGTGGTGTTGAGTAAGATATTTGTACCGTCAAATAGCGCATAGAACAGAAATACAGTTGCTATGATGTTTTCAGGTGTGTGAAGAACATTAAGAAGGAGCACCTTTTCTCTGGTACTTTTGTGTGGGTGATAGTGTGACTAACTGAAAAAGTTGTTTTCTTACTGGTGTATCAGTCATCTCCCTATCATTCACTCAGATGAAGTGAGAGAAGTAACTAGCGGAAGATGCTAAAGCTTAGATTCTCCAACTCATGGTCCAAACTGAAGGACAGTTGCTGGTAGTGATGGGCTCCGTTTCTGCAGTAATCGAATTTGCCATTGGATTTATTATTATTTCTGATATTCCCTATCTTTGCAGAGACAATTTTGAAGTAGAAATTCTCCATGCCTGGTTTCTGATTCATTCTTCTCCTTTCCCCCTGTGTTTTTTTAAAAAAATCATTTAGAAATCATCGATAGTGTGATACATTTATCGATCTACTTTCTATGTGAACTCTTCAAATGTGTATTCCCTTTCACTGATGTAGCTTAAATTTCCTGGGAGATGCTATTTTCTAAAGTTAATTGCTATTTTTGTAGACTTTGCTTGACTTTTTTATGAGGGAAGGGGAAAAAAAGCAGAAGATGGCTGCTGGGGTTCTGTAGCTTAAAAAGAAAATATATTTTTAGTCATAGTAAGTCTATTCTGATTCATGTACGGAGACCTAATTAAGATGGCTAACATTCTTGTATTAGCTACCTTATGAAACATGTTTCTTCTCATGTAAATCTTTATAATCTTGAGGAATAGTTGATTAACAATAGAAGCTGATTATAATACTGGAAATGGTTATAATACTGGTATTTCACTGATGTCAATGAAGTATTGATTGTAACTGACAGATAGAAGGCAGCAGGGGGGAATGAGATGTTGATTGTAAGCAGCAGGGGGGAAGACACTGACTTGATTATCTGCCTTAATCTGTCTGCAGTGCACTTGAAAAGTAATGTAAACAGGCAATCGTTACAGAGTTCAGAATAAAGATCGATAACAGTGGAGACTCATAAATATAAAGCTGTTATAATACTGATAATTTTCTGCAAAGCAAAAAACACACAACCTGAGGAGATCGGAAAAATGACAAAATGTCGGAGGAAAAAGGAATCGAATTGTTAATGACCACCAGGGAGCCACACTTAAAAATGGAACGTAAAAAAGGAGAGGATTCCATCCCTAGTTGCTGGTCTCAGAGCTTTTCATTTTATTAGAGGAAATGCTGAGATCCAGTAAGCACAACCCACCCCTCTGTGGCAAGCAGAAAGCAGCACTTTCACTCACACAGGAGAAGGGGAAATCACTCATTCTGATGGCATCCCTTGTGATAGGGGTAGGCAACTTTTTCAGTCGAGGGCTTCATTTCCTTCTGGCAAAATGGTTAAAACCACATACTAGTGGCAATAGGTGGGTGAAAGCAAAAAGGAGTCAGGACAAAGCAAAAATACCCCTTCTATGTCTCCCTTTAATCATCCACCATCCATATATTCTCTCTCTCTCTCTCTCTCTCTCTCTCTCTCTCTCTCTCTCTCTCTCTCTCTCTCTCTCTCTCTCACTCACTCACTCACTCACTCACTCACACACTCACACACACACACACACACCAATTATCAAATACACACAGCCTCTCTTCCCTTCTTTCAGGCAACAATTCTAACCCCACTTACCTGGGAGTAAATCCCACTGAATTCAATAGAACAATTGAGAGCCAGGGTGGTGCAGTGGTTAGAGTGTTGGACTAGGATCTGGGAGACCTGAGTTCAAATTCCCACTCAGCCATGAAGCTCATGAAGCTACCTCACAGGATTGTTGAGGGAATTAAATGGCTAAGGGGAGAACCATGTATGCCACCTTCAGCTCCTTGGAGAAAAGGTGGGATATAAATGCAATACATCAATAAACTTAGAATCATAGAGTTGGAAGGGGCCTATAAGGCCATCAAGTCCAACTCCTTGCTCAATGCAGGAATTCAAATGAAAGCATACCCAACAGGTGCCTGTCCAGCTGCCTCTTGAATGCCTCCAGTGTTGGAGAGCCCACCACCTCCCCAGGTAATTGGTTCCATTGTCATACCACTCTTACAGTTAGGATATTTTTCTGATGTTCAGTTGAAATCTGGCTTCCTGCAGCTTAAGCCCATTATTTTGTGTCCTGTGCTCTGGGATGATCAAGAAGAGATCCTGGCCTTCCTCTGTGTGACAACCTTTCAAGTCTGGGCTCCTGCTGGGAGGAAGGGCAGGATAAAAATCAAATAATAAATAAATAAGTCCTTGAAGAGTGCTATCATATCTCTCCTCAGTCTTCTCAAGGCTAAACATGCCCAGTTCTTTCAGTCTCTCCTTATAAGACTTTGTTTCTAATCCCTCCAATCATCCTTGTTGCCCTCCTCTGAACCTGTTCCAATTTGTCTGCATCCTTCTTAAAGTGGAGTGTCCAGAATTGGACATAGTACTCAAGTGCCTTATCGAGGGGAACCAATACTGGGAACTATATGTCTGTTAATGCAGCCTAAAATAGCACTTGCCTTTTTTATAGCCATATCACAGTGTTCACTCATATTCAGATTGTGATCAACAACAATCTCAAGATCCTTCTAGCATGTAGTATTGCTGAGCCAAGTATCCCCCATCTTAAAACTGTGCGTTTGGTTTCTTTTTCCTAAGTGCAGAATTTTGTATTTATCCCTGTTAAATTTCATTCTGTTGTTTTCAGCCCAATGATCCAGCCTATCAAGATTCCTTTGAATTTTGTCCCTGTCTTCCAGGATATTAACTATTCCTCCCAATTTTGTATTGTCTGCAAATTTGATAAACATTCCCTGCACCTCCTCATCCAAGTCATTAATAAAAATGTTGAAGAGCACTGAGCCCAGGACCAAGCCCTGTGGTACCCCACTCGTTACTTCTGCCCAGTTTGAGAAGGAACCATTGATGAGCACTCTTTCAGTACGATTCTGGAGCCAACTGTGGATCCACCTGATAGTTGTTCCATGCAACCCATATTTAGCTAGCTTGCTGTGGAGCTACATTGGCTTATTCTTCTGTCTTGCCCCTTTTTTCCTTGATGGAATTGTTTGTTATTGTGCCTTTAGAATTTCATTTTTTAGGAACTCCCACCCATCTTGGACTCCTTTTCTCATTAGGGTTGCTTGCCACGGAACCTTACTCACCATTGTTCTGAGTTTATTAAAATTGGCTTTCATGAAGTCCAGGGTACACATATGGCTACTCTCAGCTTTTGTTTCTTTTAAAATCAAGAACTCAAGTATAGCATGGTCACTTCATCCACCAAGTCATCTCTGTTGGTAGGAATCAAATCAAGGTTAGCTGATCCTCTAGTTGCGTCCTCCACTTTCTGTAGCAGAAGGTTATCAGCAACACAAGTCAGGAATTTCTTGGAGGGGCCGTTTTTTGCAGAATTTGTCTCCCAACAGATATTGGGGTAATTGAAGTCCCACATTACTGCTACATCATGCCTCCTTGAAACATTAGCAGTTTGCTTTTCAAAAGTTTCATCCTTGTCTTCTCCTTTGGGTGGTCAGTAGTACACTCCAACCACCATGTTCCTTTTATTTGTTGCCTCATCTATTTTAATCCAGATACTCTCGGTGTAGCTACCAAGCTCATCCTCCTGTATTTCTGTGCAAGGATATATATTTGTAACACACAGCATGACTATGCCTCCTTTTCTATTCCTTTTGTTCTTTTTGAACAAGTTATATCTTTCAATTTCTGTATTCCAGTCATGGGAGTAATCCGACCAAGTTTCAGTTATACCTATCAAGTCGTAATTGCCCTCCTGTATTAAGAGTTCAAGTTCATTCTGCTTGTTTCCCATGCTCTGAGCATTAGTATACAGGCATCAAAGACCATTTGATTTATGGTCTGGCTTCCTTCCTACATTTTTATGAAGACTATTACTGAGTCCCATTAGAGCTGTTCCCTCAGTTCCTCTTACTATGTACAAGCCTTTCTTAGTCATTACTGCCAAGTTTACATTTCCTTCCCCGTTAGGATTCAGTTTAAAGCTGTCCTGATGAATTTCTCCATGCTGTGGCCAAACACATTCTTCCCGGTCCTTGTGAGGTGCAACCCATCACTTGCCAGGAGTCCATCTTCCAGGAAGCTTAGCCCGTGGTCCCAGAGTCCAAATCTCTTGCGTCGGCACCACCTTCGTAGCCAGTCATTCAGCCAGAATATTTTTCTTTCCCTTTCTACTCCTCTTCTAAGTACCAGAAGGATGGATGAGAAAATATGTGGGCTCCAGAGTCCTTGAGTTTCCTTCCCAGAACTTCAAAGTCTGATGCGATTTCTTCATAGCTCCGCATGGCAGTATCATTAGTTCCCACACGGATGAGAAGAAAGGGATAACTGTCAGTGGGCTTTATGAGTGATAGCAAGCCTTCCATCACATCTCTAATCCATACTCCAGGGAGAGAGCATACCGGGCGAGTCCATGGAACTTCTCAGCATATTTGGGTTTCAATCCCATGCAGTAGGGAATCTCCCTGTACTACTACTCTTCTTGTTGTTGTGGGGCATGGTTTAATTGTCTCTGCTTGACTGAGCTTTAGCCTCTTGCTTGCTGTTGTGTGGGGTCTCCTGTGATTCTTCTCCTGCAGACTGCTCTCTAGTCTCATCCTCAAGTGCCTGGAAGCGGTTCTGTAGTTCCACCAGTGGAGGGTGTCTTCCAGCTCTCTCTGTTCGTTCATTCTCTGAGAGCTGGTTCACTTGTATATCCTCTGGACCAGCTGACGCAGCTCCCTCTGCTCTGCTCAGTTAGGGGTCAGGAAGCAGAATGAAAACTCTCAGCACACACAGCAGCTATCAGGCCATGCCCCTTCAGCCAGCAGCTATCAGGCCACGCCCCTTGCAATCAAGCTGCTATGAAGCTCTTCAAAGCCTGGTAGAGCACACGGGTTCAGAGTCCTCTTTGCCTTTGTCTCTTCCTCCCTACGCCTCCTCTGCCAAACTCCTGTTAGCTCTCCCTGTTTGCTCGCTCTCTGAGAGCTGGCTTGCTTGTATATCCTCTGGACCAGCTGACACAGTAGACATAGTTAGGCTTGCTAAGAACATAAGAAGAGCCTGCTGGATCAGGCCAGTGGCCCATCTAGTCCAGCATCCTGTTCTCACAGTGGCCAACCAGGTGCCTGGGGGAAGCCCGCAAGCAGGCTTCATAATCATAATTCATAATCAGTCTCTTCCATTCTCTCTCTTTCTCTCTCACACACACACACATGACTGTTTGAGACATTTAGGAACTTAGGAAACTGTGCTATCCTGAGTCAGACCATTGGTTCGTCTTGTTCAGCATTGCCTACACTAACTAGCAGCAGCTCTGGTTTCAGTCAGGGGTCTTGCTGAGTCCTACGTGAAGATGCCAGGGATTGAACATGGGACCTTCTACATGCAGGGCAGATGCTCTACCATTGAGCTATGGCCCTTCCATTCATGCACAACCATACAAACATCCACACCATGGCTCATCCCACCTGCAAACCTCTAGACAGCTTGCCCCCACAAATTCCCTGAAGTCTGTTAAGTGGTGAGCAATTTCTGGCACATGGGATATTTGGACTGCCATTTGAAGGGAGGAGCTTAAAAGCAAAATATTTTCTTTGAGGTCATTTCCTTGAAGAAGTTCTCACACAGAAAACTGGAAAGTAGTGTCTCATCTGAAGACGAACTATTTTGCTTGAAACGCCTTAGGCATAGCTTTACCTGGTAGTGTACAGTTTAGTGTTAGTGGAAATCTCAGCTCCCCCCCATCTTTTACCTTCTCTTAATTAGGAAGTGCTCAAGGTGGACAGTGAGCGGAGCTCTTTTATGAGGAAGGCCAATACAGTTAGCTAGGAAAGAAAATCTCGTGTTTTTACGAGTCCATGACAAGCCCCAGTAGCTGATGTTTGCTATAAAAACATAGGGTTGGACCCTAAGATAAGGAAAGTAATGGAAGGAAAGTTTCCCATCATTTCCTCAAGAGAGCTCCCCATCCCTCCAGTTAACTTTAGGATCCAAGCCATTATATTGCATGAATGTGTATTGCAACGGCCAATAGCTCCTGGCTCCAACATAGAAAGTTAAATGGTTTGAGTGCAATTACAATGCCTGTGAAGTAATTTCTGGGTAGGTCAGGCAGGAATCTTCATACCACAAGCAAACTATTTGCATGTTAACATTTTTGAAGAGATTTTCATGCCAAAGAACAATTTCTGTATTCCAAATGTTCTTTGTAGGAATTTTTCCTGAACATTTTCATTACCAAGGAGAACCTTGAAGCTATACAGTAACATGAAAGTACATCATGGGTCATATGTAGTTGTGATCGTAATTTGTTTTAAACTGTTTTTAATTGTGTATTTTGTGTTGTTGTGTCCCACCCTGGGACCTACTGGTATAATAATAATAATAACAACAACAACAATAGAACACACTAAACAGTTCTAGAGCAAGCACTTTTGACTGCATAACAGAAGTTCCTCTTCCTCTCCTCTCCCTGCACCCCCATGTGCCCCCTAAATATGCAGCCCTGGGCTTCTGCTTGGAGGAAGGGCAGGATATAAATCAAATAATAAATAAAATTTAAAAAATGTTCTTGGTGGTTCACTCAACCCTCTGGAGCAAATTTTTGGGTTACGCAGGGGGGCGTGGGGAGAGGGGAGAGAGGGGATGTTCTAAAAATATTTCAGTTGTGAACTTCACATGGGGTTATCAGGTCATTCAATATTTGATTCTTCTGTTTATTTATGGTTTTCATGGCTTATTGCAGGAGTGGGGAACTGCCGGCCTGCAAGCCAAATTTGGCCTGGTATGTGTTCTAGTTTGGCCCGTGGGGCTGTTTTTCTCTTACTATGCCCACCTGCTACTCAGGGGGGCTCCTACTGGAAGGAAGGGTGGGATATATATCTAATTAATATAAATAAATATATGGTATCATATGTGAAACCAGGTGTGGGTCAGGTGGAGATGAGACTGGATTGGTGATGGATGGTGACTTCAGCCCTGCTGGATTGACTGTGCAGCCAGCAGTAATATGTGTGTGTCCAGGTGCTCTACTCCACAGCCTGCTTGCAGCATTCTGCACCAACTGCAGTTTCCAGACCAGTCTCAAGGTAAGCCCTACATAGAGGGCATTGCAATGTTGTGCAGGAAGCAACATGACTTGAGAAGAGACTGAAGTAAGCAAAGGAGAGGGAAGAATCAAAGATAAACCCAAGGCTCTGTGCCTGGTCAACAGGGTGAATGCTGATGTTGACAGATATGGAGAGCAACTAAGGAGAGGAAAGCTTGGGAGGAAGTATAAATATACCAAGCTGTAGTACAACACAGTCTGATTAACAGCAGATCAACAGCAGAGGTTGAAATATCCCATATTCAAATTTGGGGAGCTTATCTGGCATGGGTGAAAATAACGGAAGGGGAATCTCCAACAGCCACAGTGCGAAATAATGCTGTGTCCTTCCCTTTCTCAGAGCTCCTAGCGATGCACTGCAAACAAAAAGTTTTCACAATAAGGACCCCATCTAACAACGTCTTCCATCAAACTGCTGGGGATTTTGCAAATATGAAATAAATCAAACTTGGGCCATTCTGAGAAAGAGAGAGAAGGGAAATATCCTTACGCATTTGTCAGTATAATCTCAAAAGAAATGATGAATGTAACTTTTTTTTTACAAGAGCAATAAGATCCAGCATTGACAGTGGTTATCTAGATGCAGTGCTAATATTACTAATAGGATTAGTAGTACCTACACAAATATTTATTTGGCATCAACAGTGTACACTTGTAGGCACTGGAACATAGGATATTAATTTCCTGCTATTCTCAATGAAAGAACAAGCTCTTTTGCAGTTGAGAGGTTCTTTGTTCACTGCTGATGTCTTGAATATGAAGCATGCAATGAGAACAGCAGAGGAATATTTCCCTTTAACTTATTCATTGGCTCCAGGCCAATTGTCAGCATGTTTCCCTTCAAGATTTTAAACAAAACTGTTTCAGTAGGTTTATGCTACTTGAATTGTACACCATTTGCTGTTTCATATATGCTGCTTCCATAGTACTACATTTGCTGCTTCATTTATAAAAAACATACTCCGAAAGATACTCTACCACAGAGGGTAATAAATAGATGGTTCCCAAAATAATATATAGCATGGGTGGCTAACTTATGGCACAAACTGTCAGTCTGTTTTTCTCTTGCTCATGCTACAAAGTGGCACAAGCAGCTTTTAGTAAAGGAGGATAGCAGAATCTGCAAAGATATGAGTAGGAGGAATCTAGTAAGTGCTACACTTGGGGGGTCACATGCATGTTGGCTCAGCTGTAACCCCACTCCGTGGCTCTCCAGATGCTGCTGAACTACAGCTCCCATCAGTCTCAGCCAACACAGCTCATGGTCAGGGATGATGGGAGCTGTAGTCCAGCAGCATCTGGAGAGCCACGGAGTGGCCACCCTGTGGCATCTTCCAAAAGGATCCTTTATTTGTTAAGCATCCAGTTAAACTGCATTCTGGCCCACCTGGTCAGGTATAAGAGGTTTGACTTCTTAGGTGCTCATGTTTGCAAGCAGATGGGGCTTGAAAATTAAGCAAGAACAAAAACATATGTCCAGAGCAATGATAGCTCAGACTAGAGCCCAAATCTGACAATGGTGAGCTTGTGCAATATAAGTTGGTGCTGTTATAATGCAAAATAAATGTATTAGGATTCAGCTTATTTGCATTGTTATTTTGCTGCATCTTTACAACAATTAATTTTGGATATTAAAAATATCCTAATTAAAAAAAGTAGAGAGTAGATGAATGAATAAACAGTACAGTATAAGATCTCAATAACATCCCAAGATTATTACATTATACAGAGTTTACATTTTGAAGAGCATGAAATGTAAGAGCTTGTTGAAATCTTATCTATATAACAAAAACCAGTTAGGACACTTCTTAAAGTAGACTTGACCTTCTGCACACATATTCTTTTTATCAGTGCTCCCTTGTGGTAGGTACAGTCTGGTAGTAAGTATTATGGAGTTTAGCAATTCTCAAGAGATTTGCTTCTTAGTGGAACTGTACAGTTTAATTTTGTTCCAGTGTTTAAAACACATGGGAGGCTGTTAAAAGGAAACAGTCAAAATGCTGACAAATGCAGTTCTCTTGAGTTACAAACACAGAGCAGGGGTATATATAGCAAGCAGGGGATGGGATGCTGTGGTGGCCCGGCAAGTTTGATTTGATTTCCAGTGCAGATATAATAGTTCTCTTGGTGCTGACAATTATCTCCTCTTGACGTTCTGGCCCAGTTCACATCTCACCTTAAACCATGGTTGAAAGCAAGGGACCTATTAGAATGGTCCACCCCAGACGCCTGATGGAGCCAAAAGGATTCCTGAATGCGCTGGGAGATTTGGAGCTGTCTGAAGGTCGCCCGGTCGAAACCCTGGTGACAGAGTGGAATAGGGGGATCACCAGGGCAATAGACCGGGTGGCTCCGAAACGTCCTCTCCCCCTGAATAGAACTCAGATCGCACCCTGGTATACACCACGTTTGCAGGATCTGAGGCAGGAGGTGAGACGACTAGAACGCCGGTGGCGGAAATCTCGCTCCGAAAATGACCAGACACTGGTTAGAGCAGCAATAGCGGCCTACCAAGTGGCAACAAAGGCAGCAAAGAGGGATTTCTTTGCTGCCTCTATTGCATCTGCAGAGTGTTGTCCCAGGAGGTTGTTCCAAGTGGTCCGAAGCCTGGTCGGTCCAGTTGCGTAGGAACCCATGGAACACTCTAAAGCCTCCTGTGACGCACTTGCAAAACACTTTGCTGATAAAATCGATCGCCTGAAGAGCACGATTCCGTACGCCGTGGATACAGGAAGCGGGCCAGAGACGGCCAGTTGCATTCCGGTCCAGTGGGATTGGTTTCAGCCTCTTCCCTCTGAGGAAGTGGACAAGGTGCTCTCTACTGTGAGACCGACCACCTGTTTGTTTGATCCTTGCCCCACGTGGCTCATTCTGGGCTGCAAAGAGAGACTGAGCAAAGGGATCAAGGCGGTGGTAAATGCTTCCTTGGAAGAGGGTGCACTGCCATCTGCCCTCAAGGAGGCGGTAATAAAGCCCATCTTGAAAAAGTCCTCCTTGGATCCCCAAGAATTGAACAACTTTCGCCCAGTCTCCAATTTACCGTTTTTGGGCAAGGTGATCGAACGAGTGGTGTCCAAACAGTTACAGACACACTTGGAGGAAGCAGATTATTTAAATCCTTTCCAATCGGGCTTCAGGACTGGACATGGAACTGAAACAGCCTTGGTCGCTCTGGTGAATGATTTGAGGAGGGTGCTGGATAGGGGAGAACGCTCATTCCTCGTCCTCCTGGATCTCTCAGCAGCTTTTGATACCGTTGACCATGGTATCCTCTTGGATCGCCTGGAGGGAATGGGAATAGGGGGCACTGTTTTACGGTGGTTCCGTTCCTATCTCTCTGACAGGCACCAACGGGTAGCATTGGGAGATGAGGTTTCAGACCCTTGGCCTCTTAATTGTGGTGTGCCACAGGGTTCTATCTCTCCCATGCTGTTTAACATCTATGTAAAGCCGCTGGGGGCCATCATCAGGAGATTTGGGTTGCAGTGCCACCAATATGCAGATGACACTCAGCTCTATCTCTCATTTAAGTCCTCACCGGAGTTGGCTGTGGATACTATTTCCAAGTGCCTGGAGTCCGTAAGTGAATGGATGGGAGGTAACAGGCTGAAACTAAACCCCGACAAGACCGAGGTACTGCTTGTGGGAGACAAGAGAAGGCTAGGAGATATTGACCTGGTGTTGAATGGGGTAAGATTGCCCCTGAAGGACCAGGTTCGCAGCCTTGGGGTCATTCTTGACTCCCAGCTGTCCATGGAGGCTCAGGTTTCGGCAGTGAGCCGGGCAGCTTGGTATCAATTACATCTGATACAGAGGCTGCGACCCTACCTTCCTGTCCATCTGCTCCCACGAGTAGTACATGCCCTGGTCTCCTCTCGCTTAGACTACTGTAATGCGCTCTACGTTGGGCTACCCTTGAAGACAGTCCAGAAATTACAGCTGGTACAGAATGCGGCGGCACGGTTGCTTAAGGACAGCCGCTGCCGTGATCATATCACCCCAGTGCTAGAAGATCTGCACTGGTTACCAGTTGTTTACCGAGCCCAATTCAAGGTGTTGGTGTTAACCTTTAAAGCCCTATACGGTTTCGGTCCAGTTTATCTAATGGAACGCCTCCAGCATCACCAAATAGGCCGCCTGACGAGATCAGCCTCACAAGACCTTCTCTCGGTCCCACCAGTTAGAACAGCTAGGCTGGTGTGGACCAGAGAGAGGGCATTCTCAATTGTGGCTCCCACCCTCTGGAACTCTCTGCCATATGATCTTCGGCATACCCCCTCTCTGGTAGGTTTCCGCCAAAGATTGAAAACTTGGCTGTTTCAGCGGGCATATAGGATTCCTGGGTAATTTTAGTTTTATAGCGTACAGATGTGGGTGGGTTTGATAATTAAAGACTGATGTTATAATTGTATTTATATGTGTATTTAATTTTATGTACGCCGCCTAGAGTGGCCGTTCATTCGGCCAGATAGGCGGCCTAAAAATAATTTTATTATTATTACATTATTATATGGGTTAATGTACTGGTGCATGCTGCTCAAAAATTCCCACAGTGCCCCCTCCTGATACTGCTGCACTGCAGATGAAACAAGGTAGAGTCTGGTTAGGTGTGTTGTCTAAACCCAGACTTATGGTTTGTTTTTTCCAAACAAACCACAAGCAGTAACCAAAGTTTGTATTTGATTTACTGCTTGCGGTTTCTTTGAAGGAAACAAACCATGAGTTTGGCTTCAGATGACATAGCTGGCTTCAGTTGGTTTGACAGCTGCACCTGTTCCTGAATTGGCATAGGTCGACCATAGTTGTCCAGACATTGATACCTTCAAGACTGGATTACTGCAATGCATTGTAGAAAATTCTTTTTTTATGTGTGTATTTTGTATTTGTGTTTATTTAATTTTTTTGTGAGCCGCCTTGAGGGCCTTTTGGCCAAAAGGCAGCATAGAAATAGAATGAATGAATGAATGAATGAATGAATGAATGAATGAAAAGGATTCCCTTTTGCTTGGTCGTGAAACAGCAGGTAGTGCAGAATGCTGCAGCATGATTCTTGACATGAGTGAGACCCTAGCAATATATTACAACCTGTTCAGAAACCTGCACTGGCTACTGATTTGTTGTTGTTGTTGTTGTTGTTTTGTTGTGTGCCTCCAAGTCGACTACGACTTATTGATTGATTGATTGATTGAAACTTTATTTTTACCCCGCCCTTTTTCCAAACTGGAACTCAGGGCGGCTTACAAATTGAACTACATGTAGTTAAAAACATAGAAAAACATACCATTAAAATACAATTAAACTATGCACAACCTTAAAACTGTAAAAGGCACTTAAAAATCCAAAAACAATTTAAAAAATACAAATAATAATATAAAACAATAGAACAAGCCTTGTAAAGCCCAATCCTAAACACCTTCTATCCCAAAAGCCTGTCGGAATAAAAAAGACTTATGGTGACCCTATGAATCAGTGACCTCCATGAGCATCTGTCATGAACCACCCTGTTCAGATCTTGTAAGTTCAGGTCTGTGGCTTCCTTTGTGGAATCAATCCATCTCTTGTTTGGCCTTCCTCTTTTTCTACTCCCTTCTGTTTTTCCCAGCATTGTGGTCTTTTCTAATGAATCATGTCTTCTCATTATGTGTCCAAAGTATGATAGCCTCAGTTTCATCATTTTAGTTTCTAATGACAGTTCTGGTTTAATTTGTTCTAACACCCAATTATTTGTCTTTTTCGCTGTCCATGGTATCCACAAAGCTCTCCTCATTTCAAATGAGGAACACCACATTTCAAATGAGTTGATTTTTCTCTTATCCGCTTTTTTCACTGTCCAACTTTCACATCCATACATAGAGATTGGAAATACCATGGTGTGAATGATCCTGACTTTAGTGTTCAATGATACATCTTTGCATTTGAGGACCTTTTCTAGTTCTCTCACAGCTGCCCTCCCCAGTCCTAGCCTTCTTCTGATTTCTTGACTATTGTCTCCATTTTGGTTAATGACTGTGCCAAGGTATTGATAATCCTGGACAAGTTCAATGTCCTCATTGTCAACTGTAAAGTCACATAAATCTTCTGTTGTCATTACTTTAGTCTTTTTGACGTTCAGCTGCAGTCCTGCTTTTGTGCTTTCCTCTTTAACTTTCAACAGCATTCGTTTCAAATCATTACTGGTTTCTGCTAGTAGTATGGTATCGTCTGCATATCTTTATTAATATTTCTCCCTCCAATTTTCACACCTCCTTCATCTTGGTCCAATCCTGCTTTCCGTATGATATGTTCTGTGTATAGATTAAACAAATAGGGTGATAAAATACACCCCTGTCTCACACCCTTTCCGATGGGAACCAATCGGTTTCTCCATATTCTGTCCTTACAGTAGCCTCTTGTGCAGAGTATAAGTTGCGCATCAGGACAATCAGATGCTGTGGCACCCCCATTTCTTTTAAAGCATTCTATAGTTTTCATGATCTACACAGTCAGAGGCTTTGCTGTAATCTATAAAGCACAGGGTGATTTTCTTCTGAAATTCCTTGGTCCTTTCCATTATCCAATGTATGCTTGCGATATGATCTCTGGTGCCTCTTCCCTTTCTAAATCCGGCTTGGACGTCGGGCATTTCTCGCTCCATATATGGTAACAGCCTTTGTTGTAGAATCTTGAGCATTACTTTACTTGCATGGGATATTAAGGCTATATAGTTCGATAATTATTGCATTCCCTGGGATCCCCTTTCTTTGGATGTATATTGAACACTTCCAGTCTGTGGGCCATTCTTTAGTTTTCCATAGTTCTTGACAAATTTTTGTCAAAATTTGGACAGATTCAGTCTCAGTAGCTTGTAGCAACTGTATTGGTATGCCATCTATTCCTGGTGATTTGTTTCTTCCAAGTATTTTAAGAGCAGCTTTCACCTTGCATCCTAAAATTTCTGGTTCTTCATCATACGGTTCCTCCGTGAATGAATTTGTCATCCTGGCATCTCTTTCATAGAGTTCTTCAGTGTATTGCTTCCATCTTCCTTTTATTTCATCTCAGTCAGTCAGTGTGTTCCCCTGTTGATTATTCAACATCCCTACTCTTGGTTTAAATTCCCTTTCATTTCTCTAATCTTTTGGAATAGGGCTCTTGTTCTACCCTTTTTGTTGTCCTCTTCTATTTCTCTACAGTAACTATTGTAATAGTTCTCTTTGTCTCTACGTACTAGTCACTGTATTGTTGCATTTAGGGTCAAGTAAGAATAACAGGCCGCACTCCCCTGTACTCCTCCCGATAAAGGTCATCCAACAGGGTGACCAAGGCCAATTCAGTCCCATAATCAGGCCTGAAACCAGATTGAAACCAGATTACAATGAGATGCTGCCCTGGGCTCCTACTGGGAGGAAGGGTGGGATATAACTCTAATAAATAAATAAATAATAAATTACTAGAAGAATCATCTTAAACCATTGTTTGTTTTTAATGATAATCTAATATTATGTACGGACCATGCCTCTGTCTGATTTTATCTGATTTACTTTCTGTATGGGGTTGCTTATTGGACATTCACACTGATTTGTTTGCACAAATTTTGCAGGGAGGTTAGACATCACTGGCTATTTATTGAAAAATTATTTTTATTTGTTTGCAGGGAGCTTATAGTATGAAGTTGATTCAAGTACGCATTACCCCACACTTTCCAGTGCATTTTCCCATCACTTTCTTTATCACACAAAGTCCAGTTAAGGGGACTTGGGTTTGTAGTGCAAGAGCCCCAAGGCAACTTTAAATGTGCCACATGAATTTGTCAGAATGTGACAGAATCCCACCCAAAAAGAGCAGTCTGGAAGCACCCTGGGAAAAAGAAATAATTGCTGGTATTTATTTTTATTTATTTATTAAATTTATATCCTGCCCTTCCTCCCAGAAGGAGCCCAGTTGTAAATGTGTATGCTTGTGCTCCCTTGCTGGAGGTTTAGGATTGTGGATGTGCATCCCTGAATGCATATTCTGTTGAAAGCAGAGGACAGTATCTATATCTGATGCACATTCCAATGCACACCCACATATGCTTGGGTCAAAGGTACCCAAGTGCAAATAACTTGGTCTGGATTGAGGCTAATAATCATGATTTCAATGTGTGAAGCAATAAAACCATGCCTCTGTGCAAATGTAATATTTAGTAGTGGGCCCTGAGAATCCTCAGCTTTCATTTTAAAAACTAAAAAAAAAAAGTTTATCGTTTATGGCTGTGTGGGCGATATCTAATGAAATCTCAAAAACCAAAACTGGACAGTTGGGCAGTGGGGGTTGCATGGGATTAGTGGTGGTCAGGCAACAGGGATACCTATAGGTGCCCTATAGGTGTGGTAGCCTTAGCCTACAACATGCTCAATAAACTGGAAGTGAATTAGAGCTGCAGTCCTGTGGATGTTTATCTGAGAATGAACCTCCCTGAACTCAGTGGGACTTATTTCTAAAGAAAAGTGCACAGGAATGCATTGTAGATTATTCAGAAGTAAGGAAACATACAAATCTGCACAGTTTCCACAAATGATACAGGTCTTGGAATTCAATCTTTCTTGCAAAGTAATGATATTGACCAATACAATCATGAATTGTCAAGTTCAAGGTTTGTATTTGGTTTGGGAGGGGTAAAATAGAGCTGAAAACACTGAAGAAATCAAACTCTGGTTCCTAATCTCTACCCTTCTCCGGCAAATGTATTAAAGGACAAAGCATATTTGTTCTGAGCTTTTTGTTGTTGTTGTTGTTCAGTGCAGAGCATTGGACTTTTCAAAATGTTTCCACTTTCCTAAGTAGAGAAAAGAACAGTGAGGAAGAATACATTGATAACAAGAGGAACTCACGTTGTTGTGCACTCTTATTTTTCATGTTTCCCTCCAACTTGTATCATATTGCTATTGAATCTGACTACTTAATTAGTCCTTCTGCCTGGCCCTAGCTCAGTGTGCTGAGACTCAGGCAAAGTGACTCTACTCCATCCTATTCATCTGCTTTCTAGGTTTACAGAGATAAAAGCGATACTTGTTTCCCCTCTAACTGCACTGGGAAACAGGCCTCATTAAAACTAATTTCTTGGAGGAATGGATACCAGCATGTTAAATGGGTTCTCTGTGCACATTGTGAAAAGGGTTGTGTAACATGGGTGTTTACACACAGTTAGAGGCGGGACAGCAAGGAGACTTAGCAAGAGTTTCCTGTGTTTTACTTTTCATGATTTTCAAAGCATGGGCTTAGTTCTTTGGTCGTTTTGTTAGAGCAAATCCAGGCAACAGTTGAGACACTTTCTTATTAGATCTGCAGCTATTGACAACTCACATCCCATGCCTGAAAACAAATAAACTAGTGAGGTTGTAATCCTCAGTGATGAGGATTAGTGATGAGAAAACGTGCTACTAAGAAAAGGAGGATGTGGCATGAATTTATATAAGAACAATAACCCAATTTGCACATAACACTAAGCCAGACTGTGGCTTAATGCAAACATGCATGTATGTGGGTTCCCAGAGAGAAGACTGTGTCTGCTTTGCCACAGTCCAACAGTCCAACTGCTGCTGCACCACCATGAACTATGCCAGAGTTTGGTTTAGTGTGTCATCCGAACTGAGCTAAGTGCCTGAAACTGAAAAAAAAAGCAAAAATGCAAACATTTTAAAGAAGCTCCAAGCTTCAGATTATCATGTGCTTTTCTTCCTACTATTTTTCTGGGCCACCACGTTAAAGGACTGTTGATAGCAACAGGGCCAATGCTACTATTAGGCGGGGAATGCCAGCAAAGTTTAGAATACCATTAGAAGATAGCAGATTGCTAATTGTTTAGTGAATTATGTTTTTTAACCTTTTTTTCCCATCTGGCACATATGAGAGATGGCCAATCTTGTAGAAAAACAATAAGAGTAGTCACTACTGCATAAGTACTGACAAGAGAAGTCTAAAAAGCCTGATAATGGGGACTGGAGTTTAGGGAACTAACTCTGGTATCTCTGTTAAACTCGGTAATGCAAGCAGCTTTTTCTGATTTAAAGAAGGAAAGACTTCCATGGCACACTCTCAGTACTAAGAGAGACTGACATGCATGTATACATATATGAAATAATTCAACTAAATTGTGTTGGATAATGTTTTAGGCAGAGCTTGGAAAAGTTACTTTTTTGAACTACAACTCCCATCAGCCCAATCCAGTGGCCATGCTGGCTGGGGCTGATGGGAGCTGTAGTTCAAAAAAAGTAACTTTTCCAAGCTCTGGTTTTAGGTTGTGTCTCTGCCGTGGTGTTCTGTTCAACAACTCAGAGATTGATCTGTCATCTACTGTATTTAGTGCAGGTTACCTTGCTGACTTTAATCTTCAGCCAGATTTTAATTTAAAAAGCAAGATTTTCTGGACTCTGAACAGCCTTGCATTTAGCACTGGAGTTCTTGCCATTTGAGAAATAACAACAGCTTAATTTTAGAGCATCCTTACAATAATAACAACATCAATGGCTGATTATCTGTCCTGGTATGTGACCATTTGGTTTTCAGATACCCTATTCTGGCAGACATGCAAATGAATAAATAACATTAGTAGTTAGAGTGCAGAAATCACATAGGATCTATAGCAAATCTTTCAAATACAGGAAAAATGTATCTTCTTCCTCCTTTATTCTAATTCTAATTCAATTATTTGAATGTCCTGTCTTCTCTGACAGGAAAGGTTTGGGGTCTGTGAAGAAGCTGGGTTGAAGCTGGAGCACTCATGATTAGGACTGAGGTGTTGTGTCTCAAAGAACAAGGGCAAGGCAAGGCAAGCAAGGCAAGGCAAGGAAAGGCAGATAGACAAGTGGTAAGTCAAATCCAATAGTCCATGTAGGTGCTGCCAGATCCAAGGCAGGGCCTTTTGGAGGCTCTCTAGCTAGATACCTCTTACTAACTCCAGCCCCTCTGAGCAAATGTCTATTCATTTAAAGGGCAATTGCCCTATTCTGTAGCCTCAGGCTTCTACGGCATGGAGGCCATGAGGGTTGCATTGGATAAGTGTTCTCTGACCCAGAGTATTCAAGTAAGGCCACATCCTCTCGCCTGGATGACCCTGGAGCAGGGGGCAGGGATGATGGCTCCCCAAGCAATGCCTCCTCTTGTTCCAAGTCTGTCTCAGAGCTTGATGGAGGATCATGCCCAAAGAACATGACAATGAAAGCCATAGTTTATGCAGTAAAAATGGCAACAGGCATGGACAGGAAGGAGATATCAACATACTGGGTAACCCTGAGGTTTGCAGAGGTATAACAGATCTTTAGAAAAATAACACTAAGCGGGGAGGACCCCAACACATTTCAATGTGGACTGAATATGCCCAGTGCTCACAGAATGCTGACTGGCTGTTGGGGGGGAATTGAAAACCAGGTGAGAGGGGGAATGGAATGGAGTATTGTGGAAAAGGAGGACGAAGGAAGAGACACATAGATATGAAAAGTGTAGAGAGGACCATTGTATTGTCTGGATAGGTTATTTCCTGGCTCCACACTGAGAAACTATTTTTAAATGTCCCCAAGGATGGGACACGGGAATCAGTGGAGAAACACAAGATTTTAATGTAGCTAACAGTGTACACCCATGAGTCCACTCCACACACACATACACTTAAAAAAAAAACAGCTAAAGGGGACTGAACATGCCAGGGAGAAGGGGGGAGAAATCAGGGGAAACTGAATGGAATGAAGTTGGTTGAAAACTGAACAAGAGCAGTTCTTGTTTTGTATTGTAATTCTTTTAGGGCTTTCCCAAACGTTCTTGGCAATGGCTCCCCCATAAAGAAGGGCCCTTCTCCTCTAGATTTGCCCAGACAATTAAAACTAGGACTTTTAAGCCATGCTCAGACTCTCTCATTGATGGTACAGGACCTCGGTCCAGCTTTCATGCATTACTTATATTTTTTCTCGATAATGTTGGATAGGATGTGGGACCCTTGGTACTTACTTTATCTGTGGTGGGAATGTTCTCATATAAAATCTTTCTGGACTGAGGTTGCTTCTGAAATCGCAGGCACTTTGCTCCTCCACCACTCCTGCCTATCTGCAGCTGCGAAAAAACAAACCCAGAGGCTAGTTTCACAAACAAATCAGGTGCAGTAACCCAAGGGTTATTTTCTTGAGCCTGTAAGTCCCAGCATTTACCTCACCATGTCAGGTGTGGGCCTCAGTACAGCA
Organism: Rhineura floridana; assembly: GCF_030035675.1. NCBI lineage: Eukaryota > Metazoa > Chordata > Lepidosauria > Squamata > Rhineuridae > Rhineura > Rhineura floridana. The sequence goes on from NC_084481.1 coordinate 13,325,942, forward strand.
CATTTTTCTCTGAGGATACTTGAATAATGTTATTTTAACTTAGCTAATCCCATCCTTTAGTCTAAAACATATGTGGAGAACCTGTGGCCTTTCAGATGTTGCTGGACTACGCTTCCACCACCCCTGGACCATTGGTCATGTTGGCTGCGGCTGTTGGAAGTTAGAGTCCAACAGTATCTGGAGAGCCACATGTTCCCCAGCCCTGCTCTGAAAGAATTTACACTTAATTTTCTGAAAACATCAGCAATATTTTCACTGGGCCTGGTGAGAAATATAGGAACACTAGACGAACCTTGGAGGCTGAGAAATGAAACACTAAACCAGAAGTGGCTGATTAACAAAGTGCTCTTTCTGTCAGAGATATATGAAGTCATGAGAAACTGTGACAGTGAGCGGTGAGGGTTCATTAGAATATTAGAGCCAATCCATGGAACCAGACATGGATTTGATACTGTTGTGATTTAGCACATTGCTGCTGCTGGCACTGAAAGTTAATTTCTTGTATGTGCATGAGTCACATGGGCCAAAATTCCATTTGTACACAGAAAGAAAGTGGCTGATACATAACAAAAAAATTAAAGTATTGACAGCAATGTCTTAGGTTAGGTTTTATTATTGTTGTTGAGATTTTTAATGTTCTAATATAATTATATGTTTTTATTCTGTACGTCACCCAGAGTGGCTGGACAACCAGCCAGATGGGCGACTAATAAATGTAATAAATAAATAAATAAATTAGGACCTACTGAATGTCACAAATATTGACGCTAGAGAATCAACTGTAGTGTTTTACAGAACTCTTCCTCAAGCTGGATCTTAAAGGAAGGTCACGTGGAGACCCATCCGCACAATGTGACAGTCTTAAGAAGGCAGTGTTTCTTCTAAACTGCACCAAAACAAAGCATTACTGGGACAATGAAGGAATAGCAGTTCTCCTTTTGAAAATACAAATGCCAACTGTTATATAGATCTATGTCTAGTCACCAAATGTTTTTGTTGCAATAATTTTCATTTAGTACTAGCAAAATTATGCGAATTGTGAGTGTAAAAAAGAAAAGTAATAAAATTGATGTGCACTGATTTTATTAGAAATCCGGATGTAGCACAGAGTGGCTGCTTTTTGGTCAGTGGCCAGTGGCTGTTGTGATTGAGCTTTGATCTGCATAGTCATCGGACTTCCCAGGAGGATCCCTACGCCTGTGCAGCCTCCGAGACGAGCTTCGTCTTGGATGAAACTTATCCAGGTTAAATTCAGTCAGAAGGCTCTTTTCTGACTGGGAATAATTTCTTCCGGTTAAAGAAGAAACGTGAGATTTCCCACATAGCTTTGTTTTGATTGTTGGAGTCTGGAATTCGTCAGAATTGTCTGTCTTCCAGCAGCTCAGACAGAGCGAGGATTTTTATGCTAGCTCAGCTGGATAAGTGATCCGTTTTTTTTATACGGATTAACAGGCAAACATCCTCCTGTCTACATTCATCATTTTCTTATCTATACAGCTAAAGAGATTTGTCAAAGTAACAGCAATTGAGATAACCTAGGTGAGGTAAGACTTTCCTTTTTTTTATTCACGGAACTAAGGGGGAAGAAAATATAAATAGCTTGTCTTTTTTTTTTATTGCAAAAAGCTGACATGGAAAATAGCTTTTTAAAGATTACAACGGACAAGAGATTTTTGATTGGGAGAGATAAGAAATCTTTTTGATCTACGGCTGGGACTATTTTTCCTGGTCTACTTTTTTTTTTTTTTTGACGAATCTGCTCATTCTCTCTGCTACTAGCTATTTCGACGCTGTGAACTAAAGCTGTTCTTACACTTCCGGGCAGATAAGAGATAAGGGCTGTCTAGCGTGTGACGTTAGTTTGTTGGAAAGATTAACTCCTTTGTAACTGGTTAAAGAAATAAGCTGCTCTTTGTTTGGGACATTGAAAATTGAAGGAGTTTTGTTCCTTTGGCTTTAAGAATGACAATTAAGAAGATCATGGATGTACAAGAAGGGACTTTATCTCTAGACATGTTTCAGAAAATAATGAATGGGATTAACTCAATAAAACAAGAACTGAGAAATAATAGACAAGCGTGGAGAATTGAATTTCACGAAATGAGACAGGAGCTGAAAGAAACTCAGGATTCTATGAGAAAGGAGAATAAAGATAGATCTGGAAAACAAAAAAAGGATGAAAGAGAAATTAAAGGCAAGGTTCAAACTATGGAGATTGGCTTAATTATGGACATGAAAAAAGATTTGGATTTCCTGGCTGTGATGGATCCTGGAGACAAATATTACAGTTTGGAATTCAGCGCTGCCCCTGAAGGAATTGAAGAGATTGGAGATAAAGATATTATCGGTTCAAAAAAATTCTTGGACTGGAAGGATTTGATGGAACTTGAAATGGAGAAAGTTAACAGAATTAATCCCTGTTTTGTGTCAATGGAAAAACCTTCAAGAGATGTACTAGTGTATCATGTGGAAAAGAGGAACAGAGATGCGGCTTTGCAACAATACTTCAGTGATACGTTTGGATTTGGTGGCAAGAAAATATCTGTGATGGAGGAAATTCCAATCAGACTTTTATTATATGACTATGACAGCAAGATTTTTGGGTGCGTAAAGATGGAAGATGCAAGATGGACCCAATATGGATAATGACAGAAGAGCGATTTAAAATTACTGGACTTAGTAGATTTGATCAGTTGGATTAATTGGCATGTTTATTCAGAAAAAAAAATGGATTGACATATATCTCAAGGATTGGAAACCTCTCTTTGACTTTTTGTGGAAGATTAAAATGATATATTAATGAGATTTGAAACCAACTAAGATAACCGTTGGAGGAAGGTGATTTTATAATCTATTAAGAGATAGGTTTGTTATATATTATAGATTTATAGCTGAACTATGACAAATCGAAAGTCAATATTCTTTCTTTTTTATATATATATATACATTTTTCTTTTTGTATTGTACTAGTTATTGATTTGTGTTGTTTTCTTTTTGTATTGTTTTGGTTTTGAAAATTGGAATAAAAATTAATTGAAAAAAAAAAAGATCTGCATAGTCATCAAACCAATTTTATCCATTATTTCAAAGGAATCCTATACCAAAGGCTGTAAACCATATTTGAAGGTCAGGAGTTAATCTTGCTCTGGCATGATTGCATGTATGAAACCTTACTATATCACAGCACTGTTACCTGGTTTAGAACTTAAACCAGTTTTGTTGGAGAGCAATAGAGCTAAATTCAAGATGCTAAAAGTGAAACCATTTCTGAAATAAAAGAGCCAAGACTCTAATCCTCTGTAGATATATGATGAATATGTTAACTGGATTGGGCCAATTTAATCCAAGCCAAGTTCCTTGACATTAATCTCAAAATGGATGTAACCAGAAGCTCTTCCCTTTTAAAATATAGTTATAATTTTCCAGTAGTATATAACATTTTTCAACTTCTTATAGGAGTCTCCTCCAAATAAACTAGAAGAAGTAAGCCAGGAATAAACCTTGGTTACAACTCATGGTTAGCAAGAAGAGAAATTAATCACAAGCCCATATTTAGACAATACACTAAACCAAACTTTGGTTTAGCTCAGCTTGGCATTGAAATAAAAAATATTTGGGAGGAGCAAAGAGGCTGCAATTTCCTCTCTGGAAGTTTGCACATTTGTGTAGCCCCAATGAGCAATATTTTCAGTTACCATGTCGTGTGAACCAGGCCACTCTTTGGCTTACTGCTGCTTGTGTGCTTTTGTTTTCCATCACCTCAGCACTCAGCTTCATAGAGTCACTCCTCCATCTCTGGTGCCAGCAGTTTCTGGAAGCAAAGCAACAGCTGTAATTATGATTTGTCACTTCATTTCAAAACATGGTTTCTGCTTCTTGATTGTGGGCTGATGTCAAACCATAATTTGTCAAATCAGACATCATGCCAAACCCATAGTTAAGTTCCCTTAACCATGATTTAGGACAATGTTTGAAATTCCCTGTGCTGTTTGACAACTTTGTGGAAATGATTTGATAAGAAAGCTTGTATATTTGAAGAAGTCCAACAAGTATGTGCTTTTCTTACAACAAGGAGGACCATGGCATTCTGCACCAGTTAGTGCAATGAACTGAATAACGCCTTTACATCCCATCTGTACATGGATGGGATTTTTCCTTGCCTTGTGAAAAGGCAATTATCTATTATATTACTGCTATAATAGTAAAATTGCATTCTGGCATATAATGAGGTATTAAAAGCGAGTCACTATTCACAGACAATTTGACAAAAGATTTTTGTGTTTGGCCGTATACTTTAAATTGCCAGATTTTGCTTTGTCTCTTCTTCCTAACCCACCAGATTTTGTTAGGTTCTGATCCTGACCCTCCTTTGCTCTGCCCTCTGACCATCCTTGGCTCCATCTACCTAGCTTCAGCCTTGTTATCGATTTTTTTAGGTCTAAATTTGGCCAAGTTCTCTTTTGGTACCACGTTTGTAACACTGAGGAAAAAGTAGGGCAAGGTAAGGTTAGGAGGCAAGGAAGAGCCAGGGAACAGGTGAGTTCAGCTCTCTTAGGAACCACTTAGATATCTTTTTCTTATTAGCACTCTTGCAAGAGGAAATGAGTCACTTCCACATCTGTGTTTGTTGTCTGTCTGCTGAAAATTTATAAGCTCTCAGTTACGTATTTCTCTAGCACAAATTAAGTCTGGGAATATATTTTCCCAACCTTGTAAATTCCTAAATAAATATTTATCCAAGAAGTTAAAAAATTAATATTATATGCCAGTGTTTAGTTTTTAAGGGGGAATTCTGTAATGGAGAGATTGTAGGTTATTTATCAGTTAATAGCCAAGAAAGGTAGTGGCTTGCCCACATTGGCAAGAGTGCAGTTGCAAAGTAGATTTTCCCCCCAGGCAGCCACTGGTAATTAATCCCTTAGGATTTGCATAACCAATTTGGTTTAGAAAAGTGAGGGAGAATATTAAAGCTGGTCCACCAATTGGATTAATGACTCATAGAATCATAGAGTTGGAAGGGGCCTATAAGGCCATTGAGTCCAACCCCCTGCTCAATGCAGGAATCAGAAAATTAAAGTATACCCAACAGGTGGCTGTCCAGCTGCCTCTTGAAGGCTTCCAGTGTTGGAGAGTCTACCACTTCCCTAGGTAATTGGTTCCATTGTTGTACTGCTCTAACAGTTGTTTTTCCTGATGTTTATTTATTTATTATTATTTTATTTATATCCCGCCCTTCCTCCCAGCAGGAGCCCAAGGTGGCAAACAAAAGCACTAAAAACACTTTAACCATCATAAAAACAGACTTTAAAATACATTAAAACAAAACATCTTTAAAAACATTTTTAGAAAAGCTTTCAAGATTTTTTTAAAAAAAGGTTAAAAACATATTAAAAAGCAGTTCCAACACATAAGCAGGTATAAGGTCTCAACTTAAAAGGCTTGTTGAAAGAGGAAGGTCTGCAACAGGCGCTGAAAAGATAACAGAGATGGTGCCTGTCTAATATTTAAGGTTGAAATCTGGCTTCCTGCAACTTGAGCCCATTATTCTGTATCCTGCACTCTGGGACAATCGAGAAGAGATCCTGGCCCTCCCCTGCATGGCAACCTTTCAAGTCCTTGAAGAGTGCTATCCTATCTTCTCCTAGAGTTCTCTTCTCAAGGCTAAACATGCCCAGTTCTTTCAGTCTCTTCTCATAGGGCTTTGTTTCCAGTCCCCTGATCATCCTTGCTGCCCTCCTCAGTTTGTCTGCATCCTTCTTTTAGTGTGATGTCCTGAACTGGACACAGTACTCAAGATGAGGCCTAACCAGTGCTGAATAGAAGGGAACCAACACTTCACACGATTTGGAAACTATACTCATTAGTTCCATGCTCTGATTTGGCTAGCCAATCCAGAATTGACTGGGGAATATGTTTTGCGGTGACAGCAACATGCTTATTCACCTCTACTAGACACAGCAAAATGTCTTGAGCTGGGACAGGGATGCTTTCAAAGTTCTTACCAGCAGACTTTCTCCTCAGATTTCCAAATTACCTGATGACCAATGACTTGGTGATCTGTCATTCTTCCATTGGTTTGGGAAAAGGGAAGACTGAGCAGCTAAATAGTATTAGAAATATTGGTGTATGGAGCCAATATTCCTATTGTATTCCCATTCAGAATAACCAAGTGCCTAGGGCTAGCCCTAGTTCATGAAGATTTAATGAATATATATGAACTTTCTTTTCATTTCTGTGGAGTAGTATCTAGGAATATATTATCCCAATTTTTTGACACTATGAAATCAAGCATCCCCTGCAAGATGGCAGACATATACATCCTCCTGCCTCTGTTAACCAGATAGTAAAATATAAATGGTTCTGAAATGTATTGCTGTTTTTTGCTGTATCTCACAAAAATATGCAAAAGTCTCATAGTAGCTCCATTGAGTGCAATATCTTCCAAGAGATTATGGCTCATAAGATTAACTTTCTCAGAGGATAATCAGTTGAGTGTTTGTGTATGTATGCATATGTGTGTGTGTGTGTGTGTGTGTGAGAGAGAGAGAGAGATCTTTTATTATTGGCTCTAAATTTGGAACTTTCCTATGTTTAAAATCATTTTTATTTATTTCAGCAATATACTGTATTAATTTCAAATTTGCAGGCTCAAAAGGGAACAGAAATGTATTATAGTTTCTTAACTAATTTGGGTATTGAAACCTGTCCTCCAATTCCCTTTTGTCATATAAATCATCGAGGCTTGGTAAAACTGGAGGAAACATACATCACTAGTAAGAAATCTCCTGAATCTTTGCATAAGATTATAGCAACAATAATGACAACTCAAATCTACTCATGATGTAAATGAATAGCACAAGCCAGATCTTATGGGCCCTTCCAGATATCCTTTTTATTCTGCATTCATTATTATTTGTTCTCATGATGCTTTGGGTCAGTCACATGTGATCCCACTTTCAATATTGTTTGCACCTGTTAAAGTTTTGGGGTGGTCACACTGCTTCATTTCTAATCAGTGCATATCCCTATAACTCCCTGCTGAAATCATGTAACTTTTTATATCACAAATGTTCTGGTGTATTTTTGTCCTGCTTTTGTTTCACTATAGACCCTCTGAACAGCAATAATGTGGTAGCATTGGAGAACATTGCAGAGCAAACTAAAGCAGAATAAATCTATCACTAAGGCACTATTATTGCGTCAAGAATATGTTGCAGAATACACTCATAATAAAAACCCCATGTGGAGGGGCCCTCTGTCTTAATTTTGATCCTATTTATGTGCCTTTTAGCTTGCCAAAATGAAAGAGCTTCTGAATTGGTTCACTATTTTCTCCCCAATGCAGTGTGCTCACTCAGCCCATGTTAACACATGAGCCCTAGAAAACTTAACAACGGGCCTCTACATTCATATACAGTAATATTTCAAGCAGTGTCTAAACCTCAGCAGCTGAGACAGCACTTTGGGCAGTATTAAACTGAAAGCATCCTGAGGAATCACTATTGTCCAAGGATGTTTAAATGTTTATTGTTATATATGAAGGTGTTATGCTTAGTTTCCTATTTAATTGTAAGTGCTAAAGGGTGATGGGAGAGGAATTACATTTCTTTTAGGGGGAGTGCGCCTGACTCACAGTAGTCTTCTGGCATGTGAGCTGTTACAGTGCACCTCCTTCCAGTACTACCTGTAGTAGAGAAGACTACATTTTGTGGCACTTCCCAACACCAGCATCAATCACTCCTCCAGAAAGAGCTCTAAGGCTGACATGAGAAGGAACTATAGTGTGGACTCTTCTGATGAGGCCCAGGGCTTTTCACTTTATATTGACAGAAGAGGGGTCCTTAGAGTCATTCTGCACATAATGCAGAATAACATGGCTGACTCAGGCAGCAGAATTTTGGACTGTTCCATTTGAGACTTCAGGTGTAGAAGTATCCAAATATACAGAGCTCCCTGTATTTCATAAACAAGCACATCATGGGCAGGGTCAAATGAAACCTTTACAGCAGGGCCCCACTCATATGGTGGGTTATGTTCCAGACCCCTGCCTAAAAGCAAAACCCACCGAAAAGCAGAACTCATCCAATAGAATGGTGCCCAACGCCCGAAAAATGCCATAAAAGCGGAACAAGCGCCGTATGAGTGGGGCCTTACTCTAATTGAAAGCCGCCGTATTAGCAGATCGCCGAAAAGCGAGGCCCTACTGTATTTCTGATGTTTACTACATGCAAAGAGTCATTTGGTTTTTTTCATGGGGAAGCATTCAAAAATATGAGTCATCTTCCTTCACTCTGAAGCAATATAGTCCAGAATTCTGCTTCAGTCTTCATAATGTGTAGGCTGGCTCTGGAATGAGTCATTTTATGGCAAACATTATGAAACTTTTTTTATTAATCGAGTCCAATAGTGGAACAATGTCTTTCTTTTGTCAGCTTTTCACTGAGACAGCAGCATCGGTGGGGGTGCAGGCAGGGCTGGAAATTCCTTGGTAAATGCCAGGCTGTAAGTCCTCAGCCGGCAGCTTGGCTATAAATCTGCCAGGCTAGCAAGGAGGAAGCAAGATAAGGGCAGGGGCCGTTCCAAGCTTATGTGCCAAGCCAGAAATCCAGAAGAGATGTCAGTGAAGGTCCAGGTCCAGTTTGCTAAGAGATCAGTCCAAGTTAAGGTTCAGGGAATAGGAAGACACACAGTGGTCACACCTGACATTGTAGTCAGCAACATGCTGAAGCCAGGGTCTGTCTTTTAAAGAACACCTCTGCAGACAGGTGGGAACAATCACCCTTCTGGCTTCTGCAAGCGTGCTGGCCTTAAACGGACAGGCCGGCCCCTCTGCTGCCTGACTTTCTGTCATTTTCACTCTGCAGGTTGGAGGGGAGCTTCCTGGTCACTGTCTGATTCTGGCTGAAGAGCTTCAGCTGTGTCTTGGACACTCTCCAGCTGAGTAGGAGTAGGAGCTGCATTCTCAGGAATTTCCTCTGTTTCCCCTTCTGGGTCTGTGGCTGTTACTCCCAAGTCGTCCTCGTCTCATGAGTCCTCCGAAGGGGCCATGACACCTTTTATCATTTCCAACCTTTGACCTGGAAGTCAAACAACTTTAGTTCCCCTTTGCTATATTATTCCCAATACATGATGGAAATAATGCAGTACACACAGGTGAAGTTTTTGTTACCAATCAGTGCCAATAAATACCAATCAATGGAAATGAAATCACTTCAGTCCCTTGTGCTGTATTATCCCAAAGACCATTTGCTGACAATGTACAATCCATAGATAGCAAGGCTTCTGTCATTTAAGTTACATCATACCCAGCATTTGAAGGTCATCAGTTTAGAGGGCCAGGTTTCAAGCCTTTTTAGGAACAACTTGGAATAAAATGTTACCCCTCCCTTCTTCCCTAATATTACTCTTGTAAGGAAAGAGCAGATAAGGTTAATAGATAAGCTATAATTGTATTAACTAATGTGCAAATTAACTTGCAAACAAATAGTTAAAATTTAAATGAAAATTTTGTTTAACTGCTGTGATCCGTACAAACAACAAATAGGTAATTTTACTAGGTTCAGTTGTTTCAGACCAGGTGAGTAGCTCTATAAAGTACTCCATATCCATACAAAACTAAGACGTTATGGAGAAGGTCAGATCAGCATCTAGCTTTCTATATGCAGACTAAGTACCCAAATTCATGATTGTTATGAAGTTCATGAATACTGTTCATTGTTTTTCTCCACTCATTATTTGGTTCAACACAGCAACGAAGTTCAGTATTTCAGTAAGAACCTCTGATTGTGCAATGAAAAAGCAGAGTTATTCAAAGCCAAATGGTCAAACTCAAGAGTATCTACTTCTGCATGATGTAACTGACAAGATGTCGATGTCTTTCATGAAAGGCTTGGAAGAAAAAATAGCTCATGCTTCTTATTTCCTTATACAGTTTATTATTCAGAGGGGGGAAGCAGAGCTTGGAAGATTACTTTTAAAAAGTAATAAATTACAGTTACAATTACTTGGCCAAAAAAGTAGTAATTACAGTTACAATTGCAATTGCTCTGAAAGTAACTTCAGAGAGTCCGCCTCTTTTGGGGTTTCGAGCTTGCTGGATTCAATGCCTTATTTCACGTATAGAACAACACTGCCACCAATATGTCCTTCCCTGTCCTTCCGATATAGTTTATATCCAGGGATAACCGTATCCCACTGGTTTTCTCCATTCCACCAGGTCTCCGTTATGCTCACTATATCAATGCTCTTCTCTGACCAAGCACTCCAGTTCTCCCATCATGGTTCGGAGGCTCCTAGCATTGGCGTATAGGCACTTGTAAGCAGTGTCTCTCTTCAAGTGTCTTTGGCACTTGTGGTTTGGCCTGTGGTAATTTTGCCCTTCTGAATTTATATCCTGTGCCCCTGCTCTCACAATGCCTACTTCTAGGCTTACCCCTTTTAAAAATGTCATCATTTCTTTGGTCTTTATCCCAGGGGGGAGGTTTATTCTGAACCAGACCTTCCTCAGCTCCTGTCGGGTTTCCCCCCTCAGTCAGTTTAAAAGCTGCTCTGCCACCTTTTTAATTTTAAGTGCCAGCAGTCTGGTTCCATTCTGGTTCAAGTGGAGCCCGTCCCTTTTGTACAGGCCCGGCTTGTCCCAAAATGTTCCCCAGTGCCTAACAAATCCAAACCCTTCCACCTGACACCATCGTCTCATCCACACATTGAGACTGCAAAGCTGTGCCTGTCTGGCTGGTCCTGCACGTGGAACCGGTAGCATTTCAGAGAAAGCCACCTTGGAGGTCCTGGCTTTCAGCATCCTACCTAGCAACCTAAATTTTGCATCCAGGACCTCACGGCTGCATTTCCCCATGTCATTGGTGCCAACATGCACCACAACCACTGACTCCTCCCCAGCACTGTCTACCAAACTATCTAAACAACGGGCGATATCCGCAACCTTCGTACCAGGCAGGCAAATCACATTGCGGTCTGCACGCCCATCACACACCCCACTGTCTATGTTCCTAATGATCAAATCACCCACTACAAGGATCCCTCCACCCCCTGGAGATATATCCTCAGCACAAGAGGATAGCTGCTCATCCCCCAAAGGAATGGGTCCCTTCTAAGGGATCGTTTCCCTCTCCCTCAGCTGGATGCTCTCCTTCCCTGAGACCATCGTTCTCCATGATAGCAGAAGAGCTATCATCCTTGGAGTGGGACACAGCTATAACGTCCCTGAAGGCCTCCTCCACACACACCTCTGCCTCTGTCAGCTTTTCCAGGTCAGCCAGCTTGGCCTCAAGGAAATGAAGTCGTTCCCGGAGAGCCAGGAGCTCATTGCACCAAGGGCACACCCACGACTTCTGTCCAACAGGCAGATAGTTGTACATGCTGCAGGCAGTGCAAAACACTGGAAAGCCCCCACACCCCTGCTGGCTTCTTACCTGCATAGTTTTGTTTAAGGTTTATTATGTTAATGGGTTGGAAACTGCGGTTTAGTTGAGGTCAGGGAACAGATGGGCAGAGTGGGGGGCCCTGGCCTCCTCGCCCTGCTGCCGAACTCGCTCTGCTGCTTAACTCGCCTTGACGCTTTGTCAGCTGGGACCTTGATGCTTGTTTTCCCACCTAGAACAGCCTGGCCTTTCTTTAACCTAGGGAAACAGAGCTTGTGGTTGTGTTTAAGGAAGGCTAAAGCTGCCCTTTTTAGCAAAGACTGAGCTGACTCTCTCCCTGTATGTATTGGTGGAGTTTCCTTTTTCCCCTTCTATCCCACTGGAATTTAGCCTTGTTTACAGTGTGCCCTGAAGCTTTCCTGCTAGGGTGGTGTTGAAAACTAGCTTTCTATAGGCTTCCTTCTCCTAGGATCTGTCTCCTAAGATATAGGTTCTTTCAGGATTTGGCTCCTAGCTCAGGGTGACCTTAGGCTGCCCTTATTACTTATTGCTCTGAGCTGTTTTAATTCAATTAAGTAATGAAATAAATGGGTGCTACTTACCCTCTTTTCGCTCTGCTGCTTAATTCGCCTTGACGCTTTGTCAGCTGGGGCCTTGGCGCTTCGTCAGCTGGGGCTCCCTCTAGCTCGTGGAGTCAAAGTCCTGATCTCAATCCCACTGAACATCTGTGGCGCTCTTTGAAAACTGCGGTCCACAAGCGACGTCCAACTGATCTGAACGACCTGGAGTGAATATGCCAAGAAGAATGAGCCAAAATCCCTCCGACACTGTGTGCAAAGCTGGTACATACCTACCGCAAAAGTCATATTGCAGTGAAAGGTGGTTCTACCAAATATTAATGGGGGGGGGGTTGAATACTTATGCAAGCAACATGTTTCAGTTTTTTATGTTTCTTACAAACATTTCCCAACATAAAACCAATGTCACAGTGTTACAATAATTGATTTTGAATGTCAGTGTTTCAAAATAAAATATCATACAGAACGAAATTACAATGTACCATTTGTAATTCCGTAATATGAGAGCATTGGTCAAGGGACTGATTACTTTTGCAAAGCACCATATAAAATAAAAAATAAAATAAATAAATAAATACTGGAATTAGGGATTGAAGGATCTGTCAGTTTCGATACCCTCAGTTTCTCATTTTTTCAATCTTCAGTTCAGTTCTCCAGGTTTGCAGCAATTCATGATTTTTAAAAAAATCCTCATTAAAATTCTTCAGCATTTTAGTCTGAATTTCTCCTAATAAACACATTTTTGTATTCAATTTTGACTATCACACATATTTTTGCAAGCAATTTCTCCTAATGTAATGCATTTTTGGATGTTTTCATGAATATATTCATTTGATACACAATTTTCCCTAGCATATGCATTTTTGTGAAAATTGATTGGTTGGACAATTGCACTGCAAAATTTGTCTGTGTGAATTTTGAAGGATGGTTATGTTTTGGTTCTCATTATTTTGGAAAGTGCAAATGTGAGAAATTCAGCTTTAAGTGTGAACTGAGTCATATTTCTTTCCCTTTCTTAACTATGATGTAGATGGGAATTTGCCATTTCTTACTTAAGCTGTTGAGACATAAGTTTTGTACATGATTTTAAATTTGTTCCTAAGACAACAGTACTGTTTGGCTTTCAGGCAGACACGAAGAGCAAAACTGTCAGGTTCTTGTCAAATTGTCAGTGTTCAGGCAGAGATGAGAAGAAGAGGAAATGTATTTGTGGATTTTTCCTTGGTTGATCCATAGGACAGTACATATTGGGAAGTTATCTATACATTGGTTTACGACAATTTCTCTGAATTATAACTGCAGAGGGTAATGTAAATCACAATTGCCATAGCTGGGATTTTCTATTATAGTATTTTAATATTACAGCAAAAATAATTCAAGGTTTTAAGAATTCATTTTTAAAAACACTCCCCCAACCTTGAGCAATGAAATTAAGTATCAACATGGTAAATACAACTAAAATTTGCTTTGAGCTCCTGCACCCCAACTCACACCTGCTTAGTGACTGGAAATTGGGAACATGCTGTCAAGAGATGTTTGTCTCTGGGTGGCGCCTTTCTTCTGTCAACATCAGTGCATTTTGCAAGTCCAGCCTCTGGTTTCTAAGGGAGTTATATGAGTCAGGTCATGATGGCTGGGTGATATAAAGCACTAGTGTGGCTTCCACCTTCTCCCTTTGCTGTTCTATTTGTTGGATTTAATCCTGCTTCAAAAGCAGCCTTTAAAAATTAAGTATCGGCAGTACAAGAGGAAAATGGGCGAGGGTACATGGAAGCTATCCAGATAATCTTTGTTTGTTATAAAATTAAATATAACTAAAAAGAAGAGTTCAGCAATCTCATTTCATCAAGTAGATTTAAAAAAAAAAAACCTTCATCTAGACATTGAAAAGGAACTATTGCCACTTTTTTGCTGCCTTTCTCCCTGAATTCTCTGGCATTCAGAATGGAAATTAGTTGCAATCCTAGCACTTAGCATTCATATATTACACTTTTCATTGGAAAAAACAACCACCACCAAACCCAGCAGGAGTTACTGAAGCCTCCTAACACCTTCAGAGATGGTTCAGTGCTAAATTCTCTGTTGTGATAAAGTGAGGTGCAAAACCATTAAAACTGGAGACAGATGCTTGGTTCTCTTTGCATTGGTTTTTAATATTGACCCTTGCTCTCATCAGTATCCCAGAAGGTGTCTTTTCTCTACTGCCCTGGAGAGGTAATTTCACAAGTTAACACAGGAATATTACCTCGATAAGCAGCCAGAGCTTGCTGTCTTTCTCTGTCTCTCATTTTCAGTGTAATTCAGTCTTCCTTCAGAAAATGGAAGTCTTGTCCGAATGAAGAAAATAAAAAAGAACACAAACTCTGGCAAAAGAAATGCAAGAAGACAATAAGGGATGCTAAAAAAGAATTTGAGGAGCACATTGCTAAGAACATAAAAACCAACAACAAAAAATTCTATAAATACATTCAAAGCAGGAGACCATCTAGGGAGGTGACTGGACCCTTGGATGATAAGGGAGTCAAAGGTGTACTAAAGAACTCAAATGTGAAATTGCTGATCTGCTAACTAAAATATGTAACTTGTCCCTCGGGTCCTCCTCCGTGCCTGAGGACTGGAAAGTGGCAAATGTAACGCCAATCTTCAAAAAGGGATCCAGGGGGGATCCCAGAAATTACAGGCCAGTTAGCTTAACTTCTGTCCCTGGAAAACTGGTAGAAAGTATTATTAAAGCTAGATTAACTAAGCACATAGAAGAACAAGGGAAAGTCCTGTCTCAGTAACCTATTAGAATTCTTTGAGAGTGTCAACAAGCATATAGATAGAGGTGATCCAGTGGACATAGTGTACTTAGACTTTCAAAAAGCATTTGACAAGGTACCTCACCAAATACTTCTGAGGAAGCTTAGCAGTCATGGAATAAGAGGAGAGGTCCTCTTGTGGATAAGGAATTGGTTGAGAAGCAGAAAGCACAGAGTAGGAATAGATGGACAGTTCTCCCAGTGGAGGGCTGTAGAGGGTGGAGTCCCTCAAGGATCGGTATTGGGACCTGTACTTTTCAACTTGTTCATTAATGACCTAGAATTAGGAGTGAGCAGTGAAGTGGCCAAGTTTGCTGACAACACTAAATCGTTCAGGGTTGTTAAAACAAAAAGGGATTGCGAAGAGCTCCAAAAAGTCCTCTCCAAACTGAGTGAATGGGCGGAAAAATGGCAAATGCAATTCAATGTAAACAAGTGTAAAATTATGCATATTGGAACAAAAAATCTGAATTTCACATATACGCTCATGGGGTCTGAACTGGCGGTGACCGACCAGGAGAGAGACCTCAGGGTTGTAGTGGACAGCATGATGAAAATGTCGACCCAGTGTGTGGCAGCTGTGAAAAAGGCAAATTCCATGCTAGGGATAATTAGGAAAGGTATTGAAAATAAAACAGCCGATATAATAATGCTGTTGTATAAATCTATGGTGCGGCCGCATTTGGAATACTGTGTACAGTTCTGGTCGCCTCATCTCAAAAAGGATATTATAGAGTTGGAAAAGGTTCAGAAGAGGGCAACCAGAATGATCAAGGGGATGGAGCGACTCCCTTACGAGGAAAGGTTGCAGCATTTGGGGCTTTTTAGTTTAGAGAAAAGGCGGGTCAGAGGAGACATGATAGAAGTGTATAAAATTATGCATGGCATTGAGAAAGTGGACAGAGAAAAGTTTTTATCCCTCTCTCATAATACTAGAACTCGTGGACATTCAAAGAAGCTGAATGTTGGAAGATTCAGGACAGACAAAAGGAAGTACTTCTTTACTCAGCACATAGTTAAACTATGGAATTTGCTCCCACAAGATGCAGTAATGGCCACCAGCTTGGATGGCTTTAAAAGAAGATTAGACAAATTCATGGAGGACAGGGCTATCAATGGCTACTAGCCGTGATGGCTGTGCTCTGCCACCCTAGTCAGAGGCAGCATGCTTCTGAAAACCAGTTGCCAGAAGCCTCAGGAGGGGCGAGTGTTCTTGCACTCAGGTCCTGCTTGCGGGCTTCCCCCAGGGACCTGGTTGGCCACTGTGAGAACAGGATGCTGGACTAGATGGGCCACTGGGCTGATCCAGCAGGCTCTTCTTATGTTCTTATGTAATTGCTTTAAGCTTCTACTCATTATTTCATCATCTCAACCACTCATTAATGTTTTTGAACTGAGGATGACTTTGAAATTACAGTCAGGCAGGTGGGTGAATAACTTGCATTTCCAGCATATATACAAGTATATATGCAAGTGAGTCAGTGTCACATTAACCTGTCAGTGACTTGTCTGCCTGGAACTCATCTCACTATGGGGGAGATGTACAATGTCCCCCTTCACACATTGTGGCAGAAGTGTGCATAACTGATTTACATGATCATAGCATCTGAAGCCATCCTACGTCCATTATGTCTGTCCATGGCTTTTCTTTAGTCTAAAAATGCTTACAGTAGTAGAAGTATAAGCAAGAAAGAGACTCCAAGCAATTCTGAACCAAACTTAGTTGGAAACTCATATACATTATTTAAATATGTATCCTACCCTGTTCCCAGGGAGCTCACAGTGGTGCTTTAGCTGTGCACAAAGCCTGTGAGTTAGACAGGCTCATACTGACTTGTCCAAGACCACCCAGTGAGCTTCATGGCTGAGTAGGGATTTGAACCCGGATTGCTTGCTTCCAAAATTGAAAGTATAGTCAGCACACTACACTGGTTCAGATTAGCCCAGGAATAGAGTAGGGCCTGTGGACCACACCTGGTGCACCAAGGTTTCCCTCTCCCATAGCAACATCTATTTAGTTTCCATCATACTTCAGGGGAAGAGTAGGAAAGGAGGGTTTGCCACAGACTTAATTGCCTGGATGCGACCTGTGGGCTATATGTTGCTCACATTAGCTCGTATTGCACAGACTATAGTTGCACTAGAATAGAACCTTGACTCTGGATCTTGTAAACTGCTGCTAATCCAAAATAATTATTGGTTATTAGGAAATGAAATCCCTGGGTGTTTTAGTCACATGATTATTATGCGTGCAAATCAGTTCCTCACTGACAGCTCATGCATGGTGCAGTTGTTGAAAAGTTTATTATGGGGAGTGCAAGTTCCTGGCAGAATGTTCAGTTGATTTGCCTGCTTGTTTTATCTATCTGATTTCTAGATCTCCCTGTACCTAAAGGTCAGAGCAGGTAAAATTCAGAAACATACTCTAAGCACTAAAATGTATATAAACAGAAGGAAAGAAATGGAAAAGTCAGCCACTAAAAAGTCTTTTCAGCAGCTATAAATACTTAAAATAAACAAATTCATATTACCCTCTAAATTTTTTAATGATCTCTTGTGACCATAAAAGCCATAACTGCATGTTTAGTGAGGCTGTCCATGTTATTGGTTAACTTTTGGACAACATCCTCTAGGCACTGGTATGATGATGATGTCTGTAGAATATCACCAACAGCGTAGAGTGCAATCCTACAAAAGCAAATTAGATTAAATAGTATTACCTACAATAGCAATATGTTGCATGATATATAGCATTTAGATGGTCAGCCACAAATCTCTGCATGCCCTTTTCAAGGCAGCATTGTGATTATTTTGCTCTAAAATGTACACATCATGATAGTTTCCCACCCAGCATTTACAGGCTGCAGCTATTCAATATTATGGCCAACAATACCTTTGAACCCCTTATCAGCTTTCATGAGAGTCCTTGGAAAAAAAGATTCACTAACTGGAGAAGCTTTCTATTCAGTGTGCTGGAAATATCTCTGAATATCTTTCCAAAAGAGTTAGGCGTCAAGCCAGGAATGTTCAATTGTCCTATTGTTTTTTAGCATATTTGCTCAGAAATGTCCTGTTTCAAAAACTCAGAAGTTTGGGTTCAGTCCATTGCTGGTCTAAACTGGAATCCTACAGCCACTTCAAATCAATATGTGAAACTCATCCCCTTCTATCCACCCGTCCACACACTGCTTTTCAACCCTCATTGCCCACTTTCAGGTTGCCAGGTCACAATGCAGCAGTGGCAGTTAAAACCACAGCTGGCAGAATTCCCCTGTCAGGGTCTTGAACAGACCTAGAAGTGGGGTGCCCTATTGGCTTTCTGGCCCACAGTCCCCAGCTGTCCCTTGTTTGCCTACTCCCTTGCTACCAACAGTTTACAGCCTTAGTCCTACTTTGTACACATACAACTGAAATAACAAGGAGAGAAAGTTAATGGTTGCAAGTCGACAAACGGAAAGGGAGAAGGATAGGGGAACATAAGTATACATGAGAAATTGTATAAATATTACCATGAGGCTTTTATCACACTTAGTACTGAAATGATGTATTATACCTGTTTTACCTCTTCAGCAGGAATCTTGCCTGACCAGGACTGAAGATAGCTATAGGCATTGTGAATTTGCCTCATTGTTGCTCCACACACCAGGTCCCTCAAACCCAAATTATACGTTACTCAACTTCCTCTACAGACAACCCATATAGCCAAGGACTAACATTCAAATGCCTCTTCCATCTTTTCACACAGCTGTGTGAACTGCCTTCAGGGACGCATGAATACTGGCTCGCAAAGATTCTGTATATTTAGATTCTTATACTCATACTCTTCTTATGATGTTCCTCTGTCGATCTTCTATTTCTCCAGTTATGTTCTGCACACAGGTTCCTAATGGGGCACTGCTTCTCACCTACCTATCTTAGAGCTCATTGGTCCCTCTGCACTCCTTACATAGTGCTTGTCTCAGTCTGTTGCCTTTGGGATCCTTTTCCTGTTACCTTGCATCCATACTGCATGTTGTACTATTCCTTAAAAACAGTGGCACCAAAGCCATTCTGTAAAGAGTCCCTTGTCATAAAGCTGGACCTGATGTGACTCAGTGACAAAGAGTACTGAACAAACTCCAGAGTATGGTATGAAGGCACCTGAGGCTCCCACTTTGTTGAAGCTATGCAGGGATGGGTCTGGTCAGTGCCTGGATGGGAGAAAGCCTAGGAACCACGTATATAGAATGCTAACTTCCTTTATGGAAGAAAGGCAGGATATAAATGTGAGAACAATGTAAGAGCTGTAATTCCACCATATGAACTGCTGGTAATAACTGGGGGCTATATGGCAATTGTTCGAGTGGAACAGACTATCCATGCTCCACTATATCCAAGATTACATATGCATCGATTATAACTTTGACAGAACCCATGTTACCCAGATTGTCCACCCTCATTACTACAATGTAAATGTGGTAGTTTAGGGATGATACAGATTGATAGGCTTCAGCTAAGACTTTTGTCTGTGAGAAATCAATCTGGGCAAGCTGAATGTGACAGACAAATGCATGTAACGAAACCCTAGCAGCCAGTTTTAGTAAACAAAAGCAGCTTTTGGAGGGGGCATCTTTGAGTGGAGAACCTACAGAAAATGAAATGCACACACTCTCTCCCCCCCTCCCGCATCTCTGCTTTTCACTCCCAGGAGTTCCATTCAAGTGTTTACTCTTGTAGACATGTAGCTGGGAAGCTTAGCTTTGGGATGGGATGGGGAAATGGTGGACAGTGAAAGACACTTCCCTGTCCCCTCCTCTGCTTATGTTTCCTATAACTGAAGGCATCAAATGCAGGTGTCATGGAATCTGTGGAGAGTTCCTGGAGTGATCAGGAAGAGGAGGAGATCTGGGACCTGGGGACAGACCCAGTGGGTTACAACAACAGGAGGCTGAACTAGGAGAAGGCTTCAGCACTTTAGACAATGGCAGCTCTGTCCCCTTAGTTTCAGTTCCAGCTGACAAAACAGCTGGCTCCTGTTCCTCCTCTTCCCTCTCCCTTGTCACCCAGCCACCACTGCTGCCTCCGATTGACGAGGGGGGAGAATCAGAGGCTGGACCAGAGACAGTGTTCGAGGAAGATCTGCTGGACCTGCCTCTGTCCCCATTGACAAGGACATGTCAGCAGATGCACCAACAATCACAATTAACACCCACTCTTTGCCCTGTCTGTAGGAGCACCAATCAGAGACACTTTCCCCACGCAAATAGAAAGCCCTCCTCAAGCCACTTTAAGGAGTCTCAAAGGGTGTGTCTAGTTGCTGCAGCAATGTCTTAGCTTGAGTAGTCCTGCTCTGTACTGCTCTGTAGAAAAGCAGAATCCTGTGTAAACTGTAAGTTGATTAATGAAACGCTCTAAGCTGAAATTCCACATTAAACATAACAGAGAAAAACACACCAACAGGGCTGGCCAGGACAGCAGAAACCTCAAAGTACTGGGTACCAGGGATATTGCACAGAAAAAAATGGCTGCCCCCATAGCTACATGTTTTACTGGGCAGCCATGGAGCTCCTCTAAGCAGCTGTACAATGTTAAATGGAGAAAGAGACAGCCCTCAGACTAACTTGAAGGTACAGTATAGACCCAAGTGTGGTCTCATTCATTGATTATGTGGCTTAATCCATAGATATGCATTCCAATCCATAGATGAGTCTGAGCAGGGTAAAATGGGGAAATTTGCTGCAAAAATGAGGAGTGATCTAGAATTCTCCCCATCTCTAGGCAGCATTATTCCGCTCCTGGGCTCTTGCTGGGAGGAAGGGCGGAATATAAATCAAATAATAAACAAACAAACAAACAAACAATTCCTCTACGCAGCTGCCACTGTCAGCTGTGGCTTTTATTACCCAGAACTAGGGGTGTGCTAAAATTCTGCCCAAGTCCAATTTGGTACTGAATTTTCCATCAATTGCCTATTTGCTATTGTTGCGTATCAGATTGTTAGTAGTATTTTCTGCTGCTTTGTTTGGAAATGGCTGCCAGCTGAGAGTTGCCAGACGAGCCCTGTTTTCCCCAGCCCTGGTAATTTTCACAACTGTCCCCTCTTCATGGCATATGGATTGGGAGGGACTTTTCCTCCCTCTCTCATCCTGCTAAAAGTTGAGGTCATCCCATGAAGCTGAATGTTGGAAGATTTAGGACAGACAAAATTAAATTCTTAACACAATGCAGAATCACACAACAGGAATTTCCTATCATCATCATAACCATGGGTTATTTGTATGCTGCTTTTCCATTGTCATCTATGCTCAAGATAGCTTATAGCATGAAAATAATTACATAGTTCACTAACATACAAAACAAAATTTAAATAAACAATGTTAATGAGAACATCTAATTAAGAAATCTACAATAAAATGAAACAATTACCTTATAATTTCCTTATAAGTCATAATAAGGGCTACCAATAAAACACAAAAACATAATCCCAATAACAATAAAAATAACTGACCTTAAGAATTAAATTTTGGCCCCAACAAAAGCCAGTTAAAAACACCACCCATCATGAAGTTGGTCTCTGGCACCCTGAAGTACTAGTAGCTTTCATCGCTGGAATCAGTCAGGGCGTCACCCTCTCAACCCAGGTGGAAACAGGCAAGCAAAGCAGGAAGAGGGTCTCTGGCACCCTCGGTAATATCAGCTTTTATAGCTGGAATCAGTCAGGGAGCTATCCTCCCAGGCCAGGTAGAAACAGGCAAGCAAAGCTGGAAGAGGATCTTGCAACGCTCACAGTCAAGATGGTCTCCACAAGCTTACGGCAACCAACCTGGATGGCTTTAAGAGAGGATTAGATAAATTCATGGAGGATAAGGCTATCAAGGGCTGCTAACTCATGACTGTTTATATATTGCCTCCAGGATCAGATGATCTGAATCTGAATGCTGCTTACTGGAGAACACAAGTGAGGTGAGTGCTGTTGCACTCGTGTCCTGCTTGTGGGCTTCCCACTGGCACCTGGTTGGCCACTGTGAGAACAGGGTGCTGGACTAGACAGGCCTTTGGTCTGATCCAGCAGGGCTCTTTTTCAGGAATCTAGATAACTGATATGGATTCCTTTAAGAAATAT
This sequence comes from Rhineura floridana, assembly GCF_030035675.1. Classification (NCBI taxonomy): domain Eukaryota; kingdom Metazoa; phylum Chordata; class Lepidosauria; order Squamata; family Rhineuridae; genus Rhineura; species Rhineura floridana. Next base: position 13,347,801 of record NC_084481.1, read on the forward strand.
TGGGAACTGTAATTTTCTAAAGATTCTGAGAATTCTGTGTTACAGATAACTAATCCTCTCAGAGAATCATGAACAGATTTCTTTGGGGGAAACTATAAAAATTAAATTAATTTAAATTTTAAATGAAGTATGCTAATTGGCATTTAGGATAATCACAGTACAGATCTTATTTTTTGTGATATAATGGAAATAAATCAACAGAGTCATTTCTTTCGGATATTTAAATTAATATTTTATTTACAAATCTAAATTTGTAAGAAATAGCTAGAGCTCTCGTGACAAGGAAAATAATAAAACGTAATAATGGGTGCTTTCATATTGCACTTTATTCCATTATTCTGATGATTTCTTACCTGGTAATTTGCGCATTATAGTGAGCTTTCACATGACATACTGGGTAACTCTGCAATTCTGGTGGCATGTAGTGCAAGTGTAGTGCTAATTTCCGCAATAAATGATATCAGAAATAATCTGTTAGCAAGGCTGGGAACACAGAATATCGTGGGAGTGTTTCGCTAGCTGCTGCCACTAACATAACAGGCATCCCAGCATGCAGTGCGTTCCCGCCCTTTAGTCGCACAGGGTTTTTTTGTGGGTTTTTTGCCTGACGAACGTTGTACCGGTATTCTGGCATTGGCGCAGATAGCAGCAGCATTTCCCACACACACCCATCTTGATACAACTAAAACAATTTAAAAAGCCACATCCTAAAGGAGAGTGATGTCTGTTTTGCCAGTTATCTCAGGTTCTAAAAATGCTAGGAATTTTCTTTTTTAACTAAAGCTGGGAATCTGGAGATTATGGTTCATCCTGGGGACACCAAAGCAGGCCTTCGCAGGCACGATGACTTGAAACTCCTGAGTTATAGTCTTGGAAAAATCAGGTGGCAATTGAAAGGGATTTTCTGGGAGAACAAAAGGGCGGTCTTGCACAGAGAGTAGTAGATACTGGACGAGTATGTTTTGATGCAAGCATTCAGGGCTCTCAGTTGTCAATTAATGAGTGGCACGGTGTTTCCCTGAATTAATTAGGCTATGGAAAACTTTGGCATTTATGCATCCCAAGAATTTCATAACTCAAGGCACAAAGGGCCAAGATGCTCTCTTTTCCACGTCAATGAAGAGTGATGACAGGTCCTGCAAATATACCCTCTCCTGGATAGCTAGCTTTTGCCAGCTACTCTTCACATGTAAGATGGAGACTGAGAAACAAGTGAGGGGAAAATGGAGGTGAGGCAATCCTCTCTGGTAATATCCCTTGTGAATTTTTACTTAGCTGTTTTTTAATTGTTCATTTGTTTTGTAGCCCACCGTGTCTAGAAATTTAGAATGGGTTATAATTTTCTAAACAAATGCAAACTACAATAAAAACAGGACAAACATGAATGCTAAAATCATTCAAAGTTTAAGTTGCAATACTTCTGAGTAAGATAATCATTCTCAGGCTCCAGGGAGAAGGAAACATATTTATGGATAGCCAGTGCAGGTCTCTTTTGCTGTGCCTTCATTCTGTAAACTGGGTGTATGGGTGGAATCATCCAGACGGTGTTCTTGGCTCATGTGAGAGACGTTAATGAAAAGTAAGTAAGTAAGTGGTCTCTAGGGGTTACCTGTAGACATCACTTCCAAGATAAGTTTGTGGATACCTAGATAGAAATACAATTGATTACTCTGGATACTCCAGCCAAAAGTGTCAAAAATACATCAGGGTTGTACCCAATGCTGCATGTGTGGAGTTCTGCATGCTCAGTGGGACTTCCACTTGCTCTTCCCATGCACCCTCAAAATCTGTTCTGGAGTCTCCTCCAACCCTCTGGAGCAGAGTTTGAGGGGGGCTGCACTGGAGAGAAGAGAAGGGGTAAGTTCAATTGCTCAAGCAGAAGTCTGCTCTGCAAGTGGAACAGCTGTGTTGGATAAGTTAGGAAGAATACAAAGTTTATGAAAGGATTGCAAGGTTTCTTTTTAGTGCAAATATTTTTAGTGATCTTAAATTAATTAAGTGTATGGTGACAAAATGTCTAGCACTTCAAAGCATATATTGACCAACTGGATCTTCCATACCCAGAGCTTGGAAGTAATTCATTACAAGTAACAAATTACTTGTAATTCATTACTTTTGTGAGTAACAAGTGGATAATTCGTTTACATTTTGATTGTAATAGAACTAGGAGTAATTTTATTACTTTTGTGGAGTAATTGTAACATTTTCAGCATTACTTTTGGGCATTACTTGGGGGGAAGCAGGGGAAGTCTTCTGCTCCTCTGATTTGTGGATGAAAATCTTGTGCTTCAAACTGGGCTTCTGTGCAGCATCGCTCTTCCCTCATGCTCTGTAGGTGTGTAGGAGGTGACGAGGGAGGAGGTGGAGAGTGAGACGGGGTGGAGTGGAGAAAACAATTGTTTTAAAAAATGGATAGTAGTGGTGAAGAATGGAGTGGAGGGGAAAAGAAGCCAGAGGTCAAGAACATGGATAAAGGAGAAGGAGGCAGCAGCAGAATGGAGATAAAGAACTGTGGAGGTGAAAGATGACGTGTATGTGTGCGTGTGAATACTCTGTTTGCACTTGGCACACAAAGTGGCCTCCACCACCCTCTCTGGCTACTGTGCAGCATTTGCAATATTTTAACTTTTTTGTATCTCAAGGGAAAATGTTTGCTTTGGTGAGTGTTCCTTAGTTGGTGGCAGGGCAGGGTCCGGGAGGTGGTTAAATGAGAGAGATTATGCTGCTGGCTGAGGGGGTGAGTTGCACTTGGTTTGACGTGCAAAGATCTGAGTAGTGGCCTCTGCCTCTCTCCCCACCTCCCTTACCAGCGGAGAGACCACCATTGCTATCTTATGGATAAAATAATTATTCTACTACCTCTGTATGTGTGTGTTGATTTTTAATGTTGTTTTAGTCTACTTAGATGTGCAGCAGTCAAGGCCAGCACCTTGTAGGCATTTTTTTTAAAAAGTAACTGAAATGTAATTGTAGTGATTACTTTTATGAAAAAGTAAAGTAATCAGTTACTTTCAGAGCAATTGTAATTGCAGTGGTAACTTTTTTGGGCCATGTAATTGTAACGGTAATTTATTACTTTTTAAAAGTAAACTTCCAAGCTCTGTCCATACCCATGGAATATCCCAAGTTCCAGTGAGTTTGACTACTGTGCTCTATGTTCCTTTTGCCCTCCTTTGTGTCACCACAAACTGGTTTTCTGCAAGCACTGGTGTATCAAATAATTCAATATATCTATCTGTCTGACGGCAATATAATACATGAAGGCAAAAAAAGAGACAACCCATTATTTGGAATTATGTGGAAGGGGAGTATGATCTTATTTCAAAGCTGATACATTTTTGCAGAGCTGTTGTGGATGGTGTTAGTACAGAAGAACCCCAAGATTAACAGAAAGACAGGTGCTGTTTGCTATGTCAGTAAATAAGAAAAGGGAGTAGTACATCAGTATTAGAAGATAATGCAATGTGCTGATAGTACAATTTGGGAGGTTCAATCAAGTTCAAAGGAAACGGGCAATCCAATTCTGAAGAGCATGACCAGACATACTGCCAAAATGAGATGGGCAAATAAGATACTTGCATGTTGGTTGTCTTTAAGAAAACATAAGAAGGTGCGGGGCAGAAAAGCAGGCCTTTATTCCACTGAACATTTTCAGAATGATTTCTGTTGTAAAGCTCCAGAGTTATATTTTTTCTTACCTGCTGAGGCTAGTTGTACTAGTTGAAATAATTCCTTGCTCTCCCTTCCCCATTGCTCCTGTTTTTAATGTGTGATCTTTTTCTGTACTAGTAACCATAGAGATGGTTGAAAGCAACATCTTCTGCCTTAACCTTCTTCACAGCAGAGTCTCTTTAGAATATTTTTTCACTGATGCCATACAGCAAACTGTTTGTGTGTTTAAGTGTCTTAAGTTGTAGTTTGCATCCAGGAGGGCGGCGGGATGATAATTACCTCAAGGAATGTCAGAATACACAGTTCTATCTCTATCTGTGGCTCTTCTTTGCAGTGTCAAGGAGGCTGTGGAAGTTTTGAACTGTTGTCTGGATTCAGTGAAGGACTGGATGGGGTCTAGTAAGTTGAGGCTCAACACAGATAAGAAAGAGGTGCTGCTTGTCAGTAGGCAGGCTAATGTAGAACTGAGAACACAGTTTGTTCTGGATGGGGTTGCACTCCCTCTAAAGGAGTTTGGGAGTCTTTTGGATGCCTAGGTAAATGCTATGGTCAGGAGTATTTTTGCCCAGCTTCGATATATGCACCAGCTGCACCCTTTCCTGGAGAAGATCATAGAACTGTACAACTGGAAGGGGCCTATAAGGCCATTGAGTTCAACCCCCTGCTCAATGCATGAATCAGAATTAAAGCAAACCCGACAGGTGCCTGTCCAGCTGCCCCTTGAAGGCCTCCAGTGTTGGAGAGCCTACCACCTCCCTAGGTAATTGGTGCCACTGTCATGCTACCCTAACAGTTAGGAAGTTTTTCCTGACGTTCAGTCAAAATCTGGCTTCCTGTGACTTAAGCCCATTATTCCATGTCCTGCACTTTGGGATGATCAAGAAGAGGTCCTGGCCCTCCTCTGTGTGGTAACCTTTCAAGTCCTTGAACAGTGCTATCATATCTTCTCTCAGTCCTCTCTTCTCAGAGCAAACACGCTCAGTTCTTTCAGTCTTTCCTCATAGGGCTTTGTTTCTAGTCCCCTGATCATCCTTGTTGCCTTCCTCTGAACCTGTTCTAGTTTGTCTACATCCTTCTTAAAGTGTGGTGTCCAGAACTGGGCACAGTACTCAAGATGAGGCCTAACCAGTGCCGAAATAGATAATTCTGGCCACAGTGATTGATGCCTTGGTCACCTTCCTGGCTAGTTTGCTGTAATGCACTCTACATTTGGCTGCCCTTGAAGAGTGTTTGGAAAGTGAAGCTGGTGCAAACTGCAGTAGCCAGATTGCTTTCTGATACACTTTTTAAAGACTGTATTATACCAATATCAATTGCACTGCATTCCCATTTTAGTTTCCAGACCTAATTAAGGTTGCTGATAGCTTAGGACCAGGAGGTTGAAAAGACTGCCTTTTCCCATATGAACCTCTCTGTAGGTTGAGATCATCTTATGAGGCAGGATCATCTTATGTCCCACCACCAAAGAGGATGAGTTGGTGGGGATGCAGAGTACAATTAGCACCCAGATAATGGTGCACATGCGCGCAGTCACACACACTCACACACACAGAGTTTAGACTGGCCCCATTCCTGATGACTAAGGTGGGCAGGAAAAATATTTTTGTTCTGCTTAGCTTTTAATGGTTTTTAATTTGAGACTGAAGGTTTAAACTTTGCTCTTCTTGGCTTTTAATGTTGTTTTTATTCTGTCCTACCATCAGGAACAACCTCCTTTTAGAAATAAGGCATGCACCGTCTATCCTTTTGATGCATGCTAAAGACTTTTCTGTACTCCCAAGCATTTCCCTACTGTTCATGCTAGCATATATATATATAGTTTAAACTGAATTTATGGTATTTTCTGAAAGCTGCCTTGAGGCCCCTTGTTAGGGCTGAAAGGCAATATAAAATGCTTTTATAAATAAATTAAAATAATCAAATGCCAAGAGTCAGTTTCATTCTGGAACCCGGAAAAGAAGAATCTCTTTAATATCATTAGGATTTGCAGATTCTCAAAGAAAGTATAGCTGTGTCCTAGTTCTGGCCTGCAGAGCTGGTGGATGCAGCTGAATACTGCCTATAGCTGCATACTGAGGCCTCACAGAGGACAGGTTCATTAATTACCCACTTTATGTTGCTGCCTGGATCTGTGAAAACCGAGGGCTGATAATGGATTGAGTCTTGTCACATCCACATCATACATTTAAAGCACATTACTTCCTCCACAGAATCCTGGGAACTGTGGTTTGTTAAGGGTGCTGGGAATTATAGCTCTGTGAGGGGTAAACAAGATTCTTTGGAGAAAGCCATGTGCTGTAAATGTTCACTAAGTGTGCTTTAAATGTATGGCATGGATATGACCTTTGACTTGGTCTCAAGTTGTTCTTGGCAGTGCATATGGTGCTTCTATTTCTACAGGAATGAATGAGAAAACAAAAATCCTCTATATAAGATGATAGGAGCCAAAGTGACCCCATCAAATTCTGTTAAAATTCACTAGTTACTTGTCTACAGATGCATAGCCCAAAATCTGTTCTGTCCATTTCATGTGAGAAAGGATAACAGAGGTGAAAAAACAGTATTTTGTCTATTCCCATAATAGACAAATGGCCCACTCCTTTTAACATCATTAAACAAATAGTATCAGATGTCAATATTATTCCACAGCTTTACAAAATTCCTGTACAAACTGATTTTTTCATCACAGCAACCCCAAACTTACTAATCCAGCTCTTGGGATCACAGAGACCACAACTGGAAGGGCTGTAGCTCAGAAGGTTCACTCCCTGGCATCTGCAGGTAGGGCTGGTAAAGATTCTTACCTGAAACCCTGGAGGAACGTTATGTCAGTATAGATGCCTGCTTTTCTCACAGAAAGATCTTTGCAGAGTACTTTCCTGGCAGTTGCCCCTAACACTTCTTGGGCACAGTGACACTGGCCTCCTTCAAAACAATAAATAATTGTTTTGATTTCAGCGCCAAACTACCAGTGTGAGAGGTAAGCTTGTTCCTGTGCACAGCATGTGGGACATATTTACCAACACTCTTCCACAGTGCTTCATGCCATATGAGAATCATACCCTTGATGAACAATTAGGGCTGTTCACAGCATAAAATTCTGGCTGTGTTCCAATTCCAGAGCACCATATGTTTATTATGCAGACATACTGTATATCTGGAGAAAGAAGAAGGTGACCTAACAGCTTGAAACCTAGGTTGGTTGAGAAATATTCACAGTGTTCTGGATGGATGGAATATCATAACTGATATTGTTTTCACGAGGGTGTCATTGGTCAGAGAAAAGCCTGACTGTGGTTGACACATTGAAAAATAAAAAACCAAAAGTGCCCTCAAACTTCCTTCCTCATGAATCTAGAAGTCTTCATAGTAGTATTTTTGGTTTTGAAGAAAATTTGATACTTGGAAGGTATGTGCCAAAGGAAGGGCAATGATTCATAGAATCATACAATAGCAGAGTTGGAAGGGGCCTATAAGGCCATCAGGTCCAACCCCCTGCTCAAAGTAGGAATCCAACTTAAAGCATACCCGACTGGTCCAGCTTGAACTGTTGGAGAGCCCACCACCCCCCTAGGTAATTGGTTCCACTGTAGTATTGCTCTAACAGTTAGGTTTTCCTGAAGTTCAGCTGAAATTTCAAGCTGAGATGGTTCTTTATTATAATAAAACTAAAAGTGGGATGGACACCTCTTATTAAATGCTCTCCACGTACACTTTGAAACATGATGACCAAATGGTGGCCAATTGCACATGCGTGTTTTTTCCAGATATGATGGGAATTGCCTGCTTGAATGCCTATACTGTTTGAAAGCAGAACAACCATGATGGTGTGAACATCCCAAAATATATTATTATTTATTATTATTATTAATTAAAATTATGTTCTGCCCTTCCTCCCAGTAGAAGCCCAGGGTGGCCGACCTAGGCCTAGAGTTGCTCATACCCTAGGTTGAGTCTAGGCATGTGGTCACCTTGTCTGGGATGCCAAGAGGTGCAGCTTTAGAACTGGTCCCACCACTGCTGACACCCAGAAAAGGAGAAGATGTCATCTCTGCGGTTGACATAATGAAAGAAAGTTGCTGCAACAATGCACTTCATATAAACATTGTATCTGCCCTACTCGTGCAGTTGTGAAATATGTATAGGCTGCTCAGATAGTGTGTGTGCTATGGTTGCAAGGTCTATGAGATTCATTGTTGGTACAGGTAATTCATAATGCATGTTTGCTTCGTAATACTTGTACAACTGTGTAATAATAAATGGACTGCCTTCAAGTCAATTTCATCTTATGGCAACCCTGTGAATTGGATTTTCATGATAAGCGGTATTTAGAGGTGGTTTACCATTGCCTTCCTCTGAGGCTGAGAGGCAGTGACTGGCCCAAGGTCACCCAGTGAGCTTCATGGCTATGTGGGGATTCGAACCCTGGTGTCCCAGGTCATAGTCCAACACTCTAACCACTATGCCACACTGGCTCTCTGTACAACTGTTACTATTATGTTATATGTATATTAATGGCACATTTTTATGTGTAAAAACCTGTGGGGTCAGACTGTATGTTTGGGTATTTTTATTTTTATTTTTATTATTTGATTTATATCCCACCCTTCCTCCCAGCAGGAGCCCAGGGCGGCAAACAAGAGCACTTAAAACATTAAAACATCATAAAAACAAACTTTCAAACTCATTAAAACAAAATGTCTTCAAAAACGTTACTTAAAAAAAGCTATCAAAACGTCTTCTAAGATAGAACATATTAAAAAGCAATTCCAACACAGATGCAGATTTTACTTTGTGGAGTATTATTGACCCTGATGATGATGATGATGATGACATATCCCATCCTTCCTCCTGGAAATTACTTGCATGTAACTATTTCCTTTTAATGGAAAAGGGAAGGACTCATTTAAGACATTTTTTAAAAATGTGGAAATAATGTTTTACACTTAGTAACTGTTCTGAGCTATTTATTTTATATCTCCTTTTGGGTTTAAATTTGACCCAGTAGCGATTGGTGGGGCAGTGAATGTGGGGCAGTGTTGCACACCTGGTTTCTGCATGCCAAGGGTTGCTGCTGCTTACTGAGATGGAGAGAGGTGGGGAATGAGGTGCAGGGTGGGTGTGGGTCCTATTGCCATGGAGGCATAGCAGCAGGAGCATTGGATTGGCTCTGCTGACATGTGCACACTACACCTCACTGCCTGAATCTCGCACCTCCTCCTCCCTCTTGGGAAGTGGCAGCAACTAGTTTGGAAACCAGGTATACAGCACTGCCTTTGCCACACCCCACCAACTGGTCCTGAATTGACCCCAATACCAGGTTAGTACAGTGAGTACAGTCAGTTTTTCTACTGATGGAGGATTAAAGTTGGGATGACTGATTTACCTACTTAAGAAGCTGGAATATCAAAATTTCTGAACTGTATGTCACACCTACATTTATTTAAAAACCCACAGGTGCTTAAGCTACTAATTGTGCTTCCCTCCTTTAAATAACAGTTTTAAAATATACAGATTTTTTTTAAAAGGAGAACCACTAGTTACTTGGGTTATGGTACTCCCTGATCCTGGAGATTTGCTTTGCTGCAGGCTTTTTGTTGGCCTGCAAAGACTGTATTATTTCACCTTTTATTAGTTCTTGTTGTGTAAGTATCTTTGGAAGCCTGTTGGTGGAAAAGCATCATCATCGTCATCGTCATCATCATCATCATCATCATCATCATCTTCTTAACATGTCTCAGTTTTCTTTTCCAGTTGAATAATAGGAGTAACCACCACCCCTTCCACTTATTTCTCAATATCTATACAATTCACACTTGAAAATGTATGAAGGGCAGACCTCTTTACTTGGACTTTTTTTTTTTTTTTTACAAGAGTAAACATGACATAGAATCATAGCATGGACTAGACAGGATCTCCTTTCAAAAACTGAATTAAATCATTTCAGCCATGAGAAACCCCCTTTCTCCTGAGTCTCCATGTCCCAGATATGTTACTCAAACTCACAGTTAAATTCTTACGATGAGAAAGAGCGAGAGAACACATCATTCCACTGAAACAAAGCCTCTTTAAGATCTCTCAGAATTTGAAACAACCCAGGAGAAACTGAGTTCCTGTATAGACCACGATGACACAGTTCTCAAAGATCTTGCTAAATCATTTGACATTATTACTTGCCAGCTATTGTGTCCAATGCTCTTGTTGAATTTGTGATACAGAGGGGAGGAAGCAACTCGACACATGGCTACTGCTTACAGCAGCAATAACTGAATGTATGTCAGAATTTATAGTTGTGACCTTAGCAACACTTATAAAAATATTCTTACAGTTAAGTCGTTGTAGGCATTTTATAGGAGTGTAGTCTTAGAACAGGAGCTGTGTGTCTTCATTATTCCCCCTTGACTTCCCAGGAACAAGCCCTGGGATGCCTAACAGATACTTATCAGAAGAGAATCTTTCCAAAACATCTTCCAATAACTTGACAATTTGCATTTTTGAGACTTATGATTACACATAGCTTCACAGCTGCAATCCTACGCCCACTTATTGGGACTTAGTCATGTCAAACTTGGTGAGATTTACTTGCAATTAAATATGTATGGGATTGAGCTGTAACTCTGAAAGAAAAGGGACAATTACAAAAGCAGCTGGTCTTTGAGCACCCTCTGTTGCCCTCTATGTTCCCCTCCACTTAAAAAACACACACAACAGAAGTATTTGGTGAACAGTAACTTTTTACATTTACACAATCTCAGATGGTTCAGTGGGACAGCTCCTGTTGTGAAACTTTTGAAACAGTCGTTCAGTTATATGTCTTTTATCTGCTTGTACAAAATGATGTTTCCACTCCATAGTAGGGTGTTTGTGGTTCACCTAGTATATTGTGTCTTCAGCCTTGGCAGTGAAACCTGGTTTATAACAGAAATCTAATTGCACCTTTTACTTGTGGAATGAGATCTTTCTGTGAAACCATAATAATGCCTGAACAATGATCTCATGCAGTACATTTTTTGTTATAAGCAAGCCTTCTATTTCTTTGAGAAATGAGAAGTTTAGAAAGTGGTTGGAAGATCTGAAGGAAAAGAAATAAAACAAAAAAGGTGACAGGGTGGGGATTATGCTGTAGTAACACAGCATTCACAATCCTTAAAGGTCTATTTTTCTGCAGTACATAATGCTGTACATAAGACATTTTAAAAATATGGATTCATATAAAGTTACAGTGTTCTGTTGCCCAAGTGTGCCTTTGGCAGTAACACAAAAGGAAGCCAGTTGATGATATTCCTGGGATTAGAGGCCTGATTACCGAGAACACGTTTTGGTTGGTTGCAATTAAAATGCTTGTCAGGCATTCGATATCAGGAACCCTTTTGACAGACTGCTTGCTGAGACAAGTGCAGTATCCTATTGTAAGTGAATGATGGCGGAGCTGGCTGCCTTGCCGTCATTCTGGAAAATTCTGTGGCCGGCGAGCTCCCTCTGTGTCTCCTGCTCGGCCTCTTTTCCTTTTCACCACTGCAGGGACTTTATCTGATTTGCAGTTTCTCCTTTTCCCTGACACACAGACAGAAGCTACAAGCTGGTGGCTGGCAGACTGTGTCTTTCTGGAGATAGACAGAGACCTCACGGATACTAATGCTTTGGGAGAATGGTTATGCTGCAGTTATTTAAGGATATGCCTTTGTGGTATTGCAGCACAGGAGCTGGTAATGTCCCTCCCCCTTTGTTTTACCATCAGCTTTATGTGTGCCTTTTTAAATACCTGCAGTATGCTGATCTACAGGAGCCCCTCCTGCTGTACATTAGGTGCAGAATGTGCAAATATTGAATGAATACAGGCTCTGTATGTAAGGCATAGGGTATACATAGGTTTGCATTTCATTGAATCTCTTTTTATATATATGGTTGTTATTTTAGGAGGTGGTAGATTTTTGCATGCATTTTTGGTGGCTTTTTAACTAAACGGGTGTTTTTTGGAGGAAAAGATTTTTCCAATGTAATAATTTTGATTGGTGTGTGTGTGTGTGTGTGCTATTTTGCAGATTCTCCAGCTTTTTCTTTCTAATGTGACATACTCCTTGGGTTTGACTTGGTTGCAGACAAAAGGTAAGGCACATCACATTTTTCCCATACTCACACAGGGGAGTAGGGTTTTCATTTACAGGCGATCTTTTGCCTATGACTTTTCATTCCATTCTGCTGTACAGTACTATAGCCTTTCTTGGGTATTACGTCTTGACTGTGGAAGTTCATTGTGATGGCTGCATTCTTAAAAATGACTTGATGTGTGGAGACTGTTTCACATAAACTCAGTTGTTTCAGCCACTGGAGTTGCCTTAAAGTAAGAACCTTGCCTTTCTGGATCACCTGTCAGAGCTGGACAAACAAAACAGACACAAACATTCCTCATTCCTCAGCCCTTTTCTCTGAACTAGAGAAAGGGTATTAAGGGGAGGGGAATCTTTATTCCCCCCCCCAAATTAATGGTGGTTGTAAATCTGTGCCCTATAAAGGATTAAATACCTTGGCTTCTTTCACTAGGTAGAGTTTGTCACATACAGAGGACTGTGATTGTTCCCAGGGAGGAAAAAGTCTATTCTGTTAACCCCTGCACCCTCTTGTATCTAAGAGATACACATATCTTTGTCATTGATTTTCTTGCTCTGGCTTGATAAACATACCGGGTGGGTAAGTGAGGAAGCAGCTTATGCTTCCCCTTTGTAATTTTTTTTCCATCAAGCCATTCAGCTTATAAGAGGCTACGCCTACATGTTGCCACAAAAGCTGCAGAACATTTTGTTGCCAAGACACATATGAATATACATATATTATCCTGTCTTCCACTTGTTCCTTTTTCATTGCTGTAGTGACACATTGAAACCATCTGCATGAGATACTGAAAAAACACACAGAAGGAAAATGACTTTTTTCTTTTTGTATATGTGTGTGTCTAATACAATACTCTGTAACATAAAATCTGAGGACTGTTCTTTTTGGGTTGGATGTCGAATGGGGCCTAATCTGTTCTGGGTGCTCTACAACCTTCTTTGTGTGTGGAGAGCTTGAGTTTTACAGTTAGTTAAGACCTTTTGAATAAAACATTTTTTTTATGGCAACCTTACTTACTACTTGTGCACTTTAGATTTTGTAAGTGTAGTGCATGTATGTGTTTTCACATAATTTTTTCCCATATGTTAATGTGAAAAGGTATGTTTGCAAACACATCCATTGCACAAGTACAATTGCCAGAGCATCAGGATTGGCTGCAGTTCTCTGTCAAGTGGCAACACAAAGTTTACTGTTATGTAGTGTGTGAAATGGCCCTGGGGTGTGTGTACAGTGTCTCTTTTGTGTCCCCCCCCGTGTATGACTGTGTGCTTCATATGTTAAGTTCTTAACTGTTATGTCTCCCTGACTCTTAGCCATCATACTCTTTTAAAAACTGATTCCCTCTCTCCACACCCCTAATCACCTATATCTTTAGGAGAAATCAAAAAGTAACGATTCTTCAAAGGCACATTCTGTTCATGGTGTTTATTTTCCTCTGTTATTTGCTGCCTTCAGTCCCTTACTTCATCGTGTTTAGGTTTGCCTGGTTCTTAAAGCATACAACCATAGGAAGCTGCTTGATCTGGATTCAGACCATTGGTCAGTCTTTTCCAGTATTATCTGCCCTGGAAGTGACTTTCTGGGATCTCAGGCCGAGGCCTTTCCCAGTACCTGATCGCTGGGCCCCTTCTGCCTTCAAACTATGTGTTCTACCACTGAGCTATAGCTCTTTCCCAAACATGCGTTATTGTAAAATGGGTAACTTAGAAAAGGAAGCATAAGTGCCACCCTGGCACACAAGTGCGCTCTTTTCTCGTACTTCCAAGAACCAATAGTAAGCTATGTCAAATGGGTGTGAGGAAAGTGGGAAAAGGAAGATTAGAAGAATTTCCTTTTCTTTAGCAGCCACAAGTAGTAACATTTTTAGTCCACCCTAGGAGGCTGGGGATAGTTGCGAGATGACTTCTCTTCTCTCCTTTGAGTTGCTAGGGACTTGCTGCCATTTAGGTAAGCCCATGTTTCAGACCACTTGTGGATTATACCCCAGGATCACCTATAGTTCTGTCCAATTCACTGGTTTTCCACACCGTTATTATGCACAATAAAATGAACATGTATAGTAAATCACAGGCATAAATCCCTCTGTGAAACAAAGTGGAGGAACACTTTCACAAATATCTTGGAAGGTATAAAAAGCTTAGTACACAGCAAATGCTCTTGTTTGTTATATACTGTTCTTATTTTGCAGTTTAGTATTGAGTATATTTAAGGACAGACTTTTAAATCTTGCTTGTAATCCTGTTTCCCCAGCCTCTGCTGACGTTTCATTGCCTGCCATCCCCCCACCCCACCCCAAAACATGAAATGATGTCTCTGCTGCCAATATAAAGATATGCCCACCCATTGGCATTTGAAACTCTGTGGTGGTGGGAGCCACTTAAGGAGAGTGATTTGGAGTGGGGAGTCAAGGGGGGCAGGGAAAAGGTTGAGCACCTCTTCACTTACCACCTCTCAGCTCCTGATTACTCTTTCCAGAAGCCACTTTTTCCTCTTTCAAAAGGGCCGCCTGGCAGCAAGGATATACAAGGATACAGATTTGTTGTATGTAACTTGCATATTGGCCTTGAGGGGCTCAAGGTGGACTCTTCATTTGGTAATATTTGCTTTGACAAAGGTTGCAAAGTAGTTTCTTTCTTGAAAATCTAGCAAGAGTGACCAGCAGAAAATATTATTAAATCTGTGCTTTTGTAAGTTCCGTTCTTCAAAAGATTGTTTAGAGAACTGGTGTGTTGATCCTAAACATCATTGCATGCTGATCCTAAACATCGTTACTTGGATATCTGGAACATCCCAAGTGTTCCCATGGATACTTTCACACTATAAATGTAACATAAATATATAATTTATCATAAATATATCAACTTACTACCATTGCAAGCTGTTTTGAGACATTTTATGTAGTAAGCAACAAATACATGTAAGAAACAACGCCAGTGTGCATCCCAGACCCTGAATAGTTAATGTGGAAGCTATTGTGATGGGACAACTGAATATGTGCTGGTATGATCATGAAAAATGGTTCCTAGTAAGCTATGGCTCAATGTCCTCGGTCGCGTTGTACATTAATGCTTTTCCATAGACAGTTGGGGAAGGCGTCTATTCAAGAGGTATGCTGGAACCCTGGTGGCTCATAGCTTGATGAGGGGAACAGCTAAAAATAAAGAGGCAAAGACCAGACAGATTCACATTAATTTAAGCAGAGCAATCACAAGAGGTTCTAGATACTGCCAAGGACCTCTAAGTAAGAGCTGCTGATCAGACTCAAGAAGCTTTGTCCTCCTTTTTAAAGGAGCATCTAGGACACTGGATGAGAGCCAGTGTGGCGTAGTGGTTAGAGTGTTGGATTACAACCTGGGAGACCAGGGTTCGAATCCTCACACAGCCATGAAGCTCACTGGGTGACCTTGGGCCAGTCACTGCCTCTCAGCCTCAGAGGAAGGCAATGGTAAACCACCTCTGAATACCACTTACCATGAAAACCCTGTTCATAGGTTCGTCATAAGTTGGAAATGACTTGCAGTACATTTCCATTTTTAGGACACTGGAATCCAAGTGGCATTCCAAAGCAAATTGTGGCTAAGGAGCTACTCCTGGCCTCATTGAATGAAGCAAGATTTTGACTACATGATTTCTACTACTGTTTGAAAATTACGTAGTACTCTCGGTTTGCAAAGTGTTTTACATTTCCAAAGTGCATCACAGTGCACGTTTATTTTTTAAATGTGTCCTCTCACGTAAAAACCTCCCTGCACTTTGTGCCACAGGTAGAGTTGTCGTAGTAAATTCTTTTTACTATTAACAGTGCCCTTTGTGGTGTATCATGACCCAACACTGCTGTCTTTTCTTGGACAGGTAAACATGCACCCCTTTGTGGTGGCGTGAGGTGCATTGTTGGCTCTTATTTTGTTCCTGCTACTGTTTGTATTCTTAATTGGGTTGTTTTGAAGTAGTAACTAATGATCATATATTTTGACTGTGGCTTTCCTATGTATGTGTACCAGAGCTTGGAAAAGTTACTTTTTTGAACTACAACTCCCATCAGCCCCAGCCAGCATGGTGCTGGCTGGGGCTGATGGGAGATGTAGTTCAAAAAAGTAACTTTTCCAAGCTCTGTGTGTACCCCACCCTGGGACCTTGGAGTGTTGAGTGGGCTATAAATATTTGAAAAAAAATAAAAAGTTGCTGCTGCTAGTCTCATAGGAGCTGCATCTCATGCCACATTCCTTCTTGGAACCCATCTCTCATTCTCGTTCCTCATTGGCTGAGAAAAGCAAGACCTTAACTCTGACCCAAAGATGAGGTGGGGTCGAGCAGCAAAGGGGCCCAAGAAAATAAGGTAAGAGGTGCAGTGATATCAGCCTCTCTTGTTGAATTGGTAATAAAGATAGGTTCTCCTAATTGCAATCTTAGCCAAACTGCAATCTTAGCCATGCAGAGGAAGGTAAACTTCTCTTTCCCTGACATGTTAGGTATTTATCTAAAGGGAAGGCTTTTTCGTTTGTTTTTTATGTGGAGGAACATTTAGACATTGGATTCTTTCACCAGTTGTCTAAATTCAAAACTCTCCTTAGAGAGAACAGTACCACTTTCTGTGATTTAGATCTCTCAAATCAAAGTTATGCTCTCTCTCAACATTATTATCCTCACGTGTCAGGTGGAGAGGTGAAGTTGATAGTGGCTTTCCTAAATCCACCCAGTGAGGCCTGAGATGAGAGTCAAACCAGGGAGCTCATACTCATCGCTGTTTTGCTACCCCAGCTAGCTGCTGAACCATAGCAACTTTGGATTTTTATTTTTTGTCATATGCTCATTCTCCCTCAGAGGATCTAGAGTTGTTTTTACTGAGTTTTTAAAAAAATCATTTCCATTTATAGAACAATTTAAATTACAAAGTAAGGCAGTAACAACACTGAATGGAACAAAGTAGCCCGTTCAAATATTTGAAATAATTTAATTAATCTTCAAAAGGAGACCTGAACGTTAATATTAGCTCTTCAACCTCTGTACTTGTTGCCTGGCTTTCGTCTGAAGGTGCCTTGCCGGTGTTTGAGAAAATACCCCATATAGTTATTTTTTTCCAGAAATGTTCACTGTTCTGGCTTTTTGTCCCGTAAAGACATCTACAAACACTTTCCTTTGAGATATGTTTCGACATTAGGAAGAATGAAGGCTGAAAGGCATGAATTAGGAATGTATGTGAAGTTCTCATCAATTTGTCTAAGGCTGGACACCACCGATTTGTGTTCACTTTTAATATTTTTAACCTGCATCATCTGCAAGGAACAAGCTGAAACAGCAGTTTCTATTAGGATCCTTTCCAAAAGTGTTCCAAACGTGCCTCAAGGACTGCTACTGTTTACCGGTTGCTCTTGATGACATCATCCAGGTTTTTGCTGCAGCACTGGCAAAGGACACTGAAGTCTCCACTGGGTTTCAAAAAATCCCCAACCCAGATAAATGATGATATAATGTCATGCACATCAGATCCTATAAAACACACTGTTTTTTAGCATAACTTTTGAAATTATGAGCAAGTCATAATTCACATTGTGATTCTCTGTGTGTTATGGAAATAGCCAATTCTAGGTATGAACTTTTTTATTTAGCAAAACCTGCTAATCTCATTGACAAACAGAGGATACTCAGTTTGTCACCATGCATACTGGAAAGGTAGTCAGGAGTAAAGCTATGTACATGATCTAATATGAAAAAATGATAAGCATACAGTAATTATTGATCTAATACAGAACTCATTTGCTCTTGTTGTATCTTCTGTCTGCTGGGGATGTGTGTGACTCATGATACTATACATATTTCAAGCCATTTTTTTTGTTACTGCTAGATGTTTTTAAGAAGTCATTAATTGCTTTATGTTGTGTTCATGTCCCCTTTATCTTGTTCATTATGTTCAGGGCAGATAGCCTACAACCCTGAGAGGCAATGTTCTGTTACTTACATTTTATAGACAGGAAACTGAGGCTGGGAGCTAGTCAATTGCTAAACCTACCCTGTAAACCTATAGTTCACTCTAACCTTGTCCTAAGACTCCAACTAGTCTCAGCTAAGAGACACACCCAAAGGAGATATTCAACCAAATTATCAACTGATTAATGATATATGATAGATCACATCTTGACCTGTCCCAAGTAGTCTCTTCCATTTACTGAGGATGGTTTGTGTCCTTAACAGGTATGAGCCTGTACTCCTTCTGTTCTAGGCAGTGAAGATTTGCATGTTATAATGGAGACAATTTGCATTCCTGAATGAAATTCTAGAATGATTTCACACAGCAATTAGTAATTTTTATGTCCAGGGCATATAGTCCCTCCCTCCCTCTCTCTCTCCCTCCCTCTCTCTCTCTCTGTCTCTGTCTCTTAGAATGATTTACTTCTGAACTAACCGTTTTGGGGAGTGATTAATAAAACCTGGGGAATCAGCACCTCTGAATTTCTCCTCTCTACACTTAAGGCTGAATGTGTTTTACTTTGCTGACTTCAGACTTTTTATCTTTTACCTTGAAAACATGTCTAAATGTTCCAAACTAAAAAAAAAAAAATTACATAATTTATCTCTATTTTAATAGCTGCCAACTTCTGATGCCCATTTTTCACCCCTGCCCAGGCTGCACCTGGGGTAAAGGTCTCTGTTACCCCAATTCAGTTACATTATATGGCAGCTGCCTCCTTTTGGATAAAAACAAATCCTTTGACAGAGCACTCTGCTTATTAGTTTGGACATCTCTTGTCTATCTCCTCGTCATTCCGTCTTTCTGAAAATGGCACTGAGTTCTGTTGGTCTTGCTCGTGTGCTCTGTTAGCCCAGTTTAGGACATCCCATCGGAGCTTTTTGTTTCTTTTAGCTTGTCAAACATAACAGATAGCCTGTGAATGATACAGAGAAAGGATTAGGCATTTCCTGTGCTAGAAAGTTTTAGGATTGCATTTAACATATAGTGGTGGCAGGGATTCTTAACTCTTTAACAGTTAACCTGAAGATAACTTCTAAAGATCCCAGTTGTGTCAGAGCCATTTATTCACTAGCAGCTCCCACACAGCTGGGAAAGCATTTTAAGTGGCCTACATGGGTAGCGGTTTATTGCATGGCCCTTTTCCCTTGAAGACCCACATGGTCACTCACACACACACACACACACACACACACACACACACACACACACACACACACACACACACACACACACACACACACACACACACACACACCTGTTTTGGAGCTGCTCACAGTTCAGTAGTTCTAAAAAGCTAGAACAGCTAAATGTAGTCTACTGTGTGGTTGTTTTCATTCAAAATAATCCTGTACCTAATTACTAACACATAAATCTCCTTGATGTCACAGGACACACTTAATGGCAGGATTTCACCCTTTATATTTTCCCGGCTCTCAGAATCCACCTTCATATAGACCGATTCTGTGCAGAGTTAGGGTAGAAACACACTCACTGTTCTGCCGATTCCAGTGCGTCTCCACCTCTCTCTTCTGAAAACGGGGTCACACAACGCTAGTGAAACACTGCCCCTTTTTACTGTAAAACCTCGTAGGATCAGCTTGAGTGGTTTTTTTTTTAAAAAAAAACAGCTTCAAAGAGATTTTGCAACTGATCTGCCGATCAACCCATTCCCCCTCCAGGTATGGCTAGTGGAAATGCTTTGCTGTAGGCAACTAATGTGTTCACAGTCTCAGATGCATCTAAAGGCTTCAGCATGCCTAACTACACATAGGATAACAGCTCCATTTCTTGAATTGGAGAGCACTCAGTCAGATGAGCTTCACTTGAATTCTTAAGTAGTAAAATACTGGTTTACCACCTCATCCAGAACTGGGCTTTTGTCATGCTAGAGTTTGACGAAATGTGGCAAAGAAGTGCAATCTATTCAAGGCTAAAATGCGTTAAGAACAAAATCTTATTCAGTTTCCCATGTTACTTTTTATCCTCTTGGTAGGTAGCTATTTTTACATCCTTGTTCAGCAAAGTGCAATCTTCAGCTTTAAAGGCCTGCATTTCCTTAAGCATTTCATTCTTTCCTGTAGGAGCAGCTGACTCTGGTGTTTGCTATCTGATAGATTCCCTACTGCTACTAAAGAGATGACAGTAATGAGCCCAAGGAGTTTGGAGCCTTGCCCCCTAGTGCTCACTCTAGGTAGGTTCTTTTTAAAAATCTGAGAGGCATGGGGGCAGAATTTTCACTGAGCACTCACTCCTTCCTTCTTTCTCACTACACCCTGTGTCAATCATTTCTCTGCTACTTGGACTGTACTGTTACTCAGTGTTGATATGAATCCCCCCATGTGTGAGTACTGGGACAATTGTCTCCACTGGCCTTCCCCAAGGGCTTGGCTCAGCTCACTCTATCAAGCCCCATTCATAGTCCATGGTATTTAGAGCTGTGCAAGCAAGATACATGTGAAACAATAAATTATAAGTTTTTAAAAAATGGTTTGGACTGGCTTAAATTGATTCTCAAAGGAAATCAATAAGCTTGAGTGAAAACACATATCAGGGAGGAAGGAACTTGGGCCATTGACACGGTAAAGCAGGAATGTGTTGCTCTATTTCCATTGCAGCTTTAATATAATGAAGGAAATGTGGAACAGTTTATAAAATTAGATCTAGGCTTTATATTTGTATTCCTGTATGTAATAATCAGGTCACAAAAAATGATAGTACAGCCTGTTTAGTCTTGTCCACTTCAGCTCTCAGTTCAATTGATGAGAGCAATATATGACAATGGTGATTTCTTGGCAAACCTGTTTGTATTGTATTTGTACATGATATGGCAATGGCAGGCTTACATTCAGAGCAACTGCTTGTTTTTCAGCAATATCAAGCACTTGGAAACATGGCAATCTAAATGGGGCTGCACTGAATTTTCAACTGTAGCAATTTTCAGAGTGATAGGGGGAATTTTAGGAGAGGACAAAAGGTTCATGAAAATGCCCTTACCTCTCTTTTTTTTGTGCACTGTTCACCACCAGCTCCAGCAGCATTTTTTTTTAAAAAAAAAACCTTAATCCTGGCCAATCAGAGATCAGGTAAACAACTTAATGGCATTATGTCATCAAACAGCCAGTGACAATGTCCTAAGCCAGTCAGATTAGAGTGAGGGCAATGCAACCTATTTTGCAACCATCTGTTTTTGCAACCCCCGCCTATTTTGATCAGCCCTAGATCTAGTATTGTAGAATGCTGAGAATTTAACCTAGAGTCCTTTTGCTGAATTGTCTGTGGACACTAGTTTCACAATGTTGCTTTCTAGTTCCCACAGTTTTACACAGTACCAAGTACCTAGTACTATGCTAAGGTGACTTGTATTGCCACAGGGCCCATTTTGACAGGGTATGATGTGGCACTGCTTGTGTATGAAAAAATGGCAGACTCCAGCCATTCCTTCCTATCAAACTATCAGTGTGACTGAATTTCAAACCTTTTGCCACAGAATGTTTGTATGTTTTTATGTGATTTATAATCTGTATGTCATGTAGATAGTTGGACACATGGCAAAACCTGTGTGGAAGCATTTGCAGTATCTTGTGCTATGAAGCATTGTATATATAAATCCATTTCCTAATGTAGCCCAGAGCAGCTGCTTGCTGGGAAACTGACCTGCAAAAATGGCCCTTGAATCAACCAAGGTGGGTAATCAGCATTCAGTGTGTCTCACCTCCAGCATAACGATGAGTCATGAGCAGAATCAGAGTTGTTACTCCCTGCTCTTCATTTTATGTTCTCCTATGCAATAGCATGTCAAAGATTCCTTACAAAGTGCAAACTTTTGTACACAAACATATGATTAAGTTCAAACAGGAAATCAAGGTGGTAGTGAATTTTAGGGAAAGAGGTGGAGAAGTCAATTGCATGTAGGCCAAATAATCTGAAGGAAACCTGCATAAAACCTCTGCCATGCACTTTCCCTGCCATAGTGCGAAAATATGATGTTGCTTCCAGTTTCTTTAAACCAGCCATGGGCGCCTTTACATTGCAACAACAAGCAATGTGTTTATTGCTTGATAGCCAGCCAGGCCATCTGCATGCACAGAAAATAACAACAACAACAAAATAGGTATGTACACGATGTATTAAGCATGCTGAAATATTCTTTAAAATTTTATAACATTACAATTGGTTGAGATGTTGTTTATAGAGGAAAAGAGGAAAAAGAAGAGCAGAAATGGTTTAAGTAATGGGAAGTGATATAATGACTTCAGCCAGGAGAGATGGGTGACTGGAAAGCATCATAGCATTTCTTTCTCCAAAGCACATTAGATTACAAATTGGGCACTAAGGGAGGAAGACATTGGGCAGTCCTCTATTGAGTTGGCTCAAAGACTTGCAGTATCTTCTTGACAGTCCTGATGGCTTGTCATTTTCAAGGAATGCATTAGCAATGACCTTATTAGTTTGGACTCAGTTCATGTTAAGAAAGGGTTTCAATGCACAGCACACCAATACAAACCTGCCAAAGAACATTCTGCCTCTCTACATTGGCATCACACAATGCTCTGTACCACCTTGGTCCTTTTTTGTTCCAGAACTTCTTTCCACTTTGTTTTACATTAAAACTCATGTGATGTTCCTTTAAATGAAATGGCCAAGTATGATTCTGATCTTTTTTTGTATATAGGCTTCCAAAATCTCTCAAAACGTTTTTCTTTTTTGACATGGATGAAAGTGTTGAATTATGCTTTACATACATTATCTCAGTTGTTAGATTCTTTATGCTAATCCTCAGAACAGCCTTGTAGGGGCAGTCAGTATTTTTATCCTATACTATGGATAGCAGGATAAGACTATGTTTAGATGGAAGACTTTTGATTTATAGCTCATTCTCTTAACCACTATATGTACTTTATAAATATCAATGAGAGAATGAGCTATGAGAGCTTGTCACAGCTTGTTTGTCCCTACTTGATTGCTCTTTTGGTACCTTTTTTGTCTTAACTCAATCTTTGTTTTGGGAAAAGTGAAATTATCATATAACCTGTGAGATTTGGCTGTGCAATGACATCACTGTGGGCAAACAAAGCCAATTCAAAGAGAAGAAAACTTTCTCTGCATGATGATGATTATAATAATATTTATTGCCTGCCCTTCACCAGCAGGATCCAGGGCCGGTTATAGGAGCCTAACATTCAGAATTTCCCTGATCAAAGAGGAGGGCATTTTCATAGTGGATGAAAGATCTTTCTGCTCAATCCTCTTATGAACCACTTGGTTTCCTGGCATAATGAGCAGTATTAGCCACATGAGCTATGGCTGAACACAGATTGTAGGGCTGTTTAAGTGCTGAAAGTTCAAGGTATTCCTACTGGAACAAGTCCCTGGCATCTCCAGGTAGGGCTGGGCGAGAGCCTCTGCCAGTCATTGTAGACAGTACTGAGTACTGATGGACCAATGGTCTGATTTAGTATAAGGCAGCTTCCTACATTCCTATGTTCCTTAGTCACCGACGGAATGAACAAAATGAATTATATTGGAATCCTTTGCTGTTTCAACAAAACATGATTTGTATTCAGCATTAAAGGGAATGGGGGGGCAGAACATATGAGAACAGATATTGTCAACTTGTTTATAATGCTATACATGAATCACCTGGGAGGAATCAGCTTGACTGACAGCCAGGTGGCAACAGCCCCAGTTCTTAAATCTTTGCTTTCTACAGTATTACTATATTAATACTGCTCTTAGAGGTTGCTGATTCATAGGGTCACCATACGTCATAATCGACTTGAAGGCACATAAGAACAACAACTGTATTAAAGTGCTACAGGCATCCTGACTCTTGAAACAGTCAGGAGAGTCACCTTAAAAGTGGTTGCAGTTCTTTATTTGACAGTGTTAAAAAGAAAAGCAGGATTGCTAGAGTGCCTCGATTTACTAGTTTTCTGGCATAATAGAGGAGCAGTTATTCATCCTAAATGCTGAATTAGAGTTTGCATACTTAATTGCATGAGTAATCTTACATGTGTATTATCCATATATATAGTATTTTTCTGAAGCTGTCATCACACTGTAATCATGTGAGAATAGCCTTCTATATGCCTCGGCGGCAGTAGCAGTCTGGCAAGCAGGTGAGGAAGGCAGACCAGCAAAGCAGCAGTGGAGGGGGCAAAGCGAGGCGAGGCAGTGGGGGAAAGGTAGGTGAGGTGGCGGGTAGCTGGGCTAGATGAGATGGCAAAGGGGAGGTGGCCTAGGCAAGCTGTGGAGGAATAGACAAAGCTAGGCAAGCGCCTAGGTAGTGCGAGTGGACGGACAGAGGCTCTGGGAGGTTTGACGCAGGGGGTTGGTAAGGGGAGTGGGGGTGCCTGGAATTCCCATTCCTGGGGTTAGGTGCTGGGGTTGGTGCACAAAGCAAGGGTGAAAGCCCCTCCTTTGTGTATATTGTCCTTCACAAACCTGGGAAATAATTGTGAACTGTAATAGTCCAAAGGGGTGACAGGGCATATCTATTTCCTGCATTTTGAGAGCCAGTGTGGTGTACTGGTTAAGGTGTTGGACTACGACCTGGGAGACCAGGGTTCGAATCCCCACATAGCCATGAAGCTCACTGGGTGACCTTGGGCCACTCACTGCCTCTCAGCCTCATGAAAACCCTATTCATAGGGTCACCATAAGTCGGAATCGACTTGAAGGCAGTACATTTCCTGCATTTATATTACTACACTTAAACTGATTTAAGAGCAATTTGTCTCTCCCTTGGGAGCCCTGGGAAGTGTAGTTCTTTAAAGAGGACTAGAGATCTCTAACAGATTTTTTCAGCACACCCACCAAGTTACAGTTCTTTGCGGGAAACCATGATAGTTATAAAACTGACATAAGGTTGTGATGTAGGCATATTCTTTGTTTTGAGCGTATCTTTACCTGTTTTTCATTTAAGCAGCATCTGAGAGCTCAGAGAGGCCTGAATCTAGACGTGTCCAAGAGTCTCATTAAGCTACACATGAGACATAGTTACCAGCTTATTTTCTGATGAAATTATGACTGTGGACAAATAGAGGAATCATGGACTGTGGACAAATAGAGGTATTACGTTAATAGAGAGAACCTTGAAAAAAGTAGGAAACCTTATTCATGTCTACGCAGGACCTTCCCATGTTGTTCGTTTCGTACTAAGCAGGAAGAATGAGAAGTATGAAAAAGAATATTATTTTGCACAGTTTTCCTGATGTTTCCTTCTGTGGTCTGGCACAGCGGCATTAACCTGGCTATTCCTTCAGTTTTGATATTAGTATGGAAACCAGCTCAACTGGAGTGCATACTGCAGATCAGAAAAGGTACCGCCAGGGCCAAGAAGATGCCAGCATGGTTAACGAGCAGAGTCAAGGAAGCTCTTAGAGGCAAAAAGTCTTCCTTCAGAAAATGGAAGTCTTGTCCGAATGAAGAAAATAAAAAAGAACACAAACTCTGGCAAAAGAAATGCAAGAAGACAATAAGGGATGCTAAAAAAGAATTTGAGGAGCACATTGCTAAGAACATAAAAACCAACAACAAAAAATTCTATAAATACATTCAAAGCAGGAGACCATCTAGGGAGACAATTGGACCCTTGGATGATAAGGGAGTCAAAGGTGTACTAAAGAACGATAAGGAGATTGCAGAGAAGCTAAATGAATTCTTTGCATCTGTCTTCACAGTGGAAGATATAGGGCAGATCCCTGAACCTGAATTAACATTTGCAGGAAGGGATTCTGAGGAACTAAGACAAATAGTGGTAACGAGAGAGGAAGTTCTAAGCTTAATGGACAATATAAAAACTGACAAATCACCGGGCCCGGATGGCATCCACCCGAGAGTTCTCAAAGAACTCAAATGTGAAATTGCTGATCTGCTAACTAAAATATGTAACTTGTCCCTCGGGTCCTCCTCCGTGCCTGAGGACTGGAAAGTTGCAAATGTAACGCCAATCTTCAAAAAGGGATCCAGAGGGGATCCCGGAAATTACAGGCCAGTTAGCTTAACTTCTGTCCCTGGAAAACTGGTAGAAAGTATTATTAAAGCTAGATTAACTAAGCACATAGAGGAACAAGCCTTGCTGAAGCAGAGCCAGCATGGCTTCTGCAAGGGAAAGTCCTGTCTCAGTAACCTATTAGAATTCTTTGAGAGTGTCAACAAGCATATAGATAGAGGTGATCCAGTGGACATAGTGTACTTAGACTTTCAAAAAGCATTTGACAAGGTACCTCACCAAAGGCTTCTGAGGAAGCTTAGCAGTCATGGAATAAGAGGAGAGGTCCTCTTGTGGATAAGGAATTGGTTAAGAAGCAGAAAGCAGAGAGTAGGAATAAACGGACAGTTCTCCCAATGGAGGGCTGTAGAAAGTGGAGTCCCTCAAGGATCGGTATTGGGACCTGTACTTTTCAACTTGTTCATTAATGACCTAGAATTAGGAGTGAGCAGTGAGGTGGCCAAGTTTGCTGATGACACTAAATTGTTCAGGGTTGTTAAAACAAAAAGAGATTGCGAAGAGCTCCAAAAAGACCTCTCCAAACTGAGTGAATGGGCGGAAAAATGGCAAATGCAATTCAATATAAACAAGTGTAAAATTATGCATATTGGAGCAAAAAATCTTAATTTCACATATACGCTCATGGGGTCTGAACTGGCGGTGACCGACCAGGAGAGAGACCTCGGGGTTGTAGTGGACAGCACGATGAAAATGTCGACCCAGTGTGCGGCAGCTGTGAAAAAGGCAAATTCCATGCTAGCAATAATTAGGAAAGGTATTGAAAATAAAACAGCCGATATCATAATGCCGTTGTATAAATCTATGGTGCGGCCGCATTTGGAATACTGTGTACAGTTCTGGTCGCCTCATCTCAAAAAGGATATTATAGAGTTGGAAAAGGTTCAGAAGAGGGCAACCAGAAGGATCAAGGGGATGGAGCGACTCCCTTACGAGGAAAGGTTGCAGCATTTGGGGCTTTTTAGTTTAGAGAAAAGGCGGGTCAGAGGAGACATGATAGAAGTGTATAAAATTATGCATAGCATTGAGAAAGTGGATAGAGAAAAGTTCTTCTCCCTCTCTCATAATACTAGAACTCGTGGACATTCAAAGAAGCTGAATGTTGGAAGATTCAGGACAGACAAAAGGAAGTACTTCTTTACTCAGCGCATAGTTAAACTATGGAATTTGCTCCCACAAGATGCAGTAATGGCCACCAGCTTGGATGGCTTTAAAAGAAGATTAGACAAATTCATGGAGGACAGGGCTATCAATGGCTACTAGCCATGATGGCTGTGCTCTGCCACCCTAGTCAGAGGCAGCATGCTTCTGAAAACCAGTTGCCGGAAGCCTCAGGAGGGGAGAGTGTTCTTGCACTCGGGTCCTGCTTGCGGGCTTCCCCCAGGCACCTGGTTGGCCACTGTGAGAACAGGATGCTGGACTAGATGGGCCACTGGCCTGATCCAGCAGGCTCTTCTTATGTTCTTATGACATGTAGATTGTTGGAGACATATGTGTGCTTGTGTGTGTGAATGTGTGCTTGTGTCAAAAGTAGAGAATCAGCAAATTTAGTCCCTAAAAAGGACCTGTGTAATGCTTTTAGATGAGTCTGAGTTCTTATTGTCAAGTTTCAAAATAGTGTAAATTAGTGTCACTTAGTAATCTCGACCTGCTTCAGCTTGCTTCAGCTGCCTTACTTATTTAGCTAACAAGGAATATTCATTTCACAGTTCGAGTATGGTGTGGAGAAGGTGGATAGCAAAAAGTCCCCCCCCCCTCATAATAGTAGAACTTGGGGCCATCCACTGAAGCTGAATGTTGGAAGATTCAGGACAGATGAAAGGATGTGCTTCTGTTGTAAGAGAAAATATTCCCTTTGGGATCTTTTTCTAGGTACTGCAAATAACAGCCATTCGACAGGGAGTAAAGTAGCAGCAGTTTATTAGTTCAGAACTAAGACCCCAGTCTCTGAAATGAGACTGCAGTAGTCAAGAGAAGAGACAAGTCACTTTTATACCTTTTACATTATAGACGTTGCATAGATAAGAACTTAGCACTTTGCTAACCACGCAGGCTATATGGTACAAACAAGCATGGCAAATATACTCTGCATAACCACAGAGGCACTCTGTCTAGGTCAAAGCAGGCTACTAGAACAAAGTTTGTGGTTAATAACAGGATGCTACATAAAATAAGCTGAAAGAACAGGATGTGGTGCTCTGCTACTCCTGAAGTCACTGGGCAAATTTCATTGTGTATGTCTCTTGCTTGCCTCGAGCCTTTGTCTTTCAATCACATGGTCTCAGAAATATGGGGTAACTTTGGCTCTTATCACAACACAGTGCACAGTTACACTATGGAATTCTATCCCACATGAGGCAGTAATAACTATAAGAGAGGATTAGACAAATGCATGAAGGATAAGGCTAGCAATGGCTACTAGCCACGATGGCTATGTTCTATCTCCACTGTCAGAGGCAGTATGTCTCTGAATACCAGTTGCTGGGAATCACAGATGGAGAGTGCTGTTGACTCAGGTCCTCCTTGTAGGCTTCTCATTGGCTGGCTGCGGTGAGAACAGGATGCTGGACTAGATGGCCCTTTGGCCTGATTCAGCAGGCTCTTCTGTGTTCTTTACCGAGACTGAGAATCAGAGGCAATATTCAAGACTATTTTACAAATTTGCCGGCAGGTGGAGGGAAGCGGAAGCTAAACTTGCCACTTTGTTTATGAAGACTGGTTCTATTAACTGTTACTTAACAAACAGAAATCAACAGGTGAAGCCTTTCTAGGTATGGAGATGCAGTGATGGGGAAAGCTTTACCTGTTGGTTTCTGCCTGCCACACAGTCATTATAAAGTGTTAAAGGAACAGAACTTCTGACTTAATGGCAACATCTGCTGAGGTGATTTACCAAAAGTCATTCAAAACTGTCTTCAGTTTTGAGCCCAGGCCTAGATCCTAAAGGCTGCACTTTGTCTCTCCCTGCAGAATTCCTTGCAAATTGGTTGAAGACATTATGATAAGATGCAACACTTCCCTTAGCACTATTATATTAGTAGCTTTCAGTGCCTGAGATCATGGCAGTGACTAACTGTTTTGAGTACCTTCTGACAGTTTGTTCTTTAAAAAAGAAAAGAAAAGAAAAGCTTACACATGTTTTCTTATGAGTATCTTGTTAACAATGTGACTCATAAGAAAACACTTGAAACAACTTCTTGTTTCAGATGATAATGAGTGAAGCGAGGGTTGTGATAATCATCTCTACCTCTTTGAATGTGTGGGAAGGGCCAAAGCACTTCTGATGGCTCTAACTCTTGACTAACATTTCTTTACATCATCTGTTGTTACTGGTTCTAATGCAGCCAACCTCCCACAATGCAGCAAATTTGTTGAAGGACATATGATTTGTGTTGTTCCAAAGACTCTTTTGGGGTGCAAGTGCTATTTAAATTCCAGTACAGTAGGGCCCCGCTTTACGGCGTTCCGCTGATGCGGTGCCTTTCATGTTCAATTTTAAAGGGTTTTTTCCCCTTTTGCGACTTTTTGCGCTGTTTTCGCACCATTTTCGCGTGACGCGGCCTATTAAAGTCAATGGGGTTCCGCTTTACGGCGTTTTCCACTTTATGACGGGGGTCCGAAACGGAACCTGCCGTATAAGCGGGGCCCTACTGTACTTAGTTTATATTTTGTTTCCAATGTTTGCAATGGGGACACCCTGCTGGAGAGCTTGACTTGCAAAGAGGGCTCTTGGACCAGGCAACAGTCTCCCAGTTGTCTGGCCATATGATTTGGGATGGTTGAAAGATTATTTTGAGACCCCGGCTGATTTTGAAACACTGTTCCTAATTCTAAACTTGTAGTGAAGAAGATACTGCTTATAAGGAACTTAGCACTGCTAGTCAGCTTCAACCTAATTTTAATTGGCATGAAGAAATCTATTCATTAAACATAGTTTAAACTGATTAGGCATGAGAACAAAAGCAAAGCTATTCAGCTGTTAAAACAAAGCTGTCCGAAGCAGTTTTACATATGTAGTACTATACTGAGCAGATTAAGATATTCATTGTTGCATTGATGTGTTTGGGAGTTTGTTAAAATGTTAAAAGGTGTTAAAGTTTTCCTTCACTCTTCTCCCTTGCTCCCAGTGAATCTCTTAAAAATGTATGTGTTAATGGGCAAAAATCCAGCAGGAAGATAATGTTCACATTATTTGGATAATTTGAAATTTAGCTTTTAGTTTGCGGAAGTCACAATGATCAGTTCCAGTATGTTGAAGTTTGAACTTTATCCAGATGACATATACATTTAACTTGTACTTGTTGGATGATAAAACATTCAGTTTAGTGCACAATGTACATATGCTCAATGTGCATAGGCACCTTAATGTTCTGAATGGGGCTTTGGTGTGGTAGTATAAGCCTGCATCAGAAGTACCAGTCAAGGTATTCAAGGCTCCCTTCTACAGAGGTTTGTACCACACACATGGATTATCAGCTTGTACGGCAAGCCAGAGTACACACTATCGAGTGTGTGGCTTGTGTGTGGTGAGTCATTCACAGTAAACAATAGTTGGTTTGTAACTATGGCTTCCTTTGACAAGTGAACGAGATCAAAGTGAGACAGTAAGGTTCATATGATTCTTTGGGTCCCAAATGGTTAGATCAAATACAAAAACAAGATGTATTCTCATGTGGAATAAATTATTTAGGCTGTTAAAAAAATGAGCTGGAGGAGAGTAGGTAAGTGATGGCATGATTTTAGAAGTAATTTCATTTTGCTGTTATTTGCTATCCTGCCAATGTAAGTGAGACACCATTCAAGATAGCTTCTTCTACAGGAAATTCCCAGACTGTTTACCGAGGCATGCTAGTGTGCTAAAAGAGACTGTCTGCTAGTGTACCTTGAGTGCTGTGAGCTGCTGGTGCAAGGGGATTTAGAAGCAATCCTGTTGTTTTGCAGGTGATAACATGAAGATAGGATCACTGTGTTAATATCAATCCACTTAGTTTTGATAATTTTGCCATGGCAAATGGGATATGTTAGAAGTTGGAATAGTTATGTGAATCATTTGAGGCCTATCACAACTGAAACATTATTGTTTTGTGAAGATGCAAATGTGGCAAAGAATGCCTTTTACCACGTTAGACCAATTTGCCATCTAGTCCAGCATTGTCTACTATGATTGGCAGTAGATCTCTTTCCTGTCAGCTGCTACTTGATTCTTTTAATGTGCAAAGCATGTAATTGCAATATATCACTGAACTATGGGCAGTCCCATTGTTTCCCAGTTGTTGACAGATTACTGGCAGGGTTTCCATTTAGAACTCATATAATCCCTGCTTTAAAGCAGCTGCATTGGTTGCCACTTCGTTTCCAGGCTTCAAGGTGCTCACATTAGCGTTTAAATCCCTAAACGACTTAGGCCCCAAATAGCTAAAAGACTGCCTCCTTCCCTACAGACCCTCTTGGATGTTAAAATCAGCAGAGAGGGCCCTCTTGGTAGTTCCACTGCCCTCAGAAACTCTGGGGTAGTGGTGGCTCAGGAGAGGGCATTCTCTGTGGCATTCCCTAAGTTGTGGAACTCCCTCCTCACAGAGGTGCATCTGATTCTGATACCATCACTATAAGGTAAGGATGGAAGGATCTGTCAATTTCAGCTGTCTGTTTCTAATTTTTCCAATCATAAATTTGGTTCTCCACATTTCTGAATAAATTTGCAAATTTTAAAAAATCCTCATGAAAATTCTTAAGCATAATAGCTCAGATTTCTCTTAATAAACACATTTAATGCAGATTTATTTGTTTATAACAACCTTCATATACCACTTGATTGTGAGAAACCTCTAAGCAGTTTTGAATAATGTATAGATTTCTTCTAATAGCATGCATTTTTAAATATTATATTCACAAATATATTCATTTTTATCCACACTTTCTCCTAATTTATACATTTTTGTAAAGATTGCTTGGTTGGAAAACTGCTCTGCAAAATTAGAGTAAGTGCAGATTTCAAAGGTTGGTTGTGTTTCGGGTTCCCAGATTATTTTGGAAAGTGTGAATTTGATAGATTTGGCTTTAAATGCAAACTGAATTGAATTTCTCCCCCATCTCTACCATAACATTTTTATCATATGCTGAAGACGCATCTCTTTACCCTGGCCGTTGACACTTGAGATGTATATTCACTAATAGGCAAAAAAACCTTGCAGTTTAACAACGTACATATAGCCCACAGATATTTTATCAAACTTGTAAAAGCAGGGAAATTGGGCAGCTATAGTGAATGCACCAGGGGAGCAGGAGACCTAACCTCCTCTCTGAGATAGTGTACTGCCCTACAAATGTGTCAAAATGCAAACACAACTTGGGTTGGTCTTTCACAGTCCAATCCACTTCCTGTGTAGCTTGGAAGAATTTGGTAACATGGTGAGTGGTGGCACCACCTGCAATCAGCCCAAATAATAGAAACAAGGCGTGCTGTGCTGATCTTGTTTTAGCAGGGAGGAAGCAGGGCAAGGGAGGAGGAAGAAGGGAGGGGAGGAGGAAGGGAGAGGAGAGGTAAAAGGCAGGTTTGATAATTTGCATGTTTATTGAGTTCAATGGGATTTACTCCAATGCAATCATGGTTAGGATAGGTAAAACTGACCATGGGGGAGGAGGAGGGGGAGCGGAGAGGAGAGGAGAGGGAAGAAGAAAGGGGGGGGAGACGGGAGCAGAAAGAGGGGGAGGGGGAGGGGGATTGGAAAGGGAGGTGCAAAGGAAGGGAGAGGGAAGGGGCAGGGAAGGGGCAAAAGGGAGGTGATGGGAGGAAGGACAAGGTGAGGGCAGGTTTGATCATTTGCATGCTTATTGGGTTCAATGGGATTTACTCCTGTGTAATCAACATAGGTAAAACTGACCATGGGGAGGGCGGAGGGAGGGGAGGGGGAGGGGATTAGATGGGGAGGGCGGAGGGAGGGGAGGGGGAGGGGATTAGATGGGGAGGGAGGAGCAAAGGAAGGGTAAGGGAAGCGGCAAGAGGGAGGGGATAGAAGGGAGGAGAAGGGAGGGTGGGTTTGATCATTTGCATACTTTTTGAGTTCAGTGCGATTTATTTCTGTGCAATCATGTTTAGGATAGGTGAAACTGACCTGGGGAAGAGGAGTGGGAGGGGAGGAGATTGGGTGGGTGGGCACTGGGCAGAGGGAAACCCCTTTTCTTTCCAAAAGGAAAACATTATGAACAGTATCATTGCTTTTCAGCGTTTTCCCCACCTTTTTATTCTACAGCAGGCACATGTAGCCTCCCACCCAAATTTAAATCAAAGCTCTCCCTGGCCACACCAGACTTTTATTTCACTTTAGACAGTCATGGCTTCTCCCAAAGAATCCTGGGAAGTGTAGTTAGTGAAGGGTGCTGAGAGTTGCCCTGTTGCCCTCCCAGAACTTCAGTCAAAGTGGCTGACTGTTAAACCACTCTGGCCACTGGAGCTTTGTCAGGGGAATAGGAGTCTCATCTCAGTACCCTTCACAAACTACACTTCTCAGGATTCTTTGGGGGAAGTGTTGTGAGATAAGCCAGTCCGTCTCTTGCTCTGGTCATTTGTAAAAACAACAGACAGCAGTCCAGGAGTAAAACTACAAAAACTTGTTTTTATTTTAAGAAGAAAGAAAGAGCACTCACACTCATCAGCAGGATGAGTGGGGTCGACCAGCAATAGACATTAGACACGGGTTTCTTATACCCTCAGGCACTGAGGTTGCAGGAAACACACCATATATGGCACACTCCATCATTCACACTTGCTGGCTAAGTTCCAGTTACAATAGTTTCAAATTGCTCTTTGTGTATACTCTACAATAGTTTTCAAGTCTGCTGAACAAGTGTTATCAGCCTGCTTAGCATCAGTGTTTTCTTTGCCAGAAGGCTTGAAGCCATAACATAGGATAGCAAGTGAAAGTGGCCTTCACTAAGGTGTCAGTGTGTGCTGGCTGTAGAATTGTAGAGCAAAAGTAACTCAGAACAAGCTTCCCTGAGCACTCACAAAGACAGGAGAAATAGATTTGTGGGAGAAATGGGTTTGTGAGCCCCAAAATCTCAACAATCCTCCCTTAGACCCTTCTGAATGCCTGCATATCAGAGGGTCACTTGTGGGAATTCTGGTAATATTTGGCATCAATTTTTGCTTGTATTTCATTAACGTCATTCATAGTCAGCATCTGCATTTTAACTGCTTGAGGTTTACACCAAGAGAAAAACATGCTCATAACACCAGGCAGGTTACCTATGCACTGGAAACAGCAGCATATTAGAACAAGACAGAAGATGAGGCTTATAAGACTAACAGCAAGACTTCTTAACCCACCAAGATTAGGAAGCCAGGACCACACCACGACCACCAATCAGTAATAAAGGTGAGGGTGATAAATGGCAGGAGCATCATGAGAATGAACATGAAAAGGAGGAAGCAATGTCCCAATGTAACAGATCCCAGCCCAATTTTTGGGTAAGGCTTTATAAGCCTTGTTGCCACAAATCAAATAATGTCCTGATTATGCTTCCTTTCCATTCGGGGCATACCCTTGATAAGTTTCATAGGTGTACCTTGAGGAGGGCGGTTCTTCATAATACCCTCTCCATGGCCACCTATTCCAAACATGTGAATCCCCACATCGATATACTCCCAGTTGACTGGACTCTATGCATTTTGAGACACTAAATGCCCAAGATGTATTTGATAAGAAGAATGGTGTAAAGCCAGTAACAAAACCAGTTGCAGATTTCCAGCCAAGTTTTGTCTCATTAAACCAATGTAAACCCTCAGTTATATTTTTCTCCCAGCAGGGCTGGCCTGCTAACTCACATCGTCGTGGCCAGTGTAAATCATGTTGTTTAGTCTCACAGGTCTGATTCCATTTGGGGTACCATCTGGTGCAATCTATTGGACCATTGTACACAGAATGAGTCCACCAATGCTGTGTCCATTTGCACCTGCTTATTCCCAAAATGGTACAACTTGTTGTTGTGCAATTTCTAACAACACAATGGTACCCTTGAGTGGGTGTTACAGACCAATATGTGTTACTGGGAATTTGATAGTCACAGCATGTACTATTCTCATGGAGTGTGTCATCATCCAATCGATAAGGGGATGTTAATTCCATGGGAGTGAGTGGGAGCACTCTAAAAGGTAATAAATCTTGGGGGATGATACCTGAAAGCAAACATAGCCAATAGGTCTTCAGATTTAGATGGGTGGCCGTAAATTGCAGGAGTCCAAGTACTGAGTTATGTTCTTTAACAAGGTCTGGGAAAGGAATATGGAAGGATGGATACATGTTGTATAACATTTGGTTTTGAGCTATATCTGTTTCCCATTCAGGCAATGGACTGACATGGGATAATACACCCCATTTCTGTATGGGGTAGTTTTTCTGCCATAGGACTTTGAATTTCGCATACTGAGGGACTAAGGGAGAAATACACACTTGTTGACCTTCTTGAACTGTAACTACAATTTCTTCTGTATCACAAGAGGCTATGGGCTGGTATAGGGTAACGGTAAAATATGGCTGTAAGTACTTATATGGAACAGCACATTTCTGTTGTCTACAAGCAAAGCATAAGCAACACATTCTGGGTACCGTAGGGAGAGAAGTACATATGGTAAGAATCAGCATTAGACTGGCCGTGGCCCCATGGAAGTTGTTGGGCACAGGTTGTAGGAGGCCCACCATCGTACTTCTTTAGATTGGCCACACCAATATTTCTGATACAAAGGTTTTGCACAGCAGAGACACAGGAAAATAACAAAAATAAGGCAACAAATTAATAATACTGAATAGCAAGCAATGTGTGATTCACACAGTTCTTGGAAGATGTTCATCAGACTTCCTGGAACAGGTTGGCA
Source organism: Rhineura floridana (assembly GCF_030035675.1). Taxonomy (NCBI): domain Eukaryota; kingdom Metazoa; phylum Chordata; class Lepidosauria; order Squamata; family Rhineuridae; genus Rhineura; species Rhineura floridana. The sequence goes on from NC_084481.1 coordinate 13,383,432, forward strand.
ATGGACCACTTGTCTTCCTCTGGGTTTCTCCTTAACTTGAGAGCTGGAATAGGACTGGCAATGTCTTGGCTGTGGTCAATGACAGCAGGCTTGATGTGGCTGTGATGGATCCAGGTACCGCACTCAGCAACCTTGACCGCTGTGTGTGGTGTAAAAAGAATCCGGAATGGGCCTGACCAGGAAGGAGCCAGTGGCGAAGCCTTGGAAAATGACTTGATCCAGATCCAGTCACCAGGCTGGAAGGGTTGGAGTGGTTCATCTAATGGCAACATCTGGGTCAAGGCTGCAGTTTTCCACAGTCGCTTAAGGCTTCTAGAAAGAGAAATCAGATAGGCATATAAAGAATCACCCCCACCCACTAGACTAAGGGACCTCGGATCTGATCCTTTTGCAGTGGGCAGTGGGTGCCCAAACAGCATTTCATATGGTAACAACCCACAGTCAGCACGTGGTCTGGTACACAATTGGGAAATGACGAGGATGGGTGGTACCTGAGGCCACACAGCAGTTGCGTCTCCTGGTATAACTTACCCAAAAGGGACTTAATTTCTCTTACCACTCCCCCCAAATTTTGGGGTGATGCAAATTACGTGCAATACCAAAAGAAGAGTATAAATACGCCAACACATCAGCTGTGAAGTGTGTGCCTTGATCAGAGTCAATGACAAGAGGTGGACCAAATTTGAGGACAATATCTTTCATCAGGAATCTCAGGACAACAGCAGCAGTGGTTGTGAGCAGCAGAACAGGTTCGATCCAATGTGTAGGCTGATCACAACAGACTAGGATGAACTTGTTGCCCTGTGAGGGAGGCAAGGAAATGAAATCAATTTGTAGCTTCTCAAATGGCAAAGTAGCCCAGGGTCGCCCCCCTTTGTGGCTTTTTGGCTTAGACGCAGTGTTGAAGGCTTGACAGTGGTGTGGCTTCCTGGTATACACCTGGCATGAACCAATGTGCTTGAATGGCATTCACCAGTGCTTGAGTACCACAATGTCCTTTGTCATGAAGTTGTGAACATAACAGGCGAAGAAGTCTTCTTGGCGCTATAGGGCGTCCATCAGGGACTTACCAAATGCCCTCACTGCACTGTGCTTCATGTCTCTGTTCCCAGTCTTTAATTTCCTTTGGGGAGAGAAAATCTGCATATTGCGTAAGGGTGTCATTTCAAACATAAGTGCGATGTGGGTGCTCAGCATAGGTATTACCTGTGGTGCTTGTCTTCTGAGGGCTGAACAATGCATAACAGCTATTTGTGGTGATAGATGGCATCTAAGAGGGCCAACATGGACAATGCGCTGGCCATTTGCTGTTAATAAGTCTCTGCTTCCACAGTGCTCCAGTGGCATGGCATATGTCAAACGCATGTTTTGAGTTGGTGTAAATATTCACAGTCATATCTTTTGCTGCATAGCAGGTTTCTGTCAGAGCAACAAGCTCGTATACATGTCACGACTGCTGCACCAGTATATTTCTGGCCCTCAAGCACGTAAGAGGAACCAGTAAAATACTCACAGTCTGCTGACCTGAAGACAGTCATATGAGGTAGAAAGAGCTGAGTCCACATCTGGGAGTGGTGTAGCAGGATTCAGGGTGGAGCATCGTTCCGGCTTTCGATTGGAAGCAGCCAGTAATGCAGTCAGTAATTCAGCTTCATAATTAGCTAGACGCTGGTGTAAAAGGCTTGAGTTTGGCATGTTAGTAAGATAACTGATACCTCATGAGGAACCGAAACAGTTAAACAGCCCCAACAGAACAGTGGCTACACGGGCTAGGCAGCCCACATCTCCCCAATCAGCAGGATCAAGCTGGACTGAATAGTAATGTCTGGAGCCAAATTCCTGGCGTAGAACCACAGAGGCCACTCCCAGTCGTTCATGTATGTATAGACTGAAAGGTTTCTCATAATTAGGTAGGCCCAGAGCCAGGGTCTTGGTCAGTGTATATTTGGTAGTTTGTAAAAGCTGAGTGAGCTCTGGTGTTGGTATAATCTTATCAGGGGCATCCTTAACAGTCAGTCAGTTCTACTAAAGGTTTGGTTAATTCACCCAAGGCCGGAATCCATGGTCTGCAGAAGCCCAACATTCTCAGTAAGGCTTGAACCTGATGTTTTGAGGTAGACAGTGATAAAATAGAAGATGTAGGTGTGATGTCTAAAAACATAGCCAAATTATGAATGTGAGAATTTGGGATATCCAATAAAAGACACAATGGATGGTGGCTTCAGTTTACATAGACTACCACGTCCTAAAAGACTAACAGGAGACTGAACAGTTAATAAAAAGGAATGGAAAGAGAAAAAGGGTCAACAGTTCAACATAATTCATCAGATATATCTACAATGAAGTCTTCCCCCCTTCACTCCTATGAGACCTTGTAGCTTCAGTATCTTAAAAGACAATGGTAACAGTTTTTCCTACTTTATAAAATTCACAAACAGTTCTCACCCCCTCCTTTCGTGCCTGGTAACTGGACAACGGCTGGAGTTGCGGTGGGGGTGGTGTAAAAAATTCTGGTCCGGACCTGTTGCTGATAAGGTGCTGTTGGAGCTCGAAAAGTGCCAGCTGCTTCAGTTCTTCGGTGGAGCCTGCACTTCCCATATTTATGTGGCCAATTTTGCAATAAAGACATATTGGAGGTTCTGTACTTACAGGCTGAGTTCTTCCAATTCTTCCTCCTCTTCCAAAACATCCCCCTCAAAGCCTCTGCCTCGGATTTTGGATCCTCCCTGTATGGACCTTAGCCAATACTTAGCCAATACATCCTTACGCTCCTTTTGTTTTCTTTTTGGCAACTTCTCTCTCTTTGACCTTCAAACACACATGTTTATCTCATTCCTGGACTTTTCACTCCAGCCTGGACAAAACTTTTGAAGATACAGTTATGGAGCAGCTTGGTTAACAAAAAGCAGCAGCTATGGCTTTTATCTCTCTCATTATGTTGTGCAAATTTCTGTGCTCCTTCTAATAGACGAACATGGAAAGCATCCGGATTTTTCATCAGGCGCCTGAACCATAGCGTGGAATGTTTTGTTTTTCAATTTACCGGTTTCCTTGATGTTCTTTGAGCGCTCTAAAAGGGTCCACTGTCAGGAGAGCATCTAATAGGTCATTGATATCAGCTCAGCTGGGGTTATGAGAGCATATGATAGTTTGTAGTCTTTTGATTACTGTCTGTGGGTCAGCACGGAAACTAGGGGTTTGCTGTTGCCATGTTACTATATCGCCTGGGGCAAATGGGTAGTGCATAAACACCTCAGTGAGCCGATCCTCCGCTGCGGCTGCCCGCCAAATAAACTGTCCCCTGAGGGGGATGACCAGTTGAGGGGGAGCAGGACATTGGGGGTAATGCCATCCCACCCCTGTATAGAAGCAGCAGCAGACTGTGGCGAATTAACATGTGGCTCAGCAATCCCTTGGTCCACATCCGGTAGTTTGACCTGGTTGTATGGGGGTGGGTGTATCAGTTGGCTACCGGTATTTGGGCAAATGCCATCACTGAGCGTAGCCCAGCAAAACCAATATGAAAGTTGATTAGGCGCCAAATCCTCTATACGAGGCCGCAAAGCTTTAAGCTTTCAATAAGCAAAAGTTCCCCCTTGTGGCCAAATTAACTGTCCTCGTTCATCCAGAAACCGTTCCCAGTTGCAACACAAATACACAAGCTACTTCTTGGTCATTCCCGACTGAATCGGGAGTATTCCTTTGTCCCGCCTGCAATACCTTACTCAATGGCGTTCCCTTTGGTACTCTACTATGAGCGAAACCCATTTTCCTTGCCCTATACACCTTTTTAAAGGCTCGGTGTTGACACCCCTTGGCTTTGCCGCTTCGTTAGGTGGAGGCTGCCCTATTGACAGTCCAAGACCTTAAATTGCTTGGGACAACGCAGGCACTCTTGTTTACATGCTTGTGACTCAGCAGACGAACAACAAGACATCAATCATTCATACCACACTGCACATTCGAAACAAAGAAAATTTGGTAGGGGGACAAAACAAAAGACAAAAAAGGAAAAGGAAAGAGCAAAAATGACTAATAAAAACAATTATTTTACTCCTAGCCTGCTGCAAGCACAATCCCTGACCAATTTTATAGCCTTATACTTACCCCCCTCCGGGAGGCCGAGAAATTGCTCACCTATGGAATGCAAAGAATCCTGTGCCGGCTGACAAGATTTCAGACGGCCTCACACAGGGGAGCCCTCAGGCAAGCGAGACGTCCCAGCGGAGTCACCAGAATTGTTGTGAGATAAGCCAGTCCGTCTCTCGCTCTGGTCATTTGTAAAAACAACAGACAGCAGTCCAGGAGTAAAACTACAAAAACTTGTTTTTATTTTAAGAAGAAAGAAAGAGCACTCACACTCATCAGCAGGATGAGTGGGGTCGACCAGCAATAGACATTAGACACGGGTTTCTTATACCCTCAGGCACTGAGGTTGCAAGAAACACACCATATATGGCACACTCCATCATTCACACTTGCTGGCTAAGTTCCAGTTACAATAGTTTCAAATTGCTCTTTGTGTATACTCTACAATAGTTTTCAAGTCCCCCTGCTTCAGCCTTGCATTCAGACTGCTTTGCACGTCATCAGTGTTTTCTTTGCCAGAAGGCTTGAAGCCATAACATAGGATAGCAAGTGAAAGTGGCCTTCACTAAGGTGTCAGTGTGTGCTGGCTGTAGAATTGTAGAGCAAAAGTAACTCAGAACAAGCTTCCCTGAGCACTCACAAAGACAGGAGAAATAGATTTGTGGGAGAAATGGGTTTGTGAGCCCCAAAATCTCAGCAGAAGCCATGACTATCTCAAATGAAATAAAGGTCTGGGGTGGGTGTGGCCCCTTGATTAGCCAATCCCAGCAGCTGTGAGCCTGGCTTTTAGAACACTGACAGTTGGTTCTTACTGACATGCCTGACACTATCATTCAGTTCAATGCAAAATTTCTTAAATTAATTAAAAATCAGCCAGGCATTTTTTAAAACTTTTAAACCGCAGGAGATGAAGGTGAGAGTATGGGGCAAGGTCAGTAATAAGATTACAAGTACTCAGTGAACACTGCTGGTTTTTAATTAATTTCAACAAATTATGAGAACTCTGACAAAAAAGTCCCAAAGTGGTCTGTTTCCCCCCTCTCTTTTTACACTTTGAACTCTCAATTCTCTCTGACTGTTTTGTGTATCGCCATGAAAATTTAGAGAGTTGTTAAGCAAGCGTTTCTGAGTTCAGCACTGTAAGTTTTGTAAGGTTTTGTTTTGAAATGAGCTTATGGGAAGCATCAAAATGGCATGGGGGTATTTTCAGTTTAACTTTGCGGAATGTGAAAAATCCATGCTGGCTGTAGTAATAATTTTTAGGACCCACTGTATTCTTGTCACTGTAATTTGTTTTAAACTGCTTTTAATGTTGTATCATAAGCTGTTGTGACCTGCCCTGGGACCCTAGCATGAAGAGCAAGTAATCACCCATTTTTAAAAAGAAAAAAATAGATTCTGTGATGACAACAGGTTAAAAGAAAGAGGCAGCAGTGGGGACCTGGACCTGTTAAAAGTTTTTTAAAAAGTGATGGAGATATAGTTTGGTTAAAGCCGGAGAGTCAGGATCAGTGTATATGGATTTCATTTAAGGGCCCTCCACTTCTCTATCTTATAATTCCAGTGCTTTTGTAGAAAAGGCAGGGTTAAACATTTATAAATGGCGGGAAACGTTCTCTTTACTTTCTTTATCCCACTTTTTGTAAAAATAAGCAGACGCTGGAAAGGTGTTTTGTTAAACTGTCAGAATGATATACACCATTCAGCTTAGCCTTTCTACACAATCAGTTTTTATGTATGTGTGCTATAAATGTGATGTTGTTTCTCATTACAAGCAGACCCATATGTCTTTCCTCAGCAATTATTTAATACTTTCCCAGCATTTAAACCACAACACCATGTATTTTTGTCACAGGAAAATGCTATTTTGTTGCTCAAATAATGAATTTTTTGGTTTGTATTTGAGACTGTGAGTGTACAAAAGCTCCTGTAGGACACATCTCATGCTTTTGCTAGTGACCTGCTGTGTAACCATTCCCCAGGCCCACATTTTGCAACTTTAAAAACAGTTTAGCATGAATCCAACAAACAATTAAACTTGCTTAAACCTATTGAAATAAATGAATGTGAGCATGCCTAAGGGTGTAATCCAACCAGTATATATGCCAGGTTGAAGGAGCACAGGATGTGGCAGAAGTCCCCCCCCCAGGTGCAGCCATAGGCACCCGGGTGTAGGGGCCCAGCTGGCTCAGCCAAGACCAGCGCAAGTAGAACTGACAGAAGGCTCAAAAGAGGGATATTCCGTATGTGTGTGTCAGGGGCAGAACCAAGGGGAGGGGGACTTATGCCAAATCCTGAGCCTGTTTGGCTTGATCTTGTGGCCCTCAGTCCTGGCTGCTGATACACTGGGAAAAGGGGTGGCGGAAGGAAACATGACTTTCTTTTCCTCGGGCCAAGCCCTGCCGGTGCAGCCAGTATCCTCCCCTCCCAGCGGCTCCTGAATAGAGGTAGGATGTGGCGGCCCCTTCTGCCAGCTCTGCTTCTGCTGGCCTCCACTGAGCTGCACTGAGCCTGAAGTCTGTGCTGGATTTAGGCTTTTTAATTGATAGTTTATTTTAAATTCTCTGAAGGCTGTGCATTCCTCCACTGAATATCTCCACAGTGTAGTAATGCTTACTTAACTTTATTTAAAAATGGGTGGGGTGGAGGAAGAGTGCCGTACACTAGTAGTAAAAGTACCATCATCTCTACAGTAATGCTTCACAAGAAGCCTACAAAACAGAAGGAGCCTTAATGATGGCTGGTAAATTTCACTGCCTTTCTCACAGTGAAAACTTAAAGGTCACAATCCAGAGAAAATTACTGTTAGCCTGCTCTTTGTTTCTTAGTGCCACATATGAGAGGGACTAAGGTGGTATCCTAAGATGCAATAAGCTTTGTTTCCTTATTTATTATTAACATGCCATTATTTTATGTACTATGCAGAATCATAAAAAATAAGCAATTAAATTTTAGAAGAAAAGAAAAGGTTTTTGCAGTCACATAGATAGCATGCGTACTTTGATTTCCACTTGTATGACATACTGTCTATAAGATAAAACTAGATTCATGAAAGCAATACTGTACATGTAGATATATTGCATTGGTTTTACAATAATCAATATAGCACAATCAGTTTTAAATGAAGTTGCTTTCCTTCTTTCATTCTGATATTTCATTCTTTCATTTTGTTTTGCCATAAAGGCATAATCCCATACTTCATCTATCCATTGTTTCATGGAGGGTGTTGTACATCATTGCCAGGTTTTTTACACAGACTATCAGCACTCGCCATGTAAGATACTTACTGTTTAGGTGATTAGCATTTTAGGTGACTGATAAATAAATACATCAATATTTTCCAACAGATAGAAGACAGGGATAGGATTATATTCTCTATATGATCTTATTAATCATTCTCCAGCACATTTTGCCACAGAACATTCCTACTACATATGAAATAAGTTTCCAATTTGCTTGTGACATTTCAAAGATTTTTTTATAGTTCTTGTCAATATTATTTATTGTACCTGGGGTTATATATAATTTCAACATGACCTTGTAGTAGTTTTCGCTGACATATTTAAGGAAACTATGTGATTTTTTTTCCAGAGAATTTCCCATATCTCTATAGTGTTGTAAAAGAAAATATTCCTTAGGGATCGTTTCTAGGTACTGCAAATAACAGCCATTTGACAAGATGTAAAGTAATAAAAAATAGCAACAATTTATTGGAGGAGTGGTAGTGTATTAGCTCAGAGCTAAGACCTCCGTTAAAACCAAACTGACTGAAGGTCCCGAACACCGGGTATAAGTTATTTTTATACATTTCTGGTTACATACGTTGCATACCAGTTCCTGCATCATAGACACGTATTCTTTGCATAGATAAGAACTTAGCACTTTGCTAACCACACAGGCTATATGGTACAAACAAGCATGGCAAATATACTCTGCACAACCACAGAGGCACATTGTCTAGGACAAAGCAGGCTACTGGAACAAAGTTTGTGGTTAATAACAGGATGCTACATAAAATAAGCTGAAAGAACAGGATGTGGTGCTCTGCTACTGCTGAAGTCACTAGGTTTCACTGTGTGTACTTCTCTTGCTCGTTTGGAGCCTATGTTGTCAATCACATGGTCTAAGAAATATGGGGTAACTTTGGCTCATATCACAATCCCCCCTTTTGTTCATAACCAGTTCACTGGTTCAAGAACACTTTATTATAAGGAAGACGTTGCATCCTAATGGCATCTCTACATCCCTTCGGATCTTTGGCCTTTGGTGCATACTCCAATCTTCCCCTGGATATAGCCAATGAATATTTACCATGTGAGGGTTTCAAGATTTTAGAAAACACGTTCTGAAACATTCCACAGAGACATTAGGCAAAACACAGCAAAGTTATTATTCCAGTCAAACAAACCAGTGCTCCTATGGCCAACTTTCTTAGCCATCCAGAATCAGGCAACCAAGAGAACAAGGAACTCAAACTCCATTGAGACATCGCTTCATCTCTAATAGCCTTTATGGAGCCCTGTAATTTATTTATTACTACCGAAGTAGCTCTGTGACCACAAATTCAAAATAGTCCAGAATGATTTGGCAGTCAAATTTGTCCAAATTTGTTCAACAGTTCCGTTTGCGAGGAGTTCTTGACTCTCAGTATATAGTAACCAATTGGTCTGGTCTGAATTAAAATAGAGACTATATGTACACCAACTTATTCCCATTTTTGGGCCTTGTCCCACAAACCTTCTGCATAGGGTTCCTCTTTCCTCACCGCTAATAACCCAGAATGAACTGGTGTTATACTTGGTCAAATTCCAAGTAGCAGAATTCTCTACTGCCAACTCTGTCCAATTCAAAGACACAGCGGTGAGTGAAATCCCTGCCTTATGATGTGTGGGGGCGTGTACACAAATCCAGCAGTTTTGAGAGGTTACTACAGCAAATTTATCCAATAGATCCAAATAAAAACTCTCATACCATTCATGGTCAGGCATTTCCATCACAACTGGACTCTATTCAGTTGTCATTTTTATAATGTCAGATAATATAGTTGGAGCCTGGGGCCCTGTGTTACTGGAAAGGGTTCCTTTGCGTTCTCCCCCCTTTTTCAATCTTAAAGCCTCTTTAAATCTGAATCAGGCTTACCACAATAAATTTTTGACCCTGTCTGCTTTAAATTCACCACCCATTTTACTCTTTCACAACCATGAGACACACATGAGGTGTCAGGATGTCTTTGACTTTTGGTCACTCTGGACAAGAAATCCCTAGCTGACAAACCCTCATTCTTTTTGCAGAGGCATCTTGGTCCTGGTAGTTTGAAAAACCACTGGGGGTGAACATCACCTATCAACCAAACCAGATAGATTAGTATAACATTGATAAAATTCATAACTATTGATACAGATATTCAGTAAGTCAAAAAGCAAGCAGCATAATACCAGCAATAAAGAAAAAGAAAAGCACACAATAACTGTTCTGCGCCAGTCCAGAAGGATCCATCAGAGGAGATATGGGCAGTTCTGGATTTTCACCTCGTCTAGGAGAACGGCCAAATGGATAACAATTCATGAATCTATTTCTGAACCCGCTGCCTCTTCAGCTTCAGCTTTATTCTGGACAAGGGACTGGCTACCCACTCATCTACTTCTGGACCTTCCTTTTCCTGCTAGGAAAGCCATGCGTTCCTCCTTATGAAGTCCGCCGTCGTCTACTTCTGGGGACACAGTCCCTGCAATGTCCATCAAAGTTGGGGCCTTCTTGGTCCTAGTATAACGTATCCAGGAATTCTTCTTTTCCACTCTTATGTCTGGCTTATACAAATGTACAGGGACATCAAGGGGAAGGGCCTAGAACTGAGCCGCATATCTGCAGAGAGAATGTTACTGATACTGCAATGACAGAACAAATCAGATTAGATCTTCACCGCTTGCCAAAAAAAAACCCTAATATGAGCAGGACCTAAGGGCATAATAGTGAATACAGGATGGCCAAACAAATACTCAAAAGGAGACAATCTTCCCAAATCCCTGGCCATCCAGTGAATTGATCTACAAAAACAAACATATGGTGAAATCCTTGACATTTAGGCATATCAACATAATCAACTTGCAACCTTATAAAAGATAAATGGACCCATAGCCTTCCTCCTGGAACATTCATAGGTAGGCCCTTTGGGTTTGTTTCTTGACAAATGGAACAGTTTACCATCACCCGCTTTGCTTCCTGATGCACTCCAGGAGCAAATAACTGTCTGGAAATAATATCAGCCATAACATTAGGTCCAGCATGTGTTGTTCGATGTAATTCCTGCAATAATGTTCTAAGTAAAAATTTAGGGGCCACTGGCCTTCCATCACCTGGAATTCTTCAAACTCTATCCAAATCTTTTTTCGCATAATCCTTTGTCCATACATGTTTTCCTTCTTCCAAAACTGTTGTATCTAGTTTTTCAAGACTATAAGTAGTTAAATTTCCTGGTAAAATGAAATGCAGTTCATATTGAATCAGTCTCTGAGGAATAAAATGTTGAGTTTTCTTTTGCAAAATAGGACAACTGTTACCACATGAGAAACTCTCAGAATTAATGAATGTCCTAACACAATGTCCTGAGCGCATTTGACCAATGTCGCTACAGCCGCTAGCATCCACAGACAGACTACTTTCCCCCCTTTTGACCGGATCCAATTGAACAGAATAATAGGCAACCGGTCACATAGTATTTCCAAAGGTTTAGCACAACACATTTGAGTCCATATCCTTATTCTTGTGAACATACAACCAAAGATTTCTCATAGTTGGGGAGTCCCAACACTGTGGTAGTGGACAATGCACATTTGAACTACATATACATCAATGTGGGGTTGAAGGCTTTCGATAATTTCACGGGAGAGTGAGTACTTTGGCACACTAGAAGATGTCATGTGTGGCTTAATAATAATTTTTACTGGGGCAGCAGATTTCAACAAACCTGCCTCTCCCTCCTTAATACTCCATAAAATAGGAGGTACAACCAATTCAGAGGGAATTTGGAGGGAACAAATGGGAGGCAATCAATTGTGACACCTTAGGTGCTGTCAGTACAATTCGCAATCCCTCAGGTGAACAGTAGATGGTAACATTTAACTTACATATGAGATCTCGTTCAAACAGATTGACTAGAAAACCTTGCATCAAAAAAAACTATGTTCAGTTGTCAAAAGACCAATGGAAATCAACAAATTGATTTCTTCACAGTCTGAGGCCGGCCTTGTATTCCCATAATTTGGGCTTGATGTTACTGAGTCCTGTTGCAACGTTAAATAAATGGTACCGGTATCAAATCAGACATTCATCCATCCATCCATCAACAGTCAAAGACACCATTGGTTTACAACGAACATGGACATATAATACATAAAGACAAATCAGACACTAGGGAAACAAGAATATATGCCTCATCCTCAAAAAAAAAATTTGACTGACCATTTCTGATGGGATTTTTTTCCTCAGTAGGAATTATTGGACCCTTGAAATCAAGTCCACGGAGCCTCAGTGGATAGTCTCTTTTTATAATGGTCAATTTCTTTGTAATAATGACAAGAATTATCTTCCTGTCCCCATGGAAAACCACATCCTCTAAAAAAACACCTTTTATTGCAATTCTGAGAATTCTGAGGAAAACCCTACCACGTCCCCATCCGTGGGACGAAATCACTAAAACAGCCAACATACAATCTTGTCTGTCTTTTGCATCTTTCAACTCCTTTTGTCTTTACTTCTTCTTAAACATAAACTTTGCCAATGAAACCACTTCAAACAATGACTTTCCCTGTCCTCCTGGAGACTTGTTGTAAAAATATTCTCTAATGTCTGCTAGACTCTGATCTACGTACAACGACGCCACCAACTTTCTGTTTGCATCTGCTTCTGCCTCTGAAATACCAGCATTCTGTCTCAAAGACTTTATTATTCTACTATAATAATCATTAGGACGTTTCTCAGGACCCTACTCCACAAACAGCCTTTTTTCACATCTACCAAAACAGCTTTCTGATATCTCAACAAATTGTCAACCACTGACCAGTATATCTCAAAACTAAAAACTTTTCCTCGGAACTCAAGAATGTATCAATAATTTATCAATATTCCCAACAGTTGATCGCTGTGTTTGAAAAATTATTTTGAGGCGTCTCAACACAATTCTGAATCTTCCCTTAAGAGGGGTGTATTAGTTTGCCAAGTAAGGATTTTCGCTGGAATTGAAAGGAATATCCTAAGGAAGGAACATGAGGCAAACTAGAAATCATATTTTCCCCAGCCAAAGGAACAGGATAGTATCATAGTGGAACTTGGACAAAAAGGTCAGGATGAAAAGAGATTCCAGACCTTGTTTAGGCAGAGACAGAGAATTGAACAGAAGTGACAGAAAATATTATATAGAGGAGGAGAAAAAGTTCCTTTTCCATATTTAAGTGATTTAAGTTTTTGATCCTCTTGTTTCACAGCCATCAGACATTTAATTTGGAATTTTGAACATTCTGATGGTTTTTGTCGTATGTCATTTTTACATTTGTCCACTTCAGGACTGTCCCAAACAAATCAGTAAAGCGCTTTTTAGACAATATGTGAGTCATTCTTGAAAACGTTTTCCAATTTCTTAAGATACAGGCCAATGGGGTGTCAGCCGGAATAGACTGACCTGTACCCATTTTGGGAGCACCTCAATAACAGGATTTATCTCCTGTTATACTAGAACACCTCAAATAAGAGGATTTATTTCTATATAGAACACCTGAGGATTTAATTCTTTTTAGAACGCCTGCAGGATTTAATTCTGTGGGAACACCTGATGATTTACCTCCTATATCCAACTGGGACTCTAACCCAGTTAATACTATTTATCAATACCTTGGAACACCTCAGGATTTATTTCCTTCTTTGGAACACCTCAGGATTTATTTCCTTCTTTATTAACCTGAAATTTTGAATTCCATTGGCAATGTCTCTCAAGAAATTAAATTGCTTTACTCTTGTTGCCAAATGGCCTGCAACTTTATTGGTCCCACCGGATCCCAAGGTGAAGAGAACCCCAAAAGGTAGACTCACCTGGGTGTGTACTGGATTGTCTCCAATTCTCAGGAGCTGCTGGGAAACTGACCTAGTTCGTCCCATCTGGGGTGCCATTTGTTGTAAAAGAAAATATTCCTTAGGGATCGTTTCTAGGTACTGCAAATAACAGCCATTCGACAAGTTGTAAAGTAATAAAAAATAGCAACAATTTATTGGAGGAGCGGTAGTGTATTAGCTCAGAGCTAAGACCTCCGTTAAAACCAAACTGACTGAACGTCCCAAACACCGGGTATAAGTTATTTTTATACATTTCTGGTTACATACGTTGCATACCAGTTCCTGCATCACAGACACGTATTCTTTGCATAGAGAAGAACTTAGCACTTTGCTAACCACACAGGCTATATGGTACAAACAAGCATGGCAAATATACTCTGCATAACCACAGAGGCACATTGTCTAGGACAAAGCAGGCTACTGGAACAAAGTTTGTGGTTAATAACAGGATGCTACATCGAATAAGCTGAAAGAACAGGATGTGGTGCTCTGCTACTGCTGAAGTCACTAGGTTTCACTGTGTGTACTTCTCTTGCTCGTTTGGAGCCTATGTTGTCAATCACATGGTCTAAGAAATATGGGGTAACTTTGGCTCATATTATTTATTTATTTATTTATTTTATTTTATTTTATTTATAGACCGCCCATAGCGAATAGCTCTCTGGGCGGTGAACAGCAGAGTTAAAATACAAAGTTACAATAAAACTTACAAGGTCACAACAAGGTAGAGTAAAAAACATTGAATATAAAACATGAACGTTAAAATGCCTGGGAGTATAACCAGGTCTTAACCTGGCACCTAAAAGAAAGTACCGTAGGCGCCAGGCGTATCTCCTCAGGTAAGCTGTTCCATAGTTCGGGGGCCACCACAGAAAAGGCTCTGGATCTAATAACAATCCTCCGGGCATCCTGATGGGTTGGTACCCGGAGGAGGGCCTTAGATACTGAACGAAGTGAACGGGTAGGTTCATAGCAGGAGAGGCGTTCCATCAGATATTGCGGTCCCACACCGTGTAAGGCTTTATAGGTCAAAACCAGCACCTTGAATCTGGCTCGGAAACAAATAGGTAGCCAGTGCAAGCGGGCCAGGACAGGTGTTATATGCGCGGACCAATGGGTCCCCTTCAACAACCTGGCTGCCGCGTTTTGCACTAGCTGAAGTTTCCGAACGGTCTTCAAGGGCAGCCCTACATAGAGCGCATTACAGTAGTCCAATCTAGAAGTTACCAGAGCGTGAACAACAGAGGCGAGATCGACACTGTCCAGATAGGGGCGTAGTTGGGCTACTAAGCGAAGATGGTAAAACGTATTCCGCGCCACCGAGGCCACTTGAGCCTCAAGCGACAAGGAAGGGTCAAAAAGGACCCCCAAACTACGAACCTGTTCCTTCAAGGGGAGTGTAACCCCATCTAGAACAGGCTGAACATCCACCATCTGGGCAGGTAAAGAGCTCACCAACAGTGTCTCAGTCTTGTCTGGATTGAGTTTCAGTTTATTAGCTCTCATCCAGTCCATTATCGCGGTCAGGCAACGGTTCAGCACATCAACAGCCTCACCTGAAGAAGGTGAAAAGGAGAAGTAGAGTTGCGTGTCATCAGCGTACTGATGGCAACGCACTCCAAAACTCCTGATGACCGCACCCAGAGGCTGCATGTAGATGTTAAAAAGCATGGGGGACAAGACCGACCCCTGAGGGACTCCACAATGGAGAGTCCAGGGTGTCGAGCAATGTTCCCCAAGCACTACCTTCTGGCGACGATCCGCTAAGTAGGAGCGGAGCCACTGCCAAGCAGTGCCCCCAACTCCCAACTCCACGAGCCTCCCCAGAAGGATACCATGGTCGATGGTATCAAACGCCGCTGAGAGATCAAGGAGAATCAACAGAGTCACACTCCCCCTGTCCCTCTCCCGACAAAGGTCATCATACAGGGCGACCAAGGCTGTTTCAGTGCCAAAACCGGGCCTAAAACCGGATTGAAACGGATCCAGATAATCAGTTTCATCCAAAAGCGCCTGGAGCTGGCCGGCGACCACCCGTTCCAAGACCTTGCCCAAAAAAGGGACATTCGCCACCGGCCTGTAGTTGTTCAAAACATTTGGGTCCAAAGAAGGTTTCTTCAAAAGAGGTCTCACTACTGCCTCCTTGAGACTACCAGGGACTACTCCCTCTCTCAAGGAGGCATTTATCACCTCTTTGGCCCAGCCGGTGGTTACAGCCCTGCCGGCCTTCACCAGCCAAGATGGGCAAGGATCCAGGGCGGACGTGGTCGCCCGCACCATTCCAAGCACCTTGTCCACTTCCTCAAGCTGCACCAACTGAAATTCATCCAACAATGGAGGACAAGACCGCGCTCTGGACACTCCAATGGAATCATCTATAATAACATCAGAGTCTAAGTCCCGACGGATGCAAGCAATCCTGTCTTGGAAGTGTTCCGCAAATTCGTTGCAGCGGGCTTCTGATGTTTCTTTAGTGTCATGAGGGGCAGAATGTAAGAGCCCTCGTACCACCCTAAAAAGCTCCGCTGGGCGGCAAAGAGATGATCTAATGGTGGCAGCAAAGTAAGACTTTTTGCCGCCCTAACCGCTTTTACATATGCCTTAGTGGAGGCACTCACCAAAGAATGACTGCATCCATCAGGAGTTCGCCTCCACCTGCACTCTAGCCTCCTTCTCTCTTGCTTCATCACTCTCAGCTCCGGGGTATACCACGGTGCTGTTTGAGTTCTGCACCGAAGGGGGTGCGCGGGGGCAATCCTGTCAATGGCCCGGGTCATCTCCGTATTCCACAGGTCGACCATGGCCTCGACAGGAGCGCCAGTACTATCGGCCGGAAAAACTCCCAGAGCACTCTGGAAAGCAACAGGATCCATAAGCCTCCGGGAGCGGACCAACTTAATAGGTCCCCCACCTCTGCAGAGGGAAAGTGCTGTCGTGAGTCTAAAGCTCAGCAAGCGGTGATCTGTCCATGACAATGGGGTAGATGAAAAATACCCCACCCTCAGATCACCATCTCCATGACCAGTGGCGAAGATCAAATCAAGAGTATGTCCTGATACATGCGTAGGGCCAGTAACAACTTGAGACAGCCCCATGGTTGTCATGGAGGCCATGAAGTCCTGAGCCGCCCCGAACAAGACAGCCTCGGCATGAATGTTGATATCTCCCATTACCACTAGTCTGGGGGACCTCAACAATACCTCCGAGACTATCTCCGTCAGCTCAGCTAGGGAAGCCGTTGGGCAGCAAGGTGGGCAGTACACCAACAGTATTCCCAATCTGTCTCCATGGCCCAACACAAGATGAAGACACTCCAAACCAGTCGCCGACTGGACAGGGTGCTTGGTGAGAGAGAAAAAACTCCGATAGACCACAGCAACCCCGCCTCCCCGGCCCTCAGATCTACCACAGTGCTGCACCGAATACCCAGGTGGGCAAAGCTAGGAAAGAGCAACTCCTCCCTCCTCACCCACCCAGGTCTCGGTAATGCACGCAAGGTCAGCGCCCTTTTCCACAATCAAATCGTGGATAAGGGGTTTTTTATTAACGACCGACCTAGCATTTAAAAGCAGCACCTGGAGATCCGAGAGCTGGCTGACAGTACAACCAACAATCCTGTGGGTATGAGGAGAACCGGAACAAGGCACAGACACGACTTGTCTGGGACGAGTTCCCCTTACCTGGCACGTTCTCCTCCTCATATCACAATAGAGATAGTTTTACTATGTTTTGTGCGCACTTTACTAACTTTCTCCAGTTTCATTTCATACTTTAATAATAGTTTGTATTGTTTTGATTATAAGTGGGGGTTTTATTATTAACCTTTCAAATTTTCAGTGAACTTTGAAATGGGGATTTATGTTCAAACCTTCTCTAGATTGAGGTTGAAACTGAACAAACATTTATTTATTATCTTTACTTTTCATGTTTAGAACAGTTTCTTTTCCTTTTTACAATGCTCAAACACTCTTTTTTCAAGTTTTTTGGAGGTTGTACATTGTGTCTATCTGTGCTGGAGAACAAACCTTGTAAATGTGTTAAAAGTCATGTATACATATATAGCAGCATGACTATTATTTATTACTTTAATATCCTTTCTGAGCAAGGAATGTACAGGCGGGCCACGCTTATACGGCAGGTTCTGTTCCGGACCCCCACCGTAAAGCAGAAATTGCCATAAAGCAGAACCCCATTGAGCATAATGGGGCGTGTTGCGTGAAATGACACAAAAATGATGCGAAAATGCTGCAAAAGCGGCTTTAAAATGGGGAATGAAAGCCGCCGCATTAGCGGAACTCTGGTAAGCGAAGCCCCGGTAAGCGGGGCCCTACTGTAACACTCGTTTGCTGTAGTCAGAGCTGTTCTAGCTCCTGCATTACCCTGGCAGCACAATTGTTTCCCAATTGAGCATTTTCCTCATGTCATGTGTGTGCTTGGCATATAGTCCTTATGAGGGATTGCAGAAACATCATACTTGTGGTATGATTTGCATATTTTTTATAGTTTTTATTTGTGCATTTTCAGTAGTAAATACAAACAACCTTACTCAAAGCATGTTTTGCATAATTGTGTAATACAGCCCTTAGTATTTTTTCCATTTGCATTCAGAAAAATCCACGTTCCAATGATTTCTAAGGAATAGTTATGAATAATTACTAAAGCTTCTTCAAAAGGGAAAAGAAAAGTCATCTTATTATTTCCCAGAGACTGACCTGACAAATGCTATTGGGGGTCGCTGATTCATACGGTCGCCATAAGTCGTGATCGACTTGAAGGCACGTAACAAAACAAAATAGCAATGGGGGGCAGGAGAAAGAAGTGGAGTGAGGTGAATTCACCTTAGATCCCAATGGAGGAATTGGGGCACGAGTTTTCTTAGTCAATATCCTAATTGATCAGGTGCATGAACTGATGCTATAGATGCTATAGATTGAATAAACCATTTAGAAGGCGAGGACTAAAGGGAATGGGAATAGAACAAACACATTTGGATTGCTGGAGTTGTTGTTGTTATGTGCCTTCAAGTCGATTATGACTTATAGTGACCCTATGAATCAGCAACCTCCAAGAGCATCTGTCATGAACCACCCTGCTCAGATCTTGTAAGTTCAGGTCTGTGGATTCCTTGATGGAATCAATCCATTTCTTGTTTGGTGTTCCTCTTTTTCTACTCCCTGCTGTTTTTCCCAGCATTATGGTCTTTTCTAGTGAATCATGTCTTCTCATTATGTGTCCAAAGTATGTTAACCTCAGTTTCATCATTTTAGCTTCTAGTGACAGTTCTGGTGTAATTTGTTCTAACACCCAATTATTTGTCTTTTTCGCAGTCCATGGTATGCGCAAAGCTCTCCTCCAGCACCACATTTCAAATGAGTTGATTTTTCTCATATCCGCCTTTTTCACTGTCCAACTTTCACACCCATACATAGAGATCGGGAATACCATGGTCTGAATGACCTGACTTTGGTGTTCAGTGATACATTTTTGCATTTGAGGACGTTTTCTAGTTCTCTCACAGCTGCCCTCCCCAGTCCTAGCCTTCTTCTGATTTCATGACTATTGTCTCCGTTTTGGTTAATGACTGTGCCAAGGTATTGATAATCCTTGACAAGTCCAATGTCCTCATTGTCAACTGTAAAGTTACATAAATCTTCTGTTCTCATTACTTTAGTCTTCTTGACGTTCAGCTGTAGTCCTGCTTTTGTGCTTTCCTCTTTAACTTTCATTAGCATTCGTTTCAAATCATTACTGGTTTCTGCTAGTAGTATAGTATCGTCTGCATATCTTAAATTATTGATATTTCTCCCTCCAGTTTTCACATCTCCTTCTTCTTGGTCCAATCCCACTTTCTGTATGATATGTTCTGCATACAGATTAAACAAATAGGGTGATAAAATACAACCCTGTCTCACACCCTTTCCGATGGGGAACCAATCAGTTTCTCCATGTTCTGTCCTTACAGTAGCCTCTTGTGCAGAGTATAGGTTGCGCATCAGGACAATCAGATGCTGTGGCACCCCCATTTCTTTTAAAGCATTCCATAGTTTTTCATGATCTACACAGTCAAAGGCTTTGCTGTAATCTATAATGCACAGGGTGATTTCCTTCTGAAATTCCTTGCTCCGTTCCATTATCCAACATATGTTTGCGATATGATCTCTGGTGCCTCTTCTAAATCCAGCTTGGACATCTGGCATTTCTCGTTCCATATATGGTAAGAGTCTTTGTTGTAGAATCTTGAGCATTACTTTACTTACATGGGATATTAAGGCAATAGTTCGGTAATTACTGCATTCTCTGGGATCCCCTTTCTTTGGAAGTGGGATATATATTGAATGCTTCCAGTCTGTGGGCCATTGTTTAATTTTCCATATTTCTTGACAAATTTTTGTCAAAATTTGGACAGATTCAGTCTCAGTAGCTTGTAGCAACTCTATTGGTATGCCGTCTATTCCTGGTGATTTGTTTCTTCCAAGAATTTTAAGAGCAGCTTTCACCTCACATTCTAAAATTTCTGGTTCTTCATCATACGGTTCCTCCATGAATGAATCTGTCATTCTGTCATCTTTTTTACAGAGTTCTTCAGTGTATTGCTTCCATCTTCCTTTTATTTCATCTCAGTGAGTCAGTGTGTTCCCCTGTTGATTATTCAACATTCCTAGTCGTGGTTTAAATTTCCCTTTCATTTCTCTAATCTTTTGGAATAGGGCTCTTGCTCTTCCCATTTTGTTGTCCTTTTCTATTTCTATACAATAAGTATTGTAATAGTTTTCTTTGTCCCTATGTACTAGTCGTTGTATAGTTGCATTTAGGGTTCTGACCATGTTTCTGTCTCCTTTTGCTTTTGCTTTCCTTCTCCCTTTAACCATTTGAAGAGTTTCTTCAGTCATCCATTGAGGTCTTTCTCTCTTTTTAACAAGAGGTATTGTCTTTTTGCATTCCCTGACTCCAGTCCATAGTTCTTCTGGTTCTCTGTCAACTAAGTTTAAAGCCTCAAACATGTTCCTTATTTGATCTTTATATTCTTCTGGGATGTTATTTAAATTGTATTTTGGCATTATGATTGCTTTGTTTTTCTTCTTTAGCTTTACTCTGATTTTCGATACGATAAGTTCATGATCTGTACCGCAGTCTGCTCCTGGTCTTGTTTTTGCAGAAAGTATGGAACTTCTCCATCTTCTGTTGCCAATTATGTAATCAATTTGATTCCTATATTGACCATCTGGTGATGTCCACGTGTACAGTCATCTTTTTGGTTGCTCAAAAAATGTGTTTGCAAGAAACAAATAATTGGCTTCACAGAATTCAATAAGTCTTTCTCCTGCTTCATTTCTGTCACCTAAGCCCCATTTCCCCACAATTCCTAGTTCTTCTCTGTTCCCTACTTTTGCATTCCAGTCCCCCATGATTATCATCATATCTTGTTTTGGTGTGTGATCAATTTCCTCCTGTACTTCTGCGTAAAATCTCTCCAATTTTTCTTCTTCTGCGTTTGATGTTGGAGCATAGACTTGGATGATGGTTATGTTAATAGGTTTCCTGTTTAATCTCATTGATATCACTCACTCAAACCTTGCGTTGTAGCTCCTAATTGCTTTTGCTACATCACTTCTCACTATTAAAGCAACCCCGTTTCTTCTTGATTTCTCATTTCCTGCATAAAATATTTTGTAGTTGCCTGATTGAAAAAGTTCCTTTCCAGTCCATTTTAATTCACTCACCCCAAGTATTGTAATGTTGATACGCTCCATTTCTTGCTTGACAATGTCTAACTTTCCCTGGTTCATGCTTCTCACATTCCATGTTCCTATTGTGTGCGTCGTACAACTCCGGACTCTCCTTTCGCATCTGTGCGCATCAGCCTCTAGGCTTCCTTTCAGCTTTGACCCAGCTGCGTCATTAGTCACAGCGCTACTCGTACTTGTCCTTTGTTTTTTCCCAGTAGCTCAGTGAGTGCCTTCTGACCTGGGGGTCTCATTTTCCAGCACTATCTCGTGTTGCATTTTGGATACTCTGTTCATAGGTTTTTCGTGGTAAGAGGTATTCAGAGGTGGTTTACCATTGCCTTCCTCTGAGTTTGGATGCATCTTAGTCTGGTGTCTGAGCTTTGACTATTCCGCCATGGGTGCCCCTGCTAGGAGTCTAGCCTCTTGGTCTAGACTCCTGATGGCATTGCTCTCAGCTTCTTCAACACTCTTAAACTCCCTCACCACGTTAAGGTGTGCATCCTAAAGGGGGATTGCTGGAGTACTTCATAATAAAGTTTCATTCATTCTTTCATAATATATAACCTAAACACTCCTTCTAAGCCATTGCTGGAGTGATAGACACAAATAGTGTACATACACATACTTGCCCAAGTTTACTCTTGCCTGGTTTTATGCATAGTTTGATTGAAGTTAGCTATAGTATGTTCTAAAAGGTTAGAAAACTAAAGAAAACTAAATAGTTCAATTGACAAGAAAACTGCATTTTGTGCTCCTCTGGAGGCTCTTCTTAAGGGGTGGCGGGCTGGGGGAGCGATTACTGTGTATGTGAAGATTCTGAAATCTTAATTAAGGGTGGGAGTTAGATCAGGGACAGGGATACAGCTTATCAAGAAAAATTCACAAAAATGCCTTAAGTAGGAGTACTTTATTTGAAGGAGCATAATTTCTTTTTTCCAAGTTCTGTGATAGGTCATATAAATCCCAGAAGGATTTTAAAAAGCTGGATTGCTGGAGTATTTGACTGACAGCTATAGTCTTTTTGCACTTAGGAGCTCTTTGGAACATGCACTTGGGAGTCACTTGACAACAACAACCCTCAACGTGCTAACCTGCCACAGACTGAGTTGATCACATAACTGACTCCTGTGATATGCTGTGCTGAGCCCAAATCACCTTTTGGCAATCAGTCACGCCCACTGCTTTTCAGGTGTGCATATGATCCAGGGCAAAAAGCTGATCCAAGCTCCATTTAGTATGTGGTGGATGGCAGTCACATGATTGTCTTAGACATGGCAGTGGGGCAATAGTCCATACAGGATAACTGAAAATAGGAGCTGCTTCAGACTCAAACAATAAAAGTGAATGAGCGCTGAATATCAACATGTAACTTTACTTGAATAGTAGTGTAGTGGCAAATTCAGAAGTACAGGGTCCCTTCATGATAGTCACAGTGACAGCAAGACTCCCTCTGCCCTTTTTTTACTGCTGGGTTGAGAATGGGGTCCTTGTTAATGCCTTCTCCCACAACAATTGATGTCCCTAGGAGACGATCAGCATGAAAGGGGAGAGTATTAGCTACTGAAAAAAGTCTTCTCAGTGGCTGACTCACCTCCTTTCACTCTGATTGGCTCCAGTCAGCAGGAAAGGACAAGGAAGCATGTTAGAAGACTCTTCTCAGTGGCTAACACACTCCCCTTTTATGTTGATTAGCTCATACGATGGTGGAGACATAGGGATCCTGCTGGGACCCTGCTCCCCAAAAAAGTAAGGGGTCTAAGACCCCCTGAGCCCCCGGACAACTACATCCCTGCTTGAATGTAGCTTGGCAACCTTGCTAGTTCTGGGATAAAATATGTCCACAGTGGGTTCCACATGGGAGGTGTGGTTGATATCCATGATAAATGGGGCTTTTTCAGTGGTAGCCTCTTATTTGTGGAATTCCTAACTTAAGGAGACATGCCAAATGACCTGACCTGTACAAATGACCTTTGACCTGTACACTGCTGGATAAGAACTAAAGTAATCTCTTAGTTTTAAATTGTTTTTAAATTTGTTTACCATTCTTTTAATTATGAATTGAGCTTTAATGATAGGTAGATAGATAGATGCCAGCAACTTTGAGTATGTGTAGCTAGAAAATCAGTAACACTGAAATAAGTAACTCATTGAGAACCTTGATTGGAAGATGGAGTAAAATATTTTCAGTAAATAAATATAATAACGTATAACTCTTTAGAGATGAGGAAAGGTACTAAATGTGCAGGTAGTGAAGAAAATGAAATGAATGTTTCCAAATTCTGATTTCTCTGTCAAGCAATCCTCCAGCAGCAAATTCAGGTCAGTAGGTTTATTTGTTGGCACCTCATTCTGTCATACTGCCTGTCTGCCTGCTGTGTTACTTTGAAAATGAGCTGGCTGAAATAAACAAGAATCCTTCCCAAGAGTGGAGCAGACAGGCATTGTCGAGTAATGATAGGGTGGTTATCCAAGTGCCCACCAAGTGAAAACACAGCTGCTGTTTAACAGAGTAGTCTTGTCAGCGGCAAGAGCATCCCCGTGCAGTCAGGTCTGTTGTGGGGGAGGTGCTGCTGATTAATGAAAGCATTCCCTAGAAAAACACTTTATTTGCACTATATAGTGATGTGGTCAAGCACCTGAGATCCTTGACCATATCTATGAAGGTTGTTAGTTCGTGTAACAGCATGGTCTTTAAACTGATTCTTGGAGGCATTCTTTTGCACCGTGCTGAGACTTAAGCGGTACCTGTGTGATGTAATAGATAAAGATTTGGGGAGATCTGGGTTCAAATCCTTCCTCGGGTACCTTGCTCATTGACCTTGGTCTAGAGACATTGTCTCTCTGTGTGATCTGCCTCATGGGATCTAAAGTCTTACACCCTGAGTTCCTTGGATGAAGGATGATATGCATATGATCATTGAAGTTAAATCTGTATTACTCACCTCTTATATGATGTAAAACAAATTTGAACTATACCCACTATAAGAGATTTCTGACAAGGTGTTAAAATGTCCCAGTTCTGAAAATGGTTTGAAGTTGTTACTTGTTATCCTGAACCCAAATGAGACAGAGAAGTCACTTAGTCATCATTGTGAAAAGAAAAGAAAAAGAGAAGTTTTATTGTTCATTACTTTAGAAAATACTTTTTTTTTTAAGGTGAGAAACTACTCTGAGTTGAGTCATGGACTAACCAGCAGTTTAAAAATAGTGCAATCTTTCAAGCTCTACAAAATTCTTCATTAGACATAAAGAGTAGCAAGAGCTCAGAAAAGCAAAGTCAATTCTCACATGGGCTTTTTGTTTTTATTCTAGGCTTTTGCCGCCACTGCAAACAAAATGGCAAGTTCAGTTTGATTTTAGCCCTCTTCACATGTTCAGCCTGAACTTGTGATGGCAAAAAAGTGTGTAAGGGGCCAGGTTTTCGCATGCCACCCGCAACCCCAACTTCCCCTTATGCATTGCCTGTGCTTCCCTCCATTCCTGATATTTATATGTTCAGTGTGAAGATCAGTAAGGGGCTTGTAAGCATATTTATTTATTTATTTATTTATTTATTAGATTTTTATACCGCCCGACTAGCAATAGCTCTCTGGGCGGTGAACAACAGAAATACAATAAAATCACACAATATAATACAACAAAGCATATAAAATAAAACAATCTAAGAACAGTTACAGCGCATTTAAAACTAAGTGACTTAAATTAAAATGCCTCAGAGAAGAGGAAGGTTTTAACTTGGCGCCGAAAGGATAACAATGTCGGTGCCAAGCGCACCTCCTCGGGGAGACTATTCCACAATTTGGGGGCCACCACTGAGAAGGCCCTAGATCTTGTCACCACCCTCCGGGCCTCCCTATGAGTCGGAACCTGGAGGAGGGCCTTCGTAGTAGACCGTAGTGTACAGGTCGGTTCATATCGGGAGAGGCGTTCCGACAGCTGAAGGTGCTTAGAAACCTCTCTGTTATCAGATTTTATGAGGCTTACCAGTTACACATGGAAGCTCCCTTCAAGATCTGCACACTCAGCCTTGGACAATTGGCTATGGAGTGGGTGCACCTAGTGTGCACAGGGATGTTTGAGCTGGGCTTGGCACATACAGCCCTGGCCTACACACTTTCTGCTTTTTGCCCTCACATGTTCAGGCTAAATGCCCGGAAGATGGCAAAAGACTGGTTTTTCTTGCTAGACCTCAGGTTACATAATTAGGGTCTCAGAGAGCATACAGTAATTCTCTTCTGAAGCTGACATCTTTTAAGTTGGTACCTAAAAATGAAAAGAAGGGGTAAAAAAGAAACAAAAATATAAAGAAAACCATCATTGCTCTAGGTTGGAGTTGATTTACATTTATGAAGGATCTTAGATGACTGAGAGTCAGTATGGTCACATTCTCTAGTTCAGTGGGTGGAAGGCTTTGGTCTCAAGTCCTTGAGCTACAGTCTTATCTTTGGCGCTGGTGTTAACCTCATATGGTACAAGTTTCGGTAGCTTTCCTCATCTGCCAGTAGCAAAACACTCATTCAAACAGCCGGCTATGATAGCCAGCTGCTGGTGGCTAGAAGAGCTTATTATTTCACCTTTTGTTTAACATCCTATTCTACCTGTTTTGTGCTTGAATATTCATTTTGCCTATTAAAGAGTTCTGTACAACTGGAAAAAAAATCTTTTACCTTACTGTCAGCAGTGAAGAGTTAGTGATGTTTTGGTTCTATGACTATTTTTGTGTGATCAGCATAACCACCAATATTTTTACCTTGGATTTTCTCATCATACACAGTCCTGAAACTGAATGTCCTCAAAAGGATTCCAAGTGAGCAATGTCTTTAACAAAGACACTCATATAAGAGTCATTGTCTTGATTACAGACACATGAATTCCTATGGAATGCTGGACCCTTTAATACAAAAATGTAGATATGAATGCGTTTTTAGCTGATACTAATCAGATGATTAAAAATGACAGATTCTAATGCTTTGATCCTAGTTGATATTCTGTTGGCATTATAGATGTGACATGATAGATTTCATTCATTGCTTGATGGCTCTCTTTCAGCTCTGCATGACATAATCTTCCTTGGAGAAAATCAGCAAACTTCTTATTAGTGCAAATTAAGAATTAGGTACATGTTAACAGGATGAAAAAAGGAGGGAGGAGCCCAGAATGCCAAAAATTGGGAAAAACCAAATAGTATCTTCAAAATAATTTTTTTATTGTATAAAACAGTATAAGAATATGCCCAACGCGTTTCAGCCCAACCAGGGCTTTCATCAGGGGATTTTGATTAGTTCTTAACTAAGATTTTTCTTGTATTTAGAACAAAATAACTGCAACATTTATGAAAAACACCATAGGTTAAGTAACGTGTTGGGCATATTCTTATACTGTTTTATACAATAAAAAAATTATTTTGAAGATACTATTTGGTTTTTCCCAATTTTTGGCATTCTGGGCTCCTCCCTCCTTTTTCATACAGTTTTGAATGTCCATCACCCCCTTTTTTTCTCTTTACATGTTAACAGGAGACATGTTTTTAGATTTGTGGGTATTCCTATGGCCATATGTCAGAACAGCAATCTGAGGGTGACTTGAAGACACTGATTTGTTAAAAGTTTGACATCTCCCTGATGTGGTGTGCCTGGCGCCAACACTGTTATATTTTCGGCACCAGGTCAAGACTTCCCTCTTCTCCCAAGCATTTTAGCATGTGCTTTTAAATTGTTTTTTTTTTAATTTTTAATCGTTTTTAAATGGTTTTTTGTGTTTTAAAATTTGTATATTTGTTTTTAATGTTTTTAATTGCTGTAAAACGCCCAGAGAGCTTCGGCTATGGGGCAGTATATAAATGTAATAAATAAATAAATCTGTCCAGCTTAGATTAAAATTAAAGTGAATCATTTATCATGTGGGTATGCCCCTCAAACAATAATTGATGAAGAGGAGTCAATTCTCTGCCGCAATGTGGGTGCCTGGTGAGTTCTTTTAACACGTTGAGACATAATTTGAGAACAGTGTTCTTCTGTGAACTTCCTCATGTATGCATAGGTTTCAAAGGGACAAAAGGAGTGTGTTCTATAATAAGGGTAGCCAAATGTGGTGCTCTACAGATGTTGTGGATAAATGCACATTATCCTTGACCATATCCTGCCTTTTCTCCTAGGACAGCCTTTCCCTACCTTTGGATCCCCAGATGTTGCTGGACTGCAACGCCCATCAACTGCAGCCAGCATGGCAAGTGGTCAGGAATTAAGGGAACTGTGGTTCAGCAACATCTGAGGACCCAAAGGTTGGGAAAGGCTGCTCTAGGAGATCAAGGAAACATACATGATCTCTCCCCACCCCCAATCTAACTTGTATATAGATTAGGGTTGCCATATTGCCCGGTTAGCTGGGTTTTGCCCGGATTCTATGGATGCCACCCAGCACCCGGCTAGCCCCTTAGGTGGCCCGGATTCTCAGCTTTAATTTTTTTTTAAAAATTAAGTTTCTAGTTTGTCCGGTTCTCGAGATACGCATAAAAACGTCAACCGCCCCCCCGACTGTTAAATCTTTCTTTAAACAGTACTGTATGCACTTCCTAGCTTTAACCCCGCCCATTCAGGATTGCAGCCAATCAGGGATTGTGTTTCAGTTTCATTGATCTGAGACAGTGTCTAGAAAACAAAATGGTGGTTTCACGCCCTGTTTATCTGAAAATCTCATAAATTGGGTAAGTATATACATTTCAGTTTTTTCCCCTCTTGTGTGCAGGAGTCAGATCTTGGGCAGTGTTTTGAAAACCTTCCCAATGCTTGCTTTTTGTAAGAGCAATGCTAATCCCATATGCCCAGAGTAAATCCCATTGAATTCTATAGTATTTACTTTTGAGTAGACATGGTTATGAATGTGCTCAAAATCAATGGGACTTTGGAGTGAATATAAAAAAGAATAGTGTTTGTGTTCTAACTCTTTCTGCCCCCTTCTCCACTCCTATTTTAAAGCAAGTAGGCAGGGCTTACTTAGGTATTACAGTTTTTATTCTGTAGGAAAGTAATACTGATTTTTTTTAAACTAATACTGATTTTTCTGCAATGACCAACTGGTTTGACAATAAACTATTATATGGGCTGTATGTATTTATACATCTGCAGTGTGTGCGTGTGTGTGTATGGAGTCTTTCCAACACCCCTGTGAGGTAGGATTGGAAACCAAGGCAACTCACAACAAGAAATAAAGCCATTTAAAATCCAATAACCATAAAAACAAGTATAAACAGTTGCAAAACAGCGTAAAGTGGCATGATTCGGAATTTTGGGTTGTGTGAATGAAGTTGCTTATCACTTGAGGTTGCATTTCTGTCCCTGTTTGAGTAAGCCCCACTGAATACACTGGGACTTGCTTCTGAATAAATAAACCTAGGACTGCACTATAAATATCTTTACAGTTTGTGTAAATAATAAATATATTTGATAGTCATGCTTATATAAATACTTCTTCATTTATCATATTTTTGGTTTTTGGGTAGGAATCCTGACTGGTTGTGAGATGCTTAGTTTTTTGCCTTACTCATAGGAATCTTGTTGTGGTTGGTATGGTATCACATTTAGGAAAGTGTTACTGCCTTCTGTGTTTTTTTTTTTCCTGTTTGCATTTCACTTATCTTTAACCTCACTCCGTTACAGCCATAGAAGCAACAGCAGCATATGCAAGATAATTAACTCCCATTAGTGATAAGAACAAGAATTTATAATTATTATTTCAATT
The DNA here is from genome assembly GCF_030035675.1 of Rhineura floridana. Classification (NCBI taxonomy): domain Eukaryota; kingdom Metazoa; phylum Chordata; class Lepidosauria; order Squamata; family Rhineuridae; genus Rhineura; species Rhineura floridana. The sequence continues at coordinate 13,412,087 of NC_084481.1, forward strand.
AAAACAAGAGGCTTATCAATACTTTGAAGAGGACCAGATATTTATTTTGTTTCTGAGCCCAGGACTGGGTCTTTCATGATGCCCGGGGGGGGGAGCAGGAGAGTAGTCGATAAGACAGACATAATTTAATTAGCAAGGTATGTGTGGGGTTGTTGCACACTTCTAGGCCCAGTTTCATTTTGAGTATGGAGGTAGAACCTGTGTAGATGTGGTTGATCAAAGGGAGAAGACATTTTGAGTTAAGCAAAGCTCTGCTTTTATAAAACCTAAGAAACATACAGATACTTTGAATGTCTGAGTGCCTGCACCAGTGGAATACTGGAGGAACTTATAAAACTTGCTGCAACAGTATTTAGAACTGAGCATGTGGTGTGAAAGACTCCTTTTTCTAACATTTTGGCTTCTTGTTTTTCTCCACCCACCGCATCTTTAAAATATATCGTATATGGTTAACCGTACTGCTGCCCTGACTTACTTTATGTTTGTTGCTATTTTGTGTTTTTATTATGTTTTTATATTGATTGTGTATTTTTATTGTTTTTATTATATTTGTAAGCTGTGCTGAGCTCTGTTTTTAACAGCAAAAGGGCAGGATATAAATTCTCTTAATCAATCAATAAATACTCCATAGTGTTGGAAACTAGAGTCTAGGCATTTAAGGCTGAAAATGTTGCTTTTAAAAAAAAGATTTCTCACATCTTTCCCCAGCTTTTAGTGGTAATTCCTAGGCACAAAAACAAAACAACTGGACAATCCAAATATTAATATGCAGATATTTTGTATAATATTCAAATAATATGCAGATATTTGCATAATATGCAAATACTTTATATAATATGCAGATTAACCTGCCCGGATTTGTGGAACTGGAATATGGCAACCCTAATATAGATAATCTATCCAGAGGTATTGGAATCTTATAGGTAGCTAGCCATATTATCAGCAGCAATAGGTCCTGGATGGCAATAAGCCACAATAAGGTTTGATGTGGCATTCTCTATATCAGGGGTGGCCATTGTTGAACTGTAACTTCCTGAAAAACTTCCTAACTGTTAGAACCATACAACAATGGAACCAATTACCTAGAGAGGTAGTGGGCTCTCCGACACTGGAGGCGTTCAAGAGGCAGCTGGACAGCCATCCGTCGGGAATGCTTTGATTTGGATTCCTGCATTGAGCAGGAGGTTGGACTTGATGAGAAAAAAAGGGGGGCAGAAACCAAGGTGTTTATATTGTTGTAAGTGGTCTGCTCATTTGAACTCTCGCTAGCCTGCATTCCCCTGACGAACGCCTGAAAATCAACAGGCTGAAACGTGTTGGGTTTTTACAAACAATAAATTTCTACCTTTCTAGCATCTTAGTTTCTGCCCCCCTTTTTTCCTGGTTTGGATGCTAGCCACGTTTTGTTGTCACTTCCTATTGTTTAGGTTGGATTTGATGGCCTTATAGGCCCCTTCCAACTCTACTATTCTATGATTCTATGGTTCTATCATCCTTGACCATTAGCCATGCTGGCTGGGGCTGATGAGAGCTGTAATCCACAACATCTGGAGGGCATACATTGGTTGCCCTTGCAGTGAAGCATATATAACATACAATTAAGCTTTTACTATGGTTTAGCCTGATGTCTGAATTGACCTGGGACTAGTAAGAGATGTGCATGAGCCAGAGGATGGTTGTGGAGTAGGCAGAGACTACTGCATTTGGACCCTACTCACCTGTAGAGAGGCTCAGGAGGCAGTGTAGTGCACTTACATGGCATAATCATATGGTTCTTTTTAAAGGAAAATAGATGCATTGTTTCAGTGCATGTGATTTCCCACAGAACACATGGATAGGCTGTTTCGGATCACAGACATCTTGTTTGTCTGTGCAGCAGTAAGGATCATCGCGCAGTCACAGCCCAGGCTATGTACGTGTCAGAGGCCTTACGCTGATGATGAATGTTTCATGAGAACAACAATAGAGATGTGAAACAGGCAAAAAGGACAGAAGCACCACTCCACTCAGTGGCTCAATTAATATATCCCATGAAATCATGAGCAAAGCAACTCAGTGGTTTGGTGTGGTGTTTGAATTATTTATTTATTCATTACATTTACATACTGCCCCATAGCCAAAGCTCTCTGGGTGGTTTGCAGCAATTAAAAACATTAAAAACAAACATACAAATTTTAAAACACAAAAAACAATTTAAAAACACAATTTAAAAAATTTAAAAACAATTTAAAAACACATTATGGTATGTATTTAGTCAGCAAAAGCAGAAGCCATAGTAATGATAATTGCTCTTTCTCTAGAAGGCCCTGTGCAATAGAAGTAGTAGTGCTGAGCTGATGATAAACAAAATCAGACAGGCAACTATAGTCCTTAGTTTGCCCGCATATTCAGATTTTTGAACCATAGTTTGGGTTCTCAAACCATTATTTGATGAGTTGTGAGAGTTGAGTCAGTGTATAATTAATTTTTAAAGAAGAAGGAACTAATTCATCCTTCCAGGATATAATCACTTCCAGTTTGCATCAGATCCTGCACTTCTGCAGACTCTACAGTTATGGTGGGTGGAGAAACTACAAATTAGCAAAAGAGATCTTTTTGCATATGTGTAGGTCCCTTTAACCTGAGTCATGCATAGAAACCATTCAAATGGATTTGGGATTGTAGCCTAAGTTGTCAGACTTGGTGGCAAACCAGGAGGTGGGGGTGGGGAACCCATGCTCTTGATTTTCTTGGTCTCTTAAAGCATTGTAAGAATTTACAAGCACTCGCTGCATCATAAATTATAGATAATAAAATAGCAGGTGGCACATCTTTCAAGCAGTGTATTAAAATTATTCCTCTTGACAGGATCAGCAAAACAACCCTCAGAGGCACCCCTATCTGAATGGCTACAAAGCAAAGCACATTGTTATTTCAAAGAGATGCAATTTTAATGACAACTCTGCCATGCTGCTCTCTGCAAAGCATTTGTAAGTGCCCCAGCATTAATTATAAGTTTAACATATTCCTCAGCTCCTCATTTATATAATGTGGGCAATAATTGCAAAGAACAAATGCCATTTATGCAACAATTATTGCATTGATTCAGAAAGTCTGTATGGCAGTGACCAAACTCTCTCTTTCTGTGTAATGTACTATAAAAAAGCCCTGTCTGATAGATTAAATTTTCCATCATTAGAGGGTTTCTTACTGTTGATCTCAAATCAGAAGTAAAGCTAATCCTGCCAGCATATCAGATTTGATGGGGGAGAAGTCCATTGCTGAAATGGACTAGGTAGGCCTGTGATCTGAAAAAATGTTATTCTTTTAAAGCGCTCACTGTACTCACAATCATAGTGGCTATTGTTTTCTTCTTTTCATGATTACTTGATGATAAAGGATGAAAACAGCCCTAGAGCAATAGGAATATTACTGTATACATTACAGTTAGCTAGCTGGCTGGCTGGACACCTAGGCTATAACTTAGGACTAATTTCTGATTTTCCTAATACGTGCAGCTTAGTATGAGGCCTTTTCAGGGTTTCTGGACAGAAAAACCATCTCAGCAACCAGTAAAAATACATCCAATTGCTTTCCACAATTAGTTTCCAGTTGCTTTGTTTGTCCTTTATATAGCAGCCCGTTAAAAGTTTTACCTTTATTGTCCAACAGGAATCTAAAGGCCAAGAACAAGACTAGAAGGAGGGTCTCTCAAAGAGAAGCAGATGGTGTAGTGGTTAGAGTGTTGGGCTAGGACCTAGGAGATCAGAGTTTGAATCCCCACTCAGCTGATTTTAGTAAACTCAGAACAATTGTAAGTACGGTTCCATGGCAAGCGACCCTAATGATAAAAGGAGTCCAAGATGGGTCATAGTTTCTAAAAAAGGAAATTCTAAAAGCGCAATAGCAAGCAATTCCAACAAGGAAAAAAGGGGGGAAACAGCAGAAGAAGCCAGTGTGGCTTCACAAAATGCTTCGAGATGACCTGAAAACAAAAAAGGACACATACAGGAAGTGGAAAGAAGGCCAGGCCACAAAGGAAGAGTACAGGCAGGTATCACGGAATTGCAGAGATGGCGTCAGGAAGGCTAAAGCTGAGAATGAGCTGAGGCTAGCGAGGGATACTAAAAGCAACAAAAAAACTTTCTTCAGGTACATGCATAGTAAAAGACAGAGAAAAGAAATGGTGGCACAGCTACTCGATGAGAATGGCAAAATGACAAAGAACAGAGAGAAGTGCTCAATACCTACTTTGGCTCAGTCTTCTCCCAAACAAGGGTCTATGACCCTCCAGGGAAACATGAAGTGGAAGGGGCAGGATTGGAGACTGAGATTGATAGATAAACAGTCAAGGAATACCTAACTCGAATGAGTTCAAATCGGCAGGGCCCAATAAACTGCATCCTAGAGTATTGAAGGAACTGGCTGAAGAACTCTCAGAGTGTCTATTATCTTTGTGAAATCATGGAGTACTGATGAAGTGCCAGATGACTGGAGTAGAGCTAATGTTGTCCCTATCTTCAAAAAGGGCAAAAAGGAGGAAATGGGGAACTACAGACCAGTCAACCTAACATCAATCCCTGGAAAAACTCTGGAGCAGATTATAAAGCAGTCAATCTGTAAGCACCTTGAAAACAATGCAGTGATTACTAGAAGCCAACATGGATTTAAGAAGAACAAATCCTTCCAAGCTAATCTTATCTCGTTTTTTGATCGGGTAACCTCCTTTGTGGGAATTTATTTATTTATTTTTATTTTATTTATTTTATTTTATTAAGCTTATATACCGCCTGACTAGCAAACAGCTCTCTGGGTGGTGAACATAAAAACATATACAATAATAAAATTACAGGATCTAATACAACAAGAATGCTGTGGACAGAATATATCTCGACTTCAGCAAAGCTTTTGATCAAGTGCCCCAAGATATTCTGATTAGCAAGCTGGCTAAATGCGGGCTGGATGGATCAACTATCAGGTGGATCCACAGTTGGCTCCAGAATCGTACTCAAAAGGTGCTTATCAATGGTTCCTTCTCAAACTGGGCAGAAGTAACGAGTGGGGTACCACAGGGCTAAGTCCTGGGCTCAGTGCTCTTCAACATTTTTATTAATGACTTGGATGAGGAGGTACAGAGCATGCTTATCAAATTTGCAGATGATACAAAATTGGGGGGGGGCATAGCTAATACCATGGAAGACAGAAAGAAAATTCAAAGGGACCTTGAGCTTTGGGCTGAAAACAATAGAATGATATTCAACAGGGATAGTTGCAAAGTTCTACATCTAGGAAAAAGAAACCAAATGCACAGTTATAAGATGGGGGATACTTGGCTCAAGTATACGACATGTGAGAAGGATCTTGGAATTGTCGTTAATCACAAGCTGAATATAGCGACATGGCTGCAAAAAGGGCAAATGCTGTATTAGGCTGCATTAACAGAAGTATAGTTTCCAAATTGCATGAAATATTAGTTCCACTCTATTCAACACTGGTTAGGCCTTATCTTGAGTACTGTGTCCAGTTCTGGTCTCCGCACTTCAAGAAGGATGCAGACAAACGAACAGGTTCAGAGGAGGGCAACAAGGATGGTCAGGGAACTGGAAACAAAGCCCTATGAGGAGAGACTGAAAGACCTGGGCATGTTTAGCCTGGAGAAGAGAAGACTGAGGGGAGATATGATAGGACTCTTCAAGTACATGAAAGGTTGTCACATCGAGGAGGGCTGGGATCTCTTCTCGATCGTCCCAGAATGCAGGACACAGAATAATGGGCTCAAGTCACAGGAAGCCAGATTTCGACTGAACATCAGGAAAAACTTCCTAACTGTTAGAGCCATACGACAATGGAACCAATTGCCTAGAGAGGTAGTGGGCTCTCTGACACTGGAGGCATTCAAGAGGCAGCTGGATAGCCATATGTTGGGAATGCTTTGATTTGGATTCCTGCATTGAGCATGAGGTTGGACTTGATGGCCTTATAGGCCCCTTCCAACTCTAATGTTCTATGATTCTATGCATACATGTAAATTGCTTCATTCCTCTACACTTGGCCACTATATACTTGATAATTGACTGGTGAACATGTGAACTAATGCCATTGATATGGATTGAATTTGAAACAATATGGTATTTCTGACATTATATCCACGATGGCCCATTCCCATATGGAAGCTGCTACATGTTAAGGTATTCTCAGCTCCCACATAGTTAGAATCCCATGAGGAAGAGTGCACTAGGTCTGCCCTCTTCTGCTGCCCCTATCACCCTCCATGAGTTGAAGGGATAACCTCTGAAGTGGGGAGCATTTTCTACTTGTGGAGGCTCCTTGTGTGATCTAGAACCCTGATCTTCCAGGATTCTAAATTTCACAGTCTACATTAGTAGATCAGGCTCCCCGCTGCAGGTGTTTGCCTCCAACTCATGAAGAGCAACAATGGAGGGAGGGGCAGAGCTAGCGTGATCATTCTGTGCTAAATCTAATTGCATGGGGGGATTAGAATGCCTGAATAGGGCTGTACTGTTGCAGTGCTCAAGTGATGATTGTGCGTGTATGTGTGTGCGTGAACCAAGTCTAAGAAGCATTAGAAAAGAAAAATCTATTTGGAAGTGCACAGGGACATAAACATCATGAATTGCTTAAGAGAAAATGTGGTTATAGGGCATTAGTTATTTTTGTTAATCCTGACATCTGCAGCAGCCCCATATTAGGTGAATGCTGTGCTTGTAAATAGGTAAATTGTGTTTAATAAGCTTTTCAGATAACTTTCAGCCATTCAAAATCAGATCTGGCCTTGGGGAAAAGTTTACAAGTGTTAATTTGTTTATTTCATCTCTTAGAAAATAAATGGACCAAGCAAACCTAATATTTTTCCTATTATCTGGATCATTTAGAAGCTGCAGATCTTACTGTGTTTTGGATTATATCTGTGACAATAGCCATTTCTACAGCAAATAACTATTCATGCAGCTACTTGTGCATTTCCTCTGAGCTAAACAATGTTGAATTATTTTTTGCTGCAGTGGCACATCAGAAGGCACGGCAAGGCTGCTAACGATGAAGGCACTCTGATGTCTCCACTGTATTGATCATTCTGCTGAGCCAGAGGAAGCTTAATTAATTTGTTTTAAAATTCCTCTGCATACCATGGATGGGTGCTACAAATCAATGTGAGCTGGAGCCTTAATTCCAATCAGCTCAATTTAATGTAGCTAATGACTGCATTTGAGATGACTGGTGCTTTGACCGAAGGGCTTTGCAGGAGGATGGGAGAAACCTTTTGGCATTCACTTATATTATGAGGCTTCTCTGTTCTGTTCAAGGCTTTCTGGTGGAAACATCGATGCACACACTTAGGTTTGTGCTTCCCTCAACAGCATGAATTCCTTGTGACAGTGCAAACTAGTTTTGAAATGTGTAACAAGTGAGAGATTACTAGCAACATTCTGCACATTACATGACAGGAAATCCAGGCTTGTTGGCAAGGGTGTACTCATGAATCCTGGCTTTCTATATGATACACACATTTCCAAAATAGTGTGTGTCTCAGTCATGTTTTACATTTTTAGGTGTATGCGTAGAATGTTTCATATATACACTTAAAATCCATAATGTGTGAAGCATCCTTTTTAGAGGACTCTTCTAAAAACAAAATAAACTTAAACATTTCCCAATAATATGAAATGTATCCACTCTTCCAGGCCTCCCGCCATACCTTTGTTAAAAAGAGTTAGTGCAAAGTGGTGTTTCACGGTCAGTGTGGAAAATTACTTCCTTTTTAAATCTTGCTTATCTTCATAACATCCATGTGCAATTGCTTCTTCCCATTTTATAGAACCGAGGCTGAATGGGGAGGTGTGGGCAAAGGTCCTTCACTGAATCTATGGGTGTGCAAAGAAGTGAGACCATGCCTTCCAGGTCTAGATCTTCACTGCCTCTACTGGGCCCCTTCTTGCTTGCAGTCAGCTTTTTTATTAGCTCATAGTCCTCCATGTCCCCCTCTATTCCTCCAGCTCCATCCTTCTCTCTATTTATTATTATTATTATTATTATTATTATTATTATTATTATTATTATTGATGATGATAATAATAATAATAGTGATAATAATATTGCTGTTTTCTTTTTTCACATAAGTGATCTGAAGCAACTTACATTAAAACCAGTTAAAATCAACACAAGCAATAAGAGCCTAAAAATACATCTATAGGGATAAAAGGCAGGCCTTACAGACCCTGTCCCTCTAACAGAGGCTGCAAATGTCTGAAACCCTTCAAATTAAGGGCCAAAAGCCTGGGGGAAAAGGAAAGTTTTTGCTTAGCACCTAAAAATAAAGATGGTGCCAGATGTACTCCATGGGGACAGCATTACACATCCATGTTCCAGACTTGCCCTTCTTCTCTGTAACTAGACATTCTCACTGATGGAGGTCTGATATGCATGGCTTGGGCCTCCCCTGCTTTTATAGATGCTCTCTGAACATTTTCCTCTTTGTACTTTATGTGTATAAGCAAGACTGCCGGGTAAAATGTGCATTGGCGCTAACAGAACCTAAATAGATTATCTTATTCAGATTATAATGCCCAACAAACCAGAGAACACAAGTTATTAATGCACACCAACTTGCATTTACAAATCTAGATGGCTGAAGCCAGGCCAGGAAAAGCACTCATCAAAACACACAGAAGTAGCTCCCAGAACCAAAATGACCCAGAAGAAAGTCTTTAGAGATTGTCCACAATGCTGATGAAAGCAATAATAAACATTTTGAAAATAAATTGCTTCTGAATGAAATGAAATGTTTTTCACAGGAATCGTCATTCATTCAAATTTATTCACCCAAATGTATTCATTCACAGGAGTCTTGAGGCATTTCTTGGTGCCCTAAGCAGAAAGCACAGAAGCCTACTATCTACGTAAATAGGTAAGACAGTTTATAATGATTAAAGAGTGGTGGTGGATGACAGTCCTTGTTTTAATAGGACATGTTTTAACAAAAGGGGAGTAATATGACAGGTGGTGATAGGAAGGATCTTGTCAGCTACATGTGAGCATTATTCCTTTTCCATTGTTATGCGAGGGTGTTTGTATCTCTTGTCTTATTTTAAAATACTTGTTTATTTGATCACTAGTCTGTGTCTTGAGCATTTCTTTTCCTGTTCTCAGACTTGTCAGCATGCTTGCATCTTCGGAATGCCCTCCACAAGAAGACTTGCCTGAAATTTACATACCATTGTTTAGGTTCCAGACTAAAATGTAGGGTTGTCTCCAAGAATGTTGTTCCGTTACAACAAGGGTTTCTGCCTGCACAACAGGACCTCCTTTCCTCGCCCACTCCCTCAATTGTATTCTAGGTTTTCCTGCAAACCTCTGGAGAAGTTTTGGGGGAACATGGGGGGCACATGAAAGGGAGAGGTAGTCCTGTTGCGCAGGCAGAAGTCCTTGCTCTAATGGGATGACTACGTTGGATAAAATCCTAGGTCCCCAGATTTTAAGAACTATTAATAATCTAATTGCTTTTAAACCTTTGGGCAGGTTTGGTATTTTTAGTTTTTTATATTTTGTTTCTTTAATATTTTTCTGTATTTTATCTATATTGTTGGGCACCCTGGAAAGCATAATACATGCTGAAGTTGTGGGATATAAATGATATAAATAAATGATATGCTCAAGAGTGAGATACACAGCTTTAACTCGCAGAATAGGCCAAACAGTTCAAGGCAACAAAATGGATCAAGCAGTGTTAGCATGTAAAAAACAAACACCAAACTACACTGCAGCCATAAACAAAACATGCTGCTGCTTCAAGTGGCATCTTGGCTGCTTTCAATGACCCATGGCCTTCTCGGGGCAGAATTCCCCAATGGGAATGAAGCTAGTAATAATTGATTTTGAACCTAATTTTCAGTAATAGTTATATTTTGAGCAGTGGAATTTTGTCAAAAGTGTCTTCAGAGAAGTTAAAAATTATAAAAGACTTTATTTGTTTTATGAGGAAGACGTAATACTATATTTCCAGGAAGGGGGAAATATTAGAAAAGGGTAAATATTATATGTAAGCGTGTCAAAACTGCAATCTTCTACACCAGCAGTTCTCAAACAGTGGTCCGCGAGCTTCATGCTGGTGGTCCGCGGTGTGTTTTTGAAGGGCAGCAGCAATAGCAGTGGCTTTGCCCATGGCGAGGGACTTCAACAAATGGGTGGAATGGGTACATTTTGCGTGCCCCCCCCCAGCAATTTTTGTGATTGAGCTAGCTTAGCCTGGCTGCTCCTAGTCCCTGGCTTTCAGTGAGGTCAGAGCTGTGGGCCAGGAGTTCAGGAACTGCTAGGACCCTTGCACGGAAAGCCAGTTCAGATCGCCCCTATTCAGAAAAGCCAGTAGAGGAAGCTGTGGCAGCAAAACCCAGGGCCTTTCTCCTCTCCTCTTCTCTCCTCTCCTCTGTGAGGCAGAGAGCTGACTGGTCAGATGGGATCTTTTCTCCAACTTCACTCCTCCCTCCTTCTTTCCCTTGCATGGCTGGGCAGCTTTGCTGGTAGAAGGAGCAGGATGGGATGGACTCTCCTGAGTGGTATTGGTTGGATGAGGAAGGGAGGGAGGACTATAATGTGTATCAGGCAGTCCCCTTCTCCCTGCATCCCCCATCTAGCACAAGGGGATGCTGGCTTATGCTGCAGTGTCTCCAGGAATGGGACTCCTCATTTCTCATTTGCTATCTTGCCTTCCTACTCGCTCCCATCACTGCTGTTGAAACTTCCCCATCTCTGCCCAAACCTATGCATGCTTACTCAGAAGTAAGCCCCACTGTATTCAACAAGGCCTACTCTTGGGTAGTATAGGATTGTAGCCCCAGTCTTTGGGAGAGGGGGTTCACCTGCTAAGTTACTGTTTGTTATGTACCCATTTATGTTAACTTTTAGCTTTTCCTCCAAGGAGCTCAAGGTTCTCCCCTTCCTCAATTTATCCTTATAACAACCCTGTGAGGTCGGTTAGGCTGAGAGAGAGAGAGAGGCCTAAAGTCACCCAATGAGCTTTGTGGCTAAGTGAGGATTTGATCCTTTGTCTCCCAGGTCCTAGCTTACTTAAGCTTCCCTCTTACTCCACATTCTTGAAAAGAATATGCAGAAGTGAACAAGCTGGCAAGGTGGTGTGGTGGAGATACTCTTTCCCCCTAGAGCTGGAAGCTTATCGGCCCTTGTTAACACTACTCTGTAGCAGCTTTAAGACAAACCAATTTAGGCTGCAATCCTGTATATGTTAAGGCTGCAGTCCTGTGCCCATATCATTAATTTTGGTGGGGCTGACTTCTGAGTGAATATGCATGGGATCAGTTGCCTGATGCCCCCTTTAATGTCCCCCTCCACTTGAAGCAGAAGTTTTTTCCTCTTCAACAGCCTGGATTACAAGGAGGGGCAAAACCAATAAAGACTTCCAGGCTGTGAACCATGATACTTACTTGCAAGGAAGCATCCTAGAGATCACAGGCTTCTTTTTGAGTAAAGGTGCATGGATCCAAGCTGCTAAGGCTGCAGTTCTATGCACATCTACCATTGATCTTGGTGGGGCTTACGTCTAAGTAATGTGTGTAGGAACATCTGCATGATGAGGTTGGGGGAGAAAAAAGACAAAACTGTGATGAAGTTGAGAGGGAAAGGGCAGAAAAATCATTAAGTGGTCTGCTAAGACCCTCAGCAGTTTTCAAGTGATCCATGGGGAAAAAAAGTTTTGGGAACCACTGTTCTACACACTTACTTGAGAATTAGTCCCATTGAACTAATTGATGCTTAATTTTCAGTAGACGTTCGCAGGAACCATTCATAACAAAATTGGACAGGTTCAAATGGCAACAGTTAACTCAAAATCTAGGTACCTAGTACCTAGTACATAGTTTCACGTAAATCTTTTCAGAATAACAAGATGAATTAAAACATCCTCTCACAGTGTGGCAGTTTGACACTGTTATTATCTTTTGGAGAATATTTTGGGTTTATTTATTTATTGCTTAACTTGGACATCTATTACGATGAAGGATTTCACACTGCAGAGCGGGAGCATTGATGGAAGGGTATTTAGGGGAAAAAGTAGAATTAGAGTCTAATCAGTATATGGGTCAGACATGTCCAACTTCATGTCGAGTGAAGATTTGCTTAGTATATTCTGTGTAAGCTTGATTATAAAGCTCTTCAGGCCAGATATTTGCCTTTTAAATAGGGTCTAAAAGGTGTGAGTCTTACCACACCATAACAGTTTATTAAATACTTGTATAGTTTTACATCCCTGGCTTCATCCCACTCTGTCTTTCAGTCCCTGGGGTCCTCCAGACTTCGTATTGTGCATTCATGATGATATGTGCTCATGATGGTGTCAGGGTGGTTATTTGCAATCCTGCTTCCAACACTGTTTATTCCTGCAAACGTTTTGGGGTAGACACAGTGCATGTCCCATAGCTTCCTGTTGAGATCCTGTAACTTTTCATACCACAGATATGGTGGTGGTGTCTCCTGCTTTTGTCATGCTGTAGTGCCCCTCAGAGGGCAATTATGCAGTAAAATGTGGGAAGCTTTGCGGAACAGCTAATAAAGCAGAATGATGTGTGGATGGTGCGCTATAAATCCATCATTATTTCACTATTATTGCATCAATGGCGTGTCGCAGAATACCCACAAAAAAACCTACCAGCCGGGAGAGGCCCCTTGTTTCGTATTACATCCTTGCCTATTACTTCCACTCCTCCAGTTCTACCATGCTCAGCTACTCTTTCCTGGCCCTGCCCAGTTTCTTATGCTGCCCCCTCCACTCATGTGTTGAATTCTTTCCCTGAAATGGACCTGGTACCACCTGTCTCCCTTCTTTCAAACCCCTCCTCAAAACAGCTTTTGCGCAAGGGCTTTCACTTACTCCCTTGATTCTCATTCCCAACTGCAAGCCCTGAAAATTTCCATCAGCCTTTAGATCTTGGGACAGAGAGCTTGAATTGAAACCTGTTTTTTCCCCAATTTTCAAAGTACCCCATAGAAGTCCAGACGGAATGTGTCGTGTCCCCCCCATTATGCTGTTTTGTGATGGGAGAAGTTACAGTTGCCAGACAACTGCCAGCCACACATCTCTTAAGGCACAGGAGTCCACCTTTAAGCTACAGACTGACAACCCTGGTATCTAGAAAGAAATGTTTATTTCACAATTTTCTGATGCTATATAAGGTATCCCTCAGTATAAAAATCAATATAACATGACAAGGTAACAGGGACAGAAAGTATCAGACAAAGGTACAACTGTCAGGATCTCAGAGTTTGAATGGAAGTTTCAGGGTTTTAGCTTTCCTCCCCCATGGGTCCTCAAGGTAATCAGTTCCTGTTTTAGGCTTTGGGGGGGGGCGGAAAGACCTTGGGCAAGATATCCTGAGCAAGTCCTCTTAATTGAGTAAATCCACCTCCTCCTTGTCATTGCCACAGATGTCCATCTGCTTGCCATGTCCCTCTGGACCCCATTTGTAGCACCACCCAGAGTGCAAGGCAAGCAGAGGATGCTTCTTCGCCTCATTCTTGTTGCTGTTTACACAGAGCAGGCAGGTGAACAGGCAGCAAGAGCAAGAAAGAGCATCAATAGTAGGGTTGCCATATTGCCTGCTTAGCCGGGTTTTACCCAGATACTTTGTATGCCACCCAGCACCCGTTTAACCCCTTAGGTGGCCCGGATTCTCAGCTTTAATTTTAAAAAAAAGTTTCTAGGTGGTCCGGTTCTCGAGATATACACAAAAACGTCAGCCACCCTGTGACTGTTAAATCTTTTTTTTAAACAAATCTGTACTTTATAGCACTTCGTAGCTCAGTCTAACCCCGTCCGTTCAGGATTGCAGCCAATCAGTGTGAAGCCAGTTTGGTTGACCTGGGCAGTGTCTAGAAAACCTCACTGCAATGCCAGAAAATGGTAGTCCCCCCCCCCCCCGTTTATCTGAAAATCTCATAAATTGGGTAAGTATATACATTTCAGTTTTTTTTCCTCTTGTGTGCAGGAGTCAGATCCTGGGCAGTGTTTTCAAAACCTTCCCAATACTTGCTTTTGTGGGGGTAAAAGCATGCTAATTCCATATGCCCAGAGTAAATCCCATTGAATTCAATAGGACTTACTTTTGAGTAGACATGGTTATGAATGTGCTGTAAATTAATGGGACTTTTGAGTGAATGTAAAAAAGAATTGTGTTTGTGTTCTAACTATTTCTGTCCCTCCTCCAGTCCTATTTTAAAGCAAGTAGGCAGGTATTACAGTTTTTATTCTGTAGGAAACTAATACTGATTTTTTAAAAAAAACTAATACTGATTTTTCTGCAATGACCAACTGGTTTGACAATAAACTATTATATGGGCTGTGTGTATTTATACATCTGCAGTGTGTGTGTGTGTGTATGGAGTCTTTCCAACAACCCTGTGAGGTAGGGTTGGGAAACTAAGGCAACTCACAATAAGAAATAAATCCCTTTAAAATCCAATAACCATAAAGCAAGAATAAACAGTTGGAAAACAGCCTAAAGAGGCATAATTCTGAATTTTGGGTTGGGTGAATGAAGTTTATTTATTTATTATTTGATTACCCCAAGGTTTAAATTTCTTTCCTACATCCTTCACTTCTTGTGAAATTGTTTTTATATTGTTTTAAATTTTAAAATTGTGTTTTAATTTTTTTTTAAAAGATGTGTTTTAAATTGTATATTTGTTTTAATATTTTTGACTGCTGTAAACCGCCCAGAGAGCTTCAGCTATGGGGCGGTATTCAACTGCAATAAATAAAAATAAATAAATAAATAAATTTATATCCTGCCTTTCCTCCCAGTAGGAGCCCAGGTTGGCAAACAAAAGCACTAAAAGCACTTTAAAACATCATAAAAAACAGACTTTAAAATATATTAAAACATCTTTGAAAATATTTTTTAAAAGCTTTAAAAAAACATCTTTTTTAAAAAAGAAAAGGCTTAAGAACATATTAAAAAGCAATTCCAACACAGACTCAGACTGGGATAAGGTCTCAACTTAAAAGAACAAGTTGAAAGAACAAGTTCCTTACCACTTGAGGCTGTAGTTCTCTGCACACTTCCCGGTTTGAGTAAGCCCCATTGAATACATTGGGACTTGCTTATGAGTAAACAAACATCGGATTGCACTATAAATATCTTTACAGATTGTGTAATTCATAAACATATTTGATAGTCATGTTTATATAAATATTTCTTCATACTGTGTCCCAATAAGTATTTGATTTCACACTATGGTTGTAGATGATTTTTTCCTCTACATTTTAAGTGTGCCCTTCTTGCTGGGGGTGGTCATGGTTCTCCATTGTTTTCATACTGAGGGGAGAATAGGCTGAGAGATGGTGAGTAGCACATTTAAGGTCTCTTCACCTCCCCCCCCCTTTTTTTATTTGTATTTATTTTATATTTCTCCAATATCTTCCCCTGGCTGTTTTTATGTATTTTAAATATTTTTAGATTAAATAAATAGGAAATCATAATTGTGAACCTCCCTAAAAGCAATTTACCTATCCTTATGTTTTGGCAAAGTGATGGTGTGAAGGCATGCTGGTAGAACAAGAGACCATGTCTGAGGCATGTTATAAGGTGTTTGAGGACTTTGTGACACATTACTTTTTGAGACCTGTAGATTCATGTTGGAAAGAACACGTGCACGTATTGAATGGTGGCTTGGGTGCTGTTTTTTCAGTCTACGCTGCATGCGTAGGGAAGGTGATACATCATCTGGCAGCTAGCTTCATAATGAAAAACATTTGTTTTTGTTTTTTACAATAATTTTTATTCAAATTTTCATAAAACATACAAAACAAAATCATAAAACATTCAAAGACAAAAAACAAAACAAAACAAAAATGATTAAACAAAAAAATAAAATGTTGACTTCCCATTTGTCGCAGATCAAATCAGTTATAGGTCTACAATATATAACAATCCTGTCTCTTAAATTATATTATAAGATCACTTTCCTCCAGTAGTTATCTTAATTAATCATCAAATCTCATAAACATTACTTTATTCTTTCCACAAAAAGTCAAAGAGAGGTTTCAATTCTTTAAGAAATATATCTATCAATTTTTCTCCAAATAAACATGTCGATTAATCCATCTCGTTAATAATAATAATAATCTTATTGTCATAACCATAGTCCAAATAAACATATCGATTAATCCATCTCATCAAAATCTGTTAGGTCCAATAATTTCAATAGCCATTATTCCATTATCCCTATTAATTCCATCTTCCATCTTCAATAGTCCTGTTAAGTCCAGTAATTTCAGTGTCCAATCTTCCATTATCAGTATTCCATAATAATCTTGCTGTCATAGCCATAGTCATATAATAAGAGTCTGATGGGAATTTCCTCTATCCCAAATATTTTCTTGCCATCAATTCTGAATAAGTTGCTGAAATATTGTTGTAAAGTCATATCTCTGTTCTTCTTTTTTACAAAATGCACTGGCTCATCTCTTGAGAGTTTTTCCATTGTCACATGGCTGCAGTTAATTCCATAGATTTTCTCCATATCAAGCTCCATCACGTCATTCCAGTCCAGAAGATTATCCAAGCCATTGATAACTTTATCTCTATCTTCATTAATTTCTTCAGAGACAACGTTAAATTCCAAACAGTAGATTTTATTTCTAATATCCATAAACTCCAGATCTTTTTCCAATTCCACATTTGTTCCAATCTCCAGGGCTTGTATCTTCCCTTTATTTTTTCTTTTCTCATCTCTGATCTCATTCTCCTCTCTCACAGGATCCCCTATTTCTTTAAGCTCCTGCGTCATTTTGCTCAGTTCAATTTTCAGCTCCTTACTGCCCTGTCGCAGGGTTTGTTTCGTTATCTCAATCTCATCCATTATTTTCTGAAACATAATTACTTCCAGATTCTCAGCCACTTTCTTGATTGCCATTTTTAAAACCACGAAAACAAAACAAAACAAAAATAAAGAAGAACCACTTCTTATTTCAGCAACAATTGGGTTAATATTCCAGGCTTGATGACATCACAGTATAAACAGAGCAGCCTGCCTTATCTCTCTATGTTCAAGAATACAAAACAAATTTAGTTCCCAGCATCAAAACAGTTAGTGGCGTCGTGAAGAAGCAGATTCGTCAAAATAAAATAGACCAAAAAGAGAATAGTCCCAGACAATATAATGTTCCTCGGAATAGAAATCCCTCTTCTGTTTATATCTTTAGAATGCACTTCCAGGACAGCTTTTTGCAATAGAAACAGAGATAAGCTGTTAATTTCGTGAATAACAGAGAAGAGTTATAGCTCACCCAGAAGTTCTTTAAAGCCAATTCATTTGACAAATCTCTTTTTGCTGCAACAATTTAAACCAAGTAAAAAAAATAATAGAAAGAAGGGTGCTTGCCTGTTAGTCCATTTTCCCTTTGAAGAAAAGATAAACGTATCACATTAATCAGTTAGAGCTTGTTCGGAAGTCCGTCCGGCATTGCTGGCTGGACCTTTTCTCATAAATTAATGAAATCCAGTCCTCCCAACAAAAACAGGCTTTTGAGGTTGATCTCTATGTTTCTCCCTGCCCGGGAGAAATTTCATCAGTCAAAGAAAAAATGTTCTGACTGATTTATATCTGAATAAGCTTCTTTTGAGGCGGGAGCCCGTCTCAAAAGCAGGCACAAGCGAAGTCACCCTTCCCGGAAGTCCATAATGAAAAACATTTGGATCACTATTCACTTGTTTACTTTTCTCACTATTGAGACCACTTCATATATTACTTTTTCATACAGAAAAATTTAATCTTTGTATAGGAAAAAGTATTTTGTAAAATATGAAGGACACTGGCTGCCCAGTCAGTATAACCACTGTACAAGATCTACTCAGCCACTGTAATTACCTTTTTGTTTTGAGTGCCCTGTTGTCTGGGTCTTGGTTCAGGTGTGTATCCAACTTTGATGTGCTTATGGAAGGGGTGTGCAAGTAGTGCCCCTCCCCAAGTGTGGAGGCTTGGATGAACATTGTGTTATGGAAAACCAAAGTGTGTGTGAAAGTACATATTTGGGAATGCCATCAGTGTAATCCTAAGCACACTTAATAAATAATGTCATATCGAACTTGCACGTCACAAAATATGTTACGGTCATGTCCATAAGCACAAGGAGTGTAGTCTTAGTCCCTCTGCTTTTTTGGGAGCAGGGTCCCTATGTCTCCAAGCATCCTACAATCAGCATGAAAAGGGAGTGTGTTAGTCACTGAGAAGAGTCTTCTAATATGCTTCCTTGCCTTTCCTGCTGATTGGAGCCAATCAGAGTGAAAGGAGGTGAGTCAGCCACTGAGAAGACTCTTCTCAGTTGCTAATGCTCTCCACTTACATGCTGATTGGCTCCTAGAGATGTTTGTTATTGTGAGAGAATGCATTAACAAAGATCTCATTCTTAATCCAGGAGCAAAAAAGGGTGTACATGGCTGCAACTATCATGAAGGGACTCTGCACTTCTGAATTTTCTACTAAACAACTGATAAATATCTATGTAACTTTGTGTCTGGAGACTTATTAAGAATCACTTTCCATAATTGTAAGGAGGTATGTCCACATGCAAGCATCCCAGGCACCTAAATGAGGGGTGAGAGCACCATAGGGACAAGCAGATGTCTTATTCCAGGGGTTCCCAAACTTTTCTTCTACATAGACCACTTGAAAATTGCTGAGGGTCTAAAAGTATCTGAAAATTTACTATGGGCATATGCAAGATAATTAACTTCCATTAGTGATAAGAGCAAGAATTTGTAATTATTGTTTTAATTAAAACAAGAGGCTTATCAGTACTTTGAAGAGGTTGTTGTTATTATGTGCCTTCAAGTCGAGTACGACTTATGGCGACCCTATGAATCAGCAACCTCCAAGAGCATCTGTCATGAACCACCCTGTTCAGATCTTGTAAGTTCAGGTCTGTGGCTTCCTTAATGGAATCAATCCATCTCTTGTTTGGTGTTCCTCTTTTTCTACTCCCTTCTGTTTTTCCCAGCATTGTTGTCTTTTCTAGTGAATCATGTCTTCTCATTATGTGTCCAAAGTATGATAACCTCAGTTTCATCATTTTAGCTTCTAATAATAATAATAATAAATTTAATTTCTTCATCGCCTATCTGGCCAATGGCCACTCTAGGCGACTTACAAAATTGTTAAAATACAATTGATAAAATACAGTAATACAATATAAAAACAACACATCTGCAGCAACAATATTAAAACTGGGCAGCAGGCATTTCAGTTATAACAATTAACCCTCCCCGGATACCCCGAAGGCCTGCTGAAAGAGCCAGGTCTTTAAGGCTTTCCGAAACACATTTAGGGAAGAGGCGTGCCGGAGATCTTGTGGGAGGGAGTTCCAAAGAATGGGGGCCGCCACTGAGAACGCCCTCTCTCTTGTACCCGCCAATCTGGCTGTTTTTGTTGGCGGGATTGAGAGAAGGCCCTGTGTGGCCGATCTTGTCGGGCGGCATAATTGGTGGCGTTGAAGGCGCTCCGTGAGATAAACTGGGCCGGAACCGTGTAGGGATTTAAAGGTCAATACCAACACCTTGAATTGGGCTCGGAAAACAACTGGTAGCCAGTGTAGGTCGAAAAACACTGGTGTGATGTGATCTCGGCGGCTACTATTCGTAAGTAGTCGAGCCGCCGCATTTTGTATCAGTTGTAATTTCCGGACAGTTTTCAAGGGTATCCCCACGTAGAGCGCATTACAGTAGTCCAAACGAGAGGTGACCAGGGCGTGTACCACTAGTGGGAGCTGGTGAACAGGAAGGTAGGGTTGCAGCCTTCGTATGAGGTGTAGTTGGTACCAGGCTGCCCGGCTCACTGCCGAAATCTGAGCCTCCATGGACAGCCTGGAATCAAGCACAACCCCAAGGCTGCGGACCTGATCCTTTAGGGGTAGACTCACCCCGTTGAACTTCAGGTCAATGTCGCCCAACCTTCTCTTGTCCCCCACAAGTAGTACCTCGGTCTTATCAGGGTTCAACTTCAGCTTGTTCCTTCCCATCCATCCACTCACGGATTCCAGGCACTTGGACAAGGTCTCCACAGCCAACTCTGGTGAAGATTTAAACTAGAGATAGAGCTGAGTGTCATCCGCATATTGATGACACTGCAGCCCAAATCTCCTGATGATTGCCCCCAGCGGCTTCATATAGATGTTAAATAGCATGGGAGAGAGGATAGAGACAGTTCTGGTTTAATTTGTTCTAACATCCAATTATTTGTCTTTTTCGCAGTCCATGGTATGCGCAAAGCTCTCCTCCAACACCACATTTCAAATGAGTGAATTTTTCTCTTATCCGCTTTTTTCACTGTCCAACTTTCACATCCAGGACTGGGTCTTTCATTGTGGGGGGAGGAGGAGAGCAGTCGATAAGACAGGCTTCCTGGCATTGGTAATATAATTAGCAAGTATGTGTGGGGTTGTTGCACACTTCCAGGCCCAGTTTCATTTTGAGTAGGGAGGTGGAACCTGTGTAGATGTGGTTGATCAAAGGGAGAAGGAATTTTGAGTTAAGCAAAGCTCTGCTTTTATAAAACCTAAGAAACATACAGATACTTTGAATGTCTGAGTGCCTGCACCAATGGAATACTGGAGAAACTTGTAAAACTTGCTGCTACAGTATTTAGAACTGAGCATGTGGTGTGAAAGACTCCTTTTTCTAACATTTTGGCTTCTTGTTTTTCTCCACACACCACATCTCTGAAATATATCGTATATGTAATGGTTAACCAGACTGGTGCCCTGACTTACTTTATGTTTGTTGCTATTTTGTGTTTTTATTGTGTTTTTATATTGATTGTGTATTTTTATTGTTTCTATTATATTTGTAAGCTGTCCTGAGCTCTGTTTTTAACAGCAGAAGGACAGGATATAAATCCTCTTAATCAATCAATAAATATTCCATAGTGTTGGAAACTAGAGTCTAGGCATTTAAGGCTGAAAATGTAAATTAAAAAAAAAAAGATTTCTCACATCTTTCCCCAGTTTTTGGTGGTAATTCCTAGGCACAAAAACAAAACAACTGGACAATCCAAATATTAATATGCAAATATTTGCATAATATGCAAATAATATGCAAATATTTGCATAATATGCAAATTAGCCTGTCCGGATTTGTGGAACTGGAATATGGCAACGTAATCAATAGGGACAGGGCTCCAGGGGTTGGCAGTGGGCCCCTCTGTGGAGTGGGCCTTGGCAAGTGCCCAGGAATGTCAATCCCTGAAACTAAAAACTAAAATCGCAGGCTGGACAGAATTAAGGGACAAGTTGGCTTGGTGGTGTGTGTTTGTTTTTTGCTCTTAGCTCTGCACCTTTGTTCATCAGTCTTCAACATTTGGAACCACCAGGCAAAGCCATGCTCTGCCTTCACCACGTCTCACTAGACTCAACCCTACCAGACATCTCCCCTTAGCTTTGAGACTCTATCCCCTCCCCCCCCAAGTCTCAGGGTCTACTAAGAAAACCCTACGCAAAAGGGGGTTTGTGTTGTACTAGTAATTAGAATGAACAAAAATGATTCTATTATGATTATTGACACAGGAATGGACAGTATTGTTTATTAATCACTGAATTCTTTCTCAGCAACTGGAAAAACATGATGGTTGGGGAGAGTCCTATCTCTGTTGTAGCAAGCAAGTGCTGTATATGTTAGGAGATCTCTCTTGGACAGGCATGATTTCGAGTAAAACACAGTACGTTAACAATATTAATTATAAATAAAGTCCCAAAAGAAATCAAAAGCAAAGCCAACTGATTCCCAGTCCCCCTTGTTCAAGCTCCTTTTGTGTGTGTGTGTGGGGGGGAAGGATTCTTGTACCTAATAAATGCTGTGACATTTCTGAGTATGAAATATTTCAGAAACGGAGAAGTTTATTATCTACTCTGAACTTTTCATTGCATTCTGCATGCCTGAGGATGCTGTAAGACAGGCATAAGGGAGACTGGACATGAATGTGAAGTGATATTCTCCTTGGCCCTGCAACAGTTGATATATTTATTTTGGGGAAATGTGGATAACAGTCAGTTTGACACTGGAAGCTGTATGTAGGTTGCCAGGTCGGAACCATCCAAAAACCTGAGAAAATGGGGGCGGGCCCTAGTGACATCATGGGGCAGGCCCTAGTGATGTCACGGGGTGGGCCCTAGTGACATCACGGGGCGGACCCTAGTGACATCATTAAGCATGATACATTAAGTATCAACCACAGTTGCTTGGAGCATACCATTCAAAAAAATATTCTCTGATTGGAGATTAAAATAGAAATCTTACCTAAAATAGGGTGTTCCTAGGTCCATCTGAAGTGACAAGGTCATTCTTTCTCACAAGCTTAGGGTGATGCAAAATGGAAATGGACTGCCTTCAAGTTGATCCCAGATAGGTCTTCATGGTAAGCAGTATTCAGACAGAGGTGGTTTACTATTGCCTTCCTCTGAGTCTGAGAGGCAGTGACTGGCCCAAGGTCACCCAGGGAGCTTCATGGCTGTGTGAGGATTCGAACCCTGGTCTGCCAGGTCACAGTTCAACGCCTTTAGGGAACATTTAATCTAGCTTACTTGCTTCTGGCAAGAAGGGTTTACGTGCCCTCAGGCCAGGCCATTATTGGAAGAAAGGAGCTTAGTGTTGCAGAGATGTTAGATGGGAGCACAGATGGATGCCCTTGAAGGCAGCAACTGTAAACATGCTTATTAAGGAACTAAGCCCCATAGAACTCAATAGGACTTACTTCTGAGTAGATATGGTTGCAGCCATGTTAAGGACAAGGGAGGGCATTCTAGGCAAGCAGTTGGCAACTGCCTGTCAGCATTGTGCTGTTGCTAAGACTTGACTGGGGATCATCCACAAAGTTATCCATAAGGCACTGCAACTTTATGTGTTGGCTGACTACTTTTCTATCCGTCTCTATTCAAAGAAATTGAACAATCACAATTATACAATTACCTCTAGTATTAAGGTAAAGGTAAAAACGTGAGAGAGAAATAAAACCAATAGCACCAGGTTACAAACAATTTTTTTTAATTAACAAACACTATCTTTTAGAGAACAAAGGCAGGTTACATCACCAATCAAACTGCTAATCATAATCCAATTGCTAGTCCCAACTAGAGTAGAGACCCACTGAAGCAATGGAATTTACATGGTGTCAATTAACCAAGTTCCCATCAATTCAATGGGTCTACTCTAGTTGGGACTAGCAGCTGGATTTAGACATTTATCTCTCTTACAAAAGAGAAGTGGATGACATTCAAGGGATGTTTTCAACCATTATAAACATTATAAACAGTATTACTCTTTATAAAAGAAAAACAGAAATAATAAACAAGGTGCTTTCACTGTAGGAACTGGTGTTAAATAACTAAACAGGCCGAGTTTAGAATTTGTACTTCTCATTTGAAACACAAGCTTAAAGCAACCTTTGCTCTTCCTTCACATATTTGAAAAAATCAGCACAGTTCATGCCAAAGTTTAATTTGACAGAAAGCTCTGCTTTGACAAGGGAAGATAACATACGGTTCCTGTTGTCAGTCCATACGTTGCCCATGAGTGAAAACACTCTCTCCACAAAAGCATTGCTTACTGGGATGGCAAACACTGCACTGACAACCTTCACCAGAATTCTTGATCTGATGCTCTTTAGCAACTGCACCCATTTCTCATCCAGAGGAAGATCAGATGTTCTGACCTCAGGCACAAACTTTTTAACCAGGCAAAGTTCATCAAAAAGTCCATCAACATCGACTTCAATGCCCAGATTTGAAGCCACTTTACTAACGTGGTCCACTGTTAGCTCATCTGACTCTCTGTCCAGATCAAAGGCTGTGAAGTCTTTTAATTGTGAGTTCTCAAAATCATACCATTTATCAAGGTATGCTATTGCCCGATTGTACATCTGGAGAGCATCTGTAGTGAAAGATGCACGTTGAGATTCAGGGAGGTGTTTTAGACCAGAAAGCACCTTTGCTCCAAAAAATCTGTTGTCCACACGATTTACCAGCTTCTCCCTCAAGCTGCACATGAAGATGTGGAGGTGTGGACTTACTGAGTGCTTTCTTTCCAAAACACTAATAGTCTCATGAAACAGTTGCATGTAGTGATACACAAAGTAGAGGTAACATTCTGGGACAGAAATCTTTTCAGTTGTGTCACTAGTTGCCTCATCTGCCTGGTCTCCAATAAAGTTCCATATCATCTCATTGGTCTGCTCTTCCCCAAGTTCCAGGAAATAGGATTTTATAGCAGGCCACAATTGGAGTAGCCGCTCAACAGCTGGGAAAAGAGAGAGCCACCGTGTGTTTCCATGACTAATTACTGCATGGTACTGCATGCCTAGCTCATCAAAGCATTCCCTGAGTTTCTCATTTTTAAGGGTGCTCCTGGAGAACTCTCTGTATACCTTATGAACCAGATACTCAACATCGTACTTCTTGTTAAACCAGCCATGCCTGGCAGCATTGTGTAGAACATGGCAAAAACAGTTTGCCTTCACAGTGGAACTTTTCTGTTTCTTTAGGAGCTGGAATACAGAGTTCCTTACCCCGTAATTGACTGCAGCATTGTCTGCTGTGTAAGCCACTATATTTTCAGCAGATAATCCCAGATCAGTCACAGTCTTCAGAAGGCTATTGCTGATGGCAACAGCAGTCTCTGATGGTAACTCATAGAAGTCCAGCAGTTTCTCTTGCACTCCAAGGTCAGCATCAAAGTAACGCACAGCCACAGGAAACGTTTTACGGTTGCCTTTGTTAGAGGCATCCGTGGCAATTGAAAAAGGAACCTTTTTAGTGGAACGCCCACCCAGTGCCAGCACCACATTTTCTATTGATTTTGGTCCAAGCACGTTTTCAACAATGCACTCTGCCTTGGTTCTTCCACGGTGCAGTTTTTTAACAAGAGCAGAGTCCTCGATCGTTGTAGAAATCAGTTTTATTCCACAATCCATGCTCATGTAACTGTGCTGGTGCATAACTGCATGATACACGTTGCTAACCTCTATAGCAGCAACACGGAGCATTTCTGGTGTACTTTTCTTTGCAAAGAAGGATGTCATGGCAGCACTCTGATTCACCATTCTTGAGGCTCTAACGTGTGCAGCATTTTGCTTGTGTCTCCGAATGGCCTTGACACCATCGTGTTTCACAGTGAAAGTAGAATTACAGTACTTACATCTGGCAAGAGAGTCATCTACGTTTACGATCCAGTCTTTGAAATTATCATTCTGCAACCATTCAGTCTGAAATGATGCTGCATATTTCTTCTTCTGCTTCTCTCTTTTCTGCATTGAAACAACAGATGTGCAGCACAACAGCACCTGTACAGGAAGAAGAGAGTGTTCATAAGAAAAATGCCTAAATCCACAGCCAAGCAATACCTTTGTTAAGATCAACCAAAATGTCACAAACTAGGAAGCAAACTTTCAAGTTCTCCAGAATGCTTTACCAAGCTGTATGGCAAAGCTGGCTTGCTGTTGTTACCACAGTGTCTACATCTAGTCGCAGTCTGGACGGAGTGTAGGAAGAGGAGATTTTATTTCTTTACTTTATTTATTAGGTTTATATCCAGCCCTTTCTCCCAGTAGGAGCCCAGGATGGAGATAGCAGACTGGCAGCACAATCCTAAACTCAGAAGTAAGTCCTGCTGAATTCAATTGGGCTTACCCCTAAATAAGTGGAGTTAGGCTTGCATCCTTAGGCTGCCCTCTCACTTACTTGCCAAAAAGCCCCATTCAAGTCAATGAGACTTACTGCTGACCAGACATATAGAGGATTACACAGTTACGTCTGATTACTTTGCAAATCTCATTGCATTTAATGTAACATAGTAAATGTGTTTATTATTGAAGCTGGGTAGTTGGATTAATTGGATGCTATGTGGTTTTTAGGTTGTGTTACTCAATGTAGTAAGAATATGCTGAAGGCAGTATGCATAGGATCAGGCTACCTGGTGAGAGTTCCATCATCATAGTAATAATAATTTTAAAAACTCACCACAGTGCTCTTGACTGTGCTTCACAAGTCAATCAAATGATCCTCCAAACTTCTTCACAGACTATCCTTCGCTGCAGAGACAGGAATGAGTAATGGTTAAGAAGATTCTCTACAATTTCTTGGCTACCCTGTTGTAGGCAGCTATAAACTCACTTTGAAAGACAACCCAAATCTAGTGAGTAATAACTGACACACAGAAAACACCCATGGTTTGGTCTATCTTCACAGGCAGCAGCTTGTGAACAACAACTGCAGCCACACTTCCAAATATGTGAATTCTCTTTTACCATTAGTGGGCAAAAAACAAACCATCATGCAACCAACAAGGCGCATCATCAATGGGTTTTAGGGGGTTGAGCTGACCACATGGAACCACTGTTGTTGCTTCTATGGATGTAAGGGAGGAGGGTCAAAGGTACATGAAATGCGAACAGAAAATGAAAAAACAAGACAGTGATGCTTTCCTAAATGCAATACCATACCAACCACAAGATTTCAGAGCAGAGGTATCATGTGCTGATAGGATCTCACTCATGTCAGAAATCGTGCTGCAGCATTCTACATTAACTGACAGGTTGCCAGGATTTTTTTAGTTTTGGTTTTCGGTTATGAATCCTGACTAGTTGTGGGATGCTGAGTTGTCTGCCTTACTCATAGGAATCTTGTTGTGGTTGGTATGGTATTGCATTGACATCTGCATTGGTTGCTGATTTGCTAACAGGCCAAGTTCAAAGTGTGCTTTCCATGTTATGGGTGCCACAGCAGTACTACAGTGTAACATTTATTCCCCAAATTCAACCAGAGCAACACAGACCAAAGGTCAACATAACCCTTCAACTTGTGGGTAGAACTCTTCCTAGGACATTAGGGACATTTCTTGGGAGGTACAGTTCTGATGCCTTCAGAAAAGAAGTGTCTCAGTCTTTCCTGGCCCATGGAGGGTTCTTGCCGTCTTGGGCACCGCAGAGGAAGAGGAAATTTTAAGACGGCGAAAGACGTTATCTGGAAGTAAGGACTGAATCAACCAACCTTGGCTTCCTCTGCGTCATTCAGCTTTCCTCCACTTGCTAAGACTCAGGCCACATTCACACCAGACGTTTATTCCACTATTATTCCACTTTAAACAGCCATGGCTTCCCTCAACAAATCCTGGGAAGTGTAGTTTGCAAAGGGTGCTGAAAGCTAACAGAGCTACAATCACAGAAATCTCTGGGAAGAGAGGCTGTCTGTTGAATCACTATGGCAAACTGTAGCTCTGTGAGAACAGGGGTCTCCTACGTTGCTGTAACTTGAGCCCATTATTCCGTGTCCTGCACTCTGGGATAACCGAGATCTTGGCCCTCCTCTGTGTGGTCTTGAGGTGAACAAATCCTAGAACAAATGGATTTCAAGGTAGGCTGCAACATAAAGCTGCAGTTTCATCAAGTTGATGCTGATTTAATCAAAAAGTTCACTTTGGGTCCCTGGTTCAGTTCCCAAATGGCATCTCCAGCTAGGGCCGGGAGAGACTCCTGCCTTAAACCCTGGAGAGCCGCTGCCAGTCAGTGTAGGCAATACTGAACTATTACTGAATTGAGCCTTGGTCAGCCAGCAATAATCAAGGTCATTACAGAACATGCAGTGGGTGTCCCCTAATATTTATGGCCATACAAGCAGGGTGAGTGTAGGCAGCAATTGCCTTTCTACTTTACGAGGCTTATATAGGACCGACAGGCAGCAGGAGAGAGGGGAGGACCAGAAAAAGAAAAAGAACAAAAGTAAAAATAAAGGAAGAGAGCGCCTCCTCCTAAGCAATAAGCATGTGCACTGTGCAGAGCGCCTGCCTCCGTTTCCCCCCGAAGCCGCCCCACCCAGCCTCAACGCCAGGGCCTTCTGGCCCAGGCAACCTTGGTGATCTCTGGGCCGCTTCAGCCCCGGCACCTCTCTGACCTCCCCCCACAAGAAAAATCAACATCTGAAATGTGTTGTTGGAGGAGAGCTTTGCGCATACCATGGACTGCAAAAAAGACAAATAATTGGGTGTTGGAACAAATTAAACCAGAACTATCATTAGAAGCTAAAATGATGAAACTGAGGTTATCATACTTTGGACACATCATGAGAACACCTGATTCATTAGAAAAGATAATAATGCTGGGAAAATCAGAAGGGAGTAGAAAAAGAGGAAGGCCAAACAAGAGATGGATTGATTCCATAAAGGAAGCCACAGACCTGAACTTACAAGATCTGAACAGGGTGATTCATGACAGATGCTTTTGGAGGTCAGTGATTCATAGGGTTGCCATAAGTCATGATCGACTTGAAGGCACATAACAAATAATACATGTTAATGGAATCATAAGCTACGTGTATATATTTTTTATTTCTGTTCAAAAATATTTGATAGATGAAATGTATAATATGCTCTTTTATTTGCATATAACTTAACAAAACCCCTGCATGTATGCTTTTATTATCATAATCACTGGGACTGTTTATAGTGCATGCCTACCAAGATCCTGCTGTGCTGTGTGTGCTTCTTTGATGTTCTGGACCTCGTGCTGGATATCTACAGAAAAAGAAAAGTGGGCAGGCAGGCACATGTGATGTTGCTGAAAGCTATGAGGTTATTCAGCCCACAGGATGTGTGTGTGCGCGCGCACACACGCACACACACACGCACACACACACCACTAACCAATATGCAGGGACAACAGGAAAAGGCAGCTCTTTTCAGGACCTGGAAGGCTTTCTAGCTATTGCCTGGTGTTCAGCAAATCCCGTGTCAATCAGAGCTCTGAATTCACTCATTGGCTAAAAACCTGAAAGGGAGGGGATTGGAGCAGCCCGCTAGCTCATTTCACAGAAATTGTGAGAGGGAGGCAGCTTACATTTTGGTGTATACCTTTTTCCCCAGAGTACTTGAAAACTTGATTTTTTGAAAAATGAAAGCTAAGAGTTTGGGGCCCCTGCTGGCCCTGGGTCTTGAAGAAATTGATCCTTTCTACCCATCTGTCAGTGGTCCTGTCCAGAAGGCCACAGATTTCCCTATCCCTGGACTAGATGAATTTCCAGCCCCTTTCAGTAATCCCATAGGGTTGTGATGTATTTCAGAAAGCCCTTCTTCCATCTACATCTCAAGCAATTATATTCACACATGAGATACACCATTTCTATGGATTTAATAACATAGCCTAATGATGACATTTCTTATCAGGTGCAATGTAGTGACCTTTATAACATATAACTAACAGTTCACAAATAATTCACAAATAATAGGAAATATGTGATAGGCTCATTTCCACCTTGGATAACAAAACTCTCCTGGGCTTCCTGAACACAAATACAATCTCTCTTTTTGGAGAAGGAACATTCCTACTGGCTGACTTTGCCAGCCTGCTAGGTGAACACATTAAAGATCTCCACACTGAAATGAATTTATATGGAATGATTTGGCAGGCTCTACAACATTGGCTTTATCTCTCGCTCAAATGTTTTATCAGTTGTGTCCTGTTTTCTGCTTCGTTGACAATTCTGTTTGCACCTAATCAGATAAAATCTACTAGGCAGAGATGCTGCGGTGGCGGCTGCCACTGCTGAGCCAGATCGCGGCCGCTCCCGCCCAGCGGCACCCACAGCATGAGGGGTGAAGCGGTCAGGCATCCTTTCTGGAGCAGGGGAACCGGCTCCGGGGCTAAGAAGGAGCCGGCCCAGCCTGGCCTCCACTGCCACCGAATCTTCATGGCTTCTGCTGAGGCTGCCAGGCCACTTGGGCGCCGTCTCGGGAGCATTTGCTAGGGAGCGTTTGCAGCAGTCTCTGCCTGAGGGGCCCCATCGCGGCCGCTCCCGCCCAGCGGCACCCACAGCATGAGGGGTGAAGCGGCCAGGCGTCCTTTCCAGAGCAGGGGAACCGGCTCCGGGGCTAAGAAGGAGCCGGCCCAGCCTGGCCTCCACTGCCACCGCCTCTTCACGGCTCCTGCTGAGGCTGCCAGGCTGCTCGGATGCCATCTCCTAGCAAACGCTCCCACGGGGGCTGCTGCTGGGGGGGTCCCTGCAGGGGCGGTGGCTGGATGGTGGCTGGACGAAGGCGCCCATGTGGCAGACGCGGGCCAGGAGGCTGGCCTCACTCAGGTGCAGGAACAGCAGCGGCGGCGGCTCTGGCCCCAGGCCAGGCGGCTGCAGGCTCCAGGTCCTTCACCTGTGGCTGTGTGGCTGGCGGGGCTGCTGCTGCAGCTGTGGCTGTGCCGCTCGGCAGCGGGCAGGGGCTGCTGCTGGGGGGATCCTTGCAGGGGAGGCGGCTAGACGTGCTGGGTGGCGGCTGGACGAAGGTGCTCACGCGGCAGCTGCGGGCCAGGAGTGTAGCCTCGCTCAGGCGCAGGAATGACGGCGGCGGCGGCGGCTCGAGTCTTGAGGCACCTGCTGGCAGCCGCTTCATCCTCCTGTGTCTGCAGTCCCTGGCTGACTGAGAAAGGGCGGGAAGGCAGCCAGACAGAGCCTGCAATGTATGCGTGTGTCAATCACACATGCGTGGCTGAGGGGGCCGCTGAAAAGCCGGAGATCCACGTGTTTGACGTGAGTATGGCCAGAGACCGGAGACGGCCCCTTTTTGCCGAAGACTCCGGCTGAAAACCGGAGATCTGGCAACCTTAGCTGTATGTGATTGTTATAGAGGAACAACATATTATCCTCATTCTCACCTCATTTATTCTGGTTTTCTTCTGATGCAGCTGTATTTATAAGGATTTGGGCCTCTTGATAGAATTACACTGCTGAAAAATGAACTGGGCCAGCTGAGTATTGAGTCAAATGTGACGAGAGACAGAGGCCTGTGTGTGGTGTTCAGGCACAGTGAACTATCTGTGTGTGCACTGCTCCTAAGTACAGCCTAGTACCACCTCCTCCCTCTCTTTCTTTGGACTAAGAGAAGCTCTGCTGCAGGCCTATGTTTAGAGCCTTAATAAGAAGATGTGTGTATAACCCTGTTTTATAAACCTGTTACATCACCAACCCACGTGTAGCCTGAATGCGACAGTCCAGGTTCAAAGGACAACACAGAATACATGTCTTCACTGCACATATGTCACTGCAGCTAACGACTCACACAATGAATGCTCTTTAATGCACATGTTAATGCTTCAGGGTTCTGTGATTAGGATGTGGAGGGGCAGGCTGCAGCTGCGTCCACGCTTAGCCTTTGAAATGTACAGGGGTCGTTTTTTCACAGTGTGCTTTTGTGCATAGTGGTTTTCAATTGTACACACCTTTGCGTGTCATCTATTGTCATCTAAAGCAACAGTTACTGTCTGTTGTTTGTTTTCAAACTCCCTTCCCCTCAATTTAATTTATTTTTCACAGTCTTTTGAAAGAGAGGGACTAGAAACTGGTGTGTTGACATACTGATATACAGGGATATTTATCAGTGTACAGAGGCAGCTAAGTTAATGTACTTCTTCCCACTCTGCCTACTTCATTCATAGCCAAGTTAAACATGGTGAGGGGAAGTGGCACAGCCCTGCTATGTCAGTAGATCTACGCCAATAGGAGGTGACCTGAGAACACACTCTCTGTGGACATACGTATGCAGCAAGCACTTGGGAAGTGCATTCTTGGCACAAAATGGATTATAACCATTCCAGCAGAATGCACTTTAAATTAATAAACAGTGTAGAACAGAGACGACATGGAGTGATGTTGTGTGCATCAAGCACTGAATGCACATTATCACATAGTGTGTACATTCCATTAGGCAATGAATTTTTCCCCATCCCAAAAGGTACTTGCATCAAACATTGAATGCATGTTATCATGCAGTGTGTACATGTCCTGCAATCTCTTTGGGATCAAAGGATATAAAAATATTTATTTCATCAAATTAACAAAGTACTTAACACTACCAGAATATGGACGATTATAACAATTAATAAACAGTTTAAAAAATCCCACACCCCCAAACCAATGCTGATCAATTGGCAAAAAAGAATTCATTGAACAAATGTCAGTTAACTTCTGCTGTTTAAGTGGCAGTTTTTATCTTTGGTCTTTCAACTTATTAGCATTTGCTTTTCTTCTTGCTCTCTCCTCCAGTCACTTCCTTCTCTTCTTTCACTTCTTCATCAGGCCTCTCTCTTCAGTTTCTTCTCCACTCTACCACTTAACCCTCATGTCTTGTAGCTTTTGTTCCAACAGCCCTCCTCAACTGACTGCTGCCTAACAATTCCTTTTCTCACCATTCCATGCCTCTCCCACTTGCACAGTTTGTATTGTGGTCCTTGGAAGCAGGCATTACACATGTAGAAAACTAACACTTTTAAGGAGCAATCTGACCTAGATGTTAGTTTTCTGTGTGCAGGAATTTTTTTTTTTTATATGAAGGGCCATCCAGTCCAGAGACACAGCTTTACCCTGTCAGTGAAAACTAGAAGGCCACACTGCTAGCACCAGAAGTTGATTGCAACCTGTTTTGTGTAATTAAAAATTATGAAAATCAATTGTGGTAAGAATCTCCAGTACTGTTATATAAGGGGGATACTTCTTGTGATGGGAATGCTATAATTTTGCAACCTTTGTAGATTTATTTATTTATTTTATTTTATTTATATATTGCCCTAAGCCCGAAGGCTCTCTGGGCGGTGTACAAAAAGATAAAAAACAAGCAATGTATAAATACAATAAATACAATAAATCAAGAAAACAAAACAAACAAACAATAAAAGAACCAAACAACATCCAAAATACAAATAATGATGAAAATGCTGTTTAAAATACACTTTAAAATGCCTGGGAGTATAAAAAGGTTTTCACCTGGCGCCGAAAAGATAGTAGCGTCGGCGCCAGGCGCACCTCATCGGGGAGGCTGTTCCACAGTTCGGGGGCCACCACGGAAAAGGCCCTGGTTCTAGTCACCACCCTCCGAGCTTCTCGATGGGATGGCACTCAGAGGAGGGCCTTAGATGTTGAGCGTAGTGTCCGGGTAGGTTCATATTGGGAGAGGCGGTCCACCAGGTATTGAGGTCCCATGCCGTGTAGGGCTTTATAGGTCAAAACCAGCACTTTGAATCTAGCCCAGAAACAAACAGGAAGCCAGTGCAGACGGGCCAGAACAGGTGTTATATGAGTGGACCTTCTGGTCCGTGTCAGCAATCTGGCCACTGCATTCTGGACTAGTTGTAGTTTCCAAACAGTCTTCAAGGGCAGCCCAACGTAGAGCGCATTGCAGTAGTCCAGTCTAGAAGTTACCAGAGCATGCACAACTGAGGCGAGGTCGTCACTGTCCAGATAGGGACATAGCTGGGCTACCAGGCGAAGATGGTAGAAAGCATTCCGTGCCACCGAGGCCACCTGGGCCTCAAGTGACAAGGAAGGATAGGGTTGCCAGGTCAAAAGCATCCCAAAGCCTGAGATTTTGGGAGCGGGCCCAAGTGATGTCATGGGGCAGGCCTGAGTGATGTCATTAATTTATATAATTAATATATTAATGTATATAAATTTAATAAATAATAATAATAATAATAATTAAGCATGATACATTAAGCATTAACCACACTTGCTTGGCACATAGAATTCAAACAAAAACATTTCTCTGATTGGAAATTAAGATACAAATCTTAGCTAAAAGATGGAGCCTGGGTAGGGAACATTTAATCTAGCCAACTCACTTCTGGCAAAAAGGGTTTAAGTGCCCTCAGGCCGAGCGAGTCACCAGAAAGCTATTGTAGGAAGAAGGGAGCTTAGTGTTGTGGAGATGTTAGATGGGAGCACTCAGTAGTAAAGATGGATGCCCCCGAAGGCTGCAATTCTAAATACACTTACTAAGGGACTAAGCCCCATAGAACTCAATGGGACTTACTTATCAGTAGATATGGTTTGGATTGTGTTGTTGGTAAAGCTTGACTAGGGATCCTCTGCAAAGATATTGATATCCAAGTAGGATTGGCAACCCTCTGTCTGGAATGGCCTGCCCCTACCTTTTAACATGGCTGCTCCAAATTTCTTTACAGATTTGACCCTTCACTTCAGAAAGAGGTCTGAGAAATGAGTAAGAGTAAGAAGATTCTCTACTCTTTTCGGTCCCCCTGTGGGCTGCTATAAACTCACTTTGACACCCAACCCAATTCCAGAGAGAAAACACATGGTTTGGTCTACCTTCATAGGTACCAGCTTGAGAACAACAATTGAAGCCACGCTACCCAGTATGTGAATTCTCTTTTACCACTATTGGGCAATAAACAAACCATCATGCAAACAATAAGGTGCATCATCAGTGGGTTTAAGGGGGTTGAGCGGAGCACATGGAACCACTGTTGTTGCTTCTATGAATGAAAGGGAGTGAAGATAAAGGTAAATGAAACGCAAATAGAAACAAACAAACAAAAGACAGTGATGATTTCTTAAATGCAATACCATATCAACCACAAGTAAGTAAGGCAGAAAACTTAAGCATCCCACAACCAGTCAGGCTTCCTAACCAAAAACCAAAACTAAAAAAATCCTGGCAGCCAGTCAGCCAAGGTCACAGAAATCCCCATGGAGCACAACCTGACCCAGGGCTGCAGTTAGTGCAGAATGCTGTGGCATGATTGCTGACATGAGTGAGACCCTCTCAGCACATAATACCTCAGCTCTGAAACCTGTACTGGTTGCTGATTTGCTACCAGGCCAAGTTCAAGGTGTGCTTTCCATGTTACTGGTGCCACATAGTACTTGTTTTGCTTTTGTAAGAAATCAGTCCTTTAGTGTGGCAGCACCTATGCTTTGGAACTCCCTGCCTATTGACATTAGGCAGGCACCTTCATTGTATTCTTTTTGGCACTTGCTAAAATAATTTTTGTTTAGGCATGCAGAAGCTATTATGTTTTTATCTATTTTTAAGTCATTGTTGGTTTTATTATTTTGAATATTTTTCAATACCTGTCTTTTAACTGTTTTTCCAGTAATTTTATTGTTTTAATTCTTTCTATAAATTGCTTTGAGATGTTTTACAATAAAGTAGTATATAAATGTTGTATTTAAGATACATAAATAAATTTTAGAGTCGCTGTGGCCCTTGGGTCTTTTTCCATTTTTAGAAACAAAGGAATCTGCCTTATACCACTGAGGCCATTTGGTGCCATCTAGCTAAGTACTGATGACATGGACTAGCATTGGCTGTCCAGAATTCCAGGCAATAGCCTTTTCCAGAAATTGAATTTTGGACCTTTGCATTTAACACATATGCCCTACCACTTGTTGCGCTGTGTGTAATTTGAGTGCTTAATTTCATTTAAAGCAACACCAGAGCAGCAGAGTAACAGCAGATGTTGAAATGCGAGTGTGCCAGCGTGTGCGTGCGTTTGCCTAAGAAAGCAGGCTTTTACCCTGCATCAGCATCACTGAGACTTGAGACTTAGTAAAATAAGAAAAGCTACTTTATTTATAGAAATACATTGTAGATAGAAAAGCATACCTAGTTCTAACTAACTAACTAAGTTGGAGGCATAACGCCAAGGTGCGGGAGTTAGCCTCATGCTTGGAGAGAGCAGAGACAAAGGGATGTCTCCTCTCTCCCGGACAGTCGGAGGACAAAGGAATGGAAAGGGCGGAAGGAGGAGGGGCAGGTAAGCTTCCCTAATGATGTCACAGTCTAGTGACAGAAGGAAGTCAGTCAGAGTATCACAGCTAAAGGTAAACAAGCCTATCCATCTGGAGGATCCTAGCTCTATCTTCCCTCCGGAGCACAAACAAAAGAACAAAACAGGAGTTGCTCTTGCCCCACTTCCATCACCACTGAGCTACAACCTTTCCCCTGTTTTAAAAAAAATCTTTTAAAATTGTTCTTTTCAATTCACTAATGAATGTACATTAGTGCAGATCCACACCATTCATCTACAGCACATTCAACACATATTTGAAGCATATGAATCCCACCACAGAGTCATGGGAACTGTACTTTGTTAAGGGTGGTGGGAACTATAACTGTGAGGGGGAAACTATACTTCCCGGATTCTTTAGGGGAAGTCATGTGCTTTAGATGCAAGTTGGATGTGCTTTAAACATATTGTGTGGATCTACTTAATAAATTTTGCTGCATGTAAATCGTTTTAATTAATTTTTTAGAATGGAAATGAGCTATAAAGTTTACTGGGTGACCATGGGCTAGTCACCATCTCTCAGCCTAATCTGCCCCTCAGGATAAAAACAACAGAAGGGAACCATGACCACCCCAAGGAAGAAGGGCACACTTAAAGTGTAGAGTAACTAATGGTGTACAACCATAGTCTGAAATCAGATACTTATTGGGACATAGTATGAAGAAATACTTACATAAGCATGACTATCAAGTATGTTTATTATTTACACAACCTGTAAAGATATTTATAGTGCAATCCTACATTTGTTTACTCAGAAGCAAGTCCCAATGTATTCAGTGGGGCTTTCTGAAACAGGGAAGCGTGCACAGAACTGCAACCTCAAGTGATAAGGAACTTTATTCACCCAACCCAAAATTCAGAATCATGTCACTTTAAGCTGCTTTGCAACTGTTTATACTTGTTTTTATGGTTACTGGATTTCAAAGGGATTTAGTTCTTATTGTGAGTGCCTTGGTTCCCAGTCTGCAGCCCTACCTCACATGGTTGTTGGAAAGATTCCACACACACACACACACACACACACACACACTGGAGATATAAAAATACGTACACCCCATATAATAGTTTATTGTCAAAACCAGTAGGTCATTGTGATTCAGAATCATGCTGAATTATTGGATTTTATTGGTTATTGGATTTTTAAAGGATTTATTTCTTATTGTGAGCTGCCTTGGTTTCCAGTCTGCAACCCTACTTCACATGGTTGTTGGAAAGACTCCACATGCCACATGCCATAAATACATATACATACACCCCATATAATAGTTTATTGTCAAAACCAGTTGGTCATTGCAGAACATTTTTTAAAAAATCAGTATTAGTTTCCTACATAATAAAAGCAGTGATACCTATGTAAGCCCTGCGTAATTGCTTTAAAAATAGGATTGGATGGGAAGAGAAAGATTTACAACACAAACACAATTCTTTGCTATGTTCACTCAAAAGTCCTATCAATTTACAGCACAATCCTAACCATGTCTACTCAAAAGTAAGACCTATTGAATTAAATGGGGCTTACTCTGGGTATTTGGATTGCAGCTTTACTCCCAGAAAAGCAAGTACTGGATTAAAGCTTCATATTGGGAAGGTTTTCAAAGCACTGCCCTCTTCAGGAGCCCAGGAAAATTTAAACTTGTTTGACTCCTGCACACGAGAGAAAAAGACTGAAAGCTATATACTCACTCAATTTATGAGATTTTCAGAAAAGCAGGAAAAACAAGTTTTCTGACTTGCAAAGGGCTCTAGTTACTGCCTTGTCAATCACAACCCTGACTTCACTTATTGGCTGGAAACCTGAAAGGGCAGGATTAGAGCAGCCAGCTATCTCATTTAACTGAAGTTGTGGAGTGTGGCTGACATTTTGGTGAATATCTCAGGAACCAGACCACCTAGAAACATATTTTTTTAAAAAATGAAAGCTGAGAGTCAGGAGATTAAGGAGACCCGGAGAGCACCCCAAAAATCTGGAGTCTCTGGGTGAAAACCAGAGACCTGGCAACCCTATTTGTAGGTTAACTCTAAAAATAAAGTGCAGTGTTGGCACTAGGACTAATCTAAATAATGAGCAGTCTGTTTAGGATGCAATGGACTGTCTATGATTTCATGCTTTTAAAAGCAAATTAATGTCTTTCCAATAAACTATGGACCAACTGAACTTTCTGGGTTTGAGATGGGGGAAAGAAAAGCATAAACCAAAAGTAATATATTGAATTCATTAAAATTCCTCCAAATTTCTTCTACTTTGGTTGTATAGAGCTCAGAGAGATCTCCCATGAGCCAGCAGCATTGTTGAATATAACCTCCGGAATAATGAATATGCAAGATATTTTGTTTAATTATGTATTTAAACATGTTTTGTTTTAATGTTTTAAAATATGTTTTGTTTTTAATATATTTCAAAGTCTTTTGTTTTAAGTTGTTTTAAGAGTGTTTTTGTTTGCTGCCCTGGGCTCCTTCTAGGAGGAAGGGCAGGATATAAATAAATAAACAAATAAATAAATAAATAAATAAATAAGAGGCAGCAGGCTTATTTTTTGTTAAACTCATTACCAACTCCCCTAGCCAGTCTTAATCTGGCATGCTTCCTGGCCCCCCAAAATACAAATTTTATTTCATTCAATGTATGTTTACATGACGAATAAACAGAATTACAGAGGTGAAAATGGATGCAAAGTGACCCTCATTGGGTCAGCTCGTACTACATGAGGAGTCAAACTAGAATAGAGAGGGCTATTCTACCTTTAGTAGCTGAGTTGTAGGGGAAATGTCACACATTTGAACATATATTTAAACAAATCAACATATTTAAATAAGCCATGGCTTTCTGTCTGAGAATAGTCTTTCTTTGCTCCTTCCTCCCCTTTATGGGAAAGGTGACAATGTTAATTAATCCCTGGAGAATTATTTCATACAATATTCTTTTGAGCAAAGAAACTCTTTGAGTTTGTATGATTGCCAGCCCCACAGTCAAAGTACTGCCTGGAGAAAATTCACACTGCTTTGTCAGTGTTTGACTTGGTAAGACTATTGTATTAAGGAACATTATTTTCAGATCTTCTCTAAAACTGGAAATTCTAAAGCTATAACTGTTGAGTGGTAGATAACATCGATTGGATTATATATATTAATATTAATGCAACTCTGCCAATAAAAATTCTTTATTGTTGGACTGAATGACAAACTAACACAGAGACTGGCATTCCTCTGTGTAATTGCTTGTTGTACTCTTTGGTGTTTAGCATCAGTGCCATGGCTTGAAGGAGGAAAATTTCATGAAAAGGGTGGGATATAAATTCAATTAATAATAATTATTAAGTTGTTGATATATGTTTTTACTTGTATATTGGATGTTTTATGTTGCGCACCGCCCAGAGAGCTACGGCTATTGGGCGGTATAGAAATATAATTAATAAATAAAATAAAATAAATAATAATAATAGAAAATTATTATTAGTTTATGCTATCATTAAATTATTTCTCATTCATCTTGCTCAGGAATTGCCAGTTTATCTGCTAACAAACCTAAGGAATAATCTAGTTGAGCGAACATACTTTTTGTACTACGATCCACCCTGCGGGGCTGCAACAAAAAAGAATAGGGGGAGGCTAATCAGTTTCTGTTCTGGCACCTCAATCAGGGTAGTTGCTATCCTTTTACCATGTACATACGTACTCCATGAATACAAACAGGAACCAACCAAATTGATGTGAAGTATATCAGTCAACCCAGGGAGCGTCCCAACTTTGCCATCTACCTTCCTAAAGAATACTACTCAGATAGCATAGAACCAAGTAGTTTGAGGCTTATCTAAATTTTTATAAAACCCCAAGACGAAACACCAGAGTGTTCTTTAACAAGAGAAAAGTTTAATCAGGCCAAAGAGGGTATAATTGAATCATTAAAGAAAATGGTAGGATAGGGTAAGGTGGTATTTATTGATGCCATCCACTCTACTTTATGGATTGCTACTGTTTTTCCTATTACTTGCGGGTTTATGCACTATGTTTTATTTTTTTATGTATCCCACTTTGGGGCCATTAGGTTAAGGGCGGGCAATAATTATAACTAATAAATAAAATAAATATTCAATTTGTTTTTATCAATGTACTTTTAGATGGTGCAGGACATTAATTTGGCCTTTGTTTTCAAGAGTAAAGTCTGTTTTCACATCACCAAGGCTATGCTATTCAAGTCCATGGAAATAGAGGTACAACCCAGCATCACGCTCTCAGTAGCAAACTCATTTTGCAGATATTAAATATTTTGATCCAGCATTATTCCAGAGTTTCACTTGACATGCTGCCATTTAGTTGCAAATATTTTGAAGTATGTTAGTTAACTATGGGTGTCATCTATACGAAGGTGACTCAGGAAGGATGAGGAACCTGAAATAGGGAAACAAGGCCTGGCTTCCAAGAGATATTTCCATAGCTGTTGTATCTGAACAAAGAGAAGTGATCTAAATGCTTGTAAAGTGATTTCGATCTACATATTGGATAAGCTGCCTGGAATTGGACTCTGGTCCAAAGACAAGGTGAGCAGGCTGTAGGGAAACTTGTAGAAAGATTGCTGTTGTTATTGTTATGTGCCTTCAAGTCAATTACGACTTATGGTGACCCTATGAATCAGTGACCTCCAAGAACATCTGTCATGAACCACCCTGTTCAGATCTTGTAAGTTCAGGTCTGTGGCTTCCTTTATGGAATCAATCCATCTCTTTTTCTACTCCCTTCTGTTTTTCCCAGCATTGTTATCTTCTCCAATAAATCATGTCTTCTCATTATGTGTCCAAAGTATGATAACCTCAGTTTCATCATTTTAGTTTCTAGTGACAGTTCTGGTTTAATTTGTTCTAACACCCAATTATTTGTCTTTTTCGCAGTCCATGGGATGCACAAAGCTCTCCTCCAACACCACATTTCAAATGAGTTGATTTTTCTATCAGCTTTTTTCACTGTCCAACTTTCACATCCATACATAGAGATCAGAAATTTTTATTTATTTATTTATTTTATTCGATTTCTATACCGCCCACAGCCAAAAGGCTCTCAGGGCGGTGCACAACAAATATCATGGTCTGAATGATCCTGACTTTAGTGTTCAGTGATACATCTTTGCATTTGAGGACCTTTTCTACTTCTCTCATAGCTGCCCTCTCCAGTCCCAGCCTTCTTCTGATTTCTTGACTATTGTCTCCATTTTGGTTAATGACTGTGCCAAGGTACTGATAATCCTTGACAAGTTCAATGTTCTCATTGTCAACTGTAAAGTTATATAAATCTTCTCTTATCATTACTTTAGACCTTTTGATGTTGAGCTGTAGTCCTGCTTATGTGCTTTCCTCTTTAACTTTCATCAGCATTCATTTCAAATCATTACTGGTTTCTGCTAATACTATGGTATCTCTGCATATCTTTTGGAATAGGGCTCTTGTTCTACCCTTTTTGTTGTCCTCTTCTATTTCTATACAAAAACTATTCTAATAGTTCTCTTTGTCTCTATGTACTAGTCGCTGTATTGTTGCATTTAGGGTTCTGACCGTGTTTCTATCTCCTTTTCCCTTTGCTTTTCTTCTCTCTTTAACCATTTTAAGAGTTTCTTTAGTCATCCATTGCGGTCTTTCTCTCTTTTTAACTAGAGGTATTGTCTTTTTGCATTCTTCCTTGGTAACGTCTCTGACTTCATTCCATAGTTTTTCTGGTTCTCTGTCAACTAAGTTTAAAGCCTCAAACCTGTTCCTTATTTGATCGTTCTATGCTTCTGGGATGTTATTTAAATTGTATTTTGACATTACGATTGCTTTGTTGTTCTTCTTTAGCTTTACTCTGATTTTCGATACGACCAGTTCATGATCTGTACCGCAGTCTGCTCCTGGTCTTGTTTTTGCAGAAAGTATGGAACTTCTCCATCTTCTGTTGCCAATTATATAATCAATTTGATTCCTATATTGACCATCTGGTGATGTCCACATGTACAGTTGTCTTTTCGGTTGCTCAAAAAATGTGTTTGCAAGAAACAAATAATTGGCTTCACAGAATTCAATAAGTCTTTCTCCTGCTACATTTCTGTCCCCTAGGCCCCATTTCCCCACAATTCCTAATTCTTCTCTGTTCCCTACTTTTGCATTCCAGTCCCCCATGATTATCATCATATCTTGTTTTGGTGTGT
Organism: Rhineura floridana; assembly: GCF_030035675.1. Classification (NCBI taxonomy): domain Eukaryota; kingdom Metazoa; phylum Chordata; class Lepidosauria; order Squamata; family Rhineuridae; genus Rhineura; species Rhineura floridana. The sequence goes on from NC_084481.1 coordinate 13,453,863, forward strand.
GATCAATTTCTTCCTGTACTTCTGCATAAAATCTCTCCAATTCCTCTTCTTCTGTGTTTGCTGTTGGAGCATAGACTTGGATGATGGTTATGTTAATAGGTTTCCCATTTAATCTCATTGATATCATTCACTCAGACCTTGCGTTGTAGCTCCTAATTGCTTTTGCTACATCACTTCTCACTATTAAAGCAACCCCATTTCTTCTTGATTTCTCATTTCCTGCATAAAATATTTTGTAGTTGCCTGATTGAAAAAGTTCATTTCCAGTCCATTTTAATTCACTCATGCCAAGTATTGTAATGTTGATACGCTCCATTTCTTGCTTGACAATGTCTAACTTTCCCTGGTTCATGCTTCTCACATTCCATGTTCCTATTGTGTGTGTCGTACAACTCCGGACTGTCCTTTCGCATCTGTGCGCATCAGCCTCTGGGCTTCCTTTCAGCTTTGACCCAGCTGCATCACAGCACTACTCGCACTTGTCCTTTGTTCTTTCTCAGTAGCTCGGTGAGTGCCTTCTGACCTGGGGGTCTCATTTTCCAGCACTATCTCGTGTTTCATTTTGGATACTCTGTTCATAGGTTTTTTGTGGTAAGAGGTATTCAGAGGTGGTTTACCATTGCCTTCCTCTGAGTTTGGATGCATCTTAGTCTGGTGTCTCAGCTTTGACCATTCCACCTTGGGTGCCCCTGCTAGGAGTCTAGCCTCTAGACTCCTGATGGCATTGCTCTCAGCTTCTTCAACACTCTCACACCACATTAAGGTGTGCATCCTAAAGGGGGAAAAGATTGCTACGATTTGCTAATTCAATACAAATTAAGGCAGATTTCTGTGGCTAATTCAAGCATGCTTCTATGCCACAGTCATATAGAGAAGATGACTACATGGAAGCTACCCATTCTATGTAGCCTACATACAATAGTGAATAAGCGGGGTGGTGTTTAAATTACTTTGTTGATCTTCAACAGTTATTGAGATGTTCTTGAGAGAAGATTTACTTCTGCTTTAGTGTCAACAATTGGCAGGATATTATGCTAGTGATTATGATGCAAATTAGTAGATTCACTCATCATCCAGTCCTGCAGACATGTCTAAAATTGGGACACAGGCTGTGTTTAGCCTGGGATTATACAGTCAGAGGTGGTACCAGCTGCCACAAGTTCCATAGTTAACATCAGAATTCAGCAAAGGGTGGAGGTGAACATTTCCCACCCTTGAACTTGGCATAGTTAAGAGGATGTCTTGATTTTTCCCCCAGTAGATTTTTATATCACATGAGAGGATGAAAGAATCCTTGGCTACTAAGGACAAATTAGGCATTACAGAATCAGCCGCATTTGCTATTCACATGTCTGTCCCAATCCCATATAAAGGGGGAATAGTGCATGTATAATTTTTAATAGCAAAAGGGGAAAACAGGCTAGAAGGTGTGAGCCCCCCTCACTTCCCTTGCCTTACCTTCCTGCATTCTGTCGTGTCCAGGTTGAGACTCAGGAACCAGACCAGTTGATGAAAGCAAATCAGTTTTTATTAAAGTAATATCCAGACAAAGACTACGCCGTCTCATGGACTTTAACTACTAAACATAACCTGCAACATAGAAGAGAGTTGACAGAACAAGGAATCACTATTCCCCCTGTCCCTTAAGAAGGGGGCAAATGGGTGCGAATTCTCTCACTCCGCCTCAAAGTGCCCTCATCCACACCCCGCCTCTCCCCCTTCTTTTGTCGCCTCTTTTGCTGTCTCCTTGTACGTGGTGAAGGGGATGCCACCACCCCCTCCCCTTCTGAGAAATCTGACTCAGGTATGGGGGAAAGCGGGGGGGCAATGCTTAAACCATCTGGCTGTTTCTCCTTGCTTTTTCCTGGATCAGGAGGGGGTTGGATTCCTCCTTGCCCTCCCTCCTTCTCCAACTCCTCCAAGCTCGGAGGGGGAGGAAGCGTGGGAAGCTCATGGTAAGAATCTGTGTCCGTTGGACATTCAAGGTCCTCGCTCCCAGATAGTTCTATCTCTGAGATTCCCTCCCCCTCTTCTCCTCCTTCACATGACTCTGTCCAAATGACCCCCTCCCTCTCCTCATCGTCTGAAACTTCAGGGCCCCAATCCTGCATCCTGACACATTCCATTGTTGCAGCCATATTTTTTTTGTCCTAGAAGCACACCAGGCTGAGAAGTGCCTGAAGTACAGTGAGGCAAGGAGGTGGAGATGGTTTTGTACCTGTACCCCCTCTTAGACGTATAGTTACATTCTCCCATTCTCTACATTGTTTGACATTGAGGGAAACACATGAACAAATATGGCTGCCCCGTCATGCCCAGTTTACCTCTAAAAAGCATATAGTGATTGTTTTTGCCACAGGTTAGAATTAGCGTTTTCTGTGTGAAGTGTATGTGCAATGAAGAATGACCATGATGCTGTATATGCCAGAAGATTAGTGTACTCGCAGATGACGGATTCATCCATATATGGAAGCTGCTATTGCATCTTCCCACCTCTGATCCAAATAAATGAAAAATGGAGGGCAAGTTCTATGACTTGAAACCATTACGGGAAGTTGGAAGTGTTGCTTCAATGGCATCACATTACTTGCTGTGCCAATAAGTGTTTTTTTCTGGTAAAAGTTATTGCTATTTTGAAGGCTTTTTGAGAGCAAATATGTTTTCAAGCATTGTATATTACAAACGATACTATATGGATGATCACATGTTACTAATTAACACTGTGTTGTTTTCCATAGTGGTTATTTAAGATGTCATGTTACAATTTTATTACAAGTACTTTATTTTTCAAAATACTGCCTGAAAGAAGAGCTATATACAGGGCTGGCACCAGGCATGCTGGGACCCTTGGGCATCAGCCTGCCCTGGGCCTTGGCCTCCGCACACATGCCCCACCAACCTACATTACCCCTGAAGGGCTCCTCCTTAGGGTGTCACAGGCCTGCGCAGTAGTAGGGGGGATGCCTGGGAGCTCCCTCTCTGCGATCTGTGGCAGGGTTGGGAGCCGACGGTGCCATGGATCGTGGAAGGGAGTGCTACTCATCCACCCTCAGGAGGGGCCCTTCAGGGGCCCTCAGCCAGGGCCCGATATGGCTGCCCTCTGGTGCCGGTCCTGGCTATATAGCTTGAAACATTGACTTTAATTATTGTGTTGGCCTAATAATTAGTCTACACAATTTATTGCTCTGTTCATGTTGGTTTGGGTGGCATCACTCCCATCTGTGACCAATATATATGACACCCCAGTAGGGTTGCCAGGTCTCCGGTTTTCTGCCGGAGTCTCCGGCAAAAGGGGGCCATCTCCAGCCTCTGGCCATAGTTGGTTTGAAGACGTGGATCTCCGGCTTTTTAGTGTCTGCCTAAGGCACGCATGCGTGATTGACACACGCATGCGTGATGGCGGCCGCTCCTCCCACCTAGAGGCAGTCTGTGCCTGAGACGGCCGTTGGGAGGGAGGAGCTGTTCATTTTGAATTGTGAGGGAGGGAGGGAGGAGCTTGTCGTTTGAATGAGGTGGCTGTTAGGAGTGGAGGCAGGAGTAGGTTAGAGGCAGGCAGGCTGGCTGGGGCAGGCACAGAGAGAGAGAGGGGGGGAGGGGTCTGTCTATCTGGCACACAAAGTCTAGCAGGCTGCAGGAACAATATCTGCCCCAGTGAGCCACAAGACGCACTCATGTTGCATTATGTAAAGGTGCTTCCCTGTGTGCCAGGAGGCAATTGCTGTACAAGGGACTTATCCCTGAAGAGGACAACCAGTGAAAACCCTTAGTCCTTCTTTAATTCCAAACACAACACTAAGGCACTTATTGCAAAAGGTAAGCACTGATATCTCCCTCTTATTTCTCAGTGGCTTCATTTCAGCTGTCAGTACTCACCACCTGACTTGGCTATTAGAAGGAATAACAGTAACTGCTATCCAGAGCTCTTAATAGGAAGGTTGAATTGTGATTCTCAGGGCTATCTCTTGAGACAGACAAGTCATGCATCTAAAATCCTCCTCCTCCTTTGCACTGCATGGAAGGAGGAAAAGATGGTTGGGAATTTGAGGCTTTGATAAGAAGCAACAACTAGGTAGCTAAAGACACTACAAATATTTACTTTCACAGGGGCCTGATGCCCTTAGAAACATTTTCTTAACAGAAGTCTCTCAAAAATCACATACTCTTCTCATTCTCAGAATGTTTTCCATCATCCCTCATGGCCAGGCTGCTTGGATGTGTTGTGTGTGTATTTTTTATATATCTTAAAGCCAGCAATGGCATACATACACATTGCTGCCAGGGAAAGAAAATGGCTTCAATGACACTTATTAAATGAGCCATTGAAGCAATTTCCTTTTACTGGCAACAAGGCAAGGCATGCTGTGTCTGTTATACTTCCTGAAACTGTTTCCTGTTAAGGCCTACATTCAATAGAAGTTTTGGTAGAAAGGGGGTAGTTTTACTCTTCATTTTTCCTGCATATTGTTAAGTTTTTTAAATCAAAACACCAACTTTTAAAAAGAAAATACCAACTTGTAACTATCATAATTATAGTTATTAAAATATTGCATGTTTCACTGCCTGTTATTAGAATATGTATGGTTTTTGATGTAGGCTTTCATGGAACAATCCTATACATGTCTATACAGCCCTATAGAGATCAATAGGACTTATAGATAAATCTGTGAAAGTTCAGACCTAAATATATTGAATATTTATATATGAAAGTCGGGCTGAGGAACCCCAGGGAGAGGGCTGAATAACCCTCAGAGAGGGGCTGAAGACCCTCAGGGAGAGGGCTGCATAACCTTAGAGGGGGGGCAGAGAGAGCGATGGGCTGCATAACCTCAGAGAGAGGGGGCAGAGAGAGCGATGGGCTGCATAACCTCAGAGAGAGGGGGCAGAGAGAGCAATGGGCTGCATAACCTCAGAGAGAGGGGCAGAGAGAGCGATGGGCTGCATAACCTCAGAGAGAGGGGGCGGCGGCTGTGGGCTGAACAATTCTCAGAGCTGATGTGCCTGTCCCTCCACCTTTATCTTGCTGTAGATAGCCGGGACGAGGTCCAGAACATCCAAGAAGCACGCACAGCAGGATCTTGGTAGGCATGCCTTTATGGAATCATATGGCTTCCTTTATGGAATCAATCCATGTCTTGTTTGGCCTTCCTCTTTTTCTACTCCCTGCTATTTTCCCAAGCATTATTATCTTTTATAAAAGATTATTCTTATGTTGGATAATCTTTTATAAGACATTTCATCTTGATGCAATTAAAAACCATTCAATTGCTTCAGTAGGCAAAAAAGTCATTAAGTGGTCTGCCAAGACCCTCAGTAATGTTCAAGTAGTGGTGGTGGTGAGTTTGCAAATCCCTGGTCTATCGCCTTGCTGTCTGGTTGTGAGCTTACAGGATGCATTTGACTGGCCAGGGTTGGATGCTGGGTTTGAAGAACATAAGGACAGCCCTGCTGGATCAGCCAAAGGCCCATTTAGTCCAGCGTCTTGTTTGCACAGTGACCACCTAGATGCCTGTGGGAAGCCCACAAGCAGGACCCGAGTGCAGCAGCGCTGTCCCCACTTGTGATTCCCAGCAAATGGTACATAGAGCCATATAGCTTGTCATATGAAGGGCCTTTACTCTGATCCAACAGGGCTCCTCCAGCAGCATTGTGGCATACTTGTGTGCAGGGCTGGATTAGCCACTAGGCCCCTGCATTAGTGCCTATGAAACTCCTACAGGTCTACAAGAAAGTTTGGGTTCTACAAAATAAGTTAATTAATGCAAATTATTGTGTGATGTAGCAGTTTAATAGTGAATTAAATGTGTGGTGTGAATGTGGCATTGTGTGCACTCTGCTGTCCTGATTTTAAACAAACACTGTCCTTAATTTGCCTGTGAGGAACATGTTGAGGAATACTGCCTAATTTTATTTTTTTGTTAGTGTGCAGACAGGTGCTAAAATGTTCTATTTTGCAGCCTATTTTGCATTCTTAGCTATTAAACCTCCCGAGAGGGTTCTGTGGCTGCATCGTGATGTAAATTTGCACACAGAGACAAAAAAAAAAACCACACCTCCAGACACGGCTTTCATCACTGTATCTCCTTTGCCAGGTTGTAAATGTGCTTGGCTGTGCATCAGTTCTGTTATAACTACAGTCAGCTCACAACTCTCATCAGGCCTACAGATAATTGAGGGCGATGGGAGTTTGGGGTCCAGCAACACCTGGAGGAACACAGGTTCCCCCATCCTCACCGTAGAGCCAATCTGAGCCCAAGGGCCGCATTCCTTTCTGGGCAGTCTTCTGAGGGCCATGTCCCAATAGTGAATGTGGCCACTGGCCAGAGGCAATGAATTTTACCTTCTATGTTTTTGTTACGTGCCTTCGAGTCGATTACGACTTATGGCGACCCTATGAATCAGCGACCTCCAAGAGCATCTGTCATCATGAACCACCCTGTTCAGGTCTTGTAAGTTCAGGTCTGTGGCTTCCTTTATGGAATCAATCCATCTCTTGTTTGGCCTTCCTCTTTTTCTACTCCCTTCTGTTTTTCCCAGCATTACTGTCTTTTCTAGTGAATCATGTCTTCTCATTACGTGCCCAAAGTATGATAACCTCAGTTTCATCATTTTAGCTTCTAGTGATAGTTCTGGTTTAATTTGTTTAACATGGCTGCAACCATATCTACTCAGAAGTAAGTCCTATTGAGTTCTATGGGGCTTAGTTCCTTAATAAGCATGTTTACAGTTGCTGCCTTCAGGGGCATCCATCTGTGCTCCCATCTAACATCTCTGCAACACTAAGCTCCTTTCTTCCAATAATGGCCTGGCCTGAGGGCACGTAAACCCTTCTTGGCAGAAGCAAGTAAACTAGATTAAATGTTCCCTAAAGGCGTTGAACTGTGACCTGGCAGACCAGGGTTTGAATCTCCACACAGCCATGAAGCTCACTGGGTGACCTTGGGCCAGTCACTGCCTCTCAGACTCAGAGGAAGGCAATAGTAAACCACCTCTGTCTGAATACTGCTTACCATGAAGACCCTATCTGGGATCAACTTGAAGGCAGTCCATTTCCATTTTGCATCACCCTAAGCTTGTGAGAAAGAATGACCTTGTCACTTCATTTTTTTTTTTTCAATAATTTTTATTCAAATTTTCATAAAACATACAAGACGAAATCATAAAACATTCAAAGACAAAAAACAAAATCAAAAATAGTTAAACAAAAAAAAAAATAAATAAAAATAAAAATAAAAATAAAAAATAAAGAGTAAAATATTGACTTCCCATTTGTCAAAGATCAGATCAGTTATAAGTCTATAATATATAACAATCCTGTCTCTTAAGTCATATTATAAAATCACTTTCCTCCAATAGTTATCTTACTTAATCATCAAATCTCATAAACATTACTTTATTCTTTCCACAAAAAGTCAAAGAGAGGTTTCAATTCTTTAAGAAATATATCTATCAATTTTTTTTTTCCAGATAAGCATATCGATTAATCCATCTCATTACTAATTATGATAATCTTATTGTCATAACCATAGTCAAAATAAACATTTCAATTAATCCATCACATCAGAATCTGTTAGGTTCAGTAATTTCAGTAGCCATTGTTCTATTATCCCTATTAGTTCCATTTTCCATCTTCCATCTTCAATAGTCTTGTTAAGTCCAGTAATTTCAGTATCCAATCTTCCATTATCAGTATTCCATAATAATCTTGCTGTCAAAGCCATAGTCATATAGTAAGAGTCTGATGGGAATTACCTCTATCCCAAATATTTTCTTGCCATCCATTCTGAATAGGTTGCTGAAATACTGCTGTAAAATCATATCTCTGTTCTTTTTTTCAAAATACACTGGGTCATCTCTTGAAAGTTTTTCCATTGTCACATGGCTGCAGTTAATTCCATAGATTTTCTCTATATTGGGCTCCATCACGTCATTCCAGTCCAGAAGATTATCCATGCCATTGATAACTTTATCTCTAGAATCTTCATTAATTTCTTCAGAGATAACATTGAGTTCCAAACAATAAATTTTATTTCTAAAGTCCATAGACTCCAAATCTTTTTCCTGTTCCACGTTTGTTCCAATCTCCGGGGTCTCCTCTCTCACAGGGACCCCTGTTCCAGTCTCCAGGGTCTCCTCTCTCACAGGGACCCCTGTTCCAGTCTCCAGGGTCTCCTCTCTCACAAGGACCCCTATGTCTTTAATCTCCTGTGTCTCCAAACAATAGATTTTATTTCTAAAGTCCATAGACTCCAAATCTTTTTCCTGTTCCACGTTTGTTCCAATCTCCGGGGTCTCCTCTCTCACAGGGACCCCTTCCAGGGTCGCCTCTCTCACAGGGACCCCTATATCTTTAATCTCCTGCGTCATTTTACTCAATTCAATTTTCAACTCCTTACAACCCTGTCGCAGGTTTTGTTTCGTTATCTCAATCTCATCCATTATTTTCTGAAACATAGTTATTTCCAGATTCTCAGCCACTTTCTTAATAGCCATTTTAAAAGAAAAATATAGGAAAACCACTTCTTATTTCAGCAACAATTGGGTTAATACTCCAAACTTGGTGACATCACAGTATAAACAAAGCAGACAGCCTTATCTCTCCATAGTTAAGTAAACAAAATGCAGTTCCCAGGATCGAAACAATTAATGGCAGTCGTCAGAAAACAGATTCGTCAAAATAAAATAGACCAAAAAGAGAGTAGTCTCAGACAATATAATATTCTTCAAAATAAAAATCTGGAATAGAAATCCCTCTTCTGTGTATATCTTTAGAATGCAAATCCAGGACAGCTTTTTGCAACAAAAACAGAGATAAGCTATTAATTAGTGCGTAGCCGAGAGAAGTTATGGCTCCCCAGTGAGATGTCAAAAACCGATCAATCTGGCAAATCTCTTTTAAACAGCAACAATTTAAGTCAAGTAAAAGAAAAATATAGAAAGAAGGGTGCTTGCCTGTTAGTGCGTTCTCTCTTAGAAGATAAGGTGAACGTTCGCTTTATCAGATAGAGCTTGCTGTTGAAAATCCGTCCCACCTTCGTCGGCTGGACCTCGTCCCATAAATTAATGAGATCTGGTCGTCCCAACAAAAATAGGCTTTGAGGTTAATCTCTTCGTTTCTCCCTACCCGGGAGAAGTTTAATCAGTCAAAAAAAAAGAAAAAACTGACTGATATATCTGAATAAGCTTCTTTTGAGGCAGGAGCCCGTCTCAAAAGCAGGCACAGGCTAAGTCACCCTTCCCGGAAGTCGAGAAAGAATGACCTTGTCACTTCAGATGGACCTAGAAACACCCTATTTTAGGTAAGATTTCTATTTTAATCTCCAATCAGAGAATTTTTTTTTGAATGGTATGCTCCAAGCTACTGTGGTTGATACAATGTATCATGTTTAATGATGTCACTAGGGCCCACCCCGTGACATCACTAGGGCCCACCCCGTGACATCACTAGGGCCCACCCCGTGGCGTCACTAGGGCCCGCCCCCGTTTTCTCAGGTTTTTGGATGGTTCCGACCTGGCAACCCTACTCCCCAGGCATTAAAGATGATCATACTGCTTTGGGGAGTAGTCCTTAATAACTGAAATGACAATTCATAGGTTATTTTTTTGCGTATCATAGGGCAAATCTGTTATTAAACCTTCCATGTTGTACTATGCATTACAGTACTATTAGTTCATTTTATAAAAAGTACAGTAATGCATAAAAGTTAGCTAAAGAAGAAACCAGGCTTCTGGGTTATTCTTAGACACATATATGCACATGCTCTGGTTCCCTCACTGTATTTGAATGCTGAAAATCCTATTCATAATTTTAGAATTAGCTTGTTGTATCACTGGTGTTGTTGTTAGCATGAAATATAACGTACATGCATATGTAAACTCATTGTGTGACAGTACTGGCTGGAAGCTGTTCTGACAGCTAAATATTTTCCAGGAGAATAAAATCTATTCAGCAAAATAAAATCTGTCCAGACATTTCTGCTGCCATGTACTACCAAACATTATGGTGATGGTGAAAATACTGCAATGCACCAAGTGTGTGTCACAACTAGCTTTTACTTAAAGGTTAAAAGATGATATTCCCCTCCCCCTCCCCAGCATGTAGGCGGTATTTTAACCAAGTTCTCATGGTAACAAACACAGCAATTTAAAAGTGCTGGAACCAACAGAAAATTTGTCTTTTTTCTGTGCTTAAGTTGGGGGTGTTAAATCAATACAACTGCAGTGGTTATTCATTATTGCAAGACCTCTAATGCAGGAAGAATGCAAAAAAAGAAGATATTTTATGTTAGTGAACTCAGAAAACAGATGCTCCAAAATCTACTGTTTCCAGAAAAGGAGCCAGAAAGTGTATGATTTGAACATGTCTGTGAGTAAGAATGCTTCCAAATTCTCCCCCTCCCCCAACTTTTGATTTTGCTATTCCAATTTACCTTGCCTTAGTTGCAGAGCAGTATTGTTGTATTTTCATTCCACCATTCCTCCAGCTTGCATTTCTGGAATTTGTCGAGACTGCTATAGTGGTAGTGTACATGTTTGAATGCATTTATTTATTTATTTTAAATCTATCTTTATTGTTTCTGACATCTTGTATTTAAATCTCATTTAAACTGGGGCAATTATTCTGAAATGTCACTCTACCCTTCAGTGAAAGTTACATTTTTCCTTTTAGTCAAAATATTGTTGTGTGTACCAGTGCTGTGTACATGTATGCATGCCCTTTTCACCACCAACCCTGGCTGACAGGAAAAGGAAGTGATCAGCTTGCTTTGAAATTGCAGCTTTTTTCCTTGGCTGCCCCTGAAGGAGATTTCATTCTATAATTTGCTGGATCAGGTCCCACATGGATAAATTGATGTACATCAGAATATACCTATGTCATCTAGCCATATGACATGGTTTGTTGCACATCCCCATCCACATTCTGGTGTATGTAGTCATGCTTAAATACAGTTTTTTATGTGTGAGTAGAACTGGATCAGGGTGTATGTTCAGCAAGAAGGAAATGAGAATGGAAGGGGAACCAGCTGTACCAGCAACGATGTATATGGCCAAACTGGTAACTTTTTAGGCTTCCAACTGCAGGTTTTGGCCAGTGGTGTATTGCATCCCAAATTCCCAGGTGCTGACAGCTGTTTCCTCTTGGATCCATTGAGTTTAAAGAAATCTTCCAATTGCCTCCCTCTGTCTCAGCTAATGTTTCTTTTCAAAACAGGCTTTTTCATGTTGTCATCAGAAAACACCCTTGGATGCTCATTATGTTGCATATTAATTAATTAATTAAGAGAGCCATTGCCATAACCAACACTGTTTCCATGCTCTGGATTTTTTTAAGCCTGTAGTGGTAACGACTTCAGTGGTTTATATAGCTTTGTATGAATGCAGTGGCTTCATTGTCAAGGACTTGTGAGCACACTTTTGCCTGAAGACTTCTGGCAAGTCTAGGAGTTGTGCTCATCTTCTTGCCTGTCAGACTGTTGGATTTTGAATTGTGGTGTTTTTTGGTTTTGGACCAATGTATGCTGCCCACAGTTAGCAACTTTATGATTAAACAGATAAAATAACTACACAGGGCTTCCTCTGCTTGCAAATGGCTATGCATTCTCACATTTACATTTGAAAACTCTCTGAGATCATCGGTATGAATAAGGGCATGTAGAACTTGTTTTGCAGTGTAATGAATCAGGTCCTGAGCGTAGACATAAAAACATGTCCAATTTAAATTGATTTCAGGGCTAACAAAGGACTACAATGATCCACTACATTTTAAATCATTCTTATAGACTTTGGCCTACAACATGACTTTGAGTGCACTTCTAGCAGTTGCCATAGTTACTGCAAAATAGTCCTTCATTGTCACAATGGCAAAACATTTTGCTCTATATAATATTAATGGAATAAAATGGTGTACCTCTACATATCCCACTTGTAATGTCTTTCTTTAAAGTATTTATATACCTCTTTAATCAACTAATATTATATAATTTACACAAATATGCTATTAAATATATTAGATTGTATTTTTTTAAGGAACAGCTGTTTTCATTTGTTTAGAGAGCACAATGTAACAATATGCCATCATTCATATCCACGTGACTGTTTATTTAGAGTAGACTGTGAGTTGATGATGATCAACTTTGTACACCCAGAGCTTTGGAGAAATGGTTGTTACAGCAGAAGTCTAGCAGTGATAATTGAAAATGGAAATGGACTGCCTTCAAGTCGATCCTGAATAGGGTTTTCATGGTAAACGGTATTCAGAGGTGGTTTACCATTGCCTTCCTCTGAGGCTGAGAGGCAGTGAGTGGCCCAAGGTCACCCAGTGAGCTTCATGGCTGTGTGGGGATTCGAACCCTGGTCTCCCAGGTTGTAGTCCACCACCTTAACCACTACACCACACTGGCTCTCCAGTGATAATTAGCAAACCATAAAAAAATCAATCCAATTTCAGGGAACTTCTTGAGAAGACAAAAGGAATTTGATGTCTAAAGAGATAGGAAAGCAAATGCAATGGTTACTGACCCAGTCTTGTCAGAATGAAAATTTGAAAAAATCCCAACTGATAAGTGCTTTGAAGTCTGAATGCAGCCTTTTCATTCAACTCAGTTTGCAGAGGGCATGAATCATCTCTCAAACAGAGATAGTCCCTTTGGGTCAGAGCTGAGGTCATTGATGGGGCAGACTCTTCCTGTAAGTGAATGAGAAAATGCACATGACTTCATTCTAAGCCCTGCAGCATCCGTTCCATACATAATTAGTATATGGCATCCCATTAAGGGTCCTCTCTTGCAAATTAGAGCTCTGGATGTATATGAAGGCCTTCTGAAATTACTTTTTAGATTGAATGTCTGCTATTCGTTCATCTTGCTTTTCTGTCAGCAGTTCACCCCTCACCCAACGCCCTAAAAACAATTTCCCCAATACTCCGTATTTCTGTTTATATGCCTAACTATTTCATTGTTGTGGTGTCTTGCTGCATGTGTAACTTGCCATTCATCAGCACAAGAGTAGCTTTTCCCCCAGCACATTTTACTGAAGACAGAGCCTTCCATCTGTGTTTGTTCTAAGCTTTAGCAAAGTAATAGAGTATGTGGAATGCTTTCCCTCCATATTCTAGTTGAATGACATGAACATAAATAATTTGATACTGCTGTGTGTGCGTAGTTAGGAAGCTGCTCTGGACCTCAGAGCTGACAGGAGAGAACTTCACAGCAAGAGCCCGGTGCTTCTCTGATATAAGTACTTTCATAGGGATTTTAATGAAAGTTGAATTTAGAAGTTGGATCAGATGAAAATACTCTGCAGCAATACTCTGTACTCTACCTACCTAATTCCACAAAACCCAAGGGGGAAAAATCTTATAATGAGCAGCAAACCAAGATTGTTTTCCATTATCTTTGGTACTACTACATTTAATTATTAAAAGCTAGTAGTCAAGCTCAGCTGTTCTGAATCTCTTAAAAAGCTTTTGTGAAGGGCTTATTAACAAAACAACATACTTCAACATTATAACCAGAGTCAAGCACAGAAAAAGTGTTGTTTGAGTAGCAGAGAAATTTCACAGGTTCCAAGCCCTGAAGTGAATAGGAATTGTCATGAGTCCAGTCTCAGTGTAGGAACTTCCACTCATACCATATGGCACTAATGGTAACATATGTCATGGTTTTAGGCGTGGATTCTTCAGCATCAAGTGAGGTGCTCTCGGATCTCAATGACTGTGAAAATGTTGAAGGCCTTCTCCAACTCAAGCAATTTTTTTAAAAAAAATCTACAGATGAAGAAGAGGGAGAATCCCAAAGGACTGTGCCTCCTCTATCCCTTAAGAATGTTTCCTTTCAGCATACTTTGATACCAATGTCTCCTCCCAAGAAACTCCCTCAGCTCTTTATCACTATACCAATCACAGAGAAAGCAGGAAACATATCAGTATTATCAGAGCATGCACCTCACAAGCAGAACACTGCCACTTTTCACTCAGAGCAGATTCCCTCTGTGAAGTTGGGGCCTATAAGACATGTCTTCTTGCAGCAGTATTTCATACTTCACACACCTCCCAACTTAACCCTCATCCTTGCTGAAGCAACAACCCTGGTTAACTGCTCTCTAACTGAAGCCCTGTGGATTACTCTTGGCCTTACTTCCAGCATCTGCAGAGCTCTGTCCCAGGTCCTGATACAGGATTGATATTGCACACTCCTTGCAATTGCTGGCCTCATGCCTCCTAAGCTATGCAACCAATTGAAAACAGATGTTGAAAGGCAGTACTGTACAGAAATTCCTTAAATATGTAAATCCCAGCCAGGACTACCCACAGCCTTCTGTTCAGGATTCAGCCACAAAAAAAAGGTAGGGTGAATTTACAGGGTAGATGCTAGGACAGGTGTGAGAACTGAACTTGTTTCTAAATCCTATTAGCTACCAGGCTAAGTCCCTGATTTTGGTGTATAAAGCCCCATATAGCTTGGAACCAGGACACCTGAAACTCCTTATATACTCAATCGATCACTGTGTTCTGCAGGTGAGGGCCTCCTGCAGATACCATCTTTATCAGTAGGTCCATTCTGCACAACATAGGAAATGGGCCTTTAGTGTTGTGGCACCAATTCACTTCCCTTAAATATTAGACAAGCCTTTTGGCACATTTCAGCACCGGATGAAAACAAGCCTTTTAAGTAATCTTATCCCAGTATGCATCTGTGCTGGATTTTTTAAAAGATATTTTAAAGGTTTATTTTTAAAGATGTCTTGTTTTTAAGATATTTTAAAGACATTTTTCATGTTTTTGTTTGCTGCCTGGGCTCCTTCTGGGAGGAAGAGCGGGATATATATTTAATAAATGAATAAAGTAAAATAAATCCTCAGTAAAATGTCACAGTTGTGTATAACATTGCTAAGATATGAAACCCCCCTGTGATCTGATCAGTCAGCATCTTCACCCCCAAAGTAAATCTGACTTCAGATGAGATTTCAAGTATTGTAGTTGTTTGAAGAGCTTCTGAAATCATCATCATATTTGCAAACCAGTAGCCACATGGTCTCTTAAAAGTAGTACCCTGCTTGGGTGTGTGAGAAAATTAAAAAATGTTAGTGATCTCTTTTATTGTATATTGAACAAACTGGCAATTATAAAATTCCAGAAAGCCTTTTGATAGTCATTGTGAATTATTTAAAAGGATAAGAAGGTAACAGAAAACTTGGAGATGGTTACTAACCTATTATTGATAGAATTTCAATAGATTCATATTGGCTGAAAAATATTGTTATACTTCTATTTGATTTTTTAATAGAATTTGGGGTGTTCTCTGCCCTGAGGAGTGCTGCCTAAATTGGGAGGGGGGCAAATGAAGGCAACACAAGAAGGGGAGGGCAAGAGAGGCAAGCGTAACAAGGAATGAATGTGGGCAAATGCAGTTAGACATACTGGGTGGTATTCTACTAACCTTTCATACTAGTGCAAAGATTAGTGCTAGCACTATGGGTCTTCTCCCTTGCCCCTGCACCATCCCCAGATCTGTCTGGAGGGAAACCCAGAACAGATTTAAAGGGGCACAGAAGGGGAGCAGAGGGGAAGATTGTTCCGTTGCGCAAGGAGAAATCCTTGTCTGATGGAACCATAGCCTTCACCCTACATTGAATACAACCCACTATACTTTCTTTCCGTTACGGATGAGGACTGTATGGGTCACTTCATGGAACATGTAGGTTTGCCAGTTAATATTGCTTGTGAATTGTATGAGAAAAAGCCCATTGTTCACTATAGAGAGTGCTGCTCATTTGCAGAGTTCAGTTTTGCATTAGTATTGTTTGGGGCCAATTTCAGATATGTAGCCATGTGGCGTAGTGGTTAAGGTGTTGGACTATGACCTGGGAGACCAGGGTTCGAATCCCCACACAGCCATTAAGTACACTGGGTGACCTTGGGGCAGTCACTGCCTATCAGCCTCATGAAAACCCTATTCCTAGGGTCGCCATAAGTCAGAATCAACTTGAAGGCAGTACAAAGAAGACAGAATAATGTCTAATGCAAAGCTGTGTTTCATGTTTCATAATTGTGGAATTGAGAAGCACATATACATGCTTGAATGATTCTGGCCATGGCAACTTGAGACCATACACAGAATTCTTCTGTTTGATGTCTTTAAAACAGCATACATAAATAATAAATCAGTAAGACAGTAAGACTTTGCAGCTTCTGCTGTTGCTTCAGGAATATGAAAACGTGGACTCATCTTGTACAGAGAGGCCACTATATATAAGAAATAAGTTCTTAAGTACACATTAAGGCTTTCTTGGCATTACTTGCACACTTCAGTTCCTGATAACACAGTGATGTATGTAAAGCTGCAGGGTTGTTGACCTCACCGAGAGGAGCAAGGCCTTGTTTTTGAATTCAGAGCTAGGCAAGAGGGGGGAAGCCTAGACAGTAATTTGTCTGTAAAAATTCTGTTGCACAAATGTTTCCTACCAACCTTTCTCCTCTGAAGGGACACCCATAATCATATTCTGTAGAGCACTCTTCTTCAGCCTTGGGTCCCCAGAAGTTGATGGAGTATAATTCCCATCATCCCTGACCATGGACCATGTAGTCCAACAACAGATGGGGACCCAAGTTTGAAGAACAATACTAAGGCATTACCTACACAAGCAGGATTAATTGAGATTAGGGATGGGATAGAATTTCAATTTTGTTTTATTTTAATGAGAAACTACCCACTTCACACTTCTTGAAACAATACACGAACCATAACACAGCTGTCCTTCTAGATTCACACTTCCCCAAATTTTGCTATGCAGTTCTCCAACCAACAAGTGTGTGCAAAACTGCATCTATTAGGGGGAAAGTCTGCATTAAAATGCATATTACATATTATACAAAAGTCTATAAGGGGAATTTGTTTGCAAAAATGTGTATATTAATAAAAATGTGTACAAAAATGTGTTTAAGAGAAATTTACACAAAAATACTGACAAATTTTCATGAGGATTTTTCTAAAAAAGTAGCAAATTGCTGTGGAAATATGGAGAACTGAATTTAAGATTGGAAAAAGGAGAACCTGGGAAAAAATGAAATTGACAGGTTCATCCATCCCTAAGTGAGATGCTCTGCATCTTGCCTCTATTGTACAATTGTCCACCCGTCAAGCAATTGCATTTTCCATCTTGACACCAGACTTTTTACCCCTCCTTCCACTTTCTCCTACATGATGATCAGTCACCTCTTTCAAGAAATTTGCACACTGCTGTTACCATGTTGTACTGAATCCTCATCTTCTTATTAGAATCCTCAAATCCAGTGGAAGCTGATGCTAGCATGGACTAGGTTATTTACTGCACCTGGATTAAAGGGAAAGACCAAAAGCCACCACCTCCACTCCACTCAGTGTCTTGTCCTGTCCATTCCTAGCTGATGTCACATCTAGCATTTTGGTAAGCTGCCAGGGCTTGTTTGGGAGTTTGCTTACTGGAAGAGCAGTCATTCTCAGAATAAGCAAGGCTTGGTTGTTTCCCGAATAGCTGGATATTATGTGTACCAGCTGTGGGTGCTGTGTCCAGAAGCTTCTTCCTAGTTTACTTTATGGGTCAAGGCAAAACAGTTAACTATTATCTACAAGGTTCTTCTTCCCTTTCTATTTGTGTTGGATCCTTCTGCTACTTCCTTTAATGGGACAGTAAATAAAGAGGAAGAAGATCAGTTCCATTTGATCTTAAGTATCTTAAGGACTGTCTGATTCCTTATGCTTCGCCTCAATCACTGAGATCCTTTGACGGGGCACTTCTTGTGGTTCCCCGTGCTCCTGAGGTCCAGTTGACATTTACTAGGGACTGAACCTTCCCCAGCAGAGGTTCGGCATGAATCTTTATTAGCTGTTTTTAAAGACGTCTTCTAAAAACTGTTATTCTGACCCATGCAATGTGAATTTCTTTTTGTTAGTATTTACTAATGTTTGTACTGATGTTTTTTACTAATGTTTTTATTGAATATATTGTGATTTTGTATGCTGTATAGTGTCTTGCTGTATTTTTATGAAAGTGCAGCTTAGATAAATAAATATCTGGTGACTGTAACGTGTGAATCTGACCTCTTAACATACAGTCTAATGATTTTTTCAGCTAGCTATTAGAATATTTGAAAAATGGAGGTTGTATACAACTAAGTCCTACTCAAAGTAGACCCATTGAAAGCAACAAAGCTAAGTAAGTTATGTTTATTAACTTCAGTGGATCTACTCTGAGTAGGAGTAGCATTGAATGCCACCCAATTATTCCAGAAAAGAGGTGAAGACCACACCAGGACATATTCCAGCTAGACTTTCCTTTCCCTCCTACAGGGCCTCCTACTGTCACCATCAACTATCCTGTGAGAAGGACTCCAGAAGTCCCCTCCCCGTATGCAAAAAAAAATAGACCATGTACAACCAACTATATGTGGGAAGGATCTTAGTAAAGAGGGAGACAGGCAAAAAAGGCATCAGGGTCTGCTCCAGCTGGACTCTGTCCATGTCCTCACACACCGCCAGGCCATTCTACCACCAACAGCCCTATGGGAAGGTTCCTGACACCAATTTATTTGTTACCAATGTTTATTGTTTTTGTTTTAAATATAGTTTAATGTTATTTGTAATCCACCTTGGCAGGATTTGTATCCTCAAAGGCAGGATATAAATAATTTTAATACACAAATAACTAAATTACTACACGTGACGTGACTACATCAGGCTTGATGAGGATTTATGACTAATTGGTTTTCAAAGTACACCCCAAGTTCACATCCAGCTGGAACTCTCACTGATCAAATGTAACCACAATCTAGTAGATCACTGTCTTTGAAATGGGTCAGATGTGTTACCGTATATTCCGGCATATAAGACGACTTTTTAACCCTGGAAAATCTTCTCCAAAGTCGGGGGTCGTCTTATACGCCGGGTGTCGTCTTATTAGGGTTGCCATATTGCCCGGATAGCCGGGTTTTACCCGGATTCTAAGCATGCCACCCGGCGCCCGGCTATCCCCTTAGGTGGCCCGGATTCTCAGCTTTCATTTAAAAAAAAAATTAAGTTTCTAGGTGGTGCGGTTCTCGAGATATATATAAAAACGACAGGCACCCCCCCCCGGTTAAATCTTTTTTTAAACTACTGTATAGCACTTCGTAGCTTTAACCCCGCCCGTTCAGGATTTCAGCCAATCAGTGAAGTGTTTGTTTGGTGGCAGTGTCTGCAAAACTTCATTGCGAGGCCAGAAAATGGTGGTTTCCCCTCCTGTTTATCTGAAAATCTCATAAATTGGGTAGGTATATACATTTCAGGTTTTCCCCCTGTTGTGTGTAGGAGTCAGATCCTGGGCAGTGTTTTGAAAACCTTCCCAATAGTTGCTTTCGGGGGTAAAAACAGTGCTAATCCCATATGTCCAGAGTAAATCCTATTGAATTCAGTAGGAATTACTTTTGAGTAGACATGATTATGAATGTGCTGAAAATCAATGGGACTTTGGAGTGAATGTAAAAAAGAATTGTGTTTGTGTTCTCTTTCTGCCCCCCCCAGTCCTATTTTAAAGCAAGTAGGCAGGGCTTACTTAGGTATTGCAGTTTTTATTCTGTAGGAAACTAATACTGATTTTTAAAAAACTAATACTGATTTTTCTGCAATGACCAATTGGTTTGACAATAAACTATTATATGGGCTGTATGTATTTATACATCTGCAGTGTGTGCGTGTGTGTATGGAGTCTTTCCAACACCCCTGTGAGGTAGGGTTGGAAACCAAGGCAGCTCACAACAAGAAATAAAGCCATTTAAAATCCAATAACCATAAAAAGAAGTATAAACAGTTGCAAAACAGTGTAAAGTGGCATGATTCAGAATTTTGGGTTGTGTGAATGAAGTTGCTTGTCACTTGAGGTTGCATTTCTGTCCCTGTTTGAGTAAGCCCCATTGAATACGCTGGGACTTGCTTCTGAATAAATAAACCTAGGATTGCACTATAAATATCTTTACAGTTTGTGTAAATAATAAATATATTTGATAGTTATGCTTCTATAAATATTTCTTCATTTATCATATTTTTGGTTTTTGGTTAGGAATCCTGACTGGTTGTGAGATGCTTAGTTTTTTGCCTTATAGGAATCTTGTTGTGGTTGGTATGGTATTACATTTAGGAAAGTGTTACTGCCTTCTGTATTTTTTTTTCCTATTTGCATTTCACTTATCTTTAACCTCACTCCGTTACAGCCATAGAAGCAACAACAGCATATGCAAGATAAACTCCCATTAGTGATAAGAACAAGAATTTATAATTAATTAAAACAAGAGGCTGATCAATACTTTGAAGAGCACCAGATATTTATTTTGTTTCTGAGCCCAGGACTCGGTCTTTCATGATGCCCGGTGTGTGTGTGGGGGGGGAGCAGGAGAGTAGTCGATAAGACAGACATCCTGGCATTGATAATCGAATTAGCAAGGTATGTGTGGGGTTGTTGTACACTTCCAGGCTCAGTTTCATTTTGAGTATGGAGGTGGAACCTGTGTAGATGTGGTTATTAAAGGGAGAAGAAATTTTGAGTTAAGCAAAGCTCTGCTTTTATAAAACCTAAGAAACATGCAGTACTTTGAATGTCTGAGTGCCTGCACCAGTGGAATACTGGAGGAACTTGTAAAACTTGCTGCAACAGTATTTAGAACTGAGCATGTGGTGTGAAAGACTCCTTTTCCTAACATTTTGGCTTGTTTTTCTCTGATTGTGTATTTTTATTGTTTTTACTATATTTGTAAGCTGTGCTGAGCTCTGTTTTTAACAGCAAAAGGGCAGGATATAAATTCTCTTAATCAATCAATAAATACTCCATAGTGTTGGAAACTAGAGTCTAGGCATTTAATGTTGCTTTTAAAAAAAAGATTTCTCACATCTTTCCCCAGTTTTTGGTGGTAATTCCTAGGCACAAAAACAAAACAACTGGACAATCCAAATATTAATATTTATAAGTTTATAAGTGACAGTTTTCCTGCTAAGTACCTGCATGTCATAAGCAGGGGTAGTCTTATACGGCGAGTATATCCCAAACTCTATATTTTAACTGGAAAAGTTGGGGGTCGTCTTATACGCCCAGTTGTCTTATACGCCGGAATATACGGTAGTTCCTTGTGTGGCATTAATAGGATACGCTGCTATTATTCCTGTCAGTCTGAGCAAAGAGGTTAATGAGTACCAACTACATCCTCCTCCCATGGAAGCTAAGGGCAATTTTTCAGTGCCAGATAATCACCTTTAGAGATTAGTCTTTTTGGATCTGAATTGAGGCAACTTAGTAGAGAAACATATGTCCATTGCTAAAATGCCCTCGCTGTATCATTTGTGGGAGGAGAGGAGATAGGAAAAATATAATATATACATATACATTACATTTTCCATGAGCATATCAGTTGCATAAAATATGCATTGAAAAATGCAATGCATATTTGAATAAAATGAAATGAGCCACTATAATTTCAGATAACTTTTAAAGTTAGCAGAATGTGAGGCCTTTGAAAGGCAAACATTTACCTGTTATTTTAAGGCATACATTAGCTGGCTAATATCCAGAGTAGGGATGGGCAAAAATTCCTCTGAATATGGATTTAGCACCAGATTTTTCAGTGGACTGCATATTTTTCCATCTTTGCACAGCTGTCTTATTTGCTCCAAAATTCAACAGCTTTCCCCAGCACTGGATTTCCCCCTCCTAAAATATTCCCTTGAATATATTGTTCACTGCTAACAAGAAAACTGACCAGCCACAGTCACAGCAGAGGAGGCAGTGGCGGTAAAGTCATTTTCCTTTCCTTTATCAATATTTTCTTTCATCCTTCAAAAATACTGATACTTTCTTTCAAAGATACTGATATTTTCTTTCATTTATC
This sequence comes from Rhineura floridana, assembly GCF_030035675.1. NCBI lineage: Eukaryota > Metazoa > Chordata > Lepidosauria > Squamata > Rhineuridae > Rhineura > Rhineura floridana. The sequence goes on from NC_084481.1 coordinate 13,475,746, forward strand.
AGTATTTCCTTTCCAGATATCAATATTGAAATATCGATATTTTGTTTTTTTTTTTTCAATAATTTTTATTCAAATTTTCATAAAACATACAAGACGAAATCATAAAACATTCAAAGACAAAAAACAAAAACAAAAATAGTTAAACAAAAAATAAAAAAATAAAATAAAAATAAAAATAAAAAATAAAGGGTAAAATATTGACTTCCCATTTGTCAAAGATCAGATCAGTTATAAGTCTATAATATATAACAATCCTGTCTCTTAAGTCATATTATAAAATCACTTTCCTCCAATAGTTATCTTACTTAATCATCAAATCTCATAAACATTACTTTATTCTTTCCACAAAAAGTCAAAGAGAGGTTTCAATTCTTTAAGAAATATATCTATCAATTTTTTTTTCCCAGATAAGCATATCGATTAATCCATCTCATTACTAATTATGATAATCTTATTGTCATAACCATAGTCAAAATAAACATTTCAATTAATCCATCACATCAGAATCTGTTAGGTTCAGTAATTTCAGTAGCCATTGTTCTATTATCCCTATTAGTTCCATTTTCCATCTTCCATCTTCAGTAGTCTTGTTAAGTCCAGTAATTTCAGTATCCAATCTTCCATTATCAGTATTCCATAATAATCTTGCTGTCAAAGCCATAGTCATATAGTAAGAGTCTGATGGGAATTACCTCTATCCCAAATATTTTCTTGCCATCCATTCTGAATAGGTTGCTGAAATACTGCTGTAAAATCATATCTCTGTTCTTTTTTTCAAAATACACTGGGTCATCTCTTGAAAGTTTTTCCATTGTCACATGGCTGCAGTTAATTCCATAGATTTTCTCTATATTGGGCTCCATCACGTCATTCCAGTCCAGAAGATTATCCATGCCATTGATAACTTTATCTCTAGAATCTTCATTAATTTCTTCAGAGATAACATTGAGTTCCAAACAATAAATTTTATTTCTAAAGTCCATAGACTCCAAATCTTTTTCCTGTTCCACGTTTGTTCCAATCTCCGGGGTCTCCTCTCTCACAGGGACCCCTGTTCCAGTCTCCAGGGTCTCCTCTCTCACAGGGACCCCTGTTCCAGTCTCCAGGGTCTCCTCTCTCACAAGGACCCCTATGTCTTTAATCTCCTGTGTCTCCAAACAATAGATTTTATTTCTAAAGTCCATAGACTCCAAATCTTTTTCCTGTTCCACGTTTGTTCCAATCTCCGGGGTCTCCTCTCTCACAGGGACCCCTTCCAGGGTCGCCTCTCTCACAGGGACCCCTATATCTTTAATCTCCTGCGTCATTTTACTCAATTCAATTTTCAACTCCTTACAACCCTGTCGCAGGTTTTGTTTCGTTATCTCAATCTCATCCATTATTTTCTGAAACATAGTTATTTCCAGATTCTCAGCCACTTTCTTAATAGCCATTTTAAAAGAAAAATATAGGAAAACCACTTCTTATTTCAGCAACAATTGGGTTAATACTCCAAACTTGGTGACATCACAGTATAAACAGAGCAGACAGCCTTATCTCTCCATAGTTAAGTAAACAAAATGCAGTTCCCAGGATCGAAACAATTAATGGCAGTCGTCAGAAAACAGATTCGTCAAAATAAAATAGACCAAAAAGAGAGTAGTCTCAGACAATATAATATTCTTCAAAATAAAAATCTGGAATAGAAATCCCTCTTCTGTGTATATCTTTAGAATGCAAATCCAGGACAGCTTTTTGCAACAAAAACAGAGATAAGCTATTAATTAGTGCGTAGCAGAGAGAAGTTATGGCTCCCCAGTGAGATGTCAAAAACCGATCAATCTGGCAAATCTCTTTTAAACAGCAACAATTTAAGTCAAGTAAAAGAAAAATATAGAAAGAAGGGTGCTTGCCTGTTAGTGCGTTCTCTCTTAGAAGATAAGGTGAACGTTCGCTTTATCAGATAGAGCTTGCTGTTGAAAATCCGTCCCCACCTTCGTCGGCTGGACCTCGTCCCATAAATTAATGAGATCTGGTCGTCCCAACAAAAATAGGCTTTGAGGTTAATCTCTTCGTTTCTCCCTACCCGGGAGAAGTTTAATCAGTCAAAAAAAAAGAAAAAACTGACTGATATATCTGAATAAGCTTCTTTTGAGGCAGGAGCCCGTCTCAAAAGCAGGCACAGGCTAAGTCACCCTTCCCGGAAGTCTGAAATATCGATATTTTGAAAGATAACATTGATATTAATATCAATATTTTTGAGGAGGGAAAAGCAGTAGATAGCAGACAGAACAAACTGTAACTGATAGTGCCTGTTCAGTCGACAAAATGCTTTTGAAGCGACACCAGCCAATGGTTCCCATCCCTAATCCAGAACAATTACAATATGTATAATGTATATTACGTATAATGTAGCCTCTAGTACAGCCTTTCCCAACCAGTGTGCCTCCAGATGTTGTTGGACCACAACTCCCATCAGCCTCAGCTAGCATTGCCAATGGCCAGGAAAGATGGGAATTGTGGTCCAACAACACCTGGAGGCACACTGGTTGGGAAAGGCTGCTCTAGTACAAAGTAATTTATCTTTGGCATTTTACCCCAGCTAGATTAAATAAAATCTAAATAAGAGCTAGCATACAGACAGATCTGTTTGCCTGTATTGTCAATGACAGAACGATGCAGTCACTTTGGGTGGAAATAGATTATGGAGCAGCATTTTTTTATTACACTATCGTTTTTCCTTTCATATTATGAAGAGCCAGGGCTAGACTTCACAGAGCCCCCTGCAGGGTCCAGCAATGCCCCCCCCAGATGCTGGGCCCTTCACCCATCCTCCTCTTCCCCCCTGCTGCTCCCCATTCCTCCTGCTATCCCCCTTGCTCCCTCTCTTCCTTTTTTAAAATTTAAAAAATTATTTGTCACTGGAGTAGTGTCAGCTATGCTCATGGCTTCTCTGCTACTTCCTTGGCACTTAGGCTCTGAGAAAGAGCAAAAGGGGTCCCTCTTCAGAGCCAGGCTTTCCAGGCAAGAGGGCCAGGAAAATGCCTGTGCCACCACAGTTCACTATTGTGGCTAGGATGACTTTTTAAACTTAAGATATTTTTAAGTGTTTAAAAAATCTAAAAAGCCTTTGTCTCCACTGCTGTAAACTGTGGTGGCAGAACAGACATTTCCTTGGCCACCATGTCCAAAATGTCTGACTCTGAAAAGAAGGACCCCCTTGACCCTTTCTCAGAGCCCAGGGAAGACAGCAAAGAGGTGGAGTGTGGAGACCAGCACCTAGTCAGCTGCCACAGAAGGGACCCAGCTGGGCCCATTGGTGAGTAAGTGGTCAGCAATTTGGGCCAGTGAGGGGCCCTTGGCCATTGATGACCTGGTTGACCTTTGGCACCAGGGATAATATAAAATATATAGAAACTAATAATCCAGTACCAAGGATTTAGTACATATATCCAAGTACTGTTTTCAGTACAGAACAGCTTATGTAGATTGATGATTGTTCTAATATTGTTACCCCAAAATGTCTGTCCATAATTTACCATGTGTGCTAGAGTTCTTATATGGCCATTGCTTTTATTTCCATAGCTTATCAACCAGTTCCATTGTTCAGTAAAGTCGTTTGACTGTTGATTTACAATTCTCAATGGCTTTGTTAGTTTTTTGCAAGACGGCACCCCCTGTATTACTTTACCACTGGTCTATGGAGAATTCTGCTGTTTTCTTCCAGTTTTTAGCTATAGCTTGTCTGCCTGATCCTATCATGAATAATATAATTTCCTTATATGGTAATATTTTGTTTTGGCCTTTAAATGATGATGATAAAGCTTATTTAGGAGTACAGCAAATTTGCTGCCCCAGTGTTCTGCTACATTCCAAGCATATTTTTAACAAAAAATGATCTCTTCTCTCATGGCCATCACACATGAAAAATGTGTTCCTAATAAAATGCATCCAGGATTGTGAATTAATTGCATTTTATATGTAATTTAGTGTCAACGGAGAGGTGTAATATCTATAGATGATTTTAACTCTATTTATTCTTTTTGTGGACATACATTTGAAGGGCTTTAAAAAATCATTGCAAATTGATTCCCATTGTTTTGATCTATTTGGTACCCCAGTGCCTTTTTTCCCATGTAGCATTGACTCCTTGTTTGAAGTAATAATTTTAAAATATTATACTGATTTATGTATACAGTTGGCACCCTTTAGTAGTATTTTTGAGTATTTGATGCCTTAGTTCAAGGAGGAGAGAAACTGCTCCAAATAGACTTCTTGGTTGCTACCAAAATTGTTCTGGAAGATATTGTAAAAATACAGCAAGACCTAGCAAGGCTGGAATGGCTCAGGAAAAGTTTTGGACATAGCAGAAATGAGGAAAGTGTGTGAGAGTATAGAAAGGAACATGCACAATGCAAACCATATTTTGTAGATAAATTGTTCCTTTTATTGCAAAGAAAGAAATCCTGTTACAGAGACATGTACTTCCTTTTGATCTAGTAGTTTAGAAAGAAGAATAGTAAAAGGTTTACAATGCAGTTCTATCAACAATTTCTCAGAAATAAGTACCACTGTGTTCAGTGGGTCTTACTCCCAGGTAATTACACATAGGATTACAGCTTTAGGGGTTTTTTTTAAGTTAGTTTAATTTAAAAAAAACTAAACTAAACCTTCAGAATAAATGGTGGCACAAATTTTAAAATTTTTTAATTTGTAGTATGCCGTAAGTGTTTTAAACCATTTTTTATCAAAATATACAAAGAAATTGCTTTCTATTCTGAAGACTCATAATCTGGGTACATAATCTCAAGCATGGTGACTGAAAGGAAGTTCCAAAATGACATCAGTTAAGACTTTTCACAGTGTGTGAAAATAAGGAGAAATAAATACTTCAATAGTATTCAGTAGTTTTCCCTATTGAAACCTTTCTAAGCCAGTGCTCTTTCCCCTCAATTTCCAGTGTAGCCTTTCTTCCCAGCCTGCACCTGAGATCTCACAAAGAACTCGCTCCTTGAATAACCTTGTCTGAAACTCCAATCTAGAAGTTCCCACAGCGCTCAGACTAGTAACACCATCTAAATTCACTCATGTTTAGGAGTTTGTATAGTTTTCTTTCTTCAGAGCTCAGTAGACAACTTCCTCTCGCCACCCCTTCCCTGCCTCAAAGCATGCGATAAATTCTTTTAAACAATGCATAATTTTTGAAACAGTAACCCTTCACTTTTTTTTCTTTTTTGGCTATTTCAGGAAATCCGTTTTAGAAACAAAGCAAAATGATACATTGATATAAATACTGGACAATACAGTACTGATGAACATCCGTTACTGAGATGTGTTCTTCACATCCGTGTTGCACTCATAGGCTATGTGCAGTAGAAATTAATGGAACAGGTGTGTGCATCATTATGCACAGGATGGCATCCCTTTGTTCTGTACCTGGCACCAACACATCTATCTAATGTAACAGCTAAGTTGCATGTTCAATAATCTGCTATGAAAGAGTTCTCCCTGATTTCAAAATGCAAGTGGGGGGATCATATGTTAAAATGCTACTAATTCTCAAAAAATGACTTATACAAAGAAGGTTAGCATGCCAGAGAAGAGGCCTGGTTAAGTTTTCTATAAGAAGGGAGTTTCAAAGCAAAACAAAACATAGGGGGAACATTCAAAATACAATTTTCCAACCTTCTACATTCAAAGGTAGGATAGGCTCAGGAGGGTGATAACATATGATATTTCCGAATAAGCAATTTGGCTCATCAGTAATTAGTCATCACCCCCTAATGGTTCAGAAAGTGGCATTTTTCACTTATTTAGGGCAAATTAGTAAACAATAGGTAAAAACCTTATCCATTCATTTCCAAGCCAAAATAAAATCCCCCTTAATTTTTAATGTAAATGGTAGTTGAAATCTAGTGAACTGTTATATTATGATTCCACAGGACAAATCCAGAAATGAGTAAAGTAACATTATTTTTATTATTATTAATTTATTTTACATATTTGTGAAAGTGGTAATAAATTTAGAATTCTTCAGTAAGCAGATATACAGAGTAAAGAATTCACATTTCCAGAGTATTTATATCTGTGTGCACAGTGGTAGACCAACATGGTATAATGAAACCTTATTCTCTCTTGCCTCAATCACAACCTTGTGGATTCAGCCTCTGATATGTAACTGCCATGATATCATTTCAGTTTTCTCCTATAGGCCAGACAGTCACAAGCACGCCTTTTGTCTTCCCTCCCCAACTCCCTCATCTTCCTACTTAAGTTTCATTGTCAGTGTACAAGATGTGATCACCTCATAAATTATATACTGCTTAACACATTCTGAAAAGTGAGAAGGTTTGTGTAAGCATTTGGCTAATTTTTGAAGTCACAATACAGATATACTGTTTGGGAAACAAAAATACTTGGAATGGATTTGGTTTGTCTGATTTCTATATTATTTTGTATATTAGAGTAGCAAGACCAGCACCAGGTGTGAGGTTCCCTTCAGTAAAGTGCCCTCCACTTGGGTCCCCTCTAAAACCAGCACTTGAGAACATTGTCCAGAGATGGATTTCTCCCCTCTGTAGCCCAGCTTGTGCATGTGTTTAGTTTTTTGTGGGGTTTTTTTGAAAAAAAAAAAGATATTGTTTAGAATAACACCAATACAAATTTCTTTGGCAGCAGAGTATCTGTGCAGTTAATTAAAAGAGCAAATGTTTTCATGAAATTATTAGTTACTTTAAGGATTAAAAAAAGAATCTGGGAATGGATTGACCTGTCATGTATTCTCTGCTTACCAGTCTGCATTCAAGAGAACATTCTGGGCAGGTATTAATTTTTACGTACAACACAGAGAGGGATGCATTTTGACTCACTCCAGGTATTTCTCTGGCATTCTGTACTGGGAAAGTGCTTTACAAATGACATGAGAATGAAATCTACATTCGTCTCAGTAATTGTCTATTAAACATACTGAGTCCATTTCTGATCCCAGAATCGACTGAAAGATGCATGTCATAGTGATCATTTTATAGATAGAACATTTCCATTGCTTATATAGAGGAATATCCATAGCTTGTGAGCATTACTTTACCAAAGATTTTGAACAGCAGGAAGCACATTCATCCTGAAAAAGGATGTTAAAAAAGGATTTGTTGAGCTGTCAATAAACAATTATATTCATCAGTGACATGGGGAGGTCTAGGACTGTGGTAGAAGACCATGTTTTTGGCGCCACAAGGTTGCTAGTTCAGTCACTAGCATCTCCAGTTAAAATGACCTCAGGAAACAGCTGGGAAAGATTACCTGAGACCTTAAAGCGCCAGCAGTATAGTACTGGGCTAGGGGGTTGAGTATAAAACAGTTTCGTACGTTCATTATGCTACAAGAATGAAATGTTTACTTACAAAGATTTTTGCAATGGAATGTTTGACAGTTCATATTGAGGTCATGTAAATCCTCATATCCAGCTTAATTTTCCTGCTGCTACTGTGAGAGGCCCAATAGATGTGGAATGATTGGGAGAAGAGATAAATGATTTCCTCCCTTAGCCTGTGTCAGACCATTGGCCCACCTAGTCCTGTACTGTAGATGTGAGTCACAAGAGATTTTGCTTGTAGAAAAAGGTATGTTATTGAACATACATTTGTAGGTACTGGCTGCATAATGGCCTGATGGATATGGCTTCCCTCTCTCCTCTTCCTATTCTGCACTGGCAAAGTTTGAGTGGGCACTCCTGAGTAGACATTTGGGCAGCAATGGGGTATCGAAAGATTGGAATGTAGAAGTGTGAAAGCCACTGCAGGAGCCAGTTTCAAAAAAATTGGTGACCAAAAGGATTATTTAATATAAGAAACTGAATACATGCTATCATTAAAATAAAAATTAAATAGTTAAACCCAGCTTTTGTCTCCTATCTTCCATCTGACATCCAGAGTCAAATAGCTAGTGTTCTGACACTAATGATTTTGTTGTATTCCTAAATATGCTAGACTTCTCAATAGCAAGCCAAGCGATATGGCTTAGACTTGAAGACCTGGGTTCAAATTCCTGCTCTGCCAAAAAGCTCTGTCTACTAGCTTAACCCCCCTCAAAGGTTTGTGTGAGAATAAAATGGAATAACTGCACAGATGCAAATGAACAGTAGGATACACATTTTAAATCCATAAATAAATGTTGGGTAAAATACTTGCTGTATTGTTATATGGCAGTCAGTGGCAAAGCTTCCAAGATGTTCACATTTCCTTTGCACTGTGAAAATGGCATTTCTTTCATCACAATTTATATGCCTCCACAGCTGTTGATTGTCTTGCAAGGACTTCAGTTGCACTGTTAGGAGGAAATATATACCTTCACATTGCTCCCGTTCAGTTCACTGGTGATCTTTCCTTCATCTTTTATTACAGGGACAATTGTAGAGGCGGAGCAACATGGCTGACGATAGGAAAGATGAAGCTAAGGCACCGCACTGGACTTCAAGTCAGATAGCAGAGGCTTCTTCACATTCACATTCCCCAGAGATGAAGGAGCAAAGTGGGACAGGGGAAGGATTAGTCAGAAGTGCTAATGGATTTCCATACAGAGAGGATGAAGACGGAGGATATGGTGCCCGTGGACAACAGAGCTCATATTCCAGAACCAAAGAGAATGGGATAAATGGAGAACTAGCTACAGGAGAGAAAGAAACTGCAGGTAAAAGGTCCATGGCCCATCCCTCTTTCCTTTGTCCATTTAATCCTTGCTTTTCAAGGGGAGGGCACTGCAAATATTTCTTCCCTGGTCATAGGCATCCTAATTGCCTAGATCAGATTAGGCTACAGCAGGTAGTTCAGTCTTGCACATTGAAAATGGAGCAGATTTCTCCTGCAAAGGACAGTGGGCGAAGGTCAGATCCTAAAAGTAAAGGGAGGAAGCACAACACAAAAAAGGAGAGGGGCCTCAGCTGAGGAGCAGAACACATTATTTGCACACAGGTGGCCCCAGGTTCAGTCTTTGTCATCTCTAATTAAAAAGGCTTTCAGATGATGCGTCAGGAAAACACCTTGTCTGAGCCTCTAGAGAACTGCTGCCAGCCACAGTGGAAATGTTTGGCTAGACAGTACAATGGTCTGACACAGCATAAGGATGGCATATATGTTCCATAGCCATCATGTTTGATAGGATCAGGTCTTGAGAGTGAAACCAAGGGCAGATACTGTCACAAATTATTTCTTTCCTGGCTCGCTAAATCATTGTGCTCCAAAAACTGAGTTGCTTAGCATTCAGCGCTGAGGTCATTATAGTCATGACATTGAATGTGACTGCTGACACCACAGGCATTTCTGTTGAATTTATAGCAGAGTTAAATGGAATATTAGATTAACGTGTGACTTGCTGTGAAAAAATCAGACCAGCCACTTAATCTTAATGTTCCAGACTCTTCACTTTTTGAACAGATCCACATTCCATCCTCACATATATTGTATATGGCAGGGATGGGCAACCTTTTTGGCTTCAAGGACTGTGTTGGTGGATGGTGGGCTGCACACACTCACTGCATGTTCACCCATTTATTTATTTAATTCCATTTATGCATCAAGAGCACGCACATGCACATAGTCTGTCTCCAACAGCACGTGCACACACACACACACCCTTCTCTCACACACAAAAATGCAGACACACAGAGATAGGCAGACACACATGCACACAGGAACTACATCAAGCACTATCCCACAGTCCAACTGATTGGCACTGGGGCACTGGTGGACTGAGGGAAGCATGATTGCAATAGAGAAGAAGGTGTACAGGGAGAGTCATCCCTGTGTGCCTTTCTCCTCATAGCTTCCTGTAGCCGCCAAGCAGCTATTTGGTGGTCTGAGAAAAGCAGGGGCAGGGTGTGATTGGGGCAGTGGCATGGGGGATGGACAACTCTGTGTAGGGCTGCATGTGGCTGCAAGCTAGATAATGTTCTATCAATAACTGTGGAGGGTCTACACAAGAAACAGAATGAAATGTTGGAATGGAGTGCACCAACTACAGTCTGTGGGAGGGAGAAACAATTTTTTAATGCCTCTCCTATATAAAACATCTCTAGAAGTAGAAAACTAGCACATCGGTTGAACATGGTGTAGAGCAGCCCTTTGCCAGCCATGCTGTTTTCCATTTGCAGAAAGTTTTAGCATAAGGGGATTTTTTAAAAAAAAAAATCCTCCCAATCTGAGTTTTGAAGTGGTGCAGTCCAGTCCATTCTAACACCTTGGGGACTCTTATCATCTTATTCTGCTAGGTTTGCAGATGAGACCTAAGAGGACAAACAATAAACTTAAAATAATATGTTTTTTTGTCTGGGCCTGAAAATAGTCATAACCACTAAAACAAAATTTCCCTTCATGTGTTCAGGGTCAAATCATTTATATCACAGCCATAAAAGGAGACTGCCCACACTTCAAATTACTACTCTTTGAAGTAGTGACACATTGTACAATCTTATAATGTGTGTGTGTGTGTGTGTATGCCAGTAACACAAATTATTATTATTATTATTATTATTATTATTATTATTATTTATACCCCGCCTTATGGCCAAAAGGTCCTCAAGGCTGCTTACAAGAAAAAAAAATATAGAAATACATCAATAAAACAATACAATTTACAAAAATTAAATTAAATAACAAATAACATTATTAAATTATAGAACTATTATAGAATTATAATTCTATAGAATTATAGAACTATTGATGATGATCATGATGATTTATTGTTATTTATAGCCCACCCTTCAATGTGGCAGTTCCCAGGGTGGTATACAATAATTCAGTTCAATACAACAAAGCAATATTGTATAAAAATATAAAGCCAATAAACACAATAAAACAGCAATCCATCCACAGAAGAAACCACTTCTTAGATCAGCTTTCTCAATATGCCTGAAAAGGGAGGAATGATTGCTTATTTTATCTAATACGTTAGTCAGATTTATTTGATCTAGTTGATTAGTCAGTTTTAAACTCTATGTATCATTGATACATAGGATAACAGCTTATTTGAGGCAATGCTCCCATGCGCATTGAAGAGCTTTGTCTTAATTGTTGGATAGTGCTTTAGTTGAGGGAAGGAAGGAATATGACTCAGGCAATGTGGGTAGGTAAGGTGTGGGCAGGGTAGCTAAGGTTTGGGTCTTCAACAAGGAAGAGGGAGCTATGAAGAATCAGTCTCCTGGGTCACTAGAGGCTAAGGCTACATAAATAGTATTGATGTATGTATTGTCAATTACTTGGATCCAAAGAACCATGAGCAGATGGAGAAAATGTATTAGTACTGTGCTTGGAAGAGGTAGTGGAGGACTTTTTGCAACGCAGCACCACGTGTCAGGGCTTGCATTACAGTAAGAAAAACTCTAAGTAAGAACAGTAAGAAAAACATGGTGAATAAGAAAAATACAGGCGATAACATATAAACTCTAATGGACAGTCCAAAGGTCTTGAAAAGAGCTTATGTGAAGTGCCCGAACTCTAGCAAATGGATTAGCCCTTCAATGAGTACAAGAGGCTTTTGGCTAGCTGAAGGGCACCTTTGGATCCAAGCCAGTATTTGTGCTTTATTAAAAATCACTGTAAGGTTTTCTAAGCCAATGCTTAGCTAGAAAGTTACATGCCACCCAGCTGAGCATCTGTTTTGGGGAGCTCATTAGCATCACCTGCCAACTGAGTTTTGGTTGGGATCCAAGCAGCCGACATGGAACCCTCATAAACACGTACACTCATTCCTCTGAAGCCCTAAGCCTGCCCCATTTTCAACTTTGCCTGAAAGAAACAAACAGCACAAGCATTTCAAGATTTATCTTAATGTGAAATATAATCACTGTGTAAAAATAATTTGGCATTCATGAAAGCTTATTTGTTTATTGCTAAAAGTAACAACTATTTCTTTAGAATTTTTCTTCAGCTGAATGCATCCTTTAAGCCCCATTGAATTAAACAGTAGGAATTCATTTTTCCCACATGAACAAGTGCCCTTGGTGTATGCAGCCATGCATGCAAAGAGGATAATCTTAGCACCATTTACTAGCTGTTGACAGTACTTTATGAAAAAGCTATTCATAATTTCTCAGCTATTGGACAGTTTTAAATCTCCAGGCCCTAAAAGTGTTTCAAAAATTGACAGTGCTGGAATATGTCTGTTAAAGTACTGTAAATACAGTCTTTGGGGAAACTATTTTTTACAAAAAAATAGTTACAGGGAAGTCTAAAGAATAATAAAATGCTCTCCTAGTCAGCTATCATTAGAAACCAAGTCTCACCCTGGGTCTGAGGGTGAAGGCAGATAAAGAACAATAGTGATTTAAAACTACCCTCATCCAATCTGATACTAGGATATTGTTCTGAAAAAAATATTATGCAAGGTTTCAGCTTGAACTAGGGAAAAGCTTGAACTGTGGATGCTGCCTATCGGCTAATGCCTATGACATCACCAATGCACCCTCAGGTCCAATCCCTCTGTTTTGCAACTATTAAAAAAACTGTTCTCAATTCTTTTCTGATAAGGTGAAAGATTAATATATAAATGTATAAACAAATATATACTGCTTTAAGATATTCAGAGATCACACCTTCAGCATGAAGGAAAGCGTAATACACTGATGGCTGAACCAGCTTTTGACTTACTGGTATATATATTGTGTAAAGAAATTGTGAAATCATATTGTGGGGAAAGAGCTCAATGCTATACCCTCGTTTAACCAAGAATTAAACATACAGAAATGTATCTGTCTCTTAACTCATTCTGTTGTATGTTTTGTAGGCATCATCCTTTGCAACAAGACTTTAAGGCTGTGATCATAAGCACACTTCCCAGGGAGTTAGTCCCGTTGAACTCAGTGAGTCCTACTTCTGCATATACATGTTCAGGATTGCACAGCGTGATTTACACCACAGCTTGCAGTACTGATGAAATGCATATCTATTAGTATGATTCCACCCAATTTTTCTAGTCCCTTTAATATATAGTTTGGTAGACCCTCCTTTGCTTTGAGGATAAATTGGAGCCCCTTTTCACAAAAAGCTTCAGTTCACTGGAGGGTTTTTAGAATGTTTCTCTTTCAAATGAACACATGAAAACATTTCAGTGGAAGGAGCCAGTCACAAAACTGACTCTATGACAATCCCATGGGCTGGATTCTAGATCCCTCAGTACCAGAACATAATTATCTTTAAGATCATTCTCTGAGTTTTGCAATATAGCCCACAGCTCAAAAAAGTAGAAAAATTTGTAAAAATAAAATAAAATAGTATTTTAAGGCAAACTACATTTGGAAATGTGTACTTTGAGATAAAATGCATATTTAAATACATATTTTGTGGTTAAAATGGATTTACATGAATACATGTGAAATCGACACAGAACAAAGATAGAGAACAAAAAGGAATAAATTACCATTACGATTACAATTGTTCTGAGAGGAATTGATGACTTTACCATTACTCAAAAGTAATCACTACAATTACACTTAAGTTACTTTTTAAAAAACTAGAGTGCCTACAAAGTTCTGGCCTTGGCTGCTGCACAATACGTCACCTAAAACAACATTAACAATAAAAACACACTCACAGATGTAGTAGAATAATACTTTTTATCCATAAGATAGCAATGGTGGTCTCTCTGCTGGTAAGGGAGGCAGAGGCCACTACTCAGATCTTTGCACCTCAAACCAAATACAGCCCTCCTCCCCCACACACTCTCAGCCAGCAAGCGTAATCTCTCTCACTGAACCACTTCCAGACCCTGCCCTGCCACCAACTAAGGGACACCCATCCAAGCAAACATTTTCCCCCAAGATGCAAAAAAGTTAAAACACTGCAAAGGCAGCAAAGTAGTCAGGGAGGGCTGCAGAGACTGCTTTGTGTGCCAAGTGCAAACACAGTATTCACATACACACACACACACACACACACACGTTGTCATCTTTTACCTGCACAGTTCTTTATTTCCATTCTTCTGCTACCTCCTTCTCCTCCTTTATTCATGTTCTTGCCCTCTGGCTCCTTTCTCCCTCCACTCCATTCTTCTCCACCACCGCCATTTTTTAAAACAATTGCTTTCTCCACTCCACCCCCGTCTCTCTCTCCACCTCCTCCCATGTCACCTCCTACACACCCACAGAGCACGAGGGAAGGGCGATGCTGCACAGAAGCCCAGTTTGAGGCACATGATTTTCATCCACAAATCAGAGGAGCAGAAGTCTTCCTCTGTTCCCTCCCCCCAAGTACTGCTGGAAACATTACAATTACTCCTCAAAAGTAATAAAATTACTCCTGTTACAATCAAAATGTAAAGGAATTACCTACTAATTCCTCAAAAAAGTAATAAATTACAAGTAATTCATTTTTTGTAACTAGTTACTTCCAAGCTCTGGTTCTGACTTCATTAGTTTAGCACAAAGGGTTTCTTTTTCAAGATATAATAAACACCTGCACTGTGTATGTGTTTTGCTTCTGAGTGATATCAGAGTTAGTCAGTTCTGTTTACTATTTCTTGAACCAAAATATGCAGCCAAGTCAAATAATTATTTCATATATCAGTTCCCCAACAAGTTGACGCGAAACATACATGCAGAGAGCCGCACTTAGAGAATTTTGTATACCTTTAAAATTTCCAGAAAGCATATGGATTGGATGTAAATGTACCCTAGCAAGAGCAGAAAGTATCTCTGCTCATGTAAGGGATGATCCACAATCTCTGCCATCTCTCTCCTCCAGGTTCAAGACCCCCCTCCCGACACAGCATCCTATGTTGTTCTCAAGGTTCTCTGATTCTCAAGAGAAGCTTTTTAGGGGCTCATGGGGGCTAATGCAGGGACAAGGAGCACCACTCCATGAGTTTGCATAGATGTTGGAATCCAAGCCTGTATGTATGTCTAGGGGCTTCTTCAAATACTACATTTTTGAGAGATGTATCTTAAGGTTTTTTAAAGTATAAGCCTAACGTAAATAACGAATGTGATGAAGAAGGTATTTGAAAATACATGTACCACACAGATATGGTTGTCATACAGCTGAGTTTTGCCTTTGATTTCTTATTGAATGTTCCCTTGATGACAAACCTAAGTTTGTTTCTGTGTAATTGTCCATGATACAATGAATACAGGAAGTGTTAGTGTTGTGTGGTGTCAGATCAGTGCAGGACCCAGGCACATTAAAGTATTATAGGAAGTAACCATATGTGACTGAAGGGTAATATATAGAAGCAAAAGAAAATAACTAGAATCACACTGTCATTTCCATTTTTATTTACAAAGTTATATAAGAAACAGACTAAAAAGAACCAGTAAAACTTACAAGGCACTCTGTATTTCCATTTTGAATCCATCATAATTGGAGTTGCTTGTATTACTTATAAAACTCTTAATGGTTTTCCCCTGCTTATCTTTCCCCCTCATTTCCTTTCATGGCCCCTCCTGCAACTTCATCTTCTTTCACCTTTATTCATCCAGAATCTTCTTTCACACACTTTATTTGCTTAGCTTCAAATTAGACAAGACATTGGAGATCCATGATTGGATTGCCTGTCCCTTTAATTTTTTTGTGGACAGTTGCTGTGAAGCCCCTGATCCAGAATGGGACCACAACATTTAAGAGGGCTGTAACTCCTCACCTGTCAAATCCTCAGCCTCAGTGTTCGCCTGAAGATATATGAGTTGCCCCACTTAAGGGGGAACCCTTCTATACCGCCCTGGATTGAAGATGTGGCTATTCTGCAATCCTTGAGTCTGAGGATTATTCCTCTGCAGCTTTTCATCTCCATAGCTTGCCTTCACACAGAACCATGCATGGCAGATTTAGGGAGAAGGTCATTTAAATATTACAAACAGCTTTCCCAGGGGGGTGGAGCCATTGGAAGATTAAGCCTTACTAGCCTTATTCAGGCTTCAGATGACTCTTAAGCTGAGACAACATATTCCCAAACTCAGCTAGTAGGGCTCACTGGGGCCTGCCTTAGGCTCTGGTGTTCATTATCACTTCCCTTACACCACCCCCTACACCATTTACCTGAAAATCTCCTTCAGTTGCAGTTTGCCCTGTTATGGAAGAGTTACATATGCCCATATATCTTTCCTAACAGGGCAATAACAGTTTCAGGTGTTGGGGGGAAGGAAAGATTTTCTTCAGGAAAATGGCGTGGAGGGAAAATATCCTCCCTGACAGCTACTTTTAAAGAGATGGGAGATCCAGTCATGGATCTCTTGCAACTCACGTCCCACTAAAATCTGTAGTGTATCCTCAATGGCTGTTTTCAAATGTCTTGGTTCCATTTAGGCTGCTTTCACACTGAACTTTATTCCATTATTCTGACAATTTCTTACCTGGTAATTTGCGCATTATAGTTTATCTTTCACACGATGCACAAGCTAGCTCCAGAATTCTAGTGGAATGTAGTGGAAGTTTGCACAAATTTCCCTGATAAATGATGCCAGAAATAATCTTTTAGCAAGGCTGGTAACCTGGAAGATCACAGGAGTTTTTCACTAGCTGCAGCTGCTCATGTGACAGGCATTCCAGCATATAGTGCATTCCCACGCGGGGTTTTTTTTTGCCTGATGAATGTTGTACTGGTATTCCAGCAGCAGCACAGATAGCAGCAGCATTTTCATTTTCCACACACACCCCTGTCTTGATGCAACTAAAACAATTTATAAAGTCAGATCCTATAGTGAGAGGGGTTGCATGGTGACGGGACTAGATCTTAGACCTCCTTCACAGTGGGGGACAGTGCAAAAGGGTGAGGGATGAAAACAAGCCATGGGAAAGACAGCTGCAAAAAATGCTGGTATATTGGCTGAAAAAGCTGCTGTTCCTTAATGCAACAGGCACTGCAGTGTGAAAGGGATTTTAGAAATTGGTGCAGAAGCGCTAACTTTTCAATCCGTTAAACTAACCCAATCAGCCCCATGTGTGAAGGCAGCCTTAGACTTCCCATAGCTAATTTTTTCTCAGCATTATTATCCAGTGCTTCTAGATTATTACAGTATTTATATTTAGGGATGGGCTACTAATTCAGTTCAGTTCGCATTTCAAGTCAAATATATTACATTTGCCCTTTCCTAGTCAATATGAGAATCAAAACATAGCCATCTTTTTAAATTCGCACTTATTCAAATTTTGCAATGCAGTTCACCAACCAGTGTTTACAAAAATGCATATATTCCAGGAGAGTGTGCATAAAATGAATATATGAGTGAAAATAACATAAAAATGGATTATATGATGAGAAATTGCTCAAAAAATATGTAGTCATAACTGCCTACAAAAATGTGTTTATTAGGAGAAATTTGCACTAAAATGCTGGAGTATTTTTTTTTTTAAAAAAATCATGAATTGCTACAGAAGTGTGGAGAACTGCACTGAAGATTAGAAAAAAGAGAATATGAAAGAACCAAAATTGACAGATCTTTCCATCCCTATTTATAATAATTGTCTCCATTTCCATCCATTCGTCTATCCTCTCTGTTTTTGTCTCTTTGAGGGAGGATTCTGCGTTAGTACACTACCAGACAACAATATGCCTTGTGCTTGAAGAAACAACAGCAAATGCTAATACTATTAATTAAAATTTGTATCTCACCTATCATTGTTTTTTTAAAAATTCCTAATTTTTAGTGACTAATTAAAAAAAAAAAAAACCAATGGCCTGCAGGTTGGTATATAGGAATCATCAATTTAAATTCTGTTACTTCATTTTACCCAAGTTGTGGATTAGGCTACCTGCTGATGTGATATATGAGGAAGAAACTGAGGTTTCTTACATTCTACTGAGTCCTGTTGTGGGTTTTTTGGGGGGACACATTTTGTCATGGACATAAAATGGCACAGCTAACCGCAGGGTTAATGCTATAGCCTGTTAGCTGTAATCACACATAATATATCATTATAAGTGGCATTTTTAGGTTTACATAGCTAAACCTCCTCTTGTGTTGTGCTTTCAGCATCTCTCAAGATTTATTGAGCCTGACCTCACTTTTAAAATCGTCTGAGTCAGATAATTGTGTCGGCTATGAGTGAACTCATTTGAGGAATTCTTACACTATTTAAAGGTACAAGAACAGACAAACTGATGGTCATTCTAGTGATGGGGGGGCTCAGACTAAGAGTTTGATTCTTATCCCCATGTGTATCAGTGAGAAACGTTTTTGTAAGCCAAGAGTTGGATCTAATATTTCAGTAGCTGTTTATATAACCAGTTCTTGCTACTGTTTTGCTGTATGTAAATATGGCACATTTAAATAAGGCAGGAAAACAGATACCTCTTAATATGTATATTTCTACAATCTTGTAGATGAGTGAAAGAAACTCTGCTCTCAGATCCTCCCACACTGTTCTAGCAGGTCCTCCAACCCTCCTGAACAGAGTTTTTGGAAGACTCAAAGCACTGCAGGAGGAAGGGGAATAGACAAAAATCCCCTCTCCCCCTTGTACCAGTGGGAGCATCCCTTGGTGGCAGGGCTTCTTTTGCTAATTTCTCACCTTCTTCTTCCGGCTGCCTCCCACTGTGCTTCTGAGAGTTTGTGATATATGGTGTGATGCAGGGGGGTGCAGCAGGAAGAGGGAGTTGGGTCCGACTTGCAGAAGGTGCCTCTGCCCCTTTTTTGTGGTCCTCCTTGGCCCTCTGAACCACAGCTGTACAACATTCAGGAAGTCCCCAGGAGAGGGTTGGCAGGGTCACAAAGTGGTGGGAAGGTCAGCATCCATCAGCATCCCTTCTGCTGTTACTTCTTTAGATCCAAGCCTACATATTTGTCAAGTCCTGACATTTTAGAAATGTGTAGGTTCACCTTTAGCCATTTAAGGGTCAAAATTCATACAACAGATGTGGAGTGGAGTGTCCAAAGAAGCGAGTTTCAAGCTCGTGCTTGAAAGTAGTGATCTGTTTAATGAAGACTGTCCAATGTGTTTTGCTCACAGGTCTTCTTTAGGGGTAAGGGGTTTCATGTGTCTTATTCTCAAGAACAACTTACTCAAGAATATAGTGAGGAAGGCCTATTTGGTTAAATGTCCTTCTATTAGCAATGAATATGAAAGGATAGCATTTGCTGCCTGGTTATTAAATGGACTTGGAGAAAGTGAGTGGTCCAAGGTGGAAATGGTCAGGATCCAAAGAGTTACAATAGGCCTACTCAGTGGGACTTTTTTTTCTTTTACTTCTTTTTTTTTTTGAAGGGCAGACATCCATCATAGTTTGCTTTTAGAATAACTCTAAAAGTACTTGGTTGTATCCACCATAATGCTAAGTAATGGCCCAACCAGTGCAAGAATTTCTACTTGCACAACGGAATTTCCCTGTCCTCCCCCCGTGTGCTCTCTACATCTGTTCTAGGCGTTCCCCCAAGTCTCCAGAGCAGAGCGTGCACAGGGGGAGGGAGAGAGAGCTATATGTGCGTGGGTTTCTTAATCATCTGTAAAGATCCTTTAACATTGCTTCCCTTTTTGTCTGAAGGAATATTGTAGCAATTAGGCCCTACAAAACATTGTATGCTCTTTTTATATCTCTGTGTCTAGTCTCCATACTCCTTCATTGCAGACTGTTTAATCTTCCTGCAGGCGATGTTCAGAGATAGTGAGAAAATGTTCCTCAGCGAGGCAGAATGATTGTCTGTGACCACATATGCTGACTCAGCAGCATGCGGGTGATTCAGAGATGCCTATTCCACTTTCACTTGCTCCTCATTTTCCACAAGGGCCTTACCTAGCACTGTTGCAAATCCATGAGAAGCTTCCTAGCAATTCATAGTGAAGTTGAAAAGTGTTGCTAGTTTTATAATGTATATCCTAATTTTCCTGGTTTGATATTGAGGAATGTCAGAAATCCTCTTCCAAAGCCTCCTGTTATTTCTCAAAGGTATTATCTAAAGAGGAGACTGCATTCTTATGCATTCAGAAGCCTGGATCTCTTTACTAGAAATACTTTGGACAGAAATTCAATATTCATATTTCCCCTAATTCAGTCCATTTCCAAATCCTCTCTTCTCTTTCCCCCTCTCTGTATATGTGTGGGCACACTCACATACAGAGCAAGTGCTGCTGATCTTGGCAACGTTTCATCCTGTTCTCACTGCAGCATTGCAGCATTTCTCATCTTTGTATTGTGCACTGTCCTTGCCACCAGGAAACATCGTTAGTGGGCTAAAGGTATTAAAATCCAGCACTTTGGGAATAATTCTTAAGGATGGATGAATCAGTCAATTTCTGGGCTGTGTCAGTTTTCCACATTGCCACCCTAGACTCCTTTGGGAGGAAAGGCAGGATATAAATTGAAATAACAACAACAACATTCAAATATCCCATCTTTTATTTCAACATCAATCTGCAAATTACTTTTTGGGGAAAAACTGTTTGAAAATTTGCATTGTTTTAACATGCTTATTTACAAAATAGATGTTTTTATATGAATATTATCTTAGAATACTCATTTTTCTTCACTTAAAATATGCATTTTGGTACTTTTCTGAGCCAAGAACTGTAATGCAAAATTCAGAGAAGAACAAAAGTGACGTATAACTGTGTTCTAATCCACATATCAGCTCAGAAAGTGACCATGAAGACATTTCACTTGAAAAATGTAGGTCAGATGAAGTCTATGAGCTTGCTTCATAATACTAGACCTTGAGTTGCAGACATTCATTTTCTATTACAGTTGGTATTTTACAAAGGACTAACTGTAAGCAGATACTCCCAACCAGGAGTATCAAAAAGAAAATGGGCCGTAGCCAAATATATCTATGTTTCCTGTGTTTATTTCTGCACGGTAATTTATTCTCTGAAAGCCCAAAGTATGATTCTTATCCTGTTGCTGATTAGTCCCTTGGGGTGTAAGCTGTTAATTAACTACTCTATTTTTTCTTCTTTTCCCAAAGGAGATTGTGGTAGTAATTGCACTATACATTGCACAGTGTGCACCTTACTGATTTAAACACTGGCAATTGTAGTGTGTGTGTTATATTCATACTTGGCACATTAAAAATAATATAAAATTTCATTTTGGGAGTGAATCAGGCTAGCTAGACATAATAAAATTGCACAGCAAGGCCAGACTAAGTATAGGGCATATATGGTGCCTCCCACGATTCAGGCTCTTTTTGCTGCCATTGATACTTGCAGCCTCCACTGTAAAGGGACTCTCTTCACAGAAAATGAAGCATTTCCAAGAAACCTGCACATGTCTGGAAACTGTTACAAAGTTCGGACAAAAAGAAGTATGGCTCCCTTTGCTGTGACAGTGAGCTGGTTGTAACTGTTCAAAAACATAAATACATTTAGTAGCAAATTACTGATAAATGTCTGGATGATAAACTGTAATTGCACATAGTCTTCAGTTACCGTTGTGAAGAGGCAGACTTACCATCAGTCTTTAGATGGATGCATGCTTAAACTATATTTCTTTATGGTATTGTGTGAGCAGTTCTTGTGAACAATAAGCAACTATAATCAGTGATGAAACAAAAACAAAGATAACCCCGACTCCAACAACTTTTGATTACTTGACACATTTTTTTAGTGTCTGCCTGTATAGGAAATGCATCACACAAATTTCACACTTATTTCATTCATAGTAATTGTTGCAGCATTTTGGAAATGAAATAATAAAATATTTTTATCCTGCCTTTAGTGCCCAAGGCAGTTAAAATCACCACTGGTGCTTTGATGCACATACTCATGGTGTATTCCAACATTCCCTACAGAGATGAACAAGATGCCATAGCTAACATAGAAGCTCTTCCATGCACTTTCTTCATAGCATTAATCAGAGTGAAAAGCCTATTGTTATTTCATTGCATTAGGATTGAATCTGTAAGAATATTCTCTCCATGTTTTCAGCAAGAGCTGTATAAAACGTCTTAGAAATTTGACCCATCTTATCAAAAGTATTGCAGTATTTATCACATGTTTTGCCTGAGGAGAAACCCACATTTGGTTCAGATTTCATTTTATTTGAAATTTTAGTGGCAATCCTATTTTTACACACTTTGTTATATGAATCTAAATATTGTGAATCTAAACATGCACACTAGCATATACACGTACAAAGCGAGGTGTGATTTCAGGCAGCCCAGGAGTGCTTGTAAATATTGTAAATAATGTGGGTAGATCAGCTACTGGGCCTCAACAGAAAAGAGTAACAGGAACAGGGAGCCACAAGTCTCTGAACTGGGATGTCAATGGAAGTTCTGCACATGGCAGGCAGGCAGGCTGGCAGAGTGCAAATCTACATGGAGCTAGAAGTCAGGCAGGCACAGCCAATACCACTTATTGCCTAGGGAAATTCCCACTCTTTTACAGAAGCGTTTATAGTCTTACCAAGTCACAGGAAGCCAATGGGCTGTCTGGAGCCTGGCAACATATCATAACCAAGCTGCAGAGCAGAGGAGAAGAAGAGAAGCAGGGCGTTTGTATCACCTCTGCTGAGAGGCTTTTACCCTCCGTCAGCTGTCACCTAGCAGCAGTCATTCCATCAGGCTACCCACAGATGATCAGGTGATCATTATATGACATGTATCTTTAAGAACTGGTGCCTGAGCTTGCTTCTCCCCCCACCCCGTCCTCTTCCTCATTCCTTTTTCCTCATGTATAATGTCTTTTAGAATGTAAGCCTGAGGGCAGGGACTCCCTTGCTACTGATCATGTAAGCCACTTTGGAAGCCTTTTTGGCTAAAGAGCAGGGTAAAAACAAATGCTGTAAATAAATAAATAATCCAGGAAACCTTCTGACCTAAGCCCCAGGTGATTCACCCCATGAGAAGCAAAGTCCATGTCTGAAGAGTCTTAGTTCTAGCCTTGATCATTGCTAGCACCTTCTTACCCCGGGCACCGGGTAAGGGCGGCCAGGTTGGGCAGTGGCCCAACGGCCCCTGGAGCTACAGGGGCCCCCTCAGCTGCCCCTCCGCTCCCCTTCCGTGATCTATGCCCCCCACCCCCCCTACCCCCACCTACCTTTCTGCTGTCTTTTACCATTGCCCTTAATGAAGATGGCGGTCGCGGTTTCCCTAAGGTATTGAAGCCCTTGCCGCCATCTTAGTTGATGGCAGAGATCCGTGCACATAGCACATATGCATGCCATCAACAAAGTTGGCCGCTGAGGTGCCATCCCGTTAGGGAAACCTTGGCCGCCATCTTTGTTAAGGGCAATGGTAAAAGACAGTAGAAAGGTAGGTGGGGGCATGGGGGGCACGTGCGTGTGTGTGTGATGCACGCACATGCGCACACTCACTCCAGGGGCCAGGGCAAGCTGATGCCCAAGGGCCCCGGCATTCCTGGAGCCGGCCCTGTTCTTACCCAATAGGTAACTTGGCAAGATGGTTCTGTTAAGGAGACTGTGATCCACACCTCCCCTTGTGGTGGGAACTGAAGTACAAGGAAGCAGTTCCTGTGTGCCTGAAAGGGATCACAGGAGTTACCATGATGTTTGTTATTGTGTGTGTCCATCTTTATCTTTTGTGTGATAATTTTGCTGCCAGTTTCTATATAAATTATAGGGTTCCAAGTGTACCTCATTTTCAGTGTGTCAGTTTATTGATGACGATGATGATAAGCATTTTTCTTCTGAGCCTGCATTTTTTTCCAGGATATATTTCCACAGGTAGAGTTACAAAAACATTTTCCTCTGGAAGTCTCTGTTCCATTAGACCCCTAAATTCCCACTCCTGCTGAGAACATGAAGAAATTAGACATCTTAATATATTCAGGGTGCAATCCTCAGGCCAGATCATGTGCTATTGATATAGTATTAATGAAGTTCCACAGAAGTAATTCCTGCTTTTCCTGGAATATTTCAGCCTTATCGGTGGGAAGCCTGAAACTTGTATTTGGTTCTTATATCTGGTTCTCATTCACATGTGCAAGTATACCAGTGGTGTTTTCATTGCTCAGCCACTTGATAGTCTGACTTGCACCTGATTGTTTGAATTGCCTTTACTGAAAAATAATATGGTAATATTGGGGATTTGATACACTTTTTGCTCTGTGATAGCTAGTTCATACATACAAACCATAATCTGATGTTGCAGTTACCAACTGATAAACATCCACACAATACATGTATGGCCACCTTTAGTTTTTAGCTTTTCAAAATCAGTAGATTTATTTTATTCTTGCCCTTTTCCCCATGTTTTGAGCACTACAAAAGAGCAAGGATGTGATAAGAAGTTAAGTACAATCTGAATATAGTTCATTCTGTTGCTGTAGCAATAAGTATAGTAAATGGTTGCATTTAGTACTCCAAAGCCACTTAATCATGGCTTCTTTTCTTGAGAGTCCTTTAACTCTGATGTGGTTTAGTGATGAAATGAATCCCTTGATAATTGGAGGCTTTTGATTTAGTTGTGTTTCATCTATAGATAACTACCATGTAAACAATAAAATGGACATTATAGGGTGTGGAAATGGACAGTGGCATCACTAGGGTTGGTGTCACCCAGTGCAGTAACTCATGGTGTCACCCCCATGGACCTCCTCCCGTACCAGACCATACAGGATCCTTAGTAATGTTTTTTGTACTAATGTTACTCATAAATCATAATTCCCGTATATCACTGAATGTAATGGCAATAGTAGTGACATAAACAACTAGCAAAATTAAAATTACACCTTTAAATTACAATATCATACGCACAGCCTAAATGTATTTACATTTACGTAGTTTCATGTGGTTAAAGTGAAAATTCGGTAAGAAAACAACAGAATTCTTTGTTATGTTTACTCAGAAGTCCCATTAGTTTACAGCACAATCCTAACCATGTCTGCTCAAAAGTAAGTCCTAATGAATTCAATGTGGTTTACTGCAGGTACATGGGATCAGCATTCCTTTACTCCCAGAAAAGCAAGTATTGGATTAAAGCTTTCATATTGGAAAGGTTTTCAAAGCACTGCCCTCTCCAACAACCCAGGGTCTGACTGCTACACATAAGAGAAAAAAAACTTTAACCCATATTCTTACTTACTCAAACCGAAGACCTCAAAACCACCATTTTGACGTTGTAATGAAGCCTAAGCAGTGCCTGGGTCAACAAATCACAAGCCTGGCTCCCCTTATTGGCTACAATCCTGAAAGGGCGGGATTAGAGGCCAGAGCTTGGAAAAGTTATTTTTTGAACTATAACTCCCATCAGCCCAATCCAGTGGCCATGCTGGCTGGGGCTGATGGGAGCTGTAGTTTTAAAAAATAACTTTTCCAAGCTCTGGCTAAAAGCTGCTATACATATCGGTTAAAAAACAGATTAAACAGTTGCGGGGGGGCTGACGTTTTGGTGTATATCTTGGGAACCAGATGACCTAGAAACTTAGTGTTTTTTTTTAATTGAAGCTGAGAGTCCGGAGATTAAGGTAAGTTAGCTGGAGACCCAGAGGGGACCCCCCAAAACCGGAAACTCCAGCCAAAAATCAGACATCTGGTAACCCTACTCCATCTTGCACCCCCTGATTGACTGCACCCCAACCCCCCTTGGTACACCACTGGCGCTGCCTCTGTAAACCCGCTGCATGCAGCGGGTTTACAGAGGCAGCGCTTGCTTGGGCTGGAGGTTTGATCTCCCGCTCTTTGGCTGCAGAGCAGTTCCCCCCCCCCATCCTGCTTGGGAAGCCACTCAGGCACGCAGCCCAAGAGCAGGCAGGGGATTCAAACCTCCCACCTAAAATTCACAGCTGATGAACGGGCAGGCCAGGCAGGATGGGGGGGAAAACTGCTCTGCAGCCGAAGAGCAGCAGAGTCCCCAAGAGGGAAGTGGCTGGCGAGATGGTCGCTGCAGTGCTGAAAATAGAGATAGGTGCCATGGGGCGGCTCTGGGTGTCACCCCCCTCTGATGGTGTCACCCGGTGCAGTCCTCACCCCCCGCACCCCCCAGTGATGCAGCTGGAAATGGATGTAAATATACAATGAGCTGAGAATTACTTGAGACAATAAGCAAGCACTGAAGCTAGTACAACATAAAATTATTTGCCCATTTAAATAAGTGTATATGAAATGGTGAATAACAATCCCGAATCAACATTATTGACTGAACAGGTAAGGTCTTAGAACTGGCCAATATTGACCATGAATTAGCAAAAATCTACATAAAATGTTATGAAAGCTCATGATTGTAACCATGTGTTTACAGATGTGACTAGGGAGGTGTGTTATTAGAAATCTTTGTTTCCAGAGATGGCTGTATAGCCATGGGGAAGATTGCATTGTAATGTTAATCATTTTAATTGCTTTGAGGAATTAGCAAGACCCACTGAGTGCTATTATTTAAATTTTACAGAATCAAATAGCGGCCAGTAAGTAAAATAGTTTGAAGCACCAAATGCAATGTTTACAGAATTATAAACTGGTAAGTTCAAATACAGCTGCATTCAGGCAAATCCAAACCCATAATGCCTGGACCAACAGCTTCAACATTATGTTTCTGTGATAAGATTTGGGAAATTGAGGAAATAGAGAAAACTGGAAGGAAATGACCTGTTCCCAGGACAGGAGTGGGAAAGGAGTGGATTTCCTAAGTTTTTTCATAACTCAAGTGTTTAGAGTCACTGCTGCATAGCAGAGGTTCCGAAGCAGCTAAGTATCATGGATGTATAACACGTTCTGCCTATCAATGATTGCAGACTAGTGCTTGTGTCTGATCCAGTATTTCACCAATACAAATATCCTGATGGAAAATCAGAGCCCCCTATTGGTTCAAAAACAGAGAAACTTTCTTTAAGGAAGAACCCGAGGGACAAAGTGGAAGAGACAAAGAAGGGATCTACCTTAGCTCATGGCCAAAGAGGTCTGCTGTTGTGGAGTCTCCACAAGGTACAGCAGACTTCAGCAGACCTTGGACCAGCCTGGGTGAGAGACACAGGGAACCCATTGAGACTGAACAATGGAACAGCCTTCTGACTGACCAAAATGATATATCTGAGGCAAATAGTTAAATACTCCATTGCTGAAGGAAAGAAGGTACCTGAGACAATAGGTAAACTTGGATCTAGCCCCCAAGGGGATGTAAAAAGAAAGTCATGACCAACTTAAGAACTATTGAATTCAGTGGGAACTAAATGCAACTAACAATACAGTATTCTACATTTCTGCTCAGAAGTAAGGGCCATTGAGTTCAGTGGGGCTTATTCTCAGGCAGGTGGGCACAGAATTTCAGCTTTAGTTAAGATCCAGCTCAACATACCAAATGGAACTGGACTTTAAAACATCTTCTAAACATAATTTTAGACCAGAATCTTTTTATTTAAAGTGGATTTACTGTCCATGGAGGTCATTTGTTAAATATGCAACACTGCTTTTTAGTATGTGTTGAATCAGAGTTTGGATAGCTGGGAGAAATTGCTGCAACTTTTTCTGCTTATCTTTGTTCAAAGGTGATAAATTAATTTCTTTAATAATTCTATTGCCTACCTTGAATTAATGAATTTAACTCCTGAAATTTTATATGTGTTTTCCTTGTCTGACTGTAGTGTTCCCTTGTCCTTTACTAGCAGTCTTAGGCTGTTAGGAGGTTCACATTCCCAGAGGAAATGAGTATACTACTGTAGCTCTCTGCCAAGGTTTCCCACCATATCTGGGCTCACTTTTAATGAAGCCACCTATATTCATGCCAACCACTGTTTCTTAAAGGTCACTGAAATTGCTAGCCCACTTGGGGCAGCTGCATATGTTCCCTTCCCTTCATCATCTCTCCAGTTGGATGCAGAATGCCTAATGTGCCCATTCATAAAATATGAATTCATTCATGTGAAATATGTTCTTGGATAAATAGGCGATATTGCACTGAAACTCTGCACAACAGAAAGCTACATAAACAAACTGCTACTATACCTCATCAGAGTGCCAGGGGTTCCAGCTTTTTTCTTTGGTGTTGCCATGCCAACACTTCAGTGCCCTGTCTGAGGTTTCTGTTTAAGCTTCACTGAGAGAAAGTAGGCAGTATGGGAGGTTGTTTAGCATTCAGGAGCAGACCTACAGCAAACTGAAGTCTACGAATAGTCTGAGGAAGATTTAGTCTGTCAGACAAAGGATACAAGGCCATTTTTTTCTCAGTAGTAACTGCACAAGGTTACAAGAACATGATTAAAAGATGGTTGGTAGGTAGGTAGGTACTAAGCTATGGAAACAGAGAGGGTCCGCATCAGTATCACAATTTGTTTCTTTCAACTAAGAAAAACATTACCAGGTATAACTAAAATGAAACATTTCAGACTGTTTGCATTAACTCCTGTAAAATTAACAGAAGTATAGTTTCCAAATTGTGTGAAGTATTAGTTCCCCTCTATTCGGCACTGATTCAGCCTCATCTTGAATATTGCGTCCAGTTCTGGTCTCCGCACTTCAAGAAGGATGCAGACAAACTGGAACAAGTTCAGAGGAGGGCAACAGAGATTATCAGGGGACTGGAAACAAAGTCCTATGAGGAGAGACTGAAAGACCTGGGCATGTTTAGCCTGGAAAAGAGAAGACTAAGGGGAGATATGATAGCACTCTTCAAGTACATGAAAGGTTGTCACATAGAGGAGGGCTGGGATCTCTTCTTGATTGTCCCAGAGTGCAGGACACGGAATAATGGGCTCAAGTTGCAGGAAGCCAGATTTCAACTGAACATCAGGAAAAACATCCTAACTGTTGGAGCCATATGACAATGGAACCAATTACCTAGAGAGGTAGTGGGCTCTCCGACACTGGAGGCATTCAAGAGGCAGCTGGATAGCCATTTGTCGGGGATTTGGATTCCTGCATTGAACAGGAGGTTTGACTTGATGGACTTATAGGCCCCTTCCAACTCTACTATTCTATGATTCTATGAAAAGTCAGGCCAAGTTTGTTTTGGCTTTTAAAATGAAAGTAATGGAATGGTGCTTGGAATTCTATTCAGGGCCTGTTCCAAAGGGTGGCCAGGTGGGGCCCTGGCTGAGGGCCCCTGGGGCTACAACCACAATACCTATTGGAACGCCTCTCCCAATATGAACCTGCTCGTACACTGTGCTCAACATCGAAGGCCCTCCTCCGGGCTCCGACCCATAGGGAAGCTCGGAGGATGGTAACAAGAACTAGGGCCTTCTCAGTGGTGGCTCCCAAACTGTGGAACAGTCTTCCCGAAGAGATACGAATGGTGCCGACACTGCTATCTTTCCGGTGCCAAGTTAAAACCTTCCTATTTTATCAGGCATTTTAATTTTTTCTATATATATTTTTAATCTGGTTTTAGATTGTGGATTTCTATATATATCTGTTTTGTATTGTTTATGTGATTTTGTTGTATTCATTCATATTTGTTGTACACCGCCCAGAGAGCTATGCTAGTGGGGCGGTATAAAAATTCAATAAATAAATAAATAAATAAATAAACCCCTTAGGGAAACCTCGGCCTCCATCTTGGTTAAGGGCAGCGCTGTGTGTGCAACTGCACAACACAGCCGAGAAAGGTAGGTTGAGCAAGGGAATGGCGGGGGCTCTGGAGCTCTCGCTGTGTGATCTGCGGCAGTGATCCTGCTGCGAATCGCTGAAGGAGAGCGCTGGCGCCCGGGACAGGCTTGTGCCCAAGGGTCCTGGCATGTCTGGGGCTGGCCCTGATTCTATTGCATGTTTTAAGTTCATTAGGATACATTTGAAAGAGCAAGCATCAGTGAAAAATAAGGAATAGTCCTTAGCCTTGTTAGTTTACATAAATGGGGTGGAGGGAACTTTGGAACTACTTCAATAGTCTGGTCCTAAGCTAGTCTTTTCTTTAGGAGTGCAGACTACTTTTACTTTCTGTGAAGAGGGCAAGGTGCTAATGGGTCTAATGTTAGCTCCTTTTTGTCAGCCCCAAACCATGGAGACTGAGGCCCTCCACTCAATCATTCTGGCCCCCAGTGTCCCAGCTGGCCCTATGAACAACCACAACACCTGCCAGTAGCAGCATAACACTGCTGTGCCCCATGAGGAAGAGCGGAGACCAAGAAGCAGGGCATTCAGCAGTTGATAGGGCTGAAAGGACACAGAAAGGATTCTCAGTGGCTCTCATTAAGCTCTGTTTTAAGTAAAGAGGTGGAGGAGGAATGTGTCTTATCCCTGGCCCAGGAAACTGGTGGTGTTAGAAGCAGGTCTAACCCCCACCCAAATGATACCATTCAGCCTCAGTATAGGCCATTACTTTGTTCCATATAATATAAAGCATGAGATGTATGAGACCTAGTTGTGGATCTCAATCCACACTAGGGTGCCCACCTATGCAAGAATTTTTAGGTTTGCTTATTAACTGACTGATTGATCAATTTAATTTAATTTAATTTGCATATTTTTAGATAGTGAACAAAGTAATTTACAATCTGATAAATGCAACCACTTGTGAGAAGGAAAGACTATCTTTTATTTATTTTCTCATTCCCTATTATGAGAACACTAGGAAAAAAACCAAAAACTTTGCTCATAACGCTCTGCTCCATAAATTAAAGCCAATCCACACCAATTAATCAGCTGGTCACACTTTCCTGGAAGCAAGCCTTCTTGAACTTGGTGGGATATACAGTGGTGCTTTCCTACGGATGCCCTGTTACAACCTAGGAGGAGGCCACACTGTTCTTTATTGTATAGTTCGTCCCACTAACCAAGGGTCAGATTGCACAGTTGTTTGGGATGGAGGAGCAATGTGCTCACCCATCTCTTCCCAGCATAGGTCTCAGATCTGCTGGGCCTAAGTTGTGATGGTACTAAAGTCCAGACCATTTTCATTACACATCATAAACCTGAGAGGCTTGTGAACCGTAACCCACCAGGCATATTTTATGCCCTGCCAGATGCTTCATACACCCCCTGTTCTGCACTCCTGGGCACAGCTTGGAAAAGTTACTTTTTTGAACCATAACTCCCATCAGCCCAATCCAGTGGCCATGCTGGCTGGGGCTGATGGGAGTTGTAGTTCACAAAAGTAACTTTTCCAAGCTCTGCTCCTGGGCAAGAAACAGCAACAGGAGGCTTATTGAGGGTTTGAGACGCATATATTTTCAAGAGGAATATCTTTTTTTTTAGTTGGGGGGATGTTTTTAGAGAACTGGTAAGCAAGAAATGTCCTCAGTAAACAGGAGAATAAAATTGTGCAGGCCTTCCTTTGAATTATTCAGACTATCAAGAGATGTTATGGATGAAATGTTGAATTTTTTTTTTCTTCATCAGCAGTCATGAGGGCTATGAACCTGTTATCAAACATTTAGTGTTTTTGAGGAACAGCAGAAGGAAACAGGTTGTGCTTAACTGGTTACATAATAATAATAATTCACTTTTGGACATTTCCCCCCTCATGCAATGGTTATATACACCTACATGGTGGTATCCAACTAAGTAATACTGACAGTTGTTGTTATGTGCCTTCAAGTTGATTATGACTTATGGCGACCCTGTGAATCAGTGACCTCCAACAGCATCTGTTGTGAACCACCCTGTTCAGATCTTGTAAGTTCAGGTCTGTGGCTTCTTTTATGGAATCAATCCATCTCTTATTTGGTCTTCCTCTTTTTCTACTCCCTTCTGTTTTTCCCAGCATTATTGTCTTTTCTAGTGAATCATGTCTTCTCATTATGTGTCCAAAGTATGATAACCTCAGTTTCATCATTTTAGCTTCTAGTGATAGTTCTGGTTTAATTTGTTTAACATGGCTGCAACCATATCTACTCAGAAGTAAGTCCTATTGAGTTCTATGGGGCTTCCTTAATAAGCATGTTTACAGTTGCTGCCTTCAGGGGCATCCATCTGTGCTCCCATCTAACATCTCTGCAACACTAAGCTCCTTTCTTCCAATAATGGCCTGGCCTGAGGGCACGTAAACCCTTCTTGGCAGAAGCAAGTAAGCTAGATTAAATGTTCCCTAAAGGCGTTGAACTGTGACCTGGCAGACCAGGGTTTGAATCTCCACACAGCCATGAAGCTCACTGGGTGACCTTGGGCCAGTCACTGCGTCTCAGACTCAGAGGAAGGCAATAGTAAACCACCTCTGTCTGAATACTGCTTACCATGAAGACCCTATCTGGGATCAACTTGAAGGCAGTCCATTTCCATTTTGCATCACCCTAAGCTTGTGAGAAAGAATGACCTTGTCACTTCAGATGGACCTAGGAACACCCTATTTTAGGTAAGATTTCTATTTTAATCTCCAATCAGAGAATTTTTTTTTGAATGGTATGCTCCAAGCAACTGTGGTTGATACAATGTATCATGTTTAATGATGTCACTAGGGCCCACCCCATGACATCACTAGGGCCCACCCCGTGACGTCACTAGGGCCCACCCCGTGGCATCACTAGGGCCCGCCCCGTGGCATCACTAGGGCCCGCCCCGTGGCATCACTAGGGCCCGCCCCCATTTTCTCAGGTTTTTGGATGGTTCCGACCTGGCAACCCTACTCCCCAGGCATTAAAGATGATCATACTGCTTTGGGGAGTAGTCCTTAATAACTGAAAAGACAATTCATAGGTTATTTTTTTGCGTATCATAGGGCAAATCTGTTATTAAACCTTCCATGTTGTACTATGCATTACAGTACTATTAGTTCATTTTATAAAAAGTACAGTAATGTATAAAAGTTAGCTAAAGAAGAAACCAGGCTTCTGGGTTATTCTTAGACACATATATGCACATGCTCTGGTTCCCTCACTGTATTTGAATGCTGAAAATCCTATTCATCATTTTAGAATTAGCTTGTTGTATCACTGGTGTTGTTGTTAGCATGAAATATAACGTACATGCATATGTAAACTCATTGTGTGACAGTACTGGCTGGAAGCTGTTCTGACAGCTAAATATTTTCCAGGAGAATAAAATCTATTCAGCAAAATAAAATCTGTCCAGACATTTCTGCTGCCATGTACTACCAAACATTATGGTGATGGTTTAATTATTTGTCATTAATTATTTGTCACCCAATTATTTGTCATTTTCGCAGTCCATGGTATGTGCAAAGTTCTCCTCCAACACTACATTTCAAATGAGTTTATTTTTCTCTTATCCGTTTTTTTCACTGTCCAACTTTCACATCCATACATAGAGATCAGGAATACTATGGTCTGAATGATCCTGACTTTAGTGTTCAGTGATACATCTTTGCATTTGAGGACCTTTTCTAGTTCTCTCATAGCTGTCTCTGTCACGTGACGCAACTGAGGAATGGAAGAGGGAGACGTTTGAGTACAGCAAGGAGGGATACTGAAAGAGGGGGAAAGGCCATTAAACAATGCCAGAGGTTTGAGTGAAGCAGGGACAGAGAGACACAGAGTGAACAGGGAGTTGGGAAAGGCTCTGTTGTGTGAGCTTCTGTGTTGTACCTATCTCGGCTATTTTTTCTTGTGAAAACTTCTTTTAAAAAAAGTCATTGTTCCTGCCTTGCCAATCTATTCAGACTTCTCTTGTTTTAAAATACCACTTTCCCCCTGTCAGTGTCCCGCCCTTCTTGCTCCCATGCTATAACCACTGCTGTTGTGCAGTTCTGTTTTCTGTTTTGCTCCTGTACCACACCCTGACTTCATGAATGAGGGCAGGCTGCTTCGTACGGCACTACATATCCTCCAATGGGTGCTGAGTGATGATATTTTATGTTTTTATTATATGTAAGAAATTCCTTTGTTGATTAATGCCAGTCCAAATGGAAAGTCTAACTGCTTCAAAAAGATGCTCAGAATAAACTGCAGTGTGGTACTAAACACATCAGTGCTTTCTATAGTATGTTCAAGGTATCTGATAGTAAACAATTAACTACCAAGTATATTATTTAATTGTTAAAGTTGTATCCTACCCATCTTGTGAGGAGCTCAGGCTGTTTATCCAGGGTGGGCTGGAGACTTCACCTTAAGTCTTTCCAGTTCAAGTCCAGCACTTCAGCCACTACACCAGTTGCTAATCAATTGCTAATAGGCTGAAGTAGAAGTTCAAGAACTCCTGGCAAAGTGAAGGACTCTTTCGCTCTGGAATACAGGTTCATATAAGCAGTAGAAGGTTTTCTTCTCACATAGCTGAAGATTTCTCTTCAGAAAAAGAACTCAGAAATTACTTGTGGCAGTCAATTAGATGGTGAGTCTAAGTTTAGGCTCTAAACCATTTTGGAGTTGTGTGTTCATGTAAACAAGAGCTGACAACTTGGAACCCACAACCTTGGAATAACAGTCTTTAAATCTTGATTGTGTAAAGAAGCACAGAACAGAGTTTCCCTCTCAATTCAAATAGTTGGCAATTGCGGTTTGGAGGATAAGGTAGAACTTGACAGTGAGATGGAAAGAGAAATTAGAGGCAACCAAAGAAGGAAATGTTGTAATAATGGGTGACTTTAACTGTCCTTATGTTGTCTAGGAAAATATGTTCAAGTTAATGGGTGGTATTCAATGCTAGAGTAGACACAGTGAAGTTAATAGACACACATATGGTATGGCCCCTGGTAAGGCTGCAATCCAGTAGACAGTTACCTGGGAGTAAGTCCCATTGAACCCAGTGGAGCTTACTTCTGAGTATAAATGTATTGGATTGCAGCCTAACTTAGGTTAATTAATTTAAATGGGCCTACTCTGAGTAGGATTTAGTTGACTACATGTATGCATGCTTGTTTAGTGCATTTATATCCCTCTCTTTAGACAGAAAGGTTCCCAGAACCATTTACAAACATCAGTTCTTGTGTCTGTGTTTGGGTGTGCATGTTTAAAGCCCATTTCGCAACAGAACAAGTGCCATATACATTGTAAATGATTTTCAAACTATTTTGACATTGAGTGGGAGTTGAATCGTTTCAGCAGTTCCAATGTTCTCATTATAAATAATATTATGGATTATATCCTTGGATGACTGACCACATTCTGCATTAAACCCTTTTCGTTTGGATTATCATGTGGGAGAGGATTTTACTTTAGGGTGAGGGATGGGAGAGCAAAGATATTGGTGTCCTTACAGCAGCATAGCAAGACCCAGTACAAGAAGTGGGACTAAGCAGCCTTTTACTGTGACCACATTCACACCATACACATTTATTTCACTGTTATCCGCTTTAAGCAACCATGGCTTCCCCCAAGAATACCGGGAACTGTAATTTGCAAATTCACATTGCATAAC
The DNA here is from genome assembly GCF_030035675.1 of Rhineura floridana. Classification (NCBI taxonomy): domain Eukaryota; kingdom Metazoa; phylum Chordata; class Lepidosauria; order Squamata; family Rhineuridae; genus Rhineura; species Rhineura floridana. The sequence continues at coordinate 13,510,774 of NC_084481.1, forward strand.
GAACCTACAGAGGGGAACATAAGTGCGGGATTCTCCTGGTGAGTCAGGCAAAGCCTGCTTGCAGCTATTGGGGTGATTCAACCCCTGCCAGGCAAGGGGCTGCCAATCTGCCAACCCCTTGCCCTGACCACACCCATAGGGTGTGTAGGAAGGCCAACCTGCGTCACCGCCTGCCCCCGGTGCCCTGAAACTCCGAGTGGATGAGACACGTTGGCCCCAAAGGCGACCCGTATCCTGCCCTCGGGCCATATAACCCGGAGCTGCAGGCCTCCGGAACTGCCAGTCACCTCCAAAGATGCCTAAAGGTGTCACCTAGCTGCCCTTCACCTTTACACTTTCCCGCACTTCCTTGCCACCAAAGAGGGGACAAACCTCTGTTTAGTCCCCACTTGCCCCACCTCCAAACAACAACTCACGCAGACCCCTCTGCAGGTCCCCTAGAAGGATGTCATTACCCATATCTGTCATATGGACTCCATCTGACCTATATAGCTCTATCCTACTGCGTCTTATCTCTGGATGGTGAATAACCGACCCACCAGAGCCCAAAAGAGCCAGCCTGAGTTGCCTATTGACTTTCTTGCGGGTCCTATTTATGCCCCTAGGGTCACCTATGCAATTCCACTGCCTACGGGGTAAAACATCAGACCACACCAAGTGCACTCCCGGCCAGCATCCTTCAATGGCCCGGAAGTCAGCACACGCCTGCTCGATAAGAGCCCTGTCTTTCAGCATACCCAGGTCATTACCGCCCAGGTGAATAACCAAAAACTGTGGCACATGACGAACCACTGCCGACTGGGAAAGCGTACGAAGGAGCACGTCCCAGCGCATCCCTTGGCAGTCCAACCACTGTACTGTGGCCCACTGGCTAAGCCCCAGCTGTGTGCCAACACGTGGGAGTATGTCTGACCAAAGCATACGTACCCAAGGCCGACTTCGCCTTATTAACTGCATGCCATGCATGCCTGCCAAACTGAGGGCCATGCCCTTTCATTGCAACTGAGGGCCATGCCCTTAAGTAATTGAGACCATCGTTGCCTCCTGAACTGCATGTCTGCACATGCCTGCCAAACTGAGGCCATGGCCTTCCATTGCCTCGCCAACTGCATGTCCGCACATGTCTGCCAAACTGAGGGCCATGCCCTTTCGTTGCAACTGAGGGCCATGCCCTTTAGTAACCGAGGCCATCGTTGCCTCCTGAACTGCATGTCCGCACATGCCTGCCAAACTGAGGGCCATGCCCTTCCGTTGCCTTGCCAACTGCATGTCCGCACATGCCTGACAAACTGAGGGCCATGCCCTTCTTGTGCCTCGCCAAGTGCATGTCCGCACATGCCTGCAACTGAGGGCCATGCCCTTAGGTAACCGAGGCCATCGTTGCGTCCCGAACTGCATGTCTGCACATGCCCACCACCTGAGGGCCTTGACTCAAATACTGAGGTCATTCCCAACTCGGGGAATGACCACCACATGCAGAGATGTCCGCACTGAACCAAGCTGGAACAAAGTGGGTAGGAGCCCGTCCCAAAGTATTCCTCGCCAGCCAAGCCACCACACTGCAGCCCATTGACTGAGGGCTAACTGTAAGCCCAGGATAGGGTGCGCAGCTGCTCCATCCCTGTCCAGCAACATTGCCGGTCCATCAATGTTATACAGATACAACTCCCTTCTATGGAGACATCTGATTGCTGAAGGGCCCATCGAGACAAATCTCCCTTGGATCTGGCCACCACCTCACCTATCCTAAAAGCTCCAAAAACCAGCATAAGGGCTGCCGCCTGGAATAGTCTGGCTTCATAGCTTAAGGAGCATACTGTTTTTCACTGGCCCACCATACTCAATAAAATGTCCCGTGAGAAAGGGCAACAGGGATTGAGGGTGGCAGGGTGTTCTCCAGCCCACCCAGCTAACATACGGTGGACTCTAAAGTCCCTGGAATAAGTGGGAAAATCATCAGCCTTTACCTCGAAGTGCTTGGACTGAGAGGCCCAGTCTCCAGCCATTCACTAGGCAATCCCAGCAGGTGACTCACTGAATAGGCCACTCTGGCGCATAGCCCTTGCTGGCCCAGAAGTCCTGGGGAAAACCCCTCCTGCATTCTGATAGCTGTTGAGCATGCTGGGGTGACAGACCGGCTTATGGCCATCTTTGACTCCGCTCCCCAATCTCCCAATGTGTGCTTGCACAGCACAGCTGAACCGCTCCACCTGAGTCCATGACAGCACCTCAATAAAACAATACTCTAGTGTCAATACTCTACCTTACCATGCCCCAAAAGAAAACATTAAAATCTGGGCACTAGAGAACAAAGGAACAGACAAGGGCCATAACCCTACCGTTCTGAAATCACAGACCTGTCCCATGACCATGTTATCCCACTAAAATGGACGGGAGAGTTCCCAAGCCTCACTGCCTATAAGTCCAAGCCTGCAGCCAGCACAAAAACCCCGATGCATCCATGAACTTCCAGTTCTACCTCCCAGCCCTACCTAGAGATGCTATGGACCTTCAGCTCGCAGTTCAGATGCTCTAGCCCTGAGCTATGTCACGTAATTCTACAGCAAGTTAGTTAGTTCTTCCCCAGGAGTGTGGGAAAACTAGACCAAATGATTTGGGCCAGAATAGAAAATGTTGCCTGCAGTTTGGCTCTAATTTCTTGATCAATATTTGATCACAACAAGCATTAAATTATTATACAGCCATAACCCTGAACCTGTAGTAAGGCTGTGAAAGCCCTGCTATGACCTCATAAACCACCGGAAAAGACCTCTAATACCTGGAGGGCAGACAAGAAACACTTTCTTGGCCTAACTGGCATGAAGCCTTTACTGACTGACCACATGAGTATGATTGGTGGTGAATTAGGTGATATGCCCAGGAAGGTTAACACCGGGCAGGATGGTCCATTGGCACAGCCATTAAGATGAACCAGTTACATAGCCATTCCATAATCTGTGACATCAGGTGCACCCAAATTTTTTACCCTCTTGTCCCGACAGCCCCTTCAAGGAAGGAGCTGAAGCGCTCCGTGCAAGAATAGAGTAGCCCATATGTAATGCTCTACCTCATAGAATTGACTGAAAAGGCAAAAAACCCAGCAGCTATAAATCCCCTTGTAACCCCACTGGTAGGAAGCCATTACTGATTTATTTATTTATTTATTTATTTATTTTATTTATTAAATTTATATACCGCCAGACTAGCAATAGCTCTCTGGGCGGTGAACATAAAATAGCATAAAAATACAATGAATAACAAAATAATACTAAAATACAATCAACAATCCAATACAATAAACATTTTTAAAAGTAAATCAGTGTAACTTAAAATGCTTCAGAGAATAGGAAGGTTTTGACCTGGCGCCGGAAGGAGAGCAGAGTCGGCGCCAGGCGTACTTCCTCGGGGAGACTGTTCCATAGTTCAGGGGCCACCACTGAGAAGGCCCTAGATCTTGTCATCACCCTCCGGGCCTCCCTGTGAGTTGGAATCCGGAGGAGGGCCTTCGTAGCAGAACGTAGTGCACGGGCCGGTTCATATCGGAAGAGGCGTTCCGCAAGGTATCGTGGTCCCGCACCGTATAAGGCTTTATAGGTTAATACCAACACTTTGAATCTAGCCCGGAAACATATTGGCAACCAGTGCAAGCTGGCCAGAACAGGTGTTATATGCTCGGACCGCTTGGTCCTTGTCAGCAATCTGGCCGCCGCATTTTGCACTAGTTGTAGCTTCCGAACTGTCTTCAAAGGTAGCCCTACGTAAAGCGCATTACAGTAGTCCAAACGTGAGGTTACCAGAGCATGTACCACTGATGTAAGGTCCTCTTTACTCAAATAGGGACGTAGCTGGGCTACCAACCGAAGTTGGTAAAACGCATTCCTAACCACCGAGGCTACTTGAGCCTCAAGTGAGAGGGAAGAGTCTAAAAAGACTCCCAGACTACGAACCCGGTCCTTTAGGGGGAGTGTAACCCCGTCTAGGACAGGGTATATATCCACCATCCGATCAGAGAACCCGTCCACCAACAGCATCTCAGTCTTGTCTGGATTGAGCTTCAGTTTGTTAACTCTCATCCAGTCCATTGTCGGGATCCAGAAACTGAAAGAAAACCCCATAACAAAACAAACCTCCCCAGGAACTGGGCAGTCTGTAAGCAAGGTCCCAGTACCTCGAGCTTAACAGGGGAGGAACGCTTTCCTTGAGCAGCTACTGCTGGGTGCTTCTCCTCACCGCTGTGAGGGCCACTGGCCTCATATTTCCGTTTCACATAAAGAAAGGAAATAATTTATGAGTAAGCACACTTTCCCAGCCACCATTTTAGTGTAGCTAACCCAGTTCCCCAAAGCACAGATACTGGGGATACAGCGCTGCCACCCATATTTGGCCCACTGCAGCGGCCTCCCCCTTGTAGGCTTCCAAATACCTATCATAATAGATGTCCAAAATGCAAAATTAACATCCTATATCCCTTTCTAGTAAATGATATCAGAAATCCAAGAGCAGCAGATGCTGAGGATGTGTTGCTGTCACCAATATGTGGCTGCACTATAGCAGGTTTTCCAACACATATCAAAATAGATGAGCCAATGCAACCGTTGCACACTATATGTAATTCCAGGTAATGATATCATAAGTCCTAACTAAAATGTAATTTCAGGTAATGATGTTTCGTTGTTGATGCCACAATCCTCAGTAAAGGGGGGAAGAGTCTGCCTGGACCTTAAAAGGCAGCCCTATGTCAATAAACAGTCTTAAGATCCTGTAATATGAGGGATCTCTATTAGGCAAATCGGGCTTTCCTCTTTATTTCTATTCCCCAATCAATATGATTACCATCTGCTAAACTTTCCATTCCTAACTGAATTCAGGTAAATGCTTCTTCTGTCTCAGAGTGAACAAATAGCCTGAAATTAACACTTGGAATGCAAAAGGATCGCTCACTTAAGATACAGCAATTTAGACATTTTCTAGCAAACTGTTATCTCCGCCCTTATTATCATATAACTATGAAAGGCCCAAAGGCTAAAAAGGCTCACTAGGCCCCACCAATATACTAGTATGTAGTATAATAATCATATAATTAATTACTTCAAACCTCCTACATGCCCGGGCCTAGCAAGAAGTTGTACCTATTTCTGGGCCTAGCAAGAAGTCATAAGCCTCACGAAACGGCTCTGCCATCACATCATGCATCCACCCTGTAATAATATAATAAAGAACCAACCTGTGTATATCATCGGGGGGGCTAAGCTGGATAACCTGCGGGGGTGGGCAATCCTCCCCCTATGTCTGGGCCTAGCAAGAAGTCATAAGTCTCACAAAAGGGCTCTGCCATTGCATCATGCATCCACCCTGTAATAATATAATAAAGAACCAACCTGTGTATATCATCGGGGGGGCTAAGCTGAACCTGTTGGGGGGGGGAGTGCTCAGAGGGAACTTAAACTAGAAGGATTAGATATAATTTTGTTTGTTCGTCCCTTTTATTCTGATTTATTTTTAATTTCCCTTTATGTGCATGAGTCTGTCTTTAACCAGTGTATTAGCATGACTATATTTAATTTTGTTTGTATATCCAGTATAGTCTCATTTATTTTTAAACTTCCTTTTAGTATGCTGTGTGTCTTTCTTTTAACCACCAGCAGCACTAACGTCGCGCTACTTAATAAAAAGCCTCAATCAACCCCTCCACAACTGCTAGGTGGGGGGGTATTGGACGTGCCGCTGCTAGGCCCCACTACAAGGCCTGCTGGTCAGGCCCCTTTACGAGGCCTGCCCCAGTCACAGCCATGCTGCAGTGCTACCACCCACAGCTGTTGGGGCTCCCAAAACCCCCTTTGGGGGTAACCAATTAGGCCTAATAGGCCCAACCAACTCCAACTGTCCTGCAGCTCTCTCTGCTATGTCCCTCGTCATCCTCTCGTCGCTCGCCAAAGAAGGAGGGTGAGGGGCCGGCGCGAGCTTAAATAGGCTCGGCCGCTCGTCGCCCGCGGCGTGCCTTGATGATGTCATGCCAGTCCTGGCGCGCCTGCCCTTCCTCTAAATGGCGGCTAGGGCTTCATCCCAGGCCGCAAATCTCACCCCGCAGCCGGTAAGTACCGTGCGGAGCGGGGAGTTGTTAAGGGTGCTGAGAGTTGTTAGGAGATTCCTATTCTCCTCCCAGAGCTACACTTTCCAGAGTGGTTTAACTAGGGTTGCCATATTGCCACATATTGCCGGGTTTTACCCGGATTCTTTGCATGCCACCTGGCGCCCAGGTGAATAAATAAACCTAGGATTGCACTATAAATATCTTTACAGTTTGTGTAAATAATAAATATATTTGATAGTCGTGCTTATATAAATATTTCTTCATTTATCTTATTTTTGGTTTTTGGTTAGGAATCCTCACTGGTTGTGAGATGCTTAGTTTTCTGCCTTACTCATAGAAATCTTGTGGTTGGTATGGTATTACATTTAGGAAAGTGATACTACCTTTTGTGTTGTTTTTTTCCTATTTGCATTTCACTTATCTTTAACCTCACTCCGTTACAGCCATAGAAGCAACAGCAGCATATGCAAGATAATTAACTCCCATTAGTGATAAGAGCAAGAATTTATCATTATTATTTCAATTAAAACAAGAGGCTTATCAATACTTTGAAGAGGAACAGATATTTATTTTCTTTCTGAACCCAGGACTGGGTCTTTAATGATGCCTGGTGGGGGGGGGAGCAGAAGAGTAGTCGATAAGACAGACATCCTGGCATTGGTAATCTAATTAGCAAGGTATGTGTGGGGTTGTTGCACATTTCCAGGCCCAGTTTCATTTTGAGTATGGAGGTGGAACCTGTGTAGATGTGGTTGATCAAAGGGAGAAGAAATTTTGAGTTAAGTAAAGCTCTGCTTTTATAAAACCTAAGAAACATACAGATACTTTGAATGTCTGAGTGCCTGCACCAATGGAATACTGGAGGAACTTGTAAAACTTGCTGCAACAGTATTTAGAACTGAGCATGTGGTGTGAAAGACTCCTTTTCCTAACATTTTGGCTTCTTGTTTTTCTCCACCCACCACATCTATGAAATATATCGTATATGGTTAACCGTACTGCTGCCCTGACTTACTTTATGTTTGTTGCTATTTTGTGTTTTTATTATGTTTTTATATTGATTGTGTATTTTTATTGTTTTTATTATATTTGTAAGCTGTGCTCAGCTCTGTTTTTAACAGCAGAAGGGCAGGATATAAATCCTCTTAATCAATCAATAAATACTCCATAGTGTTGGATACTAGAGTCTAGGCATTTAAGGCTGAAAATGTTGCTTTAAAAAAAAAGATTTCTCACATCTTTCCCCAGTATTTGGTGGTAATTCCTAGGCACAAAAACGAAACAACTGGACAATCCAAATATTAATATGCAAATAATATGCATAATATGCAAATAATTTACATAATATGCAAATTAGCATGCCCAGATTTGTGGAACTGGAATATGGCAAGCCTAGGTTTAACAGTCAGTTCCTCTACCAAGAGAACTCTGAGAAATGTAGCTCTAGCAGAGCTTGGAAAAGTTACTTTTTTGAACTACAACTCCCATCAGCCCAATCCAGTGGCCATGCTGGCTGGGGCTGATGGGAGTTGTAGTTCAAAAAAGTAACTTTTCCAAGCTCTGGCTCTATGTGGGGAATAGGGTTCTCCTTAACAAACTACAGTTCCCATCATTCTTTGGGGAAGCCATGATTGTTTAAAGTGGAATAATAGTGAAATAAATGTATGGTGAAGGGATTCATGAGATACAGATTTCATATTATTTAAAAGTGCTTATTAATGAGGGTGGTCATTGTAATTCATAATTACTTAATGTCTCCATGTTGTACTGATGGACACATGATATGGAATACAGGAATGAAGCATCTGTCCTAACATTAAGTACTCATTTATGAAAGCTATGCTTCTTTCATTGCCATGATGCAGAGTTGGAGATTTAGGTTTTATGTTGAGTTGTAGCAGCAGGAATAGCTATTGGGAGGATCTGATGGCCGTGAAATAAGACATTAGGCAAGTAGGGGGCATGGGGTTCGAGAAAGGCTTGCTATGAAAGGGTGGAAAGCCATGTTTATTATTTATTTATTTATTATTTGATTTATATCCCGCCCTTCCTCCCAGTATGAGCCTAGGGCGGCATAACGATTAATTTATACGTTAATTTACAAGAACTGAAAAAGAAAGAAAATATAGCCTGTTATGTTTGAGGCCTGGTATGCTTCTGGCATTTGCATAGCTAACTGAGCAACTTTTCATTATCTCTCAACTTCTCAGTCAGCAAAACTGGGGTGGTAATACACTCTTTGGAGGTGATCTATGAATGAAAAGTGCTATCCAGGACCAAGACCTTAATGTTCGTGCTGCCTTCACATAGCAATCAATCCTGTTGTGATTTTAAAAGATAGGGCTTGCAAATTAGCAACAGCTACAGTAGTAGGATCAAGGAAGAAAAAAGGAGGGGCTTGAGAGTGTTTCTCCTCTAATCCTCTGATACAATTTTGACCCAGGAGAGAGTAATTGACTGTGACTTCCCTTGAAGGTAGAGATGGATGAATCTGTCCATTTCCGTTCTCTCGGTTTCTCATTTTTCCAATCTTAAATTCAGCTCTCCACATTTCTGCACCAATTTGCAATTTCTTTTTTAAAGATCTGCAGCATTTTAGTGCAAATGTCTCCTAATAAACACATTTTTGTATGTAGTTTTGACTGATAAACACATTTGTGCAAGCAATTTCCCCTAATATAGCACATTTTATGTTACTTTTAAAAACTGATATATGTATTTTTATGTATACTTTCTCCTAATATATGCATTTTTGTACTCATTGTTCAGTTAGAGAACTGCATCACAACATTTGGAGGTGTGAATCTAGAAGGATAGCTATGTTTTGGTTCATATGTTGGTTTGGGAAGCGTGAATTAGGTAGTTTCTTATGGAAATGGAACCAAAATCAAATTTCTCCTCCATCCCTACTTGAAGGGAACCCTTTTTGGGTTCCTGGGAAGCCCATTGCTATGAATTATCTTCAAGGAGGAATAGTGAAAAGAAGTAATTCTCTCCACTTTCCTCTTCTGATTGTCTGTGATTGCAAACTCTTTGGAACAGGGGCCATACCATATGTGTGTTCTCTATAGCACCCAGCACAACTGTTGGTGCTATATGAATTTATTTAATTTATTATTACATTTATATGCCATAAGGAGTTCAAGCATGATGTACATGGTTGTCCTCCACGTTTTGTCTGTGAGGTAGGTTAGGCTGAAAGGGACAGTGACTGGTCCAAGGTGACTAGTGTTCAAACAGTGTCCTTGAGAACCTGAGAACGTTGTAACTGGGAACATATTGTCTTCTTATAGACAAATTCATGGAGGACAGGGCTATCAATGGCTACTAGCCATGATGGCTGTGCTGTGCCACCCTAGTCAGAGGCAGCATGCTTCTGAAAACCAGTTGCCGGAAGCCTCAGGAGGGGAGAGTGTTCTTGCACTTGGGTCCTGCTTGCGGGCTTCCCCCAGGCACCTGGTTGGCCACTGTGAGAACAGGATGCTGGACTAGATGGGCCACTGGCCTGATCCAGCAGGCTCTTCTTATGTTCTTATGTTCTTATATCAAGGGTTCTTCAGTGTTGACATCTATAAGGCCAGGAAAGATTTTCTGAAATACTGTGTTTTACCCTGGTACCACCAGAATTTAAATCTAAATCTGCCCCATACAAGAAATTGATAATGTGGAATTGCTTAGTTCAGTGAAAGGCTGCCATAGATTTTTCAGGTTGTTTATATGTATCAAGCAATGAATTTTCTTCTTTAATTGTATGAGGAATATATTTAGCATATGCACTTAACTAAGAGCTGAAAATTACTCATTCGTTTTATTATCTAGAGTCTACCTTGCCAGCTATTAATGTTGGTTGCCCGGGAAACTGCTCTGCACCCTGCTCTGAAGTTTGACAAAGAGCATTCTGTATTTGTTTTTATTTCACAGCTGTGAATGTAGCTACTTTCTTCATCACCACTGCCTCCTGTTTTATCCTAAAATGTGACTAAATAGAAAGCGGGTGAGGAAGAGGTGGGGGGAGGGAAGGGGAGATAGGGAGGACAGTGTTGCTCTCTTTGAATCTTTCCAGTATTTCACTAACGTCTTGAAAGTTTCAGAATGGCAAATGTGAATATGATTCAATCTCCTTTAGAATCTACTTTTGCTGTTTTTAAGCTGGCAATGGCATGGACTGATGTATCATCTGACCCATATTCCTTTTTTTCTATGTGTTGAGAATGAGAGCTAAAGTGAACGTGCCTGTATGTTTTGCATGTTTTTGCCCTGTTCGCATATAAAATTGGGGGATCTACTCTGTACAGAAAAAAGAACCATGAAACGGAGGGGAGCAAAACAGTCCCCTCCTCTCCTGCCTTACTTCACTGCACCCCTTTGCTTTTGAAGCAGTTCTCCCCCCTCCCTGAGATAGCTCCAATACCAGAAGTGAGCTTTAACGTAACCAAGCTCAGCAAGGTAAAGTGGGGGATGGGTGGCTTCTTTCCTCTCCATGACATGCTCCTTTTTGTGTAGAGAGTAGAGCCCCCCCCCGCACTTCTACTTTTCTTGTGTGCTTAACACAGACAAATTACATTGCACATTTAGTTTGGCCCTGATTTTCTCTTCTAGACTTCCTTTCTTCTCACTCTTTCCTAGTGTTTGTAACATGTTGAATGTCCATAACTGCTATGTGTATATTAAAGTTGTCTAATTTTATGCCTAGAGAACCTTTCTGAGATCCTGGATGAGACTGTTTCCTTTGATTGGCCTGGAGCGCATGTTCTGTATAGGTGCCAAAGGTTGTTGTGTGGCCATACCCCTTACAAAAAACCATCATGTTAGCATGGTTGCATGGCTATAGTCTGAATACATTCATAAGCCTGCATTTGGGAATCAGAAGCAGGAGAGGCCATACTGTGTATCTTTAGTACTTTGTTGCCCAGAGTAAGGTCCAAACAAGACATTACAGAATGTTCCTTATCTCTTTCCTCTAATATTTAAGTTTTAATGAAAAGCAGCCTTGGAAGAGTGTGTTGACCAAAAGTCTTCCCAGGGGTTTTCCTCAGTGGGAAAAAGATGCAGGGCCTTGAGGAATGATTTTGAAAGGAAAAATAAAAAACCAAAGGGAAAATATTAAATACCCTTGCCCACCAGTCCTCCCCCCAAGATTCCATTCTCCCATGAACCTGGATAAGAAGACAACACATAGATGTTTTCCAAACATCTTCACTAGTATATTTGTATACAGTATATTTCTTGGGCTCTCCTTTTAGTCTCTCTTTATTTATTATTTCCCTTTGTAAAGTAATAGATTAACCTCCACCAAACCTTTTAGAAATCAGTGCGGCTGCTCTGATCTTGGTGTAGCTCCCCTCCCCCCCCCAAATAATTGTCTCATATTTAGCAAATTGACCAAAAAAGATTTTGAGTCAATATCCTGTCAGCATGTGATCTGTATCAACTAGTACTGCAAGGATGGCTAACCAAGTGAAAACACAAAAGAAAGTGTTTTTTTTCGTTGTTCACATCAAGCACTAGAAATGTGAACATTTCCTCAAAGTGATCCAGCAACCAGAATGCACATGGAATAAGACTGGACTGGCATCCAGGAACTATATTTATGCTTAATTCAGGTTTTGTTGCTATCATGCCAGAGATAAAAAGAAAACAGCAAAAGTAAATCAATGTGAAAGAGCCACCAATGCAGAGCTTTTGAGTTCACATTGGATTTTTAACCTATTTTTTATGGTTTTAATTTTTCTCATAGTTTAATTCTTTTTAATAGTATACTTTGTATGTTTTAATTGGTGTTGTTTTTACTTGTAAGCCGCTCTGAGTCCTATTGGAAAAAGGGTGGGGTAGAAATAAATTTTATTATTATTATTATTATTATTATTATTATTATTATTATTATTATTATTATTTGGCTGGATTCCATTTTTCTTTCTTTTTGTCTTAATATCATTAGAATCCCTTGAACTTTAACTGAACCATAAGGCAACTGTGAAGTTTAATAGCTACACTCCAGTGATTTGACTTATCCATTAGATCTGCTATTTATAGGGTCCATTAGTACCAAATGTCTGGGTTGTGTGTGGGTTTTGTTTTTGGTTTTTTAGTCATTAACTGTAGAAGGATTGTTTCTGTTGCATTGGCTGCTCCCGTGTTGCCAAAAATATTCATCAAAAGAGTGCTATGAACTGAACTTTGCTGGGGAACAGCTGCAGCACTAGGGGACTGAAGAAGACCTGCCCTGGGAGTGAGTACCTGAGCATCTAGGTGCTTGCTGCTCGCTCCTCTGGGTTGCTGTCCCTCGAGACAGCTGAAGTCCCTGGTAAGTGCTACAAGGACTGGGACCCCCTGCCTGACCCTGGTTCCAGAGAGAGGCTGCAGTCAATCTTGCAGCCTCTTGCATCAGCTCCTGGCTGGGGCAGGAGGCATAAAAGCCCAGCTGCCCTTGGGCGGTGGGGGGTTACCCCTTGGGGAGTCCCAAGGGTGAGGGCGCTACCCCCTTGTATTACCTTTCCTTTTTTTTCTTTTTAACGAGTCTGGGCCGCTGACACCCAGTGGGGATGGCCTCACTGCACCGGCCACAGCCCACCCATACCCAGGCCTGTGGGGGGAGGGTTTTTCCCTGCCGTCGCTGCTGTTTCTCAGAGGTGGGAAGGTACTGCTCTGTTTAGGAGAGAAAGGACTGCAGCAGGCTGTAGCTTTCCCACAGATTTCCCCGGGAACATGGGTGCAGAGCGTGTTAAGGGGACTTGATCTCACCCCCCCGGGGGCAAGAGGGAGAGAAACCGCCGCCACTGCCGCGAGCTCCAAATGACACCCTTCTTGGACTCCATATTAGTGGGGCCCTACTGTACAAATGTGTATTTTATATCACATGTGTTTTATATTTGAAATATGCCTAGAAACGTGTCTAGAAAAACTATCCAAATATTACATCAGAAAATCAGTTTTTGTATCCAAACTTTGGTCCTGTACCAGTAACAATGCCCATATAGAAAGTTCCACCTACTTTTTGAGCCGAAACCCAGTGTCGCCAAGAGGTAATCATTTACTGGACAAGAAGTGGAACAGATAGGAGTGATCCCACTCAGCTGCTTTTGCCCTAACTGAAGACCTAGTGGCTGGGATTCCACATTACTGCAGCAATCTGATGTTGCCTAGATTGTTCATAATTTCTCCCAGGGGATACTTGGCACCTCTTAAGCATGTCTGGCACTCTGGTCATCTAAGGACCTTAATCCCTTTGCTAGATGACAATATACCTATGTAAAAGATTATTTTGAAGTTCCATTGACTAACAATTTCTTATCAATCTTCTCTCCACACTAGAATTTTAATGACCTTTTCTTTTTGTCAACATCTTCAACTCGCATTCTGTTTATTGCATTGGTATTTCCCTGTACCATCCCCATACCTTCTCTGATTGCAGCTCTTCACATCAAGTGTACCTTGCTGGTTCCTGGCATGCTTTTGGATTATAATGATTCATTTGCTGTAGTGGCTAGCACGGTAGGGCACAGCTGACCTGCCAAAACCAGTGTTGCTGCAGTTTATCTGGATGGGCAGGGTGGTGGTGAGGTCTAAAGTGTGCTGCTGTCACAAGAGACACAATACCTGATGGAACGCCTCTCCCAATACGAACCCACTCGTACACTACGCTCAACATCTAAGGCCCTCCTCCAGGTGCCTACTCCGAGGGAAGCTGGAGGGTGGCAACAAGGGAGAGGGCCTTCTCAGTGGTGGCCCCCAAATTATGGAATGATCTTTCTGATGAGGTGCGCCTGGCGCCATCACTGTTATCTTTTCGGCGCCAGGTCAAGACTTTCCTCTTCTCCCAGGCATTTTAGCATGCATTTTTTTTAATTGTTTTAAATTTTTTAAAGTGTGTTTTAAATTGTTTTTAAAAGATTTGTTTTAAACTTGTATATTTGTTTTTAATGTTTTTAGTTACTGTAAACCAGCCAGAGAGCTTCAGCTATGGGGCGGTATACAAATACAATAAATAAACAAACCAATCTAGAGGAGATTGGTGGTGGGGAGGACGTGTGGTGCATGTGTAGTTCCTGCACAGGGTGAGAGCTTGTGCAATGAACTGAATGATGTTTTGTTGGTGGGTTTGTGTTGGGTCCATATTAGGTGTTTAGGAGGAGTCTTAGTACGGAGGAACATAGGTGATGCCACCCCGATTTCAGTGATCACGGGTAGAGGGAAATATAGCCATGGGGATGTGGTGAATTACCACAGAAGACAAGGGCAAGGCTGGTTCCTTGCTGGCACTCCTCTTATGGATGGGTTCCTTGTTGCTCATCAGCTGTGCCTACTGGCCTGTGTGTTGTTGTTTAACGCCAGATCAGTACACAATAAGACCACTCTCATGCATGATTTGATTGTGGATGAAGGTGCCGATTTGGTGTGCATTACCGAGACCTGGTTGGGTGAGCTGTGAGGAGTTGATCTGACCCAGCTTTGCCCATCTGGATACTACACCAGCACAGGCTGCAGGGATGGGGGAGAGGAGTTGCTGTGGTCTACAGAACTTCCATCTCTGTCACTAGGAAATGACTCTGTCTTGGAGCTGGCTGTGAAGGCCTGCACCTGGTGTCGGGCTGAGGAGACAGTAAACTAGGGCTGCTGGTGGTGTACCATCCACCCTGCTTTCCGGCAGCTTCTCTGACAGAGCTGGCGGAGGCCGTCTCAGCTGTGGTGTTGGAGGAGCCCAGAACGATAGTGCTGGGTGATTTCAATGTCCATGCTGAGGCTGCCTCTAGTGGTCCGGCTCAGGACTTCATGGCCTCCAGAAAGACCATGCGGCTGTCTCAAGTTGTCAGTGGCCCATCACATAGGGCAGGGCACACCCTCAACTTGGTTTTTGCTCTATATGGAGGAAGGGGTGGTCTGCAGATAAGGGTGGTGGATGTCACCCCATTGTCATGGTCACATCACTTCCTGGTGAAGTTTAGACTTATGGCTCTATAGCTAGTATAATGTGGCAGTGAGGGCAGTGAAGAAGTCCCACTTCTCTGCCTCCATCACATCCTCAAGTAGCCATCCAGTGGAGCTTTTCTGTATTGTCAGGGGTCTGTTGACATCAGCTCCAGGAAATGGAGTTTTAGACCCTTCGGAGGCCCACTGTGAATTGTTTGCAAGGCGCTTTGAGGGTAAGGTTGCTTGCCTCCATAGCAGTCTGGATGCCCCATCCACATCTACTATAATCCCCAGTGAGGTGTCCAGTACAACGTCTGCTGCAACTTCTTGGGAACTGTTGATGCGGCCTGATGACATGGACAAGGTGCTTGTGATGATGCGGCCAGCAACGTGTCCTCTCGACCCTTGCCCTTCTTGGCTTATTAAAGCTTGCCAAGGGGGTTTGACCGAGTGGATCCAGGGTGTGGTCAATGCATCATTGTGGGAGGGGGTGGTTCCAGCCACCTTGAAAGAGGCAGTGATCTGACCACTCCTGAAAAAGCCCACCCTGGACCCATTGGTTTGTGACAACTACCGACTGGTTGCAAATGCCCCCTTTTTAGGGAAGGTGATTGAGAGGGTTGTGGTGTAGCAACTGCAAGTACTCTTGGGTGAAACAGATTATCTTGACCCAGGCCTCGTTATGGATGACCTTTATCAGGAGGAGAGGGGAGTGCAACCCTGTTATTCTTACTTGATCTCTCAGTGGCTTTTGATACTATTGACTATGGTATTCTTCTGGGCCGACTTGGTGAGATGGGTATTGGAGACACTGTTTTACAGTGGTTCTGATCCTGTCTCCAGGATCGCTCTCAGAGAATAGCACTGGGTAACTGTCTTTGGGCACCCTGGCAGTTATGCTGTGGGGTGCCGCAGGGTACTATCTTGTCCCCCATGCTGTTTAACATCTATATGAAGCCCTTGGGAGCGTTCATCAGGAGATTTGGGGTGAGGTGTCAGCAGTATGCTGACGATACTCAGCTCTATTTCTCCTTAACATCTGAATTGTGAGAGGCCATGCAAACCCTTGACCGCTGCCTGGACTTGGTGGTGGGCTGGATGAGGGCCAATAAACTGAGTCTGAATCCTAGCAAGATGGAGGTACTGTGGGTTGGTGGTTCCTGAGTTCAGATAATTGGTCAGTTGCCTGCTTTGGATGGGGTCATACTCCCTCTGAAAGAGCAGGTCCGTAGTCTTGGAGTGCTCCTGGATCCACCTTTGTCGCTAGAGGCCCAAGTGACCTCAGTGTCTAGGAGTACCTTTTACCATCTTTGGCTGATAAGACAGCTGCGACTGTTTCTGGACCAGGATAGCCTGACCACTGTTGTCCATGCATTGGTAACCTCCAGGCTGGATTACTATAATGCGCTCTGTGTGGGGCTGCCCTTGAGGTTGGTCCTGAAGCTGGTGCAAAATGCGGCGGCGAGACTGCTCACTGCGGCAGGGTATTACCAACATGTCACCCCACTGCTGAAAGAATTGCACTGGCTGCCCATTTGCTACCGGGCCAAGTTCAAGGTTGTAGTGTTGGTGTACAAAGCCCTATACAGATTGGAACCAGGATATCTGAAAGACCATCTTACCCCTTATATACCCAGTCGATCACTGCGCTCTGCAGGTGAGGGCCTTCTGCTGATAGCATCTTATCAGGAGGTGCATTCTGCACAACATAGGAAACGGACCTTTAGTGTGGCGGCACCTACCCTGTGGAATTCCCTCCCCTTAAATATTAGACAGGCGCCATCTCTGCTATCCTTTCGGCGCCTTTTGAAGACTTTCCTCTTTCAACAAGCCTTTTAAGTTGAGACCTATCCCAGTCTGCATCTGTGTTGGAATTGCTTTTTAATATATTTTTTTAAGTTTTTAACCCCTTTTTAAAGATGTTTTAAAGCTTTTAAAAAAAAATTAAAGTTGTTTTGTTCTGATGTATTTTAAGGTCTGTTTTTATGATGTTTTGATGTGTTTTTAGTGCTTTTGTTTGCCGCCCTGGGCTCCTGGTGGGAATCAAATAATAAATAAATAAACTTTACTTAATACCATTCCCAGAGATGATTTGTGTTTTTTTTTTGATGACTTACATTAAAACTTTCATTACTCAGCAAAGCAGCTTCTCTCTTCCCACCCACCCCCATGTGTACTTAATTTTTTATCCAACATGACCTGGGTGAAAGAAAGTCTCTGTCTGTTACTTAACAGTTCTTGCATAGCTGCAAGATCAAGGCCAAGATCTGGTTGCTAAAGCAAAGCATGGTCCAGATGATGGAGGGCTAGTGGCCAAAAGGTCAGCTCCGTGATTGTGAAGTGAAGTCAACATCAGGAGTGAAATGTGATCAGTAGTCATGAGCTCCTTTTTGAAGTGTTGGCACAGAACACTTTTGGAAACAAGAAGCCAAGGTCTGTAGCCAAAGAAAGCCTGAAGGTGGGGATGGAAAGAATGAGGAGTATCAGGTCCAAATGGAGGGTGGGCCAAGGCAGCTGAAAGAAGGTGGGGAGGAGCAAATTGAGGTGCAGACACCAGATTTAGAATGAGAGGCAAAGCAAGCAGAGCTTGAGGACCAAGCAGAATATTCTGTTGCTAAGGCAAGGCATTTATTGTAGAATTTATTATCTGGAGGTATTTATTGTAGGATTGCAGGTGCATGCCCCATTTTGAGGAGCATTTTGAGAGGAGGAAAGGGAGGCAGCCTCCATTCTTTTGTGGCAGCTTTGTTCGTTGAGCTACAGAGGCCCTGAATTACAAACCACCATATCCTGGATTTCTGAATAGCTATGGAAGCAATGGTAACAAACAGCTTAATAGGATGGTCAGAGTGTAGCCTACAGATGTCTAGAGTGACAAACTCCCTCTGACATAATTACAGGTGCAATAAAGTAAGATTTTAAACATATATCATGTAAACATTGTGTGTAACATTGTCTGTTATATTGTAAAAACAGATTAATCTTTTTATAGAACTGGAGGTTATGATATACAGGGGTGTAGTCATGCAGGGTCTCAGGGGGTCTTAGACCTTTACCTTTTTGGGAGTAGGGTCCCAGCAGGGTCCCTATGTCTCCAGCTTCCTACAAGCCAATCAGCATGAAAGGGGAATGTGTTAGCCACTGAGAAGAGTCTTCTAACATGCGTCCTAATCCTTTCCTGCTGATTGGAGCCAATCAGAGTGAAAGGAGGTAAGTCAAACACTGAGAAGACTCTTCTCAGTGCTAGCAGTCTCCTGTTTTATGCTGATTGGCTCCTAGACATTAACAAGGATCTCATTCTCAGCCCTACAGCAAAACAAAACAAAAAAAAACAGGGAGGGGGCATGGCTGCGATTAACATTTAGGGACCCTGCACTTCTGAATTTGCTACTACACTACTGATCATATATAAAACATAGATTTAAAGGAAAGACTCAAGTCTTCATTTAAAATTGAACACCAGAGCCATATGTGGTGGATAAGGTTTTGGACTTGGCCTGGGGAGAACTGGGCTCAACTCCTTATTAAAAGAATCCAACACACACGCACCCAAGCTGAAGTGAGAGGAGGTAAAGGTTAAAAAAACCATCAAATGCTCAATCATTATTCTTGTTTGTAAAAAAAAAAATCATGAATATGAGATTGCTTATACCCATTTGTTATTAAAACATTTAAAATGTAAAATAGCAAGACAGTTTACAGGATAAAATCAGTGCTATAAAGCACTAAAATACTTTTTTAAAAAATAACCCACAAATATCACTGTTATCCAGAGTTTCCAATAGAGCCAGTACCAAACCCCAGTATTTGGGAATGCTCTTGCAAATAGGTGTGTTTTATCCAGCTGGTGAGACACCATTACCGTAGGTGGTCAGCAAATCAGTCCAAGAAGGTTATTGCACAGCATGGGGACCACGGCAGGGAAGGCCTTCCCTCAGTTTGCCACCAGATGAATCTCTGCATGACTAGAAGTGCCTCCCCCTCAGGGAATGGACTGGATTGTACAGAAGAAGGTGTTCTTGCACACAACCTGGTCCTAGGTTGTTCAGGGCCTTAGATGTTAGCAAGACCTTAAATTCAGCTCTGTAGAGAAGACGACTCCAAAATCACATTTAAAACAGTTCATTCCTGTACTCACATTATCTTACAATAAATATAAAATTACAAAACTAACAATAAAACCTAAAAACATAACTTTTTTCATAAAAAAGGTTGTGGGATACACAGGGCACACTTTATTTAGTGAATTTATGCACTGCCCTTTAGCATAAGCTCCCACTAGACATATATGACAGATGAGTCATCCAGCTAAATGTTACCTCTTTTTCACCCCTCAGTATTTTTGCAAACAACTTCGTGTATTAACAGAAATTTGGGACTACTGTGAAGTGACTTGGTAGCTATACTGGACAGATTCTGGACACATTGTTGATCTGACACACTTGTCTCTGCTGACTGAAGTCAATACGATTCTATCATTATCAACTGTCCCCCTAAAAACAATTTAGTAGTAAGTAAAGTAGTAAATTATTGCCAGATATAAGATGAAATAATAGTAAATGTTAAATGCCAGGAACTGACATACACTCTTCCTAGTGTTGGAAGTGGGGCAAGAGCCACTCCTGTTTTGTTCTTTTGTTTATGTTCCAGAAAGGAGATAGAGTTAGGGTCCTCCAGATGGATAGGCTTGACTACCTTTACCTGGGATGCTCTGACTGACCGTTGTTAGACCGATACGTCTTAAGGGAAGCTTACCTGCCCCTCCTCCTTCCGCCCTTTCCTCTCTTCTCTTCTCCAACTGTCTGAGAGAGAGGAGACACCTTTGTCTCTGCTCGCTCTCTCCTAGCCATGAGGAAACTCCCAAGCCTGGGCATTGTGCCTCCAACTTAGTTAGTTAGTTAGAACTAAGTATGCCTTTCTATCTACTATGTATTTCTTCAAATAAACTAGCTTTTCT
Source organism: Rhineura floridana (assembly GCF_030035675.1). Taxonomy (NCBI): domain Eukaryota; kingdom Metazoa; phylum Chordata; class Lepidosauria; order Squamata; family Rhineuridae; genus Rhineura; species Rhineura floridana. The sequence goes on from NC_084481.1 coordinate 13,530,729, forward strand.
TATTTTACTAAGTCTTAAGTCTCAGTGATCCTAATGCAGGGTAAAAGCCTGCTTTCTTAAGTAAACGCACACACTGGCACACACGCATTTCTCTGCTTAACAAATATACAAATTTACACCACAACACCTAGTACCAATCCTCCCTACAGCTCAGACAAGTGATAATGTCATTTTTACATTCTCTTTCAATACATGTTTTTAGATCTAAATCAACAATTTGTAATATTATGATGATGTTGATGGTCTGAGTATTGAGCATATCAGTGATGTTTATTTTTATTGACTTTGATCCAATTCCAGCATGTGCAAGCAAAAGCTTTGCTCATACACAGGGATTTTTTAGAGGGGGGGTGTTATATCCATCAGCTGGTTGGAGAGTATTAGCATGGAGCACACTTTCCTGTTCAAAAGCACTTTCTCAGGTGTTTTCACTTGTGCAAGCAGAATGTGGATCTAAACTATGTCACAAACCCTCCTATTACTAATAAGCAAACTGTAATGTCTAAAGATACAAGACGTCTGCTGTGATTTTATAGCACTGTGTAGGTCAAGTTGACATTTCTGTTCGACTTTATACTAGAAAGGTATTTTAAAGGCAAACTTCTGATATGTTTTTCCTTCAGACTAAGATATAATCTTCTAAGGACAAAAAAAGCATAGGAAGGAACAGAGAAGAGAACAGAGGAAACAGATGAAGCTGTGTGGAACATGTTCAGATGTCTCTGGAGATGTTAATTTTAGTAGAATTATAGACAGGTATGATGCAGATTTGATAGGCTGGGGAACGACAAGATCCAGCAAGTTCTAAAGGCCACCTTTTTGATACATTAATGATTAAATTGCTTAAAGTGAGTTTTATAGGATTTGTGACAATTCCTTTTTATGTTTCCTTTTTTATAGAAATATAGCAGTGCGATCAACACTGAAGAAGTTAGGATTTATGTCTATGGCATGCATACCTAGTAGGTCATGCAGGCCACCCAATTAGGACCAAATAACACATTCCACAAGAGATCTGTGATCCTCCCCCTCCCCCCCATTATAGTAGCTATAGTGCAGAGGTGGGATGGGTTCTAATAAGCATTTCCTGTTCACAGTGTTTGACCTCTCTCAATTCCCTCTCAAGCTGTTTGCTATACAGGGGGAAAGATTGCTGTCTACCAGGGATGTGTTAGATTCTGCCCAATTCAGATATGGTACTGAATTTTCCATTAATTCTTTTATTCTCATCATTGTGGATTGGATTTTTATGTAGCGATTTTCTGCAGGTTTTTCTTTTTTTAAAAAAAAACAGCCTCTAAAATATCAATATTAAGAATAATTTTAGCAATATTTCCTTTCATTTATCAACGTTTCCTTTTAAAATATTGATATTTTCTTTAAAAATATCAATATTACCATCAGCATTTTTTGTGAGAGAAAAAAACAGATCGGTAAAAACACTGGCTAGTGGACAAAGAACAAACTCAAATTACTAATGGCCTGTAAGGTTGATGGAATGCTTTTGAACTGGCACTGACCTACAGATCCCATCCCTACTCTCTAAAGAGCAACAGCAATTTAGGGCCAAATATTTACATTGACCAAATGACATAGGGGAGAAAGGGTTAAACTCCTCCTTTCCCAGAACTGCTGCTGCAATGGAAGTCTGAGCCCCACAGCTGCTTCACTGTCAGTATTTCAGATGACCAATCTCCCACATCACTTGTAAATTGTCTGTTACAAAAGTCATTCAACTCTTACTCACGTGAAGGTGGTGTCATGCAAGTGCTGGGGGGGGGCAGGCATGCTGCTGCCTCTGGTGTTGGGCACACTGTTGGCCCCATATCCTGACAGCTACACTTGAGCATGCCCATAGTCTATGCACTGAACAGCTGCTTGTATGTAGGCTTCAGGTGTCCTGATGAAATGGAAACCTATGTGTGAACAGCTGCTCACCTATATGCTTCTTCACTGCATGTAACCATGCAGAGCTGGTGGTGGTGGGAAGTGCTGCTTTTTGTGTGTGATATGAAAATGTTAATCTTTTATATGATTTTCATGGTATAGTATATTTACATTTATGTTTTTAAATGTAAGTTGCTTGGAGAATTTTTAGGTAACAAGCAACTAATAAGTTTAATAAATAATAACAGCAACATGTGGCTGTCCAGAAGTAGGATCAGGAGCACGTCCAGAGGCTTAAAAATAAAGGGTGGTGTTTCATGCTAGTCCTATGCAGAGCATGAAACACCACCCTTTATTTTTATTTATTTATTAATCTGGTTGGCCACTGTGAGAACAGGATGTTGAACTAGATGGGCCACTGGCCTGATCCAGCAGGCTCTTCTTATGTTCTTATGCTCTGTTCACACAATTACTGAGGAGCAGAGCTGTCCTTCTGCCTCAACCTCTGGACGTGTTCCTGGCCCACAGTGAGTAGCTCAGGGGTTACGTGCCCTGCCACCTGTGCAGCTGTGGGCAAGCTGCATAGACCCAAGGAGCCAGATTGCCCCCCAGCTGGCAGTTGCGCACAAGGAAGAGGCTGGCTGGTGCGGCTGTGGCAAGCTCAGCAGGCCCTAGCCAGGTGGGGAGGACTAGCCTCAGAGGGAGGCAATGGGAAACCCCCTCTGAATACCGCCTACCATGAAATCCCTATTCATAGGGTAGCCATAAGTCAGGATCGACTTGAAGGCAGTCCGTTTCTATTTTTCCTATGCAGAGCAGACCCTTCAAAATTAGTAGACATGGCTAACTTAAGTTCATTAATTTCAGTGGGTCTACTCTGAGTACAACTTGATCGAATACAACCCAATAAATTGTCCTGCACACAGGAAAATCTAGTGCAGCCTGACATGCTAGTTTGTATCATGTGAAGGGAGTTTGTTGGGGGCAGCATTCAAACACGCAGTGTCCCTGCTATAGCCTCGAAAGGAGCCCTCTGCTGCCTGTAATATCCTTTTTCCAAAGGAAGGCTTTTTATTAGGGAAGATGGGGAGACCAACAGGGAAGAAAGATTGGTGGAAAACAGTAACAAGTCTTTCTTTCTTTCTTTCTTTCTTTCTTTCTTTCTTTCTTTCTTTCTACCAAATGTTTTTTTAAAAAAACGTCTTGAAGATTTTCAAGCATTTGGCAGATCACATTCCTAGTAACTAAATTTTTGAGTTGTGACTTCATTCAAACATATCAAAAGGATTCTAATAAAGGCAAAATCATCTTCATGTAATGGGTCAGATATAATTTTCAGATCTGAAGAACAAACAAGGAAAAGGTGGTACATAGCATCATGTTCCTACCTCTTGTTTCCAAAATCATAGTTTCAGATCTGTGACACATGGTCACTCACTTATCTAGAGAACATTTTAAACATTAGAGAATAGGTGGATCCACAGCACATGTGGACCCAATTTGCAAGCAGCACTAAGCCAATCCATGGCTTAGTGTGAATGCACGGGGTCTCAGACAGGAATTTATAACCATTGTACTCCTCTTCCTGTCCGACTGCACTGCTGTGGGCTAAGCCATTGTTTGGCTTAGAAACTGAGCCATTCTCTCCAAACACTATGATCATCACTGTCAAAAGACAGAGATTCCTTGGTAAATGTTTATTTAGATTCTAGAGCAATATATATATAATAAATAATATAATAAATAATTTATATAATAAATGCCAGCAGCCTCACCAGTGCTATGGGATTTTATGAAAAATGTACTTCTGAAGAATGCTGATCTGTATAAAATATAAAATAGTTCAGTATAAAGATTCATTTCTTCTGAAGTGCCTCTTCAGTGTATGCCCAAATGTCTTCCAAGTTGTGGGGTTCTCAGCATATAGCCAAAGGATGCTGATGAGAAAATATATAAGTACGTGTAAGAATGGAAGCAAGTCATATCTCAATAATCACATCAACTCAGTTTAGTACAGCTGAATAACACTATGATAGCAAAACTGCATTGTGCCAGTTCTTGCTGGATAGTTAATAAGTGTTTTGAATGTAAGCAACACTTGCATATGTGTTTTGCAAGGGATAACAAAAATATTGTATGCCCATTTGGCATAAGTGAAGCATATACTTGTTCTAGTGACATTCAGAGCTATATTTTCAGAAGTGCTGCCACAACTGGGCTCAATTTTGTTTTTATTTATTTTATTTATTATTTGATTTATATCCCACCCTTCCTCCCAGCAGGAGCCCAAGGCAGCAAAACTTGTTTGTTACAAAACTGGGCTCCCTCTTTAAGCTGTGGCCAGAGTATGAAAACTTTGATTTTTAAATATTCACCCATTGGGAAGGCCTAGAGCTAAGACTATTCAGGAGTGAGTTAAGTTGTACCATGATAGGTCTAAGTAAGGGGTGGGGGATGTGGGGGGAGCTTTCTTGGATTGGCTCTGACATGTTTTTATTGATCACATTGGTAGAGAGTGGCCAGTAGATAACTGTAGCTGAGGGGCTACTGAGAATAGATTGGGGCAGATATTAAGATATGGGTTGGGGAAGCTTGTGTGGAATGAAATCCCATCTCTAGAGCCCTTGAGAAGATAAAGAAGGTAGATTCCTATAACCTCCCTCTACATCTGTCTCGGTCTTGTAGACTACTTGGGCTCCCTTCCTTAGCAGTTATTCAGGAAAAAGTTGTCGTCTTGAGTTTGTAGAGCTCAGATCACGTGCAGGGGACTGGGTGGCAGCCTGGGAAATGGAAGGGAGGTACAGTATGGGGTGGTAGTGAGAGAGGCTAGGAAGTGGATGTTATTAGGGGTTGGTTGTTGACGAATTTCAGCTTTTTCAGCACCTGAGGTTTCTCTCAAGGGGCTTGTTCAAATCCCCATACATTAATGAACAGAGTGACACCGGCTTCGTACTTACTGTTCATCAATGTGTGGGGATTGAACATAGAGATGGCCCTGAGTGTTGCTGATTCATGGGATGAGATTTCTATTGTCCTGCCACCTCCATCTTCAAACATTTTAAACTTCTACTCAGCTAGGGTTTCCAAGCAATCTGGGGGGAAAGTGTCTGGCCAGGTTTTGTGTGTGTGTGCTTTTGTGCCAGTAGCTAAGAAAGCTAGATTCCCTCCTCCACACTAAACACTTTAGGTTTTTGTTGTGTTAAGAAATTTAAAATGCCAGAGACAAAAGCTTCAAGCTTCCATATTCCAGCAACTCATTCAGCACTTGAAACTACATCAACTCCTGGCTGGGTCAGAGGGCATAAAAGCCCGGCTGCCTTTAGGTGGCAGGTCTGCTGCTGTCGAGGTCACCACCTAAGGTGGTCATCCATTGGGGAGTCCCAAGGGCGAGGGCACTACTCCTTTCTATTTCTTTTTTTTTAAACCAACCTAGAGGAGATTAGTAGTGGGGAGGGCATATGACCCATGTGTATCTCCTGCACAGAGTGAGAGCCTGTACAGTGAACTGAATGATGAGAGAAAGTCACGAGATGCCTTCAGAGTTAGAGTTTGCAACTGGCAGAAGGCTGGCCCTCCCTGGGTGTGAGACGGGGGAACTTGACCCTGTCTGACCCTGGGTGTGAGACGGGGGAGTAGATGTTCCCTGTGTGAAAGATATTGAGTGGGTCTGACTGTTCCCAATTCTCTCAGAGGCCTACTGGGATAACTGGTTCAGGCAGATTTTGTTGGTGGGCTCTGTTGGGTCCATATCAGGTGTTTAGGAGGAGCCTTAGTAAGGAGAACCCCAATTTTAGTGATCATGGGTAGAGGGAAGTATAGCCATGGGGAGGTAGTGAACTACCATAGAAGATGAGGGCAAGGCTATCTACGCTTTGTTCCTTGCTGCCACTCCTCTCATGAATGGGTTCCTCATTGCTCATCTGCTGTGTCCACTGGCCTGTGTGTGTTGTTGTTTAACGCCAGATTGGTACACAATCATCCATGATTTGATTGTGGATGAAGGTGCCGATTTGGTGTGCGTTACCAAGACCTGGCTGGGTGAGCTGGAAGGAGTTGATTTGACCCAGCTTTGTCCACCTAGATTCTCGGTGTAACACCAGCATAGGCTGCAGGGATGGGGGGGGGAGAGTTGCTGTGGCCTACAGAACTTCCATTTTTGCCACCAGGAAACCACTCTTTCTTGGAGGTGACTGTGAGGGCCTGCACTTGATGTCAGGCCAAGGAGACAGTAAACTAGGGTTGCTGCTGGTGTATCATCCACCCTGCTGCCTGGCATCTTGTCTGACTGAGCTGGTGGAGGCCATCTCAGCTGTGGTATTGGAGGAGCCCAGAACGATAGTGCTGGGTGATTTCAATGTCCATGATGAGGCTGTCTCTAGTGTTCCGGATAGGGACTTCGTGGTCTCCATGTCTCAATTTGTCACCGGCCCAACACATAGGGCAGGGCATACCCTTGACTTGGCTTTTGCTCCAGATGGAGGAAGGGGTGGTCTGGAGATGGGGGGGTGGATGTTACCCCATTGTCATGGTCAGACCACTTCCTGGTGAAGTTTAGACTCTGATCCCTTCTGGGCCGACTTGGTGAGATGAATATTGGAGGCACTGTTTTACAGTGCTTCCGATCCTATCTCCAAGGTCATTTTCAGAAAATAGCATTGGATGATTGTCTTTCGGCACCCTGGCAGTTGTGCTGTGGGGTGCTGCAGGGTTCCATCTTGTCCCCCATGCTATTTATGAAGCCCTTGGGAGAGGTCATCAGGAGATTTGGGGTGAGGTGTCAGCAGTACGCTGACAATACCCAGCTCTATTTCTCTGTAACATCTGAATTGGGAGAGGCTATGCAAGCCCTGGACCACTGCCTGGACTCGGTGGTGGGCTGGATGAGGGTCACTAAACTGAGTCTGAATCCTAGCAAGACAGAGATGCTGTGGGTTGGTGGTTCCTGAGTTGTGTCCTGCTTTGTATGGGGGTGTACTTCCTCTGAAAGAGCAGGTACGTAGTCTGGGGGTGCTCCTAGATCCATCTTTGTCTCTAAAGGCCCAGGTGACCTCAGTGGCTAGGACTGCCTTTTACACTGTGTTGGAATTGCTTTTAAATATGTTTTTAAACCTTCTTTGTTAAAAATAGATGTTTTTAAACCTTTTTTTAAAGATGTTTTTAAAGCTTTTTGAAAAATGGTTTTAAAGATGTTTTGTTTTAATATATTTTAAAGTCTGTTTTTATTATGTTTTAAAGTGTTTTTAGTGCTTTTGTTTACCGCCCTGAGCTCCTGCTGGGAGGAAGGGTGGGATATAAATAAAATAAATAAATAAAATAAATATATTTGTGTTTATCTGTTTCATGTCTGACTATAGGAGAGCATCTGCCTTAGGCATTTGTAGTCCAGCCACATTCATCTTTGTGTGTATCTCCCCTTCCATGTAACAATTCAGTTGGGGATGTTTTGCCCCCACAAGTAGGTCTGTCAATCCTGGGCTCCTGCTGGGAGGAAGGGCGGGATATAAATAAAATAATAAATAAATAAATTAGAACTCAGAAATTCTGGTTTCTTCTTGGGGCTTGGAGGCAAAGACCTCTGGGACCAGTGTGGAGCTCTGTAATTTTTGGTGGGTTTAGGGGTTGAGCCCTGCATAAAAGCCATATATACATCTAATGAGCAACTGCGGTGAGGGGACAGGTTTGCCCATTGCTTTTCTGGCAACTGGCCTAAAAACCTGCCAGTCACACAATATTTTTGTTTTATCAGTTGGCACTCTTACCCCTAAACTTGCCAAAAACCATTGAGATGCACCTCTGGGCTCTACCCCAGGACAGGCACTTGACTCACCCCCCAATCCTCACCCAGATTCCAGAATGTTCTCTTTCAAGAACTGACAACTCTATGCTCAGCTGAGAGTATGGTCAATGTTCTTTGTATGGGAGAGTCTTCAAGTAATTTATACATAGTAAAGGCACATTTTAGCTGGAATATATACTATCAGTATAATGGCTAATCCACCCATGGGGGCTGTAATTGCTGGTAATGATGATTGTGTGGGAATCCAGCCTTGGCAATTATGTTTTTAAGCAATCTACTGAAAAATATTTTGGAAAAAAGCAGGAGTTGTATTCAACATAGCGCTAAGCAGATCATTCTGTTAGCACAAGTATTTCTCCTTGTGCAATGGGACATTCTCCCCCTCTCCTTCCCACCCCCGTGCACTCTACATTTGTTCTGGGTTCCCTCCCCCCAACCCTCCAGAGCACATTCGGTGATGGTATGGGGTCTGTGCTAGGGGAGGAGGGGGGTAATTCCTGTTTCACTGGTGCAACTTTTCAGTTGAATACTGTCCTAGGGATCCTAAAAATGTTCTAGATAAAATCATGTTGAGTATACTAGGGCAACTGTAGAGAAAGTGGTTCCAGAGTTACAACCTTAGTCTGAAGCCACTTTTCACGCAAGGCTCACGCAATATATATTTCCCTTATATCTTATATTAATGTGCTTTTGTTTGTTTTGTTGTTAATTTTACTACTGTCCCAGAAGAAGTATCTGCAAGGATAGTCCAAGTAGTAACAGCTGAAGCTGTGGCAGTCCTGAAAGGTGAACAGGAAAAAGAAGCCCAGCACAAAGATCAGCCAGCACCATTACCTTTAGGTAAAGCAAATAATCTCAGCTGTATGTTGTGTTATAGACATCAAGCTTTTGCACTGCAGCTGCGGCCTAGAATTTTTATTCATTCGTTCACTCATTTTAAGAATTAAGAGCTAAGATGCTGACATATTCACATTATTCAAGAGCAGGAGTTCTATCCACATGATCATTTGCTGCAATTATGCTTATTGCTCAAAAGTCACAAGACTTGTCAACTACAGGTGCTTCCACGCTAGACATTTAGTGTGGAATTGCCATGCCCTTCACTTACTTTTTCTAGGGCATCCACATGGCGTTGGCTTCCAATCATTGTCATCCTGTATTTTCCCTGTGGTCCTTCTATCTTTTCTCAGACTGCAGAAAGTCTGACTTTTTTTCAGAAGAATGGAAGAGTAGCACAGTGACCCATTAGGAAAGTGAAACTATCACAGTTCAGCACATGCTCATTATAGCATTTGTTCTTCCACTTTATTATTCTGTTTTTGTTTTTTTAATTTGTCTTTTAATTATTGCTAAAACACTGTTCAGACTATGGTTTCAAAAAAAAAATGAAAGAGTGGTATTATGCTATATGTTATATAGTAAAGCAGGGGTGGGGAATCTTTTCTGGCCAGAGGACCAGATCTTCATCTCCCCAACTCCTGGCAAGCCAAAGTTGACAAGTGGGTGGGCCTATGCAATGATAGCACTAGGATCTACACTTCTGGAAGTAGCCTCTATTTTATGCAGCATTTGAGGAAAGATGGAAACATTCCATGATCCAATTTTAATAGTGCTTGCTAAACACTTGAGATGTGCATTTCAAACTCTAACGGTTTTTCTTTTGAGTCACTTCCCCTTTCTGAGCAATTAAAAAAAATCTTGCTATGTTAAAACTATGCTTTTTCAGACAATCTTTCCCCCTCACTCGCCACATGTTTTGCCCCCTTTTTTCTAGATGCAAAATGCATGAGGGCCACTTTTGATAATGAAAGCCTTGTCAGTGTTTCAAAGTGCAGAGACTTATTTGTTGGTACAAATGAAAAGGTAGCATACAATATAATCCTAGTACCTGATCTGCGCTGCTGGAGGGGGCTAAGATGCAGTAGAGGTTTCTCTCCGTCCTGCTCCACCAGGCTTTGCTGGCATAGGGCTCTGCCGACATGGAGGACCCCACTGCAAATATGAGCTGTTGACAGGCTACTGCCTGCATAAGGCCCTGAAACAGGGCAGAACAAGGCCAGCCAAAGATCCACTGTATGATAGTCCAGCTGCTGGAGAGGAGCCCAATCCAGACCTCTCTGCTGTGCTAGCATGGAACAGTAAAAATTTTAAAAAAATTGCCTCCCTCTCTTCCGCCTTGGTCAGCATGAGCAGCAGAGCTTCAGATGCAGCAATGACTCCACTCTGCCTGGCAGTGACTTAAGACTGCTTCCTAATGATCACTTATACAGAGAGCAGTCCTGTGGTGGCTTTATATTTGCGAAAAGCACCCACTCACACAAAGTGAAGTATCTGGTTTTCTCTGATTCCTTCTATCCAATGCAAAGCCTCAGAAAAATGTGCTTGAGAGATGCCCCCCCCCCAACAATATGGGATATGGCACAGAGGGTTGCAGTAATTTGGGGTGATGAGTGAAAATCACGTGCTTTACCTGGTGTATGCGGAAGCGCTTCCTTCTAAGTGCAAAGCCATAATTAGATTCAACCCATTGTTTCTGTTCAGAAGAACAAATGGAACTTAAGCACATGTTTAAGTACTTGCTGAGTTTCATCCAAGAATAACTGAGCCTGCATAGTAAAAGCTACCATTGCGTACACACACACAATCAAAACACAGCAAAAACTATTTTTGGTAGAGTATTTCTATGCTTGAATGTAAACATACTATGCTGGAATGTGGACATTTATTGGTGTATGTACTTGTAAAATGTATAATAATAATAATAATAATAAAATCTATTTTGGCTTTGCACCATTCATAGAGCCTTACTAGGTACATGACATCGCAGATCTGTGGAAGAAAACGCTAATGGTCTATAGAACTCTATACTTGCACTGTTACCAAGCCTTCTTCTGTAATCAGCTGCAGCAAAAGGAGCATGGGCACAACTCTTCCAAAATGAATCATTTTTAAGCCCTGCTGAGTTCAGTAGAAATGACTTAAGCATGTGCTGACTTTTCCCACTGAAATAAATGGGATTTAATGCTTCACTTTGGCAGAAAAGTGTTCCGTAAGGAAGGTTTAGAAACTGTTCTGTGGGCCTAGCTCTTGCTCCTATTGAAGCTGCTATTTTGGTCCTATCTCATTAACATATTTCATATACTGTAGTTGGATATTTGAAAGGCAGTTAGTGGTAAGGGTTTCTGCTTGGCTGTGGGTCAGTCTTGAGCTGGCATAGTTCAAGATTTGGCCTTAAGCAATACATATGAGTTGAAGCAGATTCCAGAGAAAAGAGGTTGAATAATTTATGAAAGTAATAATATGTTTACCATTTCAGATACCTGTAATTGAATTAAACATGTAGTTGGACACCTCTATATGATGTTTTTCCCCCTGAATAATAATAATAAAAATATATATTTCTTGAATATTTTTCCTGCTTTTGGCTTGTGAATGAGCTTTTCTTCAAGGCATATATCATATGAATCATTCAAACATCTGGGATGTAAACAAAAACAAAAAAACCCACAATGTCTAGCTATTTCTTTTATTAAAGAAACAAACTTAATAAGACATTTGAGTGGATTTATGGGCATAATGCTGCATCATTGGAAATGAATGGTTGCTATTCTTGGTATAAGACCAACTCAGTTGAAATGTTATCAGATACTGCCAGACACTATAGTGTAAATCAGTCTTTGCCAACCTGGTATCCTCCAGATGTTTTAGACTACAGATCATCCCTGACCAATTCCTTGCTGGCTGGGACTGATGAGACTGATGATGCAGGTCACTAGGCTGGGAAATGCTGTCATAGATTATCCAGTTGACACATCCTGATATCAAAATAATTAATGGTTATGTCTCATTTCTACTGTTACATCTTTAGCAGTTGAAGAAACAGCTAACCTGCCTCCTTCCCCGCCCCCATCACCAGCTTCAGAGCAGACTGGAACATTGGAAGAAGGTAAGAATTCCTTTGAGCACTGCAGGTTCCACCTTTAAGGAGAGAAATCCGGGAATCCTAGTGAGAGAGGTAGGAGGATGACCTGTCAGCATTAATTTTATTTATTTATTTATTTATTTAGTTATTTATTTATTTATTCTTTATTCTTTATTTGATTTATATCCCGCCCTTCCTCCCAGCAGGAGCCCAGGGCGGCGTAATTTAAAGGGCAGTGAGCGTTTTCCCTGATAGTAAGTTACCACATAGTTGCAAACCACAAGCAATATCAATATGTGCATAATTGTGTATTATTGTGTATGCATCTCTATATGTGCATGGTGATATTTGAGAGTGTATATTAACATGAATATAAATTTTATATTGCTGTTGAATGGATATTGGAACTGGAGTTGAAAAGACTCTGGTATATTTAAGACAGGGCTGAAGAACCTGTGGTCTTCCTGATATTGCTGGACAGCAACTCCCATCATCCCTGACCATTGGCCATGTTGTCTCAGGTTGATGGGAAGAGGAATCCAACAGTATCAGGATGGCCACAGGTTCCCCAGCCCTGCTTTAAGTCTTTCAGAGAGAGGAAAATTCCACTGGGTACAATTTCTCTCATCACTGACTCTCTGTGATGAGAAAACTTGCACCTGGAAAAATGATCTCTTCTGTATAATTGTTAATGCACAGAAACTCTCTCACGCTCTGGGCCAGGGAAGCCTAATTACTACCCGATATATCCAGCTGGAAAGGATTCCGAGGCCACTTCTTAGCAGTAGGAATACCTGTTTTCTGGCAACCCTTAAGACAAAATGCAGCAAGTGAAACTTCTTCTAGAACTGCATTTCCATACTGGGAAAAGGTTCGTTTCTTGAATTTCTTTCCATCTTTCTTTCTTGCCTTATATCTATTTTATTTTAAATTTAGACACAACAAGCAATATAAAACCTAATAACAGAAATCATAAAACAGTATGATAAGAAAAATGGAAAGTATATGAGAATTAAATACGGAAATAATTTCTGTTCTGAGATGATGTAGAGGATAAAGGGGTGCTGTGCTCTTTCAAATGTCCAATATCCCCTTTGCTTTTCCATATTTTTACATATTCAGTGAACATATGCTTAACATGCTTAACATGGAACTATTAAAGGTACAGCCATGTGTCAGGAAAAAAAGCTAGCAAATCTTACTTGGTAATTAAGATTAACATTCTTACTATTTTTTATTGAGATTTCTTTAGGAGAAGAAACACTTCTGTGATCATCTGTTTTTCAGATTTTACTGCAAACCATTGTTATTCCTGCATATACCTTCGTAAACCCATTAATTTCTATGCCTAAATCCATAAGGCCTAAGCCCTCTTTACTGTGGTGAGATTTAATCTTAAGAAGAAATTTGATGTACCTGTCCCTGGGATGGGGAGCTTGTGACTCTCCAGACGTTGTTGGAATACTGCTGCCATCATCCCTGGCCATTTACTGTGGTGGCTGGGCCTGATGTACTGTAGAACTCAATAACTCCAATAACATCAATCTACAGCACTCTCCAAAGCCTCAGTGGATCAAGGAATTTGAACATGTGCTTAAATCAAGACATCTGTTAGTCACAGGTTTAACAAAGGCTTGTTTCAGCCAATAGGGTATACCATGCCTGAAGCTAAGCACATACTTGAGAATTTGATTGAATACATATTAAATCCCACAAAATGTGCTTGATTTGACTACATCATAATGTTGGAAATAGAAGGCTCCTCTCCTCCTCCTTTTGGCATGAAACCCTGTAGCAGGATACTTGCTTTTATATTGAACAGCCATTACATTATTTTATAAAAGTGAAACTTTGGGTTGTATTCAGCTAAGTCCTACTCACAGCAGACATGTTAGTCATTAATTTCAATGGATCTACCCCAAGAAGGCCTTAGTTGATTACCACCCTTTGTAGTAGCAGTCTCTGCTTCTAATGTGTATTAGACAGTATGGGTGGTATTCAATACTACTCAGAGTAAACCACTGAAGTTAATAGACATGACTGACATGGTTTCATTATGAGTCTACTCTGAGTAGGGCTTAGTCAAATACAACACCATGTAGAGTTAGAGCTGAGCATGGCCAGAAAAGCACATGATATAGCCTTCCTGGGACTATACTACTACCCTATGAAAGTGGAGATTGTATATTTGAATGTTCATGTGTGTGTGTTTGGGTTTATGAGTATATACATATGCAGTGCTTTTTTGTGATGGAACTCACTGGTACAGAGCACCAGCACCTCTTTCTCTCTCTTTTTTTTTCTATCCATGATAATTATTTTGTGCTGGCACTGACAGCACTTTTGAAAAGGTATGAGTACTGGCACTTCTTTTTTAACAACAACAAAAAAGCGTATGTATGCATACATATAATCATAAACCAAAATTTTCCTGTACGGGAAATACTAGCGAAGGAGAATAATGAAGCTTCTTCCTAGCAGGTCAACTTTCTACATAAAATGAGGTTTTGACATTTATTTATTTATTGTATTTATATACTGCCCCATAGCCGAAGCTCTCTGGGCAGTTTACAATACCTAAAAACACATATACAAATTTAAAACACATCTTTTAAAAACAATTTAAAACACAATTTAAACATTTAAAACAATGAGGAGCTTTCAGTCAAATGATCCTGCACTTGAAAGGCTACAGATCCAATAGTCCTGAACTATGTGTAAATGAGCCCTCACCCTTCTTGATAGTACTAATTGTAATAGACAGTACTATCAGGTGATGCCGTTGAAAGTAGTCAAATCTTTGCTAAATTAGAAAGTGCCTTCTAAACTGAGGGCCTTCAGTGAATGGTTATCTATTGAGGTTACTTTAACTCATAACAAAATCATCTTTCTTCCTGCTCCTGGAGCTGCCTAATTTGGGAGCCAGTTTCATGTTATGTGAATTCGCTTAAAGAAGCTCACATTGGAAACAGCATGATGGTCAGTCAGCTACGTTTGCTTGTCAAGCATCGACATGGAAATTAATGACCAAATTATTACCTAATATTCCTATGTATATGTAATGAATGAGCATGTTACAAGTTAAACTGAAAACTGTTTGCATAAGTCCAATTTAGAGCTTGTTTTGTGATTAGTCTATTGTATTTAAAGAGCTTACTTTGAGAAAATTGAACACTCCATGTTTAAGAGTTTATTTGGCTAAATTTCTGCCTCACAAGCACTCTTTTAACATTTTTGGTAACACACTAGACTTGTTGATCTGGATTCAGATTACAGTCTAAGATACCAGCATAAAATTTGCTTTAAGTGGTAGTCATTAATGTTAGTACTATTGTTTTTCTGTTGCTTATAGTTTTGTGTAAAATGATGGTTGATTAACCTCCAGGAATTTTATAATTTAATTGCTATCTAGTTGTTCTTTGTTCGAGTATTTCAAAGAGATGAAACGTCTCCAGGTCATGGTGACTCGGTAGATCAAGTCGTCCCAGCACTGCAACTAGTGATTCAAATTCTGTATTTCTGTTTTTAAAAAAATCTATATAATAGAGAAAATGATGCTTATAGAAATTAACCAAAGGGTCGGTGTTTGTAAAGGACTCTGAAACTATGATGCATATGTTTGTTTACTGTATTTAATATATCATTCAAGCTTCAAGTTTCAAGGTTGACAAAAAGCATTATTTTAAATGTTTGTTCTCTTTTGCAGCTGAACAGCTGGTTTAACCATTTTTATATAAACTTCCCAAAATAAGAGGCAATAAGAATGGCACTGGTACAATCCAGCCAAAGTTAATTACTTTTGAAACCCCTTTGTTTCAACAGAAGAGTTAAGTATCAATCAGTCAGACTGTTATTGTTCACAGCCTATGGCAATTTCCACATAAATCACCAAAAACAAACTAGAAAATTGAAGAGCAAATTAAACATACACATCTTCAGAACAATAAATTATCAAAACTTAAAATGGTAAAATTACCCAGATAATTTAGATTTTTTAAAAAAAATCCCTTGGCTGTCAAAACTGCAGTGCAGAATAATCTTAATATTTACCTAACTCAACATGGAATTACTCTCTCTTTGGATTTTAGCCAGGCAGAACTGTTCTATGGTGGTCACTAATATCAGTGTAGTTTAATTGGAATCCTAGGCACTGTCAGTTGCTTTGCAAATCAATGTTATTTTTAAACAACACTGTCCACAGCAGCTCCAATAGCCTCTCTCCCGGCATCCATGGCGATATCAGTGACTCTTATCAATCATAGAGCGGCAAGCTGATAGAGCCTTTGCATTAGCCAAGTGTAGACTGAGCCAGTTCTCACATGATTTCAGGGGAATTTCCCCATGACACCACCCTACACCCCTCAATCATGAGATACCACTCACCAGACAGAAGGATACAGTGCCTTTCCAGGCAGCATTAACGGAATGTAGAATTGCACTGTAAATCTTTTTCATTGAACATCTTTCTTTACTGAGTGAATTAGATTGGTATTTAATAAAGAACTGGGGCACTTTTTCCTACAGCTGAATGAGGAAATAATATATCAAAACAGATCCAGAACTCCATTATGGTGCTTGCATTGCTCACAAACAACTTCCAAGATACTACAATATTCATTTTATATATCATGGTCTGTTTAAAACATTGGATTCCATTTTTAGGATTTTCTGTCCATCTTTCTTTCTGCTCTCTAGAAAGCATTGCTGACTATAAAATGAAATCAACTGACAAATGTGTGTGCTATGGTCAGCTTCATTTGTATAGCTGCTTATCAATATTTTTAACACCTTTGCAAAACCCACCAGACTATGTATGGTGGCCAGGTAGGGACTCAATAAGACTCTTATTTGTTCTGCAAAATGGTGTGGTGCAGTGCTTTCAACTGGCCTACCCCAAGACATGGCCAGTGAACTCCATTTTCCTTGGTGGTTCAGGAGTTGTGAAGGTTGCCTATGGATGTGCATCTGTGGATGAACAGCACATGAACAAAATAAGCCCCAAACATCACATGTGACATAGGGATTGGGGAAAAATTCAATTCGGTTCACATTTGAAGGCAAATCTACCTAATTCACATTTTCTGAAACACTATACAAACCAAAACACAGCCATCCTTTGAAACTTTAACTTCTCTAAATTGTGAAAAACAGGTTTTTTGTACAAAAAATGTATATAGTAAGGTAAAGTGTACATAACATCTATGGGTGAAAATAACATACAAAATGTGTTCTATTAAGGGAAATTGCTTTGCAAAAATGTGTATATTAGGTAACATTGCATACACAAATATATTAGGAGAAATTTACACTAAAATTCTGATCGATTTTCATAAGGACTTTCAAAAATTGAAATGTGTAGAACTGAATTTAAGATTAGAAAAATAAGAAACTGAAATTGATAGTCTCCCATCCTTAGTGGGACGCTATCCTGCAGAAGCTTATGTGTGCACCTAAAATTAATAGTATACGCACCTAACTTCAAGCATGTGCCTCTTTCTAGTATTTTCAGTGTAATTCAGCCTGCATAATATCTGTCAAATGTTGATCTGGAATGTAGTGTTCTGTGAACCACAGCTCTCATTTGATTAAAAAGGTAATTTCTGTTCTTGCCATTTTGGCTATAAACTGCAAGCAGTTGAAACTGCAAGCAGTGATCCACAGGCATCACAGGGCTCCATTGTCTATCCTAGCAGAAGTAGTCCCGTTATTTTCAATGTCAGGGAACACTATATACATACAGCATGGCGCATTCTTCAGTATTGAGCAGAATAGATCAGTCTACATATGTCCTTCTTCATGAGTGTGTCAGAGTCCCTGTGCATATATATATGCATGCACACACACATGGGCCCTGGGTCAAACTGAATGCCTACAGAAAGCTTCACTATGAAGCAAGTGCCACTGCTCCATTCTCATTGGCCCCTTGCTTTTTCCTTGTGTTCTCACATCTGCACACCACTACCATTCCTCACTTTAACCCATACCCTGCCATAATGACCACCCTTCCCAAATGAAATGTGCTCTTTTCAAATATGCTCAAATATTGGATTGAATTTGGGTTGCAGATTGTTGGAATTTATACAAAGTAGATAAAGATAGGCTATTGATTTACATAACTTGAGACAAGAATTTGAGAACATACTTTTGTTTAGCTTGGAATTTAGATTGAGCCTGGGAGATCAGACTACTAATAGTCCATTCCTTTCCCTACAGCATTTTGATAAGTGGCAATCTTGTCAGTAGGTTGCATAGCCCAGAACAGGAGGATGATTTCCTTCAGGCCTCCTGTGGTGAGAAATTACTATACAGTAGACATGACAAAGGTAGATGTGGCTAACCAAGTAGCAAAAACAAATTAGAGAGAGAAAGAGAGGTTTTTAAGTCCAATTTGCTTCAGGGGGGAAAGGATTTGCTGCAGTTTTCATTGTTCTATTTTGATAACTTGCTTCACCTCCATTAAAGAATGAGCGGGTCTGTTTGTACTGCAGTAGGAAGTAAAATACCTAATTCGATTTTATTCAAACTATTTTGTATATTGAAAATACTGAAGTACGATTTCATTTTCCAGGGTTTAGAATTTTTCCTTGAGCAGTGTTTGATACATTTAATCAGCCAGATGATTAAATGGGCAAAGAGACTGGGTGCTGTCTTATACTGGCAGCTTTACTCTTTGTCTGCTATATGCTTCACGAGGCCAAGCCTGAAGAGTGCACTGCTATGTATAAAGCAAGAATAAAAAAGCTGAGGAAAAAGGGCCTGGAATACAATAGCTTCATTTATCTTTTAAGTATTTGAGGCAGGATTTTGAAACCAATGAGTGTCTTACAAATTGATAAGAGGTAATTTTTCTAAAACAATTAACCCTGATTAAAAGGCATGTTAATCTCTCCTCCCACCTCCTCTGCAACAGATATCCAGTAGCTAGATTTGAATAGATGCTCTGTCTTAAAAGTATTTCTCTGCTAGCTAGGCTTCTATCCTTAATACGGCTGTGCCAGGACAGTCCTAATTCATGTTAAAGGGCCTTGCTACAGCAGATTGTTTTGCATTCACTTTTATTTTCTTTAAATTAAGGAGCACCTACTACAGTGGACAAAATAATTGTAGGAAGATTACAATTTTTGTTAAAGATGATAGAATATAATACATTTAAGGATATTACCACCATTTTCATTCTATAGCAATTATCCCACATGGTGAAGGTCTTAAGTCACTTAAAGAACACATTCATAAGCAAGAGCACATTATAAAGCAAACTCAAGGGAGGAACAGATTAGTATTCTGTGGTTAGTATTATTTTGCTGCTTTTTAGGCTAATCCAGACTATTTAATTTGATTTGGAGCAATCCTGCCAGGCATGCTGGGCCATGGGACAGCATCCTTAAGGTCTTGCATCATTCATTGAACTATATCTCTCACATAAATTTCTCATGCCAGGAGTAGGAATAAGCTTTGCACATGAAGCACTCCTTGTTGCCTCCTGGGGGTGGGAGATAACAGTTTAGGAATCAGGATATCTGTCCAGTAGGATTGGAAGCAATGAAGATAGAGTAGGTAGGTATTCCTCCCCTCCCTGTTACTAGGGATAGGAAAGGATTTTGCTGGAATAGAAATTAAAACTGGACTTCCCAACAATTCTCATGTTCTCAGTTTCTGCAGAATGGTACTGAATGCTACGAGCTTTTGTGGCTTTTCCCAACACTGTATATTAAACTACATTGGATATAAACTTAAACTGAGCAACCAGCCTGTCTGCTTACTGTGTGAAATTCAAAAGCCTGTGCTTTGCTTTCTGTCAGGGTGGGGGGAGGATCAAATACGAGGAAGATGCTGTTTGGGCAAAGGGGAAAAAAGGAAAAAGTTTTTGCTGCATGTATGTAGCCTGGCCTCGCAGCTCTTGGCAGAAAAGAGAAGAAGCAAACCTTCGCAGTACCAGGTCAGGGCTTCATTGCTGTGGGCTGCAGGCTGGGTTAAAATGCAGCAGCATCCTGATCTAATACCTTCCACCCATCAGAAAGAAAGAGGGGCAAGCCTCAGGTAGGCAGGGATGCTTTTAGGTGGGGGTCCCTGAGCAAGCCCCTTTCCCTCTCACCCCACATGCGTGTTGTATCAAAGGGGTCTCCGGTTCACAAAGGAATTTCCCTGACCCTCTTTCCTTTTTTAAAACTAAAACCTTCAGCAAGGCAGTTCCCTCCCACCACAAACACACATTTTTTAAAAATCCTCATTCCCTTTGTCAAAGCAAATTTGTTATCTTTAAAGGGTTGGCGGGAAAATTCAGTCACGGCACCTTATTTAAACCCTGCTTTTTGCTAGTGGTTGAGACAGATCTTGGATTATAAGACTCTAGGATTTCAGATTAATAAGTACGAATTCCTATATAGTATGTGTCTGTAGTCCAGAAAGTCACCATTCAGTAGAAGTAGGTCCCTCTTTAAAGACACACCTAAGGCCCAAACTTGATGTGTTTGATGCAGCTACACCTGCTGTGCACATGTCTGCCTGTTTACATATAAAACAGTGGGTAGAAGTCAAATCTTTGCATCTAACATGGTGTATGAGTGATGGGACCTCAACTGGAATCGAACCAGGATGAGAAGAAATGTGGCTGAAGTGATGGAGTACAGAGAGGTAAGGTGAGGAAAGGATCTTGCTCCCATCACCAGCATGTCCCTTTCATGTAAACATTGCACCCTACTCACCCACCATACTCAGATGTTGAAATGGGCAGACTTGTGAACAAACGTGTGATTGCTCACATCACTTATATTTTGGCCTGAAGGTAAGAGGTTATTACTAAGGGAGGGCAAGCAAAGTTGTTTGTTTTCTTAGATTCCAAACAGGTTCTGGCCACATACCATTCACTTCATTTTTTTTGGCAATTTGTCTACATTTTTGCTTACTGATGAATGATGAAAAGATGCCCAGAGGTTTCAAACCTTCATTTCAAAAACATTATAAAAAGATTCTTGTGAAGTGCAGTGAATTGGGATACACACACACACACATCTTTTTATTCTTTTTCTCTGTTTTCTGTTTTCAAATGTCTTTTTCTGTTCCGATTTATTTTACTTTCACTGTGTAGTGTGGTTGTGGGACATACTGTAGCAAATTTGCCCATAACTCATACCTAGAACTTACATTATACATCATTCATCATTTATGTATTTGGAACAAAGTACTTCTAATGGCTGCTGAATTCATTTGCATCATGAAAGACATGGACTTCTTTTCCTATAGGCACCATAGAAAAAACAATAAATACATTAAAGTTGACAATGCATTAATTAATTAATTAATTAAATTTATATCCCACCCTTCCTACGAGAAGGCGCTCAGGGCGGCAAACAAAAACACCAAAAGCACTCTGACATTTTAAAAACAAAAGACTTTAAAACATATTAAAACAAAACATCTGAAAAACATATTTAAAAAACAGTTTTTAACACTATTTATTTATTTATTACTCCCCCTTCTCCCAGGAAGTTGGAAGCAATTCCAACACAGATGCAGACTGGGATAAGGTCTCTACTTAAAAGGCTTGTTAAAAAAAGAAGGTCTTCAGTAGGCATCTTTGAGATTTCACTGAGTTTAGCATGGTTGGTTTCTTCCCTCCCATGATGTTGCATCATGTATGCGTCTGCATGTTTCCATTCTGTCTTGTGTTGCATCTTTTTGTCTGTTCAAGTTCTCTGTGCAGTTTCCTCCAGTGCGTCTGTCTGTAGATGAAGGAACTGAGGATGAGGTGGGACCTCTTCACAGCGGCTCATGGTGTGGGCCAGCTGCCACAAGGGTGAGGTGTAAGTTTCTTGCCCCCTCCATTTCAATGTCTATGTCTGACGATGAGCCCTACAATTCAGATTATGAATATTATGAGCACCCTTTGTTCAGCTCCAAATGGACTGAAGCTAGTAGACTCCCCTGTGCCATAGCCCAGACTGCAGAGGCCTTGTGAGGCTATGGAGAAGGTGAACAAAGCATTGGTCCTTCTCTCTTCCTCCTCTCCTCCACTTTGCCATGCCACATTCATTTCATCATTTATGTCCAGGCCAGGGTCGCCGTGTGTCAGGATTAGGCCTGAACTTTCAGGGTTTTAGCCTCCACCTTGTCAGGGTCTCCAGGGGAGGAAGTAAAAGGGCGAGGGACCAGACTCAAAGGGGCAGGCTATTTTCTGCTTAGCTTGGCAACTTTTTCTACAACCACTGTGTCCATCAGGCTTCACTTCTGATGCACTAGGTACTCAGGCACTTCCCTTGACTTGCCGGATACCACCAGGTTCCACACCTGATCTGTTTTAGTTGCCAAACACTACCCTCTTTGCTCAACGGTTCTGCCAACTCTATTCCTTGGGTCCTTTACACACACACACACACACACACACAGACACACACACACACACGGGGGGGGGAAGGAGGGTTTTTTTTCCTTTTGGAAAAATGAGATCTCATCACCACCATGTCGCTAAAGCAGCTTTAGGATACACTTCAGCTGAGAGCCTGTGAGGTAATAAAACCCATGTGCCTTATGATGTCAGTGGAAATGCATATTTTACATCATGCTGTGGTCAGGCCTGCACTTGTGACTACATTGGTATATTAACCTCTCATTGAGCAGGATAAATTGTTTCTTTTACTTCTGTGAGTCAATACTGAGTACAGTGTAAACAGACTAACAAGTTTTATATGCCTGAGATATGGCAAGTATTAATGATGTACAATATGTCATGAGAAATGCCTGGTTGTTTTTTCTTTAAAACAATTAAGTAAAAATAAAAATCTGGAGAATAGGGCAAAAGAGCCCAAACATTTTTTCATAATTGGCATCAGTTATATGTATAATTAACATAACAAATGGTGACTTACCAAGTTTGAACATTTTTCCAAACCAAATATAAATGTGCCTTATTTGGCCATAAGCAATATGGGACCTGAAACCAAAAACCCCAAAATGTAAATTTAGTGTTATTATTACTTTGATTTCTATGCTGAATACAACTGTCTTTATTACTGTTTTTGCCCATGGTGGGGATCCAAATAACTACTTTAGTGCCCAAGTTGTCATGATGCTCAGTGGGATTTTTTTAAATTTTCTTCTTGGAACAGCAGACCTCAATGGCACATCACAAATTGCTTTTGAAAATCCCCTCATTTTGAAAAGTGTCTTGCTATATGGTAACTTGTGGAGTGGAGACGTGAAACTACTTTTGTGGCTCTTTGGATCCCAGCCTATGTCACATTCTGAAAGTTTAGGCAGTTGCAACATTAAATTCTCCTTACTATTCTATATTTCTTTCAAACACAGCAGTTTATTATTGATGTGAACAGATGGTTGACACTTTAACTGATTGAGATGAGAGTGACCACCACTCGCTGTGATGACAGTCTTGAGGAGTGGGGCTCAAAAACATGGCATTTTCCTCTTGGCAAGTGAAACTGACTAGTACAAATTTTGAGACAGCTCTGAATTTACTGCTGGGGTGATCTCTGGGTTCTGCTTTAGTGATTGAATATTTTGTCTGGCTAAAATGGACATATTATATATTTGAAGAAATAATACCATTTGAAGAAATAGTAATATGCTAAAAATGAGAAGACTTTGACAAGAATACTTACTTTTGACTTTTGAGTGAGATGCCATTTAAATTAATGGTGCCTGTTCTAATGGAGAGTTTGTAAGATATGCTCCAGAGTTTTTAATCCTATATAGTTGCCCAGTTTGGATGTAACCATGACAAAACATGGTTTATGGCTTTGGGCTTCTGCACTCTCTCTTTTTTAGGAACAAATCATGGTTTGTTGCTACATCTGAATTCAGCAGACAGTGGTTTGCTCAATCTACAGCAGAGCTTGGAAAAGTTACTTTTTGGAACTACAACTCCCATCAGCCCCAGCCAGCATGGCCACTGGATT
Organism: Rhineura floridana; assembly: GCF_030035675.1. NCBI lineage: Eukaryota > Metazoa > Chordata > Lepidosauria > Squamata > Rhineuridae > Rhineura > Rhineura floridana. The sequence continues at coordinate 13,554,244 of NC_084481.1, forward strand.
GGGCTGATGGGAGTTGTAGTTCAAAAAAGTAACTTTTCCAAGCTCTGATCTACAGTATGTTAATAAGCCAGACTATCAAACCTCATTTTTGTCATTTAGCATCATTATCTCTACCTGTCTTAGCATGCTGATTAAGCATGTGTGTCTTGATTGGGTGAGGTGATGTGAGCATGGAGTCTTCAATGTGCATGTAGAGTTGTACTACCTGCAAGGGCTTCCCCATATGCTTCAGTGAGTAGGACAGAGTTGCACTTGGATCCATTTTCACAACATTGAGCTGTACCTCCACTGAAGTATAGTTCTAGTTGGCAGAAAGGGGAACAGTCGGTATATCTTGTACAGTTCTGTTCAATCTAAATAAGTGCAGAGTCCAACCTACAAAGAGCATTTATCTTTATGAAAAAGGTGGCAGAAAATATTTACTATTTTATGAGCCAATGCAGGCTTTGCTAATTTTCTTTTTAGCATTTCTTACCATGGTTTCCAAAAAAGTCTTCTTTGATTCTTCCTGAATTGTACTATATCTGTGGTTTAAATAATTTTGCTGTATATTGCTGAATTGAAAGTGTGTTGACTGCACTGCAGCACATGCAAAGCCTCTAAACAGAACTCTAAAAGTGTGATAATGATCCATTTCTATAGAGAGCCCAAACTGTTTCCATTGCTGCCTATTGTGTCAATAAGAATGCATGTTTCGTTGATTTCCAAAGCAATCCTATACATGTCTATTCAAAAGTGTCCCATTGAGTTGAAATATGCATAGGATCATAGAGTTACTTATTTACTAGTAGTTACTGCTACTTCACAAAGGCAAGTTTTTTCTGTGTATTTTTAATCAGAGAGGACTTCCTGCATTAGGAGAATATGTATTTCTTTTACTTAGTGTGAAATATTTGTATCCTACCTTTTCATCCCACCAGGATCCACAAGGTGATATATCAACAATTTAAAACAAGTAAGCAAAACATTAAAACAGCAATAAAGCATCAGCATAAAAAATAAAGCCACAGCCAATGCAGCAATAAAACAACAGTTAAATGGGAGAAAGATTAATTCTCAGTTACCCCAAGAGGCCCCCCACATTTGCCATTGCAAACCCAGTTGTACAGGAGCCAAGCAAGTTTCCCTCTGGTAGGAGTTCTGTATTCTAGGCACTACTATTGAGAAGGCCCTTTCCTGAATAGATACTAACCACACCTCAGATGGCTGGGGAATATGGAGCCTCCACAGATTACCTGAGTCACAAGTAGGTTCATATTGATGAAGGTGGTCTGAGGCATCCTCGTTCCAGACCACATAGAGCTTTAAAAGTCAAAAACAGCAGTTTGCATTGAGCCTTGCAAGCTGGACCAGTTCTAGTTTCTAGAGAGTTTTCAGAGGCAGCCCTATGTAAAGCATGTTACGGTAATGATTTTGTTTGAAAATTGATACATCTTTTTCAAAACCATCTTCCACCATCAGACATCTCCATTTTCATAGGTAACATTTTTTTTCTACAGTCGTTTCCACATTGGAACAATAAGATATTTTCAGCTCCCTTTATTTTCCAAACGTTGATTGCATCTTGCACCAAAAGAATGTGTGTGGTTCAGATGTCATGCTGTCTGATTTGACAACTGGGAGCACTCTGCTGGCTTGCAGTCTCCTTGCCTTATCTCCTCTTTCTTTTCCCTCAGCTTTACAGACCCTTTTCCTCTTCTTCCCAGGGTTAGCACTGAGCCTGAATTGACATAGCCATCATTACCACTACTGCCCATATTAGAAACTGGTTTTTGTCTCTCATTCTAAAGTTAATTATGGTTAGCAGTAACTATGTTCAGTTCAGACATAACCCTGAACCAGAGAAGGGAGGGAGAAGTGCAAAGAAAAGGAACATACAAGCTGTTCACCAAACCATGGTTTGGCAATTGGCAGCATGACATTTGAACCAGACCAATTTTCAAGAGTGAAAAAGAAGTTCTTCAGGATTATGAATGGTGCTGTCAGCTGCAGAAATTATGCGTCCTAAAAAAAAAAATAAAGCAAGCTCACTTGACTTCATAGTACTTGAAATGGGGTGACAGCTAAGGTGACACAAATGTGCAACTTCTGTGCAGAGCTGAAAATGTTGCATACGGGCAACCTGGTTAACATGTCTGCATCTAGTATGTCTGTTAGTCTTGATGTCACTTCATTTTCCCATCCTTTCCCCCTTCCTCCTGCTCTCTCTCTTGAAGAGGAAACCTTTAAAAGTCCTGTGGCTGATGAACCCAAACCTGCTGTTCCCCTTGGTGAGGAATGTAAGAAAATGAGTAGGCCTGCTGAGCCTTTGCAACAGGCAGAGGGCTTCAAGGTTGCCCAGCAGGAGTCCATTCCTGAAGACGGAGTGGCATATAACAGGGAAAATGTAACCATAGTCAAAGAGGAGCCCTCAGAAGCAAAAATGCCTTCCTTGGGCAAGGAAGGTGTGTCCTCCTTAGGGACCTGCATGTATTGGCTGCATTTGAGCTGTTCTCAAGCTTCCTCCACTCTGCTCCATTTACTTTTTTCCCATGATTAATGCTGTGGTTATTGTGCTTGAAGAGTGCATAACAGGCAAGCCGATTGTGCAGATGCCATGTGAGGATGACATGGTTTCCCACCACTACAGCTGATTCCTGACTTTTTTTCCTATTCATGATACAGTATGCTATGCAGCCGAGCTGATATGCCACAAAGCCTTCCCTCCCGCTTCATTGCAGATGTGTTTGCCAGTCACATTGCTAATCTGTGTATATTTTTCTCCTTTTGTTTTGATGCAGAGGTTCATCTGCTTTTCATTTCAAGAAACCAAATTATTAACCTTACCTATGACATAAAGAGGCTTAAATTGTATAAATGTCTTTTGTTTGCAGTGTGCAATGTATTTTTGCTTACGCTTCAGAACATTCTAGCTCAATTTCCCAAGGCTATTGCTTCTTATATCATATCTTTGTCATTCATTGCAATCCACCTTGACCCTCAGCCATTGCCAGAATTTTTAGTTTCCATCTGCGTTACGCTTCTTACAAGTTGATGACCCAAGTTGAAACCCTAGTGTGGGGAGAAAGTTCACATGGTTCCAGTGACACCATTTTGGACACTGGAATGAAGAGCAAGATTAGAGATTGAGGGTGAAGTCCTGCATTGCTAACTCAGACAAATTGTACTGAAACTCTTTTATTTGATGAAGAACTAAGTTCAAGATTTAGCCTCCTAATTAAATGGTTTACCCCTGGTTGACCAGATTAGGCTGTGATCCAGAGATCTGCAAGTGTACTCATATTTTCAAGCCCTTCCACAAATATTTGCACAAACACTGAGCCTAACCTTTAATGGAATATTTGTGGAAAGCCTGATTAAGACTGAAATGATTAACATAGAGAATGACTGTTGCTGCAGAAGAATTAACCTGGCTTCTGTCTTGCTTAACTGACCTTCTACAATCCTTTGAGGATGTCAACAAACATGTTATAGGGCCAATCTAGACTACAGATCCAGGAATGTTAATAGCAATGAGAGCTGTGGGGGGTGAGGAGGATTGAATTAGGACTGCAGCACTGGAAGAAGTTAACCTTTCTTCACCCCAATATCATTCCTATTTAAGATTCCCCCTTTCCAAGCTGTTTCCCTGCACTTTGGGGTGGGGTCTCAGTTCAAATCCCCCAACAGCTGCTGTTAACAATGTGGCATAGTGGTTAGAGTGTTGGACTACGACCAGGAAGCACAATGGGTGACCTTGGGCCAGTCACTGCCTCACACCTCAGAGGAAGGCACCACCACTGAATACCGCTTACCATGAAAACCCTATTCATAAGGTCACCATAAGTCGGAATCAACTTGAAGGCAGTCCATTTCCATTTTTAAAAAAAAATATCACAGAAGATCCTATTCATGGATGATCTTGTATACATTACACATCAAATGATTTCTGTCAAAAATCTCTCACCAAAGGCTTCTAGTAAAACTTTCGTAATAGATACTCTTATTGACTAGTAACTGGTTGAAAAAAGAGACAGTAGGGGATAGGAATAAAATTGCAACTTTCATAATGAAGGGAAGTAAATAGTGTATAATCCACCTCACCCGAGAATCTGCATTGGGGCCAGTATAATTTAACTTAAGTCAGGACACTTAATGAATACATGAGGAAGTTACGTTTTGAGATGGTAATGGTGGGAAAATCCTCTGAAGAACTCCAGAAGGGTCTCTCCTAATTTCATGGATGGGCAACAAAATGGCAGATGAGATTAAGCATAATTCAGTGATCCATGCAGCATCGTGCATGTTGGAAGACAAAAACTAACATTCCATATTTATTTGTCGAGTCTGAATGTTACATAACTCCCCTAGGAAAGAGTTATTTGTTAGGATGGGAATCATAATAGAACATACATAGACAATATCAACGAGTGTGTAGCTGCAGTGAAAATGTTAACTGGACAATGAAAATATACTATTTTCTCTATTTAAAAATGTTTAAGAGATGGAGGGGAGGCATGATAGATGAGTAGGGAGAAATTATCTTCTCTTTCAACTTGAAGTCATTAAAGGAAGCTAAATGAGCAATAGTTTAGGACAAACGATGCAAGAATAGTTGTTCACAACACATTAATTTACAGAATTTACAGAACAAAATATAATGAGGATCATTGTCTTGGATGGCTTTTTTAAAAGTTTAAACAAATTCAGAGAGGACAAGTTGATCAGTGGCTATTGGCTGTGATAGCTAAAAATTAAAGACAGTATCCATTTGTTTACCAGGTGCTGGGGACTCTCATCATCATGCCTAGCTTGTGAGTTTCCAGAGCCACCTGGCTGGCCATTGTTAAAGCCAAGACTCTGGATGAAGGTGTTTTCTGGCAAGGGATTTATTTATATTAATTGTGCAGCATGTAATGCATTAACTATGTGAAACAGATTTATTTGACACCAGGTACTTGGGCTTCCAAGCTTGTTCAAGTAAAACAGCTGCCCTGCATAAGGAGGTCTGTTTCCCCATTTGGAACAGGTTCTCTGGATCACAGCCATAGTGTGGATCATAGTGCTTAATAGATTATACAGCCACAAGAGTGGCCGTATACTATAGTCAGCGGGGATTTTTCACATTCCGCAATGTTAAATGGAAAATATCCCCCATGCCATTCTGAGGCTTCCCATAAGCTCATTTCAAAACAAAACCTTACATAATTTATAGTCCTGAACTCAGAAACGCTTGCTTAACAACCCTGTCAATTTTCATGGCGATACACAAAACAGTCAGAGAGAATCGAGAGTTCAAAGTCTAAAAAGAGAGAAAAAAACTCAGAGCCCTTTTGGACTTTTTTCTGCGAGTTCTCATAATCTGTTGAAATTCATTAAAAACCAGCCATGTTCACAGAGTACCTGTAATCCTAATACTGACCTTGCCCCATACTCTGACCTTCATCTACTGCAGTTTAAAAGTTTGAAAAATGCCTGGTTGATTTTTAATTAATTTAAGAAATTTTGGCTGGAAGCCTATTATAACACGGGGCATGCTTAGTAAGGACCAACTGTCAGTGTTCTAAAAGCCTCACAGCTGCTGGGCTTGGCTAATAAGAGGGCCACACCCACAGCAGATTTGATTTCACTTGAGACAGTCATGGCTTCCCTCAAAGAATCCTGGGAAGTGTAGTTTGTGAAGGGTGCTGAGAGGAGACTCCTATTCCCCTGAGAGAATGGTTTAACAGCCAGCCACTCTGATTAAAGGTCTGTGAGAGAAACAGGGCATCTCCTAGCAGCTCTCAGCACCTTTCACTAACTACACTTCCCAGGATTCTTTGAGAGAAGCCATGATAAATTCTTTTAAATTGTTTTTAAAAGTTGTGTTTTTAAATTTGTATATTTGTTTTTAATTGTAATTGTAATGCTTTATTTAATGTTTTTAGTTATTGTAAACCGCCCAGAGAGCTTCGGCTATGGGGCGGTATATAAATACACTAAATAAATAGATAAATAAATAATGATTGTCCAAAGTGTAATAGAGGCCTGGTGTGGATGTGGCCAGGGACAGCTTTGTTTTAAATTTGGGTGGGAGGTAGGGTTGCCGGGTTCAGGCCCTGAGACTGATCCTGTATCTTTAGGAAAAGAGAAAGTCAGCCAAGTGCCGGTATTCTTGCAACATTGTAATGGGAAAAACCACAAGGTAGAATTGTCCCTTCCCCCTGCCCAACTGTGAAAAATACAGAAGACGTCTTGGTTGGCAGGCCCAGCCTGGTCAGTTTTACCTATCCTAATCGTGATTGCATAGGAGTATATCCGATTCAACTCAATAATCATACCAACGATCAGACCTGCCTTTTGTCTCCTTCCCCTTTCCTCTCCCTTTCTCCTCCCCTCTTCCTTCTTCTGCCTTCCCTGCCCACTCCAACCCTCCGTCCCTCCCCCCCAGTCAGTTTTACCTATCCTAAGCATGATTGCACAGGAGTAAATCCCACTGAATTCAATAAACATGCAAACGACCACATCTATCCTCCCCTCCCCCTCCTGCCTGCTCCCATCCCAGTCCTCCCCTCTGCCTTTCCACCCCTCCCTCCTCCCTTCCCCATCCCCTGTGGTCAGTTTCACCTATCCTAAGCATGATTGCCTGGTGTGTGTGTGTAAATCCCACTTAACTCAATAAGCATGCAAATGATCAGTCCATTCTCAGCAAACTTGGACAGGATCCCATTTCTTACCTCCTGGATTAAAAAGCAGGGAAATTCACTAATAGGCAAAAAACCTTGCAGTTTAAGAATGTACCTATAGCCCACAGATATTTCTACCAAACTTTACAAAGCAGGGAAATTGGGCAGCTATAGTGAATGCACCAGGGGAGCAGGAGACCTGAACTCCTCTCTGAGATATTGTACTGCCCTACAAAGTTGTCAAAATGCAAACACAATTTGGGTTGGTCTTTCACAGTCCAATCCACTTGCTGTGTAGCTTGGAAGAATTTGGTAACATGTGCCTCTGAGCATATGGTGAGTGGTGGCAACACCTGTAATCAGCCCAAATAATAGAAAGAAGATATGTCCTGTGCTGATCTTGTTTTAGCCGGGAGGAAGCAACATTAAGACAATTGATATAGTTCAGATGGTCACTTTAAATATGTCTGATTTACTTTGCAATTTTAGTGAAGTTTTCTATAGGAAATCATTTTCTTTTGCTTTTGTTTCTATGAATATGTGAAGTACAGCAACACTTTGCAAAATTTATACTAAAAAAACTCCAAACATAATTGTGGAATAATGGCACTGACTTCTGCAAAATAATCTCCAGTGGACCTCAGAAGTGTCTCAATTTGCACAAGATAAAACAGTGGGAGGTGAAATATATTCTAGCAAAATTCTAGGTGTGCTCTATGTTTTTAATTGGTCGTGAACACCTTGCCTTAAATAAAGTGGTTTAAACATAAACAGGCTGAAAACATGCATCCTCTTTTTTCCAACAGCTAGAGTCATTGCTAAAGTAGCAGCATATTGTAATCAGTCTGATTTTACATTAAACTGCAGTTTCAGGTCCAACTGTTAATGCACCCAAAATAGAAATAGACCATAACCTCCAGTTTGAAACAAAAAAGGCTATCTTCACCATCATATGACATTGACCAATAAAAAGGCTTTGAAATAATAAAAATAAATTTGACACAGATTTCTAGGATGACTAATGAGGGAAATAAAATTTTCTAGTTTAGATTCTCTGTAGAAACATTAGTAACACAGGAAAGAAGCAAAGTAAGAAGAACACCAACAAACATACAAAAATATAATTGTCCATTTTTGGAGATGGCAGGTGTTGCCACCACTCACCATATGCTCAGAGGCACATGTTACCAAATTCTTCCAAGCTACACAGCAAGTGGATTGGACTGTGAAAGACCAACCCAAATTGTGTTTGCATTTTGACAACTTTGTAGGGCAGTACAATATCTCAGAGAGGAGTTCAGGTCTTCTGCTCCCCTGGTCCATTCACTATAGCTGCCCAATTTCCCTGCTTTGTAAAGTTTGGTAGAAATATCTGTGGGCTATAGGTACATTCTTAAACCGCAAGGTTTTTTGCCTATTAGTGAATTTATCTCAGTGTCTCACAATGCCTAATCTGGTGAAAGAATGTGATCATTAAAAAATAGTGGCAACGTTGCAAAATGTAGCATTTGTGGGAAATAAAGCAACTGAAAAATACTACAGTCGAAATATGGGAATATCACTCCTGTTGTAATGAACTATTTTTCAGTTTCCTGTTCCTTGGTGTAGAAGGATGCTAACAACAGTATTTATATGTTTTGCAGCTGAATCCTATGCATGTTTACTTAGAAGTAAGGCCACCAAGTTCAATGGGGTTTACTCCCAAATAAGTGCGCACAGGATTGTAGTTTTACTATTGATTAATTTTGGAATCCTTCAAAACAAATGAAAGATGAATTCTGCTGTATGCTGAGCTGAAATGGTTCCTACTGAAAAAATTATACGTGTTGAGAATACAGAATTTTGCCAAGATTGTTTAGGACATCTTTTCAGACATGTGCAATCATTATTGTAACATCATGTAGTGAATTGCATTTGTGTGGGCTCAGTAATTGTCTGGGGCATTGCAGTCTTATTAAGCACACCATAAAATATTTAGGAAAGTCATCATTATATAAAATGTTGCCAACAAATATAAACAAATTAAAGTTGCCATTTCCATGATTTTTAAATCAGAAAATATAAGGCCTGAGTTTTTCAGCAATGTGCTGGATGCCATTGATTCTGTTTGAAACAGTAGTAGAACATATTTTTCCTTAACATCTGGATTTCAACTAATGGTGAACAGTTTCTTGACAGTAATATTTTTTTAACATCTGAAAAAGGGAAAATTGTATTCCTCCTCTAATAATTGCAGATTGTTAAATACAGTGATTTGTTTCCATTATTTGATCCAGCTTAAACAAAAGGAATTATATCATTAAATGGATTTAGAAGTTTGAGTATTTAATATAATATATAGCAAACATGTATACCAACCATTATATGACTGCAGTTCAGAATTTATGTCAACTTCATTGAGTGAAATCCAACTAAGTCATACTCAGAGTAGACCCATTGAAATCAATAGTTACTTAATTTATTTCAGTGAATCTACTTTGAGTATGATTGACACTTGATATCATCCATTGCACTGTAAAGCATACAAAGATGAAGTTGGGTTTATATGTAGTGTAATGATTGTGAGGAAACTGGGCTGTGATTTTAAAAATATAATAATTTCTCAATCAACTATAGATAGGTTTGTGAGTATCGCACTGATTATTATTAAAGTTCTTGTAAAGCTTTGTCCCTCTAAAAGAGAGTAAAAACCAACTGTTAAAAACAGACCTCTAAATGAGTACTCTTGCATGTAGCCATTTTTTCTACCACTCTGCCATGCCAAATAATGCTGTAAACTAATTTGCTGCTGCCTGTAAATGCTTTAAGTAATCTGTTGTAAAATCCAATCAAACAACTACAGATTTACTTGCAGCTTCGAAGATGGAAATCCATGACCGGGAACATACAGGCCTTTTTGGAGCTGAGCCATTTGGCACAAAGGAATCAGAGAAAGGAAGTAAGACTAGTGATGCCTTAGTTCAACAGCCAGCAAAAACAGAGACTTTAGAAATAACAGAATCACAAGGCAAAGGAGAAGAGAAAATGTTTCCAACACTGTCAGAACAGACTTTTGTTGCAAGTCCACAAAAGAAAGAGGACAGGAATTCTGTAAAACCAGATTTCAATTTTACTGGAGAGTCACATCTACATCAAGAACAAAAAGATTTGTCAGCAGAATTTCACAAAGAAAGTAAAATAGACGAAAAGGTTCCAGAGGTCCAAAAATATGCCATTCAAGCACTACCCTTAAAATCTAAAGATGACCAAGTCTATACTAAAAAAAGTGACTTTACCTCTCCTGAAAGCATAGGTTCTTTCTCACCTTCAGAATTTAAAGTGGACCTTAAAGGCACAGTTAAAAGTGGGTTTTCTTCTGAAACTTTGCCAGTTGCTCTACATAAAACTGAGCCAGATGATAGTAAAAACATGATGCAAATATCTATTGCTACAGAGATTGCGAAAGACCTTCTGAAAGATCAAAAAACTGACAAAGAGCAATCAAGAAAACAGGAAGAAGAATTTGAAGTGGTGACTATTCATCCCTCACAACCAAGTACAGAGCAAACATCCACCCAGAATGTTCCTGTATGGGAGGAAGAGAAAGATATGACAGAGGATGAAAGTGATGAGGAGGGATATTCCATTTCCAGTGGACAAAAGCCCAGGGTATCAGACGATCATTTTTTTAAAGCTTATGGCCAACAAACAACTGTTTTGGATAAAGAAGTCATGAGAAAAGAAACTGATTCTAAAAAGTCATCTGATACTCTCAAAGCAGAAGAAGAGTTGGAGACAACTGGGCTTTCAACAACATGGGATATTAAAAAAGAGGGAACACACAGCACTGAGATTTCCACAGACAAACTCAGTCAAGAATTGCTTCCTGAAAAAATTAAAGAGCCTTTAGATAAAGCTGTATTGTCTGCAACAATAGAAACCCCCCCAAGTGAACCCAGCAAAGAATCTCTGCAAGGAAAGGATGGGAAAGGGGAAATGTTTTCTGTTGCGGATTCAGAAGCTCACAAAATGCAGATAGAAGAGGATAAATCAGGAATGTCTACTTATTTTGAGACTTCCACTCTTAAAGATGAAGCTCTCAAGAGTGACATGCTACAGCAAGGCAATGATTATTATGAGCTGAGTGATACTAAAGAAGGGGAGGCCTATGACTCTTACCATAAAGACTTCCTAATATCTAAAAAAGATGCTGAGGAATTTCAGCCAGAGGCATACCAACATGTCAGTGTACCTGCTCATGAAATAGGATATAGTACTCTAGCTCAGGGCTTCCCAGAAGATTATTCTGAGGAACCCAGCTCTCCTACTGAAAGAATGTACACCATTGACCCAAACGTATATGGGGATAAGAGAGAACTCCATAGTAAAAATAAAGATGACTTAACTCTAAGCAGGAGCTTGGGGCTTGGTGGAAGATCTGCCATAGAACAGAGGAGTATGTCAATTAATCTGCCAATGTCCTGCTTGGATTCTATAGCACTGGGGTTTAACTTTGGGCGTACACATGACCTTTCACCTCTAGGTTCAGATATTATGGATAATGCTAGTGGGGATGAAGGTGATGATTATTTGCCAGCCACCACCCCAGCAATAGAAAAGGCTCCCTCCTTCCCATCAGTCAGCAGGGAAGAAGATGAGAAAACTGAAGAGTCAAAAGTAAAAGAAGGGGGAGATATCCAGGTGGAGCCTTTGTGTGAGTCACCCTTCCTGGCTAAAGATTATTACAAAAATGGGACTGTAATGGCTCCTGACTTGCCTGAAATGTTGGACTTAGCAGGCACAAGGTCAAGGCAAGCATCTGTGAGTACAGACACCGAGCTAGTACACAGGAAATCCATTCCCTCAGAAGCAGTTCTAGAAGAAAGCAGTATGACCCAGCACTTTATGGCTGATGAAAACCATATGACTCTAAAAGCTGACAGTCAACTAGAAGATTTGGGTTACTGTGTTTTCAATAAGTACACAGTGCCAATGCCATCTCCAGTACAGGACAGTGAGAATTTGGCAGGAGAAAGCTGTCCCTTTGATGAGAAAATTAGAAGAGGTATAGTTGCAGACCTGTCTTTGATAGAAGTGAAGTTGGCAGCTGCTGAGAGAGCCAAAGAAGAAAAAGAGGTCTCTGGTGACTCAGCAGTTTTGGGCAAGGAGTTTGAGCAAGAGAGAAAAGCTAGTGATAAACTAGATACTGTGCTAGAAAGAAGTGAGGAACAAACTGATTCTAAAGAAGTCTGCTCTCATGAGGACACTGAACATGAAAAAACAAGGCCTGGTCTAACTTTAGAAAGTGCAGATGAAAAACATATATTTGGACTAGAAGAAAAAGTTTCTTCATTAACTGAGAAAGAAGAAAAGGCCATGCATATCATTTCAGAGATAGGCAAGGCAGAAATTTCTTATAAACCAGACTATGATGCTATAAAGCATGATATGGATTCCGCTGCTCGGCAAGTTGAGCAGGAATACCAGAGTAAGTTAGGAGTTCATATCACTGAGTTTGTTTCAGAGCAAGTCACAGAAGATCAAAGAAAGACCCTGTCAATATTGCCTGAAGAATCCAGTATCTGTGCAAAAGCAGAACTTAGTCACATGAAAGATGTCACCAAAATGTCTGAAACTGAAGTTAAGGAAAAGGGGCCTAAGCCTGATCTGGTGCATCAAGAAGCAGTAGATAAAGAAGAATCTTATGAGTCAAGTGGTGATAATGACCAAGCACAAGAAGGTTTGCCTATAGAAACTTCAAAACCATATGATGGCAAAATAGAACCAGAAAGCCCATCTCTGTCGGAAGAGGAGATGGCATCACAATTGCTAGTGGAACAGCCAGTTACAGAAAAAGTTGTATCTAAAGCTACCCAAGAAGAAACTACTGAAATTCAAATGGAGAACATTCCACAGCCCAAGGAAGATGATGTGGAATCTCTAGAATTGGATGGCTCTATGAAAACTGAGGATGTGCGAGAGGGAAAAGAACAAGAGAAAGACAGTAAACAAAAAGAAGAAATTAAGCAAAAAGAAGAACATGCAGACGAGATTAAGCAAGAGCAACAACACAAGGAAAAGAGTATGCAAGAAGAAGGTGAGAAAAAGAGTAAACAGGAGGAAGAAAAAAGGAAGCAAGAGGAAGTGATTAAGCAAGAAAAAGAAGAGATTAAGCAAATAAGCAAAGAAAGGGAGTTGGAGAAACCTGGTGAAGAGGAAGATGAGGTGTGTAAAGCTGTACCTGGGGAAATTCCTGAACTCAAAGGAGTAATAGAATCTGTTGTTACAATTGAGGATGACTTCATCACAATAGTGCAGACAACAGTAGATGAAGGAGAAACCAGTTCCCATAGCATACGCTTTGCAGTAGCATCACAGGCTGATACAGGAGAAGAAAGCTTCCATCTTGAAGAGGAGGCAGAGGTGGTAGCTGATGTCGAAGCAGAGACGAAAGAAAGCTCTCCAGAAGCTCCTGGCTCACCTGAGCGAGATGAAATCCCATTAACTGATTACAAGACAGAGACGTTTGATGACTATAAAGATGAAACAACCATTGATGACTCCATTCTGGACACAGACAGCATATGGGTGGATACTCAAGGTGTGCCTTATCCTTTTTCATTTTTTTGTTTCCAAAATTATGTCCTGATAGTTAAACAATAATAATTAGTATTACTGCAGTCAGGAATGTTTTGAAAATAACAATAGGAAGTTACTTGTTTTTTAAAAAATGAAATCCCACCGCAGCACTATTAACATTTTTACTAACTCTGTTTTTGTTGTTATAATTTACTCTGATCCTGCAGATGATGATAGGAGCATCATGACAGAACAGTTAGAGACTGTTCTTAAAGAGGAGAAGGCAGAGAGAGAATTGCGGAGACCATCTCTTGATAAACATAAAAAAGAGAAACCTTTAAAAACTGGGAGAGGCAGGATTTCTACTCCTGAAAGAAAAATAGCTAAAAAGGAACCTAGCACAGTCTCCAGAGATGAAGTGAGAAGGAAAAAAGGTTCATGTAATACTCACTCTCTTTTTCCTTTAATGCAGTATTGTGAGTTGTTCATCTGTTTTACAAGATAATTTTACCAGAACTGTTACACATTTAATCAAGAATATTCATTTGTGTTAATAGCAAGGCATGCAGTCTATACTACTTCCAGTCATTCCAGTTTATGCTGGTGATATTTTTTTATGGTTCAAGGAAACATCACATAAAGAAAATAATCTCTGTCTACCTGGATTCATTCATACCAAACAAATAACACCAGCATAAAGTTACAGATATACTTTGATATCGCTAATGCTCTGGGTAGCCACCTGGCAATATTTCCATCTTATTAGTTGCCAAAATATCTCACTATTACTTCCATTGTACAAGAAAGGGAACTGAGAATGAGAGGCAGAGACTTGTCAGTGGGTATGAAGCAGATCTGTGCCTTCACTGGGATTTGAACCCTGATCAGTGTCCAGCGTTCTGAACCAGACCATGCTGTTCAAACCAAATTTAGGCCTAAATCCTGCAGATCTGTCACTTAGCTAAAAGAATATTCCATTTGTATATGCAACAGTGTAACTCAGTATACCCTTCCTGACATAGCCTTGAAAGCTGCCCAATATTGATACTACCTTGGAAGTCTAAACAATGAATCATATATGTTTGCAATGCCACAAAGTGAAGGCATGACAGGATGGAGTGGGAATGTTTCAGTATGCCCTCATTCTGGCATTATCCTATGCAGTTTGTATAGAAGATGCCTGGTTTGCAAGGGGTGTGTGAGTGGCAAGTAGAGCAGCATTTGTTGCCCTGTGATGTGAAAGATCAGTTGCTGCCTGCAACACCAACCACTCAGCCTCTGGACCTTGGTAGGTTCACATCCTAACTGAAAGGCTAACTTGGCACCAACAACCAATATGTTGTCATGTTGAAATATATTTCTATTTCTAACTTTGTTCTGATTGTATGCTCTTGTTTTCTTGTCTATAGCTGTGTATAAGAAAGCTGAACTTGCTAAAAAAGCTGAAGTTCAGGCTCACTCTCCCTCCAGGAAAATCATTTTAAAACCTGCTATCAAACATACTAGACCAACTCATCACTCCTGTGTTAAGCGGAAGCAGACAGGTGATTGTGCTGTCTTGAATTTATGCAACGTGGCTGGCAAACAGACATTTCTATTGTTATTATTATTTGTAATCTCATTGCTCTACTGGCTGCTGTGGTTTTTATTTTAATTTCCCCCCTCTAAGACTTTTTTCTACTGTCATGAATGATACAGCTTTTTTTTGTATCATACTCTTATTTATTTATATATATATTAACAGAGCTCATGATCATGTATGCTTGTCATGCTTGGATTTCCAAAGTTTTGTAGTTGTTTCTTGGCATTGTGGTTTGACAGTGGTGTTGTAGAAATCTTCTGTTTTGCTTTGCTTTGTTTTACTCCCCCCCCCCATTTTTGCTCTGTTCTGGTGGGAAAGTGCTAATGGCTTTAAACCATGGCTTACATTTTTTCATCTATATCCCTTTTTTCCTCTCATGCATAATAATAAGAAGCATTTCAGCATTGTTCCAGCTTGTATTTATATTCTGTGCACTGGCTTTTTCAAATCTATGATCGTGTTTTATATATAAAAAGTTTTCTGTGTTGAAACACAAAACCCACAGCGCAAATTGAGCTCTTTCATGAAGAAAAAAAGAGAAGAACTCTGCAGTCAAGACAATGGACACATTTTATTTTATTTGCAATGAAGAATACAGGAGGGAAAAATTGGGGTTCTTTCAATTTATGCATATCTCTGTTGTCATTTGGAGGAGCAAACACTTGGGCTATGCAGTGCTTTCCATGCAGCATGTGGAAGTATAAATGGATACAAATCTATGAGGTGCAACACTGTATAAATTCCTTTGAAATGAAAAAAGGATCAGATTTGCACAACTCACATCATATTAGTTGGATCTACAAGGGAAAATTTATGTGGAATGTGCACATGCTCCATCTCTTCTCTTTCATACATGCCCATACATTCCTACACAAACATTCTTTGTTGCCTACCAATCAAAGGGAAGAAGAATAAATAGCAACCTCTTTAGAATACTTTTATGTAAAGAATTATTCTCTGCATCACATAATTCTGCTAACTCCAGGAAAAGTGGTTTTTTCCCCTAGCAGTTCAGAAATGTCCCCCGTCAATATTTTGTTAGGATGTAAAATTGTAAATAGGTGTGTCAATCAATAATTTATAAATGAAAGGACTCTTCTTGTTAATAGACTATATCCCTGCATTTCCATTCTAATTCTGAGTGGTATGCTAAAGCTACAAAGTTTTAAAAAAAGATTTACCCAAATTGCATTTAGAGAAAGTTGGCCTTTCAGTTTTGTTTTTGGCAAAAGAAGGCTATATTTTCTTTTTAAAATATCTGCACAGATTATTCCTCATCTGCAGTCTCACAAAAATAAAAATGCAACTAAACAAATATGCCCATATATTGTATTATAGGCTATCTTGTGAACTATGCATGCTTCTGTCGATTCACAAAAAATGGTCATTAGGAATGGATGAACCCATTAAAGTTCACTCTGTCCCAGTTCTACATAGTGGATCTTTAATGGAAAACCTTTTAAAATAAGAGTGAAAACACACATTTTAAAAATAATAGAAAAGTACTTATGGGGCAGTCTAAGGGTTGCACACTCCATCTATTCCTTTTAACAATGCTCTTAAACTTGTATTTTTGCATGGGAGTAGCCATAGTTTTTCTGTACAATTCCATTTGAGAGTGACAGAATGTTGTCAAGTCCCATTATTCCCAGGAGACTTGCTATATGTGCATTCAAAGTGTGTGTCAATAAAAGTGCAGGCTGTGGGCACTATTTTTAAAAATGTAAAAGAAAAAAAACATAGAGGAACAAAAGAAGTACGCCACCCTCAGACTGCCTCATAAAGGAATCTGCAGGACTATGGATTCTGAAGTGGACCCATCATCCAATCCAGGTTATGACCCACCCCATTCAAATTAGGTGAGTGTGTTTTGGGATCCAAGTTCAGCTCATTCAACCCCTCCCCCTTCCCCAGCCAATCCCTATTGGTCATGCAGTACATAGCAACCACTATCTGGAGTATGGGACAAAGAGAAATGTACAACCACCATAACTCATAAATCTTTTTGATTTCGTGTTTTAAAAAACATATATTTGTAAAACAAATACAAAAACATTGAAGTTAAGAGATTCAAACAGAAAAAATATGTTTAAAATATTGCAACAGCCTTATTTCATCAAAGTTCTCCTGTCATCATCCTCAGCCTCTCAGTATCTTGGTTCATCACTACCACATCTGATGATTATGTTACAATCTTAGAAGTTTTCTCTGAGGCTCAGTTCAGATACCATGCCAAACAGTGATTAAAGAAGCTTAACGGTCAATTAGTGTGATGACTAAACTGACAAATGGTGGTTTGTAATTGGTTGTTAAACCATATCAAAATGGTATCAAAAACCAAGGCTTGTAGTGGGTTTGCAAGTCATGGTTTGTGCTGACTCTAATATGGCATGATGAGCCTCTCCAGATGTCCTTTTTATTTAGCATTCATCATAATTTGTCCTCATGATGTTCTCAGGACAATTATATGTGATCCCGCTTTCAATAACATTCAAGAAAATTAAAAGGAAAAAATGAAAGTGGACAAGCAGCTGTAGACCACAGTTTGTGATATATTCGGAAGCTCAAACCATGACTTGGATTCTAAACTATGGTTAGTGCGGTGTCTGAATCAAGTGAACTTGTGATTCATCATAGCTAGTAGAAATAGCAGAAAACAAATGTGCTGTGCCCATATTTACTGTGTGAAGGTATTCAGGAAGACCCTGTTACCTTAAAGTGATGGTGGGGGAACATTCAGCAAAACAGGTGTATGTTCTTTATGGCACTTTATTTCACTTACTCAAACTTGAATTTTAATACCTAGCAGTCAGCTTTGGACCCTCTCCTGCCACCATTCAGCATTCAGAAGGGGAACTGTAGTACTATCCAGTATTGAGGCTTCTGTTTCCAGCACCTCCAACCACATCAAGAGCTGGCATTCAGAAAAGCAGATGAAAATATTTCTACTGCTATGGCTTCAGATTACCTGGTTCCAAAAACTGTGGAGGACAAATCAAACACCCAGAAAGATTGATGGAATTGTCCTTCTCCATAGGGTTTTCAGTCGAAATATGGGCTTATTTACTTACATAGTGCATTTAGAACCCACCATTCTGTATTTTAAAACTGAGCAATGAGAATGATATAGGATGCAAAACTCCTTTAAATAGCTGTCCTGCCTCTGTCCCAGTCCCATTGTAGACAGAATCACACAACCAGTTCCTGCAATTAGTATTCTAAAACATTTGGTGATGATGTTAATGATGTGGCTAGCTGGTTGGCTGTAGCCTCTTGCTACATGCACCTTTCTGCCATGCAGTGTTACCAGGATTTCCATGCTATTAGAGATGCCACACATATAGCCAACATACACATTTCTGTGATTACTTTTCCCAATTTTTTTTCTGTAGTGAAAACCAGCTGTTGATGGCTTCAGAGAGAGTAGAGGCGGCGCTGGTGTGTGTGTGTTAATTTAGCCTTTTGTCTGCTAGCTGTTTGTCAACTCAAAATTGCATTCCTCAGCCCCAAGGAGAAAGAATTGGCTGAGGGGTAATTTTGAGTGAAGAAATGGCTGGCAGACACACACCTATGTTGGCAAGAATGCTCACTTGTCCTTAGCTGTCTGTTCCACATGAGCAATGATCAGTTGTCAATATAAAGAGTACATGAGAGCCTTAGAAGAAGATGTAGGCCTCACATGTGAAAGTCCATTATCAGTGCAAAGAGAAGTAGGTGTCAGTGCTGAGATTTACTGTTCCCTGCCCCATGATGTCTGGGAACTTCCTTCTTCATAGTTTGCTAGAACAAGTCAGAATCAAACACTGATGTGCACTTCCTGTGTTGTTCTCTCTATCTAGAGTGTAAATCATAGTTCCCCGAGTTCAGTTGTCACAGGGAACTGTGATCAGTTTAGCTTTAAAATGGAAGCAGAAACATTCTGTCTCTTCTGGAATGTGAAAGGAAGGAAGCAGGGAGTGTACAAACCCAAGGCTAACTGTGGCTTGTGTTTATAATACGTTTCCCATTATGTGTGAACTTGGCCTATGAGTAAAAGGCTTAGAGGCTTTTAAAAAGGAAAAAAAGCTGAAAATGCAAGGAAGCCCCCACCCACTCTGTAATTATGGCCTTGGGTGTGAAAATGTCTCTCTGTTAAGGGATTTTGGGAAGCTATTAGCCAGTACCATTCTCACAGTCATGGAAAGAGTGCTGATTATTTGGCTGTGTTAAACCATCCTTGCATTTGGTTCTGAAACCTCCTAACTACAGTTTTGCAATTCCTATTTTTCAAAGCAGGAGAAGATGGCTCAAATGCTAAATTGTGAAATGGTCATCGTTTTAATAACCTGGCTTTCAAATTGTGAATTTTAAAGAAGGAAGTAGTAATTGCAAATCCTAGATTCTTCAGGATGCTGTCAGTTATACATAGAACGTGTCCCATATTTTGGTAATTTTTTGGATGGGTAAGCATATTCAGAGGAAAAAACCACTAATAGAGTTATAATTCTGCAGCTGTAATTTTAAATTTATTTATATGGGCATAAGTCCCATTAAATACATCAGTGGGATTTTCTTCTGTGTAAACATGCATAGGATTGGGGTTATGAAGTGTAATACTAGAGCTTAGGTTCTAGGAAAAGAAACTACATCTCACAATCCAAGTATACCCGCAGTTGTTCCAGATTTTGATTCTGGGCTGTTTCCTTGTTTCTTGATACACAAAATGGAAAGGAAAAGAAAGGAAATTTAGAAGAAAGCATTTTATGTCATCGGCATCATCTGGACATTGCCTTAATTTGTACTTCACTCTTTGATTGGTTGAAAATGTAAGACTTTGCTTCCTTTGTGACATCACAACATTGATATCATAGGGCAAACGGGCATCAGCTCAGCCTATGTGAACTGGGACAAACATGTATTAGGTTTGGCTTCCTCACCTTAAATTTCATGGTGTATGCCCCAGAACTAAACATGTTTCTTGCATGATTAAACTGCTAGCCAAGCTCTAAGGACAGGGTGAAGCCATGATCCAGGTTTATTGTTCAGATGGAGGAATTGTTATGCTTTCAGGTAAGTCAGAAATAAAAATGTTTTTGCCTTATTTCATAGCAGTGGATGACTGGTGCCTGATAAAAGAAGAAATTCTGTTATGGGGATAATCCAACAGTAGCAGAATTGATAAAAAAAAATACAACCAGTTTGAACGCTTTCTGCCAGATACTTACAACTGGAAGTGTTCTTTTGTTTTCTGTTTTTATACTCTGAACCGCAAATTATCATCTGCCTTGAGATAGGAGGTTATTTAAGGGAAGGTCACATTCAGCCTTGTCCAACCTTTGGGTTCCCAGATGTTGCTAGACTGCAACTCCCATCAGCCCCAGCCAGCATGGCCAATGGTCAGGAATTATGGGAACTGTAGTCCAGCAGCATCTGTGGCCCAAAGGTTGGACAAGGCTGTCACATATCAAAGGGAAAGTGCAGTCATGTTGTCAATAAACTATTGTAAGCCAATGGAACCTTTGGCATACAAAGCATGCTGCATTTGCCTAGGCCAATGGGAATCTTTCATAGATCCCTCAACACAACTTTGAGATAGTTTAACAAATGGAAATCTCTTAAGGTGTCTTCCTGTCAACAGCCACCTTGGTAGATGCCAGCTTATTTCCAATCGCACCATCTGCTGCAATTATGTTTCTTTGGATTACATTTTACAGCCCAGTGATCAGCTGATGATCAAAATAATAGTGTACACTCAAGTTCTATGCAGATATCACAAATACCAGGAAGTAAACAGGAGGGGGTGGGAATGATCACACTAGCTCAACACCCTCATAATTTTTGTCACCTTCCATCATTTTTGTCACCTTGTGGTAAGCAACTTCAGTGGGGAGCCTCTTGCATTTGTGGAGGCTCCCTGTGTGTTTTGGAACCCTGATTTTTCAGGGTTCCAAATGGCATGGGGATCCTCCACAAACCCAAAAGGTTTCCCACAGCAGTAGTCACCTTTCACAAGTTGGAAGGCAAGAAAAGCAATGGAGCGTTGATGGAAGTGGCGTACTTGTACCTGCTGCATCCCCTCACATGTTTGCTTGCTGATATTTTTAACACCAAATGGGAATCTCAAGCTGCCCAATCTCTCTCAAGACAAAGGCATAACCCAATTTCCCATTATGTAAAGTCAGGAGGGCAAAACGAAGGTTGTGGCAGGCACATACTTCTCTTATCTCTATGTGCTGCTTTATCTATAGGGGGTGATGTCTGTTCAAAATACAAAGGCAATAGCACAGTATTAAAATGTTTCAGTGTTGTGTTATTATTGGTTTTAATATTCTGCCTTGGCCTCCTTTGTAAAACGATAGATGGAAATGGGATAAATGCCTACCTGATGCTGCCTCAAGTCAAAGGCTCTCATCTCATACACAGCCCAAATACTAACCTAGGGATGGATAGACCCCTTAAAGTCCAGCCCTTTCCAGTTCTCAGAATGGACAAGACCCATCCTGCCCCATGTAAACATTGGAAGCAGCCATATTTTTTCCTGTACAATTCCCTAGAAAGTGACAGAACATCATTCAGTCCCGTCCCTCCCTGGAGGACTTGCTGTATGTGCATTCAAAGTGTGACAGCACTAGTTGCTCCAGGCTAGGGAGGGGGCTAGATGCCCTGTATTTAGAAGTTTAAAGGCTGGAGGGGAACAGAGGCTGCACACAAACCTCAGACTGCCTGGTAAAGTGATCCTCCCAATTGTGGATTCTAAACTGGACCATTCATCTGAGGATAGTTTGATTTTATGGTTGTTGATTGCTTGAATAAGATTCCAAAATCACCCAGAACTCACATTAGCTTGGAAAACTTTCTACATCCTTGCCCAGGATAGAGAAAACCAGATAACTTTTTTTTTCTGATTTGCTAGGCTGAATTTGTTTTTGTTTTTTAATTAGCATTAGCTATTGTGCCAACAATAAATTCATTTATGTCTTAAGAATGCATGGCAATTTAAACTGAATATGTTAAGGGTGAGTTTGAAATTACTGTTTTAAACCATTAAGGGTCTTATTTCTTCTCCCTTGTACATTATAGCCGCTGGTGGTGAAACAAACCAGGCTCCTGGGGTATTTAAGCAAGCAAAGGAAAAACTTTCAGTGAGTAAAATTGTCTTCTTTATTTTTTATATCTTCACATTCCTTTTTGTATTCCAAGTGGCTTTATGGTCATTTCTGTTAAACAAACAAACAAACAAACAAACTTAGAAACCATTTGCCAATTTTAAACTATTCTCTCTGCTTCACTTCAGAATTAGTCATTTATTGTTAAAACTTCCTCATTGTTGCACACTACAAAATGGATATATTGACAAATTATTAAGAAGCTACTAAATCATGTATTTAATTTCCAATTCAGTTAATGTGATACAACCACAATAACCTCAATTGCACTACTCTAAACCAATTGGTTTCCATCTATCATCATGGAGGATATGAAGCCACATTTCCTCTAAATAGACGGATTTGAAGCTGATTTACAGGGCAGTCTTAACCATGTCTGCTCAGAAGTAAGTCATATTAAATTAATTGAGACCTACTCTCAGGTAAGTGAGGTTAGCATTTGCAGCTTTAGTCTCAGTTACCCTCACTCAGAAACCAGTTTGCCTGGGGTCATTAAAAGAGCAATCCTGAGTTTACCTTACCCTGGAACTAGAGATACACCACCACTATACCAATGGAACCATGATATTCAATGCATGTTCAGCCTGGGAGAGAAAGGGAAAAGCGCACAAGTAGAAAATACAGAAGCAAATAAAACACTGCTGCATCCCACTGATGAGGGATGGTGCCACTGCCCACATGCCACCTACACACGGATGAATCCACTGAACTCACAAAGATGGAGACACTCTCCTTGCATCACCATACACACGTCCTAATCAACAATGCCACAGCAACCCATTTCTTTAAGTCCCAGTGGCACAGCCAGCAACACGCTTTACTGGACGTGCCCAGGCATCCCTACAGGCAACGGCTCTTTAATTTGGACTCCTGCATTGAGTAGGGGGTTGGATTCGATGGCTTTACAGGCTCCTTCTAACTCTACGATTCTATGAAATCCCCTTTATGCTGCTTCTCATGAGCACTGTTTTCAGAGCACAACATGTACAAAGGGGGGGGGAAGAAGGACAAAACACACAACACAGCTCCTGCATAGCTCATTGGACAAAGGGCCTTTAAGGAGCATGCATAGTCCTTCTGGCACAAGGATTCTAGTCCCATCCAGAAGGGAAAGACTGTTTGCAAGCAAGCAGCCAAGGGGACAGGCCAAGATGCACAATGGATTAGCAACACCATCAGTGGCTCACTCCATAGGTCCTGGAGTTGCGAAGTAAGAGAGGGGTATTTGAATCCCACCAGGGAGAAGGGGCAAATATCACTCAATCTTTTACCGTGTCATCTCAAGAGAGTGCAATCCCAGGACTCGAACCCAGGACTGCAAACACCCCAGAGCAGTTCTCTACCCACTCAGCCACAGCAGCAGATAGCAATCAGAAACATGTTGGATCATTAGTCTCTGCTTCCTAGCCTCAGGACCCAGTCATAGATACCAGGAACACTGGGGCTCTTGGAGGATCCCCGGTCTGGTAGAACAGCTTATGTTTCATATGCTGGAAGTCTCTGGCTCAAATCCAGAGAGACATCTGAGTTATTGTCACCCTGAGTAAGGTTTATATGTTGATGCTGGTGTGCTATGATTGGGTGCTGTTGAGTTACACTATATCCTGCAGTTTATCATGGTGACATGGGAGGGGTGGTTGTTGACATGAGGGCAGTTGTTTAGGCAGGGGCAGATGTTTTTTCATTTTCCCCCTCTCCCAGTGAAATCATGGTTTGGGGCTGCCAGGTTTGGACTGGTGTAAAGTTGCAATATCAATGGGGGCATAGCTGTGGATTGATGGAGTGTAGAATACTATGTAAGTGTGCTCCCTCAATTGTGCCATCCACGTCCTGCTACATCTCTGCCCTGTTTTGACTGCATCAGGGGAGTTCAACTGTTATACCTTTCATGTCAGTGATATGTCTTGCGTTCCTTCCTGAAGCCCGATGAAATAGAATGTTTTGTCCATTAAAAGATCAATGGCTACTCCTCTGCCTGGATAAAATGGCAGATTCAAAGTTCTGCCTTCCAAGCATCTAAGCTGATACGAGATGCTAATGTGTATGGGTAAGTCAGCTGACCCATTTGTATACAAGGACAGGCCTTTTAAGTCACAAATGCAAGTTAATGGCTGCTAGACGTATGGCCAGGAACTTGAAAACCTTTGACAACCCTTCACAAGAAACCCATGAATATACTTTCCTATCCATCTCCTTATATGGATGAGAATGCAAGTACACTTTGGGAGCCACAACAAACTGGTTTCCTGTGTATGATACTTATGGTGCCCAATATTTTATTTCCTGGTGAGTTTGCATGCCCACTTCTCTTTCAAAGGGTGATTATTTTCAATTCATTCATGGATCCATGTAGTTGTTTCTGCCAGCGACCTCCCATCATCAAAATTAGGTTTGGTGAATGAATGGGCAGCCAGGGAGCTAGTGGACTCTTTTGGAAGTCCCAGTTCCATATGGAGCATACAACAACTTCAGTGTCAGAAGAACCATGCAGCAGGCAGCTTATATCTAGCCTCTTGAGGGTGCCACTTGGCTACTGGCTGCCAGACCCGATCACATTTCCTCCTCTATCATCCCTCCCCTCCTACCACCCCATAAACAGACATTTCAGGTAGGAAAACTTGAGATCAGCCTGTGGCAGCAGGAGAAGGAAAAATTAAGAAAGACTTGCTCCTTCCTCCTCTCTCTGCTTGTAGCTGTCAGCTGCTTGAAATATCTGGCCATTGAATGAAAGAAAGGGAGACAGAGGAACTTCAGGATCATGGAGCCATTGTCTGGCCACCAGAGATGGAAAGATCTGTCAAATTTGGTTCTGTTCCTCATTTTTCCAATCTTAAATTCAGTTCTCCACATTTCTGCAGCAATTTGGATTTTTTAATTAAAAAATTCATGAAAATTTTCCAGCATTTTAGTGCAAATTTCTCCAAATAAACACATTTTTGTAGGCAGTTTTGACTAATGTACACACTTTTGCAAGCCATTTCTCATCATATAACACATTTTTGCATGTTATTTTTACTGATATATTTATTTTTATGCACACTTTCCCCTTATGTATGCATTTTTGTAAACATTGGTCGGCGAACTGCACAATAATGTTCAAATAAGTGTGAATTTCAAAGGATGGCTGTGTTTCGGTTCTCATGTCATTTCAAAACATGCAAATTTGATAGATTCAGCTTGAAATGCGAACTGAATCTAAATTCTCACCCATCCCTAATGGCCAACACAATGTACTTTTATTTTTTGCTACTTCCTAAGAACCCACCTTTCCTAGTGATTCCTACCTCATTCTGTCTACAGTCCTCCACTTCATCTATCTTCTCCCCCTTTCTAGAAACATGTTCATAGGCAGCAGGAAGGAAAAGAGAAATAAAATGAGAAGGAATGGGGGAGATGGGGGTAGGGAGAGAAAGTAGCATTTGGCTGTGATGGAATAGATGCAGAAGAATGGGTGGAGTTTGCTAGTGGGAGAATTTGAGCTTGACTCATGGCTCCCCACTCTGTCTCCTCAAAATGGCACATCATCCATGGCTTCAGCTGACAGCCATAGAGGAAGCGTAGGAGAAATGTTGGGGGAAGCAAGTACATCTGCCTGACTGGGGGCTGTTTCATTCCTCTTTTGCCCTCATTTCTCTATGATGCTTTGCACCCTACAAAGAAGTGCCCCTGTGAAAAGGGACACCCTGAGCGATTCAGCTAGGGATGGAAAGATAATTTCAGTTCTCTCAGTTTCTCACTTTTCTAATGTTAAATTCAATCCTCTAGATTTCTGCAGCAATCTGCAATTTTTTTTAAAAAAATCCTCATGAAAATTCTCCACCATTTTAGTGCAAATTTCTCCAAATAAACACATTTTTGTAGACAGTTTGATAAAGGTACACATTTTTGCAAGTAATATCTCATCATATCATGCCTTTTTGCTTATTATTTTCACTCATATTCATTTTTATGCACTTTCCCCTAATACATGCATTTTTGTAAATATTGTTTAGTTGGCGAACTGCATCCCAAAATTCTAATAAATGTGAATTTCGAAGGATGGCTGTGGTTTGGTTTTCATATGGCTTCGGAAAGTGTGAATTTGATAAATTCTACTTGAAATACAAGCTGAATCGAAATTCTCACCCATCCCTAATTTCGGCTAATGTGTTGTGCAGGCTGTTGTCTTCCATTTCACATGTTTATCTCTCTGCATGGTGGAGAGCACACAGAAGTGAGCTGAAAACTGGCATACGGGCTGCTAATTCACCTGAACACATATACGTATCTTGTTTAAAATTTCTGACCAACATTAAGAATCAATATTGTCAAATTGTTTAGACCCAGAATCACATTTGTGATAAATCAATGGCTCAATGGAGCTACATTAATGAAAGTTCTGGCTGTTTGTGCCATTTTGCTGAATTGTTAAAACCAAATACACACTTGGCAATTTCTTTGTCTAAAATATAGAGGTGACCCAACATTAGTCATACTCAGATCCTTTTACATCAGTGAACGTAACTATATTGATTTTAATGGATCTTCTCTGAGCATGATTTATTTGGCTATCCCTCATAACAGTTGTCATTCCCTCTACTATTTTGAGATGCTCCAGTATCTCAATACCAATAAGAGCAGTAATTCCCCTGGGTATCCAAAGTTTTATTTAAAATGCTGATATTTCTGGCCCATTTCTGAAGAAAAAAGCTTGGGGAACAACCACTGCAAAAAGATTTACAGTCTTCTAAGTACTTTCTCAAAGAGGGGGTGGTAGTGTTTTTACAACAAATGATGCACACTGATTGACAAAAACTGAACGCCACCCCACCCCCCACCTTATATTAGCCCTCTCTGTCACTTCAGGTACTTTTCTCCTGGCCTGGCATGGAGCAAGCCAGACTGGAGAGGAAGGTGACAGAAAACAGCAAAGTAAGATAGGAGAGGTGACAAGGGTAGGCTGTTTCCTACATGCTCCTTTTGATATGAAAGTTAGTCACAGACCTCCTTCTGTCCATGGAAATGGAGCAGACATGTGAGTAAAGTAACATGGCTGCCCTGCCCCCATTTATCTCTGGTTTGGTTCTGCGTGCTCGTGTGTTTGGACACCCAATGGAGTTGATATGTCTCCCTGCTTCTTGTTTAGGGACCACAGCTTTCTAGAATGTATTAGATAATGGGTATTGGCATATACAGATGAAAAACCCATACTTGCCTGACAAGAGCCTGGGCCTCTATCAGTTGAAGGGACAGAAGAAAGCCAAGTTGTTATCTGATAGTTGCAATTACTATGAGATGGATCCGAAGATTAGCTCTCAGGTTGCAATTCAATACACACTTATTTTGAAGAAGTTAGTTCCAGTGAACTCAATAGGACTTTCCTCAGAGGAAATAAGTACTGTACAGGGTGTTAGTCTCTTTAAAAGTTTCTTCATCCCAACTCTCAAGCCCTGTGTAGTCCATCATCTATATTCTCTTGACTGTCTTCGTTCCTGCATTCTGGTAAATGATGGTCTATCTTCTTCCATCCCTGGTCTCTTACACTTGTCAGACCTTATCCTTATTCTTGCTGTTACAGAATAACATGGCTACTCTTCTGCAATTTATTCCCATTGCAGTGTTTCAGATGCCCAAGTTCTTTTCCTTTTTAATCCTTGTGCACAGTTTTAATTTCTGTTTATTTTTCTCCCCACCCCTTTTGTCTATTCTGTTTTGATTTTTTTTTTAGAAGGCCACGCATATTAACTCGGAATAGTAGCCATGCTTTGATTTGCTTATTTAAAACTAGAATTCTAGCAAGCATTGACATTTACACATAAATGCATTAAAGTACAATAATAAAAACATTCTAGCACCTATAAAAATTGAATAAGTCCCTGCAAGGTCAATTGTGAATTACAGTTACAAAGTGTGTGGGGGCGGGGGGGCGGGACGGTTTTACATCTTGTTTTGCAATGTGAAAATAATAAAAATACTAGCATTACCTTCAGGTTTATGTGATTAATTATATTGTATAATTAATTACAACAACAGTTCCTTGGGGCAAAATAATTGTTTCTTCTACATTAAGCAGATACCAGTATTTAGCATGTTACTGCTTCATTCAGTAACTGCATAAGAGTGTTCCCAAAAAATCCTTGCCCACCAGGAATCCAGCTGTGAACTCATCCACCACTGTATTTTGAACAGGCCAACAAACTATCAGCTCCTGAAAATGTTAAATGTAGACAATAGCTCTTGAAAACTATGAAGAAATATTGGCTGGATTTAACTGGAATGGAATGAGTGCAGGTTCAGTCTCTACCCAGCAGTCCCAAGGATTCAGGAATTAGTATGATCATACAGTAGGGCCCTGCTTTCCGGTGTTCCGCTGATGTGGTGGCTTTCAATCAGGGGAAATTCCCTGTTTTAAAGCCGATTTTGCCATTTTGTGGCATTTTGGCGTCATTTTCGCACGACCCGACCCATTAAAGTCAATGGGTTCTGCTTTACGGCGATTTCTGCTTTACGGTGGGGGCCTGGTCCCTAACCCGCCATATAAGCGGGGCCCTACTGTATAATTATTCCTTACTTGCACTAGTTAAAGAGGCTGACATGGACTGATGTTTCAGTCTTCAGTTTAATATTCATGTTCCAACAAACAGATTATTAAACTTTTGGACCATAACAATGCATATTGCATTGCTGGCATGAGATGAGGTTCTTACATCTAAAGGGGGACAAAGTCCTTTGCCTTAGATTGTTCTAAAAGGGGACTAAGTCATGGAGGATAGGCCCCATCAATGGCCATTAGCTATGAAGGCCAAATGAAGCCTCCAGGTTGAGGAGGGAGGAAAACAACAGAGGGAGGGTTGTTGCTTTCATGCCCTGATTTTGGACTGCCTGGAGGAATCTGTCTAGCCATTTTTGGCCACAGGATGATGGACTTTTGGTCTAATCCAGCAGGGCTGTTTTTATTCCCAAATGTTGCAAGACAGCCACCATTAAAAACCATATCTTTAGAGCAGTTCAATAGGTCCAAACCCACAATAGTTACTTTGAGGTGCCGTACTGCATATTTTGCTTCTTATCAATTTCACAACAATTTCTTGCTAGTCTAACAATTGTTCTGCAACTAGCTGCCTACCTACTGTATCATTAAGTGGCTTCTACATTCTGGCTCTCATGATACTAAGGAAACATCGGAAGCCCGCTGCAACAAACTTGCGGAGCACTTCCAGGATAAGATTGCATGCATCCGTCGGGACTTAGACTCTGATGTTATGACAGATGAATCCATTGAAGTGTCCAGAGCGCGGTCTTGTCCTTTATTATTGGATGAATTTCAGTTGGTGCAGCTCGAGGAAGTGGACAAGGTGCTTGGAATGGTGCGGGCGACCACGTCTGCTCTGGACCCTTGCCTGTCTTGGCTAGTGAAGACTAGCAGGGCTGTAACCGCCGGCTGGGCCAGAGAGGTAATAAATGCCTCCTTGAGAGAGGGAGTAGTCCCTGGTAGTCTCAAGGAGGCAATAATAAGACCTCTTTTAAAGAAACCTTCTCTGGACCCAGATGTTTTGAACAACTACAGACCGGTGGCGAATGTCCCTTTTTTGGGCAAGGTTCTGGAGCGGGTGGTTGCCGGCCAGCTCCAGGCGCTCTTGGATGAAACCGATTATCTGGATCCATTTCAATCCGGTTTTAGGTCCGGTTTTGGCACTGAAACAGCCTTGGTCGCCCTGTATGATGACCTTTGTCGGGAGAGGGACAGGGGGAGTGTGACTCTGTTGATTCTCCTTGATCTCTCAGCGGCGTTTGATACCATCGACCATGGTATCCTTCTGGGGAGGCTCGCGGAGTTGGGAGTTGGGGGCACTGCTTGGCAGTGGCTCTGCTCCTACTTAGCGGATCGTCGCCAGAAGGTAGTGCTTGGGGAACATTGCTCGACACCCTGGACTCTCCATTGTGGAGTCCCTCAGGGGTCGGTTTTGTCCCCCATGCTTTTCAACATCTACATGCAGCCTCTGGGTGCAGTCATCAGGAGTTTTGGAGTGCGTTGCCATCAGTACGCTGATGACACGCAGCTCTACTTCTCCTTTTCACCTTCCACAGGTGAGACTGTTGATGTGCTGAACCGTTGCCTGACCGTGATAATGGACTGGATGAGAGCTAATAAACTGAGACTCAATCCAGACAAGACTGAGACACTGTTGGTGAGCTCTTTCCCTGCTCAGATGGTGGATGCTTATCCTGTTCTAGATGGGGTTACGCTCCCCTTGAAGGAACAGGTTCGTAGTTTGGGGGTCCTTTTTGACCCTTCCTTGTCGCTCGAGGCTCAAGTGGCCTCGGTGGCATGGAATGCGTTTTACCACCTGCGCTTAGTAGCCCAACTATGCCCCTATCTGGACAGTGATGATCTCGCCTCGGTTGTTCACGCTCTGGTAACTTCTAGACTGGATTACTGTAACGCGCTCTACGTAGGGCTGCCCTTGAAGACTGTTCGGAAACTTCAGCTAGTGCAAAATGCGGCAGCCAGGCTGTTGACGAGGACCAATCGGTCTGCGCATATAACACGTGTCCTGGCCCGCTTGCACTGGCTACCTATTTGTTTCCGAGCTAGATTCAAGGTGCTGGTGTTGACCTATAAAGCCTTACACGGTGTGGGACTGCAATACCTTGTGGAACGCCTCTCCCGCTATAAACCTACCCGTTCACTTCGTTCAGTATCTAAGGCCCTCCTCCAGGTACCAACTCACCAGGATGCCCGGAGGACTGTTACTAGATCTAGGGCCTTTTCTGTGGTGGCCCCCGAATTATGGAACAGCTTACTGGAGGAAATACGCCTGGCGCCTACGGTTCTTTCTTTTAGGCACCAGGTTAAGACCTGGCTATACTCCCAGGCATTTTAATGTTTAATGCTTTATGTTTAATGTGTTTAGTTTAATGTGTTCCTTTGTTACTGATTTTATTCTATATTGTATTTTAATTTCGTTTTGTACACCGTCCAGAGAGCTATTAGGTATGGGCGGTCTAGAAATGAAAATAAATAAATAAAATAAAATAAAATAAATAAGTGTCCAAATCCCTGTCCAAAACTAAGGCCTGATTGACATGTGACCACAGGCAGGCATGAACTTACCTGTTCAAGGTTCCATGCACTTAGTCCCATCTGTCTCATTAAACAGAGCTCTCATGTGCCATGATGCAATGTTAGCACATGATGTCCATGCTAGCTACAGACGTCTGGTTAAAAAAGACCCTAGACACTGGGTTCATGCAATGCCAGAAAACGTAAGTTCCTCTTACATTTATAGTGGGCCTAAGTTGGGAGAAAGTATAATTTCCTTCAGTCATCCCACATTTTACAGCTAGGGCTAAACTCTTCTACATGCAGATAAATCCATTTATAGTTATGGCATTTGTATAATGGTGAGGGTCAGAAAAGCTTCAGAAGGCAACTGCAATAAAACCAAAATAGATTTGATAATAGTTTAATGGTCATAATATCTCCCAAAGAATCATAGGAACTGTAAGGGTAGTGAGAAATGCAAGGAAGAGTCTGTTTAAGAACTCTAGCCTTTGTCACAGACCTATAATTTCCAGGGTTCGATGAGAAAAGGGAAGGACTAATAAAATCTGGTCTGTAGATATGCCCTCTAGGGTAAAGAGGTTTAAATCTATTGCTCCTTAGTCTTTCAAAGGCAGATGTGCTGGCTGTGTTTCAGAGACATAGGCAACAGATTCTGGAAGCTAAGGGAGGTGGGGGTTTCTTTGAATAGAGGATGGGAGAGGCATTTCCAGCAGAAGCCCTGCTTTTGCCATTTCACCAGTACTTGAACATTTGGGAAAGCTTCAGTAGTGGTTTCTTATGTACCAGGAGGAGATGCTATCAGAGAAATGGGGAACATACAGCATTTTCGTAGATCAGATGTATCCAGCATGGTACCCACTAGATGTTATGTCCATAAGCCCCATCCAGAATGGCCAGTGGACAAGGATGATGGGAGTTGTAGTCCAACAGCATCTGGAGGGCTCCATGTTTACCACCCTTGCCCAGTAGTGTAGTGGCAAATTCAGAAGTGCATGGTCCCTTCATGATATTCACAGCCATGTCTCCTCCAATCCTTTTTTTTTTTTTTTTGCTGCTGGGTTGAGAACGAGATCCTTGTTAATGCCTTCTCCCACAACAACAGATATCCCTAGGAACTAGTCAGCATGAAACTGGAGAGTGTTAGTTAGCAAGAGAACTCTTCTCAGTGGCTGACTCACTTACTTTCACTCTGATTGGCTTCAATTAGCAGGAAATGACAAGGAAGCATGTTAGAAGACTCTTTTCAGTGGCTAACACACTTCCCTGTCATGCTTTTGACTCATAGGATGCTGAGACATTGGGACCCTCCTCCTTGAAAAATAAGGCATCTAAGACCCTGAGTCCCCAGATGACTACACCTCTGCCACTGCCTTAGATAGATATGTTTTAACAAGAAACAATAGCTATATAAAATACCCAGCTATATAAAATACCTAGCTACATAAAACATGATAGCTCTGTGCCAGAGCACTTGCTTTGCATGCAAACACTCCCAGGTTTAGCCCCTGGTACCTCTAGTTAAAAGGAGCAAGGAGAAGGTGATAAGAAAGGCCTCTAAGAGAGGCCCTAGAGAGCTGGGTAGACAGTACTGGGCAAGAGGGACAAATAGTGTGACTCAGGCTGCTTTCACACTGCACTTTATTCCGTTATTCTAATGATTTCTTACCTGGTAATTTGCGCATTAAATTTGATCTTTCACATGAAGTACAAGCTAGCTCCAGAATTCTCGTGGAATGTAGTGCAAGTTTAGCTCAAATTTCCATGATAAATGATACCACACATAATCCGTTAGCAAGGCTGGGAACCTGGAAGATTGCAGCTACTCATGTGACAGGCATTCCAGCATGCAGTGCGTTCCTGCCCTTTAGTTGCGCTGGGGGTTTTTTGCCTGACAAAAATTGTGCCAGTATTCCGGCATCAGCACAGATAGCAGCAGCATTTCCCACACTCACACCTGTGTTGATACAACTAAAACAATTTTAAAAGTCAGATCCTAAAGGGAGAGGGATGAGATCTTAGACCTCCTACACAGTGGGGAACAGTGTGCATGTGTATAATGGATGAGGGACGAAAACAAGCCGTGTGAAAGACAGTTGTGTGAAATGCTGGTATATCATCTGAAAAAGCGGTTGTTCCTTAAAGCAAAAGGTACTGCAGTGTGAAAAGGATTTTAAAAATCTGGACAGAAGCGCTACCTTTTTAATCTGTTAAACTAAATCAGTCCCATGTGTGAAAGCAGCCTCGATGTAAGGCAGATTCCCATGTACTGTTTGTTCCTATTCTAGCACCTCAAATTCTTTTTCAGAGAACAAGAGCATCTCTCAGTGTGTATTGGTTTTTGAAATTCTATCAACATCGAAAAAAGTATGGGCACAATTGATCCCACGAAGGTGTGACTCACCTTTCATGAAACAATCCCACACGGCTCCATCAAGCCCTGTTTCATCACTCCGTCCTACCCCCATAGTCTATGTGCATGTGTGTGTGAACACCAGGAGGAGGCGGAGAGGGAATAGAGTTCAGATGCAAAACTAATCTCTTCCTCCAAGTATGTGGGGCGGGGTGCACCAATATGGAGATGAATTTGCATTTTCAAAAACATGGCATTTTTAAAGTGATTGATATCAATATATATAGATATAGAATTGAAATGGGATATTAATGAGTTGAGTGGTGGATAACAGTTTCGCTGGATTTTTTTAAAAAATACTTTGTCTTTAGTTTTTATCATTTCATTTGTAGACACTTAGGCATTTTCAGTTTTTCCATTACTTTTCCAAATTCTGTCATTATCATT
Organism: Rhineura floridana; assembly: GCF_030035675.1. Lineage (NCBI taxonomy): Eukaryota > Metazoa > Chordata > Lepidosauria > Squamata > Rhineuridae > Rhineura > Rhineura floridana. Next base: position 13,588,016 of record NC_084481.1, read on the forward strand.
AGCAAATATTTTCAGATTTCTACCAAAAAAAGTGTTCAGTCACAGAAATTAAATTAAAATTAAATTAAAAAATAAACCTTGAGAGGAGTTTTGATGGTGGAAAATGGAACAGTTAAAAAACAAAAACAAAACAACATTTCACTGGGGGGGAGGGTCCTTTCAAATTTTACCAGTTTGTATTTGATTTTAAAATGTTCAGTTGAGTTAAGCCAGAATATTTGAAATTTAGTCCATTTTGACACTAAAGAGTGCAAACATTTATTTACATTTCTACATATAAAAATAACTGTCCACTCTCAAAGTGTTTAGTATATTAGGTTATCACTTTTTGTCTATATTTTTAAATATTTATTTTAGTGCAACTTGTAGCAATTTGGGCCTCCAATTGTATGACAACTGCAACATTTAAAACTAAATCTTCCCATTTATTAGTAAAATAGATGCTGTCCCTCTGGGCCTGAAGGAGGGGCTGCAGCTCAGTAGTGGAATACTTCCTTTGCATCCAGAAGGTTCTGACTTCAGTCTTTGGCATCTCCCAGCATCAGGAGGTTCTCAGGTAGCAGGGCTGAGATGATCCCAGTCTAAAACTTGGAAAACTGACACCAGGCAGCGTGGACAGCACTGGGTTAGATGAGCCAATGGTCTGACTGTTAGGCAGCTTCATGTGCTTATGAACAACTATGAAGAATCATGTTGAGAATCTGAAAAATAGCCTCTATATATATATTTTATATATAAAAAACACCATAGACTCATTTCCATGTGTACCTTAGGATTTGCACACATCGTGATGTTTAAAGTTCTGTTTTGTGGTCTGTTTTCCATACTGCATGCATTTTCTGTTTGTGTCATTGTTCGTGTTCATATTGTGTTTCTTCTGTTTCTTTTCTCATGACTAGACTTCTTCTTTGTCAAAGATTCCTGCCTCAAAGGTTAGAGCAAAGTCATTGCTGCCTCCGAGACCCAGCTCAGCTTGCTCATTAACTACTATTAAAAAAGCTACTTTGCTCAATGCAGACAATTATTATGTGAGGCCCTCTTCAGCGGGCCCAAGAGACTGCTTGCCATATTCAAAAACAGATGCTCAGGTAAGGCAGTGGAGTTAGTATAGACAGTGATAGGTCAGAAAGGGCCAGAGGTAAATTCAAGTCTTTTTGCTGTCTCACTGGCTCTCCTCCTCCTGGACATGAGTATTTCACGCTGACATCATTCAGAGTTTCCTTTACCCAGTAGCAAAAGAACCGTAGAGCAGGGGTGGCCAACCTTCTTTCTGTTGAGGGCCGTATTCCTTTGGAGAGAGAATTGTTGGAGGCTGCATGCTGATGGTGGACAGGGCCAGAGACAAAAGTGTTCTGGATTAACAGCCTCCCTACGTCAGTTTTCACCATGGCTACCTCAGATTAGAATTTGCAGGTCTACTCAGAAATAAGCCTCACTGGGGTCTTTTAGATTTGTAAGTGCCTTTCACGGTTTTAAGGTTGTGCATAGTTTAATTGTATTTTAATTTATGTTTTTCTATGTTTTTAACTACATGTAGTTCTATTTGTAAGCCGCCCTGAGTTCCAGTTTGGAAAAAGGGCAGGGTAAAAATAAAGTTTCAATTCGATTCAATTCAGTGGCGTTTCCCTCAAATAAGTATACAGGAGATTTATTTTATTTTTTAGTACAGCAAACAAATGTAGCTACTATCTCTATAGAAAGTGAAAGTAATTCCTTTCTGACTATGGACACATGATCCAGAAAGGCAAGAAAGGGAAAAAATTAATAGGATGGAAAGAACTATGTTAGGGTGGAAGAATGGGTCGGCTTCAAAAGGTGTTGGGGGCCACATAAAATGAGATTGGAGGCTGTATGTGGATCCTGGGCCCAGGTTGCCCACCTGTGCTTAAGGCCACCCAGTGCTGCTAGTGGCATAGAGTAAAAAATCTTGTATTTTCTTCGCACTGGTATATTGTCTTAGCTCAGCTAAGGCCTTACCAGCATTTCTGTTTCTCACACTCCAGAAAGAAAAACATTTCTTCCCTACTTCATTCACGATCATGCATCCCTATTCCTTCCCAGGTTTTGATTAAAATTCTAGGAATCCATCCATTATATATCCATTTTGGGCTAGAAACAGATGATGCCTTTTCAGTGCGGAAGATAGGATGAAAGAGAGAGAGATTGTTGGCAGTTGGTCTATTCAGTCATCTCATTATTGCCTTGGGTAAACAGGTTTTGCAAGTTTTAAGACATTTTCCAACAACCTGCAAGCCCCATTTAATTAAAGGCAACTGTTGTCAAAGGAATGCATGTGCACAAAAAAGCAGTGATGTCTCTATCATACCACTTTAACCGCTCCTAAAAACTATTGTCTGACTTGAACCTAACTTTATAAACCTGATAAACTGAAATACTGACACATAGGGTAGTTTTCTGCTGTATGCTACAATAGGATGAGGCCTATATACTCGTTTGTTGAATAATTTGTGAATTGCACTGTTCAGCTTGAGCAGAACAAAATTTCCTCTCAATCCATGATATGTGTATGTTTTAAATTAGCTTTACTCCAGAGCAGGGAGGTGTCATTTTGACTGCAGATACAGAAATACTTGAGGCTGATACTGGCACGGTCATAGGCGAACAGAAATCAACAATGCTTCACCCTCCCCCTGCCTCCCAAAATACTCTGTTTTGCCTATAATCTCATGTTGGCATGCCTTTTACTAATGACATTGCTGTAAGCAAAGTTAAATCAATATTGGATTCCTCTGGGGATAAAATCTCACCTCTTGATGCTGGGATTGCTGAAAACTAATCTATTGAGGCTTGATCTGATCTTTCTTACCCTCACATAGTTCTAAAGGTGCTGCTGGAGGGAAACTGGTGTAAAGCTACATGTAGTCTCAAAAACTGTATTTTACCAAATCTTGTTTAAAGCAAAAATATTTTCTGTTGTTTCTACTAGGATGGTGTAACCAAGAGCCCAGAAAAGCGTTCCTCTTTACCAAGACCTTCTTCGATTTTACCCACCCGGAGGGGCCTGTCAGGGGACAGAGAACGAGATGAGAATTCTTTCTCCCTGAACAGCACCATCTCCTCATCAGTGCGACGGACCACCAGTATGTTTCTGTGCACTGTAGCACAATAGTTGAGGATCAGATTTTAATGTAGCAAATTTCCATGGCTATTTTTGAAAGTGGACTTAAAAAAAAATCCACGTCTAAAACATTATTTTTAAGAATGATAATTTATCAATATTTCCTTTAAAATTTCCCCCCCAAAATAGCAATATTTTTAAAGGAAATATCAATATTTCCTTCAACATATCAGTGTTTCCTGTAAAAAAATCAATATTAATATCAATATTTTTATGAAGGAAAAAAACCACTGATCAGTAAAAGCAGTGGCTAGCAGATAAGCAACAAACTCAAATTGATGCCAGCCTGTTAGGTCGACAAAATGCTTTCAAACCGGCACTGGCCAATGGATCCCATGCCTGGTTAACACCAACACCATAGAACTCCCCCTGTCCTTGGGTTACTGCTGAAGAACTACAACTTATCCACTGTCTCATCCCTTACATTATTGGTAGCCAACATGGTGCCCTCCAGATGCTGTTGGACTCCAGTTCCTATCAGCCCCAACCAGTACAGCCTGTGGTCAGGGATGATGGGAGCTGTAGTACAATAACATCTGGAGAGCAGCATGTTGGCTGCCACTGCCTTGCATGCTTACAATTAAGGATCCAGTCAGAGATTCAAAGCTGCAGTGAACTGGGGTCAGCCACTTTTACAACATGATCAAGGAGCTTGGGATACCCAGCACTCCCACTTTGTCTATATTGCACTTTAAGATTCATTTCGGTTGTAGCACATTATACGAACACACTTTTTTAAGCCCAGACTGAAAACAGCAGTTGGACTGCTGGGCTTCAATGTGGAATCAAATCGCTGCACAAGAATGCCTGGATGGGTTTGGGAATTCAGTGCCTCTCTGCTTGGCCTCATTTTCTATGCTGCTGCAAGAATAAAATGAGATAAGGAGGCAACGTAGCCATAGAGTAGAGTAGAGGAAAACCATAATAAATAAATGCCATTAATTTCTTCCAAGCAAATATGCTGGGCTGCACACTTGTTGAGAAATTATTTGGAAGTAAGTTCCATTAAACAAAGTATGACTTGCTTCCTAGTAAACAGGCACTGAATTGAACTACACATCTTGGAGTAATTGAATTTGCAGCCCTTAGATGCATGCTAAAGTGACATTGGTGTTACCTCGCTCACTTGCATTTGTGCTCTGATAATAGGATTATGGTCAATATATTTTAAAAACATATTCAGTTTGGCACAGTTGTTCAGTTGCCTTAAAAGGAATTTAGACAAACATTCATTTTCATTTCTGTGCTATTTGCTCTTATTCATTTAAGTGAAGATTCATTGAAAAATATGCAGACCTGCAAAATTTGTTGTCAGGGCTGGCCCCAGGCATGTCAGGGCCCTTGGGCACCAGCCTGCCCTGGGCCCCTCAGCTCCACTTCCGCGATCCGTGGAAGCAGCTGTGGCTCGCCGGACAGGAGCTTCCGAGCCGCCCACCCCCCCCAGTTCACCTACCTTTGTCTCCACTGTTTTTTGCGGCTGCGCGTGCAGGTTTGCCATCAATCAAGATGGCAGCCGAGGTTCCCCTAAGGGGCTGAAGCCTCTGCCGCCATCTTGGTTGATGTCAGCAATGCGCGTGTGTAGCACCCATTTAACACCCATTAAACATAATCCTCTGGGCAGTTTCAAAGAAATCAGTAAAATACATGTATGAGAATTTGCTGTAATCATAAAAAATTGCAAACACCTTACATTGGACAAGAGATTTATAAGAATATGGGGATTAGTATATATTGACACATTAAGTAATATAATTGGAATGAAGGAGGTTAGACTCTATTGAGGTTTTGAGTACAGTATGTACTCAAAATGTACTGGTATAAATAAGACACGAGAAAATATTCAGCCATACTGTTAGACACCTTGTAAATACTAGTGGAATGGATAACAAATACAAGTGAAGAAAAACTCTCTTTGTTTTTCCATATGTATTTAGGTTCGTATTTGTAATCCTTTGAGGATGTTAGGTTAACTTTGTGAGGAATTTCAAGTCTAATTAGGCTGCTTTCCAGTTGAATTCTCCAGGATATACAAATATATGGTTTAATTATTACATGGTTTAATTGTTCCTCTGTTTTCAATACAGGATCAGAGCCTATTCGAAGCCGAACAGGAAAGAGTGGCACATCAACCCCAACTACACCAGGATCCACCGCCATAACTCCTGGGACACCACCTAGTTATTCCTCCCGTACCCCAGGCACTCCTGGGACCCCTAGCTATTCCAGAACCCCTCACACACCAGGCACCCCCAAATCTGGTATTCTGGTGCCCACTGAGAAGAAAGTGGCTATCATACGCACACCTCCAAAATCTCCAGCCACCCCTAAGCAACTACGGCTCATTAATCAGCCTCTGCCCGATCTCAAGAATGTCAGGTCCAAAATTGGGTCAACAGAGAACATCAAATATCAGCCTAAAGGGGGACAGGTAAGGCCTTCATTCTGATAATAACCAATAATGTTTTATCAGGATTTATCAGCACCAGCACTTGGGTATAGGATTACAATATCCAGACCATTAAGAACCCCCTATGCTTTTAAGAGTTGCATTAGGGAGGTAATTTCACCAGGGATAGTGTCTCCTGTTCCTTTATATGCAATTCTTAAAAGATACAGGACCCTCTCATGATCAGGTTACTTTACTGGTTACCCTAACTTAATCTCTTGCAAGAATTCCAAGAGAGACCTGTCCTAATGCACACTACAAGCCACTGTACTTCACAGGATATTGCTTCTGATCTAGAGGGGGAGTGAAGAAAGGATGCATGGTATTTGTCTAGTAACTACCAAGTGCACTCCTCACTTATTGCCAGAATGTTTTACCTTGCTCTTTCAGCCCCCCAAAAGAAGCTCCGCAACAGCAATGAGCAGGAGGATTGAGGGGGTGGGTTCAGGTGTTATCACCAGAAGCAGAATACAACACGTTCCCCATTTTTAAAAAACAACAACACTGTCATCCAGGGTCTCATAGAGAGGAATGACCTGATAGATGGAGATGTGGTTCGCTTCCATATCCCCCTTCCTTTAAACCTCTTTCCCAATACCTATGGAAACCTGTCAGTTCTGGGGTTTTCACAATTAAATCCTTTTTTATTGTTGTTTGGGACTTTTGGGAGGTTGGGGAATGTTTTTATCAAATGTGCTGCTATGTAGACTGAACAAACGCATTTTTAAAAAATCTGTATTTTTATCAGATTGTATATATTATTGTTGAAATACTTTTAAATGAAAAAAATAGCTAAGTTAAAAATTGTAAATGTCATCGTAGTATTTTTGCACTGAGGCTAAAACCAGATAAGAGGAACAACTACTTGATACATTTACCATACAGAATACCTTAGAATGCCCATTCAAGGAAATACAATAAGCATACAAGAATATTATTTTAATTAAAGATGTATAGGTCAGTTCCTTCTTTGATTATGACACTGGCTATCCTTGGGGTCCCCTCACCTACAGATTCTTTGGTTTCCAATTCTCTCCCCCCCCTTGCATGCACACACACACACACAGAGTCAGTTTCTGAATGATGGGGGGGGCCTGAGACATCATATTGCTATTAATGTGACTGTAGGGACCATGAAAGTGGGTTAGCGACAGCATACTCTTTGGATCAAAAGCCCTTCCTCCAGCAATCTCAGAAACTAAGGGATGCTCTTGTCACTAGGGGAGGGGTATGTGTGTATGACTCTATGGCCTCATTCTCATGGAGGTCCTTTGTACATGATCAGGTACATAGTACAACTTCTAAGTTGGCACAGGTTGAGGTAAAGGCCATAGAATTTTGTTTCCAGGGGGACTTTAGCTCTTGTCGTCGCTTTTCTAGAAATTAAGCACAGCCCAGAATGATGTAGTAACAATACCTCAGTGTTTATTCTCCTATATCATTTCTGGCTACGACTCTCCTAGCTGCTGAAAGGAATTCTGCTTCATCAGTCAATTTATGGAAACAAATTCTAGGCAGGTGGAGTTTCATAACCTGAGTTGGAATTGCCATGCTGAGTGTCATAACCATGGATGGAGGAGAGAGTGGAAAATGCTAAACAAGTAACATAAGCAAATATGACAGGAAAATTACTAAAAGAGTATAGATATACTATCCTAAAGTGTCATTTGGAGATAGACTTTCTCCTTTTTCCAGAGGCATCTGTTAATCTTGTAGCTCAGTATCCGTTCTTGGTTTGCAGCTGTCCTGGGGAGCAGAATAGTACTGTGACAACACCAGGGTCTGGAGGTGCTTACATAGAACAGCAGGGGATGTCTGAATGGTAAATAAATCAAAATAGAAATGCTGGGTTGCAAAGGTCTCATTAGAAACTCATCAACTAACAAATCCTTTCAAAGTCATCTCTGTACCCATCTACCCAGCCACTTCTGCCACTGTTTTTTTTTTTAATAAGCAGTAGATATCATATGAAGGCAAACATCATACTTCTGGAAAAGTTTGCATTGGATTGCATCCCAAGAGAGGATCTCAGACATTATGAGAATGATCCTCTCTGACAGGAAGTAATGGAAGCATTTGAACTTTTCTTATTGTGAGCTGTGAGAAAACAAAGGCAGATGCATCTGGGTGTAGGAGCATGTAGATCACGGTAGAAAGAAAGGGGTCAAGGCTACAGTGGGTTATTTTAAGTTCTCTTTGGAAAAAGAATCCTTACAATAGGTGGCTGTAACTTACGCAGTGGGGAGGAGAGAGACAACTGATAAGCTGTCAGCTTTACAAAGATCTCCTTGCTCAGAGCCAAATTGCATTGCCAGTCAAATCATGTGGTTTAACCCTTGCTGGATTGTGCATCACTTGAGGGTGCAAACTGAGGACTGCCTGTTTAAATGGTCCCCTGCAACAGGTGGCATTCTCAAGAAGAAATGTTCTAGCAGTGCCATCTCTCAGACCCATTTGCTGGTGGTACATCCTAGCAAGGGCCACTCGATGGAGCTGAGCATGAATCTTGTGACTTGGCACATAGCAGAAAAAAATGGATCAGGGCTGGTGCTCCTGTCGAAACCCTGGTCGAGCTGTGGAATACAGAAATGACCCGGGCGGTTGACATGATTGCTCCTGGGCGCCCTCTCCTGTGTAGAACTCATACGGCTCCATGGTATACCCCAGAGTTGAGAGCGATGAAACAATATCGGAGACGGCTTGAGTGCAGATGGAGACGAACTCCTAGTGGATGCAATTATACACTGGTAAGTGCCTATGGTAAGCTGTATTTAGGGGCAGTGAGGGCAGCAAGAAAACAATATTTTGCTGCCACTATCAAATTATCAATTTGCTGCCCAGCGGAGCTCTTCAGAATTGTCCAGGGCTATTACACTGTGGCCCCAGGGACATGGTAGAACCATCTGAGGCCCGCTGTAATGAATTTGCTAGGCACTTCCAGGATAAAATATCTAGCATCCGCTAGGACTTAGACTCCAGTGTTATAGCAGGTGAATCAAGCGAGGTATCCAGAGCACAGCCTTGTCCCGATTTCTTGGATGAGTTTCAGTTGGTGCAGCTTGAGGACGTTGACAAGGTGCTTGGACAGGTTCGTGCAACCACTTCTGTGCTGGATCCTTGCCCTTCTTGGCTAATAAAAGCTAGCAGGGATGGAACAGCCAGCTGGGCCAAGGAGGTGATTAATGCCTCTCTGCAAGAGGGAGTGGTCCCTGGTGGCCTGAAAGAGGTGGTAGTGAGACCACTCCTGAAGAAACCCTCCCTGGACCCAGAAAATCTTAATAACTATAGGCCGGTAGCAAATGTTCCATTTCTGGGCAAGGTCCTTGAACGAGTGGTTGCGGGCTAGCTCCAGATACTCTTGGATGAGACCGATTATCTGGATCCATTTCAGTCAGGTTTCAGGCCTGGTTTTGGCGTAGAAACAGCCTTGGTCGCCCTGTATGATGACCTGTGTCGGGAGAGAGACAGGGGGAGTGTGACTCTGTTGATTCTCCTTGATCTCTCAGCGGCTTTCGATACCATCGTCCGTGGTATCCTTCTGGGGAGACTTGCTGAGTTGGGAGTGGGAGGTACTGCATTGCAGTGGTTCCGCTCCTACTTGGTGGGTCGCCTCCAGAAGGTGGTGCTTGGGGAACATTGCTCGGCACCCTGGACTCTCCAGTATGGGGTTCCCCAGGGGTCAGTTCTGTCCCCCATGCTGTTCAACATCTACATGAAACCGTTGGATGAGGTCATCCGGAGCTTTGGAGTGCATTGCCATCAGTATGCTGATGCCACGCAGCTCTATTTCTCCTTTTCATCTTCTTCAGGTGAGGTTGTCAATGAGCTGAACTGGTGCCTGGCTGTGACAATGGACTGGATGAGGGCTAATAAACTGAGGCTCAATCCAGACAAGACTGAGATGCTGTTAGTGGGTGGTTCTTCTGACCGGATGGTGGATGTCCAACCTGTTCTGGATGGGGTTGCACTCCCCCTGAAGGAGCAGGTTCGTAGCTTAGGGGTTCTCCTAGAACCATCTCTGTCACTTGAGGCTCAGGTAGCCTCAGTGGCACAGAGTGCCTTCTACCAACTTCGGTTGGTGGCCCAACTACATCCCTATCTGGACAGGGATAACCTGGCTTCAGTTGTCCATGCTCTGGTAACCTCTAAATTAGATGCGGACTGGGATAGGGTCTCTACCTAGGAGGCTTGTTGAAAGAGGAAGATCTGTGTTTTTAAATTGCTTTTTAAAAATGTGTTTTTAAATTTGTATATTTGTTTTTAATGTTTTTATTTGTTGTAAACCGCCCAGAGAGCTTCGGCTATGGGGCGGTATACAAATGCAATAAATAAATAAATAAATTACTGCAATGCACTCTATGTGGGGCTGCCTTTGAAGACGGTTCGGAAACTGCAGCTTGTGCAAAATGCAGCGACCAGATTGGTAACAGCGACCAGACGGTCCAAACATATAAAACCAATTCTGGCCTGCTTGCACTGGCTGCCTTTATGTTTCCGAGCTCGATTCAAGGTGCTGGTATTGACCTATGAAGCCTTACACGGCTTGCGACCACAATACCTGATGGAACGCCTCTCCCAATATGAACCTACCCATACACTACGTTCAAGATCAAAGGCCCTCCTCCGGGTGCCTACTCCGAGGGAAGCTTGGAGAATGGCAACAAGGGAGAGGGCCTTCTCAGTGGTGGCCCCCAAATTATGGAATGATCTGCCTGACGAGGTGCACCTGGCACCAACACTGTTATCTTTTCGGCACCAGGTCAAGACTTTCCTCTTCTCCCAGGCATTTTAGCATGTGTTCTATATTGTTTTAAATTTTAAAATTGTGTTTTAAATTGTTTTTAAAAGATGTATTTTAAATTGTATTTGTTTTTAGTTATTGTAAACCGCCCAGAGAGCTTCGGCTATGGGGCGGTATACAAGTTTAATAAATAAATAAATAAATCAGGAGAGTCCAAAAAGAACCTTGCACTTTCCCTTCTCTCCTCAGGGGATGATACCTCACACTGTGGCATGGCAGCCAAGCTTGCAATTTGTGCCTCAAGAAGATTTTAATTGGCTTTATATAGGGCTAAAAGGCAAGGAGGCGGTATATCTTGTGATCTTAAACAGGAGAGAATTGTCTCTATTTCTTCTTAAGGGATTGCTGGGTAAAAATATTCCATTCTCGGCAAAACTTAAAGGCTGCTTGCTCTTAGGTATGTCTGATAGATTTCAGAAGGAATCCAACATGCTATCAGTCAGGAACAGAAAACCCTTCAGGGAAGGGCATTCAGAAGCAACCTGGCGGTACTGATGATTTGCAAGATGTCCCAGGGTCCATAAGGGGGAAATATTGCTAGGTATGCCAAGTTCCCTTTCACATGTTAAGAAGGATAATAGCAGAAACTATGAGTCACTGCCCTGCACTGCACACCTTGTGTGGCAAAAGGGCACTTTTCCCATTATAAAAGATATAGCCTATCCCTCAGCCTGTGGCAGTGTAAATGATCCCAGTGCCTGCCAATCTGCAAACTTTCTAAGGCTAATCCACAGAATTAGCTCCAAGGCAGCTGACATTGCCAAAGATGATGCTATAATGCTGGGGCTGTCTCAGGCCTATATTCTCATATTAATTACACTAACAATGTATCTTCCACACATTTTTAGAAGTGGCTGAAAATGTTCGCCAATGTGAGAATGCACCCTGGCTTTTAAAGAATCAGGGTGTGCAGTTCCTGCTGAAAACAGCAGCTGCACATTTAGCTCCCCCTCTTCCCTCATAATAATGGCTAGTAGAACTTAACCATGTCCTGACATCACAATGCTCTGGGTTTCCCCGCTCCTCAGCAGCAGCCAATGATGTGCATTGGAGGTTGGGAAATAAAGAATATCAGGGCACAGGTTGATTATACTTCAGGCTACGTGGGGAGATAGTTGCCTATTTCAGTGGCAGCAGCATGTTTAGTATAGCATCTAGCTGGCCTTGTAGCACCACGTTTTCTTTAGCCTGGGATATGTGAGGGACTCATGTGGCAAGTGCTGCACTTGCCTGCCTTGGATACCACTTGAGCAAAGAGATCGGAACATAAGGAGCTATGTAATACCAGGTCACATTATTTGTTCATGTTGTCCAGTGGTGCCTGCGTGCACTTACTAGCTTTGGTTCTCTCAGACAGAGTCTTTTCACAGCCCTTTCTCCCCGGATCCTTTTAACTGCGGATGCTGACGACAGAACCTCAAAACATGTACTCTGTAACTGAACCCAATCTACCCTCCCCAACCAACTTTCATCTTACAGCTGGAGTAGGTTGGACATGGACCTTCCATTTGAGATGAACAACAGTAATAATACTTAGCCATTACAGAACACCTATCAGTGCTCGAAGCATTTCACATCCATTTCACAAAAAGCCAGTGTGGTGCAGCAGTTAGAGGGTTGGACTAGAATCTGGAAGACCCAGATTCAAATCCCCACTCATAAGAAAGTAAGAACTCTTGAAGACTTTTGGCATCTCTCGAAGCCTTTTTTCTGCTGACAGGTCTATGCAGCTGTTCAAAATGTTTGTAAGTAGCCAGTCGTTTTAATGATTGTTTTTATGTTGCTGTTCACTGCCCTGATGTTTTGTGAGAGGGCAGTATGTAAATACTAATAAATAAACATCTCTGGGGGATCAGATTAAAGGCCCCTCTAATCCGGCATCCTGTTCTCACAGTGGCCAACCAGATGTGTATGGGTAGCCCACAAGCAGGGCCTAAGCACAAGAACACTCTCCCCTCCTGTTTCTACCAACTGGTCTTTGGAAACGTACTGCCTCCAACTATGGAGGCAGAGCATAGCCATCATGGCTAGTAGCCATTGGTGGCCTTATCCTCTATGAATTTGTCTAATTCTACTCAGCCATGAAGCTCCCTGGATGACCTTGGGCTAGTCACTCTCTCACAGCCTAACAATCCTCACAGGTTGTTGTGAGGATAAAATGGGGAGGAGGAGAATCATACATGCCACCTTGAGCTCCTTGGAGGAAAGACAGTATATAAATGTGATGGTTTTGTAGCTGAGGTGAGATTTGAACTAGCCACTTTCCAGCTTACTTTTTTGCTAGGTCAAATTAGACTTTAACCCCAAACTTCAAGAAACCAATCGAGCGCAATTAACTAACCCTTTAAAGAAGGTTCAGAAACAGAGTGGGTCAGTATAACAATGGTATGCCTGGGGCTTCTGCCCAGACTTCCCTTGCTTACATTGCTCCTCTTTATAAAACAGCATATGAGAAGAATGGGCTGTGCCCTGCTGTCTCTCTGTGCATACTAAACCGAAGTCCCATTACCTGTGCCATGTCCTGTGGACTTCAAAGGGAATTTGGAGTCACCAAGGATGGGAAAATTGGTCCGCCAAGGACTGAATTATCATTGAAAGTTATGCACACATATGCAGAGAATAGCCCCTGAGGTATACATACATTTTCATTAAAATCGCATATATCAGCCTCATTACTCTAGTTGCATGAACTGTCATGAGAGCTCAGAAAGAAGCAAGGAACCTACTGAAACAAAATACAGGAGAGAAAATAACTCTAAACATTACAGTTTTATGTTTTAAATTGGTTTCATATAGTAGAATGAGTATTCATCTACTACATATAGGTTTAAAATCAGTGTTTAAAGTAGAGTGATTACTGGTTCCCACATCTTATATTTCTAGTGCAGAAACCCAATGAGCCTTTTCTTCTTGTAAGTACTGGCACGGGTTGGTTGACTGGTATTTTGATTTTAAAAAATAGAGCTAGTATGTCATTTCTGTGGCCTGCTGTAAGCATTTTGTCACAGTCTTCTGTGAAATGAGGCTGGTAGTTACTTGCAAACTGCTTGAGCTAATGTATTATATACTCAGAGGAGACAGCACACCCAACAAGGATAGCATGGAGAGGTTTACCCCTTGGCACCCAACATATGAGCCAACAGAATGCATACCAGCCCAAAAGCTTTGACCAAGTGGTTTTGTGGTTTTGAAAAAACTTTTTAGGGCATAAGTTGTGCCAGAGGTGAACAGGACTAGGCCCTGACTTGTTTCAAGGTCAGTGCTTAACCCTAGATTAGAACATATGCAGTAAGAATAAAGCATTCCTGGATGTGGCATGCCAGAAATGATTATAAAAGAAATGCCCTTGGCATTGATTTTTTCTGGTGCATTTATACATGGCTTACTAACCAAAGTTCTCAAGGTGGCTTACAATGTAATTAAAATACAATAAATAGACTGGAGGATAATAGTTATTAGCAAAGGGCTACACAACTTTCCTGTCCTCTCCGGTGTTCCAGCAAGTGCCACTCTGCAGTTGAATCTCCTGGCCTGGAATTGACTGCTGGAGCAGCCAGTGGTTGGTCCCCCACAGGCTAAGGCTTCCTCCCTAGGATGCTTGTGTTGCTGCTGCTGCCTCTCACATCTCCTGGCTCTGGTGGCCAGTGCAGGAGGCACTGGCATTGCAAAACACATACACACACCTCCTTAGACATTCCAGCTGCCGCACTGCTGCTAAATTTCTGGGCCACAGAAGAAATAATCCTGGCCCAGAATGGCTGTTGAAGCATCTGGATGTTAAGCTCCTTACAGGACAGGGTTCCCACACACACACACACACAGGTGCTTGGACAGTGGCTGCCTCTTAACAGCTTCTGGCTGTAGTGGCTGGTGCAGGAGATGTGCTGAATTCTGCTGAGAAGTCAGCTGGGAATGTGGAGAAAGGATGCAAACATGAAGGGTTAAAAAAGCTCTTTATGGAGTTCAATACTTTAGGGAAAGTGTTTTTGGGTGGCAGGCAGGAATCACATGCTTGGAAAAGGGAAAAGGAACTCAGAGCAGCCTCAGGAACTCAAGTGTATCAAGACCTGGATAGATACAGGTCCAGCACTCTGACTTTGGAACAGGATGTGGGACCACATGGAACATGTACCCAAACATGAGTTGTCAGACCAGATGACAGAATCAGAGACGGAAGCAACAAGGGAGGGGAGCTCCAAGAATCAGGTGTCTAGTGGAGCGAGACAGTAGCAAACAGAAGACACAGATGGAGAAGAAACAAGGTGGGCTGATGGAGACATAATATAAGGAATCAAGGTGCACTGAGCACACAACCACAGATCCAGAGCTGTGCAGTACATCTGCTGAGACGTTTATTGGTCTTTCCCAGAAGGCTTCTTACATGAATTGAATAGCCAGTCATGTTGTATGCCATACCAGCCAAACAAGAGCAAAGGTGTAGTCCTCCAGGAGCTACAGTTTGCCAGCAGCTGGGCATGAAGTAGACCAAGGGAAAGAACTGCCCAGATGAAAATGGGGGGATAAAGGTCTGGATCATGCAGGTGTTAGGAACTGAGATGGAACAGAACCTTTTTTTCTGTCATGTCACTTCAAGGAGCTTCCCAGGGGGGCTACATTTCTAAATCAGGCTTTCACAAGACCTTGCAACAGTCTGGACATGCTGTCCCCCTTGCATCAGCATTTGTGGAGCAAATTCTTCCTCCCAGTTACTTCTCAGAGGAGTTACTGATTCCTTATTGCTAGCAACAGGCAGGCAGAGCAGAAATTTCGAGAGGGCTTTACATTATTCCATCTGACTTACCCTTCTCTAGCAACCAGGTCCACAGTTCATGTTTGATGGTCAATGTTCATCAAGATACTTTAAATATAATCAAATCACCTAAAATAACATATGTAGCTGAAGTTTTAAAAAACCCACAAATTAATACAGTATTTTATGACAGTTGCCTTGGACATTCCAGTAAACAGCTGTTTAGTTTGATCTTCCTATAAAAAAAAGGATACCAGAACCTCAGAACAGACATTTGACGATAATTCAAGTCAAATATGAAAAATCACTGCAGCAGCTAGTGAAAGTAAAGAGGTCTCTTGCTATCATCATTCAGAATCCCTGGCCATCCACTATTTAGATTTGATGGCAGATTTTATTTTGATGGACACATCATACCTTATCTTTGGAATTACACATGACTATGTAAAAGAGAGTAGCATCACATAGCCCTTTGTACTAAACATCTTTTTCTTTTTTGTTTAGGGCACACATATTGCACATCTGAATTGTGTTGTCTTTATTTGGAAGTATAGGCATTGTGATACCACTGTGATATTGTTGTTAAGAAGGGCACATTTCTCTGCTTCAACTTACCATGCTTCAAATGGGACATTGAAGCTTTGCTGGAGCAAATACCCTGATTCATCTTCTAGTTATCTCCCACCTTGACTGGTCTCTTCTCTGACCTCCCATTGGACCTTTTGCTTCTGAGTGCTATGCCACCAAAATCATTCACCTCTCTGTCCAATCTGACCATGTGGCATGCATCCTCAAGTTTGCTCCTGGATCCTCACCCTTAACTTCAAAGCCCTTCATCAGACATAGGAAGCTGCCTTAAGCTAAGTCAGGCCATTTGTACACTCGCTCAGCATTGTCTACAATGACCACTAATGGCTCACCAGCGTTTCCAACAGGAGAACAGCTCCACGTGGATATGTCAGGGACCGAAGCTGGCCCTTTGGACATACCCCTGGCCTTATCCCCCTTCCATTTGTCTGCTTTTACTGTATATCCCTGCCTATACCCCTCACTCTTCCAATAGACCCCTTCTCCCTCAAGCATTTCTTACCCTTTCTCCCATGCTGCCCCTGGAACTGCTTCCCAGAACACTTATAGGATATCACCTCTGTCTCTTCTTTAAAGTTTCTCCTGAAAACCCACTTTTTTCAGGAATTCCACGCCACAGTCCCATAGAACTCATTCCATACTGAAACTATGCCTAAGCACATGTAACTGAACTGAAGGTATATTCTTCCTAAATGTGCTGTCACCTTCATCTACCTCACTACCCTCTATTGCCTTCCCTGTGGCAAATTGTAGATTGTAAGCTCCTCAGAACAGGGGACTATTTTCCTTGTTATTCTGCAACATGCTATGCACATTGATGGTACTCAGAAGAAGACATTGCCTCTGGGCAGAGTCCATAATATGTTATTGTTACCCTGCTTTCTTACTGTTCACCCTGGTAGACAAGCAAAGGATAGGTTGTTCTTGTTTAGCCTTCCACACAATACCACAAGCCTGTTCAATTGCCAGGGAAACCTCAGCATGCATTATAATTTCAAAAAATACAAAAAAGATAAAGCAGGGACAGTCAGTGCATGTGAATGTGCCGTCGCACAATTCTCATGAAAGTTGTTTGGTTTTTTTCTTGGTAAATGGGATGGTGTTAAATGAAATCAATCTGTATCTACCAAATAAAATGCTAGCTTGAAAACTTGGAAAGAAGAATGTGATCCCACAGCCATAAAATATGGAATGATTAATTATGATAGAATAAAGAGATCAAGGAGGGAGGGGTGATATTTCTTGTTTGAAAAGCTCTCGCACTGCTTTTTGTACTCCTGGGAGCTTAAAGAGCAATTTGTGGGTTCAGTGGAGACTGCTTTTCAAACGGACGCTTTGCAGACAATTCAGGGATACGTATGAAATGTAAGTGGCACTCTTCATTGTATACCATCTCAGCTCCATAATCTGTTCCACCAGCTCCCTTGTGACACCTGCTAAAGGTATACTCACTCCACACATCCCTTCCTTTCTGGAGCAGGAACTTAGAAAACTGATGGTGGGAGGAAGCCATTTAAAGGGGGCAGAGAGAATGAGAGAAGCAAGTGACACCCGCATCATACATTACAGCCTCTGAGCGACAACTGCCAGAAGCCACTTTGACATGGCAACTCTCCACATGGAAGCAATGATATCTGTAAGCTTCTTACTGCATCTGCTGGCCCAGTAAGAGAAATTCCTCTGTGCTGCACTGCATCAGGGAAGTGGTTTTTTTGGCCTTCTCCATGTAAGGGACTGTAATGTATGAAGTGTCCCAGTGTCTAGGGCAGAGCAAGTGTTGGAGGAGCACAATTCTCATTTCAAGAGTCAAGGGAGTCATTTAGTAGGCATAAACAGATTTACAGAAGTACTTCTGCCCCATGCTGAAATGCTTGGCCTTTGCATTAATGCAAGATTGGGGAACCTGTGACCCTTTGGATGTTGCTGGCCTACAACTATCATTCCTGACTATTGGCCATGCTGGGTGGAGGTGATGTGAGCTGGAGTCCAACAACATTTGGTGGGCCACAGGTTCCCCATCCCGGGTTTAATGCTTGCCCCAGAAAGAGATCTGTGTCAGTCAAGGAGGGGAGAAAGGGGGGCGGCAAGATGGGTTATGGGAGTAGGAGAAATGAGGAACTGTAACATGTTCACTGAGTAGTTCATGTGATAATCCAAAGAAAATAAACATGACTAGTAGACCCATAAAGGCCCCAAAGTTTGGGGCAAAACTGCCCTGCCCATTAAGCTTATAATCTGTGGAACAATTGTGGGAGTTTTGAGACAAAACTAATATAGGCATGCATACTGTAACTTAGTAGATGGACTGTTTATATTTTCCAATACCCTTCAGCGGTCAACAGTTTGTAAAGAGGATAAAATTAGTATGAGAAATAGATCTCTTTGCCCCCAAAGAGGTGTTAACACTGACTGTTTCTGTCATGATCTGCAACTTGTGCATTATGTTACATGCCACCGAAAACCTCATAATGGAAATCCAAACTGATATTTAATATGTAGAGCAGGCCTTCAGTGCCCTGATTCCATGTGCCTGGCTCCGGGTATCATCCCTGCTGCTGTTCCCTTGCTCCATTCCAGTAGTTTGGAAGACATAGGCCTTTCATCTTCATACATAGTGATGGGTGCTTAACTACTTGCTGTAAGAGAAAGCAGCTTGGCACATCAGCTGCCTCTCAGGATCTTGAAGTGCTTGTTTTGCTTTCTTAGGCAGACAGCTTGGAAAAAATGGAAAAGAAAGGTCAAGGCATTTTTAACAACACAGGCTGTTTTGACTCCAGCTCACATCACCTCCACCCAGCATGGCCAATAGTCAGGAATGATAGTTGTAGGCCAGCAACATCCAAAGGGTCACAGGTTCCCCAATCCTTTGAGTCATTAGAGGATAACTTTTAAACCAAAGCGCCCCTGTACTGCAGTAGGCAAGTATACCAAAGTAACTCTTATAGTAAGTTAACCTCCGATTCCTTTTAGGTTAGGATTTTAAACAAGAAGATTGATTTTAGCGATATTCAGTCCAGATGTGGTTCCAAGGATAACATCAAACATTCAGCAGGGGGAGGAAATGTAAGTAGAGATGGTGCCTAACAAGGTGCCCCAGCCAGCTATGGTGACCCCACTCTGCACAGCCTAGCCCTTTGTCTCCCTACCGAGCACTGCTTCCCTTCTTACTAATGTTCCAAAGTCACCTTGGTCTAGTGGTATGTCAGCATTGTGTGTTGAGTGGTGGGTATCTCCATCCTTCCTCACAGACCACAGCATATTTCCTGGTCTCAGTCACATGGGATGCACAACAGTATCTTCACAATCAATAATCCAGAACCTTACAGGGCTGAAAATGTGAGGAAACATTAAGGATGTCAACAAAGAATCTCATTTGACTAGTGTCTTGGGTGTAAGACTAGCAATATGTACTCTGCTAGGAAGTGACCACTTACACTTGGTAGAACTTCCTCACCAGGTGGCAGCCAGGTAGCATAGTGAGGATAGATGAATACAATTGTTGTTGACCCACCATCCTGTGACTTCGTTTCACCATTAAGGCCATGTGGAATCAGAGCCAACTTGTGAACCCATACTTTCAGTATATGCTTGTCCACTTGGGTCATCTCATTCATGGCGGATCCAAACTGGTCAAGTAAATGTACTTTAAATCTATCATAATTTTAAGTAGTAACCTCCTAATAGCCTAGGGATATTGTAAGAAAACATGATAGTTGATGCTTCAGAAACTAATCTGTATTTTTTAAAACTATTGCTAGGTGTTTGGATTTTTTAAAACATTTTACTTCTCACCAGTACCTAGCAAATTCTTCTGAGAAAATATTATTTCCTCAGTAATCTAAGTACATGAGCTCAAGATTGGGCTATTTCTCTTTGCAATTTCCCCTTTTCTCATCTCCTAATTTAATTCCATACAATTCCATTCATTTTCATGCAAATAAAAACCCTTTTTTAAAAAAAAAGTTACAAGTCCAAATAAGGCCTCGGAAAAGTGGCATTCAAATAATTGCCCAATTCTCATATGTAGATAGAGAGGCACAGAAAAATATTCTAAGCAGAAATCCAGATAAGCCACAGAAGACAAGACGATCCTGGAAATCTAAGTAAAAAGGAAACAGAAATATATCATAGAGTTCTCAGCACTGAAATTAACTTGCTTTCACATGAAGCATCTTAGGAAATACCCTCACTCAACTTCCTGATTTACAACCTTCACTTTGCTAATGAAAAGGCTTTAACATGGCTCTACTAGGTTCAAATGAGAAGCTTGCTGTATTAATCTGGGTGTTTCCCTCCTTTGTGGCATGATTGTATACTACTAATCATCTCTTTTCTTGCAGTATCTTTCAAAGTCAGGGCATGCCCATTTCGAAGTTTTATTTTCTCATGCCTAAGATGTATCATGTATATTTTTAACAGGTGCAAATTGTAACCAAGAAGATAGATTTAAGTCATGTGACTTCAAAATGTGGCTCACTAAAGAATATCCGCCATAGGCCAGGTAAGATAGCAACTGTCTGGAGGAAAAATTAAATTCTGCAAAGAGCACATGGACATGTAGTTTGCAGGGTGCCTGGTGTCCATAATAAAGATGCAGGCACCCTAGGAAAATCACATTTCCTAGATCTCCTGAGATCTGGGACACTGTCATTGCCCCATTCTAGGAAGGGGGTGAAGGAAGCCTCCAGCAAGTCCTCTCCATTGCCGCTACCAGGTAAATGTGACGTGAAGAAGATGCCGGGGGGGGGGGAGTATTCTGTCCTTATAGCACCTCTAATGCCATTGGAAACATAAGGTCCAAAAATTGAATTGTACTCAGAAAAAAAACACTGAGCTCTTTTCCTATTTTGACAAAGTGGGAATAGTTCAGTTTGCAAGCCCATTTCTGAATATACCCCAAACCTCACTTGATTGGCTAGCATATTTCCCATGAATATTTTCTTCTACTAATCACATGCTCCACTTACTGGATTGTAGGAACCATCCATTTAATAAGTCTCATGTCAAGGGGGTGGGGAGTAAAATGTTGTAGCAAAACTGTGACAAAGGAAGTATTGAGTATTAGTTAAAGTGGGGCAGTGTGACAAGGTGGCTTAGAGGGGATAAAAATGTGTTAAGAATGCAATCCTATGGTCCCTGCGTGGGTGTCCCAAGGGCTGTTGAATTTTGTGGATTGCCCTTGCAGCAGGCAAAGAGGGAGATCCACCTTCAGAAGCCCCCTTCTGGGCAACATGGAAAAGACTTCTCCCATTGCCCCTCTGTTGTCAGTACTCAAATGGCAGGAAGGGGGGAAAGGGGAATGTTCCAGGGTGTGTTAGGGACAGATCAGGACAGGTTTTTGATCCACTGAAACCAGAGCTCTCCCATTCCCCCAATAAACACATGGCATGGAAAAGTACACTGGCCCTGGGAAACCAATGGAAGGGAAGACTGTAGGAGAGGAACTCTAAAAGAAGGAGGGGGAAAGGAAAAATGTATACTCCAACCTTTTCCCCCACCTGATCAATGGTTTGTCCACCATCTATTCTTCCTAAGACCTGGTAGGATTGCCAGTGAGAAGCGTTTTATAGGCATTCTCTTACACGCGCCATTCATCATGCACACATTAGCCTTGGTTTTTGTTGTGGTCTGCTTCCAAGTAAAGTTTTGGTTTCCTGTTCAAAACCACTGGCAAGGCCTCAACATTACAGAAGAGCATTTGCTTATACCAGGTTTGATTTAGGCACTCTTGTGCATGTATATCTTATTCTAATGGAAAGCCATTACAATTTTTTTCTCATGTCGAAGTTCCCAGTGCCAGCTGCCCTCATAGTGACCTAGTTCAGATGTGACACTAAGCCAAACAAAGCTTACCAGGACTACATGAATGTGCTGGCTCCGGGAGGGGAGATCATACCTGTTGTGCTGCTCCCCAGTCCTTTTTGCTCAGCACAGCACAGTTTGGCGTGGCATGTCATCCAAACCCCAGGATAGCAGTTATGCTCTCTTCTCCTTCACCATGATCTGTAGCCAAAAATGAACCTTGGTTACAGATCATGGTTAAGGAGCAAAGAGCTTAAATATGATCCCAGGTTTTGACAACACAGTAAGCTGAACTACTTATTTCTGTGATCTGTAATGCATGTATATTGAGAAGTGGTTCACAGACATTGGAGAGTTTTGCCTTTTTTAAGACTCCTGTATCCTCTTCTAACATACAGGTGGGGGACGAGTGAAAATTGAGAGTGTAAAACTGGATTTTAAAGAAAAGGCCCATGCCAAGGTTGGTTCACTGGAAAATGCTCACCATGTGCCTGGTGGAGGTAATATCAAGGTAAGACACTGGCATTTCTCGACTATCTACATATTAACACATATATTCATATTAACACTGAATTGGATCCATCCTAAGTTAAGATAAACACTGATTCCACTGAAATCATTGGGACATTAGATGTGATCTAACTCATTATCATCATCCCAATTATTTTTTATTTCATAGATACTGGACAATTTGCCAGTTGAGCCCAGATATTCTAGGATTCAGAGGGTTAGTACCAACAGGAGGCACACCCAGAGACCGAAGAGGCTTCTGTTAGAGAAGACGGCAGTGCTGGTGCTGTTATCTGCTGCATTACATAAATAGCAGAGTGTGAAGCAGCTGGGAACTCCTCTCTGGGAGCCTGCATGTTCATGCTGTCCAGTGTTAAGCCATAGTTTTGCTTAATAGGCCAATGTATTTTAAACTCCTACTTTTAAAAAGTATTTCACTCTTTATTCTGTACTTTCCCCCACCTTACTTAAAAATGTCCTGTTTCTACACACAATTTTCCTTCCCTACTCCCCAGCCTTCTCATGGCTCACCTTGAGACTAGCATGCATGTACTTGCTATGGGACTGCTTGGGTGGGCCAATACACATGGCCAGTTTGCTACAAGCACGTTAAGCACGTGCAGAAAAAACGTCTTCATGGATTGAAAAGCCAGTTTGCAGTAAGACCACTTGAATTAGCCTGGAAATCCTGCCACATCCATGTCAAAAACATACATGAATTGTTAACCATGGTGCTGTTTTCTCCTCCAACAAGTAAAAATTGCATTCCAGAAGTAAAAGCCAGAAAACCTCAGAGCTATCCCAGCCACACACACCCCAGCCACTATTGATCTTATTCCTGAAACGTCTTATGTGTGGCACCAGACTTCTTACACCTGTTTCGCCAAGTTCTAGCCGTGACCCACTAGATTCCACCATAACCTCCCACATTTGCCCCAGCTCTGCTCCTGTTTAATAACACGGAACCCAAACTCAAAAGAACCTTTATACACAAATGGATTATTACGGATCCTTATTTGAACAATATTTCTACTTTTAAAAACTCTTACATAAAATACTAATAAATTATTTAATGGAAATTGGCATACTTTCCTTCTTTTAAATATTTACAAAGAAAACAGTTTCTCATTTATTTTGTATCTCTACATACTTATTTCTCACTTCAGCACAGGACTAGAGTTGCCTAAGTAAAAATTAGAAAAATATGTAGGAATGGCATGAAATGTGAAGGAAGTTAACATTATTTTAATAAGATCAGTTAAATTTCTCATGGGGTTTTACCCATCTATGAGTTCCCACTGAATATCTACTGAAGAGGAATTTGAGGTGAAATTGAAGGGTCCTGCTCAAGCAAACATCTCAGAAAATAGAAGGAAGTTAAAATGATTTTGATTATGCTAATCTTACCAGGGGCAGGTTGCACATCCGATCTGCTTTCAATTTTGACTCTGAAAAAAAAATTGAAGTGAATTTCGAGGAGCCTGCTTAGGTAAAAATCTGTAACACTTTCACAGAAAATTGAAATAATATTACTTAAATTGGCACACTTTCTCAGGGGAACTTCACACATCCCCAGTTCCTGCATTTAAGCCTGCTTTCTTTGTACAGATTGACAGCCAGAAGCTAAATTTCCGAGAGCATGCTAAGGCCCGGGTTGACCATGGAGCTGAGATCATCACACAGTCACCAGGCAGATCCAGTGTGGCTTCCCCACGGAGGCTCAGCAACGTCTCGTCTTCTGGCAGCATCAACCTGCTTGAATCTCCTCAGCTTGCTACCCTTGCTGAAGATGTCACTGCAGCCCTAGCTAAACAGGGATTATGAATTTGCTTCATTTAGCAGTGTTTGAAGTAATAATATTTAGGCATGAGCTCTTGCCAGGAATGGGCTCAGAGCAGGTGTTAACATTCATTCGTTACCATGTCTGAAATTAAGTCACATCCCAAGACTGTAGTAACCATAAAATAAAAAACTGGGGAAAAGATATATGTAGATGCAGAAATTGGCCTGATTTCCATTTACAGCAGGAAGATACTGGCTTTTATGTGGGTACAATTGCAGTATATTACATAGGACAATAATTGTTGCTCTGCTCTGTCTTGCATGGAGTACTGTACTATGATACAATGCATTTTTACCTTTCATGTGCCTGAAGGCCATCCATCCTCCACTTTTTGAAGAGCCTTGTGAAATACTTTGAGTTTCTCATTTTACTGTTTTGTTGATGGATGGAATTAAGGAACATCTCCCATTGTAATTTATTAACAAATTAAATTAAACTGGAGAGTCTTGAGTACCAGGCAGAAGGGCAAATAAAGATGTCAAATTTTCAAAAGGGGTATGTGGGGTGGGATTATTTTATATAAATGGGTAGAAGAAAGAGTCAATTAAGTTATTAACGTTGTTGAGCTTGGATAATTATGTCAGTGTATAGCTGATTCCAATAAATTATTTAACTAGTAATTAAAGAAAGTAGTTGAGGGGAAATCATATAAACTGTACTGGGGAAGTGGCATTTTTCTTTTTAAAAAGCAGCTACTCAAACTAAGCAATGGAATTGTGTCTGATTAGAATGTTGGTTAAGCAGATAGGTTTGTGTCTACACTACTGGTTTCACATCCTTTCCATCTGTTTGATACAGTATTATTATAGATATATATTTCTCTGTGGCCATTTGTGATACGCCCTCTCATACTTGAATATTCTACTTCTTTATTCACAGTATCTGTCTCTTGCACCCTTTGGTGTTGCAATTTTAGGTATGTAAAAGTAGATGTTAGCAGGGTTTTTATTTCCCTATTCAGACTTTTAAAAAGACAAAAAAGACAAAGATCTTTTAGCATGAAATTGCTTTCTGTAACATCTCAAAACTGTGACCCTGTTTTAGTGCCCGATGCAAGTCTTTTCTGTGATACTAGAAAAATTATTCTCTCTTCTCCCCCCCTCCTTCTCATTTTCTTCACTATGGTTAACTTTATGGGGTCCAGGTGTCTGTAAAAAAAAGTCCTCCAAAAAGATGGATTGGGATTCTAAATTAATACAATAAAATAATGGTTTTGTTCTGGCTTTTAAAAAAACTTGCAATAAGAGTGAAGTTTAAAGTTATTTATTTATTTATTTTCTTTTGCTAAAGTTGAAATTCCAAAAAACAACAGGAAGTTTTAACAGAAGTCATTCCATTCCTTTAATGTCATCTTTGCATAGATGTGCTCAGATGCCTCAGGAGAGTGATGCTCTGGAGACATGCATACATAATGCATGTTGATTACTAGTAACATAATTAAATAAGCTTCTTATACAGCATCACCAAGGTGATGGAACTGATAAATCTGCACAAAATAATATGTTGAACATAAAAAAGTATACGACAAGTGTGTGTAATAAGAAATAAGACAAGGACACCTAAACATTAAAACAAGTGGAGCCTATGGGATTTTCACCACTACCACATGGATATTAAGAGAATACTGGTGGTATGGTAATATGACACATAAGTAGACAATCGTCTATTCATATTATGTATGCTAGCTTTGACTAGATGATAATAATCACCTATTTCAACCTACAGATTGATCACTCTTTTCCTTATAAAATCACCTGCATAACATTTGCATGCTCTCAAGCTGAGCTGTACGGAAGATTCATTAGGATGATTTTTTTGTGTTGGAAGCTGTTTGAAAAGGGCTACCTCTTAAACATCTTAATTTACATGGCTTGTATCTAAGGCTGATTTTTAAAAAAATAAACAAAACAGTATAAACAATTAGGAGTCTTGTAGCACCATAGAGACTGAAACAATTACCATGGCGTAACTTTCATGGGCTAGAACCACATCATCAAATGTACAGATGACTCTCAACAGTATTCCAGTACTGTTCTATTACAGTATGGAGTTCCATAGCATAAAATCCGATCCTGAATTTAAAAATAGTTTCCTAAATGGCATCAGCTCTTATTTCTAACAGGTAAATCTTCAGCAGGTATTGCAGAGCTTGTTCAAATTTTATGTGGATGAACTAAAGCCTAAATGATACCCTGATACATGACATCTTAAAAGTTCTCTCATATTGTAAGATGCCTCATTCAGTTGTAAATGCAGTCATATCGTTAAGGAAAAATGTTAGCTTTTAGACTCTAAAGTGCAACAGGAGGACTGTTCTGCCCTATGATTGCTGTGATGTTGCTTGGAATAATCATACAATATACAAATACATGCCAAGAACATAAGAAGAGCTCTGCTGGATCAGACCGGGGGTCCATAGAGTGGGACTCCTTGCTACTGCTTCAGGAAAAAAATAATAAAGGCAAAAGAACAATCTTTTTAATGAAAAGTTGGCACTCTGACTCTATGCCATTAGTTCTTGCAGATTAGCCTTTCAAGTGTTTTTACATCTTTTTCCAATCTTAGAACGAGAGAATGCCCAAGGTACTATTGAACCTCACTTGGACTGATGCTGATTGCCAGCCAGTCAGAACAGTGTTTAATCTGTGACTATTTTGTATTCTGCTTTTTTGGGATATAAACACATTCTAGATGGTGAAGTTATTTATCGAGTATACGTGTCCAATGCTGCCAAGTCATTAATTTCATGCTACAAATTTATGTTTCTCATCTTAAAGACAAGTCCTTGTAATTTATAATAGTCCTTCCATAGAAAGAGTTGCAGAATTTTGCTGAAGTCATACAAGTTGAAGAGCCAGGAGATCATGTTGTAATTAGAAGAAATGCACACACTATGTTACAGGACTCTAGATTTTCGCTGGGGTGGTGTTAGGGGAAAGTCAACAAAACCTTAACTTCCCAAGCATAGACTTGATTTAAAAGCTAGTGGCACAACAATTCAGTGGGAAGTTATCTTGTGCAGGAGCCACATAAGTGCACTACTGTTCTTCATTTCAGCAGGATAACTTTTGTTGAATTGTGCCCATTTATGTTCTTGGACAGCATATTTTTGTCAGTTTTAAGGAGTTGGCACAGTACCTTTGACTAATGAGCTGTTTAGGTAAAATAAAGTAGTAATGTGCATTTAGCAATTCGCAGAGAAGATGAATAAAAATGTTTAGGGCCAACATAGATCATTCTATCAAGAACACATCTTTCCCTTAGGACTCCTCTGTTTCTCTCTGTCTACATACTATATGCTTCTTTGTAATCCTAGGCATGAAGGGACTGGAAAAAAAGATAGGCAGACCTTTTGGTCCAGCAAGAATAGTCCAAGCTGCCAACTATGAGGATAGTCTCTTGCCTACTGAGATATTATTAGAATTAGACATCTAACGGTGAGCTCATGTACAGCTACAACTACTCTCTTCATTATGGCTATTTGCAAATATCTAAGTCCACCTAGTGCACGTCCCAAAGGATCAAAAAACATGGACCACCATGTCTTGATAAGCATGCAAGGGGCTTTTTTGTAGTATTGGGCTCCAGAGTCCCTTCCAAAAGATGTCATGCAAATTGCCATATATGATGAAGCTGGAAGCCCAAGCTTCAGCGTAAACCAGGCCTGCGGTCTCAGAGCTGCTAGGCTGAAATAAGCCCATCAGAGGCTTGATAGATCCTCTGTCTGCCTAGAACTGGAAAAACAGGGTAGTCATTCCTAAGCCCCCAGAAAGGTGCCCATCCATAGCTGGTAGGGTGTGACCAGCTGGGCGAATCACACTTTGTGTAAGCCTGGCCAGTTATTGTGCTAGAGCTTGCTCACTCTCTACTAATCTAGCAAATTCCATTACAAACAGGGTACTTATTTTGTAGATTTGGTAAGGTTGGACCTAACAGTCATTTCAACTTTAGCAAAGAGAAACATAGGTGTGTTGGGATTTCCCCCATCCCATTCCCTTTTTAAAAAAGCAAGAAGGAACAGTAGGCCATTACAAAGCCTGTGGGGTAATTTCTTTTCCTGACAATTCTAGATCCTGTTATCATAAAAGAGGCATTTCTTAAATGGCTGGTGGTAGGTAGTTCATGTTTTTCAATCCAATTTGCAATTGTATTTGTTGCTGTATAGTGATTGTTTTGCAAAATAAAATCGCTTGTCATCTAATTGATTGCACCCCGACTTTTTTCTTTGTGTGTGGTTCCCCCTCCTTTTCCCATATCTGGTAGTATTTCATGCCACAAATACTAGGATATAGTAAACCAAAATAACAAACCAGGCTCCAATGGCTACTATAGATTTATGAGTGATCCTTCTGTCATTTAGAAAGGCTTCCTGGTGACTTGATCATATATCTGATGGCTGCAAGATTTCACAAAAGCTGTGTGCATGGCTTGTATTTGGCTTCTCAAAACCCTGCAGCTAAGTTAGGCTTTGGCAAAGCTGCACAACTTCTGAGCCACCAAGCTTGAACATAGTCCTTTTATTTTATTTTATTTATTTATTATTTGATTTATATCGAGCCCTTCCTTCCAGTAGGAGCCCAGGGTGGCATTTGTCTGCTGATGGTTTAACTCAGGGGTAGGGATCAGATCTGCATTTCAGTGCTGGTTCAGTTTTTGCTCTGTCAAACTTCCTTCCGGTATCACTTCGTCAGGGATTGATGTTTGCTATTTGCTATAAATACCAATTCATTTTTTTCTCACAAAAATATCAATATTAATATTGATATATTTTTAAATGCTATAATTTAATTGATATTTTAAGTGAAATATTAATATTTATATTTTGAGAAAATATCGATATTAATATTGATATTTTTAAGGCAATCTTTTTAAACAAAGTCCACCTCAGCCGCAGAAAACCGCTAGGAAAAAATCTGATCCACAAGGACAAAAAAAAAGGTGAATAAATAGGAAATCTGGTGTCAAATTCGAATTTTGCTAAATTTAAGCACATCCCAACTCAGGGGCTTCACTTGATAAACCTCCATGTGAGCTTTAGGTCACTAATGGCTTAACCGAACACACCTGCAGAGTGTAGCCAACAAAGGTGTGATAAGAGGAAGGAGGAAGAGGAGAAAAGGGGTGGTAGAAAAGAGGAAGGTAATGGAGGATAGGGTCCTGTTTTGATTCAGCAGATACCACAGGAAGTAGTTGCTGTACTTTTGGTGGTGGCTGAGCTTCTGAGGCCTTGGAAGGAGACCCTTAGACTGAGGGATAGGGGATGTCATGTGGGATAGAGGGGCTGACGGAACCCTGGTCTAAAGGAAATTAGGGTAGTGAGAGAAAACAAGTTCATGGATGCAATTTAATCCTATACAATGTCTGTGTATATGTCTGTGAGTCAAAAGTAGGTCCTATTGAATTCAGTGGGGCTTGGGCCCAGGTAAGCAAGTGTTAAATCAGTAATAATCTCCTGCAGTTAGAGCCAAGTGTGGTAGCTGGATTAACATGCTATAGTGATGTAGCCTTGAAATAATAATAATAATATACACAGAGAAAACCAAGACCTAATAATAAAATTGTAGCTGCATTTTTAAAAAAATATATTAAGGCAGCTGTATGTGAGGCTGCTAATTTGATTGGGGAAGTGGTGCTGGGGAAGGGTCAACACATTGCTCCTGTGCTGTTTCAGAGAGGAGGAGGAGGAGGAGGAGGGAGGAGGGAGGAGGAGGAGATGATTTCCTTGCTGACCTAACCATAGTTATTTTAGGGGGTAGGTGAGGAAAGGGAAACAGGACAGGAGGAAAGTGCTTCAACACCTTCTTCCATGCCAGTTACCTGATCATATTACCAGTCCTATGTAGCTGCTTTAAAGTTGTTTTTTTCTAAAATTATTCTAAAGTATTTTATTATAAATTTCAACATACATAACATAGAACATACACCAAATACCTCATTCTTAGAGCCAGTGTGGTGTAGTGGTTAAGGTGTTGGACCAAGACCTGGGAGGCCAGGGTTCGAATCCCCACACAGCCATGAAGCTCACTGGGTGACCTTGGGCCAGTCACTGCCTCTCAGCTTCAGAGGAAGGCAATGGTAAACCCCCTCTGAATACTGCTTACCATGAAAACACTATTCATAGGGTTGCCATAAGTTAGAATCGACTTGAAGGCAGTCTATTTCCTATTTTGAAAAAGGAAAAAGATCAGAAAAGCTCACAATATTATGACAGCAAAAAAGACAGCATAAAATACTTATACTGAACATTAGGAAATACATCCCACCAAAAAGAGAGAGGCTGAAGGCAGCCTCCTATATGACTCCCCCCCTCCATTGCGGAGCAGAAGAAAGGGATACTAGACAGCTTTAAATTTATCCATAGTTGCTTTCCACCAGGCCTTTTTGCATTCTTGGGTCAGTTTCTCATTGAAGGTAACTGTCAAAACCTGTTGGACCAGTTCCTCGAGGAGATGTGCTCTGCCCTTTTCCTTTTTTGGCAATTTCAAGTCTCACATCCACCAAGGAATTTTGTCATTAAAGGCTTATAATATCTGGGAATCACAGTGTCTTGCCTAAAATCAGAGAGGAGAGCATGAGCTGTTCCAGGATGCAAATACATTGCACCAAAACTGCTTACTTTGGGAGTGGCTGAGTTTAACTGGAGTAAGATGCCAATGATAGATACTGTGACGATCCCACCAGCTGGCTCTACCTCTGATACTCTCACCAGGGCCACCACCTGTCAGAATCTTGATTTTTATTTGTTCTCTTACATGGTCTAGCACAGATCTCACAAGATCCCACTGCTAGGCAGCACCACCAGCCACTCCCTGTAAACAATACTGCTAGAGACTTCGCCTTAGTCTCCCTATGGCTTATTGTTACTATGTGTCTGGGTGCCCTTGCCGTCCACAACCCCCCTTGTATCTTTGCATAAAATCCTGGGTTGCTCTGGATACTTGACGATGTTACAATATCTCCCTTCACCGCTGCCACTATTTATTTGATACTTTTTCCCTCCAGCCTTGGTAATTACCCTGCCCTCCCTTCTGGTCTGTGAATCCCCAGCCAAGAATCAGGCTTTTGGTAAACCAATAAAAGTATTTATTTGATAACACCAGGAAATAACAAGATTACTTTAGGAATGTTCAACAAGCGCATGGTTTCATATAGTGTCACTCTTTATGTTTCCACTTATATATTCTGCCTAAATACCAGCCAAATATAATCCAAACCTCCCTCAGAACTCTGCCAATCACTCCCCAACAACTCCCCCACAACTCAACTGTCATCCTCTCATTTATACCTTCAGCCATTCAAACACTCAGCCAATAATCATCCAACATTCTCCAGCATTCTAGCCCATGTACTCCCCCCTCTCACTAAGTCACTTACCATATATTGCTTAATAAACCCACACTTACCATATTTACAGATATTAAAATACAGGGACATCACAGATACGTTTTAGCATAACTTCTTAATAAAGACTGAGGTGGCTATGAGGTGTGGACCTGACCACGTGCCTTCCCAGGCTGCATCAGTGGGCTCAAATCCAAGATCCTTTCTTATGGGCCTTATGGGCAGAATCTCCCATATCAAATTCAAAATCAAACAATAGACAATAGAGCACAAATATAAGGCACCGCTGTCCAGAAGAGCCAGGCTTACAAAAGGTTCCAAACAACATTAAGGAGCATTGTGGGCCCTCAGTTCTATAAATCATGTGTCCAAAGGCAGTGACTTGGGCCATTTAGAACCAAGTACTACACAATCTGGAGAACAGTTGTTGCCGCTTAGAGGCCTGTAAAGGTTTCCCTCTATCAAAAAGACCTTGTATTGTCAGCAGTCCCCTCTGCTCCCAATGAACAAATTAATTCTGTTTGTCAGGATGTTAAAATTTAGGATGGTCCAAGAAAGGGATCAGAGGGGATGGCTGAGGAGCCAGTTTAAGAGCCCATTGGCTCCAAATCTACAGGGTGAGTTAAGAAAGGGTGCTCTACAGATCTGGTGGTGCATTGAGTCAAGGGAAGCAGAGGAAGTGATCTCAGTGAGGGGCCAGAGCCAATATTAGCCATCTCCACAGAGACCCAGATGCTCCCCTTGCCACTGGAGCAATAAAGAATTGCCATACTGAGGCGTGAGCA
Source organism: Rhineura floridana (assembly GCF_030035675.1). Classification (NCBI taxonomy): domain Eukaryota; kingdom Metazoa; phylum Chordata; class Lepidosauria; order Squamata; family Rhineuridae; genus Rhineura; species Rhineura floridana. The sequence goes on from NC_084481.1 coordinate 13,620,021, forward strand.
CTTACCACTGTTATAAAAAAAATAGTATAGTAGAAGTTGCCAGTGTTGGAGGAGGGTGTCTGGAAGAAGAGTAGGGAGTGTCTGAAAGAGAAAGAAAAACTTTGGGAGGATAGCCATCTTTGCAGGAGCTATACTTCCAAGCCAAGAAAGGGAGAGCTTACTCCAAGAATGTAGTTCACTTTTGAGTGTTTGAAGCAATGGACCACAGTTTTGCCTCTTTAATTGTTTCAAGTCCCTTGGAGTAATGACACCAAGGTATCTGAAGCTCTCAAAGACTAAGGAAAAATCCAAATGCATCCCGACGGTGGGCCTAAATCTGTGGAGGGAGATTAAAACATCAAACTTTTGACTTCCTATAGTTTATTTCAAGGCCTACCACTTTCCTAAAATTTGCTAGATGGAGTATCAAATTAGGAAGCGCTTGTTATGGGGCACTCAAAAAAGGGTATCATCTGCAAAGAGGTTGATGATAAGTTCCCATCAATTGTACTCTCCTTAATGTCAGTGTCCTCCCAAATCTTGTCAGCCAGTAGCTCAATAGCAATAGCAAAAAGGAGGGGGCACAGGGGCAAGCCTGTTTGGTGCCACACTGCAGAGTGATAAAGGGGGAATCAAAGCCATTGATGTGAATAGTGGCCTAGGATTTGGAATAAAGCTGTCTAACTATGTTAGGGAAATAAGGACCAAATTGCAATTTAGTTAATTTAGTTAACAATTGTGGTAAGAATGACCATTTGAGGCAATCACAGACTTTAAAAGCATTGAGCGGAAGCAAGGCAAGGGGAGTACCCATATTAGAGCCCTGATAAATCACATTAAGAACATGTCGAACGGTGTCAGGTAGCTATCGCTTGAGCATGAAGCCAGTTTGATCACTCTTAATATAAGTGGAGATAGAAACATTTAATCTCTGAGCCTGTATCAAGTTCAGCAACTTGGCATCCTAAATAAGGAAAGCAATGGGGTGGTACAATCCCAGAGACTGTGTGTCTGTGTTAGGGTTTGGTACAACAGTCTGACTTGCCTCCAAGCCTCTGGGATCACATACCCCTTCATGATCTCATTCAACAGTGCCTGCAAATGAGGAATGAGGACCTCAGTAAACGTCTTATGAAATTCAACATCAAAGCCATCAAGTCTTGGGGTTTTCCCATTTTTGAGATTTTTGATAGCTGCTTCTAGTTCAGGCAAAATGGAGCTATTCAAATAATCCCGATGGTCCGGAGTCAGCAGAGGAATGTGCAGGTCAGCAATTTCTATAATCAAGGTGGCTCTAGCCACCTTCCTTAGCCTATTTAAACCGACCCTGGACAACTACCGACTGGTCGCAAATACCCCCGTTTTAGGGAAGGTGATTGAGAGGGTTGTGGCGCAGCAATTGCAGGTACTCTTGGATGAAACAGATTATCTTGACCCATTGCGGTCTGGGTTCAGGCCTGGTTATGGGACTGAATCGGCCTTGGTCACCCTGATGGATGATCTTTATCGGGAGAAGGACACGGAGTGCAACCCTGTTATTCTTACTTCATCTCTCAGCTGCTTTTGGTACCATTGACCATGGTATTCTTCTGGGCCGACTTGGTGAGATGGGTATTGGAGGCACTGTTTTAGAGTGGTTCTGATCCTATCTCCAAGGTTGTTCTCAGAGAATAGCATTGGGTGACTGTCTTTCGGCCCCCTGGCAGTTGTGCTGTGGGGTTCCGCAGGGTACCATCTTGTCCCCCATGCTGTTTAACATCTGGGCCAAGTTCAAGGTTCTTGTTTTGTGTACAAAGTCCTATACAGCTTGGGACCAGGATACCTGAAAGACCACCTTATCCCTTATATACCCAGTCCATCACTGTGCTCTACAGGTGAGGGCCTCCTGCAGATACCATCTTATCAGGAGGTCCATTCTGCACAACATAGGAACAGACCTTTAGTGTGCTAGCACCTACCCTGTGGAATTCCCTCCCCTTAAATATTAGACAGGCACCATCTATGTTATCTTTTCAGCACCTATTGAAGACTTTCCTCTTTCAACAAGCCTTTTAAGTTGAGACCTATCCCAGTCTGCATCTGTGTTGGAATTGCTTTTTAATATGTTCTTAAACTTTCTTTTTAAAAATGTTTTTAATCTTAGAAAATGTTTTCATTTTTTTTAAGTAACATTTTAAAAGATGTTTTGTTTTAATGTGTTTTAAAGTGTGTTTTTATGATGTTTTAATGTTTTTACTGCTTTTGTTTGCCACCCTTGGCTCCTGCTGGGAGGAAGGGTGGGGTATAACAACAACAACAACAACAACAACAATAATAAAGCACACAACCCTTGCATTATGGATTTCATGGCATCCCACACCATTGCCTGGGGCAACTCTCAGTAATGTGGAAAGCTGGTGTTGAGCCACCAGGCAGCAGTGTGGGACTTGCCTAGACCAACAATAAACAAAAGAAAGAGCCGCGCATGATCAGAGATCAGAATCATGCCAATATCAACTTCCACAGTAGCTGATATTAAAGTCTGGAAAATTAGGAACATATCACTACTGGACTAAACATTAAGCATATGTGAATAGAAAGTGTAGTTACATTCCAATCATTAAGTTTCCTTCCATATATCAACAAGATCAAACTTACTAAGGAGTTGGGAGTCTGCAATGTAATGCAATGACTGCAATGACTTCAACTGGAGCTCAATAATGTGACAGATAGATTAGATCGATAGATAGATAGATAGATTCCTCATACTTAGTGAATCCCTTTATTGCAGTGAGAATGGTATGACTCACCGTACTCTGATCAATGCCACAGTGAAGAACCTCAACAAATCCCCCCCCTTCAGCAAAAGCCTCAAGGTGTGTCAGTGCTTTTTGTAAGAAGGGGAGTTGTTGGGGATTCGGGCAATAAATAGTAATGTAAATTTTGAGTCTCCAATAGCACCCCAGAGAAAACAAATATCGCCGTTTAGGGTCCAATAACAAGTTGATCACTTGGAAGGTGCAACGAGAGGTGAGAATGATGACAACCCACATGATTTAGAAGTCCCCAAACCACAAAGTAGTCTCTAATCCACTCATTTTTGATCCTTTCGGAAGTATAATGTTTCTGGTGAGTTTCCTGTAAGAAAACAATGTCTGGATCAGCTTTTCCTATGAAAGTTTCAATCTTGGTACAATTTACTGGAGTCCCCAGGCCACTAACATTAAAGGAAAGCAGTTTTAAGGCAGCCATAGTTAAGTCAGACTCAACTAGAGTAGAAGGCCACAGAGAGGGTGGAAGTGTAGAAATAAGATACAGTAAAAGTAGAGAGTGACGTAGAACAAAGTGGAACAAGGAGAAACTCAGGAACAAAAAACAGTGAATCAACCTATTACATGGAAGAGATCTTTTAGGGAGGGTTCTCAGCAATCCAGTATTGCCCACAGGTCGCTAGGCTCAGAGAGGATAGAGTGGCATAGTGCAGGGTCAACATAATACAACAATGTTCCTCGCTAGGAAGAGATTAGAGAACTGCAGAAGTTATCAGACAGTCAATTCAGTCAGGGTTAGTAGAAGAGTCATCAGGATGAGTTTTATGAGGGTTCAGGCCATTAAATTTGGAGAGCCAAATTTCTTTTGATTTGAAGACCATTCATGCAAAGGGGAGGGAACATGCCCTTCAGGTGGGAATTCTGGAGGTAAGTGAGGAAAATCCAAATCCAGATCATTCAGTAGAACAGCAGCTTGCCCCACTGCCGTGGCTGTATAGAAGCAGGACCCTTGGTGGACTATAAGCTTAAAAGGATCCCCAGTGATAGGCGATATTCGCTTTCTGGAAGATTTCAGTGAAGGACTTGAACTTTTCCTGATGCAGCAGGGTTTCAGGACAAACATCCCGATAGGCTTTGTTTGTTGTTATGTGACTCCAAGTCAACTATGATTTATGGTGACCCTATGAATCAGCGACCTCTAAGAGCATCTGTCATGAACCACCCTGTTCAGATCTTGTAAGTTCAGGTCTGTGGCTTCCTTTATGGAATCAATCAATCCATCTCTTTTTCTACTCCCTTCTGTTTTCCCCAGCATTGTTATCTTCTCCAATAAATCATGTCTTCTCATTATGAAGTATGATAACCTCAGTTTCATCATTTTAGCTTCTAGTGATAGTTCTGGTTTAATTTGTTCTAACACCCAATTATTTGTCTTTTTTGCAGTCCATGGTATCCGCAAAGCTCTTCTCCAACACCACATTTCAAATGAGTTGATTTTTCCCTTATCCACTTTTTTCACTGTCCAACTTTCACATCCATACATAGAGATCAGAAATACCATGGTCTGAATGATCCTGACTTTAGTGTTCAGTGATACATCTTTGCATTTGAGGACCTTTTCTACTTCTGTCACAGCTGCCCTCCCCAGTCCTAGCCTTCTTCTGATTTCTTGACTATTGTCTCCATTTTGATTAATGACTGCGCCAAGGTATTAATCCTTGACAAGTTCAATGTCCTCATTGTCAACTGGAAAGTTACATCAATCTTCTGTTGTCATTATTTTAGTATTTTTAACGTTGAGCTGTAGTCCTGTCTTTGTGCTTTCCTCTTTAACTTTCATCAGCATACGTTTCAAATCATTACTGGTTTCTGCTAGTAGTATGTTATCGTCTGCATATTTTAAATTATTCCTCCCTCCAATTTTCACACCTCCTTCATCTTGGTCCAATCCTGCTTTCCGTATGATATGTTCTGCGTATAGATTAAATAAAGAGGGTGATAAAATACACCCCTCTCTCACACCCTTTCCGATGGGGAACCAGTCGGTTTCTCCATATTCTGTCCTTACAGTAGCCTCTTGTCCAGAGTATAGGTTGCGCATCAGGACAATCAGATGCTGTGGCACCCCCATTTCTTTTAAAGCATTCCATAGTTTTTCATGATCTACACAGTCAGAGGCTTTGCTGTAATCTATAAAGCACAAGGTGATTTTCTTCTGAAATTCCTTGGTCCTTTCCATTATGCAATGTATGTTTGCGATATGATCTCTGGTGCCTTTTCCCTTTCTAAATCCAGCTTGGACGTCTGGCATTTCTCGCTCCATATATGGTAAGAGCCTTTGTTGTAGAATCTTGAGCATTACTTTACTTGCATGGGATATTAAGGCTATAGTTCGGTAATTACTGCATTCTCTGGGATCCCCTTTCTTTGGAAGTGGGATATATATTGAATGCTTCCAGTCTGTGGGCCATTATTTAGTTTTCCATAGTTCTTGACAAATTTCTGTCAAAATTTGGACGGATTCAGCCTCAGTAGCTTGTAGCAACTCTATTGGTATGCCATCTATTCCTGGTGATTTGTTTCTTCCAAGTATTTTAAGAGCAGCTTTCACCTTGCATCCTAAAATTTCTGGTTCTTCATCATACAGTTTCTCCGTGAATGAATCTGTTATCCTGGCATCTCTTTTACACAGTTCTTCAGTGTATTGCTTCCATCTTCCTTTTATTTCATCTCGGTCAGTGTGTTCCCCTGTTGATTATTCAACATCCCTACTCTTGGTTTAAATTTCCCTTTTATTTCTCTAATCTTTTGGAATAGGGCTCTTGTTCTACCCTTTTTGTTGTCCTCTTCTATTTTTATACAGTAACTAATAGTTCTCTTTGTCCCTACATACTAGTTGCTGTATTGTTGCATTTAGGGTTCTGACTGTGTTTCTATCTCCTTTTGCTTTTGCTTTCCTTCTCTCTTTAACCATTTGAAGAGTTTCTTCAGTCATCCATTGAGGTCTTTCTCTCTTTTTAACTAGAGGTATTGTCTTTTTGCATTCTTCCCTGATAACGCCTCTGACTTCATTCCATAGTTCTTCTGGTTCTCTGTCAGCTAAGTTTAAAGCCCCAAATCTGTTCCTTATTTGAAATTTATATGCTTCTGGGATGTTATTTAAATTGTATTTTGGCATTATGATTGCTTTGTTGTTCTTCTTTAGCTTTACTCTGATTTTCGATACAACCAGTTCATGATCTGTACCGCAGTCTGCTCCTGGTCTTGTTTTTGCATAAAGTATGGAACTTCTCCATCTTCTGCTACCAATTATATAATTAATTTGATTCCTATATTGACCATTTGGTGATGTCCATGTGTACAGTCGTCTTTTCGGTTGCTCAAAAAATGTGTTCGCAAGAAACAAATTATTGGCTTCACAGAATTCAATAGGTCTTTCTCCTGCTACATTTCTGTCTCCTAGGCCCCATTTCCTCACAATTCCTAATTCTTCTCTGTTCCCTACTTTTGCATTCCAATCCCCCATGATTATCAGCACATCTTGTTTTGGTGTGTGATCAATTTCTTCCTGTATTTCTGCATAAAATCTCTCCAATTCCTCTTCTTCTGTGTTTGGAGCATAGACTTGGATGATGGTTATGTTGATAGGTTTTCCATTTAATCCCATTGATATAAGTAGCTCAGACCTTGAGTTGTAGCTCCTAATTGCTCTTGCTACATCACTTCTCACTATTAAAGCAACCCTGTTTCTTCTTTTCTCATTTCCTGCATATTTTGTAGTTGCCTGATTGAAAATGTCCCATTCCCGTCCATTTTAGTTCGCTCACACCAATTATTGTAATGTTGATGCATTCCATTTCTTGCTTGACAATTTCTAACTTTCCCTGGTTCATGCTTCTTACATTCCATGTTCCTATTGTGTGCATCGTACAACTCCAGACTCTCCTTTCGCATCTGTGCGCATCAGCCTCTGGGCTTCCTTTTGGCTTTGACCCAGCTGCATCATTAGTCATAGTGTCACTATGTGCCAATAACGCCCCAATACAATTGTTTATTGATAGGCTAAGGCTCGCTCCCACATCACAAGATTCCAATAAACATGAAAGCGACGAAACAAGTCTTGATAAAACAAAGCCAAGTTTATTGATGCTCTTGCAAGAGGAGAAGCAGCAAAGCTGGTTCTGCCTATGCTGGACGCAGCCAGCCCCTTTATTATACATTTTGCAAAGCGGAGAGCTCACAATAGACTTATGTCAGTTCTGTGAGGTCTGAAGCACACATATCAGAGGCATACAGTTATACCCTATCTTCTAAGCATTTGGCAGCACACACAAATTCCGAAGGTGGGGGTAAATCATGCTTTGTGCTTTTGCACTGTGCACAAGGCTACAAGATAAGCAAATTGCAACATCTAAATCACTCATTGTATTCTTCACAGTTTTGCTGACTTCTTAGCAAATGGTCAATGACCTAAGGTTGCCAACTTACTTAAACTTAAAAGGTCACTTGTTAATATCATTCCACATGTATTGTCAGCATTTCTATCAATCAATAATATATTTTTATAACAATAGCACTACTTGTACTTGTCCTTTGTTCTTCCTCAGTAGCTCGGTGAGTGCCTTCTGACCTGGGGGTCTCAACTTCCAGCACTATCTCGTGTTGCCCTCTGTTCATAGGGTTTTCGTGGTAAGAGGTATTCAGAGGTGGTTTACCATTGCCTTCCTCTGAGTTTGGATGCATCTTAGTCTGGTGTTTCAGATTTGACCATTCTGCCTTGGGTGTCCCTGCTAGGAGTCTAGCCTCTTGGTCTAGACTCCTGACGGCATTACTCTTAGCTTCTTCAGCACTCTCAAACCCCCTCACCACATTAAGGTGTACATCCTAGAGGAGGCCCGATAGGCTTAGAGCTCAGTATTCTTGGAGATTAGGTTGTTCATATTTGTGGGAATCTTGAGGTTTGCACTACAATACATGGTATGCCCTCTCAATGTCAGATCCCCAGACTTGTACGTTTGAGTGAATGTCAGTTACAAAGGCAATCACACCCCCTTGTTCAGCATCCTCTGGGACCCCTGCAGGTGCATATTCTTCTGACAATTGTGATCCTCCTGTTTTTCCAGCCAAATCTGGAGGTCAAGTATTTGAGCTTCTAATTTGTCAGTATGCACTTTCTGACAGAGGGCCAATGCCAGGGCTTTGTCTGCTGTTGTAGAAATGTGTGCAGTAAACAAGAGAGAGCTCCAGGGGAGTTTGTGAAGGCCTTCCCGCCTTCCCTTTGCTAGCCACCATATTGAGCTCATCAGTTTCACTCTCCCTAGAACTGTCCAAATTATGAACACAGGGGTCCGGGGGCTTTGCTCTTTCACTACTTAAGATCTCCTGTTCATTCCCGAAAACATGCTACTTACAGAAAAGGTAGTAAATAGGTGGGCATCAATCTCCTGAGCAATTTATGCGAGGTACATTATCAAGAGCAAAGACTTAATATATCAGCATCCTTACCTCATTCCTCTTTGCAACTTTTCTTCTTTAAAAACAATAAATCTAATCAATGATGCAGCTAGGTAATTTCAAACCCTAAACCTAACGTTTTACTGACAGCACAATTTTTACTCAGAAGCAAGCCCCACTGAACTCAAGGCTTGCTCCTAAGTAATGGTCCATCATCCTTCAATAGGCAAAGCTAATGACTATTATTGGCTGCACACACCATACATTTAAAGCATGTGACTTCACCTAAATAATCATGGGAACTGCAGTTTACCCCTCACAGAGCTTCATTTCCCAGCACACTTAACAAACTACAGTTCCCAGGATTTCTTGGGGGACAGTTTGAAAGTATGGTATGTATGCAGATAGTAAACCTGCGGTTTAGATTGTATCACTTCAAACAGAAATTTAGGATTTGTATATTCGAATGTCCCTCCATGCAAATAAATTTTACATAGAATTATGCACTTCTCCCTGGCATGCTAGTTTTCCATTTTTCAAAGGGGGGGATAACTCCATCATGTGAGCCCTCCCCTACAGTCTGAAGGGGTTAGTGATATTATCAAGCCTAGTACTTTGGATGGCTTGTAATTATTGCCTCAAATATGAGGTGAACCTTATACCTTTTTTCTTTTCTATTTTTATTTCCATTTGTAAGAAAACATTTTGTTGTTACCTGGCTCGATCAGTCAGAATAGTTCCCCTCTTACTCTTCTCCCAACTTTCAGTCCACTTTCCTCCAACCCAACATAAAGCACTGACACTTCAGTAGCAGTGAGCTGCAGAGAGCAGGAGGGAGAAAGAGAGGTCTTGCCCTCCCCTTCTCTGGCCGGTGGGAAATGTAGGTTTCTTTGTCACCTAGGAAATATAATTTCCCCCAGGAATGCTAACACTGCAGGAGCCTTTACCAGGGTGACACCATCTGGCAGCCTACCAGGTGCTAGAGAGGGAAGCAGGGAGGAACTTCTATCCCTCCCTCCCTTCCTACCATTGGAGAGCCAGCATGGTAGCTCTCAGATGGTGAAGGGTAGGGTAGGCCAAATTGGGTTTGGAGATAGACCAAGCTATTTTGGGGGGAAATAGCTTAATTTAGTTCCAAGCCAGTCCATTTTAAGCTAGGAGGCACTTGCTCATAAAGTGGTACGATCCAGGCACAGGTTTCTGCCTATTTATGTATTTATTTATTATTACCATCATCATCATCCACCATTCACCCAAAGGTCCTAGGGTAGGTTATAACAATTTTAAAATACAGCACTGAAAACAGTTTAAAATAAACTAAAATCACAAAATAGGGTATGTCCTAAAAATATACATCTCAAGTGTTGAAGGCCAGGGTAAAGCCTTCAAAAACTGTACAGTGAAGTTGCCAGATGCACCTATGTGGGGAAAGGAGTGCCAAAACATTGGGGCAGCCACAGAGAATGCCCTTTCCCAGGCCACCCCCCCCTGCGCTTCTGAAGGTGGAGGAACTATCAAGAAGGCCCCCTTTGCTGATCTTAACATCTGAAAGGGTCACTCTGTAGGGGAAGAGGTGATCTCTCAGATATTTGGGGCCTGAATCATTTCGAGCTTTATACACAACTGTAAGCACCTTAAATTGGACCCAGAAATGAACTGGCAACCAATGCAACTGTTTTAGAACAGGGGTTCTATGAATTCTAAAAGCAAACCCAGCCAGTAATCTGGCTGCTGCATTTTAGACCAGCTGAAGTTTCTGAGTCATCTTCAAGGACAACTGCACATTGAGCACACCGCAATAATCCAATCTGGAAGTTACCAGAGCATGGATTACTGAGGCCAAGTCATCTCTGCCCAAAAGGGGACAAAACTGGCAAAGCAGCCAGAGCCATAAATAGGCACCCCTAGCCACTGCTAGGCTTGCATGTTCCACAGTGGATCCAATTCCTTTAGGCCCATTCACAAAGCCAGTTATCAACAGCTGTCAGGGGGAGAGAAGGCTCCTGCTCCATTGTACAATTATTTATAGGAAAATGCCTTGTGATTGATTTCTAAAGCGAGGTGACAAGGCTTAGTCTTAGCTGAGGCCTCTCTGACACACAGTCCTTCCCTGTGAATACCAAATGAAAGGTGGGAGGAATGGGAAGGCTATGGTTACTCACTACCAAGTGAACCGCATTCTACACACATTCAGAGGACTTACCTTTATTTATTGTTGCAGTGGTGCTTCCTGTATTAAAGCCCTGATAACGATATTATGCATTTCTTTAATACTTGCACACACAGATACACACAAACATAAAGAACATACAGACCTTGGCCCCATCTGCACTATACATTTAAAGCAGTATCATGCAGTATCGTGTCTTGGGTTCCCCCAAAGCATCCTCGGAACTGAGGTTTGTTAAGAGTGCTGAGAGTTGTTGGGAAATTCCTATTCCTCTTATGGAGCAACAATTCTCAAAATGGTTTAACAGTCAATCACTCTTTCCAAGCAACTCTGGAAATAATTGTTGTTTGCAGGGAGGGGAAAGAGGAGTCTCCTAACATTTATTGGCACCCTTAACAAACTATAGTTCCTGGGATTCTTTGGGGGAAGCCATGGCTGTTTAAAGTGGTATGATACTGCTTCAAATATAGAGCGTTGATGGGGCTCTCAATAGTGTTTCCTCAGCGAACTATCTGGCTAAGTGTTCTAGATCCTTGCAATACAATCCACAGTGAGGAGGGTTGTTGTAGCAAACAAGCCACCAAGGGCGTGCCGTAAGAAGAGTTCAGAAGACTAGTCTAGAATGTCAGCTCTTCAAGGCTGATTTAAAATTCAGGACTGAACTGGGAATGACATTACCTAAGCAAATACATGTCTTCACATTAACAGGGCAACCTGACAGTTGCGTTATGCTTAAGGGAGAATTAGCGGGGTGGTGGTGGAGTTTGACTATTCCTGAGTCTGCCATTTCTACCCTTTAAGCAGTCCACAACTGCCCTCCCCACTGGGCTTCTTTCCACTCTTGGAGCCAACTGTGCGGAGATGGTTAAAAACAACTAAGGGGGTATTTGCAGGTGAGAATTGGTAGGCATGGAGAGGATTAATAATCCCAGCTCAGCCTGCCAATTTCCCCTGCAAATATCCTCAGCCCCCACATTAGCATTAAGAGGCAAACACAGATCAGTGAAATCAGAAACATTCCTTGGGCTTCTGCCTGAAATTTAAAAATAAAAACCATTGTAGAGGTGCAAATGTAGAAATAAAAATAGGAAAGTTGGAAGGGGCTTATAAGTGCATTGAGTCCAACCCCTTGCTTAGTGCAAGAATCCAACTTAAAGCGTACCCAACAGATGGCTGTCCAGCTGCCTCTTGATGCCTCCAGTGTTGGAGAGCCCATCACCTGGTTCCATTGTTGTACCTCTCTAACAGTTAGGAATTTTTTCCTGATGTTCACTCAAAATCTGGCTTCCTGTAACTTAAGCCCATTCTTCTGTGTCCTGCACTGTCAGATCCTGGCCCTCCTCTGTGTGACAACCTTTCAAGTACTTGAAGAGTACGATCATATCTCCCCTCAGGCTTCTCTTCTCAAGGCTAAACATGCCCAGTTCTTTCAGTCTCTCCTCATAGGGCTTTGCTTCCAGTCTTCTGATCATCCCCATTACCCTTCTCTGAACCTGTTCCAGTTTGTCTGCATCCTTCTTACAGTGTCTAGAACTGGATGCAATACTCTAGATGAGGCCTAACTAGTGCCAAATAGAGGGGAACCACTCAGTGGATCGTCACCTTATAGTGGTGAGTGGGCTTGTGTGTTCCAATGAACCCTATGAGCGATGCCATCGGGAGTCATGTACTCCCAGCAGAATCACCCATGGCAGTAAGGTCAAGGGAGAGGAACCAGACAAAGAATGATCCAACAATGTCCTCAACGGCAGAACAGGCGGAGGATAACAAAAGGAGTGCTTTTGGCCAACTCAAACTGGTTTATCAGCTGCATCCGTTCCTGGAGGCAGTTGACTTGGCCACAGTGACACATGCATTGTGACATCGAGGCTTGATTACTGTAATGCACTCTATGTGGGGCTGCCTTTGAAAACAGTTAGGAAATTACAGTTGGTTCAAAATGCAGCAGCCAGAATGTTAAGTAGAGCACGGCGCAGGGAGCATATCACTCCTGTAATTTATTGACTCCACTGGCTCCCAATTTGTTTCCGAGTACAATTCAAAGTGCTGGTTAAGACCTTTAAAACCCTAAATGGCCTTAGACCAATATACCTGAGGGACCGCTTATGCCCATATGTACCTGCCAGGGATTTAAGATCATCTGCCTCTGATCTCCTCTGCATGCCTGGAATAAAAGACGTTAGACTGACAGGCACATGGGAGAGAGCTTTTTCAGCTGTGGCCCCCAAGCTTTAGAATACCCTACCCCAAGAAGTCTGCTCTGCTCCTGTTGGTTTTCTGGAGACTTCTGAAAATGATCTTGTTCCAGAGAGCCTTTGGAAGGGACTGTAGAGCCTGACACTGATTTTATGCCTTCTACACAGTGTTGTGCTGGAGCCGGCTCATACGCGCTCATGAGATCCAATTGTTAAAGTTTCGAGAATTTTGCGAGCTGTTTGTTAACAGAGGGAGCAGGGGAAGTCTTCTGCTCCTCTGATTGGTGGACGAAAGACATGTGCCAGAAGCATGGGCTTCTGGGCAGAGCTTAGAAAAGTTACTTGTTTGAACTGCAACTCCCATCAGCCCAATCCAGTGGCCATGCTGGCTGGGGCTGATGGGAGTTGTAGTTAGGGTTGCCATATTGCCCGGTTAGCCGGGTTTTACCCGGATTCTTTGCATGCCACCTGGCGCCCGTTTAGCCCCTTAGGTGGCTCGGATTCTCAGCTTTAATTTTTAAAATAAAGTTTCTAGGTGGTCCGGTTCTCAAGATATACATAAAAACATCAGCCACCCCCCGACTGTTAAATCTTTTTTAAAAACAAATTGTCCTCTATAGCACTTCGTAGCTCAGTCTAATCCCGCCTATTCAGGATTGCAGCCAATCAGTGTGAAGCCAGTTTGGTTGACCTGGGCAGTGTCTAGAAAACCTCATTGCAATGCCAGAAAATGGTGCTTCCCTTCCCCCCCCGTTTATCTGAAAATCTCATAAATTGGGTAAGTATATACATTTCAGGTTTTTTCCCTCTTGTGTGCAGGAGTCAGATCCTGGGCAGTGTTTTCAAAACCTTCCCAATACTTGCTTTTGTGAGGGTAAAAGCATGCTAATCCCATATGCCCAGAGTAAATCCCATTGAATTCAATAGGACTTACTTTTGAGTAGAGATGATTATGAATGTGCTGTAAATTAATGGGACATTTCAGTGAATGTAAAATAGAATTGTGTTTGTGTTCTAATTCTTTCTGTCTTCCTCCAGTCCTATTTTAAAGCAAGTAGGCTTTAAAATACAGTTTTTATTCTGTAGGAAACTGATACTGATTTTTTTTAACTAATACTGATTTTTCTGCAATGACCAACTGGTTTGACAATAAACTATTATATGGGCTGTATGTATTTATACATCTGCAGTGTGTGTGTGTGTGTGTGTGTGTGTGTGTGTATTGCGTCTTTCCAACAACCCTATGAGGTAGGGTTGGCAAACCAAGGCAACTCACAATAAGAAATAAATCCCTTTAAAATCCAATAACCATAAAGCAAGAATAAACAGTTGGAAAACAGCCTAAAGAGGCATGATTCTGAATTTTGGGTTGGGTGAATGAAGTTTATTTATTAATTATTTTATTTATATCCCACCCTTCCTCCCAGTAGGAGCCCAGGGCAGCAAACAAAAGCACTAAAAGCACTTTAAAACATCATAAAAAACAGACTTTAAAATATATTAAAACATCTTTGAAAATATTTTTTAAAAGCTTTAAAAATATATTTTTTTAAAAAAGAAAAGGCTTAAAAACATATTAAAAAGCAATTCCAACACAGACTCAGACTGGGATAAGGTCTCAACTTAAAAGAACAAGTTGAAAGAACAAGTTCCTTACCAATTGAGGCTGTAGTTCTCTGCACACTTCCCAGTTTGAGTAAGCCCCATTGAATACATTGGGACTTGCGTATGAGTAAACAAAGATTAGATTGCACTATAAATATCTTTACAGATTGTGTAATTCATAAACATATTTGATAGCCATGTTTATATAAATATTTCTTCATACTGTGTCCCAATAAGTATTTGATTTCACACTATGGTTGTAGATGATTTTTTCCTCTACATTTTAAGTGTGCCCTTCTTGCTGGGGGTGGTCGTGGTTCTCCGTTGTTTTCATCCTGAGGGGAGAATAGGCTGAGAGATGGTGAGTAGCACATTTAAGGTCTCTTCACCTCCCCCCCCTTTTTTATTTGTATTTATTTTATATTTCTCCAATATCTTCCCCTGGCTGTTTTTATGTATTTTAAATATTTTTAGATTAAATAAATAGGAAATCATAATTGTGAACCTCCCTAAAAGCAATTTACCTATCCTTATGTTTTGGCAAAGTGATGGTGTGAAGGCATGCTGGTAGAACAAGAGACCATGTTTGAGGCATATTATAAGGTGTTTGAGGACTTTGTGACACATTACTTTTTGAGACCTGTAGATTCATGTTGGAAAGAACACGTGCACGTATTGAATGGTGGCTTGGGTGCTGTTTTTTCAGTCTATGCTGCATGCGTAGGGAAGGTGATACATCATTTATTTATTTTTATTTATTTTATTTCATTTTTAAACCGCCCATAGCGAATAGCTCTCTGGGCGGTGTACAAAAGATTAAAAGTACAGAAATACAAAATATCACAATAAATAAACTGAAACAAAGAGATTTAAAATTGTAACATTAAACGCTTTAAAATGCCTGGGAGCATAGCCAGGTCTTAACCTGGCGCCGAAAAGATAGAAGCGTCGGCGCCAGGCGTATTTCTTCAGGGAGGCTATTCCACAATTCGGGGGCCACTACAGAAAAGGCCCTAGATCGAGTAACTGTCCCCCGGGCTTCCCGATGGGTCTGGCAGCTAGCTTCATAACGTGAGAATGAAAAACATTTGGATCACCATTCACTTGTTTACTTTTCTCACTATTGAGACCACTTCATATATTACTTTTTCATACACAGAAATTTAATCTTTGTATAGGAAAAAGTATTTTGTAAAATATGAAGGACAGTGGCTGCCCAGTCAGTATAACCACTGTACAAGATCTACTCAGCCACTGTAATTACCTTTTTGTTTTGAGTGCCCTGTTGTCTGGGTCTTGGTTCAGGTGTGTATCCAACTTTGATGTGCTTATGGAAGGGGTGTGCAAGTAGTGCCCTCCCCCCCAAGTGTGGAGGCTTGGACAAACATTGTGTTATGGAAAACCAAAGTCTGTGTGAAATACATATTTGGGAATGCCATCAGTGTAATCCTAAGCACACTTAATAAATAATATCGAACTTGCACGTCACAAAATATTTTACGGTCATGTCCATAAGCACAAGGAGGGTAGTCGCCCAGGGGGTCTTAGTCCCTCTGCTTTTTTGGGAGCAGGGTCCCTATGTCTCCAAGCATCCTACAATCAGCATGAAAAGGGAGTGAGTCACTGAGAAGAGTTTTCTAATATGCTTCCTTGCCTTTCCTGCTGATTGGAGCCAATCAGAGTGAAAGGAGGTGAGTCAGCCACTGAGAAGACTCTTCTCAGTTGCTAATGCTCTCCACTTACATGCTGATTGGCTCCTAGAGATGTTTGTTGTTGTGAGAGAATGCATTAACAAAGACCTCATTCTTAATCCAGGAGCAAAAAAAGGGTGTATGTGGCTGCAACTATCATGAAGGGACTCTGCACTTCTGAATTTTCTACTAAACAACTGATAAACACCTATGTAACTTTGTGTCTGGAGACTTATTATTAAGAATCACTTTCCATAATTATAAGGAGGTATGTCCACACGCAAGCATCCCAGGCACCTAAATGAGGGGTGAGAGCAGCATAGGGACATAAGCAGATGTCTTATTCCAGGGGTTCCCAAACTTTTCTTCTACATAGACCACTTGAAAATTGCTGAGGGTCTCAAAGTATCTGAAAATTTACTATGGGCATATGCAAGATAATTAACTCTCATTAGTGATAAGAGCAACAATTTATAATTATTATTTTAATTAAAACAAGAAGCTTATCAGTACTTTGAAGAGGTGGTTGTTGGTATGTGCCTCCAAGTTGACTATGACTTATGGCGACCCTATGAATCAGCGACCTTGAAGAGCATCTGTCATGTACCGCCTGTTCAGATCTTGTAAGTTCAGGTCTGTGGCTTCCTTTATGGAATCAATCCATCTCTTGTTTGGTGTTCCTCTTTTTCTACTCCCTTCTGTTTTTCCCAGCATTATTGTCTTTCCTGGTGAATCATGTCTTCTCATTATGTGTCCAAAGTATGACAACCTCAGTTTCATCATTTTAGCTTCTAGTGACAGTTCTGGTTTAATTTGTTCTAACACCCAATTATTTGTCTTTTTTTGCAGTCCATGGTATGCACAAAGCACTCCTCGAACACCACATTTCAAAGGAGTTGATTATTCTCTTATCCGCTTTTTTCACTGTCCAACTTTCACATCCACACATAGAGATTGGGAATCAGGGCTGTGGAGTCGGAGTTGGAGTCAGAAGCAATTTTGGGTGGAGTCAGAGTTGGTAGAAATGTACCGACTCCGGCTTCAAAATACATTTTGATTGACAATTTTTTAAAAATATAAATTCAAAATGTCAAAGAAGCTTCCCATGAAGTCAGCTGTAGTTGAGCATTTCACCATAACTCAAGATGGAAAACATTTTGTGTGTCAGCGTATGACACAGGACCGAGATGAAGACAAATGCTGTGATGCCAAGATCAGCGCATATTCAGGCAACGATAAAAATGCTCCTATGAGAGCTTCCAATTTAAAAAGACATTTAAAGCCCTTTCCAGGGCTGTGGAGTTGGAAGCAATTTTGGGTGGAGTCGGAGTCGGACAGTAGAAAAATAGAGGAGTCGGAGTCGAAGGTTTGGCGTACCGACTCCACAGCCCTGTTGGGAATACCATGGTCTGAATGACCCTGACTTTAGTGTTCAGTGATACATCTTTACATTTGAGGACCTTTTCTAGTTCTCTCATAACTGCCCTCCCCAGTCCTAGCCTTCTTCTGATTTCTTGACTATTGTCTCCATTTTGGTTAATGACTGTGCCAAGGTATTGATAATCCTTGACAAGTTCAATGTCCTCATTTTCAACTTTGAAGTTACATAAATCTTCTGTTATCATTACTTTAGTCTTTTTGACGTTGAGCTGTAGTCCTGCTTTTGTGCTTTCCTCTTTAACTTTCATCAGCATTCGTTTCAGATCATTACTGGTTTCTGCTAGTAGTATGGTATCATCTACATATCTTAAATTACTGATATTTCTCCCTCAATTTTCACACCTCCTCATCTTGGGCCAATCTCGCTTTCCATATGATGTGTTCTGCATATAGATTAAACAAATAGGATGATAAAATACATCCCTGTCTCACACTCTTTCCGATGGGGAACCAATTGGTTTCTCCATATTCTTACACTAGCCTCTTGTCCAGAGTATAGGTTGTGCATCAGAACAGTCAGATACTGTGGTACCCACATTTCTTTTAAAACCGTTCCATAGTTTTTTATTATCTATACAATCAAAGACTTTGCTTTAATCTGTAAAGCACAGGGTGATTTTCTTCTGAAATACCTTGGTCCATTCCATTATCCAGTGTATGCTTGCAATATGATCTCTGGTGCCTCTTCCCTTTCTAAATCCAGCTTGGATTTTTTCCCCCGGAGAGCCGGTTGTTAAATATTTACCAGCACACCACTGCTTCTACATTAAATTTTGCCTTTGTAGTCCCTTTAGTACCACTCCCTATATGTATATATATGTGTGTGTGTATGTGTATATATATATATTGTATTTTATGTATTTTAATTATATTTTATGTATTTTAATTTATTTTAATGTTTTTGTGATTTTACTGTTTACAGTTTTATTATTTGCATGTTTGATTTTATTTTTGTAAGCCGCCCTGAGTGCCCTATTATAGAGCAGAAGGGCGGGATAGAAATATTTTAAAATAAATAAATAAATAAAATGTATGTTACAACAGCTGTGAAGGCAGATGAAGGCTGCAGCATATAAAAGACTTCCAGTTGTCATGGTATCCATGCCATTGGATCAAAGCCTTTTTCTGTCAAGATTGTGCGTTGATCGTTGTAAGCCAATCTCCCCACATAAAACAAATTCACGCACAGGCATCTTCCAACCAAATTATCTTGGAAGACAATCTTACTTGGCCACGAGTGATCACCAATGGAATGGAATAGAGGGGAACTAGTATTTCACACAATTTGGAAACTATACTTCTGTTAATGCAGCCTAAAATAGGATTTGCCTTTTTTGCAGCCACATGACACTGTTAGCTCATTTTCAGCTTGTGATCAGCAACAATTCCAAGATCTTCTCACTTGCAGTATTGTTGAGCCAAGTAACTTTGTAACTGTGTACTTGGTTTCTTTTGCCATAGGAGACTAAAGTTTGGAATGAACAAACTACATACTTTAACTGCAACTGATCTCCAAAGGGCCACTGCCTAGATTCTCTTGGAGTTTGCCATAATTGCTTTTCTCTGTAAGGTCACCCTTGGAACACTATCTTTAACCCATTTAGAGCCTTTGACATGGAGTAGTAAGGTCCAGAGCAGCTTTTATTCAGAAGGTTTGGGCTCCAGTGTCCATCATTCCTGACTATTGGTCATTTTGGCTTGGGCTGATGGAAGTTATAGTCCAAACATCTGTGGGTCCACATGTTGGGGAAAGCTGGCCCAGAGCATGGTCTGAAGGCACATGGTTCTGGCCTGGTCAGTGTTTAAATGGAAGACCACCTGGGACCCTTGTTGATGCCTCCTCAGGCTCCAAAGAGAAAATGTGGGATATATCTGCAATAAATAAGAATAAGAACAAAGAAAGAAATACCATATTGCAAGGACAATTAGTTGATCCCAGAACCTGCCATGTTCCAGCATATATGATGGTGGAGTGGATTCCAGAAGCAGAAAGTTAGCAAAAATTCAAATGGGAGATCCACGTCCACAGAACCTTTTCTGGAAGGAAACTGGACAGTTCTACTCATCTCTACAAATGAGATCCCAGTTGGGTACAAATATGTGTAATGAGGTTATTCAGAGTTATTTAGTTCCTGAATTAATGTCATATTCTCTGACCAGAAGCATCAATGTGAGCTGAGTTGTTTTTGGAATCTTCTATAGTAATTGCTGAGAAAGGAAAATCTGGCACCAATTTCTCGAAAACACTGCTTAAGCATTTGTTAACATTGGAAAATAATTAGGAAACTGTAAACTATGAATATATATATATATAATTAGGAAATTGTAAGCTATGAATATATATATAATTAGGAAAGTGTAAGCTATGAATATACTCAGAGTATATTCTGCTTTTCTACTACTTTAGTATCATTATATGTGGAATCTTGGTCATCTCTTCTAATTCTCTATACACTCCATATATCTGGTTTTATGTTGTTGTTGTTGTTATTATTATTATTTAAGATAATATCCCTCCCTTCCTTCTAGTAGTAGCTAAATAAATTTGTGCTATAAATTATGGAGGCTGGATCCTGATAATTTACTGGGGAGGCAAGAAAGCAGTCATAAAAGACAACATGGAATGAGTATCATAGCAACTGCATTCTGATTCTGCTGTATGTCTTCGCCCTAAAACATCAACAGAGGAATATCTGCTGGCATGTGAAGACGTCTGTTGCAACTACGTTTCCTCTAAAACAGAGATCTTTCCTGTTGATGATTTGTTATGTGTTGGTCCAAATCGTTTCTCTGTCTATTTTTGGAATGATTGATGAAGAATGGGTTGGGGTGAGCAGCGCAGGCATGAGCCGTTTCTTATAGCCAGCGCCCTGCCTTCATTAGCTGCAACTTCATTAGTGTCCTCTTTACAGCTCCAGGGTTCAGTTTAAGAACAGTCCACATGTTACAGTTGCCATGAGATTAGCATCCCCATAGCAACTCCTCAACTTCTTCCTCACACACACACACTGATGTATCATTTACAACAGCTCACTGCATGAACTGGAGCCATCAGACAGAATTTTCCCAACCCTGCTGGATGAATACCATTGACGTCAGCACAACTCCCTCCCACATGTGCTGTTTTACTCCCCATTGTCAGAAAAACTTTGTTCCACCCCACCCACCCTCCGCAAAGAGAAACCCTGCCCTTGCTTGTGTTGTAGTGCATTTCATTATATGAAAAAAAATGCTAGCCCCAGGAGAAAAGTTAACACCGTAGGACTCAGCTCTGTCTTCAAATCCTGGGGGTCTGGAGGAGATACTTCTTCATGCAACTCGCATGAAGAACTATTCTTTGAAAAACAGAGCCCAAATCATAACTTTCTGGGCAAGAAGAGATTATAATTTATTAGGAAACAGCCACATAAACCCATTATCTTCAGAAACATAAACACACTGTCAAAATGAAAAGTTTATTCACAGACAACACATGCTTTAAATGAAATGTGATATATTACAAAGACTATGCACCAGATTTTTAGTTCTTCACATGGTTAGTTAAGCTAAATCAGAAGACATGTTTATCTTCAGTGAAGGCACGTGGTGCAGGTGAGGATCAGAATTGTGCCTCCTGGTCTGTGCATATTCAGCTGAGCCTGTTTACAGAACCTTCACACATACACTGTGTGGCAGGACACCAGATGACATGAGAGAGTCTATGTGCATATAATTTGTACATACACAGGTTCAGGGCTCAGGTTCAGCTGAATTCACCAAGATAGATAGCTACAGATAGCTATAGATATTGGTAAAGCAATAATCACATCTTTTTAGCACGTCTTTAATTTAATTCACTAATAGGCAAAAACCTTGCGATTTAAGAATGAACCCACAGATTTAAGCCCACAGATATTTCTAACAAAGTTTAAAAAGCAGGGAAATTGGGCGGCTATAGTGAATGCACCAGGGGAGCAGGAGACCTGACCTCCTCTCTGAGATATTGGACTGCCCTACAAATTTGTCAAAATGCAAACACAATTTGGGTTGGTCTTTCACAGTCCAATCCACTTGCTGTGTAGCTTGGAAGAATTTGGTAACATGTGCCTCTGAGCATTGTGTTTGCATTCTGACAAATTTGTAGGGCAGTCCAATACCTCAGAGAGGAGGTCAGGTCTCCTGCTCTCCTGGTGCATTCACTATAGCTGCCCAATTTCCCTGCTTTTTAAACTTTGATAGAAATATCTGTGGGCTATAGGTACATTCTTAAACCGCAAGGTTTTTTGCCTATGAGTGAATTTCTCTGTTTTTTAATCCGGGAGGTAAGAAATGGGATCCTGTGCAAGCTTGCTGAGAATGGATTGATCATTTGCATGCTTATTGAGTTCAGTGGGATTTACTCCCCTGCAATCATGCTTAGGATAGGTGAAACTGACCACAGGGGATGGGGAGGGCTGGAGTGGGCAGGGGAGGAGGAAGAAGGAAGAGGGGGAGGAGGAAGGGAGAGGAGAGGGGAGGGGATTTACTCCTATGCAATCATGGTTAGAATAGGAAAAACTGACCATGGGGAGGAGGAAGGGGAAGGGGCATATTGGAGGGGGGCAAAGGAAGGGGGAGGGCAGGGCAGGTTTGATAATTTGCATGCTTATAGAGTTCAATGGTATTGTTGTGCGCCTCCCCCAATCTCCCAGCGATGAGATTTCTGGGATCCCTGTGCTTCTCCAGGGTTTGGTTTCCTTTGGGAAAGAAAGTCAGCAGAGACTGCAGTGTGTTTATGAAATATGGTTTGTTTATTTACACACATTCCAACCTGACCTTCAGAATGGAGGGGTTCAAGGCATCAGCAGTCTAATATCCAGCTTTTCCATCTGGGTGCAGGAGGCACCCCAAAGGCCATGGTGCAGAGAACCAGCCTCTCTGCCTGCCTTGCAATTCCCAGCACTTTTCTAGACACAACTAAAAACAACAAGCCTCTGCTGAGCTCCAGGAAGGGGGGGATGCTCTCCTGAAGAGTTTCAATAAAAGAGTCTTCCTGGCCCATTCACTGTTGCTGGGCAACTGATAGGCCCATTACCTTACCTGGCCAATCTATTTGGTTAACAAAGGAGAGACTCATCTGACCAGCAGAGTGAGTTTCTGTCCTCAAGGCATAGGATTCCAAATCAGATGTTGGAAGGAAACCCACAGGAATCATCCATCCCGACCCCCATGCTCATAACAGTATTTCCGTGTAATCATGCTTAAGATAGGTAAAACTGACCATGGGGAGGAGGAAGGGGAGGGGGAGGAGGAAGGGGAGGGGGAGGAGGAGGAAGGGGAAGGAGGGGATTGGAAGGGGATGGGGAGGGAGGGGCAAAGGAAGGGGGAAGGAAGGGGCAAGAGGAAGGGGATAGGAGGGAGAAGGGAGGGTGTGCTTGATCTAGGGTTGCCAGGCTCAGGGCCTGAGAATGATTCTGTATCTTTAAGAGAAGACAAAATTCAGCCAAGTGCAGGCTTTCTTGCAACACTGCAATGGGAAAAACCACAAGGTGAAATTCTCCCTTCCCCCTGCACAACTTTTAAAGATATAGAAGACCTCTTGGAGGCTGGGCCTGGCAACCCTAGTTTGATCATTTGCATACTCTTTGAGTTCAATGGGATTTATTTCTGTGCAATCATGTTTAAAAATGGAAATGGATTGCCTTCAAGTCGACCAAACATTTGGTGACCCTTTGAATAGGGTTTTCATGGTAAATGGTATTCAGAGGTGGTTTTACCATTGCCTTCCTCTGAGGCTGAGAGGCAGTGACTGGCCCAAGGTCACCCAGTCAGCTTCATGGCTGTGTGGGGATTCAAACCCTGGTCTCCCAGGTCCTAGTCCAACACTGACGTGGGGGAGGGGTGGGGAGGGTGAGGAGAGGAGATTGGGTGGGTGGGCACTGGGCAGAGGGGAAGCCCCTTTCCTTTCCAAAAGGAAAACATTGTGAACAGTATAATTGCTTTTCAGTGTTTCCCTCACCTTTTTATTCTACAGCAGGCACATGTAGCCTCCCACCCAAATTTAAACCAAAGCTGTCCCAGGTAGGGTTGCCATATTGCCCGGTTAGCCGGATTTTACCTGGATTCTTTGCATGCCACCCGGCACCCGGCTAGCCCCTTAGGTGGCCCGGATTCTCAGCTTTAATTTTAAAAAAAATTAAGTTTCTAGGTGGTCTGGTTCTCGAGATATACATAAAAATGTCAGCTGCCCCCTCGACTGTTAAATCTTTCTTTAAACAGTACTGTATACAGTACTATAGCACTTCGTAGCTTTAATCCCGCCTGTTCAGGATTGCAGCCAATCAGTGAAGCCAGGATTGTGTTTCAGTTTCATTGACCTGAGGCAGCGTCTAGAAAACAAAATGGTGGTTTCCCCCCATTTATCTGAAAATCTCATAAATTGGGTAAATATATACATTTCAGTTTCTTTTCCTCTTGTGTGCGGGAGTCAGATCTTGGGCAGTGTTTTGAAAACCTTCCCAATACTTGCTTTTTGTAAAAGCAATGCTAATCCCATATGCCCAGAGTAAATCCCATTGAATTCAATAGGACTTACTTTTGAGTAGACATGGTTATGAATGTGCTGAAAATCAATGGGACTTTGGAGTGAATGTAAAAAAGAATTGTTTGTGTTCTAACTCTGTCCCGTTCCCCCTCCAGTCCTATTTTAAAGCAAGTAGGCAGGGCTTACTTTATTACAGTTTTTATTCTGTAGGAAAGTAATACTGATTTTTTTTAAACTAATACTGATTTTTCTGCAATGACCAACTGATTTGACAATAAACTATTATATGGGCTGTATGTATTTATACATTTGCAGTGTGTGCATGTGCATGTATGGAGTGTTTCCAACAACCCTGTGAGGTAGGGTTGGAAACCAAGGCAGCTCACAACAAGAAATAAACAGTTGAAAAACAGGGTAAAGTGGCATGATTTGGAATTTTGGGTTGTGTGAATGAAGTTGCTTATCACTTGAGGTTGCATTTCTGTCCCTGTTTGAGTAAGCCCCACTGAATATGCTGGGACTTGCTTCTGAATAAATAAACCTAGGATTGCACTATAAATATCTTTACAGTTTGTGTAAATAATAAATATATTTGATAGTCATGCTTATATAAATATTTCTTCATTTATCATATTTTTGGTTTTTGGTTAGGAATCCTGACTGGTTGTGAGATGCTTAGTTTTCTGCCCTACTCATAGGAATCTTGTGGTTGGTATGGTATTGCATTTAAAAAATCATGGTACGAAATGGCCTGAATCAGTATAAGGCAGATTCCTTGGTTCCTAAAAGTGAGAAGAGACTCAAGGGCCACAGTGACTCCAACATTTATCTATGTTTATTTACATCATTTATATACCGCTTTATTGTAAAAAATCTCAAAGCGGTTTACAGAAAGAATTAAAAAAATAAAATTATTGGCAAAAGCGTTACAGACCGATACTTAAAAACATTCAAAATAATAAAACCAACAATGAGTTTTAAACAGATTTAAAAACACAATAGCTTCCACATGCCTGGAGAGGCTTGCCTCAAGAAAACTGATTTTAGCAGGTGCTGAAAAGAGGCGTCTGCCTAATGTCAATAGGCAAGGAGTTCCAAAATGTAGGTGCTGCCACGTAACAGGACTAGGGTTGCCATATTCCAGTTCCACAAATCCGGGCAGGTTAATTTGCATATTATGCAAATTATTTGCATATTATTTGCATATTATGCAAATATTTGCATATTAATATTTGGATTGTCCAGTTGTTTTGTTTTTGTGCCTAGGAATTACCACCAAAAACTGGGGAAAGATGTGAGAAATATTTTTTTTTAAAGCAACATTTTCAGCCTTAAATGCCTAGACTCTCGTGTCCAACACCAGGTTAAATAGTATTTATTGATTGATTAAGAGGATTTATATCCTGCCCTTTTGCTGTTAAAAACAGAGCTCAGCACAGCTTACAAATATAATAAAAACAATAATAGCAACAAACATAAAGTAAGTCAGGGCAGCAGCACGGTTAACCATAACATATATGATATATTTCAGAGATGTGGTGGGTGGAGAAAAACAAGCCAAAATGTTAGGAAAAGGAGTCTTTCACACCACATGCTCAGTTCTAAATACTGTTGCAGCAAGTTTTACAAGTTCCTCCAGTATTCCACTGGTGCAGGCACTCAGACATTCAAAGTATCTGTATGTTTCTTAGGTTTTATAAAAGCAGAGCTTTGCTTAACTCAAAATTTCTCAACCACATCTACACAGGTTCCACCTCCATACTCAAAATGAAACTGGGCCTGGAAGTGTGCAACAACCCCACACATACCTTGCTAATTAGATTACCAATGCCAGGATGTCTGTCTTATCGACTACTCTCCTGCTCCCCCACACACACCGGGCATCATGAAAGACCCAGTCCTGGGCTCAGAAAGAAAATAAATATCTGGTCCTCTTCAAAGTATTGATAAGCCTCTTGTTTTAATTGAAATAATAATGATAAATTCTTGTTCTTATCACTAATGGGAGTTAATTATCTTGCATATGCTGCTGTTGCTTCTATGGCTGTAACGGAGTGAGGTTAAAGATAAGTGAAATGCAAATAGGAAAAAAAAACACAGAAGGCATTAACACTTTCCTAAATGTAATACCATACCAACCACAACAAGATTCCTATGAGTAAGGCAAAAAACTAAGCATGTCACAACCAGTCAGGATTCCTAACCAAAAACCAAAAATATGATAAATGAAGAAATATGCATATAAGCATGACTATCAAATATATTTATAATTTACACAAACTGTAAAGATATTTATAGTGCAATCCTAAGTTTATTTATTCAGAAGCAAGTCCCAGCATATTCAGTGGGGCTTACTCAAACAGGGACAGAACTGCAACCTCAAGTGATAAGCAACTTCATTCACGCAACCCAAAATTCCGAATCATGCCACTTTATGCTGTTTTTCAAGTGTTTATACATGTTTTATGGTCATTGGATTTTAAATGGCTCTATTTCTTGTTGTGAGCTGCCTTGGTTTCCAACCCTACCTCACAGGGGTGTTGGAAAGACTCCATACACACACACACACACACAGCAGATGTATAAATACATACAGCCCATATAATAGTTTATTGTCAAACCAGTTGGTCATTGGAGAAAAATCTGTATTAGTTTTAAAAAAATCAGTATTACTTTCCTACAGAATAAAAACTGTAATACCTAAGTAAGCCCTGCCTACTTGCTTTAAAATTGGACTGGAGACAGGAAGAGTTAGAACACAAACATAATTCTTTTTTACATTCACTCCAAAGTCCCATTGATTTTCAGCACATTCATAACCATGTCTACTCAAAGTAAGTCCTATTGAATTAAATGGGATTTACTTTGGGCATATGGGATTAACATTACTTTTACAAAAGCAAGTATTGGGAAGGTTTTCAAAACACTGCCCAAGCTCTGACTCCTGCACACAAGAGGAAAAAAACCTGAAATGTATATACTTACCCAATTTATGAGATTTTCAGATAAACGGGGGGGGGGAAGGGGGTGAAACCACCATTTTGTTTTCTAGACACTGCCTCAGCTCAATGAAACTGAAACACAATCCCTGATTGGCTGCAATGCTGAACGGGCGGGGTTAAAGCTACAAAGTACAGTACTGTTTAAAGAAAGATTTAACAGTCGAGGGGGTGGCTGACGTTTTTATGTATATCTCGAGAACTGGACCACCTAGAAACTTATTTTTTTTTTAAATTAAAGCTGAGAATCCGGGCCACATAAGGGGCTAGCCGGGTGCCGGGCAGCATGCATAGAATCCGGGTAAAACCCGGCTATCCGGGCAATATGGCAACCCTAAACAGGACTGATTTCTTACAAGAGCAGAACAAGTACTATGTGGTACCCATAACATGGAAAGCACAGCTTGAACTTGGCCTGGTAGCAAATCAGCAACCAATGCAGATTTCAGAGCAGAAGTATTATGTGCTGATAGGAAGTATAATACATAATAGAAGTATTATGTGCTCATGTCAGCAACTGTGTTGCAGCATTCTGCATTAACTGCAGTCCCCAGGTCAGGTTGTGCTGCATGGGGATTTCTGTGACCTTGGCTGACTGGCTGCTAGGATTTTTTTAGTTTGGTTATGAATCCTGACTGGTTGTGGGATGCTGGGTTTTCTGCCTTACTCATAGGAATCTTGTTGTGGTTGGTATGGTATTACATTTAGGAAAGCGATACTGCCTTTTGTGTTGTTTTTTTCCTATTTGCATTTCACTTATCTTTAACCTCACTCCGTTACAGCCATAGAAGCAACAGCAGCATATGCAAGATAATTAACTCCCATTAGTGATAAGAGCAAGAATTTATAATTATTTCAATTAAAACAAGAGGCTTATCAATACTGTGAAGAGGACCAGATATTTATTTTCTTTCTGAGCCCAGGACTGGGTCTTTCATGATGCCTGGGGAGGGGGGGAGCAGGAGAGTAGTCGATAAGACAGACATCCTGGCATTGGTAATCTAATTAGCAAGGTATGTGTGGGGTTGTTACACACTTCCAGGCCCAGTTTCATTTTGAGTAGGGAGGTGGAACCTGTGTAGATGTGGTTGATCAAAGGGAGAAGAAATATTGAGTTAAGCAAAGCTCTGCTTTTGTAAAACCTAAGAAACATACAGATACTTTGAATGTCTGAGTGCCTGCACCAGTGGAATACTGGAGGAACTTGTAAAACTTGCTGCAACAGTATTTAGAACTGAGCATGTGGTGTGAAAGACTCCTTTTCCTAACATTTTGGCTTCTTGTTTTTCTCCACCCACCACATCTTTGAAATATATCATATATGGTTAACCGTACTGCTGACCTGACTTACTTTATGTTTGTTGCTATTTTGTGTTTTTATTATGTTTTTATATTGATTGTGTATTTTTATTGTTTTTATTATATTTGTAAGCGGTGCAGAGTTCTGTTTTTAACAGCAGAAGGATATAAATCCTCTTAATCAATCAATAAATACTCCATAGTGTTGGAAACTAGAGTCTAGGCATTTAAGGCTGAAAATGTTGCTTTTAAAAAAAAGATTTCTCATATCTTTCCCCAGTTTTTGGTGGTAATTCCTAGGCACAAAAACAAAACAACTGGACAATCCAAATATTAATATGCAAATATTTGCATAATATGCAAATTAGCCTGCCCGGATTTGTGAAACTGGAATATGGCAACCCTAGTCCCAGGCAACATCCACACCAGGCCTTTATTTCACTTTGAACAGTCATGGCTTCTCTCAAAGAATCCTGTGAAGTGTAGTTAATGAAATGTGCTGAGAGTTGCTAGGAGATGCCCTGTTCCCCTCACACACCTTCAATCAGAGTGGCAGACTGTTAAACCAGTCTGGCCACTGGAGCTCCGTCAGTGGAATAGGAATCTCCTCTCAGCACCCTTCACAAACTACACTTCCCAGGATTCTCTGAGGGAAGCCATGACTATCTTACGTGAAATCAAAGTCTGGTGTGGGTGTGGCCCCCTGATTAGGCAAGCCCAGCAGCTGTGAGGCTTTTAGAACTCTGACAGTTGGTTCTTACTGAGCATGCCCGCCCTTATCATTGGCTTCCAGCCAAAATTTCTTAAATTAATTAAAACTCAACCAGGCATTTTTTTAAACTTTTAAACTGCAGAAGATGAAGGTCAGAGTATGGGGCAAGGTCAGTATTAGGATTACAGGTACTCTGTGAACATGGCTGATTTTTTAATGAATTTCAACAGATTATGAGAACTCTGACAGAAAGAAGTCCAAAAGGGCTCTGGGGTTTTTTCTCTCTCTTTTTAGACTTTGAACCCTGTTATCTCTGACAGTTTTGTGTATCACCATGAAAATTTAGAGGGTTGTTAAGGAAACGTTTCTGCTTTCAGGACTATAAGTTTTGTAAGCTTTTGTTTTGAAATGAGCTTATGGGAAGCATCAGAATGGCATGGGGGGTATTTTCAATTTAACATTGTGAAATGTGAAAAATCCACACTGGCTATAGTACAGTACTTACCAGCGCTTCGCTTTCTGGAGTTCCGCTAATGTGGCGGTTTTCAATTAGGGGAAATTCCCCATTTTAAAGCTGATTTTGCGCTTTTGCGGCATTTTGTGGCATTTTTGTGCTAAGCGCCCCATTATACTCAATGGGTTCCACTTTACGATGATTTCCCCTTGACGGCGGCAGTCCGGAACGGAACCTGCCATATAAGCGGGGCCCGCCTGTATACAGACACTCTTGTGGCTGTATAATTACACATGGAGAAGTTTGCCCACTTCTTAAATGTGTGCTAAAATACAGTGAAGTGCAGTTATACAGACAGCTGTGGCAGGCTTTATAGTAATCTTTTTGTTGCTCCACCCCTCCTTACTGACTTTTTCTGTTGCTATGGAGCTGAAGAGCTATCCCTCCATGCATTGTTGCAGTGTTTTGTCACAACTTCTTGGTTCTTTGTTTAAGGAAGTAGGTGATTAATCTGTTCTCACAGTCTCAACAATTTATTCATACTGATGATGGTGTTGCCTCGAGGAGGTCAGTAAAGTATTTCCCCCTCTCTTTCAAGTTATTCTTTGTCTCTTAGGAAAAATGTCTGGCTGTTCCTTAAAAAAAGTTGTGTTGCTTTTAAGCTGTCAAAATTGTGCTGCTTTGAAGCTATTGTGTGTCATTCCACACTCTAACATCAAGTTTTACTATTTACTGTTTCACAAAGAATGAGGCCAGACACTTCATGTCTAGGTACTTTTTGTCTTTCTCTCAGAGGATGGTTTTTACAGATACACATTTCTGCACATATTTATTTACAAAATAAATTATACTGCTTAATATATATGACATACCCAACGGACCCAAGGACCAATCTAAAATCTCATCATTTGGTGTGGCAATGGGGTCAAGGTTAGTTCTTTCTTCCAGAGTGGGGCTAAGAATGTCAGTGATTTTTAATTGGCGATGAGCCTTGACAATGGAGGAGACATCTTCAGTCACCAGCCCCAGTTGCTTGACATTTTCTCTGGTGTAAACCATTAGTTTTATCAAGGCAATAACAGCAGTAACTTCCACAACGGCTGGGTCCTTAGTTAAATAATTGAAGCCTTCTGGAATTAAAAATCAAAATACGGTAGAATAAAACTTCCTCACCTGTCATTCTCAAAGATTCATCTTCTCAGTAATTAAACAGTCGCTGCTGGTCTAAGTAAATTCAGCCCCCCCTAAAGTTGAGAGGACGTCTAAGATATCAAGATTGAGTCAGCTCCCTTTCAGCTCCTTCCTGTAAATAATGGAGCAACTAGTAATGTCTTTAATAAAATGCTTTCCTGTTCCCAGCTTCTTCCCGAGTATAGTTTAAACAAAAACAAAAACAATGAGAGGCTCAAGGTCATAGCCAGTGAGTAGACAGATAAAATGCTCAAGTCTCTTATGACACTCAGAATCTCCTACTAATTCTCTGAAAACAGGCTAAAATAAACTTTAAAAGTTCCTAATAAAAATAAAAAATAAGTGATAAAACAGAGACAAGCCACAGCTCTCAAACAAACACAGCTACTCACTGCACCATCTTGCCTTCTGCCAAAACCTTAAGTTTTGTTTCACTTAATATATTAAAAAAACTGATAAGAGGTTAAGAGATATAAAGAATCAGTAAAATTTCCTAAAAACTAGATAAAAACAAAAAAGTCTCACAAATATAACTGAGCACTATACAAAACAGATAATTAAAAATGTAAGAGTCAGACTTCAGGAAAGTTTGGGTAAACATGTAGGTTTATAAGAGGCATTTAAAGGTCATTACTGTATCCACCTCACAAATTAACCTAAGGAGGACATTCCAAAAGGTGGACAGCTCTCACCCAGAAGGCCCCCTTCCATGTGGTCACAAAGTGAAGATCTTAAATATCAGTTTAGTCTGTACCAGGGTAGGTATCCTGGTTTCAAGTTGTTTAGAGCTTTCAATGTCAACAACAAACACTCCTGTTTTGTTCTTTTGTTTATGTTCCAGAAGGGAGATAGAATTAGGGTCCTCCAGATGGATAGACTTGACTACCTTTACCTGTGATGCTCTGATTGACTTTCTTCCATCGTTAGACTGATGTGCTTAGGGAAGCTTATCTGCCCCTCCTCCTGCCGCCCTTTCCTTCTTCTCTCTTCTTCGACTGTCTGAGAGAGAGGAGACACCTTTGTCTCTGCTCTCTCCCTCCTGAGCCATGAGGGCAACTCCCAGACCTGGGCGTTGCACCTCCAACTTAGTTAGTTAGTTAGAACTAGGTATGCCTTTCCTATCTACTATGTATTTCTATAAATAAAATAGCTTTTCTTATTTTACTAAATCTTACGTCTCAGTGATCTCAATGCAGGATAAAAGCCTGCCACTTAGGTAAATGCACACACTGGCACACACGCATCTCAGACCATTGACAATCTCTGGTAATATATATACAAATTTACATAACAAATCCCACAAGGCCAACTTTGGCTCCTGTCAATCATCTGATATCATGAAGGAACACATTGATGAAGCAGACCTCAGCAGGATTGAACCCTTTTCTGCCCATCAGCTGACATCACTGAGTGGGTGTGGGCATGGTTTGGGAGAAATGGCCTTACAGGCCAACTTGCACCTCCTGGTGGGCCAAGACTGACCCATGGACTGGTGGTTCCCCACCACTGCCCTAGCAGAACCAGGTACAAATATAGCCCCACATACAGTACACTAGAGTCATCTAATTGTGAGAGCACCAGTGTACGGACCACCATGAAAGGTGATCCCTGTCCAGCTATTGAGGTCACCTAGGCCACTAGTGACTCAAAACAGGGCTTTCAGTGTGGCTGCCCCTGTTCTGTGGAATAGCACCTGTCATGAACCTGTAATGTTTAATGTTATTAAAAATCTAAAAGCAATACTTTGGCTCCAACAAGGGACTCTGGGAGATTGTTACAGTTAGAAAAGACAAGCCTTTGCCAATTTACAATTCTGAGTTTCACTTCCCAGCTGAAGACGGTTAGAAGAAGCCTTAACAAGCTGCACCTGCTTATCTTTGCTGATTAGCAAGTGCCTGGTATCCAAGGTCATCCTTGGTCTGTACGTTGGAAAACACAGTTGGGAGGGGGGCCTGCAAGGCGCAAAAATGTGGGAAACATCGAGAAGAAAGTTACATCAGCTAATTCCTGATTGGTCAATTAATCTTGGACCGTTAGGATCTTTTTCCTTTAAGTATAGGGCTAGAGACTCATAGCCTTTGTTCTCTGTTCTCTGCCTATGCTGACTTGGCACCAGAGTTCCAAAGCCTTCTGCCTTTTATGGTTCCAAGGGGTTGCCTATGGGAAGGTAACCTATGTTGGTTCCATTGCTTTATGTTGAACATCCATCTCTCTTAGGAGGGTTGCTACACAACCAACTACCTCGTATGTAAGTAGTTAGGTGAGTTAGTTTGTTATTTTCTTGTTGTGTGTATGAATGCTCTTGTAAGTACCTAAACCCCTGTTTGGGTGTATGGTCTTAAAGGATTACTTGCTGCTATATTTTATGTGCACTTATATGTCTTAATAAAGCTACTTCTATTTAACCTGGTGTGTTCATTGAGAGAAGGGGTGGTTCTGGATTCAGTACCTTGACCATTCTCAGTCACTAACTACCAAAGAGGGTTATGAAGTTAAAGGCTTGAATTTGAAGTAAGAACCAGAGGTGCCAGGCAAGGAGTGTAACGGTGACTCTTGCCCCTTAGGACCTTGGTTTTACCTATCTTCTGGGCTCAGAGATCCCCTGGCTCTGAGTGGACCAGTAAACAGGGGTGGTGGCAGCCTACCTTCTACCTTGCAGGGTTGTTGTGAGCGTACACAGCCTTGGCAAGGGTGAAGTAATAGTCTTTTGGTTCCAGTCTCATTTCCCTAAGGGTGGGGGTCTGAGTCTGACGCATGATCCCTGTGCTTTGACGGTAGGGATTCATGACATGGTGTTAGCGGTGGGATCGAGGCCATTCCTGCTCTTAAGTGAACGCACTGTGTGAGATAAGTGCATTGCAGCAAGTTGTAAATTTAAAAGAGACTTCTGGCACAACCGTTTGTTACTTTGGGTAGTAAGGTCAGGGCAGAATGTCACAAAAGATAAAAACCAGATCTCGTAAGAACGGAGCTACGGACGTGGAAATAGCAGACAATGCGTTGCCTAGTCAGCTTGTTCAGCTGGAGGAAGGCACTGCTGCCCCGTTACTTGCACCTCAGCCTTCTGCGGATGACAAGGAGATCGTGTTTAAACAAACTGAGGAAAGTGAGGAGGAAAGTGAAGATGAGGAGGAGGAAGACTCTGATGGGGAAGAGCTGCCTAGAAGTATGCAGCGTTACCTAGCAAAGCAAATGAAACTGCTGTCCCTACAGTTCAAGGCTATGAAGGAAGATCGCCTGAGTAGACAGAGTTTCGCCCGTGAGCTGAAACAACCGCGAGAGGGAAGACCAGACCTCCATAAAAAGGCTTTTCCGACTTTTCGTGAGACAGATGACATCTTTACCTTTTTTCAAGTTTTTGCCCACTCTTGTAGAGATCAAGGTGTGCCTAAAAGGTACTGGATGAGTGCTCTACGCATTAATGCTGAAGGCGAATTAAGAGAACTTTTGAACTCTCTTCCAGTGGAGTATGCGGATGATTTTGACTATTTTTATACCCTAGCTAGATCCCATTTTGCCCTAACGGCAGAGGACTGCTTTCGGCGGCTGGAAGCAGACCAGAAAAAGCCTCGAGAGAGCTTTTCAGCTTTTTCTGTGAGAATGGGCAGGAATGTGGAGCGCTGGGCAGATACAGCTGAAGCAGCAACTCGAGGTGAAGTTTTAGATCTGTTTGCTAAAGAACTGTTTTACAGATGTCTCCCTCGAGACCTGATGGCTCTGGTTAGAGACCAGCAGCCCCGTTTGCTGGCTGAAGCAGGCGTGCTAGCAGATCGTATGTTTAAAAACAGAGCTGGAGAAAAGTTTACCCTGTTTTGGAAACCTGAGAACGTCCCTGCTAAACCACTGGGGCAAGAGACTCCAGGAAATCTGAAACCATGGCAACCGTCAGGGGGGCCGAGATTCCCCCAAGCAGCTTCTGTCGTGCCGGAGCCTGGATTACAGAAGAAATCTTTTGGAGAAATCCTTTGTTTCAAGTGTGGAAAAAAAGGGCACAAGGCTAATTCCTGTTCTGAAGCCTCACCTAAGCCCGTTCCCCCTGTTAAGAAGAACCCCAAAGTTGCACCCGTGGTGCGTGTAAGAGACTTGGATGCCCCGGGAGTGGAACTCCCTGAACTTTCTTCCAGGTCGTCAGCTGATGAGAATGAGGGAGCAGAATCGGATTTTGTATTCTCTGCTTCAAACTTACAAGACCGCCCTGAAACCCCCCGTGGACCTGCAGTCAGAACCATCTCGGTGAGTGTTGTACGAAATACGAACCAGGCAATGGAGGGAGGGGCAAATAAAAGCCCTTCTCCTAAGGAAAACTCTACTAGTTTTCTTTCAACTGAATGTAAGGACTGGGTTCAGACGCAGTTTTCAGAACCCATATATGTTAACTGTATTAAGGTCACGGGGAGAGTAGATACAGGATCTGAAATTACCAGTATTGCGGAACGGCTGGTCAAGCCGGAGCAATATGTTCCAGAGTTACAAGTGGCTGTCACGGTGTATGGTCAGCAGACAGCAAGTGCCCGTAGCCGACGTGGTGCTTTCATACCGAGGCTGGACTGGGCGCCATAGAGTTATAGTTCATTCGGATGACCATTTATGGGATGTTTTAATAGGAGTTGATTTGTTGTTCCTAAGTCATCAGGAGACTGTACATGGGGCTGAGATAAATGCTCTTACCAGGTCTCAAACCTTGTTGCAACCTTTAGAAGACCATGTGGAGAAATGGCCACTAGATGGCGAGGAAGAGAGAGCTGTAGAGGAGAGAGCTGTGAGCCTGCCCGAGCAACAGGAAAAAAGTTCCTCTTTGCAACCCAGAGTGGGGGAGACAGAGGAATGTAAATTACCGGCAGCCAGCTCTCAAGACTTTAAGGCAGCTTTATTGAAGGATGAGAGTTTGCAAAGCTGCAGGGAAGAAGCTGGAAGAAGCCCTCCTGCCTTATCAGAGACTGTTAAAGTGAGATTTTATTGGGACAAAGGCTTGCTTTATTGAGAACATGTTCCTTGTGGGAATTCCACGGACTGGCAGCCAGTCAGGCAACTGGTCGTTCCAAAACCTTTTCGACTAGATGTATTGCGACTGGCCCATGATGTTGTGACTGCAGGTCACCTAGGTGTGAAACGGACTTTGTTTTCTGTTACCCAACATTTTTATTGGCCCTCAGTGGCTAAGACTGTCAAGGAATATGTAAAATCCTGTGATATTTGTCAACAACTTGGATATGCGCGTGACCACCCCAAGGCACCATTACAAGTGTCCCAGATTGTGGCAGAACCCTTCGCTCGAGTGGCTGTGGAGGTGATCGGCCCCTTCAATCCGACTAAGACTGGGAGAAGATTTATTCTGACAGTAATTGACTTTGCCATGAGATTTGCTGAAGCTATTCCTTTGAGCTCCATCACTGCCCCAGTCATTGCCAAAACTTTGTTGGAGTTATTCTCTCGTTGGGGGTTCCCTAAGACTATCTTGTCAGACCGAGGGCCAGGTTTTGTGGCCAAGCTAATTAAGAAACTCTGGGAACTTGCTGGCATGGAGCACCACATTACGACTGCTGGGAACCACTTCTCGAATGGTTTATGTGAGAGAATGAATGCCACCATTAACCGGATGTTAAGAGCGTATGTGTTGGAACATCCTAAAGACTGGGATGTAGCTTTACCTTTCCTGATGTTCGCCTATAGAGCTACTCCCTCTGCCAGCTTGGGTTATAGTCCCAACCAGCTAGTTTTGGGGAGGGAATTGGTGGGACCTTTGTCATTGCTCAAGACTGAGTGGGAGGGAAGGTTGGAAGCTATGCCTGTGCCGGTAGTAATTTACCTACAAAATCTACAGAACACTCTGAAAGATGTTTTGGCTGTTGCTCATGAGAATTTGGGGGAGGCTCAACAACAGCAGAAGGCCCATTATGATGCCCAAGCTAAAGAAAGACAATTTGCTGAGGGGTCAGAAGTTTTGGTATTGAAGGCCCAAGTGGACAATAAGTTATCAGTGGCCTGGGAAGGCCCTCTTATTGTCAAGGCCCAGTTGAGTGACACCAATTATTTGCTAGCTGACCCTAATTCCCATAAGAAACCTAAAGCATATCATGTGAATATGATGAAGCAATATTTTTCTAGGAAACACCTGGTTCTGACTTGCACTCATGCTCCTGAGATTGCTGAAGATGCCTTATCTCGCTTACCTGTTCCAGTTGACTGATGTTTGACTCATGCCTATTCCACTGACTGATTTCCCGGCTCTGATTACCTCTGGATTGTTTTTAGACCCTGTTTTATTCTTTTACGCTTTTAACATGTTTTTTGGACTTTTAAACTGATCTTATGGCTTATGACCTTTTTTTTGGACCTGGACCAGCTTTTGGATTACCCCATTTTTTATCCTACTTCTTTATTTCTCTAATAAAGTTTTCTTTTTTAATGTCTCTATTTCTTGGGTATTTTAGGGGTCCCCTAATTTTCTTGGTGTTATTTTGTAACTTTTTTGCACCTTTTGAAATGTATTTAGAAGGCATAAGTCAAGAAGTAGCTCACTTGCTTTATTGTATTAATAATATATGTTTCTTTTAATGCTGTATATAGTGCAATGTCGATGTATTGATGTAATTCTTGATTGTTCTTTTTATCCCTGGTTGCTGTGGCGATGACGCAGAACTATTCAGAGTTCTGGCATCATCTTCCCGAAAAGGGGCGTGTAATGAACCTGTAATGTTCATGAGTTATTAAAAATCTAAAAGCAATACTTTGGCTCCAACAAGGGACTCTGGGAGATTGTTACAGTTAGAAAAGACAAGCCTTTGCCAATTTACAATTCTGAGTTTCACTTCCCAGCTGAAGACGGTTAGAAGAAGCCTTAACAAGCTGCACCTGCTTATCTTTGCTGATTAGCAAGTGCCTGGTATCCAAGGTCATCCTTGGTCTGTACGTTGGAAAACACAGTTGGGAGGGGGGCCTGCAAGGCACAAAAATGTGGGAAACATCGAGAAGAAAGTTACATCAGCTAATTCCTGATTGGTCAATTAATCTTGGACCGTTAGGATCTTTTTCCTTTAAGTATAGGGCTAGAGACTCATAGCCTTTGTTCTCTGTTCTCTGCCTATGCTGACTTGGCACCAGAGTTCCAAAGCCTTCTGCCTTTTATGGTTCCAAGGGGTTGCCTATGGGAAGGTAACCTATGTTGGTTCCATTGCTTTATGTTGAACATCCATCTCTCTTAGGAGGGTTGCTACACAACCAACTACCTCGTATGTAAGTAGTTAGGTGAGTTAGTTTGTTATTTTCTTGTTGTGTGTATGAATGCTCTTGTAAGTACCTAAACCCCTGTTTGGGTGTATGGTCTTAAAGGATTACTTGCTGCTATATTTTATGTGCATACTTATATGTCTTAATAAAGCTACTTCTATTTAACCTGGTGTGTTCATTGAGAGAAGGGGTGGTTCTGGATTCAGTACCTTGACCATTCTCAGTCACTAACTACCAAAGAGGGTTAAGAAGTTAAAGGCTTGAATTTGAAGTAAGAACCAGAGGTGCCAGGCAAGGAGTGTAACGGTGACTCTTGCCCCTTAGGACCTTGGTTTTACCTATCTTCTGGGCTCAGAGATCCCCTGGCTCTGAGTGGACCAGTAAACAGGGGTGGTGGCAGCCTACCTTCTACCTTGCAGGGTTGTTGTGAGCGTACACAGCCTTGGCAAGGGTGAAGTAATAGTCTTTTGGTTCCAGTCTCATTTCCCTAAGGGTGGGGGTCTGAGTCTGACGCATGATCCCTGTGCTTTGATGGTAGGGATTCATGACAGCACCCTGTTGAGATATGACAAGTATCCACTATCTGGACAATTGAAGAAGTTTTTGTTCTGACAAAGTTTCCCAACTGGATGAAGATGTCTCTGCCATAGATTTCCAACTGTATTGTTCTTCAACTCATCTTTGTTATTTTTCTGCTGTTTTGTCAACTGTTTTTAGCTGTTTTTATTATATTTTGAACATTGTCTTGGGAAACATGTGGAAGGTGATTAATAAATATTAATAATGATGATGATAGTAATAGATCTAGAAGCACCTCCTAACTATGCAAATGCCCTTTCAGAGGGAGTGCAACCCCACCCAGAGGGAGTACACAGAGTAACCCCACCTAGAGTAAGTCCAATTCCCAGACCTAGAAACTACCCAGCTATAGGTTCCCCATCTTGTCAGGAGTCATCAGTATATTAGCCTTTATCCAGCCCACGAATGCATCCTGATAACCAGTTTAGGACATGCACAGACTCTCCTGATTCAAATGTTAAAGAGAAATAATATCCACTCCATATGAAAGAAATAATTTAACTGTGCTTTTTATTTGGGGATAAATTCATTAAGTGGGCTAATAATATGATCCAAACGGTGAAATGAGGTAAATGTCCATTTATCTAGGTAGAAACACCCTGACCCAGAGAAATCTGGAGTCAAAGGATCTATGTTAGTGTGAGTTCAATCTTATACACTTGCAGTTGTGTTGACTTCAGTGAGCCTCCACCTCCATTTTTCGAATGCAGAGACACACAGCGCTAGTAAAACTGCTCCTCCTTTTACTCCAGACCTTGAAAGTTGTGGCTCCAATGCGATTTACCTTGAAGTTAGCTTTACACAGGCTTCCAAACTGATTTGCCATCAATCCCGTTGCTACTCTAGGCAGACATAGTGATTGTCCCAATGCTTTGCTGTGGGTGGTTCCAATCAGCAGTGGGGAAGGGAGATTTGTTAAGCCGTGGGTAGTGTTGTTTCAAAATGCAGCCAGAGAAAATGGTCTGGCTGCCTTTGAAACTATTAGTGTGTCTGCAGCCTATGTTTACTAAGAAACAGTTCTCACTGAGTTCAGTAAGGCAGTGTTCTTCACCCTTGGGTCCCCAGATGTTGATGGACTACAATTCCTATCATCCCTGACCATTGACTATGTTGTCTGGGGATGAT
Organism: Rhineura floridana; assembly: GCF_030035675.1. Lineage (NCBI taxonomy): Eukaryota > Metazoa > Chordata > Lepidosauria > Squamata > Rhineuridae > Rhineura > Rhineura floridana. The sequence continues at coordinate 13,659,393 of NC_084481.1, forward strand.
AGGAGTTGTAGTCCAACAACATCTGGGACCCAAGGGTGAAGAACAGTGCAATAAGGCTTACCCCCAAGTAAGTGCATAGGTTTTTGCAGCTTTGCTTTCTTAGGACTGGGGCTGTAAAGTGTAATTCTCAAACTTATTTCCAGGGAAACCATTTCAGGTGTAGGTAGAAGGAAGGGGGGAGGGGAGACAAATATTCAGCCCAGAGATGGAAGCACTACTAGTTAAATTGTTTTAAATAGGGGGGGGGAAGCAGTGTGTTTTTGCCACCCTGGTCTTCTGCTGGGAGAAAGGGTGGGATATAAATCTAACAAATAAATAAATAAAGAGCATTTGTTGTGGTTACTTTTTACAACCAAACACCAGCCAGAGTTATACTCCTGAGAAATAATCACATATGATCTGAAACAAGGGGAGCATGCCCCCACCCTTCATGAAACCCTCTTTCATTATCCTAGTTATTCAGTAGATCTACTCTAAAAATAAGTGATCCTGTGACCCTGAAAATAGTTGTTTCCATTTCAAACCAAACACCTTGGATTACCTTACAATTGTAGCTTTCCGGATTTAGTTCACTCTTCTCCTTTCAACCCCCCCCCCCCGATCTGATTTGCAGGGTAGCGATTACCTTGTGACACAGTCCAACAAGGACTGGAAAATATTACTCGTTGAAAATAAGGGAGGAGGAATCCCCTCTCCATCTTTGGGTCCATGACGTGGGTCTCTGTGGGAAGAACTACAGGTTACGGCTGTAAGAAGAGGAGGAGGAAGTTAGAAATCAGCGCCCCCTCGCCTAGTCCCCCAAACTTTCCATTTTAGGTCGGCTGTATGGAGTTGAGTTGGAAGGCAACCCTCCATGGGTGGCGCTTGGCGGGCAGCCCAGCCCAGCCCAGCCCAGCGGCGTCCCCTTGACACATCACACGCACGTCCCTCTGCGCTGGTTGCTGTCCACAGGAGGAGGTGCGGAAAGACGAGAGTCATGCAGGACGGGATGCGGACATCAGCTTGTCCTTGGCAGCCGCCGCCTCCCCTCAAGCTGCGCTGATTCTCCCCCTACTCGGCGGCTGCTGCTGCTTTTGCAGCCATTTTGCACCAGCGGCGCCGGAGGCAGAGAAGGCTGCTGGCGAAGCGGAGAGATGGGCTAGCGGCTGTTGCGGTGGGGGAGCCAGCAGCATCATGGTGAAGAGGAAGAGCTCGGAAGGCCAGGAACAGGAGAGCGGCCGAGGCGTCCCGCTGCCAATCCAGACCTTCTTATGGAGGCAAACCAGGTAAGGGAGAGTAGGGGGCGCTGCCCGCGAAGGCTGAATGGGGACTGAAGGGCTGGCGTTTGTGCTGAGACGCTCATCTTTTCAGAAAAGAGTGTTGCATGCTATAAGGGGTGCTTCACACGTTTAGGATGCTTCCATGTTTTCTTCTCTCGCCACCACCCCTCCCTGTCTGTGTTCCCCAGTGCCCTCCTCCAGCTGTGGCCAGACCCCAAAGCTACACAGCAGGTGTGCCATTCCCCTCAAGGACCCACACTTGTCAGTAGAGCCAGTAACAGCAGGTGTCAGTGTGGACACACGGTCCAGGCGAAGAACCGCTGAGCAAGCCATCAAACGTCAGAATCCATCTTTCTCGGATGGACACTGTTTCCTGTCCTTCCTATTGCCAACATGGCACAGCAAAAAACTTGTGCTTCAAAGTGTGGCGAATGCTGTGATTTGAGAATAGGAACAGCCTAGCTGCTTGTCATGAAAAAACCTTTGGCAGATTATCACTCAGTCTCACAGAAGGAACCCTAGCTATGCACGTTTATTCAAAAGCAAGGCCCAGTGTGTGCTCACTGCAGCTTACTCCCAGAGAAATGTGTACAGAAGTGCAGCCTCAGTTCCCCATCTTTACAATGGATATATTAAAGGCAGGTTGCAAGAATCACCACTGTGAAATGTTTCACAATACTGCACAAGGAACTAGTTAGCATATTTTTGTTTGTTTGTTTTTCTCTTTCGGTGTGTTTGTAGGTAATATTCATTTTTCCCCAGTTATAATGGATGTTTGCCCAATGCAAATTACACTCCAACTATTACAAACAGAAATTTACTAGTAATAAAGTAATGATAATGACATGAACAGTAAATTATCCTACAGTGTTTAGTGTCAATAACTGAGATAATGGCTCCTGGAAAGTGATTTTCCCATTGACTCTTCCAAGCTGTATAAATGTAACAGGCTAAACATTAATTGATTGTTTTGCCTAAAATGTTAGAAACCCCAATGTCTGGGAACTGGATAGATCTATCTGTACACTGTTGTATTCCCCCTGAAATACTTTCCTGTCCTAGATCCAGCTTTGTCACTGGTGGTCCAAGTGACATCAGTGGCGTGGAACATCTTTGTCCAGTTTTGGCTAGTGCACCAGGTATGGCTATTCCTGTGTAGCGATAGTCTGGCCACAGTAATCTATGCTGTGGTAACCTCCTGGTTAGATTACTATAATGCATTCTATGTGGGGCTGGCCTTGAGGAGTGTTCAGAAGCTGCAGCTTATGCAAATGTGACAGCCAGAGTGTTGACCAGTACAGCTGCATGGAACTATATAATATTCACTAATAGGGAAAAAAACTTGTGGTTTAAGAACGTACCTATAGCCTACAGGTATTTCTATCCAACTTTAAAAAGCAGGGAAATTGGGCAGCTATAGTGAATGCACCAGGGGAGCAGGAGACCTGAACTCCTCTCTGAGATATTGGACTGCCCTACAAATTTGTCAAAATGCAAACACAATTTGGGTTGGTCTTTCACAGTCCAATCCACTTGCTATGTAGCTTGGAAGAATTTGGTAACATGTGCCTCTGAGCATATGGTGAGTGGTGGCAACACCTGCCATCTCCAAACATGGAGAATTACATTGTTTTATGTTTGTTGGTGTTGCTGCTTTCCTGTGTTAGTAATGATTCTACAGAGAATCTAATCTAGAAAATTTTATTTCCCTCTTTATTCATCCTAGAAATCTGTGTCAAAATTATTTTTATTAATTTCAAAGCCTTTTTATTGGTCAGTGCCATAAGATGGTGAAGACAGCCTTTTATGTTTCAAATTGGAAGTTATATTCTATTTCTATTTTGGGTGCATTAACAGTTGAATCTGAAACTGCAGTTTGATGTAAAATCAGTCTGATTACAATATGTTGCTACTTCAGCAATGACTCTTAGCTGTTGGAAAAAAGAGGATGCATGTTTTCAGCCTGCTGTGTTTAAACCACTTCATTTAAGGCAAGGTGGGCATGGTCAATTAAAAACATAGAGCACACCTAGAATTTTGCTAGAATATATTTCACCTTCCACTGTTTTATTTTGTGCAAATTGAGACACTCCTGGGATCCACTGGAGACTATTCTGCAGAATAGTCAGTGCCATTATTCCACAATTTTTGGATTTTTTTAAGTGTACATTTTGCAAAGGGTTGCTGTACATCACATATTCACGGACACAGAAACAAAAGAAAATGATTTATGATAGGAAACTTCACTAAAATTGCAAAGTAAATCAGACATATTTAAAGTGGCCATCTGAACTATATCAACTGTCTTAGTAATGTTGCTTCTTATGTGCTAAAACAAGATCAGCACAGCACATGTCTTCGTTCTATTATTTGGGCTGATTGCAGGTGTTGTCACCACTCACCATATGCTCAGAGGCACATGTTACCAAATTCTTCCAAGCTACACAGCAAGTGGATTGGACTGTGAAAGACTAACCCAAATTGTGTTTGCATTTTGACAAATTTGTAGGGCAGTCCAATATCTCAGAGAGGAGGTCAGGTCTCCTGCTTCCCTGGTACATTCACTATAGTTGCCCAATTTCCCTGCTTTTTAAAGTTTGATAGAAATAGGCATGTTCTTAAACAACAAGGTTTTTTGCCTATTAGTGAATTTCTCTGCTTTTTAATCCAGGAGGTAAGAAATGGGATCCTGTGGAAATTTGCTGAGAATGATTGATCATTTGCATGCTTATTGAGTTCAGTGGGATTTACCTCCCTGCAATCATGCTTAGGATAGGTGAAACTGACCACAGGGGATGGGGAGGGGAGGAGGATGAAGGGAGGGGTGGAAGGGCAGAGGGGAGGAAGGAGATGGGAGCAGGCCAGAGGGAGAGGGGAGGAGAAGGATAGGTTTGATCATTTGCATGATTGTTGACTTCAGTGGGATTTACTCCCATGCAATCATGCTTAGGATAGGTAAAAATGACTGGGGGGGAGGGAGGGAGGGAGGGCTGAATTGGGCAGGGGAGGAAGAAGAAGGAAGAGGGGAGAGGAGGTGGAAGGGAGAGGAGAGGGGAAGGAGGGGAAAGGCAGGTCTGATTATTTGTATGCTTATTGAGTTCAATGGGATTTACTCCTATGCAATCATGGTTAGGATAGGTAAAACTGACCATGGGGAGGAGGAAGGGGAGGGGGAGGAGAGAGAAGAGGAAGGAGGGGATTGGAAGGGGATGGGGTTGGGGAGGGAGGGGCAAGGGAAGGGGCAAGGGAGGGGATAGGAGGGAGGAGAAGGGAGTGTGGAATTGACTATTTGCGTACTTTTTGAATTCAATGGGACTTATTTCTGTGCAATCATGTTTGAAAATGGAAATGGATTGCCTTCAAGTTGACCAAACTTATGGTGAGCCTATGAATAGGGTTTTCAGAGGTGGTTTTACCATTGCCTTCCTCTGAGGCTGAGAGGCAGTGACTGGTCCAAGGTCACCCAGTCAGCTTCATGGCTGTGTGGGGATTAGAACCCTGGTCTCCCAGGTCGTACTCCAACACTGACCCAGGGAGGGGCAGGGAGGGAGGAGGAGGGGAGGAGATTGGGTGGGTGGGCACTGGGCAGAGGGGAAGCTCCTTTCCATTCCAAAAGGAAAACATTTCCCCCTCCTTTTTATCAACAGCAGGCACATGTAGCCTCCTACCCATATTTAAACCAAAGCTGTCCCTGGCCACATCTACACCAGGCCTTTAGTTCACTTTGAACAGTCATGGCTTCTCTCGAAGAATCCTGGTAAGTGTAGTTAGTGAAGGGTGCTGAGAGTTGTTAGGAGGCGCCCTGTTCCCCTCACAGACCTTCAGTCAGAATGGCAGACTGTTTAACCAGTCTTGCCACTGGAGCTCTGTCAGTGGAATAGGAGTCTCCTCTCAGCACCCTTCACAAACTACACTTCCCAGGATTCTCTGGGGGAAGCCATGACTATCTTACGTGAAATCAAAGTCTGGTGTGGGTGTGGCCCCCTGATTAGGCAAGCCCAGCAGCTGTGAGTCTGGCTTTTAGAACACTGACAGTTGGTTCTTACTGAGCATACTATCATTCAGGTCAATGCAAAATTTCTTAAATTAATTAAAAATCAGCCAGCATTTTTTTAACTTTTAAACTGCAGAAGATGAAGGTCAGAGTATGGGGCATGGTCAATAATAGGATTACAGGTATTCTGTGAACATGGCTGATTTTTAATGAATTTCAACAGATTATGAGAACTCTGACAGAAAGAAGTCCAAAAGGGCTCTGTTTTTTCTCCCTTTTTACACTTTGAACTCTCGATTCTCTCTGACTGTTTTGTGTATCACCATGAAAATTTAGAGGATTGTTAAGCAAGTGTTTCTGAGTTTAGGAATATAAGTTTTGTAAGATTTTGTTTTGAAATGAGCTCATAGGAAGCATCAGAATGGCATGGGGGTATTTTCAATTTAACATTGCGGAATGTGAAAAATCCATGCTGGCTATAGTGTACAGCCACTGTCATGGCTGTATAATTAGTTCCAAATCATTTGTACTGGTTATCTATATGCTACTGAGTCCAATGTAAGTTTTTAGTGTTTTTGTACAATGCCCTGAATGACTGAGGATTCAGTTATATGAAGGAACGCTTCTCTCAGCATTGTCCTTCTTGGGCTTTAAGATCTGCCAGAGAGGACGTCATTCTATCATAAAGTGAAGCCTGAGATACTTTAGTTCCATAATGAACCTTCTTGGTAATGGCACCCTGGCTGTGGAATGCTATTCCCTGAGGTGCTACATTGTTTAGCTTTTGGTGCCAGCTGAATACCTATCTCCTCCTCCAAGCCTTTGGTGGAGATGGGGGTTAAGATATTGAACTGTTTGGCATTGTTACAGGAAGCAAATTAAATTATTCATTCAGATAGTTTTATTGACTAATTTTATTGTATGTTTTTGTACTGGGTTGTATCCAGTGTTAGTCTACTCAGAGCAGACTCACTGAAATTAATGGACATTAATTAATAGACAGATCTAATAATTTCAAAGGATCTACCCTGAGAAGAACTAATATTGGATTGGAGGATGTGATATAAATCATATAATAAATAAATACCATTTATACTCTGTTTAAAGCATCATTTTCACCATAATAATTACAATAACAATCCTTTATGGTTGGTTGTTATTATTACCCCAGTATTACACATTATGGCCTAAGGTCAAATAATTCATGGCTGAAGCAAGATTTGAACCAGGGACCCCCTGGCTCATACCGCCTCCCACACTTAAAAGTGTGTGAAACTGTTTGCTGACATACGTTTGTTGTTAGCTACTTTGTAGAACAACCTTATTTGAAAATGGAAACCTAACAACTCTCTGGGATAAAGGAAATTCAAGCTATGAGACATCAGTTATAAATATATAAATACATCTAGCACCACCCACTCAAAATGAAGCACTTGTACATCCTGTTGCTTCCAGCAGAGAAATCTGATTCTGAACACATGATTAATTCTTCAGTTGAAATCACTAGGATTTAAAGGTATTTCACTTTGGCTGGATAAAGCTTAATATATTTATAAATATAGTATGGTATTTATTTATTTCACAGATTTATACCTCATCTTTTAATTTGAATTACTATTCTAGGTATTGTACAGTGAATCTAAACGGTCCACATGAAAACTCATTAAAACATCAAATAATCTCAACATTTTAAAAAACAAAACAAAAAGCATCAGTTTACAGGAGATATATTCAAATGACTATCCATAGTTATAATCTGTCAAAGGTCTTGGCAAATGGAATTGTTGTTAAAGGAAACTAATGAAGGAAACTGGGGAATATCCCTGGAGAGAATGTTATACAGACAGGGGCCACCACTACAAACAAAACAAAAACAATCCTCCCCCAGGAGAACCCCCTCCCCACTTCTGAAAAGGAGGCACAACTATAGGACATCAGAAGATGACATTAACAGGCAGGCTCATAGGAGAGAAGCTGGCGTGTCAGATAACAAGGCGTTGGGCATTAAATGAGGCAGAGGGGCTGTACTGTGTGATGTTGGACAAGGGGCACTTTGGGTATCATCTAATCCTAGGATTCTTTTATGATATTTTTCATAAAAGGTTTATACAGACAGTTGCATTATCGTCTTCCAGTATGGAAACAATATTGGCTTCTTTATTATTTGACTACTTCTACAGATCAGACTGTGCTAATTAGAATGGCTCCTACCTCACATTATATCCTAGTACTAGTCACATTTCTTTTCAACCCCATTGCTACAGAGTCATAAGTCAGTCTTCTCCAAGCTTAAGTCCTCCAGATGCTGTCTGGAGCTTATGAGAATTCTAGTCCAAAACATCAAGAAGATGCCCACTTGGGGAAGGCTGTCATAAACCTTTCTGCTACTGATGGCCCCATCACCTCCAGGCCTCCCAATGATCCTGGATGATTGTACCAGTGGGTTACTGTTGCTGTTCATTCTCCTGCACTTCATAGGTAGCCTAAAGATCAGAGGAATGAAATCCATACCTCTTGTTGAATGGTCCTCCCTTGCTTTCCTACAGCATCAGCTCACCCCATTCTGACATGTACCATGTGCTGCTGGGAAAGGAAAATCCCTCCATCCTTTGCCCTTATCATAGCATAACTGCTGCACCTGGGCAAGTCTCTCAGAAGCAGCCAGAAGGGGTTACCTGCCAGCTTTGTGACATGGTGTTTCCTTAGGACCTTGTGTATGTTTTATTTGTATAGCCACAGTGTCATAAGTAGTTCTGTCACTGTAACCTTCATTGTAATCCAGCATATCTAACTGTATAATGTACCTATGACTATGCCTTTGACAAGCATCTGTTTCTTTCCTTAGTGCATTTTTGAGGCCCAAACTGGGAAAACAATATGAAGCTTCATGTGTGGTATGTGACTTTTAATGTTCGTGATATACTGAGTTGCATGATTTGGTTGTTTTTAGTATGGAAACCCAGTTAACCTTTGTTAAACTCAATGGGCCAAATGTGGAGCTTGCTTTACTGTGGTAAAAGTAGCAAAGCATGTGATTAGGGCAGACTAGTATTGCACTATGATTATTATTAGAATATACATTTGTTAGTAGTTTTCTTTTAAAAAATCTCCAAGTGACTTAAACTACAAAATAAAATACAGGTAAAATCAGTGAAAAGCCAAATTTAAAACAACATACAATAGAAAATTCCTAAAATACTCATCCAACAATACAGTAAAAAGAACAAGTCCTATCCCAAACCACTAAAAGATGAGCACCACAGGAGAGGCTAACTTAATTACTAGTGCCCTGGGTGAAGAAAAATGTGTTGGTCTGTTGCCTAAAAACTAGTAATGATGGTGTCAGGTGTGTTTCCCTGGGGAGAGCCTTCCACAAACGGGAAGCCACTACTGAAAAAGCTCCTTCTCATGTGGTCACCCTCCGCACCTCCCTCAGATGAGGGACACAGAGAAGGGCCTCTGGTGAAGACTGCAAGGTCTGGGCTGATTCATGTGTGGAGAGGTAGTCCTTGAGGTTTTGGGGTCCTGAGCCACATAAGGCTTTGTAGGTCAAAACCAGCACTCTGAATTGAGCACAGAATCTAATTGGTAGCCAGTGCAGTCGAGTCAGAATCAGCTCAACTGCACTGCAACTAGACTCACAGTTCCCTCACTGAACAATACACACTTCTCTTCTTATATTGAATATGTTAGTATCAACTAATTGGGTGGAATCCCACAAGATTTCGAAACTAATGAACTGTGTATGTTTTGTCCAGTATAAGCAATGAATATATATATTCAGAGGAACCTTCATATGTATATGTGACATATATGTAGCCTTCAGGCTATGGTCAGGTAATAGCAATTTAAAACGATAAAATATCCATAAACAACTACAATATACCAATTCTGCCACTCGTTTTTGATGACACACTCGTCTTTGAACATCTGTGTAAAGACTCCGGTAATAAAAGAGCTGCATTGGCTGCAGTAAGCTACTGGACTAGGTTTAAGGTTCTTGTAAACTGACTTACAAAGGCTAAACAACTTAGCCTACACCGTCTCCTATATCATCCTGCCTGGTCACGGAAGTCAGCTAGCAAGGCCCTCCTGGTAGTGCCATTGCCAGCCAAGGTCCATCTTGTAGGGAGGGCGTTTTCTGTTGTGGCAGCCTCTCCAAGAACATCTACCCTTTCTGAGTTATAGCAGGTGCCATATTTCAGTGCTTTCTAAAAACTCATCTATTCACTCAAGCCTTTGCTGGTAATGAATACAAGTCTGTTCTTGATTTGTTTGTATTTACTGTCCTTGTGATTATATAGGTTCCGGTTTTATTGTAATGTTTACATTGTGCTGAATACCTCTTTGTGATTTTTTAATTGAAAAGCAGTGTAAAAATGTTTTCAAATTAATTTTAAAAATAAAACAAAAAATGTATATTTCATTTGAAGATATGGCTGAGAAAAACAGAGGAATTTCTGCTTGACACAGGGAGCTTTTCAGTCCCACCTTCTTGCAACAGTACCCTGAGCAACCTGAAAATGCCAGAAGGTCCTCAGTACTCTGAGGCAGGCTCCATGAAAGGGCATGCTACCAGAAGGACATATGGACCCCAAATCGCCTTCCACTTGTGGAGTTGGTGGGAGGCACAAGGTGGATCCTGGTCCATATCACTAGGCTGAAATTAACACACAACTGACAATTAATCCATTCACAGTAGCCCTGATGCCGTTCTTAAGATCCATGCACGGCAGTGAAAATTATGAACACTGAGTTATGCTCTTAATGCTAGTTTGAACAATAAAGTCTTACAACATCTACAACATAACAACCAGATTTTCAGAAGAAGCTCTCCTTTAGTCAGGCAATTACAGAACAAATGGCCAGAGTCTATAGTGGTCTGGTTTCAATGGGAGCTTGACAGGTTGGCTGATAAGCCTCACCACAGTGGAGCCCTTTGTAAACCTACTTCTATGAAAATATCCTTTTTACCTGAACTATCAGAACTATCTTGGAGAGTTTTGTACTTTTATTCCTTATGTAAAATTACCTATATTATTATGTACTGGCAAAAACAGTATAATTCTAATGGATGAGATGTGTTCTGAACATGGGGAGGCATTCCATTGTGTGTGCAGCTGTGTGCACGCACGCCCCTTGCAGACACTCCCTGTCAGTAAGGGCAGTGCTTTATTTCCCCCACTCCACCTCCAGGATGAGACTGCATGGGAAGCATTTACTTCTATGGGGAGGACAGTTGATCTCAGGGAATACCCTCAGGGAGATTCCAGGCCACTTCCTCGAATTTACAGGGGTTTTAAAAGTAAACTTTTAGGTCTTTTATTTGTGGAGATATAAGGAGTAGCATGCTGGCTCTATTGTACCCAGTTGCTCAGTAGGAACTAATCACTGCTTCTTCTTCTTCTTCTTGCCAATGTTCTTTCCAATGAGTACAAAAGGAACTGGGATAACTGCCAAGCATCTGGGCACTTAAAAAAAATCTATTAATATTTAATATAACTAAGGCTGCAAACCTAAAAGCAGAGGGGCTTACTTCTACTTAGACATGCCTAGGATTGTGTTGTAAATAGCATTCAGCATGTTTAGTTAACTGTATTTAGGTTCTGGCACTTCTGCACTGATCCTTCTCCCCTGCCTCCGCTCCTCTTGGCCTCGTCTCCACATAACCTCTGACTGTGGCCTCTATATATGGGGAAACACAGCACTGTTCCATTTTTAATACTGTTATTTATCAAGCCTAGCATTATGTTATCCAAAGTGAGCCAAAGAGTGAATCTAGTCTAAAGGGTAAAGTTGCTCACCTCTGTAGCAGTCTTGATGCCCCCTCCACATCTACTGTAGTCCCCAATGAGGTGTCCAGTGCAACGTCTGCTGCATCTTGTTGGGAATGGTTTCAGTTGATACGGCCTGATGACATAGACAGGGTGCTTGTGATGATGTGGCCAGCAATGTGTCTTCATGACCCCTGCCCTTCTTGACTTATTAAAACTTGCCAAGGAGGTTTGACTGAGTGGATCCAGGGTGTGGTCAATGCATCATTGCAGGAGGAAGTGGTTCCAGCTGCCTGAAAAGAGGCAGTGATTTCGCTCCTGAAAAAACCCACCCTGGACCCATGGTCTGCGACAATTACTGACTGGTCACAAATACCCATTTTTAGGGAAGGTGATTGAGAGGGTTGTGGCACAGCAATTGCAAGTACTCTTGGATGAAACAGATTATCTTGACCCATTCCAGTCTGGGTTCAGGCCTGGTTATGGGACTGAATCAGCCTTGGTCACCCTGATGGATGACCTTTATTGGGAGAAGGACAGGGGGAGTGTGACCCTGTTACTCTTACTTCATCTCTCAGTGGCTTTTGATACCATTGACCATGGAATCCTTCTGGGCTGACTTGGTGAGATGGGTATTGGAGGCACTGTTTTAGAGTGGTTCCGATCCTATCTCCAAGGTTGTTTTCAGAGAATAGCATTGGGTGATTATCTTTTGGGCCCTTGGCAGTTGTGCGTGGGGTTCCGCAGGGTACCATCTTGTCCCCAATGCTGTTTAACATCTATATGAAGCCCTTAGGAGCGTTCATCAGGAGATTTGGGGTGAGGTGTCAGCAATACGCTGATGATACTCAGCTCTATTTCTCTGTAACATCTGAATTGGGAGAGGCCGTGCAAGCCCTGGACCGCTGCCTGGATTCGGTGGTGTGCTGGATGAGGGCCAATAAACTGAGTCTGAATCCTAGCAAGACGGAGGCGCTGTGGGTTGTTGGTTTCCGAGTTCAGATAATTGGTCAGTTACCTGCTTTGGATGGGGTTGTACTCCCTCTGAAAGAGCAGGTCTGTAGTCTGGGGGTGCTCCTGAATCCATTTTTGTTGCTAGAGGCCCAGGTGACCTCAGTGGCTAGGAGTGCCTTTTACCAGCTTTGGCTGGTAAGACAGCTGTGGCCGTTTCTGGACTGGGATAGCCTGACCACTGTTGTCCATGCACTGGTAACTTCCAGGCTGGATTACTGTAATGCACTCTATGTGGGGCTGCCCTTGAGGTTGGTCCAGAAGCTGCAGCTGGTGCAAAATGCGGCGGTGAGACTGCTCACTGGGGCAGGGTATTGCCAACATGTCACTCTGATGCTGAAAGAATTGCACTGGCTGCCCATTTGTTACCGGGCCAAGTTCAAAGTTTCTAGTTTTGGTGTACAAAGCCCTATACAGCTTGGAACCAGGATACCTGAAAGACCATCTTACCCCTTATATACCCAGTCGATCACTGGGCTCTGCAGGTGATCGCCTCCTGCAGATACCATCTTATCAGGAGGTCAGTTCTGTACAATATAGGAAATGGACCTTTAGCATAGCGGCACCTACCCTGTGGAATTCCCTCCCCTTAAATATTAGATAGGTGCCATCTCTGTTATCTTTTCAGCGCCTGTTGAAGACTTTCCTCTTTCAACAAGCCTTTTAAATTGAGACCTTATCCCAGTCTGCGTCTGTGTTGGAATTGCTTTTTAATATGTTTTTAAACCTTTCTTTAAAAAGACAAATTTTTAAACCTTTTTTAAAAGATGTCTTGAAAGCTTTTTTTAAAAAGTGTTTTTAAAGATGTTTTGTTTTCATGTATTTTAAAGTCTGTTTTCATGGTGTTTTTAGTGCTTTTGTTTGCCGCTCTGGGCTCCTGCTGGGAGGAAGGGCTGGATATCAATCAATCAATCAAGTGAAAACTTGAATTATGACTTCAGTAGGGCTTGAAGGCTTGGTTAAGGTTTTTTGGCTAATATATGATGATATCAGCACCTTATGCCAATCATGTACTCCTACGCAGGTGATGACCTGTTGTGTATGCTGGACCTCATCAGACCTGGCCTGATGCCTGATGAATTTTGACTCCCCATGTTCTTATATCAATTGGCAGCCCCATACATGCCTCCTATCAGAGAATGACCCATCTCTTTTCAGGCTTCTAGCAAATTATCTTGATTTATTTGATCACCTCCTGAAGGACAAATAAATCCACTCCTTTACTGTTCGTGCTGTATATATTATGTAAAGAAAAGTCTCCCCACCACCAGCCCAATTTGTCAAAGTTCTTAAATTCTGACACATACAAGCAAAAATTTCACATCTGCTGCTAGATTATATGATTTCACCCTGCAGATGTGGGACAGAATATTTCAGTGCCATCTTCCAAATTGACCTGATTCACATACCATGGACTAATACATGACTTGGATTGCAGTAATGCTTTGGTTTTCACACTTCTCCATATATAGAAACAGAAAAAAATCCTAGAGAAGGCAGCAAATCTGCTAAACATGCATCAGGTTTCTTGAGAGAGCAACTCAAAGTGCCTTGTCTTCAAACAAATAATAGAATCACAGAATAGAAGAATTGGAAGGGGCCTATAAGGCCATCGAGTCCAACCCCCTGCTCAATGTAGGAATCCAATTTAAAGCATACCTGACGGGTGACTGTCCATTTGCTTCTTGAATGCCTCCAGTGTGCATCCCTCACTAACCTCAGCTCATTCTCAGCTTAAGCCTTCCTGACGCCATCCCTGCATTTCTGTGCTACCTGTCTGTACTCTTCCTTTGTGGCATGTCCTCGCTTCCATGTCCTACATGTGTCCTTTTTTGTTTTCAGGTCATCTCTAAACTTTTGTGAAGGCACATTGACTGCTTCTTCTGTCTTCCACCTTTTTTCCTTGTTGGAATTGTTTGCAGTTGTCCTTTAGAATTTCCTTTTTTAGAAATTCCCACCCATCTTGGACTCCTTTTCTCATTAGGGTCGTTTGCCATGGGACCTTACTTATCATTGTTCTGAGTTTATTAAAATCGGCTTGCCTGAAGTCCAGGGTATGCATATGGCTACTCTCAGCTTTTGCTTCCTTTAAAATCCACGGTCACTTTCCCTCAGAGTTCTTGTAACTGCCACTTCATCCACTAGGTAATCTCCATTAGTTAGACTCAAGTCAAGGATAGCTGATCCTCTGGTTGCTTCCTCCACTTTCTGAAGGAGAAAGTTATCTCCAACACAAGTCAGGAATTTCTTGGAGGGGCTGTGTTTGGCAGAAATTGTCTCCCAACAGATATTGAGGTACTTGATCCCCCATTACTACTACATCATGCCTCCTTGAAAGATTGACAATTTGCTTTTCAAAAGTTTCATACTTGTCTTTTCCTTGATTGGATGGTTGGTAGTAAACTCCAGCCACCATGTTCCTTTTATTCCTTGCCCCATTTATTTTAATCCAGATCACTCTTGGTGGGGGTACCAAAATCATCCTCCTGTATTTCTGTACAAATATATATATTTTCCACATATAATACAACCCAGCCTCTTTTCTGTTTTTCTGTTCTTTATGAACACGTTGTATCTTTCAATTGTATTCCAGTTATGGGAGTCATCCCACCAAGTTTCAGTTACACCTATCAATCGTATTACCTTCCTGTATTAAGTGTTCAAGTTCATCTTGTTTGTTTCCCATACTCTGGGCATTAGTATACAGACATCAAAGATCATGTGATTTATGGTCTGGCTTCCTTCCCAGAATCCAAATCTCTTGTGTTAGCACCATCTTTGTAGTCTGTCATTCTCCTGGAGTGCTTTTCCTTTCTACTCATCTTCTAAGTACTGGAAAGATGGATGAGAAAACTACTTGGGCCCCAAAGTCCTTTAGTTTCCTCCCTAGAGCTTCAAAGTTTGACATGATTTCTTTGTAGTTCTGGTTGGCAGTATCATTTGTTTACACATGGATGAAAAGAAAGGGATATGTGTCAGTGGACTTTACACTCACAGCTCTACTGTCACTCACTCTCTGAATCTTCTATGTTTTTCTGACCATTCAAATGGTAAACTGGCTCCAAAATACTGCTCTGCAGATGGAGGACATCATCTTCCCAAATTCATTGTACTATATTCCAGAAGCTGGGGAGAGGGTCCCAGCTATCAAGAGAACATCTCCTATTGTCTGCTGTCATAATTTGCTTTATTTTGTTCATTATGTTCTTATTAGCAAGCCGTTGGTTTAACTGAAGATAGTTTTCCAGCATTCATAATAACACTGAAGATAATCATAAATTCCTTTTAGCATCATTATTTGCTTGCCTTCTTTTTACAGTTTACAGCCCATTACTCTACTCCAAGTACCACTGGTCCACTGGTGAGCAAAGGGAGCAGTGGCAGTATTATAGATGCAATCCTTCATTTTGCTGATATTGCTGTGATAGTACAAAGTATGCAGGGGGTGGGGTGGGAAAGTGAGGGTATCATGAGGGCTCTGGCACAGACCAGTTGGATCTGCTCTCTGCTCTTTCATTTCCAGAAAATGTGTCATAGAACTTCTAGAGCAGGGGTAGTTGATGTGATGCCCTCCAGGTGTTGCTTTTATTTATTTATTTTTATTATTTATTATTGAATTTATCAATTTTAATTAATTAATTAATATATTGTTGTTGGACTACATCAGCTCCCATCAGCTCCAGCCAGCATGATCAATGGTTAGGGATGTTCAGGAGGGCACCACATTGGCTACCCTTGTCCCAGAGATGGGGTTGTCAACCCATGGGCAATGTGGTGCCTGCAGTGGCCTTTATTGGTGCTCCTGGCAGGGGCCCTAGATTTTGAGCTTTCTTTTCTTTCTTTCTTTTTTGGTTAAGTCTCTAGCCCTTTTAGAAAGAACATTATGAAGCAAATTTTGCAGGTACTCTTCTAAGTGATTTCGATTAGATGAGCCAGGCTGGCTATTTCTGCCTGACAGTTTTTTAGCCAATGAGTACAGTCAGAGCTGTGATTGATAAGTGATTTGTTTGGGCAACAGGAATCCCTGGGGTCCTAAAGAACTGCTATTTCCCCTTCCCTTCAGAGCATTTTTCCTGCTTCTGTCTTCTTTTCTAGTAGTTACTGGAATCTCTGTCGTTTGTAATTTCTTTTTTCCTAGCAAACAGGATGCATCTTCTCTGTAGTGGGTTTGTCTGAGATCAGGTAGTCCCTGAAAGTTTTTTTCTGCAAATACTACTACACAATAAGTGTGAGTGGGTAGTAAAAAATACCCCCCCCAAAAAAGGCAAATGTGAAAACTTTACAAAGAGGCTTTTCCTGCTGTGGAGGACCTAAAGATCAGGCACTCTTTAAGTACAATAGTAAACTTGTATATTCAGAAGTAAGTCTCTTTGTGTTTAATGGGACTGCCTTTTCTAGTATGGAAATACAATTATGGGAAAAGCTTCACCATGACCATACTGACTAATTTTGTGTTATGCCATGCCCCCCATGGCAGCCACTTTGTGACTGACACACAACACTCTCTCAAAATTCTCAGTATGCCCACAGGTCCAAAAAAATTGGTGACCACTGACCTAGAATATGGAGCAGAATAAGAGACCCAAGGAGAAAGGGTGCATGCTAGCTTTTCACCAGCGCAGAGGACTGCTGGATAGAGACAACCAGTGTTATTTTCCATTCTGCTATAGCTTCCTCTCTGTCTCCTCATCCTCAAGGCAGGGCATTGTGACCCATACAAATCTCATGCTTCTGAATGAAGGAAGCTGTCTACTATCAAAACTTTGCCACAGAGGTGTTCATTCTCACTGAGATCTATGGGACTTTTTATTTAGTTCATTGAAAGGTGTAGATCCTAAACGTGCTTCCCAAAGGAAATATTTGAGCTCTTAGCTATTTATCATCACATGAAAATGTTCCTCCTGGCTCCTCCTGTGTTTTCTGCCTTACTCCCCAGTCCTTTGTTCAGTTGGCACTGTAATTTCCTAAACGTCAAGGAGACAAAGTCCCTTTCTTTCATCATTTAAGATTGCAATGGCCTTACAAAAATCAGTAGTGTCCGGCGAATTTTTAGAACTTGAGTTGCCAAGCTGAAGCCATTGAAGTGTGCGATGGTGCACTATTTTTAGATACATCCCTGTTGGATTTGCTGGATTGTTTGATATATTGTGCTGTATTTGGAGGTCATTTTTAAATATGTACTTCCTTAATGAGAGGCCAGCCTCCAGAACTGACCTAGGCAAAATAACAATCGCAAATAGCGATAACAATGTCATCAGGGCTGGTAAGCCAACTACATGGTTGTAGTGAGCAGAGTTGCCCCTAGGCACTGGGAAGCGGGGCAGTTGCCCCTGGCCCTGCGCTTTGGGGGCCCCCGTGCTTGGCGATCTGCATATATGCCTGCGCTGCTGGGCCCCCACTCTCTTTTGTGCCCCGATTTGATGCACGTGTGCACGCAGTCCTGCTTGATTAGAAGTAAGCCTTGCAAAGGATCATCATTTGGTCTTTGCACCTTGAGGACGTGCATTGAGGTCTAAAACCCCACTGAGCTCGCGAGTAGGGACTTCTTCGTGAGTAAACACGCAGAGGCATAGACTGCAAGCCTTTTGCCGGCTCAGACTTTTAACATCGCTACTGGTAGGAAATGTGATCCTCTTAAACGACGAGGTGATGATCCGGGAGACAAGGAGAGCCTTCTGCTCTAGGAGGGAAAGGCGGCATCTGTGGTCTGCTAAAACGTGCACGAGTTTATTCTGGATTAGGGAATAAAAACCCTCGTGTAGTTTTCCACTCCTGGTGGCACCTGGGTGGACCTTGCTTGGCTTTGGAACAAAGCGGGTGTGGACTGGGGGAGCCCACCTGTGCCCGGCCTGCCGCCTTACAAGAGCGTTTCACAACTTGACAATCCGGAAAACAAACCGGCTTGGCTGTGGGGAGAAACGGGACGAGCCAGGGCTTGCCAAGTGGAAGTGGGGCGTTGAACAGATCTTGAGGCCTCTGGAGCGTCTTTATTGTTGAAAGAAAAGGGCGGCTGGGCGCAAATCTCATAAAAAAGGAAAAGACGCGAGTTTGCACGTGGCGCCCTTCAGACGCCGCTGGCCGGTCCGGTCCCAAACATGAGTCAAGGCCCACCTGCAGCACCTTGCATGGTGTAACAACGGGGGATTCTTCCAAATCCAGGCTGTTGGGTTCAAAAATGGGATGTGCGTGTTACTGTTGGCACGGCCGGCAGCCAGTGGAGAAATTTGAAGTCGAGGTTTCTGCTAGTTAATAGATTGGCATGGTCAGAAATGTGCATATGAGGAAAACCTCAATTTAGTGGCCTTTTTAAGATTATAGAAGTAGCAGGAGAGAACTTCCCATTGAGTAAGCAGAAAGCCTTGTTAAAAGAGCTTATGTAGTGAGGTGTATTTAGTTTTGTGTGGTCTGATATATATATTTAAAAACTAGACTTTCCACTGATGGGGTTTTAATTTATAAAAGCAAAAGTGCCTGCTCTGGATCTCTCGTCACAGATTATTTATGATTTAAATCAAAGGTTCCCAAATTGGAACCTATAAGCTTCATTGAGGTGGGTCCGCGGCATATAAAATACTCATATTCCTTTTTAAGTGTATTTTTATTGCTTCTTTTTTTGTGTGTATGTTACTGCATTGCAATTTGAATTCTAGGGAATGCAAACCAATACAGGAAAATACAATATAAAGAATAAAAGCAGCAATAAAAATGTAATTGAAAATCATACAGCATCTAGCACAGTGCATGATGATTGCTACAACAGGCAGAATAATCATTATAAGAATGTGGGGGGGGGAACTATGCTTTTGCCCCGGGCCCCGCACATGCTAAGGGCGGGCCTGGTAGTGAGGATTAAACAGACGGGGAAAGAACTGCATATGCCACCCTGAGCAATTTGGAAGAAGGCAGACATCATGGAATAAGTCCCCCCACCTCCCGGAGAAGGACTATAGCTCAGGGGCAAAGCACATTATTGCATGCCAAAGAACCTTGTTAGTTCCCTGTCATCTTCAGCCAGGACTGGGAAAGACTCTTTTCTTGTCAGTACAGACAATACTGAGCAGGATGGACCAATGGTCTGAGTTGGTAAAAGGCAGATTCCTCTGCTCTTCTGTTCAGCACAATACTGGGGCCTTTTTTTAAAAGTGAGGCAGCCTTCGTGAGACAGCCATATATTACTCTTGTTCACTTGGTTTTCGGGCCATTTGCCCACTGGATCGTAGTGCTCTTAACTAAGGAAGCTCTGGTATGAGGCCACTCAGATTTCTTATTTATAGTTCAGGAAAGTTATGAATCAGGAGGCAGAGAAAGGAAGGAAAAATCTGTGCAGTCTTGTGTCTTAGTGGAGTACTAGCTTTCGAGAGAAAGAATGTATGTCAGCTGAAGGGACAGGAAAAGAAAATGGCTAGATATGGAAGCAGATACATAGTAATGCATTTTACCACCAGCCTGATAAAGAAAATAATCTCCAGCCAGTAGATCTCCTTTCTGATGTTCAATGAACATGGAAGCAGGGTGAGGGTGGGTGAGCAGGATTGCAGCACCAGTCCCTGCACCCTATCGCTGCACATTCGTTTTGAAAGCCTGCATAGACCCTATGTGTGTTTATTCGTAAGTTAAGGGGTATCTGTACACATGGGGAAAACAACAGAATCTGTGCAGACTTCTAAAGTTAATGCATGAAGGTTGGGGGAGGGTACTGCTGACAAGGTTTTGTTTGCTTGTTTTTGCATTTATATATCACCCAATTAAACATGTCCTCTGGGCGGTTCAGAAATTTAAAAATCAATAAAATACTACTACAAGCAAAACAAAACAAAAACCCTCGCTTTCAACCCACACTCATATTTACTGAATGTCAGAAAAGGGCCCACCTCTGGGAAAAGGGATAAACAGCTCCAGGGCCAGCACCAGGGGGTGGCCAGGGAACCTTCCTTAGGGTGGTAGGTAGGGTTACCATACCTCCGTCTTTTGGTCAGACACTCTGGTTTTTGGGGGTCCTCTCCAGGTCTCCAGGTGACTCACCTTAATCTCTGGACTTTCAGTTTTCATTTTTAAAAAAATAAGTTTCCAGGTGGTCTGGTTCCCAAAATATACACCAAAATGTCAGCTGCTGCCCCCCACAACTTCAGTTAACTCAGCTGTAGCTTCCAAATTCCGCCCTTTCAGGTTTGTAGTCTGACTTCACTAAGTCAGGGTTGTGATTGACAAGGCAGTAACTATAGAGCTTTTTGCAAGTCAAAAAACTTGCTTTTTCTTTGCAACTCAGAAAACTTGCTTTTTCCAGCTTTTCTGAAAATCTCACAAATTGAGTAAGCATGTAGCTTTCAGACTTTTTCTCTCTTGTGTGTAGGAGTCAGACAGGTTTAAATTTTGAAGAGGGCAGTGTTTTGAAAACCTTCCCAATATGAAGCATTAATCAAATACTTGCTTTTCTGGGAGTAAAGCAGAAATGTTAATCCCACATACCCAGAGTAAACGCCATTGAATCAACAGGACTTCCTTTTGAGTAGACATGGTTAGGATTGTGCTGTAAATTGATGGGACTTTTGAGTGAACATAGCAAAGAATTGTATTTGTGTTGTAAATCTTTCTCTCCCCCTCCAATGCTATTTTTAAAGCAATTGCGCAGGGCTTACATAGGAATTATTGCTTTTATTATGTAGGAAACTAATACTGCTTTTTTTAATGTTCTGCAATGATCAACTGGTTTCGACAATAAACTATTATATGGGGTGTATGTATTTTTACATCTCCAGTGTGTGTATATATGGGGATCTTTCCAACAACCCTGTGAGGTTGCAGTCTGGAAACCAAGGCAGCTCACAATAAGAAATACATCCCTTTAAAATCCAATGACCATAAAAACAAGTATAAGCAGTTGCAAAACAGCATCATTCTGAATTTTGGGTTGCGTGAATGAAGTTGCTCATCACATGAGGTTGCAGTTCTGTCCCTGTTTGAGTAAGCCCCACTTGCTTCTGAGTAAATAAATGTAGGATTGCACTATAAATATCTTTATAGGTTGTGTAAATAATAAACATATTTGATACTCATGCTTATATAAATATTTCTTCATCCTATGTCCTGACTAGGGTTGTCAGGCTCAGGGTCTGAGACTGATCCTGTATCTTTAGGAGAAGAGAAAGTCAGCCAAGTGCAGGTTTTGTTGCAACACTGTAGTGGGAAAAACCACAAGGTAGAATTCTCCCTTCCCCCTGCACAACTTTTAAAGATACAGAAGACCTCTTGGTTGCCAGGCCCGGCCTCCAAGAGGTCTTGTGTATCTTTAAAAGTTGTGCAGGGGGAAGAGAGAATTCCACCTTGTGGTTTTTCCCATTCCAGTGTTGCAAGAACACCTGCACTTGGCTGACTTTCTCTTCTCTTAAAGATACAGGATCAGTCTCAGGCCCTGAATCTGGCAACCCTAGTCCTGATAAGTATCTGATTGCACATTATAGTTCTACAATACTTCCTCTACATTTTCAGTGTGCCCTTCTTCCTTGGGGTGTTCATGGTTCTATTGTTTTCATCCTGAGGGGCAGATTAAGCTAACAGAGCAGCCCATGGTCATGCAGAAAATGTTATAGCTCATTTCCATTTTAAAAAATTAATTAAAACAATTTACATGCAGGCAAAGTTGATTAAGTAGATCCACACAATATGTTTAAAGCACATACAACTTGCATTTAAAGCACATAACTTCCCCTAAAGAATCCTGGGAAGTGTAGTTTCCCCCTCACAGTTATAGTTCCCACCACCCTTAACAAACTACAGTTCCCATGATTCTGTGGTGTGATTCATATGCTTCAAATATGTATTGAATGTGCTGTAAATGAATGGTGCAAATCTGCACTAGGTAGGATGTGCATTCATTAGAGAATTGAAAAGAACAATTGTAAAAGATTTTTTTAAACGGGAAGGGTTGTAGCTCAGTGATAGGGCATATGCTTTGCATGCAAAGGTCCAAAATGCAATATCTGGAAGAGACTGTTGCCTGGAATCCTGAAGAGCCAATGCTGGTCCGTGTCATCAGTAGTCAGCTAGATGGCACCAAATGGCCTCAGCGGTATAAGGCAGATTCCTTTGTTCTTAAAAATGGAAAGAGACCCATGCCCCACAGTGACTTCAAAATTTATTGATGTATTTTAATTACAACATTTATATACGAGTTTATTGTAAAAAAAATCTTAAATCAGTTTACAGAAAAAACTAAAACAAAAATATTATTGGCAAAAACAGTTAAAGACAGGTATTTAAAAATATTCAAAATAATAAAACCAACAATGAGTTAAAAACAGATAAAAAACATAATAGCTTCTACATGCCTGGGTAGGCTTGCCTAAACAAAAATATTTTTAGAAGGTGCCAAAATGAGTACAGTGAAGGCATCTGCTAATGTCAATAGGCAGGGAGTTCCAAAGCATAGGTGCTGCCACACTAAAGGATTGATTTTTTACAAGAGCAGAACAAGTACTATGTGGCACCCATAACATGGAAAGCACACCTTGAACTTTTCCTGGTAGCAAATCAGCAACCAGTACAGATTTCAGAGCTGAGGTATTATGTGCTTATAGGGTCTAACTCATGTCAGTAATCGTGCCACAGCATTCTGCACTAACTGCAGCCCCCAAGTCAGGTTGTGCTGCATGGAGATTTCTGTGACCTTGGCTGACTGGCTGCCAGGATTTTTTTAGTTTTGTTTTTTGGTTAGGAATCCTGACTGGTTGTGGGATGCTTAGTTTTCTGCCTTACTCATAGGACTCTTCTTGTGGTTGGTATGGTATTGCATTTAAGAAATCATCACTGTCTTTTTCTATTTGCATTTCATTTACCTTTATCCTCACTCCCTTTCATTCATAGAAGCAACAACAGTGGTTCCATGTGCTCCGCTCAACCTTCTTAAACCCACTGATGATGTACCTTTCTTGCCCAATAGTAGTAAAAGAGATTTCACAAACTGGGCAGCATGGCTGCAATTGTTGCTGTTCCCAAGCTGCTGCCTATGAAGGTAGACCAAATCATGTGTGCTTTCTCTCTGTCAATTATATTCATTGGAATTGGGTTGGCTGATGAAGTGAGTTTATAGCAGCCCACAGGGGAGACAGAAAAGGGTAGAGAATCTTCTTACTCATTTCTCAGGCCTCTTTCTGAAGTGAAGGGTCAAATCTGTAAAGAAATTTGAATGTTAAAAGGTAGGGGCAGGGCATTCCAGGCAGGGGGTTGCCAACCCTACTTGGATGTGGATGTCTTTGCAGAGGATCCCTAGTCAACCTTTTCCAACAACACAATCCAAACCATATCTACTGAGAAGTAAGTCCTATTGAGTTATATGGGGCTTAGTCCCTTAATAAGTGTTTTCAGAATTACAGCCCTTCAGGGGGCATCCATCTTTACTCCTGAGTGCTCCCATCTAACATCTCCACCACACTAGGCTCCTTTCTTCCTACAGTGACCTTCTGGTGACTGACCTGTCCTGAAGGCACTTAATCCCTTTTTGCCAGAAGTGAGTTGGCTAGATTAAATGTTCCCTATCCAGGCTCCATCTTTTAGCTAAGATTTCTATCTTAATTTCCAGTCAGATAAATGTTTTTGTATGAATTGTTTGCGCCAGGCAACTGTGGTTGATGCTTAATCTATCATGCTTAATGACATCACTCGGGCCCGCTCCATGACATCACTCGGGCCCGCCCCATTACATCACTTGGACCCACCCCATGATATCACTTAGGCACACCCCCAAAATCTCAGGGTTTGGGATGCTTCTGACCTGGCAACCCTAGTGGTAGGATAGCGCTCCTGTTCTGTGATCCGTGGCAGCATTGGCTCTCAACCCTGTCACAAATTGCAGAGAGGGAGCTCCCAGGCACCTCCTCCCCAATATAGTCAGTGCAGGATTCAATAAGCCCCCACACATGCCCCCCTACCTTTCCCATTCCTGTGAATGACGTGCACGCTGTGCATGCATGCCTGCTATCTACCAAGATGGCAGCAGAGGCTTCCCTAAGGGGCTGATGCCCTACCATCATCTTGATTGATGGCAGGCATGCGCATGCAGCACACACATGCTTACCATCAATAAGATGGTGCTGGAGACTTCACCAAGGGGCTGACGACACTGCTGCCATCTTGGTTGGTGGCAGACATGCGCGCACAGTGCGCATGTCATTTACAAGGATAATAAAAGTAGGTGGGATACACCGGTGGGTTTTTAGCCGTACACCGCCTGTATTGCGCCACAGGCCCAGGGCAGGCTGATGCCCAAGGGTCCAGGCTGATGCCCAAGGGTCCAGGCATGCCTGGTGCTGGCCCTGAACAGCTCCTACCAGTAGTATTAATATGGTTACGGAATATTCTGGGTCAATAGATGGTATCAGCAAAATGTGAATGTACTGAGTCCCTTGAATGGGAGTAACCTATTGAATACCCACAAATAGCAAAAACATATGCCAGAGACAGCATTGCCCAAATTTCTGCAGTACCTTTGTTCACTGTGCACACAAATCACTAACTTGATAGCTAAGAAAACACACCTATCGACAAAAGAGTCCACACAGTCCTAAGACTGGTATGGATCAACAACCTGACTTTGGACTTAGTGCTTAGCCGAGGGGACATTTCTGTCTAGCTATGCTATGTACTTAAATCTATCTTATACCATTTTAACTTGCATGGCTTATGTCCAAAGATCCAAAGGAAGTTAGAGATCTGTAGCCCTGTCATAGAAATAATTCCCAGTGTTCCCAAGATTTTGATGCCCAATGGTGTTTAGCAAATAAGTGTGACCAACTGGTCCAGTGTTCCCTGGGATGAGGAAATGACTTAGTCTTTGATACACCCTCATGTAATATTGATACACCCTCATTCATCTTCAGTTCAGTTGTGGCAGCCCAGGTCTGGATCTTGTTATCCAACTGCTTAGCCACCTATAACTTTGATGATTTAGGTATGTTTTTTTCACCAGTATATTGTGAAGATCACTATTCTTCCCTCTCTCCCCTTTGTTTGCTGCTAACGTCCACTTGAAAAGCCATTTACCTTTTGATTATTACATATCCTTTCTCACTTTGTATCCTGTCACCATATAACTAGACCTTTATGTTTTCCCATACTAACCTTTCAGTAGCTATAGGACAAAACAGACCACAGTATCACGTTTAAAGTTAAAAAAAAAGACATTATACATTTATTGAAGCTTCTGTAATGTTTAAGGGATTGCTTATAAAGCTTGTGATTTCACTTAGTGTCCCATTAAAAAGCACTGCATAAACAAGGGTTACTGTCTCTTTAAGAAGGTGGCTATGTGCAGTTACAGTTTCACCTTCTAAGCAAACCATTGCCAATTAACCTACCATTCTCCTTTGCCTGTTAACACAAAACTCAATATACCCAAGGATTTTACATGTAGTCTTCAACTTGGTCTTCAGTTCCTTCACTCTGGAGTCCTTCAGCCTTCTCTCAGGATT
This sequence comes from Rhineura floridana, assembly GCF_030035675.1. Classification (NCBI taxonomy): domain Eukaryota; kingdom Metazoa; phylum Chordata; class Lepidosauria; order Squamata; family Rhineuridae; genus Rhineura; species Rhineura floridana. Next base: position 13,684,894 of record NC_084481.1, read on the forward strand.
GCAGTGATGGTCTTCAACCTAGTCCAGCAACATCTGTCACCTCAGGTTCACAACAACCAGCTGTTATTTGGCAGTAGCTCTTTGTTGAAGACCGCCACAGAGCCTTGTTCTCTTCTTAGCAGACCTCCTTCAGCTCTTTGCCCTAGTGATATCAGCCCCTGGGTTGGATCTTCAACTTCCCATCAGGTATCAACTGCCACTGCTGCTGCTGCTGCTGCTGCATACTTCTCCTGAGCCCTTTCCTGAGTCCCTCACCTAAGTGTAAAGGCCTGGAGAAAAATATGGAAAAATTCAGGAAAAAAAACCTTTGGTCTCCCCCCCTTTTTTTCCTGTGGGGAAGGGAAATGGAAAAAATGGGAGGAAAACAGTTTCCCCAAAGTTTTTCCATATATTCCCTGGGCCTTCACATCTCTACACCTAGGTGTTTCAGTTCCAACAGCCACTCTCTCTAAGCAGTACGGAACCTGACACCAGTCAGACCCCTCCATCCAATCACAACAATTTGGTCTTATTTGTCTGTAATTATGAGCCAATAAGATGAGGCAGAATGTCCACTGCCTGGCCAACTAAAACTAACCACTCGTTTGATGCCTTTGTTTCTGAATTATAAAGTCACAATCTTCCCCAAACATAGTCACCCCCTTGTTGCCACTAGGCTACAGTGACAGTTTAAATGACTCTAAGTCTGACTTTAATGCAACACATCCCTCCTGGCTTAGTTCACAGTTAACCCTTTGCATACATCTTGTCTGAAATAATATGTAAAGTTCTTATAATAAACTTTACAACATAAACAATATGATTTCTGTACAGAAAGATTACCAACAGAGCCCTTCCCCAGGGGCCCTTTCCCAACAGGAGTCCACTTTTAGCTTATTGAATGATATCTGGGAAGAATGTGGTAAAAACCATTTTTATGGGAAAAGTTGAAATGTTAATTGCAGTTTAACATATGCAGTTGTTATTATTTGATCTTTAGTATTTATTATTTGATGTTTCTATGCAGAATCTGTATTAGAGCCAGTCTCTATGTGCAATCAGATCATCTACCGCAGCTCTTTCTGTAACATTTCAGTTACAGATAGAATTCATATCAAACAACAACAAAAACTTCAGCACAAAGAAATGTCACAGAGTGGGGAGGAAGTTTTTAGACTAGCCCTCTGCCTAAAATGCTACTTACTCATTTGCAAGAAGCCTTTTTCTTCCATGGAGGAGCATTCAAATATGTGAACCTCAGCTACAATTTAAAGTGGCAAACTTCATGAAAAGTGGACCACTTGACACTGCCACATATGTAGATCAGTTCATTCATATTGTAATTGCATTGCAAGTCCTGTCTTCTGCTTCAGTAGAAATTTCATTAAGAAGTCCTTAACAGGTGAGCAGAAAAGATGATAGGTTTCAAAAGGATGAGCAGGCAAAACCAGGAAAAGAGGAGCAATAGTTTTTCAACAACATCACTCAACCCAGTTACCACCACTTTTGTGGGACCCCAACACCTCCTGTTAAGGTCACTTTTAGCTTTTCTCCTTTGTGCTTAATCACAACCCTTATCCTATTTAATTATTTGTCCAGGAGGTGGGGGGAGGCCAGGGAGAGAAGAACTAAACTATTTTGCAAATGGAAAAGGACAGTATCTTTAAGCATCTGCTCTAGGTCAATGTTTTCAGCTGGCAGGTCAGAACTCACTTCTGGGTCGCAGGCTCTCCGCTTCATCTGTGGTGGGTCATGACAGCAGCATTACTACCATAATGGTAAGAAATTAAGAAGTGGGTCCCCAAATGCATGTTTGGGCCAAAAGTGGGTCCCAGGTCTGAAAATATTGCAGACTACTGCCCTAGGTCATGTTTGCCCAGCCTTATATTTCCCAGTTAACACATTAAAATTGGCCAAACAACTTATGAATAACTCTACCCAATTTTGGCTGTTTATTCATTCACATAAATGGGTGAGGTCTCAAATACTGTTCTTGACTCTTCAGGGAAAAATAATTACCTCACTTTCCATAGGAGGTAATTTCCTGGCCTATAGCAACAGATTGATTAGGAAATAAATATATTTAAAATGTCCCTTGAATAGCTAGTCATTTTAATGATTGTTTGTATTGCTGTTAAATATTTTTATGTTGTTATAAACCGCCCTGACATTTTACGAGAGGGTGGTCTCTAAATACCTTTATAAATAAATACATACATACAAATAAAAAGAAGTTTGTTAAGGGTTTCTCTATGTTAGTCACAGGCCATTGTGATGCCTTACATATAAAGATGTGAGCATTAACCCCAGCAACTCTTAACTGTCCACATTACAATTGTGCACATGCCAACAAAAGGGGTTTAATTAGCATTTATGGAAAGGTGTGAAACTATTTCTCAGAGCCTATTTGATTTTAAAAGATAGATAAATGATGCTTTCAAATGACATAGAATTAAGTGTTGTTATGTTGAAGATGAATGATAGTGTGCTACATAGAGTTGCCAGGCTCAGGGCCCGAGACTGATCCTGTATCTTTAGGAGAAGAGAAAGTCTGCCAAGTGCAGGTGTTCTTGCAACAGTGTAATGGGAAAAACCACAAGGTGGGATTCTCTCTTCCCCCTGCACAACTTTTAAAGATACAGAAGTCCTCTTGGTTGCCGGGCCTGGCCTTATATAAAATAAATCTCATGATGACATTATATAGTTTTATATTCTAAAGTGTCCTGCAAGTTCCTTAATCAGGTATCGCTGCTTTTCCTATTAACTGTTATTTGAGAATTTTGCACAACCTGACTGAAACTAGAGGTAGGCACTGTTCACACATGCCATTGTGTGATTAAACAAAGCAGGGCTGTGGAGTCGTAGTCGTAGAGTCGGAAGCAATTTTGGGTGGAGTCGGAGTCGGTAGAAATGTACCGACTCCGACTCTGGCTTCAAAATAATTTTTGATTGACAAATTTTTTAAAATATAAATTCAAAATGTCAAAGAAGCTTCCCATGAAGTCAGCTGTATTTTTATTTATTTATTTATTTATTTTGATTTCTATACCGCCCACAGCCAAAAGGCTCTCAGGGCGGTGCACAACATAGAGTAAAATACAATAAAATTACAAAGGTCAGTAAAAAGCATACATATTAAACAGTAAAACAGCCTGGTATAAAGTGAAAGCTAAAAATAAGTTAAAATGCCTGGGAGAATAAAAAGGTTTTAACCTGGCGCCAAAAAGATAAAAGTGTAGGCGCCAGGCGTACCTCATCGGGGAGACTGTTCCATAATTCGGGGGCCACTACTGAAAAGGCCCTGGATCTTGTTACAACCCTCCGAGCCTCTCTGTGGGTCGGGACTCGGAGGTGGGCCTTTGATGTTGAATGTAGTGAGCGGGTAGTTTCATATCGGGAGAGGCGTTCCACTAGGTATTGTGGTCCCGCGCCGTGTAAGGCTTTATAAGTCAAAACTAGCACTTTGAATTTAGCCCGGAAACAAATAGGTAGCCAGTGCAAACGAGCCAGGACAGGTGTTATATGTTCGGACCACCTGGTCCTCGTCAACAGTCTAGCAGCTGCGCTTTGCACTAGCTGTAGTTTCCGAACTGTCTTCAAAGGCAGCCCCATGTAGAGCGCATTGCAGTAATCCAATCTAGAGGTTACCAGAGCACGCACGACTGAAGTGAGGTCATCGCTTTCCAGCTGTAGTTGAGCATTTCACCATAACTCAAGATGGAAAACATTTAGTGTGTCAGTGTATGACATAGGACCCAGATGAAGACAAATGCTGTGATGCCAAGATCAGCGCATATTCAGGCAGCGATAAAAATGCTCCTATGAGAGCTTCCAATTTAAAAATACATTTACAGCCCTTTCCAGGGCTGTGGAGTGGGAAGCAATTTTGGGTGGATTCGGATTCGGACAGTAGAAAAATAGAGGAGTCGGAGTCAAAGGTTTGGCGTACTGACTCCACAGCCCTGAAACAAAGTGCTCATTTTAATTACGCTTCTGCTTATAAATTTATTCTTAAAGGAAATAAGAGGCAAGTCTACCAGCGGGGCCTCTCAAACAGGTGCTTAGTGCCTAGGCAGGCTTACATTGGTGACTGTAAGAGGTCCTTCAAATAACATGGTGCAAAACCATTTAGAGTTTTAAAGGTCAAACCCAGAATGTTAAATGGGGGAAAAGGCTTGGGGACCTGCAAAGGAAGGGGGGTAATGAGGCTTAGTGATCTGTAAAGGGAGGTCGGAGGAGGCTTGGCTAGGTATATGGAGAGAGGGAGTTTGGGAAGGCCTTGGGGGCAGTGGGGGTTTGGCAAGGGGGTGGGAAGGTTGGCATTCCTTTGCTCCTCCAGCATTGAGTGGAGGAGGAGAAGCAGGGAGGATCATAAAATGCGTTTGTAGGGCTCTAAGGGGAGAAGTGATGGTTTGGGCGAGGGGGATAAGGTGGCCGGGTGGGTGGGTGAGTGAGTGAAGCAAAGCAAAACAAGCATGGATGGCAGGCACTAGTTAAGATTCTTTACCAAGTATGAACTAATTGCAGGGCAGCATAGCCATTACATTTGAAAAAAAAAGTTCCCCATATCTTGTAGCTATAATATCTGCTGTGTTATATCTACAGCAGGCCTGTCTATCAAGTGATGAATATGCATGTGGGAAGAGCCCTACAGAGATTCCTAACTTGAAAATGCCTTCTTTGTCACGTTGTCCCTGAAAGACATTTAGGCTTGTGCCCTTTGAGGCAAGTTGAAATGAATCACAACCTAGTTTTCTGAGCCAGCTTAGCAATTTGATATGATCTCACAACAGCAACAACCATAAAACAAGATATCCAAGACTAAATCAATGCCAAGAAGAACCTGATGTTTAAACAGCTGAAATATATTTTTAAAAGAGGATGCCATTTTGTGGCCTCTTTTTTTTATATATTATATTGATTTATTTTTTATACAAACATGTCACTAAATAAATGAAACCAACAAAGAATCATGTACCACCTAAAGACTAATCCATACTCATTATGGCTTTTGTTGTTTGAAACCATTTCATGCTCATGTCTTTTCTTCTTCTACCTCCCCTTCAACATTCGATATTACAGTTTCAGCCTTCTGTTGTTTCTCTCTGTTAAGGACTTTGGATCTTGTTGGGAACCCTTTACATATTGATTACCACACATGCTCTCTCTCTCTCTCTCTCTCTCTCTCTCTCTCTCTGTGTGTGTGTGTGTGTGTGTGTGTGTGTGTGTGTCTCACTCACTCTCTCTCTCTCTCTCTCTCTCACACACACACACACACACACACTCATACCTCCATACACATAACAGAAGAGAAAATCGAAGGAGCAGAAAAGCATAACTAAAACAACGGAGCCAGGGAAAAAATGAAATAAGAGAAAAAGGGAGGAAATTAACACATCCAATACCAGGTAGTTTTGTGGGTTCATCCTAATAGTAGCACCGTGATAATCTTACCCATTCATTAAAGGCATTATCCTCCATGAAAACATCTTAGGACAGTACAAAGCAAATGCACTTGATATGTGGTATATTGGGGTTTCCTTCAACAAACACATAAAGCAGGGGTAGGGAGCCTAGGGGCTGACAGATGTTGTTGGACTACAACTCCCATCAGCCATGACCGTTTGGCTATGGTGGTTAGAGCTCATGAGAGTCCCAACAAAAATCTGGAGGGCCAGAGGTTCTCCACTCCTGACATAAAGTGTTAAAAGGCATGTACCTTTAAACCCCTGTGCATATTTGTCTAAGGACCATGGCCCAAATAGAATTTTTAAAGATAACGTGCATGTGTCCACACTTTGTTGTTGTTTGCTGCAGGAAACACCAATATAAAGTGGACCAGTCAGGCTTTCCATGTAAAGAATAGAGCTGTTCTCAGTGAAAATTCCTTAATCAAATGTTAGTATTAATACTTCATAGAAAGCAGAAATGTGTAGAAAAATACACAGAGTCTTTCAAGAGTGTGTACTAGGATAATGTTTTCTTCTTCCTCCATTTTAGTCCTTTGAAAGAGTGTTGGTTGAAAATAAGCTGCATGGTCTTTCACCAGCCCTTTCAGAAGCCATCCAGAGCATTTCTCGTTGGGAACTGGTCCAAGCTGCCTTACCACATGTACTTCACTGCACGGCCACGCTGCTTTCAAACCGGAACAAATTGGGTCAGTGTGCATGTTAGATTTAAATATTTATATCTGTTTTACTAGATATTATGCTAAAATCCTAATTATATTCAGTGTGGTTTAAATCTATCGTTCTCAAAGTGTGAGTAGGACAAGCAGTGGCTAGAGGATGCACAAGATCTTCCCTCACCCTTTTTATTTCAATTTGTTGTGATTGAGCCAGATGGCAGAATGATCTCTGGTACACCCACTTCATTTTTCAGCTATGTGAGCTATGGTATGGAAACCTTCTATGCTCATAAGAACCTATGAAGTCCTACCTTCTCCCTCTTCCTCTGATCCACCTGCCTCAGAGTTTTCATTATCAACTTGCCTTTGACACCATCAGGTAAACCATTTGTCTTAAGGCTAAACTGAGCATTAAATGCAGAGGCTTGCAACATTATCCCAAGGCCCCTTTGTATTTAAATAGTAAAAGCTACTTCTGGGTGGTTGATTGTGAGCGAAGAAACAGGGGTGGGGGGAAGGGATGTTTTGCCCTCTCCCTAGTTGCTCTCTAATCTATAATGCCCTGCAAACAGCTTCCCTTGCTCCATGAGTTTCCAAACAACTGATTCCCTGCCCCCATCCCAAAGGGTAACACCCATGCTTACAAGCATCATCCTTAGGTTTAATTCATTTGGCACTAGGGTTGCCAGGCTCAGGGCCTGAGAATGATTCTGTAACCAAGAGGTCTTCTGTATCTTTTAAAGTTGTGCAGGGGGAAGGGAGAATTTCACCTTGTGGTTTTTCCCATTACAGTGTTGCAAGAAACGCTGCACTTGGATGAATTTTCTTTTCTCTTAAAGATACAGAATCATTCTCAGGCCCTGAGTCTGGCAACCCTGTTTGGCACTGATGTACCATGACTTTATCAGGCATGATCCTCACTCCCACCCTGTTAATGAGTGGTTATCCTCCCACCTTCATTAGTGACATAGTTGGACTTCAAATCAGGCACTGGGGAGCCCAGGTGGCAGAAGTAGTGATTCTGTGGGTGGAGAAAATCCTCAGGAAGGGGACATATGTCTCTACAAGTGCAAGAGTGGTTTAAAAAGTAATCAAAAGCATAGTTCGAACAGGAAAAAAAGACCCATCAAATTCGGAAAGAAAAGAAGCTAGAGGGAGCTTCTGAATATATAGACTGAATACTGTTAACAGTCCACGGTTTTGGACTAGAGGCAAATATTTAAACATTCAGTTAATTCTGTAGAAATAGTAGCAGCAGCAGCAGCAGCAGCAATTATAAAGGAAAAAATTCCTGAGAAATATTTTGTCTACCCTAACAACCTAGTCTGATCATGAAATTATCTGCTTTCTCTTTGGAGATGCTTACGCATATATAACATATAGAACAGCACTATATGCTTTAGCTGCAAGGAAACTCCAAGCAGAAATAACTAGTGAAGTATAGAAGATCATGTTCAGGAATTTTAAGAGTGTACCCTGTTAATTTCACCTTACATTGGGTTTTACTGTATTAAATCAAATGTTTTACATAATTATATTGAATTTTAATTTTATTATTTTTTATTTTATAATGAAGAGTGTACAAAACATAAAACAAGGGAACAATAATATAATTTTGATATCAAAACAACAACAGCATTGACAATGTTCTCTACCTGTGGAAGTAAGATCCTATTAAACATAAAAGAGATAAATGACCAGAAAAGAAGAACCTAAGGGATGAGGAGTAATGTAAAAAAGAGTTTAATGTTATTTTTGTATTATTTACTCATATTCTATTGTATAAATTGGAGTATATTTTAACATTGTCAAGGCCAGTGGGTAGTACAATATTTTTTTATGATGATGATGATAAAATAAAATTGGCTTTGCGATAAGCCATAACAAAACTAAAATATCATAGAAGATAAATTCCAATAATGGTGCCTGCATAGGAATATCTTATTATACAGCCACAAGAGTGGCTGTATACTATAGTCAGCATAGTTTTTTCACATTCTGCTATGTTAAATTGAAAATACCTCCCATGCCATTCTGCTGCTTCCCATAACCTCATTTCAAAACAAAACCTTACAAACCTTATCGTCCTGAACTCAGAAATGCTTGCTTAACAACCCTCTAAGTTTTTATGGCGATACACAAAACAGTCAGAGGGAATCAGGGGTTCAAAGTGTAAAACAAGAGAGAGAAAAATCCAGACCCCATTGGACTTTTCTGTCAGTGGTCTCTTAATTTGTTGAAATTAATTAAAAATCAGCTATGTTCACAGAGTGCCTGTAATCCTATTACTGACCTTGCCCCATACTCTTTTTTTATCATTAATTTTATTCAAATTTTCAAACACAAAACAAAACAAAACAAAAAAGAAACAAATTAAACAATAAAATAAAGTGTTGACTTCCGATTTGTCGTAGATCAGTTATAGGTCTATGATATATAACAAACCTGTCTCCTTTATTCTTTCCGCAAAAAGTCAGAGAGGTTTCCACTCCTTGAGAAATATATCCATCGATTTTTCTCCAAATAAACATGTCAATTAATCCATTTCATCAAGTCCAGTAATTTCAATAGCCATTTTTCCATTATCAGTGTTAATTCCATCTTCCAGCTTCCATCCTTGCACCCATAATAATCTTGCTGTCATAATCATAGTCATATAGTAAGAGTCTGATGGGAATTTCTGTCATCACAAATATTTCCTTGCCATCAATTCTGAATGTGTTGCTGAAATATTGTTGTAAAGTCATATCTCTGTTCCTCTTTTTAACGAAATGCACTAGCACATCTCTTGAGGGTTTTTCCATTGTCGCATATCTGGAATTAATTCTATAAATTTTCTCTATTTCAAGTTCCATCAAATCATTCCAGTCCAGAAATTCCATTGAAACATTGATAGCTTTATCTCTGATATCTTCATCAATTTCTCCAGGGACAACGCCGAATTCCAAACAGTAATCTTTATCTCCAGGATCCACAAACTCCAAATATTTTTCCAGTTCCACACTTGATATATCTGTTCCAATCTCCAGGACTTGCATCCTCCCTTTAGTTTTTCTTTCATCTTCTATTGCTTGTCCAGTTATATCTTTGATCTCATCTACCTCCTCTCTCATAGAATCCCCTATTTCTTTCAGCTCCTGCTTCATTTTGCCAAATTCAATTTTCATCTCTTGTCTACCCTGTCTCAGCTCACGTTTCGCCATCTCAATCTCATCCATTATTTTCTGAAACATATTTAGAGAGAGGACCCCTTCCTGTACATCCAGGTTCTCAGCCACTTTCTTGATTGTCATTCTTAAAACCGAGAAGAAAAAAAACCCCTTCAATTTCCAATATAGCCACTATTCCCAAGCAAAGAGCAATTTATTTCTTTTTCCAGCAACAAAGGAGTTAATATTCCAAGCCTGATGACATCATAATCTAGGCAGCACAAACTGCCTTATCTCTTATGTGTCCAAGAATGCAAAACAAATTTAGTTCACAGCATCAAAATAGTTAGTGGCATAAAGAACAAGCAGATTCGTCAAAATGAAGTAGACCAGAAAAAATAGTCCCAAACATATAATACTCAAAAGTTCATCTAAATCAGATTTTCTCCTTGGATTAGATGCCCCTCATCCGTTTGTATCTTTATAATGCTCAATTTCAGGCCAGCTTTTTGCAATAAAAACAAAGATAAGCTATTTTGATTTTCTTCCTCCTTAATTCCGTGTATAAAGGAGAAAAGTATAACTCACCCAGAGATTCTTTATTGCTGATTCTTTAACAAATCTCTTTTGCTGTAACAATTTAGGCCAAATGATAAAAGTAGACAGAAGAATGCTTGCCTGTTGAAATCTGTTTTTCTTTGAAGAAAAGAAAAACGTCTCGCTTAATCAGTTGGAGCTTGCTTGAAATTCCTGTCTCCGTCCGACGCTGCTGGCTGCACCTTCATTCATAGGCGATCCTAATGAATTCCAGTCCCCCAACAAACACAACGAAGCTTCTATGGATGATCTCTTCGTTTCTCCCTTGCCTGGGAGAAAGTTTTTACCAGTCAAAAAGCTCTTCTGACTGGTTTTAAAACTGAAAAAGCTTCCTCTGAGACGGGAGCTCGTCTCAGAGGCAGTCACAGGCGGAGCAATCCTCCTGGGAAGTCACCTTGCCCCGTACTCTGACCTTCATCTTCTGCAGTTTAAAATTTAAAAAAACATATGGCTGATTTTTAATTAATTTAAGAAATTTAACATTGGAGTCAATGATAAGCCTGGGCATGCTTAGTAAGAACCAACTGTCAGTGTTCTAAAAGCCAGACTCACAGCTGTTTGGCTTGGCCAATCAAAGGGCCACACCCACGCCAGACATTGATTCTTCTTTAGACAGTCATGGCTTCCCCCAGAGAAGCCACTGGAGTTCTGTCAGGGGAACAGGAGTCTCCTAACAACTCTCAGCACCCTTCACAAACTACACTTCCTTGGATTCTTTGGGGGAAGCCATGACTGTCTAAAGTGAAATAAAGGTCTGGTGTGGATGTGGCCAGGGACAGCTTTGGTTTAAATTTGGGTGGGACACTACGTGTGCCTGCTGTAGAATAAACCCTGAAAAACAATGATACTGTTCACAATGTTTTCTTTTTGGAAAGTACATAATTTACATAATTGGAAAGTTGCATAATTTACACTAAAAAAACCTCCAAAAACAATTGTGGAATAATGCCATTGACTATTCTGCAGAATAGTCTCCATGGACATAAGGAGTATCTCAGTTTGCACAAGATAAAACAGTCAGAGGTGAAATATATTCTAGCAAATTTCTAGGTCCCTCTATGTTTTTAAATGACCATGCCCACCTATCCTTCACCTATCCTTAAGTGGAGTGGTTTAAACACAGCAGGCTGAACACATGCATCTTGGGCAGGCCAAGTTTGTTTTTTCCTGCAGTTTAAATTCATTGCTTAAGTAGCAACATTTTGCAATCAGTCTGATTTTACATCAAATTGCAGTTTCAGATTCAACTGTTAATGCACCCCAAATAGAAACAGAATATAACCTCCAGTTTGAAACACAAAAGGCTATCTTGATCATCTGATGACAATGACCAATAAAAAGGCCTTGAAATTAATAAAAATAAATTTGATACAGATTTCTGGAATGAATAATGAGAAAAATATAATTTTCTAGGTTATATTCTACGTTAGATGCTGCCCTGGGCTCCTGCTGGGAGAAAGGGTGGGATATAAATCAAATAAATAAATAAATAAAGAATTCTCTGTAGAAACAGTACTAACACAGGAAAGAAGCAAAGAAGAACACAAACAAACATACAAAAATGTAATTCTCCATTTTTGGAGATGTAGGACTTGTTTACATGGCAAGAAAATCTGCATCTGGTCCAAAATGGAGATTGTTTAAATTTGGACCGTTTACTCAACATTTTAAAAAAAGCACGTGTATTGTGCTGCTTTTGCTTTTAACACCGGGTTTAATGGATGCGGTTAAAAACAGGATTTTCCTTGAAAAACCGCATCCACTTCAGCGTGTGTAAACGTTTCTGTTCTTTTTTTTGTTTGGATCCTCCCCTACGCCGCCCACTTGAGCTGTCCTGGTCGTCATTTCATTTCCAGCTGCTGACAAACACACCCGTTTATTTTCTCCCCATTCAAACACAATATATTCCAGGACAGAGCACCAGCGGGCAACCTTCTTCCTTGCTGTTCAATGGAGCTCATAATCGGCCGCAGGGTCTTTTCTCCAGTAGGGTTGCAGGTTGCTGGCTGCGAGGATTGAGCTTTACAAACTGCAGCCACACTGGGCTCAAGGCAGGGGACGGGCAGAAGGAAGGCTGACTGTGCCCAAGGCTGGGAACAGGCAGGAGACGGCTCATGTGGCCTAGACAGGGTAGTGGCTTTGCTCCAGGCCGGGGGAAACAGAAGGCCGGTAAGTGGCTGAGGCAGGGCAGCAGAGGGGCAGGCTGGTAGGGTTTGTGAGGGCCTGAGGGAGTGTTTGTGAGTTCCTGTGTGTATGCGTGCGTGTTTGGGGGTGCCTGGGCTTTGAGTTTCCATGTCTGTGTGTGTGAGAGAGTGAATGTCCCTGTGTGTCTATCCACATGTGTGTGGGGGGGTGTTTGGGGGTGCCTGGGCTGTGAGTCTCCCCGTGCATGTGTGTGGGGATTGGGCTGCCTGGTGTGTATGTGTGTGTGTGGGGGTGTTTGAGAGTGCCTGGGCTGTGAATCTCCGTGTATGTGTGTGTGTGTGTGTGTGTGTGCATGCTGCGAGAGAGTCCTTGTGTGTGTCTGTATCCCTGTGTGAGAGGGGGATTGGGATGCTTCATGTGGGTGTGTGTTTGGGGGTGCCTGCGCTGTGAGTCTCCATGGGTGTGGGTGTGAGAGAGAGAGAGTGTGTGTCCTTGTGTGTGTGTGTGTGTGTGTTTGAAGGTGGGAGGTTAGTGAACAAATGGTTCTGCCCCCCCATTTTTTTAAAAAATAACAAATTTGTGCAGAAATGTGGAGAACTAAATTTAAGATTGAAAAAATGGGAAACAAAACTGACAGATCCCTAGCAGGAGTTATATTTGAATTGTACAAATGGGTGGTGAGTAACGGAGGGGGGCTGCATTGGAAAACTTTTTTTTAATTTACAAAATTGAGCTATCCCCCCAGTACTGGAGATAAGGAGTTAGCCCATTTCAAAAGAAAAACATTTTTAAAATATAGATTCAAAAAAGGGTGCAACACCGAATGGGGAACATCTGCACCTTTCCCTATCATTCTTGTATCAGTGTACAGAACAATCACTGTCTTCTGGGGTCATACCTCTTAGACCTTTGGCTTTCGTGCGGATGGATGCAGAGGTAGGCAACTGGGTGCCCTTCAGATGTTGGGACTCCAGCTCCCATCAGCCCTACACAACATGGTCAGCCAGTGAAGATTTCACAGATAAAAATAAGAAGGCTCAACCAGGCCAAAGGTCCAGCCTGAGCTCCTGACAGGCTAACAGTTTTTGTGTAGCATAAATTTTTGTGGATTAAAGTCCACTTTATCAAATGCATGACATCTATTTCTAAATGGCAGGTATATATGGGGGGGGGGAAGAGGAATTGTAGACTGTGAAGTCTGGTGGAGATGAAATGCCAAAAAGTACAGACAGTGAAAATTACATTATTAGCGGTGGCCATTCACAACCTTCTCTTCCCCCCCCCCCCAAAAAATGTGTTGATAATAAATATATCCTGGCACTGGAATAAAACAGTAAACCATTTTTACATTAATAAACCAGGAGATTATATTTTAGGCCCTATGCCTGTTTTTTTTTAAGCCAATAGAAGCCAAACTGGGAAGCTTTACATAGCAGTTTGGAGGGAATGTTCCCTGCAAGAAGAAAGTACCTTCTTCAGGAGGCTTGGGAGCCTCTTCCTCCTGTTTAGGATCCTAATTTGTTGTTTTAATATGTTTTAAAGTCTTTTGTTTTTAAGATGTTTTAAAGTGCTTTTGGTGTTTTTCTTTGCCACTCTGGGCTCCACACTGGCTCTCGTGAGGGGAATAGGGGTCTCCTAACAACCCTCAGTTCCGCTTGCAAACTACACATTGCGGGATTCTTTAGGGGAAGCCGTGGTTGGAAAAAAGTGGATAAGAGAAAAATCATCTTATCTGAAATGTGGTGGAGGAGAGCTTTGCAGATATCGTGGACTGCGAAAAAGACAAAAAATGGGTGTTAGAACAAATTAAACTAGAACTATCGCTAGAATCTAAAAGGATGAAACTGAGGTTATCATACTTTGGACACATCATGAGAAGACATGATTCACTAGAAAAAACGATAATGCTGGGAAAAATAGAAGGGAGTAGAAAAAGAGGAAGGCCAAACAAGAGATGGATTGATTCCATAAAGGAAGCCACAGACCTGAACTTACAAGATCTGAACAGGGGAGTTTATAACAGATGCTCTAGGAGGTCACTGATTCATAGGGGCCCCATAAGTCATAATTGACTTGAAGGCACATAACATACACACAAAGCTCAACAAGTACACAGTCTGTGAATCCAAAATCAACAAGCGTGCCCTCTTTCACACCAACGTTTGCACATGTGTAGAGACAGCTTGTGCCTGGGTTCAGTGCAATATGTGAACAAGCCTGCAGAAAATGGGGGTGCAGGAGGGGCAGAAGTAAAACAGAATCTGTGGTGTTGTGTGAGTGAGGTGACAGAGCCAAGGCCAATCTTGGAGACTGGCCCTGTCCACAAGATCTATATATCCCTTAATCAACAAAAACCTGTAAGCAGCTTACATAAAAGAATATTTTTTATTATTACACTTACATTAGATTACATTTATATCCCATTTTTCCTCCAAGGAGCTCAGGGTAGCATACATAGTTATCCCCTTCCCAATGGAGAGCCAGTGTGGTGTAGTTGTTCTGGACCAGGACCTGGGAGACCAGGGTTCAAATCTCCACTCAGCTCACTGGGTGACCTTGGGCTATTCACAATCTCAGCCAAACTTACCTCACAGGGTTGTTGTGGGGATTAAATGAGGAGGAATAGAACCATGTACGACACCTTGAGCTCCCTCCTTGGAGAAAAGGTGGGATATAAATGCAACAAATAAATAAATAAAAGTAATAATAATAATTTTATCCTGGAGGGTTGCCAGTCAGTGGAGACAATCCTGAGTGAGGTGGACCAATGGTCTGACTCAGTATAAGATAACTTCTTGTGACTGGCTGGCATAGCAGAGGGCTCCTCCTGCAGCCTCCCTCTACCAGCAGATACGGTAAGGGCCTCCTGCTCTGCTTCTGTGGAGCCCCCGCAGCCATTGGCAGTCTACTTCTGTGTTACATGAAATATTTTACTGAATTTGAATATCTTTAAAACTGAAATTTATTCTTCTTTTTTAATTGTTAATTGTTTGTTTTAAAACTAAAGAACAAATCAAGAAAATAAAACATTGCATCAGTGGTACGATTTAGTAGTTAGCTAAATTGTACCTTTTGCAGATGTTTCGGTTGTTATTAAAATTCACTGATTAGTTACTGGACAATGATTTACATAAAATATTATTATATCAGACTGTAACCAAAGGATCAAAGTTCAAACTGTTAGGTAGATATAAAAAACTATTGAATAAATGGTTGTGCTTTTTTCTGCAGGAACTTGGAGGAAGTTTTTGTCGTATAGAGGAGGGGGGTGTTAAAAAATTATCCGCCCCGGGTGTCAAATATGCTAGGTACACCACTGCTCATTAGATTTGATTTTTTAAAAATTTGTTGGGTGCCTACACAAAATAAGTTTCAAGGTGACTTCCATCAGTAATTAAACACAAAACATGTAAATCTACCTATACTGTCAGGGGAGAGGCAGTGAATGCCTCTGGATACCAGTTGCTGGGAATCACAAGTGGGGAGAGCACAGTTGCACTCCGGTTCTGCTTTCAGACTTCCCATAGGAATCTGGTTGGTCACATACTGGACTAGATGGGCCATTGGCCTGATCCACCAAACCACTTTTTATTTTCCTATACAAAAAATCAGAATCATATAACTAATCTTATTAAAAACACATCAACTCATTAAAAATACCAGATGAGATTACCAATGCATGACCAATTGTAAATAACACCAAATTAGATTTTCTTATAGTAATTGGCCTGTCAAATGCCTGGGAGTAGAGGGAGATCTTCTAGGTGTCAAAATGATTGTAATGTCAGTGCCAGGTGGGCTATATAAGGCATTATAGGATAAAACCAACTTTTTGGGTTGGGCTTTGAGATACATAGGCAGCCAAGTGCAGTTGGGCCAGAATTGATGTCATGCAGGCAACCTGTACATTTCTGCAATTCTGCCTGCTGTATTCTGTCCCAGTTGTGATTTTGAACTCTTTTCGAAGGCAGCCCCACGTATGGCAGACTGCAGTAATCTTAACCTGGAGTTACCAAAGTGAAGGGCACTGATGTTAGGTGTGTAGCTGGGCCACCAGCTGAAGCTGGTAGAGGACACTCTGGAAGCATCTGGCTGGCCACTCTGAAATGGGAAACTAGAGTAAATGGCCCGCTATGCTGGCTGTCTTTCCATTTCCTCCATGCGTCTGCCTGGGGAGGTTATTCAGATAACCACCCCCTCACTCTGCATGGCCTTTTCTTCTGTTCATCTGCCCCCTCCTCTCCCCCTGCTAAGTCAGTGCCAAGGAGGTTTTGCAGCAACCCTGGCTCCAAGATCTGTTTAGCTCTGGATGCTGATAGGCTGTCACCACTGTATTGGTAGTTTCAAGAAGACTTTCGCCCCTTTCTTCTGTTAATCTATATGCCTACATGATAATAAGCTCTTATGCCTGTTTTCAGGGTTAGGGATTCACTAAATTTATATCATCTCTGAAATGGTGGGTGTTGATTTTATGCTTCAAGCACCTTGCTGCTTAATAAACTTGGGTGTATATATGTGTGTATGTTTGTGTGCTTTCAAAATGTTTATTTCAAACAGTCCTATGTATGGCAATTTATTCATCAGGGCAGGAGCCATGCATTGTCCTTTTATTTTTATCCGAAGTGTTCGCCCGGTAGATTTAGGCTATCTTAAGATTTATTGCATACGCCTTTAGAAGGGCTGTTACCTGAGCATTAAAATGAGCTATTGACCATTCGTTGAAAAGGACGGTTTTAAATATGATCGACCAAACGGTTAATTTAACGTGGCTGCCTCAGGATCACTAGAAGCCAGTCTGACAGAGAATGCCACGGCTGCAGTCGCCTCCCTGATTCCTGTCAGTGACCCAGAGCCAGAGTTTATAGTAAACCCTTCGGATATTGGCTTGTGTACTTTGGGAACTCTGATCTCCTGTGAAAATGCTGTTGTGGTCCTTATTATCTTCCATAATCCTGGTCTTCGTGCCCCTATGTTCCTCCTGATAGGAAGCCTATCCGGCACCAGCCTTGCCACCGCCCAGGGTGGTGGAGTGCTGTGTGCCCCACGTGGCTTCTGGGAACCGAGGAAGCGGCCAGGGAGACCTTTGGTCCGCCTAGGTCAGTTGCCCACACTGACTGGAAGAGACTCTCCAGGGATGCAGTCCTACTTTGAGAGGCTGCCGGGGATCAAACCTGGGACCTTTTGCATGCAAAGCGAGCACTCTAACCACAGAGCTGTGGCCCTTTCCTTGAGGCCCAGAATGTCAGAAAGCAACATAGGTAGACGTGAGTCAAAGGATTTCTTTGTAAAACTTAGAAAATATGTGCCCAACGCGTATCTTAATTATGGATAGCTGTGTTATTTATAATTCTTGTATGCTTGCTGTTGGCCTGTATCTCTTTGTGAACAGCCTTGGTATTTCTACTTGAAACGAAACTTTTTTAACAATAATCAAAATAAGAATTAATTTCAGTAGGGACTACGTTCCAATTATTAAGGGCACTTCAACCTGAAGATTTGGTGTTGATCTTCCGTGCAGGTTTTCCACAGGGATACATCCTCGCCAAAACACCTCACATTTTCTCATTTAATCCTAACTTACTGTTTCCAAAGAAAATCCATTTTTATTAAAAAAAAAAACAAGGAAGCAAGTGGTAAATCTGAATTACATCTGTGCGTGCACGGAGGCGGGATATGGGAGAAGCTCCAAACCCATAACAGACTGCCACATGGATGGGCCTTCAACTGAGACTTCCCTTATGATCAGGAATCTTTGTATGGGGGGGGGTGTTAAGCCCACTAAGCCCAGGGTCAAAAATTCCCAACAGCTCCACTGTCTGGGATGACGTTTTACTAAAATCAGCGGGTTTACTTCAGAGTAAACATGTATATGCTCACACTGGACAGCTGCAGCCACCTCAGCCTATTTCCTTGGAAGGTTTAATCCAGCACACAATCAATACTACATACTTACGAAAGAAGTTCTGTACTTTTCAGTAGAAACTCCCAAGGGATTTTACATCAAAGAGAAAACTAGCTTACTGTAAAAAAGTAAAAATCACATGTGTTGCTCCGGACACTTTTGCCTCTGGACCTGCCCACTATTAACATATGGCCCCTGAAAGATTGCCCAGAAGAGAATGTGGCCCTTGGGCTGAAAAAAGGTTTCCCACCCCTGCCTTAGAGTAAAGATGATGATGATGATGATAGACCGCTTACTGTCTAAAAGATCTCAAAGCGGTTTACAATAGAATACACCTTCTTAACACTCCCAGCCACACCCACACACCCTTTTTGCTGCTGGGTTGAGAATGAGATCCTTGTTTTTTATTTATTTATTTCTTTTTATTGATTTTTATTATACAAAAAATTAACATAAATAATATAACAATATAAAAGTAACCCTAATCCCCTCCCCCCTCCCTAGAGCCATTATTTATGAATTGATTTAGTGTATATGCAAAGCTGTAGAAATAAAAAGTTAAGTATTAATATACAAGTGAGTGTTTTGAAGCTTGAATATTTAGCATAACATAATTAAGAGATAATAACTAAGGAACTAATTAATTGCTCAGGAAAACCAATAGCTTTTGCTGATGGGGAGAGTTGTCTGTGTAGATCTTGTTGTGAAGTGAAGTCGATAAATCTCCACCATATTGACAGAATGAGATCCTTGTTAATACCTTCTCCCACAACAACATATGCATGAAAGGGGGGAGTGTTGGCAGGCAGCTCCTCCCCAATCTCAGAGCGGTGAGATTTCCAGGGTCCCTGCACTCATCCAGGGTTTCATTTCCTTTGGGAAGACGGTTAGTGGAGACTGCGGTGTCTTTATGAAATATGGTTTATTTACACACGGCACCCAAAAAGCCATGGTGCGGAGGGCCAGTCTCTCTGCCTGCCTCCTGTCCCCATCCTTTCTCTAGACACACTCTCAAACAAACTTTTCCTAGCCACCAGGAAGGGGGGGAAGGCTCTCAAGTGTTTCAATAATAAAAGGATCTTCTGGGCCCCTAAATAGGCCCATTAACTACCTGGCCACTCTATTTGGTTAACAAAAGAAATTCATCTGGCCAGCAGAGAGAGTTTCTTTGCCCCCAGGTGCAAGTCTCCAAATCAGAGGTTGGAAAGGGGCCCCACAGGAATCATCCTACCCAACCCCCATGTTTCTTCTTCCATGGCGCTGAAACCCCCAACCCCCCATAAGTCACAGAGGGTCCCCCAAGCATGCCCGGGTGACCAGTAGGGAGGGGTGCAGCTAAAGGCCCCCTCTTTTTGTTTGCGGTTGGGTTTTTTTAATCCCCTTTTTCTACTTGATGAGCTTTTTCCCTGACAGCATGTTTCTTCTTCCATGGCGCTGCAAACCCCAACCCCCATGAGTCACAGAGGGACCCCCAAGCATGCCCAGGCGACCAGCAGGGAGGGGTGCGGCTAAAGGCCCCCTCTTTTTGTTTGCGGTTGGGGTTTTTTCCTGTTTGCTGTTTGGTTTTTTCAAAGTAGGACACCCAAGCAGCCACGGAGTGAGGGTGGAGGGAGAAGCCTGCAATGCTGCAATAGGTTTTTTGCCTGGATGACACTAAACTAAGAGCAAAAAAGAGGAGAATAGCACCCCCCAGTGTCCGCAGACTTTACCTGCAGGAGACAGGGAAACACTGCCCCTTCAGTTAACATTTTAAATAGGGGGGCGTGGCAAGAAAAACGAATGCAGTTAATGCGAGCGCATGTGAACAGCAAAAAATATATATATCCACAGCTAGGACGGACGTATATGAACCGTCCAAATCAATCCCGATGCAAAAAGAAGCATTTAAAATGTGGATCCAGGGCCCCGTGTAAACAGGGCCATAGTCTTGATTGCAGGTCTTGCCACCACTCACCATATGCTCAGAGGCACGTTACCAAATTCTTCCAAGTTACACAGGAAGTGGATTGGACTGTGAAAGACTGACCCAAATGGTGTTTGTATTTTGACCAATTTGTAGGGCAGTACAATATCTCAGAGAGGAGGTAAGGTCTCCTGCTTCCCTGGTGCATTCACTGTAGCTGCCCAATTTCCCTGCTTTTTAAAGTTTGATAGAAATATCTGTTGGTTATAGGCACGTTCTTAAACTGCAAGGGGTTTTTTTTGCCTATTAGTGAATATATTAATTACATGTTCTAAAGCAAAGAATGTTAAACTAGAGATTTTGGAAAATAGGCCAAGATTGTCAAAGCACAGAAAGAAATGGGGATGTCTGCCTGTTTTCCAGTAATATCCTTAGAAACTGCATGCCTTGACAGGACAGGACAGCTCATGAAATTATCAAGCCAGATGCAGTAATGCCCAGTGTTTGCTTGACAGACTCAAAGTGGGCAGCAAATACAGGTGATTTATTGAGCCCTTAGCTGACCAGTAGCTGTGTCTGGTTGTGCTTGCTTTTGTGGGCCATCACAAGCTGAACAGGTCATTTCAAGCTGCATTGTATGATCAAGGACGCAAAAAGTATTTCTGTATTTTCTCATCTAGGACATCAGGATAAACTTGGAGTTGCAGAGACGAAGCTCCTTCACACTCTCCACTGGATGTTGCTAGAAGCTCCTCAGGACTGCAGCAATGACCACTTTGGTGGAGGAGGAGGAGGAGGGGGAAGAGACAGGCGATCGAGTTGGAGAGGGAGCAGCAGCGCTTTCATTCACCAGATTGAAAACCAAGGATCTCCAAGGCATCCAAGACGTGACAGCACTAATGAAGAGGAGGAGAATAACAGAAGAAAGTTCTTTCAGAATTCCATGGCCACAGTGGAACTCTTTGTGTTCTTGTTTGCTCCTCTGGTTCATAGGATTAAAGTAAGTGCTTAATGTAACGTAAGCAGAGGAGATGCTTTGATGGTAGTGTGAACAGATTCTGTCTTCTAAATTCCTGTATCAGTGCTTCCTGAAGGTAGCATGGGGTATGCAGGAAAATCTCAATCTTTGGATAGAGATACACATACTATTATGCCAGTTCCAGTGCATCTCCACCTTTATTCTCTGAAAACCCAGGCACATGACTCTAGTCAAACCCCACCCCTGTTTACTCTAACACCTAATGGGATCAGCTTCAGTATTTTTTTTTTTTAAAAAAAAGCTTCAAAGAGATTTTGCAACTGATTGGCAAATCAACCCATTTTCCCTCCAGGTGCATCCAATGGAAACGCTTGCTGTAGTAGATGACTAGTGTGTTCACAGTCTTGTTCTCTTCGTATCATGTGTGTCATCTTATTGTATTTATCAAGGAGCTTGTGTGTGTGTGTGTTGTATCTGGTTTGGGCTCCATTTTAAAGTAAAATGTTTAAGCAAAGGTGGGCAATTCCCCCCCCCTTTCCCTGAAGCAGTTTCCGTGCCTTCTTTAAAGGCAGAAAGTGAACAGTACAGCTTTTACTGATTCCTCTTGATTTTTTGCCTGCTGTACAGTTGTTAAATGCACAGAGGTACTTTCAGGGAAACATTGGCAACCCTACCTGGCGTGTGATCTCATTTTGAATTACTTCCAGTGTTTACAAGTGGCTATTGTGTCTCCTTTCCTGGTCTCTAATTAGTGGGGCACTCAGATTCTGCCACTAATCCCATCTCTTGTCCCGCCCCCCCATGGCCCTGGCCCTGCTTTATTTCCCTCAGGTTCACCCATAGCACACAAAGAGATGTGAAAGTCAAGTGCAATCTTCCTAAGCATGCTGCAGAGGATTATGAAAGAGCCATGAACTCACAAGTGTACTCCACTTTGTATGTGATTTCCTTTCCATTTCCTGTTTAGCCCATCTATGTGTCTGTAAATGGAGGAGGCGTAGGATCCTTGTAAGCAAGTCCTTTTCTTAAGATTATAGAATAGTAGAAGGAGGCTATAAGGCCATCAAGTCGAACCCCTGCTTAATGCAGGAATGTAACTTAAAGCACACCCGGCAGATGCCTGTCCTGCATGCCTCCCATGTTGGAGAGCCCACCACCTCCCTAGGTCATTGGTTTCATTATTGTATCGCTCTTAACAGTTAGGATGTTTTTCCTGATGTTCAGTCGAAATCTGGCTTCCTGTAACTTGAGCCCATTATTTCATGTCCTACCCTCTGGGACAGTCAAGAAGAGATCCTGGCCCTCCTCTGTGTGGCAACCCTTCAAGTACTTGAACAATGCTATCATATGTCCCCTCAGTCTTCTCTTCTCAAGGCTAAGCATGCCCAGTTCTTTCAATCTCTCTACACAGGGCTTTGTTTCTAGTCCCCTGATCATCCTTGTTGCCCTCCACTGAATCTGTTCCAGTTTGTTTGCATCCTTCTTAAAAGTGCAGTGTCCGAAACTAGATGTAGTACTCAAGATGATGCCTAACCAGTGCCAAATAGAGGGGAGCTAGTACTTCATGCAGTTTGGAAACCATACTTTTGTTAATGCAGTCTAAGATAGCATTTGCCTTTTTTGTAGCCATATCACACGGCTCATATTCAGCTTGTGATCAACAACAATTCTAAGATCCTTCTTGCAAGTAGTATTGCTGAGCCAAATATCCCCCATCTTATAACATGCACTTGGTTTCTTTTTCCTAGGTGTAGAACTTTGCACTTATCCCTGTTAAATTTCATTCTGTTGTTTTCAGCCCTATCAAGATCACTTTGAATTTTGTTTCTATCCTTCAGGCGTTAGCTATCCCTCCCAGTTCTGTATTAGCTGCAAATTTTATAAGCATTCCCTACATCTCCTCATCCATACCATTAATAAAAATGTGGAACAGCACTGGGACCAGGACCAAGCCCTGTGGTACCCCGCTTGTTACCTCCCCCTAGTTTGAGAAGGAACAATTGATAAGCACTCTTTGAGTACAACTCTGTAGCCAGCTGTGGATCCACCTGATAGTTATTCCATCCAGCCCACATTTAGCTAGCTTGCTATTCAGAATATCATGGGGCACATTGTCAAAAGCTTTGCTGAAGTTGATATATATTATGTCCACAGCATTTCCACTGTCTACCAGGGACGTTACCTGATCAAATCTGTTTATTGCTGTACAAAATGCACTGCACATGATGATTCTTACATCTTATACCACCTTCATTGCAGTTAGAGTTGCTTAACATTTCTGAAGAGTGAAAGTGGCCCCACCAATAAGGCCTTCCTCAACATTAGGGAGTTATTTGTCCCCAATGTTGTTCACTTGTACAGCAATACAGGTCAAAAGCCACCCCACTGCCTGCATCTCAAATCCAGTCACATCCCTTTAAATGATTGTTCATGCTCTTTTCTGAAGTTATCATGGATAAAATGTGGCTGAGTCAGGAAGAAGACAAGGGATGGGCTAATCTTGCTTCATCTTCATGTTTTAGGTTTAGTTTTGCTGTAGCTTTGCATGCAAACTCAGAGATTAGTTATACTTCCTTCACTTATTGCACTTAAGATCAGCCTGGTTAAAGAGCAATAAGATTAATCCCCCATTCCATGCATACATTACACACAGATGTGGTAGGGATCCAAATATGAGTGGAAATATGGTAGCAAGGACAACAGCTTTCGGAACAAGGGATTTCTGGGTTGAAAGACACAAAGTCAGCACTCTTTTTCTCCATTTGATCAGTCCAACATGTCCAGATGTGTTACCATGTCTTTGTGTCTTTTCAGGAATCTGATCTGACTTTTCGTCTGGCCAGTGGCCTTGTTATTTGGCAGCCAATGTGGGAGCACAGGCAACCCGAAGTTTCTGCCTTTACTGCACTGGTTAAGCCCGTCAGGAATATAATCACAGGTGTGTGGCTCTGTCATATATGTAAAAATACTAACAAATGGAATGCTTTTTTCTTCCATATAAAAAAAGCAGTTTGAGTTTCACCTGTTGTTGTTGCTGGATCAGAGTACATTTAAGGTTTTGTCTAAGCACCAGTTGTTTGAGAAGCTAGCAAGAGAAAGACACATGGGTGACATAAGAGAGTTTCCTCCTCTTTCTAATGCTCTTATGATTCTTATGACACCAGAAGTTATTTCAGGTAGCGTATAGAAGACGCCACACTTTCTGAAATGGCTTGAAGAACAAAAATGAGTAAGGGGTGGAGCAACAAGACAAGACAGGAGTTTGTTTGTCTTTTTTGTCTCACTTCATTGTGCAGTACTGGAATAGAAAAGATAAATCATTGCACATTTGGCATCACTGCATCACCATAAGATGCTGGATTCCTGATTTTTTATGAAGCTGTTAGCATGGACTTTCCCTGACTCTTAAGATGTTTTCAAAGTGTGCAGCTATGATTTTGCATTTCTCAAATTTTACTGTAATGCTATATTTTAGATTAGATATGTTTAAGTGGTACATAAATACATGAAATAAATAGATAACAAGGACAGAATAGTGAATTCTATATTAGAGGATACATTTGAGAGCTCTGCATATTAAAAAATCATCAGCATACACCTGACCATACCATACCCCTCTTCATTTAAACATCACACATAAAACCTCATTCTTGGAGCTTAATGGGGAATAAAATTCAAATTCTTTGAGATCAGAGGAAATATTGATTTGATTTGGCATATTACACAGTGACAGAGCACAATATTACGTTTTTAAAAGTATTTGGTTGGAAGATGGACTAGATCAGGGGTAGCCAATGTGGTGCCCTCCAGATGTCCTTGAACTCAATCTCCCATCAGGTGCTATAATATCTGGAGGACATGTTGGCTACTAGATGGTGTAGTGGGGTTAAGCCCTACTGATGCTGAAATGAGAAGTAACCTTGATGTCAGCCCCTATATATGGCTGTGTCCCTCAGACATTAGTGGTAGAGGAGCAGTTGGTAAGTGTTGTAATAGAGTTTCGGAGGTGTCCTCAAGCTTCTACCAAAGGTTGGTGGGGGGGGTGGCCTGGGGAGAGAGGGTGTGGCTGAGAAACTCTGTATTTGCATGATTAAAAAGAGGGTTTAAAATGTTCAGCCCAAAGTCAAATTCAGTGCTTCTAAGGTTTGACTTCCACAGCTTGAATACTAACAAGACCTTAATTTGCCAGCAAAGAGAACCTCTCCAATCAAAAACCAGACACTGACATGCGAATCTCCTAATGTGGATGCGGGGCATACAGAGGTAATGACAGAGGCTGTACAATTATACTGGGAATAACAAGGAGTGTGATTCGGGGGGGGGGGGAGAGAGCTAAGGAACTGGACCAGGAAAATAAGTATACCTAGTACAAGCAGAAGCTTTTCTCTAGGAAACATGTGGTTTCTTTATTTTTATTTACTTTTATAGCAACCACAGTCCCTTTGGGAACTCGATAAGTGGAAGAACATTTAAACAAACTTTCCCTGTATAATACCAATTGAATTCCAGTAGAATTTGAAATAACAAGAGATAAAAGCACCCCATCTACTTAACCTCAGCCATTAAAAGCTTCCTTAACTGGCTGCTGTGAGAATGCTGGATAGTCTCCTGGGTGTCAAGGGCCAGCTAAAGATCACCCCCACAGTAAGTGGCTCAGGGGTTACGTGCCCTGCCACCTGTGCAGCCGTGGGCAAGCTGCAAAGTCCCAAGGAGCCCAGTTGCCCCTCAGCTGGCAGTTGCGGACAAAGAAGGAGCTGGCTTGTGCAGCTGTGGCAAACTGAGCAAGCCCTAGCCAAGTGGGGAGGACTAACTTCAGAGGGAGGCAATAGTAAACCCCCTCTGAATACTGCTTACCATGAAAACCCTATTCATAGGGTAACCATAAGTCGGGATCCACTTGAAGGCAGTTCATTTCCATCTTCCATTTTGACACAAAGAACCAATCTACACATTCAGACCCCACTTGATATCAGGAGCATTGTGCATGTAGTCTATCCTTAGGGTAGCCGTGTGAGTCCTATTTTACAGAGCATAGTTGTGTATTTGAAGGGCTGTCGGAGACAGTCCTCTGTTGGAAGGAGATCTCTGTTTGATGGGCTGTTCAAGTCTGGATGAAAGATAAAGAACCCTAAGAAAGGAAAGCAGCAGGGGCCTGGAAGTTGCCCATCAACCGTTAGCACCTGGATGGAACAGACTGAGCAGGCACATAGCTCATCAGATAATAGTCTTACCTGCTGTGGTGAGATGTATTTTAGTTCCATTTTAATTACAGCAATTATTTTTAAATTTGCATCTGCACATACACACATGCGTGCACACATGCACGCACACACTAGCACATGGAAACTTTACAGAAATCTCAGTTTTCTTTTATCCTCTTTTCTGGCAATGCATAAGTGGCCACCCAATGGAATCCTGCTCCCTGTTTTGTATTGTGTTGCACAATGAATGGTAAATTTTATTTATTTATTTAT
The DNA here is from genome assembly GCF_030035675.1 of Rhineura floridana. Classification (NCBI taxonomy): domain Eukaryota; kingdom Metazoa; phylum Chordata; class Lepidosauria; order Squamata; family Rhineuridae; genus Rhineura; species Rhineura floridana. The sequence continues at coordinate 13,711,149 of NC_084481.1, forward strand.
TTTATTAGATTTTTATACCGCCCGACTAGCATTAGCTCTCTGGGCGGTGTACAACAAAATATAAAAATACAAAAACATCTCAAAATCTCATAATACAATACAGCATAAACATATGTAAAAACAAGAAATCAGAAACAATTACAACAAAATTTAAAACTAAAACAAGTTACATATTAAAACACCATAGCAAAGAGGAAGGTCTTAACCTGGCACCGAAAGGACAACAATGTCGGCGCCATACGCACCTCTTCGGGAAGACTGTTCCACAGAGGCAGTAGTAGATGGAGAAAGCCGTAAGGACAAGCTCAGCAAGCCTGATAATAGTCTGCAGATCACCAACTGAGGAACAGACATAGAAGTAGTTTGTATTTTTTTAAAAAATGTACTGCAAGAACATCTTAGGGTTCATGCCTTACTTCACACTTGTTTCTATACCAGTTTTATTGCACTGTGCTCACATCTTTTCTCCATACATGGACTATGAAAACAACTGTTGAATTTAACTCCCACTGTCCCTTAGGCATTTGCAGGCATCCAGTCTTCCTGGCACAGCATTTGATAGAAGCTAGGCTAGAACCTTAATGGGAAGTCCTAGCAGAATTCCATTTTGACCATGTCCTGATTAATATGAAAACACTCTGCTTTAAAAAAAAACCCATAGAATTATTTGTATAAACACACTTTAAATGTAAATATATACTTAAAAGACTTAATTCCCACTTGCCAGCTTCCCACTTACTTTTAGCTGGTCCTGCATTGATTCCTCTTCTATTCTCCACTATGGCAACTGCAATTAGTAGGCTCATGTTCAAAGTCTAGCTACTGTTTATTCTTAAAATCCGTGCTGTCTTGACCACACACAGCATGTTATGTGTGTTACAACAGGAGACTTAGATGAAGCTCTTTTGAACTGTGTTAAAACTTTTCAACAACTCATACTTGTCCTGTTCTTTTGTTTTTAGTTTAAAAACCAATGGGATGTATTCAATTTGTTCACGCACAAGCACAATGAATTTGTGGAATTGGATTGCCTATAGCCCCCCAAGCACCTACAAAATCTGCTCCAAAGGATTGGGGGATTCCCCAGAACAGATTTTGGGGCAGGTAGCTTCAGGGGGAAGGAGATGAAGGTGGAGTCCTCTTCTGCAGCATTGAATGTCACCCAATGTCTTCTGAAAGGCTATTTTTCCCTAGCAAACTACTGTATACTTCAAAATCTTATTGCAGTTCTTGTTTGTATCAGTATGGAGGAAAAAAAATGCTTTGGTTTAAAAAACCAGCCCATGAGTATGAGATAGTGGTATTTTAGAGTAAATTAAAGTACTGTAATAAGTAGGAAGGTTACTACAAGGTAAGAGTGTTCAGGACATATTTAGGTAGATGATTTGAAAATGTTGATATATAGCAGAACTATTTTGATGAATGGATGGGCTAAAGAGCAGCCTTTTTCCATACCCGCCCATAATAGTGCATAGACATGAGACCACTTGCCGTTCCAGATCATCTAGGCATCAGGATCCTATGGAACTGTAGATGTAGAACCTCACCTATACCACTGAGGAACATTGCTGGTGTTGTTGGTTAATTGCATCAAATATAAACTCCTCCTTACTGTAAACTCAGTTATTAAAAGGCACTGCAGAATATAATTCTTCAGAGCAGGGCTGAGGATCCTGTGGCCCTCCAGATGCTGCCGGACTACAACTCCCATCAACCCCGGTCATTGAATATGCTGGCTGTGTCTGTGGTGTATTACTTTAGACTGCAGGTGAAAGGCTCAAATGATAAAATGCTGTTGTAGGTAGCATTTTCCATGTAGAAAAATTCACTGAACATAAAAAGACTAGCATGCCAACGAGAAGGGTTGCAGCTTAGTTTTCTCCCTGATATGCTAATTTCTTATGTTTAAGAATATTTATCAGTGAAAAAATGGCCTCCTTCCCTATAGATTCTCTCAGGTGTTAAGATCAGCAGAAGTAGGCCTCTTTGTAGTTCCACCACCCTCAGAAGCTGCTGCTGCTGCTGCGCTGCTGGCCTGGGATTGGGTATTTCTTTATAGCAGCCTCTATGTTGTGGAACTCCCTCCCTGCAGAGGTGCATCTGGCGCCTTCACTCTACAGTTTTCATTGAATGCTGGAGATGCACCTCTTTACCCTGGCCTTTGACACTGCAGATGTACATTTTTAGAACCCACCCTATCCTTTTGATTTTAATTTGGTTTAAACTGTTTTTAATGTTGCATTTTGAATTGTTGTGACCCACCCTGGAACTTTAGGGTGAAGGCTGGGTAATGAATCAAATTGTTGTTGTTGTTGGTACGCATTAGGAATATATTTTAAATGGTACATAAATTTTAAATAGTATATAAAAACTGTAAATAAATAAATAAAATTCTAGAATGTGAACCCTTATCTGCAGTCTAAAATGATACAGCAATAGGGTTGCCAGATCTCCCGCCCCACCCTTGCCTTTCTCACCTCCGACCAGAATTGCCTCCATGTTGTCTAATCTCTGGTTTTCGGCTGGAGTCTCCAGTTTTGGGGGGCCCTCCGGCTCTCTGGCTAGCACCCCTTACTCTCCGGACTCTCAGCTTCAATTTTTTAAAAAAGTAAGTTTCTAGGTGGTCTAGTTCCCGAGATATACACCAAAACGTTAAATGCCCCCCCGCGTGACTTTTTTTTTTACAGATCCTTGCTCTAGCTACAACTCCCATCAGCCCAATCCAGTGGTCATGCTGGCTGGGGCTGATGGGAGTTGTAGTTTAAAAAACTAACTTTTCACAGCTCTGGCTGTAACCCCGCCCTTTCATTGTAGCCAATGAAGCTAGAGTTCTGATTTGTTGATCCAGGCATGCCTAGGCTGAACGTCAGAAAATGGTGGCTTTAAGATTTTTGCAGTTTGCGTAACTAATATGGCTTAACGTTTTTTTTCTCTTCTGTCCAAGAGTCAGGCCCTGGGCTATGAAATATGAAAGTATTTAATCCAATATTTGCTTTTCTGGGAGTAAAGCATGTACCTGGAGTAAACCCCATTGAACTCCATTAGGACTTACTTTTGAGTAGACATGGTTAGGATTGTGCTGTAAATTAATGGGACTTGTGAGTAAACGTAGCGCAGACTTGTGTTTGTGTTGTAAATCTTTCTCTCTCAATCCAACCCTATTTTTAAAGAAATTAGGCAGGGTTTATCACAGTTTTAATTATGTAGGAAACTAATACTGATTTTTTAAAAAATGAATGAAGTTTATTTATTTATTTTTATTTATTTATTATTTGATTTATATCCCGCCCTTCCTCCCAGTAGGAGCCCAGGGCGGCAAACAAAAGCACTAAAAACACTTTAAAAATGATAAAAACAGACTTTAAAATATATTAAAACAAAACATCTTTAAAGAGCATTTTAAAAAGCTTTAAAAACATTTTTTTTTAAAGAAAAGGTTTAAAAACATATTAAAAAGCAATTCCAACACAGACGCAGACTGGGATAAGGTCTCAACTTAAAAGACTTGTTAAAAGAACAAGTTCCTTATCACTTCAGGGTACAGTTTTCCCTGGTTGAGTAAGCCCCATTGAATACATTGGGACTTGCTTCTGAGTAAACAAACATAGGATTGCACTATAAATATCTTTACAGGTTGTATAAATAATAAACATATTTGATAGTCATGCTTATATAAATATTTTCATAGAATCATAGAATAGTAGAGTTGGAAGGGGCCTATAATGCTATCAAGTCCAACCCCCTGCTCAATGCAGGAATCCAAATCAAAGCATTCCCGACAGATGGCTGTCCAGCTGCCTCTTGAATGCCTCCAGTGTTGGTTCCATTGTCGTATGGCTCGTAACAGTTAGGAAGCTTTTCCTGATGTCCAGTTGAAATCTGGCTTCTTGCAACTTGAGCCCATTATTCTGTGTCCTGCACTCTGGGACCATCGAGAAGAGATCCCTGGCCTCCTCTGTGTGGCAACCTTTCAAGTACTTGAACAGTGCTATCATATCTCCCCTCAGTCTTCTCTTCTCCAGGTTCAACATGCCCAGTTCCTTCAGTCTCTCTTCATAGGGCTTTGTTTCCAGTCCCCTGATCATCCTTGTTGCCCTCCTCTGAACCTGTTCCAGTTTGTCTGCATCCTTCTTGAAGTGCAGAGACCAGAACTGGATGCAGCACTCAAGATGAGGCCTAACCAGTGCTGAATAGAGGGGAACTAATACTTCACATGATTTGGAAACTATACTTCTGTTAATGCAGCCTGATATAGCATTTGCCTTTGTTGCAGCCACATCACACTGTTGGCTCATATTCAGCTTGTGATCAACGACAATTCTAAGATCCTTCTCACATGTCATACTGCTGAGCCAAGTATCCCCCATCTTATAACTGTGCATTTGGTTTCTTTTTCCTAAGTGTAGAACTTTGCATTTATCCCTGCTGAATTTCATTCTGTTGTTTTCAGCCCAATGCTCCAGCCTATCAAGGTCCCTTTGAATTTTCTTTCTGTCTTCCACGGTATTAGCTATGCCCCCCAATTTTGTATCATCTGCAAATTTGATAAGCATACTCTGTACCTCCTCATCCAAGTAGTTAATAAAAATGTTGAAGAGCACTGGGTCCAGGACCGAGCCCTGTGGTACCCCACTTGTTACTTCCACCCAGTTTTGTCATGCTGTGTCCCTATAAGTATCCGATTTCATACTATGGTTGTACAATACTTCCTTTACATTTTAAGTATGCCTTGGGGTAGTCATGGTTCTCCATTGTTTTCATCCTGAGGGGCAGATAGGCTGAGAGATGGTGAGTAGCCCATGGTCACCCACTACAGTTTATAGCTCATTTCCATTTTGAAAAATTAATTAAAACAATTTACATGCAGGCAAGATTTATTAAGTGGATTCGCACAATATGTGTAAAGCACATCCAACTTGCATTTAAAGCGCATGACTTCCCCTAAAGAATTCTGGAAAGTGTCATTTCCCCCTCACAGTTATAGTTCTCACCACTCTTAACAAACTGCAGTTCCCATGATTCTGTGGTGGGATTCATGTTCTTCAAATGGGTGTTGAATGTGCTTTAAATGAATGGTGTGGATCTGCCCTAGGTATGATGTTCATTCAAGAGTGAATTGAAAAGAACAATTTTAAAAGATACTTCTTACTCTTACTCATTTTTCAGACCTCTTTCTGAAGTAAAGGGTCAAATCTGTAAAAAAGTTTGGAGCAGCCACGTTAAAAGATAAGGGCAGGGCATTCCAGGCAGGGGGTTGCCAACCCTGCTTGGATATGGATGTCTTTGCAGAAGAACCCTAGTCAAGGTTTACCAACAGCACAGTCCAAACTATATCTACTTAGAAGTCAGTCCTGTTGAGTTCTATGGGGCTTAATCCCTTAGTAAGTGTGTTTAGAATTGCAGCCTTCAGGAGCCTCCATCTTTACTCCCCAAAGCTCCCATCTGACATCTCCACAACACTAGGCTCCTTTGTCTCTGCAGTGGCCTTCTGGTGACTGCACTGGTTTGAAGGCACTTAACCCTTCTTGCTGAAAACAAGTAGGCTAGATTAAATATTCCCTACCCAGGCTCCATCTTTTAGCTAAGATTTCTATCTTAATTTCCAGTCAGATATTTTTTTTAATTGTATGCTCCAAGCGACTGTGAATGATGCTTAATGTATCATGCTTAATGACATCACTAGGGCCCAGCCTGTGACATCACTGGGGCCCGGCCTGTGACATCACTGGGGCCCGCCCTGTGACATCACTAGGGCCCGCCCCATGACATCACTAGGGCCTGCCCCTCAAATCTCAGGTTTTGGGATGCTTCTGACCTGGCAACCCTATACAGCAAGGAATAAATTTACCAGCTTGGTCAGAACTAGACCTTGGTTTCTCTGCGTCTCAGTCAAGGAGCATGTATCAGTAAGCATTCTGCAAAACTTCCTCCTCCATATGTCTCATCACATTTTCTGAGATCTGCCCGGAGAACACTGTTGACTCTCTTGGTTTGTCACACACTCAGAATAATAATTAGTTCAGCTCTGTTGAGACTGTACTGCTTGAGATTACCAATGGGGACTTATATGTTTGAATCCCCTAGAAAGGTAACACATTAGGGAGAGAACTCAAAACTTCCTCTAAAATTTAAATAAAGTTTAACATGAGCATGGCCTTTCAGAGAATGGAATATGATTATCTGTGGGTTTGAATTGTGCACTTGTCATGGGCTGTGTTTATTATAAAGCTGTTTCCATTCTCTTTAATCTTGCTTTACATGGACAGTGTATGCTCACCTCCTAATTCCTCATTTTACAAATTGTGTAGCAGAGTGAAGTAGTAAGAAAAGAACACAAGAGTCCAACATGGGAGGTGCAAGACAGGGCTCCCCTAGCTCACTGCTGTACCACGTCAGTAGATCCTTACAGCTCAATCTTTTGTACATTTACGTCAAAGTAAGTCTGGTTTCATACAGTGGGTCTTACTCTCAAGTAACTGTGCAGAGGACTGCAGTTTTAGTATGTAATTAAGAAGGCTCCAAAAGTTGTTTCTGCAGTGAAACTTTCAAGGAGGACATCTGAACATTCACCTCCAATTAATAGCAAGAGTCGTTTTTGTTGCGTATTAGGTAGAAGAACAAACTACCTATTTTAATTGCATTTCTTTCTGTGAAAAAAAATATCCACAGGGACTGCAGGTGGTGTGTGAAACTGCCCAGCCAGACGCCATGCCACCCAGACCTGCTTTTTCAGGGTGCCACCGTGGGAATTCTGTTGATGGAAGTGTGTCATCCCAAGCGTCCCAGGAGAAAGGACCTCCCTATCCTAGGTACAAACTTATCTTGTATATAGCAGATGCTCTTCAGGGCTCTTTCTCCATCTGTCTCTTACACTGTTGATAGGATAGTTTGTACAATCCAAAAGACAAAAAGATTCTTCCTGTTCTAAATGTTAAATAGGAAGTCTCCCAGTTGTGTGGCTGAATTTAAAATAGATCCTTTGAAATATATTTAGAGTATGAAATGTGTGTTCTGTATGTTATATAAAAAGATTCCTTTTTTTAGTTTTCCCGCTGAGATCTTCCAGGACTTCATTTCACCTATACATCTGGAGTAGAAGGCGGGAAAGACTTGTGCCGCTTCAACATCAGTGCCTTGTAGAAGTTGCAGCAAGAGCTGCTTTTGTTCTATTGCACAACATTGCTGCAAAAGAAGCCCAGCACTTTCCTCTCCTGTTGTCCTCCTGAAGCCTTCTGAGGTGTTATAATGTGCCACCGGGGGCATTCCTTCTTCTCTAGTTTGAGTTTTGTGCCCATTACAGGCTGCTCAGGTCTCTTGTGGAATACTGCATTGTATGCCTAAGCCATAACCATGATGAATAAAGCACACCTTTTGTTTAAGACATCCAAAGACATGTTATCTTGGAAGAACCTCTGGCAAATATTTCATTCTTCAGAAAAATGTTAGTGCCTGAAATAGGGATGGGCGAGAAATTTGATTCAGTTCTCATTTAAAGCCAAATCTATCAAATGTACTTTCCGAAACAATATGAGAACTGAAACACAGCCATCCTTCAAAATGGCCACTTATTTGAATTTTTCAATGCATTCTCCAACCAAACAATATATCCAAAAATGCATATATTTGGTGAAAATGTGCTTAAAAATGAACATATTAGTGAAAATAACACAATTTTTTTAGGAGAAATTGCTTGCAAATATGTGTACGTTAGCCCAAACTTCCTCCAAAAATATGTTTATTAGGAGAAATTTGCACTAAAATGCTGAAGAATTCTCATGAGGATTTTTTTTTAAAAAAAGCAAATTACTGCAGAAATGCGAAGAATTGAATTTAAGATCGGAAAAATGAGAAACTAGGAGAACCAAAATTCACAGATCCTCCCATCCCTAACCTGAAGTAAGGTATTCACATTTACTAGCCTGGGCCCAGCCTGCTGATGAGTGTACTGAAAGGACCCAGTTGACTAGTCCCACCCAGGTGATGCCAGGGCTTTCACTGTAATGATGTGAAACGTAGCCCCTGAAAAACAGCTCCTATATTTCTTCTGCAGTGCATAGAAATCACCATTTACCAGTTCCATGCTGATGGAGAGTGGAAATAAATACTTTCTTTGTCCAGTTTACACACAGAAGAAGAAAAAATCTCCCTCCACCCCCTTTTTTAAAAAAGGAATCAAATATCATTTTTCCCACTGAGCCACAGCTATAGAGCTGTTCCTTTTTCTCAACTATTTTGTATGCAATTTCAAAGCACCCAAAGGACGAAGAAACTGGTTTTTAGATAGCAAAAATGAGGCAATCAGTGTCTGAAACTGAGCTGGGCGGTCGCTATGGTGATGAAGCTGCAGGCAGGCTGTGTAGCCTGTGTCATTAATTCCTCTTCATTTGCTGAACTCATTGATCACTCCAAACTGAACTGGACTAGGGGGGGATTTTGTTGCTAAGCAACATGTAGGGAAGAAATAAATGTTCCTTGCTCTAGTTACCAACCCAGTGTCCATAGAATTCTTTTGTCCTTGAAAACAAAATCCAACCAAATTGCTACTTCCTATGCCCCACAGCCTTTTGGAGCTGCAGTAACTGAGTGAGTGAGCATAGGTTTGAAATTAAAATTAAGCAAACATGAAAATTTCTTGATTTTTTAAAAACCTCATTCAATAAAACTCAGATTGGGTTTTTTGGTTCCTGTTTCTGAATTTATTATACACAGTCTACTTTTTTCCCTGATGTAATTCCACCACCATCAGAAGTTTGGGTGTGTGTGTGCAGCTGGCCCTGAAGAGGGCATTCCTGGTGGCAGCCCCTAAGCTGTTGAATTCCCCACACAGACACACACACAGGTGCATCTGGCACCTTCACTGTACAGCTTTGGTCATATGCTGAAGATGAAGATGCACCTCTTCACTCTGGCTTTTGCCACTTGAGATACATATTTATAGGACCCTCTAGTTGTGAAAGTAATTTGCTTAAACTGTTTTTTAAAATGTATTTTATATTGCTGGGACCTGCCCTTGGGCCTACTGGTGAAGGGTGGGTAATAATAATAATAAAATAATAATAAATTGCCCCTAGTCCAAAGGAAGGGGTCACCAGAGTTCATAGCTATAGTCTGAGTGTGATGCACAAAACTGGGAGGGTTCTTTGATAGCACTGGGGTTCAACTGCACTGCAAGACCCCCTCCTCAAGAGAGCTTGCATTATTAAATAATTTGTGCCCATTTTTCCTTATATGAGTGATTGTTCAGGTGGCAGACTTAAACTTTTCCAATCACAGAATTTGCTACACTTCTGACAGAATTTGATATCTTCTGCTAATCAGGTTCATATTAACTTTGGCAACTTTATCTTGGCTGAAGCAAATCGTCTGGCCTTTGACTGATCCTCTGATAGATGTATTTATGTATGTATTTGGGAGCCGTTAGGGATCTTTCTGCTTCTCTAGTTCCTGGCATTTGTTTCTTTATCATTTGTGACAGGGTGTCTTTGGTAATCCCACCATGCCAAAAGTCTCGGTATGCCACCTATTTTGATGTGGCAGTATTACGTTGCCTGCTTCAGCCGCATTGGTCCGAGGAAGGCACTCAGTGGTCCCTGATGTACTATCTCCAGAGGCTGCGCCATATGCTAGAGGAAAAGCCTGAGAAATCACCTGAGCCAGAAGTCCCACAGTTGCCAAGGCCACGCAGCAGTTCCATGGTGGCGGCTGCTCCCTCATTGGTGAACACTCATAAGACACAGGTAAGGGCAAAGTGTGAATATACAAAGGTTTGGGGACTGTGTGGCTAATGTGTCCATAGTTTTAGGTCTTATAACCTGATCAGAAGCCTGGAAGCAAACCAAGATCATAGCACAATTCTAATTCAGTATTGCTAAACAAGATACTGGCTTGTCCTTTTGCTTTATTGCTGTTGTTTGGTTCTTGTTGCTCTTGTGTTCTTTTGGAAATGAATAAAATATTTGCAGAGGACTTTAGAAGATGTGAGGATTTGTTTATTTATTTGAAACATTTTCGTACTGCCCTATTGAGAATTTCAATCAATTAAATTAAGCATAAAACAGAACCATTAAACAACATTTTAAACACTCCTAAATTCTTGACACACACACAAAATTAAACTGTCCTAGTTAGTGAACCAAAATGTTTTAGCCTTGTGCCAAAAATATTGCAATGTGGACACCAGGTGAGCCTTTACATAGACAGGGTCCTTCTTGTGTTATCATATAATGTCCCTCTGATAAAGGCACCTGAAGCAGGGCCTCAGCAGCTGATGTTAATGCACCGTAGTTGATATAGGAAGAGGCACTCCTTCAGGTGTTATAAGCAACAGATATACAATGTCAGGACTCATCACTATATCGGGATATATTTGAATGGCTGCAGACCTTTTAGGGATGCATTAGTTAGCAATGAGTTATGCATTAGAGAGAATTATAGAAATAGCAGGCAAAATGCATAACTGTAATACATAGCACATGTATAGTATTGCTAGAGTGATTGCAAATCTGTCTCATGCATTATCTTGGTTATCCATGCAAGAGTCCTATAAGATAGGTCACTGTTATTGTCCCAGTATTGTAGATATGGAATGGAGAGACTGGAATGCCAGCTAGTAAGCATGGAAGAGGTGAGAGATCTGAACAGATTTCCTTCTCCATTATTCAGTTTCTTGGCCACTCAGCTATGTAAACTCCACACTAGAGCTATGATAGCAGATAAGGACTGTGGTTGGTAGGTATTTTCAACAAACCCGAGCATGCAAGATTTGGAGGGGGGAGGGAAGGGGGGAGCAAAAGAATAAAAACAGGCCTCTGTTTTTCTGTTTTATAACTGCCTTTAGTAGATCAGCCTCCCATTGCCCCTGAAACAAGAGATGAACAGAGGGACCGGCCTCAGAGAAAACCTTTCTTATGGCCAGTCCTTTCCTAGCCATAACTATTATTTCAGGGCAGAAGGAGACTGACTCTGCTCTGTCTCTTTATCTCTGAAATTCTTATTTTGGGGAAGAAAGCAGGCTGAATCCTCTCACTGTTCCAATAATGGGGGTTAGCTTCAGGGATATTCCCTAAGAGAACGAAGGAAGTACATGTGAAATAGCCTTCACCTATAGTAGGTTTGGAGGAAAGATGGGGAGTTCCTTCTTTTCCCTGCTATTTTTTTCTGCAAGACTCCCCCCCCCCCATTCTCTCAGTGTCATGCAGACATAAATGCTTTTCCTCTGTGGCTGAAGAAAGAATCATATAAGCTGCAAACCAGCATAGATCTGTTAGTTGGGAATTATTCTCCAGCTTTCAGAATATAATATACAGTGAGTTTTGAGAAAATGAACACTTCTAACTAATGGAATAGACAGAAACAGTTCAATTTGTTGTCTGAATTAGAAGAAGACAGACCTCTTAATGCCCGCTTTTAATCAGTGCTAGTTAAACTGGGGTACAGCTTTGTGGGGTTTGGTGAATAACAGATCTGCTACCTCTTAATAGAAGTGTCTGCTTGCTTCCACTGTGATCTGCTTGTATATATCTCAATAAAACAAATATTACAAAGACACCACAAACCACACTTGTGCTACACTTGGAACTATGTAGTGGAAAGCATGCAAACCATATAACAGTAGCTGTATGTTTGTTGTCTTTCTGGGGGATTGTAGGATCTCACCATGAAATGCAATGAAGAGGAAAAATCTTTAAGTACTGAAGCTTTTGCCAAAGTATCGCTAACTAATCTGCGCAGACCAGCAGTTCCAGACCTCTCCTCTGATTTGGGAATGAATATTTTTAAGAAGGTAAAACCATCTTGCCTTAGATTACATCTGTGATCTCTTACCTTAATCTACTGTTATAGGATTGGTGGGTTGGTTTGGATGATGTCGTTCGGTACCCCCCAAGCCTATAATTCTGTGCCTGTAGAGATGGAGTTTGCTATAAAGGAATTTGCTGAACTGGTCAGACTAGTTCCTTTGTTAAGCTAATGGATTTGGTCAATTCTGTCAATTACCCAATCTGCCTGTCTAAAGACTTGGTTAAGAGGAGATGTGTTGCCATAGGAACAAAAGGCCAGGGATGCTTCTTGTGTTTTTTTGAGTGAGTCTGATGTGGAGCTGGGAGCTGGAAAGACACAGAGAGGCTTAACTGCTGTGCGTGCTGAACCCCAAGCCATGGCCTTGGGAACCCTCCCTAAAAGCCTAATGGGGAAGCAAGATCTGCTGGACTGTTTTTTTTTCCCCCCATTAATTTTATTCAAATTTTCAAACACAAAACAAAACAAAACAAAAAAGAAACAGATTAAACAATAAAATAAAATGTTGACTTCCGATTTGTCACAGATCAGTTATAGGTCTATGATATATAACAAACCTGTCTCTTAATATATTACAAAATCACTTTCTTCCAGTAGTTATCTTAATTAATCATCAAGACCGCACGGAAAAACATCACCTAACGACACTGAACAGACACAATGGTGGCAGAGAAGTGAACTTTCTTCGCTGCCATCACCGCCACATGATAGGCTCGAAAATGAGCTCTAACCTGTGTTTGGTCGGAAGCAGATTGAGTTTTTCTCCATTGTTGCTCTAGCCTTCGTCCCTGCTGCTTCATCAGGCCCAAGGTTTGAGTAAACCAAGGTGTATTATGGGCCTTTCCTGGTGGGAGAGGGCACTTTGGAGCAATAGTGTCCACCGCCCAAGTCACCTCCATATTGCAAAGATTGACCATGGCTTCGGTAGTATTGCTAGCCATGCTGGGAATATTCCCCAGAGGATTCAGGAAACCATCTGGATCCATGAGTCTCTGGGGGCAGACCATCTTAATCAGCCCTTCTCCCCTGCGAAGGTTACCGGGGGCACAAAGTATAAACCATGTCAGGTGGTGATCTGTCCATGACAATGGAGTCACTAAGAACCCCTCCACCCTCAGATCACCTTCTTCCTGTCCCGAATAAAACACAAGATCAAGTATGTGTCCTGCCACATGTGTTGGTCCAGATGATATTAGAGACAGCCCTATGGTTGCCATGGCAGCCATGAAGTCCTGAGCTGGGCCTGTGAGTCTAACCTCGGCATGTATGTTGAAGTCACCCAGGACAATCAGCCTGGGGAATCTCAACACCATGCCAAGACCAGCTCCACCAGCTCAGGGAGGGAGACTGTTGGGCAGCGGGTTGGACGGTACACCAACAGAATCTCCTCTCTGTCTCCCTGACCCAACGCGAGGCACACACACTCAAAGCTGGAGGTGTTAGGGACAGGGTACCTGACAGGGGAGATAGATTCCCTGCAGACAATTGCAACCCCACCTCCTGTCCCCTGGATCTAGGCTGCTGGAGTGCCACAAAACCTGGTGGGCAGAGCTGGGAAAGTCCTACTCCTCTCTGATCATTTAGCCAGGTTTCGGTAATACAAGCAAGGTCAGCGCATTCATCCAGGATTAAATCCTGAATTAAAGTGGTTTTATTAGTCACTGACCTTGCATTCATCAGCAGAATAGTAAGATCCAGGGAGTTCCCAGCATAGCTACCCATGTCCCAAGGGTTGGAAGGGGGACCAGAAGGGATGCGAGCACAAAGATGTCTTGTATTCCTTCCCCTGTAATGGCCAGTCTGCCTCCCACAGCTATTACGTCTCCTGCCCAATATAACCTCAATGGCAGGCCCCCGGCTACTCCTACCCTGACATATATTGAAAGGAACCTGATGCTGACTTTTTTTTAAAAAAAAAAAGTTAAACAAATGAATAAAACCTTATGTAGTTCCTCATAGCAAACCAAATTCCCACCTCCCCTCTCTTTCCTGCCCCCAGCAATTTATGTAACTTCACTCGCTGTCTTAGTAATTAGAGTTCAAAGACTCATTCCAACCAAGCAAAAAGAGGAGGGAGTGGCCTGGGAAGAAGGAAGGGGGGCTTCTGGGAAGAGTCTCAAGGGCCAAAGGCTGGGGGAGCTGCATTCTGTCCCTGGGCCGCAGGTCCTTCACCCTTGCCTTACGAGTTCTGCTACCTTGATTTCTTCCTATTTTCCTCTGCAGTTCAAGAGCCGTAAAGAAGACCGTGAGCGCAAGGGCTCTATTCCGTTCCATCACACAGGGAAAAAAAGGCAACGGAGGATGGGGGTGCCCTTCTTGCTCCATGAGGACCATTTGGATGTGTCACCCACTCGGAGCACATTCTCCTTTGGCAGTTTCTCTGGGATCGGAGAAGACAGACGTGGCATTGAGAGAGGAGGGTGGCAAACCACCATCTTAGGTGAATGAGAACACAGCCATGAGAACAGATAATTTCCCTGGCCTTAATAAGCTAGAATTTCCCATTGCTTTTAAGGACTACAGAATATAATCTAATTTTAATCTGATTTAATATTATAGAAATTGCAGTGATATTTGTGTTAGCTTTACATTTAACCATACATTTCTGTTGTCTGCTTGGGCTTAATAACGATATTAATATTCATCCAATTGGGGGCAAAATATTTCCAGACAAGCCCATTGATCCTAACTCCATAGCCCAAATCCTAAAACTATTATGTCATCATAGATTGCTCTGCCCCTACTGTGCCCAGTTCCCAGAAAATGTTTATTTCATATATTTCTATCCTACCTTTTCAGCCAATAGGCCCCAATATGACTTGATCACCATGACTTGCCCACTTGATTGTTTTGCACAATAATCCTCAGTTATGAGATTGTACTATAAACACAAATATGCTGTTCTTTCCTATGCTCTAGGGAGGTTTACCAGACGAGGTAGCTCTGATACAGCTACAGAGATGGAGAGCCTGAGCGCTAGACATTCCCATTCCCATCATACCCTGGTTACAGACCTGCCAGACCACTCCAACAGCCATGGTGAGATTATATTTTTAAAAAGATGAGCAGAAGTCCCCCTCTCCCTGCAACCCTCCAGCATAGAAAATTTAAAGATCAGGTGATGGCTAGTTATCTTTATTCTATACCATATTAATATGCTCTTTCTAAGAGATACAGTAATAGGCGCAATTATATGAGTTTGCACACCAGAACAGAGCAGGGATTTGGAAGTATATTTCTGTTGAAGAATCAAGGATTAAATAAAGCTTATACGTTGTTGAGCTTTTCAACTTCTTATAACCAGATAGCATTTACAATAAACAATAGATCCTAAAAGGTTTTAAGAGAGAGAACAGTTCCAAAGATGTTAATTGGTTGCTAAAATGCTTCTCTGTGAACGGATACAAGCAAAATTAGGACCAAACACAATGTTAGTAGTGGAAGTCTATAATGTTCCAAAGAAAAGTCCCCATATTTATATGTTTTAATGAAGTAGTAGTAGCAGTAGTAGTAGTAGTAGTTGTAGACATTATAATAATTGTTATCAAATTCTCTCTGCAGTGAGGCTAACATTATCTGTTGTACTTTTGCACAGTACGTTCCCAAATTTCTACCATCACAGTGGCAACCTTTAACACCACCCTGGCCTCTTTCAACGTGGGGTATGCAGATTTCTTCAGTGAGCACATGCGCAAGCTCTGTAACCAGGTGCCCATACCAGAGATGCCCCATGAGCCCCTGGCATGTGCCAATCTCCCTCGGAGTTTGACGGATTCCTGCATCAACTATAGCTGCCTGGAGGATACAGATCACATAGATGGGACCAGCAACTTTGTCCACAAGAATGGCATGCTGGATCTTTCGGTAAACATTTATTGTAATATTTGTTGTGATTTTAGGTATTGCAGTTTATAATGTAAGTATTTTTCATGTAACCCAGACTGAGATCTTGGATGAAGGCTAGGTCATACATATAAAAAATAAATAAAAGAAAGGGAAAAAAGAAACAGCCCTTTGAAGGAGTTTCTGCTTCTGTACTTACAAAATTTCCCTGATTATTTCCAGTCTTTTTTTTCTTCTTCTTCTTTAGTCCTTTAAATGAATCTAGTCTACTGTCAGGGCTAAACTACATTGGATGTTTATAACATAGTTTGCCCTCAATTGCAACTTTTTTCTTTCATAAATTGCTTGCATGGAGTGGCAGGGTGGCAATCCAGATGTGGGTCCTGCAATGGGAGGAGGATTTCAACCCTTTGCCTTCCGCTGTGGTCTCATTCTGGATCAGGTCCCCTGTCCCTGGAGTTTGCAGTGGAAAAAAGCTCCCTCTTAAAAGAATCTAGAATCTCAGAGTAGCTAGGTGAAGACTGTTGATTGTCCAGTCATGAAACTGTCAGAGTTTCTGATCCCGGAGTACTTTAATATTATTTCAATTACTGCTGCAGTGCACTGCTCTCTTCCTTCTTATGACAAGTTCTTTATGGATCAGCTAAAAGGCAAGCCTATCAGAAACATGACCTTGATCAAACCAGGCCAAAGAGTAAAGACAGTGACATGAAAAGAGAAACCTGTATAAATGACACACACCTCAGTACATAGTATATCATGCCACAGTTCAACTCATCTTGAAGTCCCATACCATGGTTTGTAAATGACTGTGTAAAAATTTCCTCAGTGAACATCATGGCAAAATCTGTCTTTGCTGCCACTGCAATCAGGATTTTGACTGCTATTTTTAAAAAACAAAATGGTCTGCAACATCTTATTTTTCATTCTCCAAGGTGGTTCTCAAGGCTGTATTCTTGGTTCTAAACCATGACATCAGCTCCAGAATCTGTGATGTGGCTCTCAATATTGTAGAATGCCTGCTTCAGCTTGGTGTGGTGCCTTGCGTGGAGAAGATCAGGAGGAAAAGTGACAACAAGGAGAATGAGCCCAGTGAGAAGAGACAAAGTGAGACCTCCTTTCACCTCAAGGGAGTTTTGAGTAGTTCAGCATCTGGATTTGGAGCTGCCCCAGTCAGTGCAACTGGAGATGGTGGTGGAGAAGGAGGAGGAGGTGGTGGTGGAGATGGAGGAGGAGGTGATGGAGGAGGAGAAGGTGGAGGAAGGCCTTATGAAAAGAACGATAAAAAAGAAGACACGGTAGGTATAAATTGTTTTCCATTATGATATACCAAACTGTCCTTTTATACGTGTGAATTGTGAATTCCCTCTCTGGCTGACAACATCCTGAAAAAGCAATTGTTTGGACAAAACCTGTGATGGGATAGTCCATTGGCATGGGTATGTTTAGATGTAATGTTTAGCATTCTTCTCCCAAGATTCCTGGTGCTGCGATTTGCATGTAGTTTTACAGTGCCAGAATCTGAAGCAGTTTGAGTTCATGTTTTTGTTTCTTTCTTAGTCTCTCCCCAGCAGTGTTGCCAGGTATGTGAAAATTCTTGTATGTGTAGGAGAATCAAGGACCTCTGGGTGAGACACAAGATTTTTGTACTCTTATTCAAAAAATATATGAGAATTCAGACCTGTTCAAGGCAGCACTAACTTTTGGCGGTACAGTAACACTTCCTGGGGCAGCCAATGTGTTTCAGGGAAGAGAGAGACAGAATATAGTGAATAGCTGGAGAAAGGGGTGTTTGTGTGACGGGGGCTTCCTTTTCTTAAAACGCTGCCTCAGACCAAATCAGACTACGTGACTATTTTTATTTGTCCATCTAGCTCAGTATTGTCTACTCTGGCTGGCAGCAGCTCTCTAGGGTCTTGGGTAGAGAAGGGCCTTTCCCATCACCTGCTACCAGAGATCCTTTTCTAAAATGGAGATAGCTGAGATCTACACACAAAGTATGCACTCTACCCCTGAGTTAAGGTTTCTCTCCAGTTCCTTGCCTCTCATTTTGGCCTAAGCAGATAGGAAGAGCCCCGCTGGATCAGGCCAAAGGCCCATCCAGTGCAGCAAACTGTTTTCACAGTGGCCAGCCCAGATCCTCTGAGAAGCCTGCGAGCAGGATCTTGTGATACTCAACAACTGATATTCAGAGCCTTCCATAAAAATGCAGTATTACAATTTTATGTAGGTAGATTTTGGGGCTGCATCTCTCCTCCAGCAGTGCCTCTGGGAGAAGAAAGGGAAAGAGTAGAAAAAGCTTTTTGTGCAAGAGAGCAGATGATGGTATGGAGACAGAGGGGAGAAGGAACCAGAGAAGTGGGAAACAGGATCCCCCCTTAAACTAGATTATGGGCCTGGCATCAGCACTTGGCACACTTGGGTACCTGTCTGGCTCACACATCTCAGCAAAGCCCACTGGTGCTACCGTCTACCCTCACTGCTGCCCCCATCACCACCAGGCCCCCACTGGCTACCTTCCCTTAGGACCTCAATAGTGCTACTGCCACTGGTCATCCTTCCTCGGGGCCCTCACAGCACCAATTAACCACATCCAGCGGGTGAATGACTGGAGGTTGCAACCAGTGGCATCACTGTTGGGCAGGAGCCCAGGTGTGGCAAGGATGGCGGCAGGGCTGCCTCATCGGTGGCCCTGTGCCAAAGACCCAAGCCTGGGACCAGTCCTGATGGTGGTGCTGGGATGAGAAGGGGAAATTACCGAGAAGCATGGCAGCCATGTACTCCTCTGAGGTGAAGTGGCAGCTAGGTGCTGCCATGAGAGAAACAGGATGGGCACAGCAGGAAGCTATGGCTGAAAAAAGAACAAGAATCTTGAGACTCTGAGGTGAGAATTCCAAACTGGTAATCTGGTAGCATTGCTCCCTCAGGCTGGACTAGGCCAGGCAAGTACAGAGAATCCTGGCAGGCGTTTGGATCTTTATCTCTACCCCAGAATTATTTTCCACAAGACCAATTTATTTGCATAGATTTACCTCTCTGCTGCCATCTATATCCTCACAATACCATACACTAGGCACTATTTCATATGTTGTCGTCGGGGGATCATTGCAATAAATAATTTCTCTCCTGACCTATAAATGCAAAAGATGTGCATAAATGAGTTGGTACAGTATAAGGAAATGCTTCAATAGAGGACATGGTCTGCAGATCACAAGTCATTTTGGGGAAGCAACCATGTATTTTACTTATTCATACATACAATAACATTTGCACAGAGAGCAATGTAGCTGCCAGAGTTGTATCAGGGCTGCAGAAAGTAACGGGAATAGCATCCTTGGGAAGGTGTACACTCTCCCCTTCCCTCCTTCCATGATTTAAGTTTCTTGCTCAGCTAGAAGCAAGCCTCAAATCCTTAAAACTAAATAGTTCTCTTTCCCCTTGTTTAGCTCTTCCTATGAAGAGTGCTTTAAGTCTTAATGGGAGTGTTTATAGAAAGAGATACATGTGCACAATAAAAGTTAGTAATACATAAATAGGTGTGCATAGTTGCATCATCATCACTATTATTTTCATGTGTATGCCACTTTTTCACATAGATGTCTGGAAAGTAGCTCATATAACACGAATTAAATAGGCTCCAAGATTGAAACTGAGGGGGAAAATAACCACCTTTTTTCAAAACCTTGTTCATGCTGTTCTCGACTGGATTGCTGGGAGCACAAAAAAATTGTTTTGTATGGAAAGGAATGCTATACATCTGTTTGCTGCAGTCTTATGGAATATTGTCACCTCTTTCCCCCTTTCCCCACATTTGTGATGCTAAGGATGAAAGCACTCCAGCAAGTACCCACAGGCTGGCCCTGACAATGCTGATAAAAATTGTGAAGTCTTTGGGCTGTGCATATGGCTGTGGAGAAGGTCACCGAGGGCTCTCTGGAGATCGCCTGAGACATCAGGTAGGCTAGTGCACAACAATGAATGGAAACAGATTCCAAAACCTCTGTAGAGTCCCTTTGTGGAGTCCCTGGTCTGAACAGTTCACAAGGTTCATCTTGGTCTGATGTCTTCTACTGAAGACAATGCCTTCCACATCCAGCATTCCTAACCATGTCTGTGGTTTTGTCTAGTTTAATAACAGTGGACCGGAGTGAGGAAGGTGCATTGTGCTGTATGTGACTGCTTTAGCCAGGGATGGATAAATCTGTACCAATCTGTTGAGTCTGTTTCTACATGCGGACATCTTAAAGTACGTCCTGCCTTGTTTCTGTGCTGATTTTTTTAGGATAAATATAAAAAAGAATAATAAATTGTAAGTTGCTTTGACACAAAATCATCATCATCATCCAGGGAAATGCTAAAAATCCATACATAGAAATCACACACACACACAAAACTGAGTACTTATGTGTAGGAATGGGTGAATACAGCATGTCCATTTTGTTTTTTTTTCAGTTCCTCATTTCCTAATCGTCTGTTCTCCACATTTCCACATGGGTCTGTAGTTAAAAAAAAAGTCTTCATGAAAATTCAGCAACATTTTTGTGAATATTTCTCCTAATATACGGTTGTTTATATGCAATTTTGCCTACTGTGCAAAATCTGCAAAGCAATTTTCTCTAATATAATACATATTTTCCCTATGAGTCCGGCCATCACAACGGGTTAAAGCTCCACCTATCGTGCGAAGGCAAGAATGTCTTTGAAGTCAAGACTAGGGGCGTCAGGCCCCTCCCACTCTCCAGTTCATTCTTGCCTTGGTACGAACAAGATTGGATCCATAGCATAGCAAGAAGCATTTAGCTAAGTTTATTTGTCTTCAAGTCCTTCCTTTCCCTGTCTGTGTTTAACTTCCCATTTAAGTTTGAGGGTCCCCCAGAGACCGCGGCTGCGGTTCTCTAGGTTTTTGGCCAATTTTGAGCTTTTCTTTAAGCTTCTTTTTTCCCTTACTTGTTTGAGGCTTATTTGAGGGTTCCCACAGAGACCGCGGCTGCGGTCCTCTTCGTTTTTTGGCTGCTTTTGAGCTTTCTCCCCTGGCTCTGTTGCATCCATCGGGAGCTCTTGGCTCTATTTTTTCCTGTGCCGGGCGGTCTCAAGCAGCGCTCTGAGGAGCTCTTGGAGAGACCTCTGCTGCGGTTCTCTCCCCTGCGGGAGCTTGCGGCTGCGGCTTCCTGCTCTCTTTTTTGTTTTTCCCCCGCCACCCATCTTTAGCCTGCCGGTGTACTACCTCACCGGAGCCTGGTGCTGCGGCTCTCTTTCTCCCTCTCTCTCCGTGAATTTAATTTTCACCGCGGAGAGCTTTGATTTTCGCCGCAGAGAGCTTTGATCTTCGCCACGAAGAGCTCTTCACTCGGCGGCGACAGCGGCTTGCCTTCTGCTGCCTCTTCCGACACAGGCTTCTCTAGGCAATCTTCTTGTTGGGGTTTTTTAGAGCCGCTAGTGCGGCTATCGACCCCGCGCCTCCCCCAGCGACCGCCATTGCTTCTTCTTCCTCCGCCATTTTTGGATCATTTTTTCCCGCTCTTTTTTCCGGGCGCCATTTTTCAAATTCAAATTTCCCGCCTTTTTTGTTACCCTTATTAACCATCGGATACCTCCCTTGCAGGCTATCTATCCGTATGTGTGTTGTATAAGTGCTGCAGACAGACTTACACAGGGCTGCTTTACACACAATTTTACTGTGGCTGTAATCTTAGTGGCTGGATTATATTATAAAGGCTGGAGCTCCAAGCCTAGTGGGCTGGATTATTTTATCAAGGCTGAAGCTTTAATCCTAGTGGCTGGATTGTATGATCAAGGCTGGAGCCTTACTCTTAGTGGCTGATTTGTACTATATCTGATTTATATTGGTCCCGCCCCCTCTGAGGTCGTGAACCAAACCTGAAACCCAGCCTACAGCACTAATCTGAGTGTACCACTCTAAAACAGCCTATATTACATTAACGCTGATACCTCAGTGCATTCTGCCCCCTCTGTGGCAGTGCACTTCGCCATCTGCCAGTGTATCCTACCCCCTCCGTGGTAGTACGCTGTGCCAGTTCGGGTCTTTACATTCTGCCCCCTCCGTGGCAGTGTACTGCACCCAAGTTAATATAAGATGGCAGAACAGCCAGGCATGTCGCCATCAACCCATATGGTGCCAGATCAGCCAGGCATGCCACAATCAGCCAAGCCACAACATTCTAACACGACTAAGACCAGACATACCAAAGCACTGGCTAAGACAAAACATCTTTCCAGCCATAGTAAACCAAAGCGCCCACGTTATGGCTCTGTGCCAACCACCACCACAGCACAGGCACACATAAGCAATATTCTCCATTCCCCTGCTGCTGCCTCTGACGAGGAAGAGTTTGTTGGCTTTCCCCCATGTTCGCCTAACGAACCTCCCTCCGTTTTACCGCCCCAATCATCTGTTCCAATAGTTCATCAGGCACATACATCTGCCACATCCGGTCTGCAGCTGTCTCCTGATTTCCTCTCCCAACTTCAAGCCATGCTGGCATTTTTCACTCAAATGCAGTCACTACCACAAGTTCCTGCCATACCTCCACTTAACATGGTCCAACGTGCGTGCCATGAAGCTCATTCTTCCGGTTCACCAGATCCCTTTGATGTAGCCAGAGGCAGATGTACGGACGAAGCCTCGTATGTGGAGGAGTCAACCTTCACTGACCATGTTGAAGGAGACGACTGGAGCGACTATTCAGATCATGAGGAGGATACATCGTATCGCTTGTTTAATACCTCAGACTATCAGCCGCTAGCACGCAGGGTAGTTAATACCCTTGGTCTCCAGACTGCGCCTTCAACTTCGCCCGCCCCAGCTATCAAAGGGGCCAAGGTCCTCAAATCCCCTGCACCTACTGAACACTACATCCCGGTGCCGGACCTAATTACCAAATTAGCCTCTGAAGAATGGGCTCATCCACTCAAAGCTCGACGCTTCAAGAACCTGGCTGACAGACTTTACGCCCTAGCCCCGGACTTTGCCACCAAGTTAGATGTCCCTGGCATAGATGAACCAATCGCTCGCCTCGTTTCACGATCGCTTTTGCCCAGGGAAGGGGAATCCCACCTAAAAGACACTACTGAGCGACAAATAGACTTCGCCCTCCGCAAGTATCACGAGGCCACTGCCCTAGCCATGCGTGCCTCCGCTTCAGCCTCCATCTTCTCCAGAGCATCTATGATGTGGCTGGATGACCTTCTAGAGGATGCTAACCCTGATCCTGTCACCCTCAGAAGAGCACTATTGAAATTGCGTAAGACAGCAGCTTTTGTGGCTGATGCCACTTTGGATGCCACTCAATTAGGGGCACGAGCCATGACTGCTCAAATAGGCGCTCGTCGCACCCTCTGGCTTCGCCACTGGCAAGCTGATTCAGCGGCCAGATTGAATCTGTCCAGGGCTCCTTACTCCGGATCTCTACTCTTCGGCGAGGAAGCTCTAAAGGCAGTGCTGGTTGATCCAAAAGACGCCCACAAACCGGTTCTGGCCACAGTCAAGAACAGCGACCACAGGCCTTTCAGGCGATTCCCTTCCTTCCGTTCTAACCAGCCCTTTCGAGGAACGTGGCCAGGAGGACGAGGCCGCGACTTCAGACCCTATGACCCCAACGTATTCAGGGGCTCCTGGAACCGACGCTTCCAGGGCAGAGGTCAGTACCAAGGGCGCAGGGGCAACTCATCGTCCTCATATAAGGGAGGCCCTCGCCTACGCAAGTAGTCTTAACGCCCTCCCCATAGGTGGCAGATTACTTAATTTTGGAGGTCGATGGCTGCGCCTTACTAAGGTCTCCTGGATCAGGGACCTTTTCAGTTATGGTTATACCATAGAGTTCTGGGCAACCCCATCAGACAGATTCCACCCGTCTCCTTGCCCAAGGGCACCAGCGAGGCACAACATTATGCAGACAGCTATACACCACCTCTTGGACATAGCGGTGATAGAGCCAGTTCCCACATCTGAGAGGTCGGAAGGGGTGTACTCCCTCCTATTTGCTGTGCCAAAACGAGATTTATCATGGAGGGCGGTCTTGGACCTCAAGTTTGTCAACCGTTTTGTAACATATCGCAGGTTCAAAATGGAATCACTCCACTCCATTACCGAGAGTCTGCATGAAGGAGACTTCCTGGCTTCTATCGACCTTAAGGAAGCGTATCTCCATGTGCCCATTTGCATAGCCCACAGAAAGTTTCTTCGGTTTGCCTTTGGCCACCAGCATTTTCAATATAGAGCGATGCCATTCGGCCTCTCCTCTGCTCCAAGAGTGTTTACCAAGGTGCTACTCATCCTAGTGGCTTACCTCCAGACCCAAGGGTTTCATATCTACCCATATTTGGATGATTTGCTAATACGGGCCAAGTCGGAGGAACTGGCTCATCATCATTTAATGATCACCCTCAATGTTTTGCAGGACTACGGCTGGCTTGTCAACTTCGACAAAAGCCATCTCCAACCAGCCCAACGCCTACTACATCTAGGGGCAATGTTGGACACCCTGCAGGCAATGGTCTTCTTGGCTCCAGATCGCATCACTGCCATCATAAGCATCGCAAGGTCCCTGATGCAACAAACATCCGCAGACGTCATGCTTCTCGCCAGAGCGCTCGGGATGTTTATATCTACAATCCACATTGTACCATGGGCTCGAGCCCACACTCGGCCCCTTCAATGGATTCTGTTGCCTTTTCAAAAAGACATTGCCAGCTCCAACCATCGCAAAGTTCGCTTGAGCCCCGCACTGCGCCTCTCCTTCCGCTGGTGGACCAAGGTTCAACACCTCTCCAAGGGCACGTCGTTCAGAGAACCCCGCAGAACCGTTGTAACCACAGATGCCAGCCTCATAGGTTGGGGAGCCCACTGCAACTCCCAGTACGTTCAGGGGGTTTGGTCCAACACAGAGCAATCCCAAAGCATCAACTGGTTGGAACTAAAGGCTGTCCACTTAGCTCTATGTCATTTTCAGTCTCTGTTCCCTTTGCATCATGTGCTCATTCGAACAGACAACACGTGTGTAAAATCACATTTGAACAGACAGGGGGGCACCAGGTCTCGTCCTCTGCAGGACTTAGCCTCCCTCATCTTTGTCTGGGCAGAACAACATCTACAATCCCTGAAAGCAGAGCACCTCAGAGGGATTTGGAATGTGACAGCAGACTGGCTCAGCAGACAACAAGTCTTTCCGGGAGAATGGAAACTTCATCCAGCCATTTTCCATCGTCTCCAGTGTCGGTTCGGCGCCCTATCAGTTGACCTGTTTGCCTCCAGTCGCAATTGCCAGCTTCCCAGGTACTTTGCCCGATACCTGGACTCAACAGCAGAAGCAGTGGATGCTCTGACAACACCGTGGCCAGACGGTCTACTGTACGCCTTTCCTCCCATACCATTGTTAGCCAAAACCTTGAGGAAGGCGCGAACCGAAAAGGCACAGCTGGTTCTGATAGCACCATTTTGGCCACGCCGACCGTGGTTTTCAGATCTTCTGGCAATGTCAATGATGGATCCTTGGACACTTCCAGTAAGGCCAGACCTTCTATCCCAGGGTCCAGTACTGCACCAGGACCCTACTTGGTTCAATCTAACAGCGTGGCGTTTGAACGGAGACATTTGAGGTCAGCTGGACTGTCTGACGCTGTGATTGACATTATTTTGGCCTCGAGAAGACCATCTACCACCCGTATTTATCAACATACCTGGGTGGCTTTCTCCAAGTGGTGTCAGTCCCACCACCATGATCCATCCCAGGCCAATGTGCATCAGGTGCTCCAATTTCTCCATAGCGGCTTTATGATGGGACTTCGACCCAACACTCTACGTCGACATGCGTCCACTCTTTCGTCCATTCTCTCAGTGTCCTCTCCTGGAGATCATATTTCCTCACATCCGTTCATCAAACGTTTTTTGAGGGGAGTCGCCCTACGCTCTCCGGCTGTTGTCCATCGGTTTCCCTCATGGAGTTTGCCGAAGGTTCTGCAGGCTTTGCAACGCCCTCCGTTTGAACCCATCAGGACTGTGCCTCTTCGTATACTGTCCTTCAAGGTCTTGTTCCTGATCGCAATCACATCTGCTAGACGAGTTTCGGAGTTGGGCGCATTGTCTTCCGCTCGCCATCTCTGCGTCTTCCATAAGGACTCTGTTGTACTGAAAACTGATCCTTCCTTCCGTCCCAAGGTTGATTCAGTGTTCCATTGCAACCAGGACATTGTTTTGCCTTCCTTTTGCCCGAATCCTACCCATCCTCTTGAGAAGGCTTGGCATTCGTTAGATGTCCGGAGGGCTCTCAAGACCTACCTGTCTAGGACCCAGGATATACGACGAACTGAGTCTCTGTTTGTATCCTTTCATCCAAGGTCTATGGGGCATAAAGTTTCCAATCCTACCTTATCCCGTTGGTTAAGGGCATGTATTACTTTAGCATATGAGTCTCTTAAGCTGTCAGTTCCAGCTAGTATAACGGCTCATTCTACCAGGTCAGCTGCCACTTCGGCTGCTTTTGCCACTAATGCTCCTGTTGCCGATATTTGTAGGGCTGCAGTCTGGTCTACCCCACACTCGTTTATAAGGCATTATAAAATTGATCGCTATGCCTCTGCTGACGCTTCTTTTGGCAGACGAGTGTTGCAACAGGTTCTTAATGACGATTAACACGTGGGTGGTCCCTCCCTGTTTGGGCTGCTGGGGTACATCCCGTTGTGATGGCCGGACTCATAGGGAAAATGGACCATTGGTCTCACCTGAAGGGTGATTTTCCTATGAGGACGGACATCACGACCCTCCCAGTTGGAGGATGACTATATATTTTCTAATGTGTTCTATATTACTGTTAAGCTATTATATTTAAATTTAAAAGTGAAGTCAAGACTTCTAGTTCTGTTATACCGCTATGTTGGAGTCATGTTACTGTGCATGGTAATATTGTGTTATTTTCCTGCTGCCAGGCCTGTTGGCCTTGTTCTTGTATTTTTAGATATCTCTCCTTAGACTCGCTGCGAATGAACTGGAGAGTGGGAGGGGCCTGACGCCCCTAGTCTTGACTTCAAAGGCATTCTTGCCTTCGCACGATAGGTGGAGCTTTAACCCGTTGTGATGTCCGTCCTCATAGGAAAATCACCCTTCAGGTGAGACCAATGGTCCATTTTCACTAATACATAAATGTTATGCATGCTTTCCCCTAGCATATATATTTGGGTACACCTTACTTGACTGGAGAAATGCATTGCAAGATTCAGAGAAGTGTGAATTTTGGAAGATAGTTGTGTTTCAGTTTGTGTATTGTTTCAAAGTGCAAATATACAGTAATAAGTCCAACTTTAAATGTAAACTGAATTGAATTTCTGCCCCACCTCTACTTATAAGGTGTACTGAGGACATGCTTTTAATGCTTTTAACAGTGTAAAGCTGTTGGAGCAACTTCAAAGCATAGCACCTCTGCCACACTGGGTAAAATGCTTTAAAAATGGTGCAGGGAGCAATCACACATCGCTTCCTGTGTAATTCTTACACAAAGGACCACTGTACATACAAAAAAATGGCTCTCATGATGTACTGATGGGGGCAGCCAGGTTTTTGTAAAACAGTTACATCAATGCCTACTTAATGGGACTGAAACATCACCAACTTTGGTTGAGCTATTGTGATTTTTCAATGTGGATATGTGCACATGCATATGTGTGTGAATGAAGGTCTCCTTGTGAGACTGAATGTAATAGCACTTGGAGAACTGAAGTGTTGGCCAAATGCAATTCAAGATTAATCAGTTATCCCTAAGACATAGCATTTTTGATAGGGCAAGACTGTGCTCCTTTGTTAGCCCTGCATGTGAACCAAATTTTAGTATAGGAGTTCAAGAGAGGGCAGAAGTACATGTTCTGGGTGATACGTGACTGCCTCTGAAAATAACAACTCTGTATTTCCTATCCTCTCTTCCTTGGTCATGTATAGTGAAAGATAACCCATGATAGCATGTTACAATGGTTCTCCTATCACTCCACAATGAAGCCCCGTCACTGGGAGCATTCTCTACATTTTCTCTTTTACGTCACATGACTGGGGTGGGGGAGAGGAGGAGATGCAAGGCTGCGTATTTTGGTGGCAGCCATGGATCTCTCATAGCATGTCATTCCACTCTGACTTTTTCTCTGTTTGTGAAGTTCTATCTCTGTATTGGTCCAAGCAATATGTTGTTGTCACCAGAACCTAAGTTGATGTGTCGTCTTAACTTTTCTCCACAGGCTCAGAACTGCCTCACAAAGTTGTACAAGCTAGATAAGATGCAGTTCCGGCAAACCATGAGGGATTATGTGAACAAGGATTCACTCAACAATGTGGTGGATTTTTTGCACGCTTTGCTAGGATTCTGCATGGAGCCAGTCACTGACAGTAAGTATAGGCTGTGGTCATAAGATCCCAATTTTCTTTAGAAGAAAGGACCCTAATGCTGACCATAGTGCTGTATTCTACTAAGTTACTGTGTTTGCAGAAGCCAGCACAAGGATTCCCACTAATACCGTGGGACTTTCCCCCCTTTCCTCCTCCTGCGTGCCCCTGATCCCTCCCCAGATCTGCTCTGGAGGGTCAGGAGAACCCAAGAGATATTATTGATTCAAAATTTGCCATATTTTATGAAGATTGAATGGTGCAATTTGACCATTTAATGCTTGCATTTTGCAGACAAGGCTGGTTTTGGAAATAATTTCACTACCGTGGACAACAAGTCTACAGCCCAAAGTGTGGAAGGTATTATTGTCAGTGCCATGTTCAAATCACTGATCACCCGTTGTGCCTCTACTACACATGAGCTCCATAGTCCTGAGAATCTGGTAAGGACATTTACATCAATTCTTTAATAACAGACATGCCATGAAATCCTGGCATATAGCAGCATAAGCATTTATATACATATGCTGAAATGAGAGCACATGGGAGAGAGTCCATAAGGCAAATCTGCATTTGGTTTTATTCTTTTGTCTCCAAATGTTGACAAAGATGTTCAATTAACATGAAATTAAATCCTCAATATACTAGAGCTGTGTCACTTCTCTTAGTGAAAAATCATGTTGGCAAATGCCTTCTGGAATCTGCTCTGCAGTTCCAAAGATCTTCAAAGAATAACATTCTTTCATGTAAAATGTCCACATCTACATCAAATCCAGTCACTGTTAATTGACATGAAGGAGTCATTCCCATGTTGGGGGAGATGACAGCACCTGGCAGTTCCCTTTCCAAGCAGTCTTGGGTATATTTAGGCAAGGTCCACTTTATTGGTTAAATTCACTTCATATTTTTAAGATTCTTAGTTATGGCAATAGCAGCAACTTTAAAATGAAAGAACTGAAACTTGGGGTGATGTTGTTTAAAAATCATGATTATGGGGAAAATAATTCTGAAGTTTCCCTTTAATTGACCTCATAACACATTGGTCTTTCATTCTTTCCCTCTCTCTTTCTTAGGGATTGTACTGTGACATCCGGCAACTGGTTCAGTTTATCAAGGAAGCTCATGGAAATGTTTTTAGAAGAGTAGCTCTTAGTGCCCTTTTGGATAGCGCTGAAAAGTTGATACCTGGAAGAAAAACAGAGGAAACTATTGAACAGGAACCCAAACCATCAGGCAGTAAAAGGCTTGTATCTGAAGTGTGAAAGGCATAGAGATGTTTGAATGATGCAAGGTCTGGCCTGAGTGCAAACGTACAGAAAACCAAGTACCCCATCATCAGGCGTATCCAGAAATAAAAAGATAAATTATATGAACAGTATTTGCTCTATCTTAAAAATATGCATAACAAAATCTTTGCTTTGCCAAACATTGTTGATATGGATACAATTCAACAGATAGCACAATTAAGTGTGCTCCAATCTCACTGAAATTCATGAGACTGAAGCATGCTTAAGGACTACGTTATTCATCTTCAGAAAGGCTGTCCTGCTAGGTATCCACAAGGCGGGATAATAGGATTCTTGAATTAAGTACACATCTTAAATTGAATCATAATATATACCAGTGAGATCCAGACTTGGACTCATCTTTCATGTTTGTTTGTTTCTATATATTATTTATCTAAAATATCCTGCCCTTCTACCTTATAAAAGGGCACTCAGGGTGGCTTACAATAAAATCGAACATGTACGTAATAAAAATTGTACACAATAAAGATCACAAAAACATTAAAATAAATTAAAATACATAAAATGCAATTAAAATACATAAAATATTATCTATCTATCTATACACACACACACACACACACATATAGGGAGTCATACTGAAGGGACTACAGAGGTAAAAATTAACATAAAAGGCATAAAATCAGTGTCAGGCTCTACCCTCAGTCCCTCCCAAAGGCTCCCCGAAACAAGATCATTTTCAGAAGTCTCCAGAAAACCAACAGGGAGGGAGCAGAGCAGGCTTCTAGGAGTAGGGTATTCCAAAGCTTGGGGGCCACAGCTGAAAAGGCTCTCTCCCGCATGCCTGTCAGTCTAACATCTTTCATTCCAGGCACGCAGAGGAGACTAGAGGCAGATGATCTTAAATCCTGTGCAGGTACTTAAGGGCATAAGCGGTCCCTCAGGTACATTGGTCCAAGGCCGTTTAGGGCTTTAAAGATCAGAACCAGCACTTTGAATTGCACCCGGAAACAAATTGGGAGCCAGTGGAGTTGGCTGTGCTCCAGTTAACATTCTGGCTGATGCATTTTGAACCAACTGTAATTTCTGAACCATTTTCAAAGGCAGCCCCACATAGAGTGCATTACAGTAATCAAGCCTTGATGTCACCAATGCATGTGTCACTGTGGCCAACTCTTTTCTGTTTGCAAAGAGTCTGTCTGCATAGTAATATCTGGTCCTAACCATGTTTACATTGTAATTCTATACATATTTAGTAGAGAGTAAATCTCCTTGAACTCAGTGGGACTCACCTCTGAGTATATATTAAGCTATGAGTCTTACAAATAGGATACTCAATCATTTCTTGGCAAATTTTGAGCATCTCTTCACCCTTTCTCCCTGTCATGACAGATTTCAGATGACAATGTATAGAGGTGGGGAAATTGCTAGAATAGGAACATGGGTCTCTAACTTATTACAGAAATACTTGAATGGGTTTTCCAAAATTAATTCTGAGTTCATTGAGACCAATAAACACCATCTGTTACTGTTCCCCTGACTAATTGTTTTGTCTGCATAGATCTGAAGTGGGAAGTGTTATTGACAAAGGACAGCCATCTTCAGCTCCTGATGAATGTCGTAGTTATATTTCAAGCCGCCCAATGCAGACTCCAGAGCAGTAAGTAAATATTTTGGAGTTGTAATCTATATCCATACACTTGGTAAACATTCTAGTCATTACCTTTAGGTATACTGACCTTAATGGATATAATCTGCAAATGCTCACCCACCTGAGTGAATTGTGCTGATGCTTTTACACTAAGCAGGAGGACCTCAGTAAGAACAACCACAGACATGCTGCAATTGTGATGCATAATGGAATGTATCAATGGGCTGATGTGTGAATCTGTTTTTCAAATAATATTCCAGTCAGGGGCCAAGGCTCATACCCTGTGGAAACTCATCTTGTCCCATTGAGTACTGCTATGGTACTTGAAGTGTTCATTTGTATCTCCTTTCATTAAGAATTGTATACAAGCCTACCTACTTCAAGAAAAGTCATAATCATAAGTATCACAGAACCCCCCATTGATATATTCCATGGCATTGCCCCCCTTGAGTCATATTTTAATAATTGTTTGAACATTATTTGATATATTGTTTGTTTGTTTGTTGTATTTTTATACCGCCCCATAGCCGAAGCTCTCTGGGCAGTTTACAACAATTAAAAACATTAAAAACAAATATACAATTTTAAAAACATTTTTAAAAAAAATTAGTTTAAATCAGGGGGCTGGAGCAATATAATTATATTATAAGAAAAGTTACAACATTTGGGGCTTTTTACTTTAGAAAATTGTGCATGGTGTGGGGAAAGCTCACAGACAGAGGATTTTCTAGAACCTGGAGTCATCCAGTGATCTAAATGTTGGAATATCCAGGACAGACAAAAAGAAAGTACTTCACACAGCATATAGTATGGAATTTGTTACCACAGAATGTGTTGATGGCCACCAACTTAAACAGCTTTAAAAGGGCATTAGACTAATTTATAGAGGATAAGGCTATCAATTACTACTAGTCATGATGGCTATATAATACCTCCAGGATCAGAGGCAGCGTGGCTCTGAGTACCAGTTCCTGGGGAACAGCAAGAGAGAGCTATTGCCCTCATGTCCTGCTTGTGGGCTACCCAGACAGCCACTGTGAGAAATGGGATGTTGGACTACAAAGGACTTTAGTCTGATCCAGCAGGACTCTTTTTGTGTTCTTATGATTTTATCATAGAAAGGCAGGATATAAAAGTCCCACAAATAGAGTAATACCTCAGTTAATGAATCCTCCAGGAACAAAGCTCCTTTTAAGGAAGGCTTTTTTAAAGGTGAAAATGACCAGCTTTGCTAGGGACAAACTTTCAAGCCTGTGCCTTTGCTTTAAGATGAAACTGACTAGCCTGTATCTTTCCTTTGCTATCAATAAACTGATAAGTCTGTCTTTGCTTTGCATTGAAGAGATCTCTTGCTTTCTCCTAGGGAAGGACCCAATATGATTCAGAGGAGGGAGGAAAGGGGGAGTAGGTGGGTGCAAGGTAGGCGCCTTTAAAGCCCCTGTTGAAGCTGCCCTACCATCTATGAGTGGGTGTAGGAACCTACCCCTATTCTTTCCATGTTATTCCTACCTCTGGTACCTGTCATGAGCCCTGCTAGGAGGCGGTGAACAGACGAGAATGGAGGAGGAAGAGTGGGATGTTCAAGTCGGTGAAGGGCTGAGCAGGGAGTTGGACCCAGAAGGCACCGCAGCTCTGGACTTGAACAGTTCAACCCCAGCAGCTCCAGATACCTCTGTGGAGAGTCAACCTGACCAGCCAGTTGTTTCCCAGCCTGATGCTTCCCCTATCCCTGCGTCCGCATCACCAGCAGGCAGCCCTCTTCTCTTGGAGGGGGAAGATGGGATGGTGACAGAGGTCCTGCCTTTGCCTTGTGCCAGGAGGCAAACATGGCAGGAGATTCAACAGACACAGTTGAGGCAGAGTCTTTGCTTGTGCACGCACTCTCAACAATGACAGTCGACACATGCAAGCAGGGGACATACGCAAGCAGGGTGCCTGCCCAGCTTACTTAAGCCGAGTTGAGGGGGGGAGTCATTGCTGAATCAACGTCTTAATGCCGTGAAGTAGTGCCTAGTTAGTCCTAGAAAGATCTGAGTAAGCCATAGGTAGATTCATGAGGAGCACTGAACTGAAACTGTCTCTTACTACAATAAAAGAAAAAACCACCACAGTGTCTGAGTTCAGGCAGGACAGTACCAAAGTTTCTGTTAATAATAATAATAATAATAAATTTAATTTTTGTGTTGCCTATCTGGCCGAAACCACTCTAGGCGACGTACAACATTAAATTCAACAATACATAATAATACAATACATAATAAAATACAATGCAGTCAACAATAACCATTTTAAAAAGCGGCAGTGCAGGGCCATCAATAGACAATTTTAAAACAATATAAAGAAATTAGCCCACCCCGGGGACCCCAAAGGCCTGTCCAAAGAGCCATGTTTTTAAGGCTCGGCGAAATGTATCTAGGGAAGGGGCATGGCGAAGATCGAACAGGAGGGAGTTCCAGAGAGTGGGGGCTGCCACTGAGAATGCCCTCTCTCTAGTCCCCACCAACCTAACTGTTTTCGTTGGTGGGACGGAGAGAAGGCCCTGTGTGGCTGATCTGGTCGGGCGGCTTAGTTGGTGGTACTGGAGGTGCTCCTTCAGGTAAACTGGGCCGAGACCGTATAGGGATTTAAAGGTTAAGACCAACACCTTGAATTGGGCCCGGAAAACAACTGGAAGCCAATGTAGATGAAATAACACCGGCGTGATGTGATCACGGCGGCGGCTGTTTGTAAGCAGGCGTGCCGCCGCATTCTGCACCAGTTGTAGTTTCCGGACCGTTTTCAAGGGTAACCCCACGTAGAGCGCATTGCAGTAGTCTATGACCAGGGCATGTACCACCAGTGGGAGCTGATGAATAGGAAGGTAGGGTTGCAACCTCCGTATGAGGTGTAGTTGATACCAAGCTGCCCGGCTCACTGCCGAAATCTGAGCCTCCATGGACAGCTTGGAATCAAGAACAACCCCGAGGCTGCAGACCTGATCCTTCAGGGGCAATTTTACCCCATTAAGATTCAGGTCAGCAACACCCAACCTTCCCCTGTCATCCACAAGTAGCACCTCGGTCTTATCAGGATTGAGCTTCAGCCTGTTTCTTCCCATCCACCCACTCACGGATTCCAGGCACTTGGACAAGGTCTCTACAGCCAACTCCGGTGAAGATTTAAAGGAGAGATAGAGCTGCGTGTCATCAGCATATTGGTGACACCGCAGCCCAAAACCCCTGATGATAGCTCCCAGCGGTTTTACATAGATGTTAAATAGTATGGGAGAGAGGATAGAACCCTGTGGTACTCCACAAGTGAGGGGCCAAGGGTCTGAAACCTCATCTCCCAATGCTACCTGTTGATGCTTGTCAGAGAGAAAGGAACGGAACCACTGTAAAACAGTGCCTCCTATTCCTAATCCCCCCAGGTGATCTAACAGAATACTGTGGTCGACGGTATCAAAAGCCGCTGAGAGATCCAGGAGGACAAGAAAGGTGAATTCTCCCCTGTCTAATGCCCTCCTCATATCATCTACCAGAGCGACCAAGGCTGTTTCAGTACCATGTCCAGTCCTGAAACCCGATTGGTATGGATCTAAATAATCCGTTTCATCCAAGTGTGCTGACAACTGGTTAGCCACCACTTGCTCAATGATCTTGCCCAAAAATGGCAAATTCGAAATGGGGCGAAAGTTGTTCAAAATTGGGGATCCAAGGAGGACTTTTTTAGAATGGGTTTTATAATTGCCTCCTTGAGGGCCGGTGGCATTACACCCTCCTTCAAGGATGCATTTACCACCGCCCTGATCCCTTCGCCCAATTTCTCCTTGCAGTTCATAAGGAACCATGATGGGCAAGGATCAGTCAGACAGGTGGTAGGCTTCACCGTTGAAAGTACCTTGTCCACATCCTCAGAAGGAAGAGGCCGGAACCGATCCCACTGAACCGGATTGCAACTGGTTAACTCTGGATCCTCTACTGCATCCACAGCGTACGGAATCGAGTTCTTCAGGTGTTCGACTTTATCGGCAAAGTGCCTTGCCAATTTGTCACAGGAAGCCTTTGAATGCTCCAAGGGTTCCTGAGCGACTGGACCGACCAGGCTTCGGACCACTTGGAACAGCTTCCTGGGACAGCACTCTGCGGATGCAATAGAGGCAGCAAAGAAATCTTTCTTTGTTGCCTTTATTGCCACCTGGTAGGCAGCTATTGCTGCTCTAACCTGTGTTCGAGCATCTTCAGAGCGGGATTTCCGCCACCGGCGTTCTAGTCGTCTCACCTCCTGTCTCAGACTTCGCAACCGAGGTGTATACCATGGTGCTGTCTGAGTTCTGTTCAGGGGGAGAGGACGTTTCGGAGCCACCCGGTCTAATGCCCTGGTGATTCCCTCGTTCCACTCCGTCACCAGGGTTTCGACCAGACGACCTTCAGCAGGTTCCAAATCCCCCAGCGCAGTCAGGAATCCATCCGGATCCATCAGGCGCCTGGGGCGGACCATTCTAATATGTCCTTTACCTCTGCGGAGGGTGTGTGGCATTGAGAAGTCAAAATTCACCAGATAGTGATCTGACCATGACACGGGGGTAAAAGAAATGGCCCCCAACTTCAGAACACTCCCCACCACTCCCAGGACAAATACAAGGTCGAGAGCATGACCGGCTACATGGGTGGGCTCAGTGTTACTAAGGTGCAGTTCCCAGGAAGCCATGGTTTCCAGGAAATCCCGAGGGGCTCCAATGAGAGTGGTCTCAGCGTGTACGTTAAAATCCCCCAGTACTAACAGTTCTGGGGTCAACGTTCGCACATCCGAGACCACCTCCAGCACCTCGGTCAGGGAGTCTGCCGTGCAGCGGGGCGGGCGGTACACAAGCAGGATCCCCAGACTGCCCTTCGGGCGCAACCTCCAGTACATGCAATCAACAAACTTGGTCCTTGGGAGCGGAGGCCTGGTGAACATCAAGGACTCCTGATAGATGACTGCCACTCCCCCTCTCCGCCTTCCCACCCTCGGTTGCTGCGCATAGCGGAAACCTGGCGGACACATGGCCACAAGAGTGGGAGCTGAGGCCTCGTCCAGCCAGGTCTCCGTAATACATACCAGGTCTGCGCACTCATCCAGTATCATATCATGGATGACAGATGTTTTTTGTGTCACAGACCTGGCATTACATAGCAGCAATGGAAGGTCGGTAGGAATCCTGCGTCCCCCAGTTAACTTCTGGTTTTGGGCAGACCCAGAACAGGGGATGGGTATTACGCATCTATCCCCTGTTCTTCTGGATTGACGTGGTTTGCCCTTAGCATCAGTCCAGCGCCTGCCGCCCAATCTTGATATAACTTGGCCCCCATCCTTCTCTGTTCCATCCCCCCTTGGTTTACACATGCCCCTATCCCTGCAGCCTAACAGGCCTACCTAAGACAATAATAAAAGCAAGACCCACCCCATATACCCCGGAGACTACCAGCCACTCCTTTAGGACTGCAGTAAAAATGAAATAGTTTAAATCACAAACTATCCACTTATATGTGCAAACAATTTATAAATGCAAACATACACACTCATTCACAACACACACTCATATGCGCACTCACTCCTCCAATTCAAACCAACACGTCAGACATAGTCCTGTACTCTGTGCAACGTCGGCAATAGCAGCTCTCCTTGATATTCCTCCTTCGACGATGTTCCTCTTCCAGCAGGCAGATGGTCTCCCCAAGCTCCCCCCAGCCAGCCAGCCTATAGATCCCTCCAAGGAGGGACAGATGGAAAAAGGAAACTAGCCCCAGCTGGCTGGAACCAGGGACCTGGTCCTGCAGGGTGTGGCACCTGCCAACAACAGCAGTCCAACAGGGAAGGGCAGTGATGATAACAGCTCTCCCTCCCTGCACCGTGGCGATGTTCCTCTTCTTAAAAGTAAAAAGAGTAGTTGGCCATATTTGTTCTATCACAGCTCATCTCCTGCTTATCCCTGCTTCCTTTCAGAAAACACATTGCCTGAAGAATAGGCTGATAACTAGGTGTAAAAACTGTAGTCCAAACGCAGATTCAGAACTAATTACTGCAAGGAGCCCCAGCTGCCGTTACATCCACACCAAACAGAAGCTTGTCTTTCAGGTCGCCATTTTCATCTGCTTTTAGTTTGTTTTATCTCCAAAGTCTCCTTTCTGCCCTTAATAGCCGTAAAATAGGCTAAAATTTATAGAAGCAGAGGCTTCAAGGACCCCATTAAATCAAGAGTGCCAGACAAGAATCTTCCAAGAATCTTCTTAGAAGTAAGTAGAAGTTACAATTTACGTAGATTAGTGCCAAGCCGGACCAACAGAGATAAGAAGTGGAGAAGGCAGTTAAAGAAGTAATGTCTAGGAATGCATCTACTTGGTTAACTGAGGTATTACTGAAATGAATAAATAAGATTATCTGTTTTGACAGGAAGTTGTGGAAAGGGAATACTCAGTTGAGTGTTATCATTATGCTCATTTATACTAGCAAAAGTTCTGTTTATTTCATGCTAATTTCTATAGTAAAGTGATCTTGTTCTATTTCATTATTTTTTACATCTTCAGAAGGTTTGTTTTATTTTTAAACTGTGACCCCTGATAATTATAGTCACCAGTGGGAAAGGCTATTAAGGCTGTACACCTATACACTTGCCTGGGTGTACTGAATTCAGTGGGACTTAGGCCCCATCTCCACCATACATTTAAAACACTGATACCACTTTAACCTGTCATGGCTTCTCCTGAAAGCATCCTGAGAATTGTAGTTTGGAAAGGGTGCTGAAAGTTGTTAGGAGACATCTGTTCCCCTCACAAAGCTGCATTTCCCAGAGTTCCCTAAGGAGAGGAATTGAATCTTAAGCCACACTAGAAATTGTAGCTCTGTGAGAGGAACAGGGATCTTGTAACAACTCTCAGCACCCTTAATGGACTGCAGTTCCCAGGATGCTTTTGGGAAAGCTATGATTGTTTAAAGTTGTATCATAGTGTTTTAAATGTATGGTGCAGATGGAGCTTTACTTATGAATAGATATGCCCAGGATCACTCAGTTAGAATAGGTAGCTTTATGAAGAAGAAAATTGTCATGTGACATTTCTTGGGTGGGGTGGAGATATAAAAATAGATTTCAGTAAATGAAATGCTGAGTAAATAGGCAGACATTTTGTCTGGTTGAAAATATGTCTCCACTTTATTCTGCCAGCCTTTCCTATACATTCCTCACACACACACACACACACACAACTTCCTTGTGTGCATAGTGCCATAGACACTCTTGGTTGCCATAGAAATAATTACACTGGATTAAACTGAAGAAGGATTGAGAAGATCCAAGACCTGGTTTTTGAAGAAAACCGTGTTTTATAATTAGTAAAGGCCCTAAGGACAATTACTCAGAACAAGCATGGGAATAAATAACTTGTGTCTAGTTTCTTTGGTTGGATATTCTGTTTGATAAAGTTTAATATTTAATTCAACATTGCTCAAATAGTTAATGGCCAATTTGAAGACATTCTCAAGATCTCATGCACTTGAAATATGGCCAGAGAATCTACCTAATAACCCATAGCTTTGTTGCTATGTGGTGTAGTGGTTAGAGTGCTGGACTACGACCTGGGAGACCAGGGTTCGAATCCCCACACAGCCATGAAGCTCACTGGGTGACCTTGGGGCAGTCACTGCCTCTCAGCCTCAGAGGAAGGCAATGGTAAACCCCCTCGGAATACCGCTTACCATGAAAACCCTATTCATAGGGTCACCATAAGTCGGAATTGACTTGAAGGCAGTACATTTACATTTTGTATGCCATCTGTCAAGGAGATGGGATGAATTACATTTTTAAATGATGTGGATATGATTACATAAAATCTGTTCCTTACACTAAAAGTGTGAGCTGAGAACAATGGCATGAAAATGACACATCCCTACATCAAGTGCTTTTAATTGAAATGTATGTGTGTGTGGGCGTGTGTGTCTTTGGGTGATGTGCAGTAGTAGATTGGCAAGGATTTCTGACTCCTGATAGATAGTAAAGCTGCAAACTAAAAAAAAAATCCTCTACCACAGCCAGCCTTATGCTACAGCTTTATCTCCAGCCTTTGGGTTGTATTCAATATATTGCTAAGCCACTGGTTCCATTAACAGAAGGATTTTTTCTTGCACGATATAACATTCTCCCCTTCTCCTCTCCCTCTCCACCCCCTCCAAGCCCCCTAATTCTGTTCTGGGTTTCCTCCTAAGCCTCTGGAGCAGGTATCGGGATGGTATAAGACATGCGGGGGGGGAGAGGGGGAAAGCCCCATTGTGTGGTGGCCTCCCAGCTCCAGGGATTCTTGGATGAAACAGAGTATCTAGATCCATTTCAGTCTGGTTTCAGGCCTGGTTATGGGACGGAGACGGCTTTGGTCACCTTGGTGGACAGGGGGAATGTGTCCCTGTTGGTTCTCTTGGACCTCTCAGCGGCTTTCGATACCATCGACCACGGTATTCTTCTGGGTCTCCTTGTGGGGATGGGACTCTGGGGCACTGTTCTGCAGTGGCTCCTTTCCTTCCTGGAGGGACGAACCCAGAAGGTGGTGCTGGGGGATTCCTGTTCGACCCCTAGGCCGCTCGCCTGCGGGGTCCCTCAGGGTTCAGTTTTGTCCCCTATGCTATTTAACATCTACATGAAACTGCTGGGAGAGGTTGTCCGGGTGTTTGGGGTTCGGTGTCATCAATATGCTGATGACGCCCAACTCTATGTCTCCTTTCCACCTACTTCCAAGGAAGCTGTCTCGGTTTTAAACCAGTGCCTGGCATCAGTGGTGGACTGGATGGGGGCGAACAAATTGAAGCTTAATCCAGATAAACAGAGGTGCTCCTGATTAGTCGTAAGGCAAATCAGGGAATAGGGATACAGCTGGTGCTGGATGGGGTTACACTCCCCCTGAAGACACAGGTCTGCAGTTTGGGTGTGCTCCTGGACTCAGCTTTAAACCTGGATTCCCAGGTTTCTGCGGTGGCCAGGAGCGCTTTTGCACAGTTGAGACTAGTGCGTCAACTGCGCCCGTTCCTTGAACCGTTGGACATGGCCATGGTGACACATGCCTTAGTTACATCCCACTTAGATTACTGTAACATGCTCTACGTGGGGCTGCCTCTGAAGACTGTTTGGAAACTTCAGCTGGTTCAACGTGCTGCAGCCAGGTTAACGGGCTGGTTACAGGGACCATACAACTCCCCTGTTGAAAAAGCTCCACTGGTTGCCAGTCTGTTTCCGAACACAATTCAAAGTGCTGGTGATGACCTATAAAGCCCTATACGGCTTAGGCCCAGGCGATTTATCAGACCGTATCTCCCTGTATGAACCTGCCCGGGCCCTGAGATCTTCAGGAGAGGCCCTTCTCTCCATACCCACTTCCTCTCAAGTTCAACTGGTGGGGACGCGGGATAGGGCCTTCTCGGTGGCAGCCCCTAGGCTGTGGAATTCTCTCCCTAGGGATATAAGAATGACCCCCTCCCTGCAGTCCTTCCGGCGTCAAGCAAAGACTTTCCTATTTCAACAAGCTTTTGGTACTGATGGATGCTAAAGTTAGGACTGCCAGGACCTGCACTGCTAATGCCAAATATCCATATTTTAAATTGGCTTTGATTCTCTTTTAGCTATCAGTTTGAATGGTTTTAATATTGGATATAGTTTAATTCTATTTTAATGTAGATTTTGTATGTTTTAATTATATGTGTTTTTATCTGGAAGCCGCCGCAAGTTCCAGTGTTGGAAGGATGGCGGGATATAAATAAAGAATAATAATAATAATAATAATTGTGTTTGTGCTAATCCTTGTACTAGCACAATTATTTAGTTGAATACTGTCCATTGTGTACCTTACCTGTAAAATATTAATATTAATTGTCTATGTTTACCTGAGTGTTTGTGCAGCTCTGCTAGCCAGTTTGAGGGCTTTATGATCTGATTTGCACTTTTCTCCAGTGGGCACTAGGACATCATCAAGTGGGTTGTTATTCTCACCAATCACTTGAAGAGGCAGAAAAAAGTCATAACTCCAGGTTGCTTGTGAGTAATCTCTCCCTTGGAGCCTTAGTTCTTTCTTCTGCCTCACTTTAAAAGGATGCTTTCACTGGTGGTCTTCTGGCCTGATTGTCTTAATTGCCTCAAACTGGCTGGGAGTGTGTGAGTTTGAATTTATGGAGAGGGTGTATGTCTGTCTCTGAGTATGTCTGTATACTGTTTACTGCTGTTTCCTCTGGGACCTTTACTGCTCTTTTAAAAGTTCTTTTAATTAATTCATCACTATTGATTATTTCTAACTAATAATTCACTCTGATTATCTTCTCCAACTGCTATCAACTACCTTTACAAGAATTCATTGCTATCCTGATCCTCATTTTAATTACCTTAAGTGCTAATCAACTGAGTTACCGAATAATTAATTCCTATCTGATTAAACAGTCCCCGCTTGAACTGCTTAGCATAGACTGTAATTCATTGTGATAAATTGCTGGCTTGAAAGTGCATTTTAAAATGACCAAGAATGGGGGAAAAGCAGCAGCTGGCCTCTCCACCGAGACCAAGCAAGGAGAGGCGGGGATGAAAGAAACACTTAAGCATGTGGAGGAAGGCAGCAATGGTGTAAAAAGTAGCAACTGCCATCTTGGGATCTCCAATCTCCTGGTGCAGGTGACACAGCACAGCCCAAGTGGTCCTGTGGTAGTGGAGACATCAGTGGGCTTCTCCCTTGTGCAAATGGGTCCAAACAGCTCCACGGTAGTGGCAATGTTGGTGGGCAGTGAAATTGACCAGAACCAGTGCTCCGGAACAGCAGAAAAAAGTGACAGTTAACAATGGAGGAGCAGCAGGCTCACTTACAGCTCCTACAAGAGGAGGAAGTGTCAGAAGTAGAGCGGGAGCCTAAACTGGTCCTGGACCAGCAGATTCAGATAAATTTTCCCACAAATGGGACATGCTATCAGTTTCTACCTCCATGACAACTAGAAGTGAATTGCAATATACTGAGGCTGCTGCCACTTCTGACCATAGGCTGCTACAGTATCTCAATATTATGTTCTTTGCTGCCCCTTGGTCAAAGCCTGCAAAAAAACCCTGTATCAATGCCTTAGCAGCAAGAGAAGGCATGCATGCGACGCATTGTGGTCAGCTCAATGCACTACAACATAATTATAGTTTAAATCCTATGACACTAGTCCCTCTGCTGCCACCTCTGGGCACAATCTAGTACAACAACAAGAAAATGTGTCATTTAACTCTATTTGTTAGACAATTGATGGAAGCTTTATTGGCAGAGATGACAACAGTACTATTAATCTAACAACATGCCAATAGGTAATGTGGTGATTGGCCAGACGGTTGGTTCTAATAATATACAATCATTGTCACCAGATTATATGACAGGGATTAATTTAAATGCTAATCACAAAGTGCTTCCAATAATGCTCAGACATTGGCAACACACAGAAATATGACATGTGTCCTCAATCAATCAAAATACCCTTAGGGGTCATGGGAGGACAAACCCATTAACCATGAGAGCAATGCATCCATGAGTAGAGGACAGATCAGTGGAGGACAAGAGTCACAGCAGCCTTCCAGAGATGGATGACACATAATGGAGCGAGGATTCAGATGTAGAAGAACAAGTTTCCAAATGGTTATTTCCAGATTTTCACTTCAAACCATTGCTTTCAAAGACAATGGGAGTATTAGAATTAAAGGGGCTGGCTCCCGAGCAGGCCCACACTACATCATCTAGGGTGGCAAGGGTGTTACCAGACCCCCAGCCAACAGAGAAAGTAGCATGAATACCCAACTTAATAAAGAAGCTGATCAAAGTGGAGTGGCAGACACCTTTACAATCCAAGAAGTCACTCTTGTACTTTAACAAATACTATATGCTAGATGTGGAAATGATGGAACAGCTGAACATTCTGGCCATTCATGCACCCATCTCAGCACTAGTGTCAAATCATTTTCTCTTGAGCGATGGGGAGAGCCAACTATGAGATATAATGGAAAGCAAAC
Source organism: Rhineura floridana (assembly GCF_030035675.1). Taxonomy (NCBI): domain Eukaryota; kingdom Metazoa; phylum Chordata; class Lepidosauria; order Squamata; family Rhineuridae; genus Rhineura; species Rhineura floridana. Next base: position 13,754,078 of record NC_084481.1, read on the forward strand.
TAGATTTCACACTTATGAAAGTTCATGAGGCGGCGGCTTTGGCACTATGGGCATCCTGCACAGCATTGGTGTTCACCAGGGTGGCAAAGCTGTAGAATGACAATATCCTTGCAGATCCAAATCAAAATCCAGAACACCTCAAGATAGCAAGGGCAACAGCATTTGTGGCAGATGCATCTATGGATGCATCACAGTTTGCCTCATGTGCAATAGCAGCACAGATAGTAGCAAGATACATTGTATGGCTGTGCTGTTAGGAAGCTGATCTCAGCTCATGCCCAATGTTAGCAACAGATCTATTTGATGGGAAGAAGCTGGTAGGAGATGAGGCACTGAAAGATGCCTTAGTAGAAATGAAGGACGAGAAGAAGGTGATGCTGGATGGAAACCAGAAAAAAGAGGACAAAAACTCATTTTGATGATTTCAGCCATACCAAACCTTTCATCTCTCATGTTTTGGAGGTACGATAAGAATGGTTTGGGACTTCTGATCATACAGACCATCTTGGGGGCATCCAAGTTTCCAGAACAGAACAATCCTAAACACAAAAACAGGTTCTCCAATACCTTAACTGCTAGAGGTGGAAAATACCAGAAAACCTTCTGACATGCCTTCAGGGAGGGTGAAGGCTGATGATATATGGCCACAAATGGGAATCCACAGTGTTGAACAAGTGGGTCAACCAGGTGATACGTTACAAGTACAGAATCCCAGCCCTTACGTCCAGGCTGGTTCCTTGCATCACCATATTGGGGAATTTTTAGATACAAATAGTAAGCAAAATATATTATTTTAGAAATTATAAAGATAATAATATAGCACAGTGGGGAGGACAGCCTGGCTGGGAGTCCAGAGTCTGTGAGTTCAAATCCTCACTCGTGTCTCCTGGGTGTCAAGGGCCAGCTAAAGATCACCCCCACAGTGAGTGGCTCAGGGGTTATGTGCCCTGCCACCTGTGCAGCCATGGGCAAGCTGCATCGTCCCAAGGAGCCCAGTTGCCTCCCAGCTGGCAGTTGTGGACAAGGAAGGAGCTGGCTTGTGCAGCTGTGGCAAGCTGAGCAGGCCCAGCCAGCTGGGGAGGACTAGCCTCAGAGGGAGGCAATGGAAAAACCCCTCTGAATACCGCTTACCATGAAATCCCTATTCATAGGGTTACCATAAGTCGGGATCGTCTTGAAGGAAGTCCATTTCCATTTTTCAATTTTATAAAGGAGAAGCAGGCCAGAGAAGTAATCCTGTCCTTGGTACTGACATCTCTGCCTGTTACATGTAGTCATGGTAACTGGTATGCATGGTACAGCTTGGCTCAAGTAGATAAGATAAACAGAACAGAACACTGGTACAGGACATCTCTATGCTCTCCAAGGCCTGAGAAGGATTAGTACTGGAATGTATTAGCTCATAGTAGAAATGTGCTGATATGAGAATTATTTCACATTACCCAATTGGCTAGAAAATAATGTAGACAGTGTAAGTAATGCTTATGTGTAACTCCCTGATTGGGATATGCTAATATCTTTGTCCTGGAATGTATAAAAAACCCAGGCAAGCAGTGCCATGTTGCAGAGCTCCACCAAACATCAAAGGTGACTGACCGTGCGTACGCTCATTACCAATAAAGGCCTATCTGCTGCATGCCTGTGTCTTCAATACCTCAAGGACCCCCGGTCCATTGGACCCCAACATTCCCTATTAACCACTCCTAAAGAGTCAGAAGAGACAAAATCTGATGACAGCAGCAATAAAACACCTTCTTCAGATTGCAGCAATAGAACACGTGCCATCAGAAGAGAGTTTCTGAGATGTCTACTCACTGCTGTTTATCATTCTGAAGAAAGGGAGTGCACAGAGATCTGTATTGGTCTTGAAATACCTAAACAAGTATGTAACATATTGCAGATTCAGAATGGAAATGTTGGTAGCTCCATCCGGGAGGCACTTCAACCTCGGGATTATATGGCTTCCATAGATCTGACAGAAGCATATCTACACATCTGCATACATCTGGAACTGCAATGGTTCCTGTGCTTCAGTTATGCAGAACAACACTTCCAGTACAAGGCAATGCTGTTTGGGCTAGCATTAGCTCCACGGGTCTTCACAAGAATAATGGTAACACTGGTAGCACACCCGCACAAAGAAGGAATACATCTCTGTTGGTATCTAGATGACATATTGATGCTGTCACCAGTCTCAGCTTGCTAAGGTGAAAAATGACCAGTCTCAGTCACAGTCTGCTGGGTTGACAGAATGCTTTCAAAGCAGCAGTGACCAGTGGATCCCATCCTTACCCATGGGCAGAAGGCATGGACACACTAAATTGTCCATGGCCCTGGGTCTAATGTACACATTTCTGCCTATACCCCTACTAGCATGAGGTACTCAAGGTACGGCAAGGGAAAGCATCAGTAGTTCTGATAGCATCATTTTGGCCTAGACCATGGTCCTTGGAGATTGTTAACTGGCAGTGGAACCACTGTGGACAACATGCAAACATCTGCTGACATGGGGCCACTTGTACCATCCAGATCCAGAATGGTGAAGGTTAACTGCCTGGAAGTTGAGTGGCAACGTCTGCTGAAGGCAGATCTGCTTCCAGAGGCAGTGGCAACAATGCTGGCTTCAAGAACATCTTCCACACTCCACATCTATCAGAGCACTTGGGAAAAGTTCAACACTTGGTCCACCAAGAGAAATGTATGGGCTGCCAAAGCAGGACTGACAGGTGCTGGATTACCTACAGGATGGCTTCAAGATGGGACTAAAACCAAACACATTAAGAGGGCAGGCATCTGCACTTACATGAGTATCATCCGTATCTTCCTCATGGTCAGTAGGGTCTCATCCTTATCTGAAGCAGTTTCTGAAGGGAGCAGTGCTGTCCAGTCCACCTGTTCAACATCAGTTCCCACTGTGGAGCCTACTCACTATACTGACAGCATTACAGAACCGCCCCTTAGAACTTCTAAAGAATGTTTCACACTGACAATTGTCTTACAACATTCTCTTTCTGGTAGCCATTACATCAGCAAGAGAAGTCTCTGAACTCAGACCCCTTTCTGTCTCTAAGAATTTATGCAATATTCCACAAAGATCGAGTAGTACTGTGCACAGACCCAGCCTTTGTACCAAAGGTCAACTTGGCCTTCCATCTACCAACAGGAGTCAGTCCTACCAACCTTTTGTCCCAATCCAAACCATCCCTCTGAGCGTGCATGGCACTTCCTAGATGTTTGCAGAGCTCTGAAAGTATACATTGCTGGAACGTGACCAATTCATAATACAGAGTCCTTGTTCATATCTTTCCACATTCTCTGTGTGAGTTAGGCGGTATCCTTAGCAACTTTGTCCAGATGGATCAGGAACTATATTTCCTTAGCTTACACAGAACGCCTCCAATGGGTATAATGGGTCACTCAACAAGATGAGCAGCAGTGTGGCATTGGCCACCAATACACCTCTGCAAGAGGCTTGCTGGGTAGCCACATGATCTAACCCATGTGCATTCATGAAATGCTATAAGACAGATACAAGATAGCCTGTGGAGGCTGTGTTCAGGAGATAAGTCCTCCAACAGGTTCTACTGAGCCAATAATCAGTCAGCCGTGTCCATAAGAAAGGTTTGGCTTAAGAATATCCCACTTGGTGTCCTAGTGCCTACTGGAGAACATACCACTGGTACTCACCTAAAAGGTGTTTCTACAGGGGCGCTAGGCCACCATCAAGGCTTGCCCTTGGCTGGCTTATACCCTCATATAGCATATTTTAGTGGAGGGATTACATTCCAAGAATTCTGGAGAGTGTTATGTCACTGTAATTAATATCTGTACTAACACTTACCTATGTATGAATGTGTGAATGCTTTGCATCTAAGTGAAGCTTGTCCAGAAGGTAATCTGAGGCTCCAAGGGAGGGATTATCCACAAACAATCTAGAGCTGTGATTTTTTTCCGCTGGCCTGTTCATGTGATAGGTAGCGTCAGCAGAGCTTGGAAGTAACTCGTTAGAAATAACGAGTTACTTGTATTTCCTTACTAGCTGCAAATGTAACTTTTTTGCATTACATTTGGACGTTACTGGGGGGGGAAAGCAGGGGAAATCATCTGCTGCTACGATTGGTGGAATGGTGGAGGAAAGACATGTGCCTCAAACTGGGCTTCTGCGCGGTTTAGCTCTTCCCTCGTGCTCTATGTTAGGAGGCATGAGGGAGGAAGTGGAGAGCCAGACAGCGCTGGAGGGCAAGGAGGAAGAGAAGGCAGAAGCAGCAGAATGGAGGTGAAGAGCCGTGGAGGTGAGTGTATGTGTTACCCTGCACCCTCTCTGCTTGCCCTTGCACCCCCTCTGCACCCATCCACTTGCCCTTGCACCCCCTCTGCTTGCCCTTGCACCCCTCTGCATCCCCTCAGCTTGTCCTTGCACCCTCTCTGCAACCCCTCAGCTTGCCCTTGCACCCCCGGCATCCCCTCCGTGTGCCCTTGCACCCCCTCTGCAACCCCTCTGCAACTCCTCCGCTTGCCCTTGCACCCCCTCCGCTTGCCCTTGCACCCCCTCTGCATCCCCTCCGCTTGCCCTTGCCCCCCCTGCATCCCCTCTGCTTGCCCTTGCCCCCCCTCTGCACCCCTCCGCTTGCCCTTGCCCCTCCTCCGCTTGCCCTTGCACCCCCCTCTGCATCCTCTCCGCTTGCCCTTGCACCCACTCTGCATCCCCTCCGCTTGCCCTTGCATCCCCTCAGCTTGTCCTTGCACTCTCTCTGCATCCCCTCTGCTTGCCCTTGCACCCCCTGCATCCCCTCCACTTGCCCTTGCCCCCCTCTGCACCCCTCCGCTTGCCCTTGCAACCCCTCTGCAACCCCTCCGCTTGCCCTTGCCCCCCTCCGCTTGCCCTTGCACCCCCCTCTGCATCCCCTCTGCTTGCCCTTGCACCCACTCTGTATCCCCTCCGCTTGCCCTTGCATCCCCTCCGCTTGTCCTTGCACCCTCTCTGTAACCCCTCAGCTTGCCCTTGCACCCCCTGCATCCCCTCCGCTTGCCCTTGCACCCCCTCTGCACCCCTCCGTTTGTCCTTGCACCCTCTGCACCCCTCCACTTGCCCTTGCACCCCCTCTGCACCCCCTCCACTTGTCCTTGCACCCCTCTGCATCCCTCCTCTTGTCCTGGCACCCCTCTGCACCCCCTCCGGTTGTCCTTGCACCCCCTCTGCATCCCCTCAGCTTGTCCTTGCACCGTCTCTGCAACCCCTCAGCTTGCCCTTGCACCCCCTGCATCCCCTGCGCTTGCCCTTACACCCCCTCTGCACCCCTCTGTTTGTCCTTGCACCCCTCTGCACCCCTCCACTTGCCCTTGCACCCCCTCCGCTTGCCCTTGCACCCCCTCCGCTTGTCCTTGCACCCCCTCTGCACCCCCTCTGCACCCCCTCTGCTTGTCCCTGCACCCCTCTGCATCCCTCCTCTTGTCCTGGCACCCCTCTGCACCCCCTCCAGTTGTCCTTGCACCCCCTCTGCATCCCCTCAGCTTGTCCTTGCACCCTCTCTGCAACCCCTCAGCTTGCCCTTGCACCCCCTGCATCCCCTCCGCTTGCCCTTGCACCACTCTGCACCCCCTCCGCTTGCCCCTGCACCCCCTCTGCACCCCTTGCACCCCCTCTGCACCCCCTCCGCTTGCCCTTGCACCTCCTCTGCACCCCCTATGCTTGCCCTTGCACCCCCTTTGCACCCCTCCACTTGCCCTTGCATCCCCTCTGCATCCCCTCCGCTTGTCCTTGCACCCTCTCTCCAACACCTCAGCTTGCCCTTGCACCCCCTGCATCCCCTCCGCTTGCCCTTGCACCCCCTCTGCAATCCCTCTGCAACTCCTCCGCTTGCCCTTGCATCCCCTCTGCTTGCCCTTGCACCCCCTCTGCATCCCCTCTGCTTGCCCTTGCACCCCCTCTGCATCCCCTCTGCTTGCCCTTGCACCCCCTCTGCATCCCCTCTGCTTGCCCTTGCACCCCCTCTGCATCCCCTCAGCTTGTCCTTGCACCCTCTCTGCAACACCTCCGCTTGCCCTTGCACCCCCTGCATCCCCTCCGCTTGCCCTTGCCCCCCCTCTGCACCCCTCCGCTTGCCCTTGCCCCCCCTCTGCACCCCTCCGCTTGCCCTTGCCCCCCCTCTGCAACCCCTCCGCTTGCCCTTGCCCCCCCTCCGCTTGCCCTTGCACCCCCTTCTGCATCCCCTCCGCTTGCCCTTGCACCCCCTCTGCATCCCCTCCGCTTGCCCTTGCACCCACTCTGCATCCCCTCTGCTTGCCCTTGCACCCCCTCCGCTTGTCCTTGCACCCCCTGTGCACCCCCTCCGCTTGTCCTTGCACCCCTCTGCATCCCTCCTCTTGTCCTGGCACCCCTCTGCACCCCCTCTGCTTGTCCTGGCACCCCCTCTGCATCCCCTCCATGGCACCCCCTGCTCTTGCCTGTCCCCCTGTGCCTGTGCCCCCCCTTGCACCTGCCGCGAGGTTGCAGGAGCGTCCCAGCGGCTTGAGATCCTGTACCTCTCTCTGTGTGTATCTGGGGGCCAAGGTGCCCGATCCCCTGCAAAGTAATTCCTCTACACACAGTACTTGTGCCTGACGTGGCTGCCACCTCCCCCTCATGCCCGCTGCGAGGTTGCAGGAGCATCCTACTGCCGCCACCACTCATCCCCCCCCCCGAGTTTTACCTGAGAAGTTTTCTCATGTGGCTCTCCCTCTCTCTGGAATATTGTTGGAGTTTTGAGTCTGTTTTTAGTTTTTTGTCAGTCTCTTTTATTCCCAGACTGACAAAAACTATTGGGAACTGGTAAGAGACTAGGAGGTAGGTGCAGTCTCACACTTCTGTTTGTATGTTTTGCTTCAGTTATGTGCCTCTCATAGAGCGACTTTCACTAGGCAGCAAGAGATGACTACCCCAAGCAACTAATTTGGGGCACCATGCAACAAATTATTAGCTATTTTAATTTTTGGTTGTTGTCAGGAAGAGGTACTTGTGAGATTTTCTGCCTCAAATGCCAACATAACTTTTCAAGCTATGGTACTATGACCTTGACTTGGGGGCAGGGCACCATTTGCTCTTCTGCTTCAAGTAGCAAAATGTCTTGGGCTGCACCTGCTTGCAGTCATTTCATATACTGGACAACTAACATGGCTTTTTGGTGAAGGGCAAGAGAGAATAAGAGTGTTATCTCAAAAACAGTTGTGCTTGAGGAAAAGATGGCAAACATATGTAGAACTGAACTTTTCTGCAGTAATATAGACATTTGCATAGGGTATTTTTTTCTACTCATGGAATATTAAATCTTTAAGTCCTAAATCCTTTGTCATCCCCTCCCCCTTGTGCACACCCTTTACACTGTCTTTCTCCCTATGCATGTAGGTCAAAATGACAACTGGTGTAGTTTGGGAATTAACAGAATGAGAGCTGAATTATAACTCAAAAAAGAACTTCCCTGCTAGTGTCTGCTACTGATGTGGGGGGCATTTTGTTAGAGAGAAGTGATGAGAGGGGGTAATTTGCTGCTGAAACTTTTGATCTGCAACCCCTTCCCTGGCCACTTTCCCCTAGCTAATGGAGGTCAATAAGGAAAAATATGGGGCATTGCACTGGTAAAGTGGCAGGCATGGAAAACAGCCCCTTCCATCTATCTCCTGCTTCACCTCCCCAAATGCACCCCAGCAAATGCTTTGCACATTGACAGCACACATTGAGTTGGTTTTCTGGTATTTGCTGCTGGAAGTGTAGTTCCATGCTGGGTGCAGCTGGGACCTTCTGAGTTCGTATCTTACCACAGCCATGAACTCGCTTGATGACTTTTTGGCCACACCCAAGCCAGACATTTATTCCACTTTAAACAGTCATGACTTCCCCCAAAGAACCTGGCAAGTGTAGTTTGTGACGGGTGCTGAATTTTATTAGGAGACTCCTATTCTCCTGACAGAGCTCCATTGTCCAGAGTGGTTTAACAGTCAGCCCCTCTTCTCAGACAATTCTGTTCTGTGAGGGGAATTGGGGTCTCCTAACAACTCTCAGGACCCTTCACAAATTACACTTCCTAGCATTCTGGGAAATCATGACTGTTTAAAGTGGAATAAATGTCTGGTGTGGATGTAGCCTTAGTGAGTCATTTTTCTTTCCAGCCTGCCGATCAATCATATGGACATTCAAAAAATCTGGACTATTATAAAAGAATTTTATTTGAAACACCTTTCAACACTCGAAAAAGGACTATCAGTCATTAGAGCAGTATGACAATGGAACCAATTACCTAGGGAAGTGGTGGGCTCTCCAACATTGGAAGCATTCAAGAGGCAGCTGGACAGCCACCTGTCAGGTGTGCTTTAACTTGGATTCCTGCATTGAGCAGGGGTGTGGACTCGATGACCTTATAGGTTCCTTCCAACTCTATAATTTTCTGTTAGCTGAGACATCTCGCTCGCTCGCTCGCTCACACAGCCACTGAGCATTCCATAACACAGCATGCTCAGTACTCATTTGGGCTGTTTGGGGAGTCATCCCCTTTCTGTTTTCTCTCTCACTTTTTTGTATTCTACAACACTTGGGGTTCCCTCTTGCCCACTAATACTCCTTATTATGTGTGGTATGGATGGTGATACCATGGCTACATAAGCAACAACACTTCCAGCCTGAGCTTCAGAAATAGAGGGAATGACACTCTGACCAGTTTAAGTGGTTAGTGTTTAAATCTGATTGGAAACTGTTCAATTTGATACAAGGTGGCTATTAAGCATGACCTAAAAGCTGCAATTCCAAGCATACTTACTTGGAAGTAGTTTCCATAGCAGTAAATAGGATTTACTTCTGGGAGTATAGAATCAATCCATAAGAGTCTCCCAGTAGACACCATACATGTAAGCACATGGCTTTTCCCCAAGAATCTTGGGGACTGTAGTTTACTCCTCACAGAGCTATAATTCCCAGCACCCGTAACAAACTACAGTTCCCAGGATTCTTTTTTGGGGTGGTGGTGGAAATGTGCTTTAAATCTGTCATGTGTATGCAACTTTGGTGAGATAATAGCTGAAGGTAATCAGCCCAAAATGATAACAAATAATTTCAGTAGGCATTCCCAAAAGACATTCAAACAGTGGGTAAAAAAAAGTGAGAATTACAGAGGCAAACAAAGAATGCAGTTAAGCAATAAAGTAATCCAAGAGAGAGGAGACACCTTTGTCTCTGCTCTCTCCCTCCTGAGCCATGAGGGCAACTCCCAAACCTGGGTGTTGCGCCTCCAAGTTAGTTAGTTAGAACTAGATATGCCTTTCCTATCTACTATGTATTTCTATAAATAAAATAGCTTTTCTTATTTTACTAAGTTTTAAGTCTCAGTGATTTCAGTGCAGGGTAAAAGCCTGCCACTTAGGTAAACGCACACATTGGCACACACACATCTCAGACTGTTGACAATCTCTGCTAATATCTATACAAATTTACATAACATGCATCACCTGAACTCACATGATCTAGAGTTACCTTAGATCTTGCAACATTTGCAAATGAGAAGCAATAGGGTTTTATATTAGTTCTGATTCTCTATTGGGCTATCATAGGGTATGCGTTTTTTGCCTTTTCTATGGCAAAAACTCCAACTTCAGTGGAATTTACGTGATGTGTTCTAATCATTTGAATTTGGCTAATGAATACTTTATTCTTTCATCAGAACTTTAGCAGTAGTACTAAAATACTAATAAAAAAGGGAAAGAGAAAAAATACTTTACATACAGTATTCAGCTGTATTGCTAATTATAGATATAGATATAAAGGATAAACGGCATTTTGTCAAAAGTATTTTTGTCTACATTTTATACCTCCCCCTTGGTTTTCCAAGCTTGGCATGGAATGCTTCTCATATAGAATTAATTTGAAATGCTGCATTATCATAATCATCATCTTCAAAATAAAAAATAAATGTACTGCCTTCAAGTTGATTCCGACTTATGGTGACCCTATGAATAGGGTTTTCATGAGAGGCAGTGACTGGCCCAAGGCCACCCAGTGAGCTTCATGGCTATGTGGGGATTCGAACCCTTCTACTACCCCCTGTGTGTGTGTTTTTATTTTTAATGTTGTTTTAGGCTACTTAGATGTGAAGCAGCCAAGGCTAGCACTTTGTAGGCGTTTTTTAAAAAAAGTAACTGAAATGTAATTGTAGTGATTACTTTTGAGAAAAGTAATCAGTTACTTTCAGAGCAATTGCAATTGTAACTGTAATTACTACTTTTTTGGCCAAGTAATTGTAACTGTAATTTATTACTTTTTAAAAGTAATCTTCCAAGCTCTGAGGGTCAGCAACCCACTTGATGGTGTCCTAATGCCCCCTTAGAAACAGCTTTCAGGTGAGTACCAATGGTACATCTATGCAGATTATGCCAGTCAGTGGCTTAGGGTGAAAAAGCAACTATTTTGCACTATTTAGCCACTGTTTATTTGGCTGTGGTTGGTTGACCTGGAGATTGTAGCAAAAAACAGAATAGGTAGTATGCTTCTGAAAACCAGTTGCTGGAAATCACAGAAGGGGAGAGTGCTTTTGCACTCAGGCTCTGCTTGCTGGCTTCCAATGGCCGTCAGGTTGACCACTGTGAGAACAGGATGATGGACTAGATGGGACACAAATTCAGCACTGCCCACCATTTGCAGTACAGGAATAATAATACTGACCTACATTACAGGGTTGTTGTAAGGATCACAAAATCATGCATTGAGAGTGTAGAACACTGAACACATGCAAAGTATTATTATGACAGAACAAAGTTGTGCCCTACTAGCATATTATTGGCAAAGTATCTGATGAAAACAAACAAAATGTCTTGTAGACCTCTTACTACCAGAGCACAGTGTAAAGGTAAAAAAGGTAAGACAATCCCATGTTTTGTGCATTCCTGAGTATGTTTGATCCATGCAATTTGTTTTCTTACAGTGATGAACAAATGCAAGGAGCAGCCCTAGGCCGCAAAGATTTCTGGCGAAAGATGTTTAAATCGCAGAGTGCAGCGAGTGATACTAGCAGCCAGTCTGAGCAGGATACCTCAGAATGCACAACTGCACACTCAGGGACAACCACTGAGAGGCGCTCACGCTCGCGCTCACGAAGGATCTCACTCCGAAAAAAACTCAAACTCCCCTTAGGTAAATGTATGCCTCTTTACATTATATTATTATATAACAATATTTTCATATTTCTCCATGTGTCAGCACACAGATATTTTGGGAGCAAGTTTCTGTTCAGATTTCAATGGTACCTGAAGCATATATATTATTCAGTCTTCCTCCATATTTATTACTATCCTTTTCAACCAAAAGCTCAGGATTTTTTTCTCTTTCATATAAGAGAAATTCAATTTCTAGATTTTAAAGTTTGTGTACCAACTTTTCTTCAGGAGACATAGCTTCCTCAGTACTAGAGAGATACCCACATTTGTTGCTGGTACATTCAGACATATGTTTACACCTTTGGTCTCTCTGTATAATAGGGAATTGGCTGAAGCGCTCATCCCTTTCTGGTCTGGCAGATGGTGTAGAAGATCTTCTGGACATCAGCTCTGTAGACCGTCTATCTTTCATCAGGCAGAGTTCAAAGGTAGATAAGTTACTTTGGACTAGAAGGGAGATGAAGTGTGGGGATACACACAGCTTGTTTGTTTTTGTCATGTCTCGCTCCTATAGAAAGTAAAAATACCAGTAATGGATGGAAACTGTGAACTTACAGTTATAGATGGCAGTCTCTTAATATGAATGGAGAAGACCAGGAACAATCATACTGGAAGATCTTATTTGATTAATCCTGAAATTACCCTTTTTTGGAAAGGAGCCATGGATGTGTTCTAAGTTGGAATTGTGGAGATAACTACACCATTTATACTTAGGGTGTAATCTGAGTAGCTAAATGTTTTTATCTCATTTATCCACAAATGTGTGAGTTAGGTTGCTTTTTCCCATTTTACAGACATAGTTCATCAAGGCTTTTCCGGATGTATATTCTGACATTGACAAGAAGAAAGTTAAAAAGTCTGTTCCCTTAAGGCATGAAGCCGTGGTACTCTTGTGGATGCTATTTCAAGACAGAGAGCAAGAACAGTGACTTGCCTCTTAGGACTCCAGCTGCTGACAGCTTAGCAGTAAGGCAAGGCCAAGGAAGAAGAGCCTCTGTCTCACAGTAATTCCTTATGAAGCTCCATACTAAAATGTATGCCATAGCACTTAACAGTAAGTGTTGTGGGAGCTTTCATTGAGGCCTTATGCAGTTGCATATATCTGTAATTGCATAGTATATTCATAAGATCTGGTTTCTAATCCCTTTCATGTTATTTCTTTACTGAGCTTCTTCAAACATCTTTGTTTAAAAACATTACTGTTCTGAGTACTACAGATATTTCATTTTCAAGAAATGAATAGGTAGTCTTCTGAATTTAGTGTTGAGTAAGTCCATGGTATGCCCTCTCACATACTCTGAAGTAGAAAGGGCCTCAGGTTAAGCACAAATCAGTCCCAAGGCCCACATGGACTTAGAAGAGCCTCTGGTCCTATTGGGAGTACACATTTTGTATACTGTTGTGGGGAGGGCCAGGCAGGCAGCTTCAAGAACATTCACCTGCCTTCTTGATGCTTGCATTCTAGTTAAACTTTGTAATGTTAGAACTGGGCTGCTTGTTACACTTGCCACATGAGAGCAGTCTGGCTCTGCTGTTGAGAACTCTGAAGGTTCCCCTGTCAGCAGAGAAGGTGGAGAGATTACAATCAAACAGGCAGGGAAGGAGAAGCTTCTATCTGATGTTCTTTGTCCATTGTTTATCACTACTCTCTCCTTAGTGACTAATTTTCTCTAGGTGTCAGGTGGTGGAGGAGAAGGAAGGTTAGCTGCCAAAGAGAGATACAACCACAGATAACCAAAGAAAGCAGGCCACTAGCTCTTCCATTCCTTCTGGTTTGATGATGATGCTCCCAGTGTGACTGCTCTCAAGCAGATGTGTGCATTCAAAATGTTGTATTTAGAAGTAATGTTACAACAGAAGAAGTTGAAAGAGGTTGTATTAACAACAAATTAAACACCTTGATTTTATTTAGGTGAAATTCACTAGTGCAGTGAAGCTGTCTGAAGGAGGGCCAGGAAGTGGTTTGGAGAATGGGCGAGATGAAGAGGAGAATTTCTTCAAGCGTCTTGGTAAATGGCGTACCTGCCGAAGACATCCATCCAAGCTTCATCACACAGAAGAAAAAGATGGTTAGAAATCAGGGTTCTGTTTCTTCAGTCCTTTTAACTTATTTTTTTCCTCTCCCTTTGCTTCCTTTTTTTGGTTACTCTTCTTCTTTAATTTATCCTTTATCTTTTTAAAACATGGTTTTTGTACCCATTCTGTTTCTCTCTCTGGCTCTACATACTTAGCCATTTTTTGTTCTCTCTTTCTCCTTATGCCATTTTGATTTCCATGTAGTTCTATCTAAGAAGGAAAAGAAAATATGGGCCAATAAATTAAAGTATCATTTGGACTTCCAAAAAATAAAACCTTCCGACTTTGAAAAAATGAAATTATTTGAAAGCAGGGGTCTGATTTCAAACTTATTATGCTAATATTTAATTTCACTCCTTGATGTGAAATTATAAGTGTGCCCACCAGCTTTTATCCCCCATTACTAATCATCTACCATTTTCTGTAAAGTTCAGCACTGATGAAATGGAAAACCCTGTACAAAATGTGTTTTAATTATCTCTTTTCTTCTGTGTTTGCATGTCTTGTGTCTTCATACCATTTCTTAGAAAGATGCTGTCCTGCATTCTCAACAAAATTACCATTCTCTGAGACAAACAGTTAACTGTTTTGTTATTTGTAAAGCAGTGGTATCTGAAAAAAAGCACTTTCTTTCCTATTTTAAAAAATGATAGGAATTGTATGCTTCCAAGTACTCCACTGCCATCTGGTTGCAGATGTGAGCTTCTTGTTACCAAGGAAACAACCTTGCATCTTGATATTCTTCTATTTTTGTATTTAAAAAGGAACACAGCATCCCATCTCAATGAGTTTTGTTCTCTTTGTATTTTTCATAGCAGTCGACATGATCTGACATTACATACTTCATTGTCAAACATGGAAGTTACATTAATATATATATTATATACACACACACACACACACACATATGTATCCTTTGGCCATTGCTCCATCAGACAATACCTTTCTATACAAAGAGGGATTCTGTACCAAAAAAAGTCATCCGACTATTGCTATTAAATGATATTTTAATAGAAGAAATAGTTGGGCTCTTCCTATCTGTAATTAGGAAGAAGGACTTTGGTGTGCCCAGTTTAATATTTGATTCTTCCCCTTTGAAGGGGCCCCAATGCCATCTCATCAATAGCTTTGAAAGTCCCCTCAATTTCAAAATATATTTTGGTAAGTTATGGGGAGGAAGCAGCTGTTTGAGTACAAGCTCTGTGGCTGCTACACATAGGTTTGTCATTTGGAGTTTGACTACTGGATTAAATTTTCTGATCATGCCTAAATGCAGGATGTTCTATAACTGATTTTATGCCAAGTTCAAATTTTACTGTTTAACTGTGAGCTTGAGACAAGTATGAGAATATGAGTATTCAGTGTTAGAATTAGTATTTGGAAATTCAGCTTTTGAAATTGAATGCGAATTTGTTCATTTTTTTAACTGGAGAAATTCATTGAATTCTAATTGAATTGTAATTTAAGCCCTTATGGTCATTCTGTGGAAGTGTGGGGAAGTGGATGGCTTCTCCCTCCCTGGTTCTATTCTGATGAGCCTTATCAGTCTGGCAGTACCTGGCTGGGCCTACTTTGGTGAGGAAGCCCTGCTGTTTTTCCTTAGTCCCTCTATTCAATAGCCATCCATTATACATTATATAATCCCCTGGGTGCCTAGTTGTTGCAGCCATTGTTCTTCCTTCCAAGTAGAGTCTCTCCCTGATGTAGTCAAGTACAGATTTGTGAAGAAGGCCTTAGGCTGGACTCTGCTGGGCTATTGCCCTCTAAAGTAAAGCTTTTTGCATCAGGCTACTTGAAATGACTAGCCCACTGAAGAGAGGGAACGGTCTTTATCCCTCTAACAGTAAATATCTTCCTTGGTTATTGTTGCTTCTGTTGGTTAATGGATCTTTTGCTTTGACATAGCCCAGTTTACACCCCTTCCTTGGCTTTTTGTTGCCCTTTGGGAGAATTTCAAGCACCAATTGGTTATGACTATTGGTCCATCTAGCTCACTGTTGTGGACATTGACTGGGAGTAGCTCTCCAGAGTTTTAGGTGCAAGTCTGTCCCAGCCCTACCTGGAGATGCCGGGGATTGAACCTGGGGCCTTTTGCATGCAAAGCTTGTACTCTGCCACTGAGTTATGGCTCTTCCCAAAGACTGTTTTCATCATTCCATCTGCATTGCTTCTCCTCTCCCTGATTTGAAAGGAAAATGATGGAGCTGGTATCAGTTTTTCCTGTGTATTGCAACCAGCCACACTATATGGCCCACCAATTTCTGCATTTCCCTTATCATGAATTTCTGGGAGTGAAAGTCTTGTGTTCTGTAACTGAGAGGAGCAGCAGAGATTTGGGTTGGGAATGGGGACAGGATAGTACACTAAAAAGAAACAGAAGGAAGAATAAATGAAGGAAATCTCTTATCTCATAGAGAAAAAAAGAGATAGCGTTTTAGGTGCAGAGAAAGAAGAATGGGGTGCCCAGAAACCTGTGTGGTAGGTAATGTTGGAAGTGGGGCAAGAACAACTCCTGTTTTGTTCTTTTGTCTATGTTCCAGAAGGGAGATAGAGTTAGGGTCCTCCAGATGGATAGGCTTGTTTACCTTTACCTGTGATGCTCTGACTGACTTCCTTCCGGCTACTAGGCTGTTACTTCTTTAGGGAAGCTTACCTGCCCCTCCTCCTTCTGCTCTTTCCACTCCTTTCTTCTCCAACTGTCCAGGAGAGAGAAGACACCCTTTGTCTCTGCTCTCTGCTAGCCACGAGGGTAACTCCCACACCTGGGCATTACGCCTCCAACTTAGCTAGTTAGTTAGAACTAGGTATGCCTTTCTATCTACAATGTATTTCTATAAATAAAGTAGCTTTTCTTATTTTATTAAGTGTCAAGTCTCAGTGGTCCTGATGCAGGGTAAAAGCCTGCTTTCTTAGGTAAAAGCACGCACATGCTGGCACACTGATGATACCCAGCTCTATTTCTCTGTAATATCTGAATCAGCAGAGGCCCTGCAACTCTGGTGCCTAGAGTTGGTGGTGGGCTGGATGAGGCCCCCCAAAACTGAGTTTGCATCCTGTCAAGATGGAGACACTCTGGGTGGGTAGTTCCTGTGTCCAGATATTTGGTCAAGTGCCTGCTTTGGATGGGGTTATTCACTCTCTGAAAGATCAGGGTCATAGTCTTGGGGTGCTTCTGGATCCAGCTGTGGCCAGTTCTGAACCAGGACAGCTGTGGCCGTTTCTGGACCAGGATAGCCTGACCACTGTCATCCATGGGCTGGTATCCTCCAAGCTGTATTACTGCAATGCACTCTATGTAGAGCTGCCCTTGAGACTGGTCCAGGAGATGCAGCTCATGTGAAATGCAGTAGCTCAATTGCTCACTGTGGCGGGATATTTATTTATTAGATTTACATCCCACCCCTCCTCCCAGTTGGAGCTCAAGGTGGCAAACAAAAGCACTAAAAACACTTTAAAACAGACTTTAAGATATATTTTAAAAAACATATTTAAAAAACTTTTTTTTTTAAAAAAAGGATATAGCCAATGTATCACTCTGCTGCTGAAAGAATTGCACTGGCTGCCTATTAGCTACCAGGCTAAGTTCAAGGTGCTTGTTTTGGTGTATAAAGCCCTATACAGCTTGGGACTAGGATACCTGAAAGATCATTGCACCCCTTATACCCAGTTGATCATTACGCTCTGCAGGTGAGGGCCTTTTGCAGATACCTTCTTATCAGGAGGTACATTCTGCATAATTTAGGAATCGAGCCTTAAATGTTATAGAACCTACCTTTTAGAATTCCCACCCCTTAAAGATTAGACAAGTGCTGAGTCTGTTGCAGGGATGTACAGTAGGGCCCCGCTTTCCGGCATTCCGCTTTCCGGCATTCCGCTTTCCGGCATTCCGCTTTCCGGCATTCCGCTGATGTGGCGGCTTTCAATCAGGAGAAATTCCCCTTTTTAAAGCTGATTTTGCCATTTTGCGGCATTTTCGCATCATTTTCAGGCGACGTGACTCATTAAAGTCAATGGGTTCCACTTTATGGCGATTTCCGCTTTACGGCAGGGGCCTGGTCCCTAACCTGCCGTATAAACGGGGCCCTACTGTAGTTGTCTGGGGTCTCAGGACTTAGACCCCTTACTTTTTTGGGAGCAGGGTCCCAACATGGTCCCTATGTATCCAGCGTCCTACAAGCCAATCAGTATGAAAGGGGAGAGTGTTAGCCACTGAGAAGAATCTTCTAACATGCTTCCTTGTGCTGATTGGTGTCAGAGTGAAGGGAGCTGACTAAGTCATTGAGAAGACAACCGTTAAAAACATTAAAAACAAATATACACATTTAAAAATACATTTTTATTATTGTATGTTTTTATTATTTTATCACTTATTGTATGATAACCCCTGGGCTCCTTTTGGGAGGAAGAGCAGGACATAAATTTATTTATTTATTTATTATTATTATTATTATCAACAACAACAACAACAATCAATTTCACACTCCAGATCCTCAAGATATAAAAGAAAGCCAATAATCCTGATGTAGCTAAAGTTAGTTATAACGGAAAGTAACAGGATCTAGCTTAGTCATTGTGACTTATTCCTTTGATTCAGTGGGACTAAATCATGGCTAACTTTAGGGGGCAAAATTTTTTTAGTGGTGTTTGGTCATCTGTACATGTCAAAACTAGACTGAAAATCTCCATGTTTTAAAAATCATTCTGTCACTTTGCAGTAACCATTCTACTTTCTGACTGACTCATTTAAGCTGCAACTATTGCAGAGAGTGCCCAGGTGTGCTTCTAAAATCCTGGATGAATGGCTCTCAAGCTCTAAGTGTGCAGGTCTGGGACCTGAGCACAATTTTTCTCGTGATAAATCACTTTGTATTTACCTATTTTTTCCACATTGCTTGCTAAGCTGAAACATTTCCTCAGAGACTTCACAGATATCACTGCATTGCTGGATAGTTCTCATGTGCACCTTACGTTAGGGTTGGTGGCCGTGCATAGGGGTGAATAGATAAGAATCACACATGCCAGGATCTTTTGCCAGCCCATTTTATGTTTATACTTTTGTGGGGCCTTCCTCTTCCCCTCTCTCCCACAACCCCCTTTTGTACTGTCTTTTAAGGTTGTCAGACCTATGATGACCACCTGGCTTCCAACCAAGAGGGAGGCAAATCCAAGAATGTGGTGAACTTGGGAGCAATAAGACAAGGCATGAAGCGCTTTCAGTTTCTCTTAAACTGCTGTGAACCAGGAACAATCCCCGATGCCTCTATCCTGGCAGCTGCCCTTGATCTTGTAAGTCACTGCATGAATGCTCATGAATACTGTTCATAACCAATAATTTAATAATGCAAAACCTGGGGTGGAGGGGGAGTGAAGGGGGTTGGTGAAGAGTAAAAAGTACCAAAGACAGCATGCTGGAAATGCTAAGTACAATCAACAGGGATACATTTTTTGTCTCTGTCTGTGAATGTAAATCTGGAAAGAGTATTTGATTTACTAGATTTGTGCTGTGCCTAATCCTCCCCCCCCCAGCTCTTTTATTATTCAGATTTCTTTCAGGCTCCACATTTCACATCTCCCTTACCAAGTCTTATACACATAAGAGTGGTATATATGGCTCTGACTACTTCAGTTCCACAGAGATGTTCAGCTGATGCTATAAATAATTAAACCAAACCATAGCTGTGAGTCTCAACTTATTCACTGTGGGAGATTGGGGCGGGTCTTCAAAGCATTCTGGTATATGACTTATTCATAGAATGGTGATTTGTGGATCCAAGGACTAAAAGGTCCAAGCCCATCAGAGATTGTGATTCTTCAATTTGTGCAGCTGCTTGAGCTACTTTCTTCTTCTTGCTTTCCTGTCATCTCATCCACCACTGGAGCGCTCCTTGCCTGTTGTTGGTTGTACACTGATTGCAATTCAAAGCAGTACTTTTGTATTTAAAATCCTTCTTATTGCATGGCATGTATTTATAGGTATTTCAATATATGCATACATGTTTACAATTGATTAACATTCTCATGTCAGTTCAACTCCTTTGGGGCAATTTTGGACATTTCTTTGAGTCAGTTTCTGTTAGGCAGCACAACAGCAAGATGTACTTGTCCTTGGGAATGAAAAAAAAGGGGGGGAAGATGTATGTACTCTCACTTTTGTTCCTTTTACTCCCACACATTACCATGCCTTATACCAGACATTTGTCTTTCTACCTTTCCCAACATGTTGCAAAAAATAATGGGGATGGGAATGGAGAGGTGTTCAATGTTCTCTGAAATTTTACCTTTCTTATATCTATCAACCAATATTATCTCTCACCATACAGTAGGGATGGAAGGATCTGTCACTTTTGGTTCTCTCCATTTCTCATTTTTCTAATCTTAAATTCAGTTCTCCACATTTCTGTAGCGATTTGCAAACCTTGTTTTTTAATCCTCATGTAAATTCTTCAGCATTTTAGTGCAATTTTATTTATTTATTATTTGATTTATATCCCACCCTTCCTCCCAGCAGAAGCCCAGGGCGGCTGCTTTTCTCCTAATAAATATATTTTTGTATGCCATTTTGAATAAGGGACACGTTTTTTGCAAGCAAGTTATCCTAATATAATGCATTTTTGTAATTTTCACCAATACATGCATTTTTATACAAATCTCCCCTTAATATAGGTATTTTTATAAACACTGGTTGGTTGGAGAACTGCATTGCAACTTTCAGATAAGTGTGAATTTCAAGGAATGGCTGTGTTTCAGTTCTCATATTGTTTCAGAAAGTGCAAATTTGATAAATTCAGCTTTAAATGCGATCTGAATTCAATTTCTCACCCATCCCTACCATACTGTATTTTAAAACTCCATTAAAGCATTTCCCCCCCAAAAATAACATTTTGTTCTTGGTATCCTATTTTTAGTTTTTTAAAAATAGTCATAGTACCTCCTTGCTGAGTCTTATATTTAAGACTGACAGACCATCACACCTTCAAACCTGCATGTCTTCTTCTGTATAAAAGAGTCAGGGAGTGAGATTAGACAGACTGCAGAAGCAGTGAAATTACTTTTATCCATCCAAATAGTCTCCCTGCCCCAGTGCCCAAGCATAATTTATCTGAGCCTGGCTGGTACAACCTTGTAACATAGCCTTCCCCTTGCCCCACAAAAACCTTGTGTGGTGCTGTTTAGCTTCTTACTTCCCTTTCTTTATGTTGCTTGCTCCCTGGGTTTTTTTTACAGCCAACTATGGCAATATATGGGACATACACAAATGATAAATGCCATTTACGCACCATTCCCTGTCCCTGGAAATCTTAGCACCATTTCTTGTATCCGTTCTGCAGCTGGTAAATTGTATTGGCAGCATAGGCTCCCACTGCCCCAGAGATCTCACTGGTCCTGATGATAATGGTGCTTGACCTTCCCTCTTGCTTCTAGGCATTGGCTTTTCTTGCCTGTGCATAAGAAATACTATCAGGCAGAGGCAAAGGTATGATGGGATTTGTAGTTCTTATGTATACAGAGATAAACATCTCAAATAATAAGACCTATAGTTCCCTCTCTGGGCCAGCAGGTAACTGTTCAAGATGCTGCTTGTTCTGTTCTTCTAAAACTGTTTCCAAATGACTCCAGAAATTGCTGCAAATCTTGCAAGGTCTTAAGAGGGGTCTTAAAGATGTCTTAAATACAGGGGAATAAATTTGCATAAACATCCTCAAGCATGTTCTTTAATTTAGTCACAGTTTTTCCCTCATGGTAATCACCTTGCAGCCCAGGTGGCTCCCCCTCCTTGACCTCCAGGCCTGAGTAAACTTCCTCCTCCCACACCTCAAATGCTTCAGTCTGCTGTGCACCTGTGTCAAAAGTGTATGTGTGAAGTATTGTAGAAATGGGGGTTCTTAAGGGTTATTTTTTTTAAAAAAAACCATATTTAAAAGCAGCATAAAAACTGTAATGGAAAAAATAGGGAGGCCATTTTGTAAGCAGAATTCCAAAGAAAGTGTCCATCTTGTTAGAACTTTGTGCTATGTTTTGCTTTTTATTGTTGTTGGCAGTGAAAGTGGAGTGGTAACCTGTGGTTCTTTTCAGCTATGCATCTCCTGGCTGATTCATTTCTCCTCATTTGTGATGTGTTTCTCTGTGGTGTGAGTTCATCATCCATTCTGTCACACATCTTCATCTTTCTCTTGCTGCTTCTTCAGATTGCTCTGGGTGTAAGGTAAGCTATTGCAGGGTATTTGCATAATACTCTGACATTCAGCATGCTATCTGTCTGAGGATAATGCTTATAACATTTGCTTTACATTAGGATGGGTCAATAGGAATTTACATCATGAGTCCTTTTGTCTGAGATAAGTCTTTAAGCATAAGATCCTGCACAAAATTAATTATGCAATCAAGAACTGAGGGCTTCATTGCCAAGCAACTAACCCCTTTTGAGCAGCCCAGGGGCAAACTATATATTACAGTTTAAAGCATTTTTAACTTAATGCGCTTAGAACTTTCCACATCTCATTCTTTAGGGAAAATAACTATGGGAGTTCTGATCCCGTTCAGGAAAAGGCATGGGAGCAGGTTCTCCTGCCCTGTTTTACCACCAAAAACACCCCTCAATGCTATTTACACTTGAAGGTGCTTGACCAGTTCCAAGCACATTTGTTAAAACACTTTTGCCCAGTGGCAGATGCAAGGGAGATCCTGATCTAAGAGAGAGAAATTATAGAGCAGGGATGGGGAATCTGTGGCAATCCAAATGTTGTTAGACTTTACTTCCCATCAGCCTCAGCCAGTATGGCCTGTGGTCAGGGATGATGGGAGCTGCAGTTCAACATCTGGAAGGTCAGAGATTCCCCCACTCCTGCCCTACAGTACTTTTTCTTAAACATTTTGAACTCAAAGTTCTACGTTAATCTTACTCTGTGTTCCAAGCCCCCCTTCCAACCCAGCAACAGTGATGTTTGGCACAGGAATACACAGAATTCTAACATGTGAGCCTGCCCACTTTGAGGGAATGCACTGCCCTGGAATATTTGTTTGGCTTCCTCTGTATCACAACTTTCCATTCCAGGATGAAAACTTTTTTGTTCTGGCAGACCTTTGGCTTGTTAGACATCTAAATTTGTTCTGAAAGAAAGGCCAGGGAAGGAACTGGCAATCCCACCCCATATATATGATCTGCCTAGTAAACGTCGCAAGACATCACCCTAAGAGTCGGAAACGACTCGCACTATAAGTGCGGGGACACCTGTACGTTTTATTGCAAAATAATAGTTTGGTGTTACATGATTGAGCCCCATTATGTTGTACTCCCATTAATGCACTTCATATAACTAGTTACTTCCTGGTTTGTGGCATTGTTTGAACATGGTTTGCAATCCTGGTTTGGTGGGGAAGCACAAACCATAGTTTACCAGTTAAGACGTATTCAGAAAGTTACTAATTGAGTGGAGTGCATGAGAAGAATGAGGGAGGGGGCATGTGAGGACGTTGCTTCTTCCCGTAGTCCCAATCCAAGGTTTTGCATTATGTGTGAACTGATCCTAATCTTTCATGAGTAAACAACTGCTCCAATTGTGAGTCTGAATTGCTTACTATATTGGATCCAAATGTCTGCAAAGTTTTGTCAAACTTAGATGTATTTTTTCTTTGAAACGTTTGGTCCTGGAGGCTCTAGACTTAAAGAAATTGCACTGCCTGAAGATCAAGGGTACTCTGTTTAAATATTTTTAGTAGGAATAAAAGAAAGCTGTCTTGTCTTCAGCTACCTTATTAATCTACTTGGGGTATTGGTAACCTGGCTGTAGATGTGCAAGTTACATGTCAGTGGATACTTGCTCCTAGGCAAGCAAAATCAGTACATGTAATAATAGTACTTATCTATTTTTCTCTGAATAAATAAATATATACATACTTAGGAACTGTAACTATTACATTCTTTGTTTGGCCTTATAGCAGAGTTATTATGCACAAAATTAAAGTCCTGTCACGCTGAGTATGTCAGTTGGCACTATGTTATTTTAGGAGATATATATGTATATATCCTAAATATATAGATTTGTAATTGTTAATGACATTTTGACAACACATTCTAGGAGGCACCAGTAGCGGCTAGAGCAGCCCTTTTCCTGGAATGTGCTCGCTTTGTTCACCGCTGCAACCGTGGCAACTGGCCAGAATGGATGAAGGGACACCATGTGAACATCACTAAAAAGGGCCTTTCCCGTGGGCGCTCCCCAATAGTGGGGAACAAGCGTAACCAGAAGTTACAATGGAATGCAGCTAAGCTCTTCTACCAGTGGGGAGATGTAAGTTCCACTTCCTTCTCTCACTCTTGTAAACATTCTTCAGAAGCATTTGTATTGATTGATTGATTGAAACTTTATTTTTACCCTGCCCTTTTTCCTAACTGGAACTCAGGGCAGCTTACAAATAGAACTACATGTAGTTAAAAACATAGAAAAACATACAATTAAAATACAATTAAACTATGCACAACCTTAAAACTGTAAAAGGCACTTAAAAATCTAAAAACAATTTAAAAAATACAAATAATAATATAAAAAAATAAAACAAGCCTTGTAAAGCCCAATCCTAAACACCTTCTATCCCAAAAGCATTTCTGAACATTCCATGTTGCTTTTTAGACCAATCTACAGCTTAATCAGGAAACAGGTACAAAACCTGAAAGCGAGTAGCCACTTTCAAAAGGTATCCTTGGCCAGCCTCCATCTCATGAGCAGAGCAATACTTGCACATATGTAGTGCTTGCTGCTGTATGCCTCCTGAATTGACTGCCACTTTGCCTCTCAGAGCCTTTACTCAGTTGCGCCTGTGATGCATTGGGAGAACTAAGTGAGAGTCACCCAGTCCAGACCAGCAGCAAGTGTCATTGGTGCCAGCTGGAGAGGATAGTAACGCTGAGGAGATTGCCATCAGGGTGAATGACTGGGTGGGGGAGCTGCCACCATCTCTCTGCATCCACAGCCTGAGATGGCTTCCTAATTCTCCCTAACGATAGGACAGGCCAATGGAGAAATAGGAGAAGATGGAGATAAGGATCAAAGGGAGAAGAATATGCATTCAGTATTTTGTTTAACTAATGAGAAAAGGACTAAGCACACTGCATGTTTGAACTCCATTCCCTCATTAAATTTTTTAAAAAGCCATTCCCATACGTATAAAGCTTGCTTGCCAGAGAGGAAGATTCTGGTTTTCATGTCTTGGTACAGTTAGACTTTACTTTATTCAGTTCACTGTAGGGATGGATAATCTGTCAATTTTGGCTTCAGTTTCTCATTTTTCATTTCCGGTTTTGAATGAAATTTTGCAGGTAAGGCCACTCCTTCTGAGGGCATGGATCCTGCCACATTTCAGAAGAATCTCCCCTAGGGTTTTGTGGGCAATTGGTCTGAAAATTGCAGGCATGAGAGAGGTGCCTGTAGTAAGAAACCTGCAAAATTGTAGACAAATAAATAAAAGTAATTTGGGGCTAAACATGATTGTAGAGTGAGAAGAACTAAAAGGGATTTGTTTTCCAGGTAAAATCATTCCCTCTGATTGCAAGCTTAATCTTTCAGTCACAACAACAGAGTTCTCCCTCCACCCTCTCTCTTCCCATCCTGGCAGCTTTCTTAAGCTTAGAGATATAAGTCCCTCCTCCAAAGCGCTGGGCTTGGAGACCATTGGTAAAACTATTCCAACTGATATAAGCTAAGCTAAACATGTCAGTCATAAAGGAAGTTAAAGCTAATGGTTTCTAATCTCATGATGGCTGCAAAAATAGCCTGGGCAAGGAAATAGAAAGCACAAATCAGTCCCTCAATTTGGGAATGGAAATTCATATGCTTGGACATTGCTGGTATGGACAAACTCTCAAGTCTGATTTGGATAAGACAGGGAAAAGGTAATCCTGTAGTATTATTGGACTAAAGGACTTCCTTTGTAAATTATTGGAACAAATACCATACAAATTTGAAGTTGCATCATTATTTATTTCTGTAAACATTTCTTTTGATGATGTAACCCACAAAAATGAGAATGTATTATTGTTTAATGTTTTTACAATTATAGAGATTCTGGAGTGGATTAACAGTCATTATTTGTACTCTAGACTGTACTGAGCCTTATAAGTAATTATATAAAAAATTAAGCAAAAACACAAAAACATATGCAATAAGTTTAGAGGATTTTGGTTGTATCCAGCACAGCAGTAAGTCAAGATCCTGTCAGCACAAGGATTTCTGTTTGCACAAAGGGACTTCCCCCCTCCTCCCCACACATTCCCCCTAAGTTGGTTCTAGGGGTTCCTCCAACTCTCTGGAGCAGATTTGGAGAGAGTGCAGGGCACAGGGTGGGAGCAGAGAGGGGAATCCCATTGCACAAGTGGGAATCCTTGCACTGACAGGACATGTTAGCTGGATACCACCCATGGTTTCATTTTTAGTAGACGCTCATTTGCACCGTTTTAGATGTCTGAGTCGCTGAGGCACCACTAACACCGCAATCCAAACCCAGGATCTGCTAAGTTAGTTTGGAACAGGCAGATCTTGGGCTGCCCTTGTTGAGCCGGGACTCAAGACGGGACTATGCTGGCATAATTATCTCATCATGGATCAAAATCTTCTGCTTTTCAAGCCATTTTGAATATTGCTCTTCATTCTGACTTTCTTGTAGACAACAAACTGACGTCAGACCTGTATTGTAAAGCCACAGGTTTGGGTAGTTAGTTGTGTGCAAGTCCCTTTGAGTCGGTTGGATTTATGCATCTGTATCTACACAGAATTGCAGCCTACTTCTCTAGATCTGTATTATATGAGCTCTACTGCTGATGAATTGTTCAGCAGCCTTCTCTCTCTCTCTGTGATACATAGCTGGCTCAACTGGACCTTAAGCTGGCATATGTCTCCAAAAAGGGGTGTTCTAGGGACATGTTGGGGACGTAACAGGGCAAGAAGAGGCTTACACCTATACCAACCTCTTTCAGCACAGTCACAAGACCTGGCAACCTGGTGGACAGGCCTGGCGCTAGCACGTGGCCAGGTTGGGCACTGGCCCAAGGGCCCAGGATCTCACTTAAGGCCCCAGGGGGCCCTCCTGGAATGAGCGCAGGCCAGCAGCAGGGGAAGGAAGTAACGGCACAGGCAAGCCCCAGCCAGCTCCACAGCAATAAGGTCTGTCCTATTCAGCTGTGCTACTGCTGTGTAAAGACAAGTGGCAGGCTGGTTGCTTGGGGCTGCCCCAGCCGGTCCAGAGTTTCAGGCATGGAAGGGGCAGACCTTACTGTCCTGTAGCAGCAGAAGCGAGGCAATGCTGAGGGGAGACAGCTGCTGAAAAACCATCTCTGTTCTAACATCTACTCAGAAGTAATCCCTGTTGAATTCAGAAGGGCTTCTTCCCAGGTAAATGTAGTTAGAATTGTAGCCAAAGAGTGAGAAGTGGAGTTTGGAAGGAAGGTAAGAAGGATTTCCTGGTTTTCTTAGGCTGTAATCCAATAATGTCTACTCAGAAGTAATCTCATTTGGGTTCAATGGGACTTACTCCCTGGTAAGTGTGCATTGGATTGCAGCCTTAACTACATAACAGTGATTGTCTCCACACACCCTGGTTCCTGTTGCCCCACTGATCTGATAGTGGCTGTGTATGTGTGCATGTGCACACATGTTAAGACCTTCCCTCTCCTTTTACAGGCAAGGTTCCATTGGTCAGGCCTCTACTGGGGCTTTTCTATATGAATTCCCTCTTTCCCCCCCCTCACCTCCCCACCACCCAGTTTTATTTATTGATTGATTTGATTTATATCCCGCCCTTCCTCCCAGCAGGAGCTCAGGGCGGCAGTTTTTGCTGGGAAGCTCCTATTAGTATTTTCATTGATATCCTGCTCTTTTTATAAGGATGGTTCTTCCTCTACCCATTTTATCCTCTCAACACCCCTGTGAGGTAGGTTAGAGACAATTACTGGTCCAAGGTGACCCTGTAAGCATCATGGCTAAGCAGAGATTTGAAACCAGGTCTGGCAGGAGGTCCTAGCTATCATGTGTCTCTTTAACTTGGAAACTTGTACATTTGTAATGCCTGATGGTAACACTAATAGTTATTCAGACTAATAGTTTGTCCCTAGAAAGGCCCCTTTTTCAATTAGTAGTACTAATAGCATTAAATCTCCACCAGTGCTGTGTGTTTATTTTGCGCTACATGACAAAGGTGATTCCTCTTACTAGACATTTTTATGAGGGTTTCTGATTAACTGAGGCATGCTGGAGTATTGTGTTGCATCTGTGTTTATAGGGGTTTACAGTATCTGAAAGTTTTATTTTAAGCCCTGTGATGCATAAGTATCCTTTAGTGTCATTTTTGTACACTATACACACTTCTTAACATATAGGTGAATTGCAGCTGAATTATTGTGAATGCTTTTTTTTTTTTGAGAAACGGAATTTTAACTTTTTTGAAATAGTATTTGTTAAAGAGGGCAGCCTTTCATCTACTATTCTGTCCTTGGCTTTCCCTTGTGGCAATAATAATATTCCCACGTGGCAATAAAGGGTTCTAAGATTGATTCTAGAATGCCTGTTAATATCTCAGCACACTTGAGTGAGTTGTAAGTGCAGGGAAAGGGCCATTGCAGCATCTGCTTTGCATGCAGAAGGTCCCTCAGGTTCAGTGTCCTATAGCATCTCCAGGTAGGAGAGAAACTCCTGAAACTCTGGAGAGCTGCTGGCAGTCAATGTAGACAGTACTGGACTAGATGGACCAATGATCTGACTTAGTATAAGGCAGCTTCCTATGTGAGTAGAAAAACCTGGTGGAGAATTGAAATGTTTATTTGAAGTGCTTTTTTTCAAAGATCTTTGCCAATGACAGGAAAGGATGGACACAACCCCCTGACACACACTTTTTTGCCTGTGAAAACATTACAGTAGGGAAGTTAACAGAAACAGTGAAAAATGAGAATTATTTCTCAGTACACTATGTGGAAGATCCCAGGCTTTTATATGCTATTATTCATATAATCTGCCTATCATTAACATACCAAACCAGCATAAATTCTTAGAAGCTGAGGCCTACAAAATAGGTAAATTTACCCGAACAAATTAAAATAAATCAAAATTTTGTATTTTTATTTTACAAGAGGGGGTTGCAATATTGGCAAAGATTTGTTTTCTTTGAAAGGGATGGGGCCTTAGCCTGGTGCAATTCTTTCAGCAGCAGAGTGATGTGTTGGCTATATCCTGCCCCAATGAGCAGCTGCATTTCACAGGAGCTGCAGCTTCTGGACCAATCTCAAGGGCGGCCCCACATACAGCTCATTGCAGTAATCTATCCAGAAACCTGGAACTAGGTCTGCTGGTGGAACTTAAGGTGGCAAAAAGGGTGGTGTAAGTCAACATCTATTTTATTTTTTATTTTTTCAATTAATTTTTATTCAAATTTTCAAAACCAAAACAATACAAAAAGAAAAAAACACAAATCAATAACTAATACAATAAAAAAAAGAAAAGAAGAGAAAAAAATATAAAAATATTGACTTCCGATTTGTCATAGTTCAGTTATAAATCTATAATATATAACAAACCTATCTCTTAATAGATTATAAAATCACCTTCCTCCAGTGGTTATCTTAATTGGTTTCAAATCTCATTAACATCATATCATTTTAATCTTCCACAAAAAGTCAAAGAGAAGTTTCCAATCCTTGACATATATATCAATCATTTTTTCCCCCTAAATAGACATGTCAATTAATCCAACTCATCAAGTCTACTAAGTCCAGTAATTTCAAATTGCTCTTCTGTCTTTATCCGTATTAGGTCCATCTTCCATCTTCCATCTCCACGCATCCAAAAATCTTGCTGTCATAGTCATATAATAAAAGTCTGATAGGAATTTCCTCCATCACATATATTTTCTTGCCATGAATTCCGAACGTATCACTGAAGTATTGCTGCACTAGTACATCTCTTGAAGATTTTTCCATTGACACAAAACGGATTAATTCTGTTAACTTTCTCCATTTCAAGTTCCATCAAATCCTTCCAGTCCAGGAATTTTTTTGAACCGATAATATCTTTATCTCCAATCTCTTCAATTCCTTCAGGGACAGCGCTGAATTCCAAACTATAATATTTGTCTCCAGGATCCGTCAAAGCCAGGAAATCCAAATCTTTTTTCATGTCCATATTTAAGCCAATCTCCAAAGTTTGAATCTTGCCTTTAATTTCTCTTTCATCTTTTTTTGGTTTTCCAGATCTATCTTTATTCTCCTTTCTCGTAGAATCCTGAATTTCTTTCAGCTCCTGTCTCATTTCATGAAATTCAATTTTCCACGCTTGTCTATTATTTCTCAGTTCTTCTTTTATTGACTTAATCTCATTCATTATTTTCTGAAACATGTCTAAAGATAAAGTCCCTTGTACGTCCATGATCTTCTTAATTGTCATTCTTAAAGCCAAAGGAACAAAACTCCTTCAATTTTCAATGTCCCAAGCAAAGAGCAGTTTATTTCTTTATCCAGTTACAAAGGAGTTAATCTTTCCAACCAACTGACGTCACACGCTAGACAGCCCTTATCTCTTATATGCCCAGAAGTGTAAAAACAGCTTTAGTTCACAGCGTCCAAATAACTAGTAGCAGAGAGAATGAGCAGATTCGTCAAAAAAAAAGTAGATCAGGAAAAATAGTCCCATGCATATATTACACAAAAGCCTTATAAATCAAAAAGATTCC
Organism: Rhineura floridana; assembly: GCF_030035675.1. Lineage (NCBI taxonomy): Eukaryota > Metazoa > Chordata > Lepidosauria > Squamata > Rhineuridae > Rhineura > Rhineura floridana. The sequence continues at coordinate 13,784,033 of NC_084481.1, forward strand.
AATCAGAAATCCCTCATCCGTTGTAATCTTTAAAATGCTATTTTCCATATCAGCTTTTTGCAATAAAAGAAAGATAGGCTATTTTTGTTTTCTTCCCCCTTAGTTCCGTGAGTAAAGAAGGAAAGTCTTAACTCACCTAGGTTATCTTAATTGCTGTTACTTTGACAAATCTCTTTAGCTATATAGATAAGAAAATGATAAGCATAGACAGAAGGATGCTTGCCTGTTAGTCCGTTGTTCTTTAAAGAAAAAAAAACGGGTCACTTATTCAGCTGAGCTAGCATAGAAATCCTCGCTCCGTCTGAGCAGCTGGAAGCCTTTCTTTCGCAGACAATTCTGACGAATTCCAGACTCCCACAGTCACGACAAAGCTATGTGGTAAATCTTCCTTATCCGGAAGAAATTATCCCCAGTCAGAAAAGACCCTTCTGACTGAATTTATAGCTGAAAAAGTTTCATCTAAGACGGGAGCCCGTCTCAGAGCTACACAGGCGGAGGGATCCTCCTGGGAAAGTCCAGTCAAAATCTATTTTAAAGGCTTGTTTTCCTTCCACCAGACTCAGGCTGGCTCAGCTTGCAATAGCTAGTGACACTGGCTTAATTTAAGCTGGTGTAAGTTCTGCCGGCTTCCTATACTCAGGATTGTTCTGTAAGTGCTTCACCGTTCCCTGCTTCAACTCATGCAGCCCCGCACAGATCTCATTTCACTTCGAACAAGCCCCCCAAACCTTCACGACATCCCATCTCAGCTCGGGATTAATTTGCAAACATCCTACTTTCAATCTAATTCTTTCAACTGTGCTTGTCATATTCTTTGTTTGAGACCTCCAGCTATCTAGCAAAACCTTACTGCCCTAAGATACCTTTGTAACACTTTGTTATTTTCCTTCTTTTGTTTCTCTCTGCAGGCAATTGGCGTCCGTCTCAATGAACTCTGCCATAGTGAGAGTGAGAGCCCTGCCAACCTTTTGGGCCTCATTTATGATGAGGAGACCAAACGGAGGCTGAGAAAGGAGGATGAGGAAGAAGACTTTTTAGATGACAGTAAGGAGACTCCCTTTACTACAAGAACCCCCGCTTGTAAGAATCTCTGCTTTAGGAACACTTAATTCTTTTTTTTAATTTTCTCTCTTTCATTCCCTTTCCACCCAACTGTATTCCACACTTACCTTCCTGTCCCTCTTATCTATCTGTGAGTAGATGTAATGCATCCTGTAGTGTTAGAAGCAGCAAAAAGGAATAGGATCCACAGAACAGGCAGATGTGATATATTCTACTGCATGAACCACTCTTGATGAAGCTTTAGTCAAGTGCAGCTAGTTACATTGAATAGAAAATAGGATTCGCTTTTGCAAGCCCAAATATTGCTCCTAGCAAGTTCACTGGGATCTGGATAAGCATTACTATGTTGGATACAGATACACATCTGAGTCCTCATTGGCTCTGTGTGTGAGGGACCTCTGTGTGTGAGGGACCATGGTAGTACATGTGCTTTGCATGACGAAAGTCTGAGATTTAGTTTCTGGAATCACTAGTTAAAAGGGTCTCACATGGCAGGGGTTGGAAAGATTTTCTTTGCCTGAGACCTTGGAGACTTGCTGCCAGTCAGAGTACACCAGGGATGGGGAACCTGTGGCCCTACAAATGTTGTAGAACTCCAACTCCTATCAACCTGATCCAGCACAGCCAACGGCCAGGGATTATGGGAGTTGTAGTTCAATGATATCTGGAGGATCCTAGTTTCCCCACCCCAGGAGTACAAAATACTGGTATAGAATGGACTAGTGGTCTGTCTCAATATAAGACAGCTTCATGTGTCCAACTCTGATTGGGATGTGCTTCTTCCTTGTTGGACTATGAATAATATTGATTGATCTCTGTAAGTTTTGGAGGATTCCTTGTTAGGTTGTTTGGATGTTCCACCTTTCAAAAACACTAGCCATGTTTTTATACAGCCACGAGAGTGGCCGTATACTATAGTCAGCGGGGATTTTTCACATTCCGCAATGTTAAATGGAAAATATCCCCCCATGCCATTCTGAGGCTTCCCATAAGCTCATTTCAAAACAAAACCTTACATAACTTATAGTCCTGAACTCAGAAATGCTTGCTTAACAACCCTGTCAATTTTCATGGCGATACACAAAACAGTCAGAGAGAATCGAGAGTTCAAAGTCTAAAAAGAGAGAAAAAAACTCAGAGCCCTTTTGGACTTTTTTCTGTGAGTTCTCATAATCTGTTGAAATTCATTAAAAACCAGCCATGTTCACAGAGTACCTGTAATCCTAATACTGACCTTGCCCCATACTCTGACCTTCATCTACTGCAGTTTAAAAGTTAAAAAAATGCCTGGTTGATTTTTAATTAATTTAAGAAATTTTGGCTGGAAGCCTATAATAACGCGGGGCATGCTCAGTAAGGACCAACTGTCAGTGTTCTAAAAGCCTCACAGCTGCTGGGCTTGGCTAATAAGAGGGCCACACCCACAGCAGATTTGATTTCACTTGAGACAGTCATGGCTTCCCTCAACGAATCCTGGGAAGTGTAATTTGTGAAGAGTGCTGAGAGGAGACTCCTATTCCCCTGAGAGAATGGTTTAACAGTCAGCCACTCTGATTAAAGGTCTGTGAGAGAAACAGGGCGTCTCCTAGCAACTCTCAGCACCCTTCACTAACTACACTTCCCAGGATTCTTTGAGAGAAGCCATGATTGGCTTTGAGCCATGGCTTTGAGAGAAGCCATGATAAATTGTTTTAAATTGTTTTTAAAAGATGTGTTTTTAAATTTGTATATTTGTTTTTAATGTTTTTAGTTATTGTAAACCGCCCAGAGAGCTTCGGCTATGGGGCGGTATATAAATACACTAAATAAATAGATAAATAAATAATGATTGTCCAAAGTGTAATAGAGGCCTGGTGTGGATGTGGCCAGGGACAGCTTTGTTTTAAATTTGGGTGGGAGGTAGGGTTGCCGGGTTCAGGGCCTGAGACTGATCCTGTATCTTTAGGAGAAGAGAAAGTCAGCCAAGTGCCGGTGTTCTTGCAACATTGTAATGGGAAAAACCACAAGGTAGAATTGTCCCTTCCCCCTGCCCAACTGTGAAAGATACAGAAGACGTCTTGGTTGGCAGGCCCAGCCTGGTCAGTTTTACCTATCCTAATCATGATTGCATAGGAGTATATCCGATTCAACTCAATAATCATACCAATGATCAGACCTGCCTTTTGTCTCCTTCCCCTTTCCTCTCCCTTTCTCCTCCCCTCTTCCAATCTTCCGCCTTCCCTGCCCACTCCAGCCCTCCGTCCCTCCCCCCCCGTCAGTTTTACCTATCCTAAGCATGATTGCACGGGAGTAAATCCCACTAAACTCAATAAACATGCAAACGACCACATCTGTCCTTCTTCTCCCCTCCCCCTCCTGCCTGCTCCCATCCCAGTCCTCCCCTCTGCCTTTCCACCCCTCCCTCCTCCCCCCCCTTCCCCATCCCCTGTGGTCAGTTTCACCTATCCTAAGCATGATTGCCTGGTGTGTGTGTGTAAATCCCACTTAACTCAATAAGCATGCAAATGATCAATCCATTCTCAGCAAACCTGCACAGGATCCCATTTCTTACCTCCCAGATTAAAAAGCAGGGAAATTCACTAATAGGCAAAAAAACCCTGCGGTTTAAGAATGTACCTATAGCTCACAGATATTTCTACGAAACTTTACAAAGCAGGGAAATTGGGAAGCTATAGTGAATGCACCAGGGGAGCAGGAGACCTGAACTCCTCTCTGAGATATTGTACTGCCCTACAAAGTTGTCAAAATGCAAACACAATTTGGGTTGGTCTTTCACAGTCCAATCCACTTGCTGTGTAGCTTGGAAGAATTTGGTAACATGTGCCTCTGAGCATATGGTGAGTGGTGGCAACACCTGTAATCAGCCCAAATAATAGAAAGAAGATATGTCCTGTGCTGATCTTGTTTTAGCCGGGAGGAAGCAACATTATTAAGACAGTTGATATAGTTCAGATGGTCACTTTAAATATGTCTGATTTACTTTGCAATTTTAGTGAAGTTCTCTATAGGAAATCATTTTCTTTTGCTTTTGTTTCTATGAATATGTGAAGTACAGCAACACTTTGCAAAATTTATACTAAAAAAACTCCAAACATAATTGTGGAATAATGGCACTGACTTCTGCAAAATAGTCTCCAGTGGACCTCAGAAGTGTCTCAGTTTGCACAAGATAAAACAGTGGGAGGTGAAATATATTCTAGCAAAATTCTAGGTGTGCTCTATGTTTTTAATTGATTGTGAACACCTTGCCTTAAATAAAGTGGTTTAAACATAGCAGGCTGAATCATAGAATCATAGAATAGTAGAGTTGGAAGGGGCCTATAAGGCCATCAAGTCCAACCCCCTGCGCAATGCAGGAATCCAAATCAAAGCATTCCTGACAGATGGCTGTCCAACTGCCTCTTGAATGCCTCCAGTGTCGGAGAGCCCACTACCTCTCTAGGAAATTGATTCCATTGTCATATGGCTGTAACAGTTAGGAAGTTTTTCCTGATGTCCAGTCGAAATCTGGTTTCCTGCAACATGAGCCCATTATTCTGTGTCCTGCACTCTGGGACGATCGAGAAGAGATCCCGGCCCTCTATGTGACAACCTTTCATGTACTTGAAGAGTGCTGTCATATCTCCCCTCAGTCTTCTCTTCTCCATGGCGATACACAAAACAGTCAGAGAAAATTGAGAATTCAAAGTCCAAAGAGAGAGAGAAACAGCAGACCCCTTTTGGACTTTTTTCTGTCAGAGTTCTCATCATTTGTTGAAATTAATTAAAAATCAGCCATGTTCAAGAGTACCTGTAATTCTATTACTGACCTTGCCCCATTCTCTGACCTTCATCTTCTGCAGTTTAAAAGTTTTAAAAATGCCTGGCTGATTTTTAATTAATTTAAGAAATTTAGCATTGAACTCAGTGATAACACTGGGCATACTCAGTAAGAATCAACTGTCAATGTTCTAAAAGCCAGATTCACAGCTGCTGGGCTTGCCTAATCAGGGGGCCACACCCACACCAGATCTTCATCTCACCTGAGACAGTCATGGCCTCCCCCAAAGAATCCCAGGAAGCACAGCCCACGAAAGGCGTTGAGATGAGACTCCTATTCCCCTGACAGAGCTCCAGTGGCCACAGTGGTTTAACAGTCAGCTGCTCTGATTTAAGCTCTATGAGGGGAACAGGGCATCTCTTAGCAACTCTCAGCACCCTCCACCAACCACACACCCCAGGACTCCCCGGGAGAAACCATGACTGTCTAAAGTGAAATGAAGGTCTGGTGTGGATGTGGCCAGGGACAGCTTTGGTTTAAATTTGGGTGGGAGGCTACATGTGCCTGCTGTAGAATAAAAAGTGGGGGGAACCCTGAAAAGCAATGATACTGTTCACAATGTTTTCATTTTGGAAAGGAAAGGGGCTTCCCCTCTGCCCAGTGCCCACCCATCCAATCTCCTCCCCCTCCCCTCCCCCTTTCTCCATCCTTCCCCTCCCTGCCCCTCCCCCAGGTCAGTTTCTCCTATCCTAAGCATGATTGCACAGTAAATCCCACTGAACTCAAAAAGCATGCAAATGATCAAACTTGCCCCTCCTCCCTCCTATCCCCTCCCTCTTCCCCTTCCCACCCCATCCTTCTCCCTTCCCTTCCCCCATCCCCTTTTAATTCCCTCGTTCCTCTTCCTCCTCCTCCCCCTCCCCCTCCCCTTTCCCTCCTTCCCCTCCCCCATGGTCATTTTTGCCTATCTTAAGCATAATTGCAAGGGAGTAAATTCCATTGAACTCGAAAAGTATGCAAATGATCAAACCTGCCCTCCTCCTGCCTCCCATCACCTCCCTTTTGCCCCTCCCCCGTTGCCTTCCAATTCCCTCTTTCACCCTCCTTCAGCTCCCCTCTCCCCCTTCCTCCTTCCCTCTATTCTCCCCTCCTCCTCCCCCATACATCCTCTTTTTTCCAACAACTAGAGTCATTGCTAAAGTAGCAGCATATTGTAATCAGTCTGATTTTACATTAAACTGCAGTTTCAGGTCCAACTGTTAATGCACCCAAAATAAAAATAGACCATAACCTCCAGTTTGAAACAAAAAAGGCTATCTTCACCATCATATGACATTGACCAATAAAAAGGCTTTGAAATAATAAAAATAAATTTGACACAGATTTCTAGGATGAATAATGAGGGAAATAAAATTTTCTAGTTTAGATTCTCTGTAGAAACATTAATAACACAGGAAAGAAGCAAAGTAAGAAGAACACCAACAAACATACAAAAATATAATTCTCTCTCTTTGGAGATGGCAGGTGTTGCCACCACTCACCATATGCTCAGAGGCACATGTTACCAAATTCTTCCAAGCTACACATCAAGTGGATTGGACTGTGAAAGACCAACCCAAATTGTGTTTGCATTTTGACAACTTTGTAGGGCGGTACAATATCTCAGAGAGGAGTTCAGGTCTCCTGCTCCCCTGGTGCATTCACTATAGCTTCCCAATTTCCCTGCTTTTTAAAGTTTGGTAGAAATATCTGTGGGCTATAGGTACATTCTTAAACCGCAAGGTTTTTTTGCCTATTAGTGAATATATATCTAGTCCATGTGTAGTGACAGTAGGTAAATAAATAATTAATTACATATAAAGATCATGATCCAGCAGGGAGCCTACTGAAATTTTAGTCAGCTCCCTCTGTGGTATCCAGAAGTGTATACCAACTAGATTGTTGCAAGCACATCCCTTAAAATTCAGGACTGTGATAAACTTGGTCATTTTAGGACAAATCTGCAGAAATGAAATAATTCTTAACCCAGAATATAAGTCTTTTTTAAAACTAAGAGTAGAACTTTAATTCAATAAATTATGTGGATGAGATCTCCATCCCCATTCTCTTAACATTTACAAACTAGAACCAAAGCTAAATGGAAACTATGTTAGTTTAAACTAGAGGTCAAATTTCCATGTATTTTTTAAAAACAACAACATGGAAAACAATGTACCAGAACATTGTGTAATGCAGTAGTTACAACAGAGTGTACAATTTTCATAGTCAAAAAGATCACAGTTTTTAAAATCAACATGGTTGTGTAAGAATGTGACAATATCCCATGCCAATATAGAGTGCAGGTTACACTGACGTTCAGTACAATACCGTCTCCAAATATTATCTATATGTACGTGTGTGTCTATTGCAGTACACACACACACAACTATTTTCCAAAAAGCATGTAATCCATTAGAGCTTTTTGTATGTTTGTTGGATTCATTGTACAGTTACAAAGTTTCAAGAGCAGATTAGCAAAAAGCTGTGGAGGAACACTAGTATAAATACTTGGGTTAGAAAAGTATTTCATTCTGACCATCTAATTCCAGATCATTACAATATCTAATTAACAGGGCCAAATGCTGTGGTCTCTCTACTGAGATACAATTTGAAAGTTAAAGCAGGAGGAAATGTAGAGGGCTCTTTATTCTCATCCACACCTTACAAACATTACTCAAGTTTCTGTCTATACCAAGTAAAAATTGAGGTATTTAATTAATGGGATTGAGAATGTCTAGTTGTATGGCTGCTTCTGGATGAGAGAACATAGAGAGCAAATTGGGATTTGTAAACTAGAGAGGTGTGGGCCTCCAGAATGTGAAATCCCTCCTGAATATCTTTCATTTCTCTCTTCCCAAGTGCCACAACACATATGAGATTTGCAGGGCCGGGTCTAGGTTTCTGGGGGCCCTCGGGCACAGGATACCAGTAAATGTAAATAAGTTTATTTCGGTCAATGACCAGCAAATAGAAAGTAGACAACATAATCATAAAATGTATAACTACAAAATGGCAGTCCACTAAAACTAATAAAATAATAAAATCTTTTAAAATCTCTGGGCCAACTTTTTCCTGTGGGCAGTGGCGGCTACACAAAATTTGGCCACCATAATAGCGGCCCGTGGTTCCTGATCTTCCAAGAGTTGGTACACAACAGCTGACTCAGGGCCTCTGCACATTTTGTACATAGGGAAATAAATAAAGGTATCACGAAGATCTCGATATAAGGAGCAGTATAATATCACATGATCCACTGATTCCACTGCCCCGGACTCACGGGCAGACCCGTAGGTCGTAGGGGACTCTCTTATATCTACCTTCAAGGAGCGCTGAGGGGAGTACATTGAGTCTCGCGAGTGTGAATGCCCTTTTATACTTAGCAATACTCAGGTTGGCTAAGTAATCTGCAGGCACGGGTGGAACTTCACTGAGCCGTAGGTTGGGAATCGCTGCTAGTAAACTCAAGTTATTTTGCAACTTGGTATCCTTTATTCGTTGAATAATGGTATCTTTAGCCTTGTAAAAGCCAAGGTCTAGTACCGCTTTTGTCGAGAAACCGAGAGAAAGCAGTTTGTTATTTACAGAGTGTTTCTATTGGGATTGAAAAGTATCTGCAAGAGTAAGAGGGGCTAAGCCTAGAGGAGCAAAAGACATCCTAAGCCAGAAGTTAAATCTAAGAATCCAGACTCGCGACTCCATTTGGAGGACCCCAACTACCAGACGTAAAGCAACATTTGGGACACAGCCTGGAACTCTAAGGATGCTCCTTAGGAATTCCAGGGGGGCATAATTACCCTGTGCACAGAGTTGCGAGCCATATAATAAGTGGGGGGTGACTTTGGGATTAAACACTTGCATCGCCGAGGGGACGTACTGACCCCCTTTTGAAAAGAAGAAGGCGAGTAGGGCTCTTGCACTCTCTGGGTGTTCTCGGCTGCGTTGGTAATATGCGTTTTCCAGGTACCAGAGGAGTGGAATGTTATACACAGGTACCTAAAAACTGGGACCTGGTCAAATGAGTGATTGTTTAATTTCCAGCAATGTTTTGTCCTTTTATGGGAAAAAACCAGTATCTTAGACTTTTAACCTCTAAGTTCTCTAACGTGCAAAAGGAGGTTAACGCTCTCAAAAGTCAGTGAAAACCCACCTTAGTTGAAGATAAGAGGGCCACATCATCTCCGTAAAGCAGGGCAGAAAGAGATCTGCCTGCCAACTTGGAGGGGGTGCGACTTCACCACCGCCAGATATTTGGGTAGGGAGTTAATATAAAAGTTGAAAAGAGATGGAGCCAAGATGCATCCCTGCTTAACTCTATTGTAAGTTGGAAATGGGGCGGACAGATGACCATCGCAGTTACACCTAACCTCAAACATGTTTTATCATATAAACTGCTGATTAAGATTAAAAGCGCCTATCAATGTAAGTTTCACCAAGTTTTTTCCAGAGTCTCTCCCTTGGGATCGAATCAAATGCAGATTTAAAATCTATGAAGACCACATAAAGAGCACCACTGGGGGATACCATGTACTTCACCAAATGGAGGAGTACCAGACCCTGGTCAATGGTAGAGCGTCCTGCTATAAAACCGACTTGTTCTTCGGCTAGAATATTTTCATCCTCCAGCCAGTCAGAAAACTTCATAAGGAGATGGCTGGCGTAGAGCTTGCTGATGATACACAGCAAGCTGATAGGACAGTAATTTGCAGGATCAGCTCTTTCCCGTTTTTTATAAATGGGGATTATAATGGCTAGTCTCCAGTCTTCAGGGATATAAGCTGTTTGATCTATGCATGTAAATAAAGCTGCCAAAAGCGGGGCCCACCAGTCTATATTGTCCTTAAGAAATTCCGGGGGTACGTTGTCACACCCGGGCGCTTTACCCAGTTTAAGTTTATTAAGCAGTGTGGCAATTTCAGAAATGGAGACTGGAGGCCAATTAGGAAGGGTATTAAGATTTGTATCCTCCCCATTTGTACTCGAGCTACTATGGCTCTTGGCAAAAATAGTTCTAAAGTATGATTCCCAGACTCCAGCAAGGATATAAAAATCCTTACTGGCAAGCGTGGTCTGCCCAATCTTGGATACAAGCCACCAAAAAGCAGCCGAGTCTTTCAATCTGGATGCTTTTATCAGGTTTTGCCACAGGTCTCTCTGGGCTTGCTTCTTTTTCATCTTAATTAAAGTTTTGTAGCGTTTCTTAAGTTCATAGTACTCAGGGGCATGGAAGGTAGATCAAGGATTCTGTATAACTTGTACATTTCCATAAGGGAATTCTTAAGATCGATCCATTCAAAATCAAACCAGGATTTGGACTCTAGGTGGAAAGCATGGGATTTTTTTCAGTCGTTTAGCAGACAGCTGATTATAAAGGGAGCAAGTCAACTCCTGATAGAGTTCTACAACCGATTCAGGGGCCTCAGCAGTTAATATAGCCTCTCGCAGGCATTGGGGACCCTCTGACTGAAGAAGGTTTGTCATTTCCTTGGCTATTTTGGGAGTCCTTTTAATATGGGAGTCCCTGTGTTCTGCTAGCAGATTTAACATAGAGACTCTAGCCAGTTGAAGTGGTTCATTTCCAAGATTAAGGAGCATTGATAGGGGTAAGTGGTCACTATCACCATGTACGCCTACACGGCAACTTGACACAGAGTTCAACAGGTTATAGGAAACCATGAAGTAATCGATGGTAGAAGCCCCCGAGTTCGTTACAAAGGTATATTTGCCACTCCTGTCACCCCGTAAACTCCCGTTCAATATCACCAGATCTAAGGTATTTGTCATCCGTAGTAGGCACGTCCCGCAAAGTTGCATTTCAGATCTTTAGCCTGTCTAATGGGGAGGGGGTGAGCCGTCTCCGGTTTCAAGGGGACAAGATTAAAATGGGAATACAACGCTTCGTCATTGGGGCCAATTCTCGCATTAAAATCCCCGGCCACTATGATGTGGGCAAGGGGGAATTCCCTCGTCAGCCTGCTAATAAACATCTCCAACTTTCCCCAGGGGGCCTTGATTTCCTGTTTCCCAGATCGAGGGGGGAAGTATACATTAATTAGTAATAGGTGGCATACAGGGGATTTAGGGCAATCGCGATATTATCCAGTTCCCCAATTTTCCTAGTATGTATTCCCAGTTTAGTCAAAACTAATACTGCTAAACCACCTTTAGGACCTCCCCTCCTGGCACTGGGGATTGCATCGAGGGAGTATGCGGCGAAGCCACTCACCGCAAGCTCTTCTCTCAGCCAAGTCTCCTGAATAAAAATGATGTCATAACTGTTAATATATGTAAGAAAAGCTGGATCAGAACACTTATTAGCCCAGCCCGCAACATTACAGGATAACATCAATACTTGGACATGCCGGGTGGGCTTCTGTCAAAAATGGGGCAAGATGAACTTTCCTACCATGTCGAGTGTGGGACTAGCCTTCTCAACAGGGTCTGAAGTAAAGTCTCGGATGTCCATCTCCGATTGCTTATTCGGGGTTACACATAATGGATTTTTTAAAGTCTCGAGTTTCCCACACTCTACAGTGACTTCTCCTAAGAACTTGATCTCCTCCAAACGGGGGCTCAATCTGCTGATATTTGAGCAATATCGGGCCTGGTTCTTGCTTCGGGAATCATTCCGGTTGATTACTAATTCAGGTGAGCCAAGTTCATTCACCTCCAAAATTCTCAGCTCAGTCCAAGAGGGCGTCGGTTTAATTATTGTTGGATTTCTGTGGGTAGAGGGACACATCATGGGGGTCTCAATATACTCTCGTTTATTGGCCACATGATTAATGTCTGCTGAGACCTGGACACATTTAGCTCCAGGCATCCTTTCTTGCGGTAACTTCCGGTCATTCAGGCATACCTCCTTTTGGGCCAAAACATTGTGTTCCTCATCCTCTCTTGGCACCACACTTAAAATCCCACCTTTGTTTTGATTGAGAGCTGTCAGGCGGGTTTTCAAGTCTTCCAGCCTCATTAGTATCTCCTTTTGTGTCTTCATTGGTAATGCTCCAAATAAGTCCAGGAGCCTGCTTTCTTCGATGTCAAGTGGAGTTGCCTCATTGCTGGGAGAATATATTTTAATTACATCCATGTCATCTTGAATCTTCTTGTGAGGGCTATTCTTCCACTCGTTATGTGGGGAAGGAATTTTTTTACAGGGACCAGGTTCAATTTGATTCATTAGCCTCTGTGTTTTCTCCAGCATACCGCTGCCTGCACAGGTTTGGGAGATGGTAATCAGCTCCCTAGGGGGTGTTGTGTTTTCAAAGACTCTTGTGACAAGTATGTCATGCTCATAAAGGGCATCACACCGTGCCAGTAGGGCATTTGCCAGTCCCCAGTCCCTAAAAGTGATCAAGGCTCTGGTGTTAGAACTGTTAAAATAGAGATATTCTACCCAGACTAAGTCAGATATAGAAAACATGCCCGAGAGAACTCCGTTCAAGATATTAAGAAGGTGGAGTTTCCGCTCTGCTTGGGTAAGCCAACCTCTTGGTTTTGGATAGTTACACAACATTAATTTCTTGCGGTTTAGAACTAAATTCCAGTTGTCCACCATAAAGTTCTTCGCCTTGCAGCTATTATTTTTAAGAAGGGTGTTAATCGGCAAAACTTGTGCATTCAAATCCTGAAAGGGTACTGCACTTGGAGGAGTCAAATGTGAGTGGGTGCCAAGGCTGTGCTTTGGTTGTAACGGGGGCTTGCCCTTGAGAGTTTCCTTGTTACTAGAAGAAACACTACTCCGTTGCACGACCCTCTAGACAGGCTCATTATGTAAGTGCCTAAATAGCTTCCCAAATTCCATTTTTTTTATATCTCAAGGGCTTATAGTTCTTAATATTTTTGCTCTTTTTAACAGAGGAGGAGCTCTTGGTTCTAGCAGATTTGTTTGGTTCCCTTGAGTTAGGCACCATAGCTGATATGTTAGGGAACTTGTTAGCATTTGGCAAAGGGCCCGACTCCTCTCTTGACTGTTTCGCTTTTGTAACCGCTAGGAAATCAATGAGAGAGGTTAGGAGGCTATTACTTTTATCTATAAACGATTTAATGAGTTCAATATCTTGGGAAATCAGAAAAAGCCAGCCTTTGTATTCGATTATCCCCGCTTTGTGCACAATTGGCGCAGGCGTTCGGTGGAGCGTCAGCTTGTTTTCCCGATTCTCTAGAGTATCCTGCACCAGGTGGCAGGGAGAACTAGGCTGGATTGCAGCCTGCGCCAATAAAAGTTCACGAGCCAGGTGAATATTGGCATAATTATCTTTCACTCATTGACCTTACAATCCGCTAGGACTCCCTTAGTGTCCACTGACCAATCAGGGCATGCACACTCCATTTCGGTGCAGCCCACTTCGCTCGTCGGCGAAGAACTGGGTAATCTTCAACTTGTTACCACTCCCTTTTAAAGAGATACCTTGGGAGAGAGGAATCCCCAGGGTCATATACCCGGAACGTGTAAACACCATTTCTGTGTGGATTTTCCTTCCAAAAATGGCTTAAAGCTCTGTCATGTAGAGCAAAAGTTGCTAAGGTAAGCGTTATATCCCTGCAAATGCAGGGTCTCTGGGCTTAATTCTCCACCGCCACACTTGTCTGCTAGCGAGAGCGTAGTTCAAGCACACATAATTAGAGCCCAGTGCAGGGTTCACCAAGTTCCTTTGTCATTAAACATTTAGCAGTTCATAAAACAAAGAGGTGTTTACTCGGCTTTCCTGTATGCTTTCTTTTTAGTCTTTTCGTGTCTTACATGGCCAGTCTTGCCTGTCTTAGTTTCCTTTTAGTTTTCTTTTACGAGGGAGTCTTACAGATAGGCAGAGAAAGGGGAGGGTTTACAGCACGTAGAGGGTTTACAGCACATAGAGCCAAGGCCGTTGGCTGGAAGCAAGCTCTTATCGTACTCTTGTCATACTCCCCCTTCCACCAGCCCTATGTTAGATGATTAATTTGCTCTAATGCTATTACTGGGTACTCTCAGAAGTTGAAATATACTCAACTATACATAGGAGCTTATCCAAGGAGCAGCTGACGCCATCTCTCCCCAAACGGAAGTCACAGGTTATCAGTGGACCCTTGTCCGCTCCTTTTCTTCCTCAAACCACTATTCCTCCTCCTCCCTTGTGTCTCCACCCCTTTCAAAGAAAACATCTTTGCCAATATTGCAACTCCCTCTTGTAAAATAAAAATACAGAATTTTGATCTATTTTAATTCAATGGTGTAAATTTACTTATTTGGTAGGCTTCAGCTTCTAAGAATTTATTCTGGTTTACCATGTTAATGAAAGGCAGATTATATTGTGGCACGCCACCCCAATCTCCGAGGGGAGAGAGATCTCCATGGGTCCCTGTGCTTGCCCAGGGCTTGGTTACCTTGGAAAGAAGGTAAGCAGAGACGGTGGTGTCTTTATGAAATGTGGTTTATTTACACACATTCCAACCTGAGCTTAATGATGGAGGGGTTCAAAGCATCAGTGGTCCAATAGATATTGCTTTTCCATCAGGCTTACAGGAGGCATCCTAAAGTCATGGTGCAGGGAGCCAGCCTCTTTGCTTGTCTCCAGTTCCCAGACTTTCCTCAGACTCAACTAAAACCACAAGGCTCTCTTTTGCCCCGGAAGAGGGTGGGCTCTCCTGAAGAGTTTCAATAACAATAGGATCTCCCTGGCTGTTTTGCCCATTAATGGGCACTTGATAGACCCATTATCCCACCTGGCAACTCTATTAGATTAACAAAAGAGACTCATCTGACCAGCTGAGCAGGTTTCTCTACTACAGAGCTCACCTCCAGGTGCAGGGTTCCAAATCAGAGGCTGAAAGGGGACTCATAGAAATCATCAATCCCAACCACAAACCCATACCAATATGAATAGTATCAGAGCCTGGGATCTTCCACAGAGTGTACTCAGAAATAATGAGAAATAATTCTCATTTTTTGCTGTTTCTGTTGACTTCTCTACTTTAATGTTTTCACAGGCAAAAAAGTGTGTGTGTAGGGGGATTGAATCCATCCTTTCTTGTCATGTGCAAGGATCTTCAAGAAACATTTCAATTCCACACCAGGATTTTCTACTCACATAGGAAGCTGCTGTATACTGAGTCAGAGCATTGGTCCATCTAGTCCAGTACTGTCTGTACTGACTGGCAGCAGCTCTCCAGAGTTTCAGGCAGGAATGTCTCCCAGAAGGTCCCCCTGGTTCAGTCCCTGATGGCATCTCTCCTACCTGGAGATGCCATTGGGCACTGAACCTGAGGGACCTTCTGCATGCAAGGCAGATGCTGCAATGACCTTTTCCCTGAACTCACAACTTACTCAACTGTGCTAAGATATTCGGAGGCATTCTAGAATTAATCCTAGAACCCCTTATTGCCATGTAGCACTGATATCAGAGCACCAGGGCAAGCCAAGGACAGAACAATAGATGAAAGGCTGCCCTCTTACCTGCAGAGCAAATAAAACTTTCAGATACAGTAGACCAATATAAATGCAGATGCAACACAATACTCCAGCATGCCTCAGTCCATCAGAAACCCTCGTAGAAGGGTCTAATAAGAGGAATCAACTTTGATGTCTAGTGCAGAATAAACACACATCACTGGTGGAGATTTAATGCTATCAGTACTACTATTATAATGCTTTGTATGAAGGACTGAAAAAGGGGCCTTTCCAGGGACAGTATCTGAACCATCAGGCACTACAAATGTACAGGTTTCCGAGTTAAAGAGACACTTGAAAGTTAGGACCTCCTGCGAGACCTGGTTTCAAATCCCTGCTTAGCCATGAAGCTCATTGGGTGACCTTGGGCCAATAACTCTCTCAGTGTAACCTACCTCACAGGGGTGTTGAGGAGGGAAAGAAGCTCCTTATAGAAAAAGCAGGATATAAATGAAAATAGTAATAGGAGCTTCCCAGCTACCACTGCGGTGGTGGGGAGGTGAGGAGAGAACGAGAAAAACCCTAGTACAGACCTGAACAATGGAAGCTTGCCTGTAAAAAGGAGGGGGAAGGTTTTAACACATGGGTGCGCATGCACACACAGACACACACACAGAGCCACTGTCAGATCAGTGGGGCAAAGGGAACGAAGAGGTGGGTAGGCAATAATTATTATGTAATTAAGGCCGCAATCCAATGCACACTTACCTGGGATTAAGTCCCACTGAACCCGATGGAGATTACTTCTGAGTAGACATTATTGGATTACAGCCTAAGAAAACCAGGAAAGCCTTCTTACCTTCCTTCCAAGGTCCACATCCCACTCTTAGGCTGCAATTTTAACTACATTTACCTGGGAAGAAGCCCTTCTGAATTCAACTGGGCTCACTTCTGAGTAGACATTAGAATAGACATGGTTTTCCAGCCACTTCCTCCCCTCAGCATTGTCTTGCTTCTGCTGCTACAGGCCCGTAAGCTCCGCCCATCCTCCCATGCCTTAAACTCAGGATAGGCTGGGGCAGCTCCTTAGCAACTGGCCTACCATTTGCCTTTGCACAGCAGCAGCACAGCTGAGCTGTGGAGCTGGCTGGGGCTTGCCTCCCTCCTCCACTGCTGACTTGCACTTATCCTGGGAGGGCTCCCTGGGGCTTTGTGTGAGATCTTGGGCCAGTGCTCAACCTGTCCATGTGCTAGCACCGGGCTTGGTGATTTGATTATGGTAGCCATGTGTAGAGAATTGGACCACTTTTGTAAATGCCTGCGGTGTCTTTGTGTTCTGGTCGATTGCCTACAGAGTTCATGGAATTGTTAGCTGTATAGTGACCGTTTCAGAAAAATTATATGCATGCTTAATTTCATGTGTATAAATTCTCCCTTGTAAGAACTATTCTGAGAAGGCAGCAGCAGGGGAGGGGTTTAGAAGGAATGTAGCTTTGTGCTGTCTTTTTCTTCTGAGGATGGGATTGGCCTAATGTGGCGTAAGCCAGTGGTCTCCAACCTTTATGAGTAAGCTCAAAAACTCTCGTGACCCCCCCCTGCTAACTGTAATTTTAGTCTCTGTTAATTGAAAAAATTGTGCATGGCAAAATCACATCTCCAAATATCCCTTTCCATAAAAAGGTCCCTGCAGATAGGGAGGTGTTGATTTCTTTTTTTAATGCTCCCAACAGTGTGAAGATATACAGTCCTGTCTTCCAACACCAGTGGGTGACAGTGTTGGACGAAGATCCAGGTTCAAATCCTCACCTAGCCACTGGGTGACCTGGACCTATCTCACAGGGTTGGTGTAAGAATAAAATGGAAACAGGGGAAGGGAACCATGTGCACCACCCTGAGCAACTTGGAGGAAAGGTGGGATATAAATGCAGTAATAATTCAATACATACATTTCAGCTGCAGTATGTGGACCCCAGCCTTAGCCAACCTGGTGAGCTTTTAAAAAATAACTATTATTATTATTATTAGTAGTAGTAGTAGTGTTACTATTGCTACTGCTACTACTACTACTACTAATAATAAGCAGCAATGTGATAGTGGTAGGGATGCTAGATTGTGAAAACAAAATGGTGGATAGATTGAGGATGGGGGTTAGTGCTTTTAAACTTTGGGATTGTCCAGTTCAGAGCGAGAACCACCAGTCGGAGACGAGGGTGCAATCAATTCTTGTTTTATTAAAGTAATGGATACATCAAAGGCAGTGTGCCTCATAGAAACTCCTATGCTAACTCACTACAATCCCTAACTGCACTCTAGACATGCTCTGCAACTTGTGAGGAAAGTTGACTTAGCGCCCACTTCTGGCTGCGGTAGCCTCAAATAGGAGAGGTCTTGGGGCATAACCTCTCATTCTGTCATGCACATGCCTCCTTCTGCCCTGTCCACTTCTCCCAACATCGTGAGGGGGGGGTGAGCGTCCGAGGGCTCATCGGAAAGCACAGGTTCCTGATCGGCAGGCGGGAGAGCGGAGGGCAGGGAAGCGTCGGGCGTTTCTAAGATACTGCTTGGTGAAGGAGGAGTGTCTGCTGTCTCAGGAGCATCCCCCAACAGTCCCGTGGGAGTGCTGGGGGGCTGAGCACTGTCACATTGAGGGGCAGGACCAGCCATGGGAACTGGCGGGGTGGGCGACTCTCTCCCTTCCCCAAGGTCGGGGTTAGACTCAACAACAGCTGGATCGTCCATGCTCCCTAACGGCTGAGGCTTCTGAAACTCATGCCTTCCCCCTCCTTCCTCGGGAAGGAGGCTGGGTCCATCACCCCTAAGCTCAACAGGGATGATCATCAGAACTGATGACTTGATTAGCATGCACTTGGGGAATGTGAGTGAAGCAAAAGACAAATCAGCACGTGTGCGCGCACACACACACACACACACTTGCCCCTCCTGCAAGCATCTGTAGGTGTGCATGCTTTTGGGCACACAGGAGGGGGAAAACCCTCAACTTAGAGAGATTGGGGGGCAGAGTGTAATTGGAAGAAAGGGGGGACACTGGCACACACACTTAGCCTCAGGGATGGGGGGGCGAGCAAGTCCTGAGCTTTCTCACTGTTCCTTGACTCCATTTGGGCTGAAGGCGAGATCTGGATAGCCTCACAAATAAGAATAGTTGTTAAAGGAGGTGGCAGCGAAGCAGGAGTCAAGAAAGGCAGGCAGGCTAGCTGCCAAGAAGGAAGGGGAAAAGCATCCTTTCCTTGCAGCCTTGCTTCTTTTTGCTTCACAAAAAGCCCTCTCCTCTCATTCTGAGTAAGGGCATCGTCAACAATGGCAGTGCGAGGAGACAGGAGTTGGTGATAGTAATCCCCTCTTCTTTCTGGTAGCCCTACTCTCAGCCTCCTTTGGCATCTGCCACATGTTTTATAGGCAGATGCATGCCCTCAGTGCACCTGAAAGATGCTCTGGCGCTTCAGCAAAAGTCCTCCCCTCTTGTTTGGAGCATAGGGGAGGTGTCATTTTCAGCAGCAGTGGGGAGGAGACTCCTTCCAGTGAGTGAAGACTTTTTTTAAAAAAAATGAATAAATCTGTAGTGTATTGAGCTTACTATACCAGGAACTGCTGAGTCAGCCCCAGGCTGTGGCACTTTTAGTTCCAGGCCTGCCTCACAAGCAGCACCATGCTGTGGGCCTTGTTCTCTGTATATAATTAGTTATAATAAAGTTCTAGTTGTTGTTTAGATTCTCTGTGTGGCCTCTTCATGATATTTTTAACGGTGACGAAGGTGGGATTCTGTGAGGCACATAGAGTTTTCTTCATGCATTAGAGGCTGAAAGGGAGAGAACATTTCTTTTTAGATTGGATTAGGACATCAGCTTAGGCCTTGTGGAAAGCACTCCAGGTCAGTGTGTATCTTGTGGAATATGGCTACTCAAGGGCATCTTGAAGAATTTAACCCTGCATTTCCCAGCAAGTGGGAAAGTTATACAGCCAGGCAGGAGTTTTACTTGGCAGCAAATGGCATTACAGAGTCAGAGAAGAAGTGTGCTGTGTTACTCAGTGTCTGTGGGCCAGACACTTTTGACCTAGCCCAGGCCCACCTAGCACTAGCAAAACATGCTAATACATCTTATGAGGATATCATGAATGCTGTACAAGGACATTTATCTCCAAAACTGTCTGAAATAGCACAACATAATTATTTCTACAAATGAAATCGGCCCAACAGAGAGCGTGTCATTGTATGTTGCTGAACTTAGATGCATGGCAAAACACTGCAATTTCCCAAACCTTGAGGAGATGCTGTGTGATCGCCTGGTCTGTGGGTTGCATGATGAGGGCCTGCAAAAGCGTCTGTTTGCAAAAGGACAGCTCATGCTCAAGACTGCATTAGAGGAAGCTCTGGCTACAGAAGCAGCAGCAGCAAGCACCCAAGAAGTGCACTTGGCAAGAAACTCACCCTGTTCAGAAACCCAGCTGGCTAAAGATTCAAGTCAACAACTTCTAGAAATCCACAGGCTGCAGTGCAAATGCTCATCAACCAGAGTAGGTGCTGCAGGACCTCCGAGATCCAGGCAAGTTTCTCCAGTGAAATGTAAGAGCTGTGGTAGATCCCATGAATGGCGTGCCTGCCATTTCAGAGGTGCACAGTATTGGTATTGTCAAAAAGTTGGGCATACTGAGCAAGTATGCCAAGCCAAATTGGAAGCAGCTGCCCCCAGAAATGTGGTGGAAGGGAAAACACCATCAAGGACACAAAGCAGTACCACACACACTGTACAGAAGTTTTCCACATATGACAACGCAGAGGAGGTGATTAACCACATCAAGTCAGGATTGCAGTATTCTGCCATTGTGAGAAAGGTGAAGGTGACAGTCACTATCCCAGGCACTCCATGCACCATGGAAGCTGATTCGGGCTCAGGTTATACTATCTTCTCATCGGAAACCTACCAGCAAATATTTCCTTGTGAGGGCCCACAAATTGTCCCTTTCCACTCCATACTTACTGATTACTGGGAAAATCAGGTTCCAATAAAGGGTGTCTGTGAAGTTGAGGTGCATTACCAAACTTTCCATGGAACTTTACAGTTATTGGTTGCTCAAGGGCATTGCACCAGTCTCCTTGGCTTAGACTGGTTTGAGCCATTGGGCATTGCTCTCATGGGGGTCCACCAGATTGGTGAATCATTATGGGATAGCATCCTAAATGATTTCAAAGTTGTTTTTGATAAAGGTCTTGGGAAATATAAGGGGCCTCCTGTTTCGTTGTTGTTGGTTCTGTTAGGGTGACTTTTAGTTCCCACCAAAGGTGGGCTTGCTCACCTCAATACCCCGAGAAGGAGTGCGAGCAGTGAGGGTTCCAATTACCTGCTTGGATGTTCAGCCAGATATCAAGCAAAGACACACATAAACTTCTTGATCAAAAAGTGGGTCTCAAGCTCACACAGACACGAGAGTCTGGCAAGGAAGAGAGCCCTGTTTATTATCTGTTTCACTATTTTATAGGTTTCTCAAACAAAAATATTAGCAGACGGAATACATCATAACAAAAGGAGGAATAACAAGCTGAAGTTACATATCACTTGTTATATTTTGAAGTCAGGATGTTGTTTCTTTGAAAATCAGGACTATGAACAGTATTCTAAAGTAAGACAATGAAGAAGGGGCTTGGATTGACGCTTAGGGATCATAAACATGAAACACATACATATAAAGGGTCACTCTGACTGCTACAATTTTAATGGGAACTATGGAATTGTTTTGCTGATATGTGGCCGTGAAATGAGGTAAAGGGCAAGGAGAGTAGAACAGAATGTAGCTATCTTCTCAAAACAATGCTGCAGCCTCGCAGGCACCTCCGAGGCTGGGTTCCCACGCAAGGGAAAACGAAACCCAGGGAGCTTAAGCTTTCTAGGTTTGCCTATAGAGTCTCTGAGATATTTTTTATTTCAGGCCCTGGGTTCAATTCTTCCCAACAGTTCCTACTGTGGCCCCCATCTGTATGAAAACCATTTGCACTGTGAGCAAAGATTGATGCTGAACTTGATCGTCTCATAGAGTAAGGCATCTTGGAGCCAGTGACACACTCTACATGGGAGATACCCATTGTCACTCCATTGAAGGCCAATGGCGGCATCAACATTTGTGGTGACTACAAGTGCACTATCAGCTCCAGCTCCAGGCGCTTTTGGATGAAACCGATTATCTGGATCCGTTTCAATCCGGTTTTAGGTCCGGTTTTGGCACTGAAACAGCCTTGGTCGCCCTGTATGATGACCTTTGTCGGGAGAGGGACAGGGGGAGTGTGACTCTGTTGATTCTCCTTGATCTCTCAGCGGCGTTTGATACCATCGACCATGGTATTCTTCTGGGGAGACTCGCGGAGTTGGGAGTTGGGGGCACTGCTTGGCAGTAGCTCTGCTCCTACTTAGCGGATCGTCGCCAGAAGGTAGTGCTTGGGGAACATTGCTCGACACCCTGGACTCTCCATTGTGGAGTCCCTCAGGGGTCGGTTCTGTCCCCCATGCTCTTTAACATCTACATGCAGCCTCTGGGTGCGGTCATCAGGAGTTTTGGAGTGCGTTGCCATCAGTACGCTGATGACACGCAGCTCTACTTCTCCTTTTCACCTTCTTCAGGTGAGGCTGTTGATGTGCTGAACCGTTGCCTGACCGCGATAATGGACTGGATGAGAGCTAATAAACTAAAACTCAATCCAGACAAGACTGAGACACTGTTGGTGAGCTCTTTACCTGCCCAGATGGTGGATGTTCATCCTGTTCTAGATGGGGTTACACTCCCCTTGAAGGAACAGGTTCGTAGTTTGGGGGTCCTTTTTGACCCTTCCTTGTCGCTTGAGGCTCAAGTGGCCTCGGTGGCACAGAATGCGTTTTACCATCTTCACCTAGTAGCCCAACTACACCCCTATCTGGACAATGACGATCTCGCCTCAGTTGTTCACGCTCTGGTAACTTCTAGATTGGATTACTGTAATGCGCTCTACGTAGGGCTGCCCTTGAAGACTGTTCGGAAACTTCAGCTAGTGCAAAACGTGGCAGCCAGTTTGTTAACGAGGACCCATCGGTCCGCGCATATAACACGTGTCCTGGCCCGCTTGCACTGGCTACCTATCTGTTTCCAAGCCAGATTCAAGGTGCTAGTTCTGACCTATAAAGCCTTACATGGTGTGGGACCGCAATACCTCGTGGAACGCCTCTCCCGCTATGAGCCTACCTGTTCACTTTGTTCAGTATCTAAGGCCCTCCTCCGGGTACCAATTTATCAAGATGCCCGGAGGATTGTTATTAGATCTAGGGCCTTTTCTGTGGTGGCCCCCGAATTGTGGAACAGCCTACCTGAGGAGATATGCCTGGCGCCTACGCTACTTTCTTTTAGGCGCCAGGTTTATTTATTTATTTATTTAATTTAATTTATATACTGCCCTAAGCCAAAAAGGCTCTCTGGGCGGTGTACATAAGAGGTTAAGACCTGGCTATACTCCCAGGCATTTTAATGTTTAATGTTTCATGTTTAACGTTTTTAGTTTCACTTGCTGCTATCTGTACTGATTTTATTGTAATACTGTATTTTAATCCGGTTTTGTACACCGCCCAGAGAGCTACTAGCTATGGGCGGTTTATAAATGAAATAAATAAATAAATAAATAAATAAAGCCCTGCATCACCATCCATATCCAATCCCAGTGGTGAGTCATCTTTTGGCATCACTTTCACAAGGAAAAGTTTTTGCAAAGTTTGACCTGGCCCAGGCCTATCAGCAACTGTTTGTGGATGATGCTACTGCCGATGTTCAGACTATCACCACTCATCGTGGAGCATTCAGAGTAAAACGCCTCCAGTTTGGTGTTTCTGTGGCCCCTCGAATTTTTCAGAACTTTATGGAGGACGTTCTCAAAGGAGTACCAGGTGCCATACCATATTTTGATGATGTCTTGGTTGCTGGCAACTCCATTGCTGAACTTGCCTCATGGGTGCGGGATGTTTTGCTGTTGCTGGTCTCTGGGTCAAGCATGAAAAGTGTGTATTTGGTGTTTCCCAAATTGAATTCCTTGGCTACAGTATTGATGTCACTGGCATTTGGCCTACCCCGGAAAAATTTAAAGCAATTCATGAAGCTCCAGTGCCCCGTAATAAACAGGTACTCCAAGCCTTCTTGGGATTCTTGAATTTCTATCACGTCTTCTTGAAACATAAGGCTACAGTGGCAGACATTGCCTTCTTGATAAGCATGCTGTATGGCAGTGGACAGCCCAGCATGATAAGGCTTTTCATGATGTAAAACACCTATTATCGTCTGACAGTGTCTTGGTGCACTATGATGAACGGAAGCCCTTGATTCTCACGTGTGATGCATCTCCATATGGTATTGGAGCTGTCCTGAGCCACCAACTTGAGGACTTTCATGAGGTGCCTATCGCTTTCTACTCCAGAACAATGTCTTCAACAAAACGGAATTATGTCTAAATTGATAAGGAGGCCCTGGTTATTGTGGCTAGCATAAAAAAATTCCATGACTATGTGGTTGACCATTCACTATTGCTACTGACCACAAGCCATTATTGGGATTGTTTTCCCTAACCAGCAGATGCCACAAATATCTCCACACATGTTGCGGTGGGTGATTTTCCTGAATGCGTACAATTACACATTGCAACATAGGCCTGGCAGGAGCATTGCCCATGCTGATGCTTTGAGCCGCCTTCCTCTCCCTTCTGCTGGGGTTGATGAAACCCCTCTGCTGGATGTGCTGTTGTTAGAGTTGTTACCAGAACCACCCCTCCATGCTGGGAATGTTGCCACTGCGTCGTTCAAGGACCCAGTTCTTGCCCGTGTTCTCAACTGGGTGTGGAGGAGATGGCCATTAGGGAAGTCTGAGGAGGAATTCAGACCATTTGTATCCAAACAACATGAACTATCAGTGCACAAGGGATGCCTCCTGTGGGGAAATAGAGTTGTCATTTCTACTGTGTTGAGACATCGGGTGTTGGAGGCCCTACATGTCAGACACCCTGCTATAGTGCTAATGAAGACTCTGGGGCGCAGCTATGTATGGTGGCCCAAGATGGACAGCGAGATTGAAGAATGCATCAAGAGATGTGACAAGTGTCAGGTTTCAAGACCAGCTCCACCCCATGCCCCAGTGCACCCATGGGAATCAACAAAAACACCATGGTCACGGCTTCATATCGACTTTGCAGGCTCCTTCCGGGGGCAAACTTTCTTGATTGTTGTTGATTCATACTCCAAATGGTTAGAAGTGGTTCCAGTATCATCAATGACATCTCGTATTGTTATCAAGACTTTACACAGGTTTTTCACAACACATGGGTTGCCAAACACCATTGTCTCAGAAAATGGGGCCCAGTTCACATCTGTGGAATTCCACACATTCCTGGATAATGGACTGATTCGGCATGTCACTTCAGCCCCTTTTCATCCAGCAACCAATGTAGTGTATTGGGCCTCCAGGCTTGCCATATCAGGAACTGCTGAGTCAGCCCCAGGCTATGGCATTTTCAGTTCCAGGCCTGCCTTACAAGCAACACCATGCTGTGGGCCTTGTTCTTTGTATATAACTAGTTGTAGTAAAGTTCTTGTTATTGTTTAGATCCTCTGTGTGGCCTCTTCCTTCATATACTTTTTAAACTACTGTTGGAAGAAAAAGTGAGAGGCCTGGAACGGTGGGTGGCCACACTGAGGACTATAAGAGAAGATGAAGAGTTCTTAGACAGAACGCTGGAACATCAGCAAAGAGAAGTGGAGGTGGAAGAGCAACAGCATGTGGTAGCAGAAGAGGAGACTGCTTTGGAAAGGAACAATGAAGTGGAGGAAACTCCATGGGAAAGGGTGACAGGAGCAGAAGAGCTAGAAGACACCCTTCACCAGTGGAACTATGGAACTGCTTTCAAGGATGAGACTGGAGGACAGCCTGTAGTGGAAGAATTACAGGAGACCCCATGCAACAATGAGCAAGAGGCTGAAGCTCAATCAAGCAGGGACACTGAAACCATGCCCCACAACAAGAAGAGAATAGTACTAGTAGTGGGAGACTCCCTACTGCATGGGATCGAAACCCAAGTGTGCCAAGAAGATCCATTGACTTGCCAGGTATGCTGTCTACCAGGAGGATGGATTAGAGAAGTGACAGAAGGGTTGCCATCACTCATCAAACCCATCGACAGGTATCCCTTGCTCCTCATCCATGTGGGAACAAATGATACTGCCAAATGGCGCTATGAAGAAATTGCATCAGACTTTGAAGCTCTGGGAAGGAAACTCAAGGACTTCGGGGCCCAGATAGTTTTTTCATCCATCCTTCCAGTACTTAGAAGAGGAGTAGAAAGGGAATGAAAAATACTCCGTGTGAATGAATGGCTACGAAGGTGGTGCCAACGTGAGAGATTTGGATTCTGGGACCACAGGCTATGCTTCCTGGAAGATGGACTTCCTCAACGTCCTCAAGCTGCACCAACTGAAATTCATCCAATAAATCAGGAAAAGGCTGTGTTCCGGATACCTCCTTTGATTCAACTGTTATAACATTGGAGTCCAAGTCCCGGCGGATGCAAAATATTTTTTCTTGGAAGTGTTTAGCAAATGCATTACAGTGGGCTTCAGATGGTTCTACCATGTCCCTAGGGCCAGAATGTAATAGTCCTTGGACAATTTTAAAAAGCTCCGCTGGATGGCAGATAGATGATTTAATAGTGGCAGCAAAATATTGCTTCTTTGCCGCTCTCACTGCCCCTAAATACATCTTGGTATAAGCACTTACCAGTGCATGATTGCATCCATCAGGAGTCCGTCTCCATCTGCACTCAAGCCACCTCCTATATTGCTTCATCGCTCTCAGCTCCAAAGTATACCATGGAGCTGTATGAGCTCTACACAGGAGAGGGTGCACAGCAGCGATTGTGTCAACTGCCCGGGTCATTTCTGTATTCCACAGTTCAACCAGGGTTTCGACAGGAGCGCCAACCCTATCAGCCGGAAAACTCCGCAGAGCCTTTAGAAAACCATCCGGATTCATTAGTCTCTGGGGGCGGACCATCTTAATAGGTCCTCCACCCTTGCAGAGGGGAGAAGCCGCTGTAAGTCTAAACTTCAGCAAGCGGTGATCTGTCCATGACAAAGGAACTGATGTAAGGCTCCCCACATTCAGATCACCATCTCCGTGTCCAGTTGCGAAGACCAGATCTAGAGTATGCCCTGCTACATGTGTTGGGCCAGTAATATATTGGGACAGCCCCTTGGTTGTCATGGAGGCCATGAAGTCCTGAGCCGCCCCAGACAGGGTGGTCTCAGCATGGATGTTGACATCCCCCAGTACCAACAGTCTGGGGGATCTCAACAATACATCCGAGACCACCTCCGACAGCTCAGTTAGGGAGTCTGTTGGGCAGCGGGGTGGACGGTACACCAACAGAATCCCCAATCTGTCCCCTTGACCCAACATAAGGTGCAAACACTCCAGACCAGTATTCACATGGACAGGCTGCTGGCAGAGGAAAATAGAACTCCTATAGACTACAGCAACCCCCCCTCCCTGGCCCTCAGGTCTCCCCTGATGCTGAACTAAGTACCCCGGTGGGCACAGCTGGGAGAGACTAACTCCTCCCTGCTCACCCACCCAGGTCTCAGTTATACATACCAGATTGGCTGCCTCTTCCAGAATTAAATCATGGATGAGGGAGATCTTATTATATACCGATCTGGCATTTAAAAGCAGCATCTGGAAACCCGAGAGCTGGCTGATAGGGCAACCAACAAACCTGTGGATGTGGGAAGGACCGGAACAAGGCACAGCTGTTAACTGCCTGGGCCGAGTTCCCCTCACCTGGCAAGTCCTCCGCACAACGTCATATCTCCCTCTACCCAACACTATACTAATTGGGGGCCCCTCAGATCTTCCCACTCAGCTCTGTATCCTCTCTCCCAGGCACATGGCGCAAGCCTACACTTATACGTACCACACACACACACACACCCCACACACCCCAACCCCCTGCGCAAAAGCAAAAGCCACTACAATTGATAACTAAAATAATAATGCTGTAAGTAGTAGCTGGACAACAACGATGTTCGTCTTCTTGTAGGCAGGAGGTCTCTCAAAGCTGCTCAGCCTGCCAGCCTCTATATCCCTCCTAAGAGGGACAGATGGAAAAGTTGTTCACAGCTGGCTGAGTTAATGGGCTCAAGTTGCAGGAAGCCAGATTTCTACTGGACATCAGGAAAAACGTCCTAACTGTTAGAGCTATACGACAATGGAATCAATTACCTAGAGAGGTAGTGGGCTCTCCGACACTGGAGGCATTCAAGAGGCAGCTGATTTGGATTTCTGCATTGAGCAGGGGGTTGGACTTGATGGCCTTATAAGCCCCAGCTCTACTATTCTATGATTCTATGATAAATTCATTTCTTTACTGTTCATAGCCCCCAGGTTGGGAACCACTGGTGTAAGCTGTTGAAGATGCCTTCCTGCATATTTCATTAGAAAGGGCCAAAGAAATTAGTATCACTGTGTAGCTGCATATAGTAAGGAAGGAAAAGGCAGAAAACAAGAATGTGTGCATCTAAATCAGCTATGCTGATCCTGGTACTCTGTTCCTCCTTTTTAAAAAATCATTCTCTTTCCTAATGTACTTTCTACAGTGGTAGTGATTTCTTCTAGCAACTTCACAGTTTTCAGACTTAAATAGTACTTAGATATTGTTATACATTCCCCATTTCCCCAAGCAGTGAGGGGTTCTAGGGGCTTTGATAAGTACCTGGCTTAGGTTTCCTTTTGGTGGAAAGATCACTGAGACTTAATATAATGTTTCTGTATTATTTGGGTGTATTTACAGATGTAGAACTTAAGCACCGGTGAAGACACATAGCACAACACTTCTGTAAACAGAAAATCTATTGTCAAACATCAGATTACCAGAGAGATGCTCTAGCCCCCTTAGATGCTTTCAGCTCTCTGTCTCTCAAGGCAGTTTCTTTTGTTTTGGTTTCTTTGACAGTCAGACTCCTGCCTTAAGATGAAGTCTTAGCTGGGGGTGGAGGGGTGGGGGAAGAAAGGATGTCACTTCCCGCTAGTAGCTCTCATATTCCAGGGATTCCAGAGTGATCTATACATGAAGAAGCCATTCCCTGAACATCCTGGGTCATTAAGAAATAATTGACCTAAGTAGAAATATGGCTGGCATGGCTTGGCCAGCCCAGCATTCATAAAAATATGAATGGAAGAGACATTGTGA
The DNA here is from genome assembly GCF_030035675.1 of Rhineura floridana. Classification (NCBI taxonomy): domain Eukaryota; kingdom Metazoa; phylum Chordata; class Lepidosauria; order Squamata; family Rhineuridae; genus Rhineura; species Rhineura floridana. The sequence continues at coordinate 13,812,512 of NC_084481.1, forward strand.
CCTCGCTCTACAATCCCATATCTACTCCTCTCCTAGATGCACAGACTGGTGTGGAGAAGCAGGCAAATGAGAGCTATACTGTCTCTTTTCGTTCCATGAAATGTCTATCCCTTCTTGGTAGGTTAGGTAGAACAGAAAGATGTTCCAAACTAAGGTGATAGAAGGGAAAGTTGATAAACTGGCTAGGAGTAAAACCTCACACAGGGCCTTGTGATAGGGGCAGTGGTGTGCTGGAGCTGGCTCGTACTGGCTCGCAAGAGCCAATTGTTAAGGTTTGGAGAACTTTGCTAGCCGTTTGTTAACAGAGGGAGCAGGGGAAGTCTGCTCCTCTGATTGGTGGACGAAAGACGTGTCAGAAGCATGGGCTTCTGGGCAGAGCTTAGAAAAGTTACTTGTTTGAACTGCAACTCCCATCAACCCAATCCAGTGGCCATGCTGGCTGGGGCTGATGGGAGTTGTAGTTAGGGTTGCCATATTGCCCGGTTAGCTGGCTGTTACCCGGATTCGTTGCATGCCACCTGGCGCCTGTTTAGCCCCTTAGGTGGCCCGGATTCTCAGCTTTAATTAAAAAAAATATTAAGTTTCTAGGTGGTCCGGTTCTCGAGATATACATAAAAATGTCAGCCAACCCCAACTGTTAAATCTTTTTTTAAAACAGATCTGTCCTGTATAGCACTTCGTAGCTCAGTCTAACCCTGCCCGTTCAGGATAGTAGCCAATAAGTGAAGCCAGGGTTGTGTTTGGTTGACCTGAGGCAGTGTCTAGAAAACCTCATTGCAATGCCAGAAAATTGTGCCCCCCCCATTTATCTGAAAATCTCATAAATTGGGTAAGTATATACATTTCAGGTTTTTTTTCCTCTTGTGTGCAGGAGTCAGATCCTGGGCAGTGTTTTCAAAACCTTCCCAATACTTGCTTTTGTGGGGGTAAAAGCATGCTAATCCCATATGCTCAGAGTAAATCCCATTGAATTCAATAGGACTTACTTTTGAGTAGACATGGTTATTATGAATGTGCTATAAATTAATGGGACTTTTGAGTGAATGTAAAAAAGAATTGTGTTTGTGTTCTAATTCTTTCTGTCTCCCTCCAGTCCTATTTTAAAGCAAGTAGGCAGGTATTACAGTTTTTATTATGTAGGAAACTAATACTGATTTTTTTAACTAATACTGATTTTTCTGCAATGACCAACTGGTTTGACAATAAACTATTATATGGGCTGTATGTATTTATACATCTGCAGTGTGTGTGTGTGTGTGTGTGTGTGTGTGTGTGTGTGTGTATTGCGTCTTTCCAACAACCCTATGAGGTAGGGTTGGGAAACCAAGGCAACTTAGAATAAGAAATAAATCCCTTTAAAATCCAGTAACCATAAAGCAAGAATAAACAGTTGGAAAACAGCCTAAAGAGGCATGATTCTGAATTTTGGGTTGGGTGAATGAAGTTTATTTATTTATTATTTGATTTATATCCCACCCTTCCTCCCAGTAGGAGCCCAGGGCAGCAAACAAAAGCACTAAAAGCACTTTAAAACATCATAAAAAACAGACTTTAAAATATATTAAAACATCTTTGAAAATATTTTTAAAAGCTTTAAAAAACATCTTTTTTAAAAAAAGAAAAGGCTTAAAAACATATTAAAAAGCAATTCCAACACAGACTCAGACTGGGATAAGGTCTCAACTTAAAAGAACAAGTTGAAAGAACAAGTTCCTTACCAATTGAGGCTGTAGTTCTCTGCACACTTCCCAGTTTGAGTAAGCCCCATTGAATACATTGGGACTTGCTTATGAGTAAACAAAGATTAGATTGCACTATAAATATCTTTACAGATTGTGTAATTCATAAACATATTTGATAGTCATGTTTATATAATATTTCTTCATACTGTGTCCCAATAAGTATTTGATTTCACACTATGGTTGTAGATGATTTTTTCCTCTACATTTTAAGTGTGCCCTTCTTGCTGGGGGTGGTCATGGTTCTCTGTTGTTTTCATCCTGAGGGGAGGATAGGTTGAGAGATGGTGAGTAGCACATTTAAGGTCTCTTCACCTCCCTCCCCCTTTTTTATTTGTATTTATTTTATATTTCTCCAATATCTTCCCCTGGCTGTTTTTATATATTTTAAATATTTTTAGATTAAATAAATAGGAAATCATAATTGTGAACCTCCCTAAAAGCAATTTACCTATCCTTATGTTTTGGCAAAGTGATGGTGTGAAGGCATGCTGCTAGAACAAGAGACCATGTTTGAGGCATGTTATAAGGTGTTTGAGGACTTTGTGACACATTACTTTTTGAGACCTGTAGATTCATGTTGGGAAGAACAAGTGCACGTATTGAATGGTGGCTTGGGTGCTGTTTTTTCAGTCTACGCTGCATGCGTAGGGAAGGTGATACATCATCTGGCAGCTAGCTTCATAACGTGAGAATGAAAAACATTTGGATCACCATTCACTTGTTTACTTTTCTCACTATTGAGACCACTTCATGTATTACTTTTTCATACACAGAAATTTAATCTTTGTATAGGAAAAAGTATTTTGTAAAATATGAAGGACAGTGGCTGCCCAGTCAGTATAACCACTGTACAAGATCTACTCAGCCACTGTAATTACCTTTTTGTTTTGAGTGCCCTGTTGTCTGGGTCTTGGTTCAGGTGTGTATCCAACTTTGATGTGCTTATGGAAGGGGTGTGCAAGTAGTGCCCTCCCCCCCAAGTGTGGAGGCTTGGACAAACATTGTGTTATGGAAAACCAAAGTCTGTGTGAAAGTACATATTTGGGAATGCCATCAGTGTAATCCTAAGCACACTTAATAAATAATGTCATATCGAACTTGCACGTCACAAAATATTTTACGGTCATGTCCATAAGCACAAGGAGGGTAGTCACCCAGGGGGTCTTAGTCCCTCTGCTTTTTTGGGAGCAGGGTCCCTATGTCTCCAAGCATCCTACAATCAGCATGAAAAGGGAGTGAGTCACTGAGAAGAGTTTTCTAATATGCTTCCTTGCCTTTCCTGCTGATTGGAGCCAATCAGAGTGGAAGGAGGTGAGTCAGCCACTGAGAAGACTCTTCTCAGTTGCTAACGCTCTCCACTTACATGCTGATTGGCTCCTAGAGATGTTTGTTGTTGTGAGAGAATGCATTAACAAAGATCTCATTCTTAATCCAGGAGCAAAAAATTGTGTATGTGGTTGCAACTATCATGAAGGGACTCTGCACTTCTGAATTTTCTATTAAACAACTGATAAACACCTATGTAACTTTGTGTCTGGAGACTTATTATTAAGAATCACTTTCCATAATTGTAAGGAGGTCCACACGCATGCATCCCAGGCACCTAAATGAGGGGTGAGAGCAGCATAGGGACATAAGCAGATGTCTTATACCAGGGGTTCCGAAACTTTTCTTCTACATAGACCACTTGAAAATTGCTGAGGGTCTGAAAGTATCTGAAAATTTACCATGGGCATATGCAAGATAATTAACTCCCATTAGTGATAAGAGCAAGAATTTGTAATTATTATTTTAATTAAAAGAAGAGGCTTATCAGTACTTTGAAAAGGTTGTTGTTATGTGCCTCCAAGTCGACTATGACTTATGGCGACCCTATGAATCAGCGACCTTGAAGAGCATCTGTCATGTACTACCCTGTTCAGATCATGTAAGTTCAGGTCTGTGGCTTCCTTTATGGAATCAATCCATCTCTTGTTTGGTCTTCCTCTTTTTCTACTCCCTTCTGTTTTTCCCAGCATTATTGTCTTTCCTGGTGAATCATGTCTTCTCATTATGTGTCCAAAGTATGACAACCTCAGTTTCATCATTTAGCTTCTAGTGGCAGTTCTGGTTTAATTTGTTCTAACACCCAATTATTTGTCTTTTTTGCAGTCCATGGTATGCACAAAGCACTCCTCGAACACCACATTTCAAAGGAGTTGATTTTTCTCTTATCCGCTTTTTTCACTGTCCAACTTTCACATCCACACATAGAGATTGGGAATCAGGGCTATGAAGTCTGAGTTGTGGAGTCGGAAGCAATTTTGGGTGGAGTCGGAGTCGGAGTTGGTAGAAATGTACCGACTCCGGCTTCAAAATACATTTTGATTTACAAATTTTTTAAAATATAAATTCAAAATGTCAAAGAAGCTTCCCATGAAGTCAGCTGTAGTTGAGCATTTCACCATAACTCAAGATGGAAAACATTTTGTGTGTCAGTGTATGACACAGGACCGAGATGAAGACAAATGCTGTGATGCCAAGATCAGCGCATATTCAGGCAGTGATAAAAATGCTCCTATGAGAGCTTCCAATTTAAAAAGACATTTAAAGCCCTTTCCAGGGCTGTGGAGTTGGAAGCAATTTTGGGTGGAGTCGGAGTCGGACAGTAGAAAAATAGAGGAGTCGGAGTCGAAGGTTTGGCGTACCGACTCCACAGCCCTGTTGGGAATACCATGGTCTGAATGATCCTGACTTTAGTGTTCAGTGATACCTCCTTACATTTGAGCACCTTTTCTAGTTCTCTCATAACTGCCCTCCCCAGTCCTAGCCTTCTTCTGATTTCTTGACTATTGTCTCCATTTTGGTTAATGACTGTGCCAAGGTATTGATAATCCTTGACAAGTTCAATGTCCTAATTATCAACTTTGAAGTTATCTTCTGTTATCATTACTTTAGTCTTCTTGACGTTGAGCTGTAGTCCTGCTTTTGTGCTTTCCTCTTTAACTTTCATCAGCATTCGTTTCAGATCATTACTGGTTTCTTCTAAGAGTATGATATCATCTACATATCTTAAATTACTGATATTTCTCCCTCAATTTTCACACCTCCTCATCTTGGGCCAATCTCGCTTTCCATATGATGTGTTCTGCATATAGATTAAACAAATAGGATGATAAAATACATCCCTGTCTCACACTCTTTCTGATGGGGAACCAATTGTTTTCTCCATATTCTGTCCTTACACTAGCCTCTTGTCCAGAGTATAGGTTGTGCATCAGAACAGTCAAATATTGTGGTACCCCCATTTCTTTTAAAACCGTTCCATAGTTTTTTGTTATCTATACAATCAAAGACTTTGCTGTAATCTGTAAAGCACAGGGTGATTTTCTTCTGAAATACCTTGGTCCATTCCATTATCCAGTGTATGCTTGCAATATGATCTCTGGTGCCTCTTCTCTTTCTAAATCCAGCTTGGATTCTTTTTTTCCGGAGAGCCACTTGTTAAATATTTACCAGCACACCACTGGATAGGGGAGACAGGTTTTAGACTGGAAACATGATGGTGAAGAGATCTTGTCAGGCCCAGGATGTGACTCAGGAACCAGACCAACGGCTGTAGTTAATTCATGTTTTATTAGGGCAATGTCCAAACAAAGACTGCGTTTTCTCATGAAGCAATACAGGGATACAGGTCCTGCGGCATTGGGAGAAAGTTGACAGAGCAAGGGACTTCTTCCCGCCTGTTCTTTAAGAAGGGGCCAAACGTGCGCGCAATCTTTCGCTCCTCCTTAACTGCCCCTCAGGTACTGCCCGCCTTCCCCCCCTTCTCTCCTGTCTTTTCAGCTGTCTGTGTGTGCGCGGTGAGGGGGGAAGCATCACCCTCTCCTCTTCTGAAGTTTCCGATTCCAGGATGGGGGATAGGGGAGGGGCTGATGGTAAACTGCCTCCCCGCTTTTCGGCTGTGAGCAGCCCTCCCTCTTTCCCCTCTTGCTCTGAGCCTGAAAGAGGGGGAGTCGTGAGAATGTCCAGGGAGGGCTCAGGCTCCCCGTTGCTAAGCGACCTTATCACTGGCAGTTCCTCTGTTTCGTCTTCGCTCCAAAGGGGGGAAGTTCCTCCCCCTTCCCTCTGCCATCCATCCGAATACTCTTCTCCCAACTCTCCGGGATCCAGCTCCCCGGGATTGGGACCCCAGCTCTGCCTTCCGACAGATCTCAGTGTAGATCGGAGGCAGAGAGATCAAAGGCAGATGGTTGAAGAAAGGAGGAAGAATAGTTAATGAGGTGAAATACATGAATCTGAGGGAGGGAGGTATAGAGAGGCCAGAGGAAAAGAAGCATATGTTAGATGAGGAATTGAAAAAAGGTAGGTCTAATGAAAAGTGGAATTAGGTAAAAGCTCACAGAGGGCCCAAGGACAATATAGGTAGGGTTGCCATATTGCCCGGTTAGCTGGGTTTTACCCGGATTCTTTGCATGCCACCCAGTGCCCATTTAGCCCATTAGGTGGCCTGGATTCTCAGCTTTAATTTAAAAAAAGTTTCTAGGTGGTCCGGTTCTCGAGATATACATCAAAACGTCAGCCACCCCACCGACTGTTAAATCTTTTTTTTTAACAAAGCTGTCCTGTACATGCATACCCCAATTAACGTCGCTTCACTTAACGTCGCCTCGCTATAATGTACATCCTCCATACGTCCCCATACCCTGCTAGTTTGCGAACTTCGCAATAGCGTACACTTTATTGGCATGACGCCGCTGCCATCTAGTGTTGATTGCGTGCAGTACAAGTGAAGACAATTGCTTAACTTAAAGTTTATTTTCGCTTAAAGTATACTCTCTGGTCCCATTGCGAACGTTAAAGCGGGGTATGCCTGTATACCACTTCGTAGCTGGCCCTAACCCCACCCATTCAGGATTGCAGCCAATAAGTGAAGCCAGGGTTGTGTTTGGTTGACCTGAGGCAGTGTCTAGAAAACCTCATTGCAATGCCAGAAAATGGTGGTCTCCTCCCCCCGTTTATCTGAAAATCTCATAAATTGGGTAAGTATATACAGTTCAGTTTTTTCCCCTCTTGTGTGCAGGAGTCAGATCCTGGGCAATGTTTTGAAAACCTTCCCAATACTTGCTTTTGTGGAGGTAAAAGCAATACTAATCTCATATGCCCAGAGAAAATCCCATTGAATTCAATAGAACTTACTTTTGAGTAGACATGGTTATGAATGTGCTGTAAATTAATGGGACTTTTGAGTGAATATAAAAAAGAATTGTGTTTGTGTTCTAAAACTTTCTGTCCCCCTTCAGTCCTATTTTAAAGCAATTAGGCAGGGCTTACTTAGGTATTACAGTTTTTTATTATGTAGGAAACTAATACTGATTTTTTAAAAATTAATACTGATTTTTTGCAATGACCAACTGGTTTGACAATAAACTATTATATGGGCTGTATGTATTTATACATCTGCAGTGTGTGTATGGAGTCTTTCCAACACCCCTGTGAGGTAGGGTTGGTGACTGGAAACCAAGGCAACACAGAATAAGAAATAAATCCCTTTAAAATCCAGTAACCATAAAGCAAGAATAAACAGTTGGAAAACAGCCTAAAGAGGCATGATTCTGAATTTTGGGTTGGGTGAATGAAGTTTATTATTTGATTTATATCCTGTCCTTCCTCGGGGAAGCTGTTCAAGATGGCTACAGGATAAGACGCATAGCAACGAATATATTTTATCTCATTTTAACTTTACTGCTAAGGCTCATAAATGCCAGATTTTCTTTCTATACTACTCCCTAAAAGATATTACTAGCTTGATGAATGCAGGACTTCTACAATTTATAAACTTTGTATATATCTATTCGAAGGCCATTCGACATCAGAGACAGTAAATAACGCAGCTATAATTCAAAGCACTTCCCTTCAAACTCTAGTCTTATCATAGTCTTATCATAGAAGGACGGTTATTTTCTTCAACCCGGAGCCTTGAAACTCTTGAAATATTTTCATGAAGAGAAGAAAAACTAAATAAGATAATAAACAGATAGTGCTAGAAAGAAAGAAAAAAGAAAGAAAGACCGAACTGTGTGCACTATAAAAAGGAGTTGGGATTAATTGAAATAAAATGGTCTTAACAAGGCAATCTTACAGAGAGCAGGGTATTACCCCCTCTACAGTCATGGATTTACAAGTGAATATAAGCAAAAGTAATATAAGTAAAAAATCTTCAAAGAAAAAACAACCAAAATAACACAATATTATAAACAGAAAGAGCAAGGAGAATCAACCCACCTGCCAGTGAATGAACTAATTGGATGTAACTTAAAGGAACACGGTACAATAGAAAGATTACCTTCACTTTCAACAAGAGAAAACATCTTACCAAAAGACAGCATAGCTTTTGAACTATTAGGGGAAGGTGAATTAAAAAACTTTCTTCCATCCTTAGATGAAGATGATCTAAATGTAGATACACCTACAAATATGATCATAAATAATAGTACAAGTAGCTCCATGCCAACATTAGAATCATCCTTCGAGAGAGACCAGTCCCCTTCAAAGGATTTGATTCAACATCCTGGGTATATAGACCAAGGTCCCGAGTACTGCGAGAATCTATCTCTGATAACCTCTAGTATTGCAGATCATGAAATCCCTGAAGATAGGACTTCACAACGCAATATGGATGGATCAACGACATCATTCTGGAGATATATGGAGAACATAGAGATGATACCTACCCAAGATAGATATACAATAGAAGAAACATGGACAACAGCAGTTACAGCTTCCCTGGCACAAATCTCCAAATACATTGAAGAATCTGTACCTCTACTCACACTATTAACAGAAATCATAACGAATACAAAGACTTCTGAAATTAAAGATGATATGAAATCCACCAGGAAAACACAAGCTACACAGACAATACTAACTGATCCTTCGTTAATGGGAAAAAAAGGAATAAAGATGACCCGGAAGATAATAAATAATAAAAAAAATCAGAAAGCAAAAGCTAATAAAGAAAAGTATCATTCTTCTTTTAACTTCAAGAGACTATTTGCCCTCTTAGACACTTCGCAACAACAGCTAGACAAGAAAAAAGAAGAAAAGAAAAAGAAAAGGAAAAGGAAAAGGAAACAAAAAATGTAAGAACGGATTTAACAAGAAACAAGATCTACCTTCACCACCACTCTCACTGAGCCGGCCCCTAGAACAAAACTTACCTCCATCTTTACCTTCAGTGAGCCGGCTTCGGGAAGATGAGGACTTGAGAGAGATGATGGATGATGTGATCGACAGTGGGAACGGCCGGCTGATTATGACGGAGTCTGCTGGGGAGAGGATGTGCCATATTCCGGAGATCCTACCTGGTGATGGGTCCCTTCTGCTGAGGGCTTTGAGTAAATGTCGAGGAGGGGATGTCTTAGGAGAGACGATGGAGGATGTGGCTGACGAGGAGAGCGATCGGATTATTATATCGGAGTCTGCCAAAGAAGAGACGTGCTCCAATTTAGATTCATTGCCTAATAATGAACCAAATCTAGCAGAATATAAATGGAATTTAACCTTAAACGATCATAAATTGGTGTTTATCAACTATCCAAAACCGAGAGGCATGCTAAATTCCTACCAACATAAATTACACTGTTGGAACATTATAGAAGCCATGGAAACTGGATTGATAAACATAGATAGGATTTTATCAATCCAATATTTATTTTTCAATTATAAAAAAGCAAGAGCAATAGTCACTTTTAAAGATCATGATACTGTGAAACTCATATATAATAAAAGGTCAATATTCGATTATCAGAACATCCAAATATCGAGATTATTCAAAAATACCGCTACCCCGTTGAACTTTAATATATTTAAAACTACTAAACAAACGGCTACCTATCAAAAAATCATAAAGAGAAATTTAGTCCCTAAACTAACAACAAAAACATCTCATCCAGAAAAGTCTACAATTTACCTGCAGGATACATCTGACCAACCTACTATCATAGAGAACTGTTCATCTCCAACCATTTTTCCAGAAGAATTGATGCTTATTGGTCTATGCATTGGAGTCAATATATCTGAGCAGCTAAACATTATCACCCGATTGAGAACGCTTCTATCAATTGTTGAAAGAGAAATGACAGGAAATATATCAAGTAACAAAGATGAAGAACTAAAAGAGTCCCTTTTAAATCTGAATACAGTTGTGGAATCCGTCGAACATAACCTAGAACTGATACATTTGGATTATACAAAGACGAACTCCGTTATATCGTTAACCAATCCTACCACACGGGTTCAAAATTAGAAATATAGTAAAACTACATGCCCATCCTATTGACTGAATAGATACTTTCTATCGGATGACCTTAAAATAATATCTTGGAACATCGCAGGTTGGCAAACCAAAGCAAATGATGAAAATCTAAAGCTGTTCCTATTATCCCATGATATTATCCTATTCCAAGAAACCTGGTTAAAAGAAAACCTATATATCAATGGATATACTACTTTTGAGATCCCAGCCACTCCTAGTTCTTTGGGAGGGAGACCTAAGGGAGGGATAGCAGTATTAATTTCAACATCGCTAACTGTTAAATTAAAGCAATTAAATTACCTCAATGACATAGCAGTTGCTATAATATTAGAATTTTTCTATATATCAGTTATTTTGATTAATGTCTATATACCCCCTGGCCGGGGTAAAGATTTTATTATTAATAGTTTTAACCTCCTAGGAAAATATCTTACTGATTTGGCAATTAAATATCCAGCATTCCCAATACTGTTAATGGGAGATTTTAATGCCAGAATGGGCAGTTCCGATGATGCATTGTATTCTAAGTACTCTCAACAATATCTAATCCCAGATGAGCTACTGATATTTCCCACAAGAGCCTCAAAAGACCCTGGAATAAATTATGCAGGACTTTTGCTATTGAAATTAACACACAAAATGAATATGACTCTGATGAATGGCCGTTGCCCGGGGGATATAGAGGGAGAAATTACTTATGTCTCATATTCAGGAACATATCTTATAGACCTAAGTTTTATTTCAAACGAACTTTTTTCTTTCGGTGTCAAATTTTACAGTTATTAGACGTATAGAAAGTGATCACTTTCCACTTGTTTTAACAATAAATGTTAATAAAGAACTTATATCCATTTAGTTAAAGACTCCTTCCCCGATGAGAATATAGAGGTAAATGCCAAGAGAGTTAGATGGATTCCCAGAATAGCTGACCAAACTTATACTTAACTCCCCAGAGATGTTGATGATTAAACAAAAAATAATAACTAAATTAGAAGTAAATGAGACAGTGAACCAATTCCAAAAAATAATGGAGATACTAAAGAAATCCTTGTCAAAACAGACTCTAGAAAATTCAAAAGGTAAAGTCAATAGAAGGAATACTTGGTTTGATCAGGACTGTATCAAACTAAAAAAACAACTTCGGGAAATATATAAAACTTACATTAGGACAGGCCTACAGGATGACCTACAAAGATACGCAATAGTTAAGAAAAAATACAAGCAATTAATTAAGATGTATAAACGAAAAGAAAGATCGGAAATATGGATACGATTGCTGGAAGCTTCTAAATTAAGAAACCCAAATATATTTTGGAAATTGATTACACATTACTGGCCAAGATCTCATCTATACTCTAATTGTAATATCTTGGCTACAGACTGGGAAAAACACTTTGAAACTTTATATAATAATACATGGAAAGAGGACATATATGAATATGCATTACTGAACGATTTCCAGACATGGGCACCTGTATCTGAAGAAGAAATTATAGGACTGATTAAGAACTTAAAATCTAACAAAGCCCCTGGTCCTGACAACATCCCATCTGAAGTCTTCAAAAATAATGTTAATTGGTGGGCTCCAATTTTGGCGACATTATTTTCACATATTGATAATACTATGACTATAGCTGATGATTGGGCCATGGCGACAGTAGTACCTATTTTTAAGAAGGGTTTAAGGACAGATCCAGCAAACTATCGACCAATCAGCTTGTTAAATGTTATAAGTAAGTTATATTCTGACCATCTATTTAACAAACTGAGTATATGGGCTGAACAAGCAGATGTAATAATTCTAGAACAAGCTGGCTTCCGTCCAAATCGTTCAACAATAGACCATATAATAGTTTTGCAGCATATTATTGATAAATATACTCTTAGAAAAGGAGGCTTTTTCTATGTGGCTTATATCGACCTGAAAGCAGCATTTGATTCGATTCCAAGATCAAGATTATGGTCGAAATTATACCATCTTGGAGTTGATAGACGCTTATTAACCTTGCTGCAAGGCTTATATAAAAATACTAAATTAAGAGTTAGATGTAATATTCAGGGATACCTAACCAACCTGATAAAAACGCAAAAAGGGGTCAGGCAAGGATGTGTTCTATCACTCTTACTCTTTAACTTATATATTAATGATATTATTAAAAAGCTAAATCATTGCGCTATACACTCCCCTATGCTAGCTAATATCCCAAGAAATGCCCTCTTATATGCTGACGACATTGCTTTACTATCAAAGACCTCGATAGGGCTGAAGAAACTACTAAGAGGAACAACTCAATATTGTCAAATTGAAGGTCTAGAAATAAATTACCAAAAGACCAAGGTATTAGTATTTAGCAAAAAATGATTGAAACATACCTGGATACCAAACGGAAGCATTATTGAACAGGTGAATTCATTTAAATATTTAGGATCCACCTTTCAAGCGTCAGGTAGCCATAGCCATCATATCAAATCAACTATATTAAATGCTAAGAGAACATCTAAAGCCTTGATAACTTTTTACTACACCAATGAAGGACAATTAATTATCCCTGCCTTAAAAGTATTTAAAGCCAAAATAATCCCACAGCTCACGTATGGTATGCAAGCGACAACAAGGGACAAATTTCCAGAGATACAAGTGTTACAAACCTCCTTTATACGGTCCATTATGGCATTACCTACATGTGTCCCTAATAGCCTTATACGACTAGAAATTGGAGTACAATCCATAGAATCAATTATTTGGATATCGAGGATTAATTATTGGCTAAAATTATATCTAGAACCCCAAGGTTTAGCACCTCACATTCTTGAGGATAACTTTAAGTCAATATGGAACACTATAATTATAGATAAACTTCAACATCTAGGCTTTACCATACAAACAATAAGACAGATGGGATACGAGTCAGCAAGGATAAATATCAGACAACGCATCAGAGATATTGACTTACAAACTCATCGAGAAATGGCGAAGAAATATAGATATAACGCCAGCCCATACCTTCCGATGCCTTATTTAACTAATCTTAATATACCCAAATATAGAAAAGCATTTATCTGGATTAGATGTGATGTCCTCCCATCAGCGGTACTGGAGGGTCGATATAATAAGATTCCATATATTGATTGCCTATGCCCCTGTGAAAGAAGAGAAATTGAAACAAATGTTCATGTTTTATTATACTGTCCTCTATACGATCAACCCAGATTGCACCTTATTACACCTCTCTTAGACAATCGAATTTTAAAATTCTGATGTTGCACGAATAGATTATTTATTGTCTGACCATAAGAAAGAAATCACATGGGAGGTAGCAAAATTTGCTGCAATAGCAATATTAAAAAGGAAAGAGTCTTTATAGAGTTTTAACTTTTAATATTATGAGAAGCAGATACGATATAATAGTTTTAAATTAAAATATGATTAGATTTGGAATTGTAAATTGAGATGTTATAAATGTTTTTTATATGTTGTTTGGATCCTTGTGATCGTTAATAAAGTTACTTACTTACTGCCCTTCCTCCCAGTAGGAGCCCAGGGCGGCAAACAAAAGTACTAAAAGCACTTTAAAATATCATAAAAAACAGACTTTAATATCTATTAAAACATCTTTGAAAACATTTTTAAAAAGCTTGAAAAACATTTTTTTTAAAAAAAGAAAAGACTTAAAAACATATTAAAAAGCAATTCCAACACAGACAGATGGATAAGGTCTCAACTTAAAAGACTTGTTGAAATAACAAGTTCCTTATCACTTGAGGCGGTAGTTCTCTGCACACTTCCCAATTTGAGTAAGCCCCATTGAATACATTGGGACATGCTTCTGAGTAAACAAAGATTAGATTGCACTATAAATATCTTTACAGATTGTGTAATTCATAAACATATTTGATAGTCATGTTTATATAAATATTTCTTCATACTGTGTCCCAATAAGCATTTGATTTCACACTATGGTTGTAGATGATTTTTTTCCTCTGCATTTTAAGTGTGCCCTTCTTCCTGGGGGTGGTCATGGTTCTCTGTTGTTTTCATCCTGAGGGGAGGATATGCTGAGAGGTGGTGAGTAGCACATGGTCACCCAGTAAACTTTATAGCTCATTTCCATTTTGAAAAATTAATTAAAACGATTTACATGCAGGCAAAGTTGATTAAGTAGATCAACACATTTAGAGCACATCCAACTCACATTTAAAGCACATTACTTCCCCTAAAGAATCCTGGGAAGTGTAGTTTCCCCCTCACAGTTATAATTCTCACCACCCATAACAAACTAAAATACCCATGATTCTGTGGTGGGATTCATGTGATTCAAATGTGTGTTGAATGTGCTATAAATAAATGGTGTGGATCTGCCCTAGGTATGATGTGCATTCAAGAGTGAATTGCAAAGAACAATTTTAAAATATACTTTTTTAAACAGGGAGGGTTGTAGCTCATCGGTACAAGGTCCAAAATTCAATTCCTGGAAAAGACTATTGCCTGGAATCCTGGAGAGCCAACGCTAGTCATGAGTACTGAGTTAGATGGTACAAAATGGCCTGAGTCAGTATAAGACAGATTCCTTGGTTCGTAAAGTGGGAAGAGACTAAAGGGCCACAGTGACTCCAACATTTATTTATGTATTTTTATTTACAACATTTGATGATATGATGATATACTGCCTTCAAGTCGATCCCGACTTATGGCAACCCTATGAATAGGGTTTTCATGGTAAGCAGTATTCAGAGGGGGTTTACAACATTTATATACTGCTTTATTGTAAAAAATTCTGAAAGCGGTTTACAGAAAAAATTAAAACAATAAAATTATTGGCAAAAGCATTAAGAACAGATATTTAAAAACATTCAAAATAATAAAACCCAACAATGAGTTAAAAACAGATTTGAAAACACAATAGCTTCTACATGCCTGGAGAGGCTTGCATCAAGAAAACTGATTTTAGCAGGTGCTGAAAAGAGGCGTCTGCCTAATGTCAATAGGCAAGGAGTTCCAAAGCATAGGTGCTGCCACACAAAAGGACTGATTTCTTACAAGAGCAGAACAAGTACTATGTGGCACCCATAACATGGAAAGCACAGCTTGAACTTGGCCTGGTAGCAAATCAGCAACCAATGCAGATTTCAGAGCAGAGATGTAATGTGCTGATAGGGTCTCACTCATATCAGCAATCGTGCTGCAGCATTCTTTATTAACTGCAGTCCCCAGGTCAGGTTGTGCTGCATGGGGATTTCTGTGACCTTAGCTGACTGGCTGCTAGGAATTTTTAAGTTTGGGTTTTTGGTTATGAATCCTGACTGGTTGTGGGATGCTGAGTTTTCTGCCTTACTCATAGGAATCTTGTTGTGGTTGGTATGGTATTGCATTTAGGAAAGTGTTACTGCCTTTTGTGTTGTTTTTTCTATTTGCATTTCACTTATCTTTAACCTCACTCCGTTACAGCTATAGAAGCAACAGCAGTGGTTCCATGTGCTCAGGGCAACCCCCTTAAACCCACTGGTGATGCACCTTGTCAGTTGCATGACAGTTTATTTGTTGCCCAATAGTGGTAAAAGAGAATTCACATATTTGGAAGTGTGGCTACAACTGTTGTTCCCAAGCTGCTGCCTATGAAAGTAGACCAAACCATGTGTGTTTTCTCTCTGTCCATTATTGCTCACTGGAATTGGGTTGGCTGTCAAAGTGAGTTTATAGCAGCCCACAGGGTAGACAGAAAGGGTAGAGAATCTTCTTACTCTTACTCATTTCTCAGACCTCTTTCTGAAGGGTCAAATCTGTTAAGAATTTTGGAACAGCCATGTTAAAAGATAGGGGCAGGGCACTGCAGGCAGTGGGTTGCCAACCCTGCTTGGATATGGATGTCTTTGCAGAGGATCCATAGTCAAGGTTTACCAACAGCACAATTCATACTATATCTACTCAGAAGTAAATCTTGTTGAGTTCTATGGTGCTTAGTCAATTAGTAAGTGTGTTTAGAATTGCAGCCTTCGAGGGCATCCATCTTTACTCCTGAGTGTTCCCATCTAACATCTCCACAACACTAGGCTCCTTTCTTCCTACAATGGCCTTCTGGTGACTGGCCTGGGGGCACTTAAACCCTTCTTGCTGAAAGCAAATGGGCTAGATTAAATGTTCCCTACCCAGGCTTCATATTTTAGCTAAGATTTCTATCTTAATTTCCAATCAGAGATTTTTTTTTTCATTGTATGCTCTAAACAACTGTGATTGATGCTTAATGTATCATGCTTAATGACAGCACTAGGACCCATCCCTGTGACATCACTCAGGAGTACCCCCTCTGGCCCACCCCTGAAATTTCAGGGTTTGGGATGCTTCTGACCTGGCAACTCTAATTCCCACCTTCCATTGTTCTTAGCCAATGAGGGACATCACAGTTGTCCTGGAAAAATTAAGAATTTTAGTCTGCTTGCCTTCTGCATCTGCAGAATCTAGCTGGTTAGAAAACTGCACATGCCCACTTGATCAACACATGCAGCTGCTTACCCATACACTCCTTGCGTCAGCAAGGAGAAGCAGCCTTCATCTCAGTTGCCTGTTTCTCAGGATATGTGTCTTAAGAGGTGAATGCAATGGGAGGGTCTGCCTGTCATCATGGAGGATGGAATAAAAGGGTTTGATTCCGCCAAACTCTCCCTCCCCTGAACAGATACAGTAGGGCCCCGCTAATACGGCGGGTTAGGGACCAGGCCCCCGCTGTAAAGCGGAAATCGCCATAAAGCGGGGCCCCATAGACTATAATGGGCTGCGTCGTGCGAAAATGACATCAAAATGACAACAAAATGGCACGCGATGGAAAACCCCCACCGTATTAGCGGAACAAGCGCTGTAAGAGTGGGGCCTTTCCCTGATTGAAAACCGCTGCATGAACGAAGCACTGTAAAGCGGAACGCCGTAAAGTGGGGCCCTACTATACAAGATATAAAAGCAAACCTCTCTGTAGAAAAGGCAGTGATACTAGCATTTGCATTTTTCAGCCCTGTACCCACCTTGTTAAATGGTGCTTACTCCTAAGTAAAGTTGCATTGGAATGCAGCCTCACTCACCTTGTTGCCTGACAGAGCCTCTGTTCAGCAATTCAGAAAAGGCTAAAAAGTATTTTTTGAAACATACCCTTCTTCAAAATGACTGGCAGGCATCTCTCCACCAAAGATCACCCTACTTCCATCTCCCCAGGGATGGATGTGTGTGTGTGTGTGTGTGCACGTATACTTACACACATGTGTATATATATACACATACACACAGAGGCGCTCCCTCTCTCTATGCATATATGCAATGCAGTGGAGGGGTGTAACCTTCCCCTCCTTAAGACTAATACGAATGGAACAGCTACCCTGTGTAATGCTACCACAGCTTGCCAGGTCTCTAGAATTCACTGCATTTTTATTTTCTTTTTAAAAAAAGAGGGGCCAGCACCCAGGTCTCCATCATGTTGCAGCCTCTATCATAGAAGGCTCCATTTCCCCTCTCTCTGATTGGATATGTGAGAATCGGTGTACTAAAGACATGCTCCCCTTAGATAAGATGATTGACAGAACTGATCATATTGAAATCTTGATTTCTATCTGCTTTAAAAGTTATATGATTTTTATAGTGCTGCATTGACTTGTTTTATGTTTGTTGTGTTTTTATTGTTTTTACAGAGATTGTGCATTTTTATTGTTTTTACTATGTTTGTAAACTGCCCTGAACTCCATTTTTAACAGTGGAAAGGCAAGATATAAATCCTCTTAATAAATAAATATTCCATAATAGGCATTTAAGGTTGAAAAAGAAGCATTTTTTTAAATCTTCAAATCCTTCCCCAGTTTTTGGTGGTAATTGCTAGGCACAAAACAAAACTGGACAATGCAACTTTTAATATGATTAATTTGCCTAATCAGGACATGATTTGCATAATATGCAAATTATGCAACTAATTTATAATTTGCATAATATGCAGATCAGCCTGCCCGGATTTGTGGAATTGGAATATGGCAACCCTAAATATAGGATGTGTACACAGTGACCCCCTAAGGTTCTAGACCTAGAAATCCTAAGAGGCAATGAGTTTCAATAAGAGGACTCGAACTGAATTTCATAAATTGAGTTAAACTAACTGGCCTAATCTGTTTTGGATGAAGAGACGTGAGACAAACCTGAAGCTTTGCTGGCTCCTACAGTTAATGCTAGATCCCAGCCTCATATATGGACGTGGTGTGAGTACCAGGACTTGCTTCATCTTCTACCCTCTTTCTGCAGTGGTGACAGCCTGTCCATTTGAGAGGCACAATTGCCACCGCTAATGAGTACAATAGGCAAGGTGAAGAGAGCTTAGGCCTCACCTACTCTCCCTTTTCCCCTCCTTCAGGGCCACGACTGACATAGAGGCTGCAAGAGTCAATAGGCCTCTTGGAACTAAGCATGAATCATCTGATAAACCAAGGCTTCTTTATGGCTACCATTGTAAATAATAATAATAATAATAATAATAATAATAATAATAATAATAATAAATGTTATATGCAGCATGCAACTGTTTGAAGGGAAGATGAGCATCTGTGAACACGATGAGGACCCGTCAGGGAAGCCATTGCCCTTTTGTGTCCTCTACATGTCACCAAATCTCCCTTCCAAATGTGAACAGCATTCACCACATGATATGCTGTGGATTTGTTAATAACTCATTCACTGCATAAAGAATGATGTGGCGCTAAGAATTCAGAAGTATAAAGTATAGGTGAGACTATTCCCTCTCCTCCTCGGTAATCACTGGCATAAGATTTGCATGGCAAACATTCACAAATATGTGTATTATAACAAAAATATGCGAATGTTATCTTTTCCTAGCCCTGCAGTCTAGGCTGCAGTCTTGCTGTCGGTCAATTCATTCAATAATATATTGTTCAATTATTTATTCCATCACTGTAGAGTGTATCTGAGGCCTAATCTAGATGTGACGAGCAGCTATGGGGATCTTTTTTCAGTTTTTAAAAAACCAATGGCATGCCCTCCCCCCAGCTGCTTTTCTTTATGCAGTGGAAAAGATAAGAGCAACATGGGTAGGTGGGGAAATAGCCAAACAGGAAAGGATTAAGCAGCCCTATCTTCTGGTATTCCTCTGCTCAAACTCTGAGTCTCCAGAATACAGTTTTCGGTAAAATGAACAAGAAAAAACAACTCTGAGGGAAAGATACACACAAAAATGTGTCATTTGTTGACCAGACCAGAAAGCTGAGGTGAACAGGATTAGAATATTCATTTCAACATCTGCATTAATATGAACAGTTACATTTTGAGACCATTGTAGTCCTGCTGTTGAATTGCATATGCTACAGAGAATATCTGGCAATTAGGGTGCAAAGGAGATAGTTAGGAAAAATAGAATAGTGTAAGGGGGCCATAATGTTCCATATGCAGCTTGCATTGTGTACCATGTGTGGTGATGTCCATCTGTTTTTACATCTAGATTTTTTTCTAGTGTCCTTTTTAAATAAAACAAATGTATATTGCTTTTTAGGTACTGTGAACCCTACCAAATGTTGTTGTCCCTTTGCCCTGAAGATGGCAGCATGTCAGCTTCTTCTGGAGATCACCACATTCCTTCGAGAGACCTTTCCCTATATGCCCAGGCCACGTACAGAACCTCTTGTGGTGAGCAAATGCTAGGAATTTAACTTGGAGACTGTCTGGGAGGGACAGGGGAAGATAAAAACTAAGCACAAATTGCAGAATTGGAGAGGGAAACAAGAGAATCAGTTGAGTAGCAGAATGAATGTTTTGATGAATTCAGGGTAGGGGTGTGGAAGAAGGAGTCAGGTTTTCATTGATAGGAACAAAATCTGCAAAATTGGTTTATATTATGTGTAGTTAATTATACACAGGGGGTGGTATCCAAATAACTTCTTGTCAGTGCTAGGGAAGGGATCCTTTAGCTGGTGCTGCTTCAAAAGCATTCTGTCATCCTAACAGGCAGTATTGATTTAAGTTTGTTCTTTGTCCACTATCCGCTGCTTTTACCGGTCTATTTTTCCCCCTCTCCAAAAATACTGATATTAATATTGATATTTCAGAATATTGTTTTTTTCAAAAATTGATATTTTGCAGGAAATATCAATAAATGAAAGAAAATATGAATATTTTGACTGAAAGAAAATATCAATATTTTGGAAAATATCAATATTTTGAAAGAAAATATTGATAATTTGAAAGAAAATATTGATGAAGGAAAGCAGTTTAGCTGCCGCCGCCTCCTTTTCCACTGTGGCTGAGGCTGGTCAGTTTTCACATTAGCAAGCAGAGACCGGCTGTTTTCCTTTTGGAAAACAAAAGAGGAATGCAGCTTTCATTGCTCCCCCACCTCCTCCTTGGCAAGCCTACAGTCAGCTTGGGTGAAACTTGTCTTGCTTCCTCCCGCTTGGGGTTTGGATTATTTAAGTGGTAGAGGGTGGCAGGCACAGAGAGCACAAGAGAGTGACAGAGCTGTACTGCTGGGCTATGAGTAAAATCAATAAAATAACAATATATTTGAGGGAGGAATACAGTGTCAGGGAAAGCCACTGAAGTTTGGAGCAAACAGGATCACTCTGTAAAGATGGAGAATATGCGGACCAATGAAAAATCCAGTGCTAAATCCAAATTCAGCTGAATTCTCGCCCATCCCTAATCAGCAGAAGGATTTCCACTTGCATAATGGAACTTCCCCCCCTCTTCTCACCCCACATACTCCCTAAATCTGTTCTGGGTTTTCTCCCAGCCTTCTAGAACAGATGTGGGGAGGGCACAAGGCACACATGTGGAGAGGAGGGGGGGGAAAGTTCCATTGTGGAAGCAGAAATGCTTCCATTGACAGAACGAGTTATTTGGATACCGCCCATGATGCCTACAATGGCAGGTGATCTGTTCATAGGCTTATTGATGTGGCCTCCTGCCATTTCTGAAAGATTACCAATACATAACATTTTAGTAGCCTCTCTGTACCTTGCTTAGAGATATCTTAATACGTCAGAAAAGACTACTGCTGATGGAGGACATTATCTTCTAGTTTACAAAATTGTACTTGCCTTGTCCACCTGGACGTCAGTCCTTGCCACAGCCAACCATATATATCGAACTCTGTTTATGATGGCTTCCTTTAAACTAGTATGAATTTTAATTGTACATCTTGTATACGTCTTTTACAAGTGGTTTTGAAACCTGACTCAGTCTTGTAAACTTTCCTTTATGCACTCTCAGTCCTAGAGAGATTATTAACTTAATAGTGGCTTTATCCATTGGCATTACCCCCACCCCACTCCAGAGTGCTTAAAACAGACAAGCCTCATGATTTAGTAGTTTAGTTTTGAAAATGAGCCAAAATGGATGGTTATATTGGGGAAGTAAGAGGAACAATATTCAGGGTAGTTAAAAACAAAAAGGGATTGCCAAGAGGGTGAATGAGCAATAGAATGGCAAATGTAGATCAGTTTAAGTAAGTGTAAAATGATATACATTGGGGCAAAGATTTCTAACTTCATATGTGCACTGATAGGGTCTGAGCTGGTAGCGGCTAACTAAGAAAAAGATCTTGGGGCCATGGTGGATAGCTCAATAAAAGCATATGCTGTAGGTGTGAAAAAGACAAATTAGTAAAGGGATTGAAAATAAAACTGACAATATTGTAGTGACAGCATACAAATTTATAGTTTGACCACACTTGGAATACTGTACAGAGTTTTGGTTGCCACATTTCAAAAAGGATATCGTAGAGCTGGAAAAGGTGCAGACAAGGCAACCAAAATGTTTAGAGGGCTGGAGCAACTTCTTTATAAGAAAAGGTGATCATGATTATGTGTGTGTGTGGGGGGGGGTTAGTTTAGAAAAGAAGTAAGGAGATGCAATAGAAGTATATTCACTAACAGGCAAAAAACCCTTGCAGTTGGCAGTTTAGCCAACAGATATTTCTATCAAACTTTAAAAAGCAGGGAAATTGGGCAGCTATGGTGAATGCACCAGGGGAGCAGGAGACCTGACCTCCTGTCTGAGATATTGTACCACCCTACAAATTTGTAAAAATGCAAACACAATTTGCGTTGGTTTTTCACAGTCCAATACACTTCCTGTGTAGCTTGGAAGAATTTGGTAACGTGCCTCTGCTCTGCAACACCTGCAGTCAGGACTGCATCTCCAAAGATGGAGAATTACTTTTTTGCATGTTTGTTGGTGTTCTTCTTACTTTGCTTCTTTCCTGTGTTACTACTGTTTCTACAGAGAATCTAACCTAGAAAATTACATTTCTCTCATTTTTCATCCTAGAAACGTGTCAAATTTATTTTCATTAATTTCAAAACCTTTTTTATTGGTCAATGTCATATGATGGTGAAGACAACCTTTTGTGTTTCAAACTGGAGGTTATGTTCTATTTCTGTTTTGGATGCACTAACAGTTGAATCTGAAACTGCATATTTTGCTACTTAAGCAATGAATCTAGCTGTTGGAAAAAACAAACCTGGCCTGTTCAAGATGCATGTTTTCAGCCTGCTATGTTTAAACCACTCCACTTAAGGATGGGTGGGTATGGTCAATTAAAAACATAGAGCACACCTAGAAATTTGCTTGAATATACTTCACCTCCCACTGTTTTATCTTGTGCAAACTGAAACACTCCTCATGTCCATTGGAGACTATTCTGCAGAATAGTCAGTGCCATTATTCCACAATTGTTTTTGGAGGTTTTTTTAGTGTAAATTGTACAAAGTGTTGTTGTACTTCACATATTCACAGAAACAGCGATGATACAGCAGCAACGTGTCCTCTCAATACTTGTCCTTCTTGGCTTATTAAAGCTTGCTGAGGAGGTTTGACTGAGTGGATCCAGGGTGTGGTCAGGGAGTGGTTCCAGCCACCCTGAAAGATGTGGTGATCCAACCACTCCTGAAAAAGCCCACCCTGGACTCATTGGTTTGCGACAACTACCGGCCGTTTGCAAATACCCCTTAGGGAGGGTGATTGAGATGGTTGTGGTGCTGCAATTGCAAGTACTCTTGGATGAAACAGATTATCTTGACCCATTCCAGTCTGGGTTCAGGCCTGGTTATGGGACTGAATCGGCCTTGGTCTCCCTGATGGATTACCTTTATCGGGGGAAGGACAGGGGGAATACAACTTGATCTCTTGGTGGCTTTTGATACCACTGGCCATGATATCCTTTTGGGCCGACTTGGTGAGATGGGTATTAGAGGCACAGTTTTACAGTGGTTCTGATCCCATCTCCGTGGTCATTTTATGATAATAGCATTGGGTTATTGTCTTTCAGCCCTCTAGCAGTTGTGCTATAAGGTGCCACAGGGTACCATCTTGTCCCCCATGCTGTTTAACATCTATATGAAGCCCTTGGGAGTGGTCATCAGGAGAATTGGGATGAGGTGTCAGCAATACTTCGATGATACTCAACTCTATTTCTCTGTAACATCTGAATTGGGAGAGGCCGTGCAAGCCCTGAACCACTGCCTGGATTTGGTGGTGGGCTGGATGAGGGCCAATAAACTGAGTCTGAGTCCTAGCAAGACACAGATGCTGTGGGTTGGTGGTTCCTGAGTTCAGATAATTGGTCAGTTGCCTGCTGTGGATGGGGTTGTACTCCCTCTGAAAGAGCAGGTTTGTAGTTTGGGGGTGCTCCTTGATTCATCTTTGTCGCTAGAGGCCCAGGTGACCTTAGCAGCTAGGAGTGCCTTTTACCAGCTTCAGATGGTAAGACAGCTGTGGATGATTCTAGACCAAGATAGCCTGACCACTGTTGTCCATGCACTTGTAACCTCCAGGCTGGATTACTGTAGTGTGCACTATGTGAGGCTACCCTTGAGGTTGGTCTGGAAGTTGCAGCTGGTGCAAAATGTGGCAGCAAGACTGCTCACTAGGGCAGAGTATCGCCAACCTGTCACCCTGCTGCTGAAAGAATTGCACTGGCTGCCCATTAACTACCGGATTAAGTTCAAGGTTCTAGTTTTGGTGTACAAAGCCCTATACAGCTTGGGACCAGGATACCTGAAAGACCATCTTATCACTTATACCAATCGATCACTGCGCTCTGCAGGTGAGGGCCTCCTGTAGATACCATCTTATCAGGGGGTCCTTTCTGCACAACTTAGGGAAGAGACCTTTGGTGTAGTGGCACCTACCCTGTGGAATTCCCTCCCCTTAAATATTAGACAGGCGCCATCTCTGTTATCTTTTCGGTGCCTACTGAAGACCTTCCTCTTCCAACAAGCCTTTTAAGTTGAGACCTTATCCCAGTCTTCATCTGTGTTGGAATTGCTTTTAAATATATTTTAAAACCTTTTTTTAAAAGATGTTTTTAAAACTTTAAAAAAAATGTTTTTAAAGATATTTTGTTTTAATATAGTTTAAAGTCTATTTTTATGAAGTTTTAAAGTGCTTTTAAAGTGCTCTCCGTGGCGCAGAGTGGTAAGCGGCGGTAACGCAGCCGAAGCTCTGCTCACGGCCGGAGTTCGATTCCAACGGAAGGAGGAAGTCGAATCCCCGGTAAAAGGGGTTGAGGTCCACTCAGCCTTCCATCCATCTGTGGTCGGTAAAATCAGTACCCGGCATATGCTGGGGGGTAAAGAAAGGCAGGGGAAGGAACTGGCAATCCCACCCCATATATACGGTCTGCCTAGTAAACGTCGCAAGACGTCACCCTAAGAGTCGGAAACGACTTGCACTATAAGTGCGGGGACACCTTTACCTTTTTAAAGTGCTTTTAGTGCTTTTGTTTGCCGCCCTGTGCTCCTACTGAAGGGAAGGGTGGGATATAAATCAAATAATAAATAAATAAACAGAAGCAAAAGAAAATGATTTACTATAGGAAATGTCACTAAAATTGCAAAGTAAATCAAACATATTTAAAGTGACTATCTGAACTATATCAACTGTCTTAATATTGTTGCTTCCTCCGTGCTAAAACAAGATCAGTCTTGGTTCTGTTATTTAGGCTGATTCCAGGTGTTGCCACCACTCACCATATGTTTAGAGGCATTTAAGAAATTTAACATTGGACTGTATGATAGCACAGGCATATTCAGTAAGAACCATCTGTCAGTGTTCTAAAAGCCAGAGTCACAGCTGCTTGGCTTGGCTAATCAGGTAGCCACACCCACTTTAAACAGTCATGGCTTCTCCGAAAGAATCCTGGGAAGTGTAGTTTGTGAAGGATGTTGAGAGTTGCCCTGTTCCCCTCACAGAGGTACAATCACCAGAAGAGGGGCTGACTGTTAAACCAGTCTGGCCACTGGAGCTCTGCCAGGAGAATAAGAATCTCCTAACAAGTCTCTTTAAATGTGAATGGAATTGAATTTCTGCCCCATCCTAATGATGGAAGAGTCAGGGCAGATCAAAAGAAGTGCTTCTTCCCATAGTGCATAGAATTCACTTCCACAAGATGTAATGGCCACCCACTTGCATGGCTTTGAAACGGGATTAGACAAATTAATGGAGAATAAGGTCATCATTGGAGACTACTGGTCATGTTGGCAATAACCCAGTCTGCTTCTGTGTTGGAATTGCTTTTTAATATGCTTTTAAACCTTTTTTTTAAACAATGTGTTTTTTAACCTTTTTTAAAAAACAAAAGTCTTCAAAGCTTTTTAAAGAAATGTTTTTAAAGTTGTTTTGTTTTAATGTATTTTAATGTCCATTTTTCTGGTGTTTTAAAATGTTTTTAGTACTTTTGTTTGCCACCCTGGGCTCCTGCTGGGAGGAAGGGCGGGATATAAATAAATAAATAAATAAATAAATCCTATCTTGAGGATTCTGCTCCTGAATGTCAGTCGCTGGGGAACAGTAGCAGAAAAGGGCTATTGCCCTCATGCCCTGCTTGTGGGCTTCCCAGAAGGGAACAGGATATGGATAGGCCTTTGGCCTGATCTTCCTGTGTTCTTAACTGGAAATGAAGCTTCAGTGTCCAGAGATGAGACAAGAGCTATTATGTTGTAGGAGACTGCATGTTTGGCTTCAAGCTAGGAAACCTGGATTCAAATATCTGCTCAGCTGTGACACAAACTGACTGGCATTGGGTCAGCCGTTATTTTTATATAAAACATATTTTTTGTTTGTTTGTTTCTATTATGACTTATAGGGCAAGCCATCACAAAGGCAGCTTACAGTTTAAATGTTAAAAGCAATGCAACATTGAATAAGTAACACGTAATAAAAGCAACATCAAGTAAAATTATATTTAGGGTGTCAGCAATACAATAAATTATTTGTCATCTTAACTTACTTCTTGGGGTTATTGTGAGGACACCCCATGTACACTGTCCTGAGCTCCTTGATGGAACAAGTGGGGTGGGAGATACAAATGTAGAAAATAACAGTCCTTGTTAAGTTAATTTTTCCTCTCCTTAACTTAAGAACAAAACTTGAATACCTGTGATATTCACATATCTCTGTGGTTCATGTGATGTTATAGGATCTGGAGAGCTGCAGGTTGCGTTTGGATCCTGAGATGGACCGGCACAGGTATGAGAGGAAGATCAGCTTTGCTGGGGTTCTGGATGAAAATGAAGATTCAAAAGATTCCTTGCACAGCAGCAGTCATACCCTGAAATCTGACACAGGTTGCGAAGAGAAGAAAGGTTTGTTGCCTGCTAAAGCTTCCAACTTTTCCCAGGTCTATTATTTGGCACTGGACATTTATGGCCCAGCTTTCAAAAATTGTATTAAGAAGCAGGAAGCTATGGATGCCACACGGTGGAATCAACTGTAATGTCTATCTTTATCTGGATGTGCTAGATCCAAAAAGGAAAGATTTTTGGCAGTTCATTCCTAAGCACATTTGAGTGGAGGTAAGCCTCCTTCATTGTAGAGGAACTTACTTCCAAGAAATTGTTCCCATGCCTGACATCCAAACCAAAACATCAGTTGATGTCAATTTATGCAAACCAGAAACTGGCATATGGTTTTTTAGAAAACAAATCCAACCAGCTTCCATACTTTATGAAGGAATGTTTATTTCTAATTGTACCAAAGGGAGCAATGGAGTGCACATTTACAGATACTAAAAGTTCATTGGTTTTAGTTGCACTTAAGAACGCATATTTGCTCTCTGGACTACATTTTGTAATTTCGTAAGTAAGCATTACATCAGTATTTTAATGTATAATTCCACATGTGGAAGAAAAGGGAGGTCTTGCTTTAGATTTCCAAAGATAAGAACAGAAATTATATGACACCTAACAGAGTTTATTAATTTGCTCCCTGAAACTTTGAAAAAAAATTGCTACCACTTGCTTTAAACGCATCTGCTATGTGGCTCTCAATGGCTAACCCCAAAATAGGCGTAATGTCAAAGCATAACTCACTGTGGTTGCTAAAGGCAGCAGAGTGTCTATCATTGTAATGCCATCTCAAGCACAAAAACCTCAATAGTCTCTCAAATTTTCCTTCTGTCTTTTAGTTCAAGTGTTGCAATACAAAACACAGTCAATAGTTATTTAACATTTTATTATGGACATTAAATAATAGTCCAGTTTTCTTTCTGCAGTTTCACAATGTAGAAATGATACAGTAGGAATTTTAAAGGAACAGCATGCTTTGATTTATGGTACCATGAAAAACTGGAAGTTAAATCATGGAGACACAGGTATTATTTTTCTGCTTTCTTGAGCTTCAAGCAAGTACTTGGGAAATCACCCCTCTTAGCTAGAATCTGTTTGAACATCATTTCCCAGGCGTGGTTTGTGTAAACATGGCAGCCCATTTATTACCTGTTGCACTTAGGCATATTGTCACTAATGCTTGACAAACGTGGTCATTCTGGTCCAACCATTACTTCCTCCACAACAGCTGCGCCCATGAAGATTTGTGTCTGGCCGGGTTTCATTGCTTCTGAACTGGGCAGCGGTGTCACTAGGCAGGTGCAGGGGGTGCGGAACAACCGGGTGACACCATGGGAGGGGGGTGACACCCAGAGCCACCCTAGGCACCAGGAAGCGGGACAGAAAGGATAAGTGATGCCTTGGGTGGAAGAGGCTCGGAGCTGACTTAGTGCTGACAGGTAGCTTTTCGGAGTGGCACGCCCTACAGTGGCTTTCTTTGCCGGCTTGCCTTCCGCAGGGCCCAGACAGCCAAAGCAGCGCCTCCCCCAGAGGGGCTCCAGGAAAGAAATGCGGTGGCGGCTGGGGGTGGGAAGGCAGTCCCAGCCCCGCCCTGCTGCCCTGGACATGGTGAGAAGAGCTGGCCAGCTGCAGCCAGGATGCGGCCACAGCCAGCGGGCATCAGTGGGGTGGATTTGCCTGCCCTGCCTTGCTTGTGAGGTGCGTGACATGGGCAAGGAGGACCAGCCTGTGGCGTTCCCGGGTGGGCGCTTGCCTGTTCCCTCCTCTCGCCCCGTGAGACCACCAGCCAGCTCGGCAATGCGCCTGAGGCATTCTGCTTCCCGAGAGCGGGCGGAGAGCTGGTCTCAGGCATGGTGCCGCGGGGCAGCTCCTGCGGGCCTGACAGCTGCCTCCACACTGGCCCTGTGCGGCCCAGGCCTGCTCCTCGGAGAAGGGTCCAGGAGGCCTGGCAGAGAGGCGATGCCTCCAGCATCACCCCAGGGCCTCCCCGCATGCTTGCGGTGGGTGGGTGCGTGCATGCTCTTCCAGCCCCTTCAGGTCTTCCCTCATCATGTTTTTCTCTATGTAACCCTTTGTGTGTGTGTGTGACTGCAAGGCCTAAGTCTCTCATTGCAGTAAAGATCCACTGCTACAATATGGGAAGGGGGCCTGCAAGTGGGACTACAGGGGAATTAAAGGATCTACAAACAAGTAAGCAAAAGGCAGTGGCGGCTGAGAGGAAAGGACTGTGGAACCAGTATAATGGCTGGATTGTCTTGCTTCCAAAGAGGAAAGAATATAACTGCTCAGCACATTCCAGGCACCCCCACCCAGCAACCAGCTGGCCCACCAGTAGTGTAGTTGCAAATCCAGAAGTGCAGGGTCTCTTCGTGGTAGTTATGGTACAGCCCCTCACAGCCACACCCCCAGGATTCACATTCTCTGTAATTACAGAGTTATAGAACCAGAATAAAACTGCTGTGTGCATAGCCCCCCTCCAAATTCTCCTCTCTCTCTCTAGGGGCTAAATGCTGCCAGAAATCTTCTGATTTTAAGAATACTGACATGAAGTCAAGTGTGAGATTACAATTTGGGAGACCAAGGTACTTTGCCATGAAGTTCACTTCTCGCCCTAAGAGCCAGCCAGCATGAAAGGGGAAGCATGTGTTAGCTACTTGGAAGAATCTTCTCAGTGACTGACTCGTCTCCTTTCATTCTGGTCGGCTCCAATAAGCATGAAAGGACTAGGAAACATGTTGTTACCCAAGTGAGAAGACTCTTTTCTGTGGCTAACAAGCTTCCCTTTCATGCTGATTGGCTTGTACAAAGAGACCGTGCTGGGACCCTACTCCCAAAGACATAAGGGGTCTACAACTCTAGATGACTACACCCTTGCAGCCCACCAAAACAAAATCCAGAGAGCAAGTATGAAGAATAAACCCAAGTGTTGGGAGGAGATGAGTTCAGGGAAGGGCACCAGAAGAGGAAGACTCAACAAGGCCACATTCACACTGTACATTTATTCCACCATTATTCCACTTTAAACATTCATGGTTTCCTCCAAAGAATCCTGGGAAATGTAGTTTGTGAAGAGTGCTGGGAGTTGTTAGGAAAGCCATATTCCCCTTACCTGCAGTTCCCAGAGTTCTCTGGGAAAAGGGACAGACTGCTAAACCACTCAGGGAACTGAAGCTCTGTGAGAATAGGGGTCTCTATTGTTTTCTTACCGAATTTTCACTTTAACCACATGAAACTATGTATAAATGTAAATACATTTAGGCTGTGCGTATGATATTGTAATTTAAAGGTGTAATTTTAATTTTGCTAGTTGTTTATGTCACTACTATTGCCATTACATTCAGTGATATACGGGAATTACGATTTACGAGTATTTTATTGTATTTTATTGAAATTTGATATGTACGTCGCCTAGAGTGGCTTCGGCCAGATAGGCGACCTAAAAATTAAAAAATTAAAATTAAAAATTAAAAAAAAAATAAAAAAATTAAAATTAAATTAAAATTATTAAATTAAATTATTAAATTAAATTAAAATTAACATTAGTACAAAAAACATTACTAAGGATTCTGTATGGTCTAGTACGGGAGGAGGTCCATGGGGGTGACACCATGAGTTACCGCACCGGGTGACACCAACCCTAGTGACGTCACTGGAACTGGGCCTAAATACAGTAGACTTTGCCAGGATAGCTTTTTGAAACTGACAAAGAGATCCTCTTTTATGTCAGTGAATAATGCATTTCTCATCTTTTATTTATTTGGGGTTTTTTTGTCACATGTCAGTTAGTTCATTGTAAACTGATTGAAAGTATCACAGTGTGAGATTGGTTGCTCATTTACATATGAAATTGTGTCCCAATCTCTGTGAAGTCATCAGCTGAATTGCATACTGTATGTTTTATCTGTGTCTTTCATGTTAGTAGATACTGGTGATATCTTAACATGGTTACAGATCCCTAATCAAAGCAAGAAAAGGAACCTCAGGTGCTTCTCACTTTATATTTGCATACGTTAGAGAACCTCCAAAGCCTGCATAACATTAATTTATTTAAAGATATAATTAAATCTCTTAAATATAGCTACGTTGGACTGCAGCAGTGGTATAGTATCTGTGCTTTTTACATTGCAGTTTACATTTACAAACTCCTATGAGTCCCTTCCATGTTTGCAGATTACTTGAAGACAATTTGTATGAATGAGTAGTATTCACAATTGGCTCTCCAGTAGTCTCTTTGAACAAGTGGCCTGCTAGGGAGCCATTTCTGTATATTTATTATCCATATCCATTGTTCTCATGAATGTCTGCTCCACAAAGATACTGTGGCTAAATCTGTATAGAGCAAGTGTTAGCAATTCAGTAAGCACATTATTGTGTACCAGAAAAGTGTTGAATCCAGACATACCTAACATGGCAGAGCACTGCAATTTTTTTGGACATAGTCATATGTGAGTTCATATCACTAGAGTGGAAATGTTCAGTATGAGATTATATATTTTCCTATCGAGGCAGAGACAGAGATTACTTGTATTTGGTCAGAGTATTGATCCAGTACTAGCCCATACATGTCATGGCTCTCTTAGGACCCAGGCAGAGGTCTTTCCCAATCCAGCTACTTGTGATTCCTTTTTTGCTAGAGATTCCCATGGTTGATTCTGGGAACAGAGCATATGCTAATATGATGTCTTAGACTATTTATTTATTTATTTATTTATTAGATTTATATCCCGCCCTTCCTCCCAATAGGAGTCTAAGGCGATTCTCAACTTTCCCCCCACCTCCATGGACCGTTTGAAAATTGTCAATGGTCTTGATGGACCACATAATCATTTTTCTGCCTCTTTTAGCCATTTTTATGTGCTGTGTTAATTGCTGTATGATTTTAAATTGTATTTTTATTGCTCCTTTTATTTCTTATATTGTATTTTTTTGTATTACAATTTGAAGTCCATAGAATTCAAATTGTAATACCATAAAATGCAATATAAGAAATAGAAGAAGCAGTAAAAATCAATATGAATATTTAATGTAGACATACCACAGACCACCTGCATGAAGCTCACAAGCCACTGGTCTTAGAACGTATCAGTACTAGTGATGTGATTCTGCGTTCGGAAGTAGAAGTTTCAGGAGGTTTTCTAATACTCAGCAGAACTATGCCATGAGTATTACAGTCCCTGAATTCTTTTCCAGCTCATGTTTTAATCTGACCTGGAGAAAAAGTGGGTGGGATGGAAGGGGTTTGAGAGCTCAAAACGGGGGACTGGAAGCATTTGGATTTCCTCAGAAATAAGCTGAGGCACCTCATGATTTGGAGGGAGTAACTGATGTGAGCCAAGAGATATTTACCCAGTACTAATCACTAGTTCTCTTGTGCTAATCACTTTATCAGTATATGATTCTGCAAATGCGGTTAGTTTTCTAGACTTTAGTTTTTCCATCATATTGACGTTGCATTTTTCTGTTCCTGGCATAGCTACTCATATTATTTAGCTATACACTAGTGTTTATTGCCCTTATCAATAGCTTTTTTAAGCTAAAATTTCCCAACAAAGTATGCAACATAAAAATACAAATTAACAATAAAAATTTAAATGATACAATTCCATAAAAAATCATTTCAGTAAAACACAATAAAAATACATTAAAATGCAATACAATCATCCTCTCAAAAATCAGCTTTAATGTGTTCTTAAGCAATTATTACAATGCTGCCCCATATAAAAATCTGTTCACAATGTTACTTGTGGCACAAGGGATTTGTCTGTACAAGACTAGATTGTAGATGTTAGATCATTAGTAACATGTTTTGTGACACTTTGGAACATAATATGATGAACATATTCATTGTTTTTTAAAAAATATTTTAATTATTTTTTCTGGGACTTAAAGGTAAAAACATTTGCAGATATTGACAAAGGCATCTCTTATTGTTCAGCTAAAACCTGTTTTCTGATATTTCTTATCTGCAGTGATAAGGACAGGCTTCAAAAAACATTAATATGTTTCTCCTCACACAACATTCACCCCATTTGTATAACAATAAATTCTCACTGAATGGACAACTAATGAGTGTTTTACAAACTAGGTAAAAGCTATGCACTAAAAGGTGGGTCCTAACATAGATATTCTGGTTGACTAATTAGTAGCCTTAAAAATGCATATATTACATGAAGTGAGCCTTGTACTTAACTATCAATGTGATCTACTACTTTAAGATTTTGGGAGATATTGCAGTTCAAATCCACCGCACTCAGAAGGCATATCTGCACTATAGATTTAAATAGGTTTAATAGTCATTCCTGCTCCCCAGTGAACTGTAGTTCTGAAGAGTTTACATCTGTACTGAACAACTTTCAGCACCCTTACCGAACTATAATGGCAAGGACTCTTTTGGGGAAGTCATGACAGTTCAACTAGTATAAATCTTATAAAGCATTACAAATGTGACCATTGAGTGAATTGATACGTTGCATGCCATACTCTCAATCCCACTTTTTTCCCGTCTGGATACATAGGAATAATAGTGACATATTTCATAAGGTTGTTAGAATGCAATGTAAAGCAATCTATAAAGCAATTTTACACTTTACATTCAAGCCAGCATACATAGTCCTGGGCTATAGGTTTTACTTACTTCATTTTGGATTGCTCCTATTCGTGTGTGTAGGATTGCAGTCTTAAAGCTGCTGTTGTTGTTCCTATTGTTATTAAAATGTTTCCTAGAAATAGTTTTTCATTACAGGAGATCATAGCCAGCATTTAGTATCCAGCAAACTGGAGGCATTTTAACTCCCAGATCATCACAAAGCAATAAAGACTTTTGCCTTGTAGCTTCTTAAAGACTAGCAGATTTAGTATTACATAAACTTTTACGAACTAGAGACAACTTTGTCAAATGTATCAAGTTAGCTTCATTTCATACATCTGATGAAGAGGACTCTGGTTCATAATAGTTCTTTAAGGCACAGCTCAAGATCTTTGCTGTTTTGGCTGCAACAGATAAATGTGACTACCTTTCTGTCTGCTTGCTGCAGAAGACATATTTCCAAGTCACTCAACAATATTCCCCTAATTGTGGTAGGTCCAAAATGCAAACCCAATTAAATGCAAAAGGTAATTAAGGCCAATAATGCTAAAATGCATAGTACTTCTGAGCAGAACTGTGTATTCAACATGGCAGAATGTGAATGTGTTGAGAGACCACAAGGACACTGCTAAGCCCAAATCTTATCTAATTTACATATATCTCTTCTCTCCACTGCACATTTCTCTGCCTAGCTGCCCCCACCAAAAAGTGACAACTATCATTTATCCACATTGCCCCTGTGCAGTAGGTTTACATTAAGTAGATGTAGAGTGTTGCAACATTTGGACTTGCATAATGTTATGTAGTGACATCCAGATATGTCTTTTAATGCCTAAAAGCTGCTGATCTATTGAAAGGAGTGGAGCCATGTGTTGTTGCTTTTTCTGTAGAATGCTGATAAAATTTAATGTTCAAAAACAACAATTTATTCAAAGGTAATATCTAAATTAGACAAATGAATTAGGCTCCTAGCTTCAACAAGCAGGGTGCCTTCTTACAGTCATGCTGCATGATAGATTGAACACTATGATTCTATAACACAACTTGAACAACCTTGTGCTAGGAGGAAGATAGGTTTGCCCCTGAGGCCTTGCCTAACAGCTCGGTCACTGGTAGCCAGCAATTGGTGTAGATGCAACGGTGAAAGCCTTACTGGCAAACACAGAAACATAGCTATTCTGTCTTGTCAGATTGTTCTTGACGAAATCTGGAGCAACTTGTTTTTTGGCACAAATTGTAACTTTTGTTGTTTAGCCATGGGGTTTCCAACAGTGCTTCTTACACGGTATTTGCATGTTACTAATGGCTGAATTGAAGGGTAATGATAACCTGAATAATAAACAAGAAGTATGTCACATGTTTTGTCAAGGTATCCCTTCCTGGATGATTAATAGAGCTGCATTGGCATTGGCTGTGGAGGGAGTCTCTTGCCAGTCTTCCTTGAGAAAAGGAAAGGCTCTGCAATGCAGGATGGGGAGGGAGGGAGGGGGAGGGATATAACTATATATATTTACAATATAAATAATTATAATATTTTAAAATGAGGGAAATTAAGGGGGAAAAAGTCCTCTTTTATTCTTTTAATACAGTTCCCAGCAGGAAGATCAGGATAGGAGGCTCCCGCTTGCTCCAGATTAAAGGAACCCGCAGTTTCCGGGTGAAGAAAGGGGGTTCCCTGTCCAGCATTCGCCGGGCCGGCAGCCTAAAGAGCACCAAGTTATCACGTCAGGACTCAGAGTCTGAGAATGAGGAGCTGCAGCTGTCCCACAGCAGGGACACTGTCACTGACATAGGTAACATAGATGAGCTGGGATAAAAAGGGAGCGGGATGATGAGGCAGCATCTTGAGCCTGGAAGCAACTCGAACAGACCTAGGAAAGTAGGAAAAGGGTTAGGTAGGGGTAGGCAAACCTGCAGTTATTAAAGTTGAAATAAGAAGGAGTTCACACTTTTTGCATGATTTAATGCCTGGCAAGGACAAAGATTGAATCCTGCCCTTGGTACACTAGGTACTCAGATCTGTTCCATTCAAAGAATGCTAAGTTTTTAAAATCTAAATGTTTGATGCATGGATGCAATATACAGGCATTTTCCTGACTGACTTGGGAGACCAGGGTTCGAATCCCCACACAGCCATGAAGCTCACTGGGTGACCTTGGGCCAGTCACTGCCACTCAGCCTCAGAGGGAGACAATGGTAAACCCCCTCTGAATACTGCTTACCATGAAAACCCTATTCAAAGGGTTGCCCATAAGTCGGAATCGACTTGAAGGCAGTCCATTTCCATTTTATGTGGCATATATAATATCTATGGTACAATATATATATATACATATCTCATATTAATGTTATGTTATATTAATGTTATATAATATGTATATATTATGCTGTGTATGAGATATAAATATATGTGTGCTTGTGAATCTCCAAAATATTAGTTCCCAAAGATTCCTCTTGTAGAAAAAGTCAGGAACAGATAAATCCTGAACTTGAACCTCTTTCACCCTTCTGGTCTCAGTGGCATTGCCCATGCTCTTTCTCTTCAGTGGAGAAATTTGTGTTCAGCCAGGTACACATTCACTTAAAGAAAGCGTGGGGAAGAACTAACTGAAAGTAAGCCATGTCTCTTACTAAGGCAATCTCCATTAAGCAAATTTTATGCTAAAGATCTGGCAAACTGGAAGGCCCATTTGGTAATAAAAGCATCCAGGAAACTCTGGGGTCAGAGAGAGCACTCCCCTGCCTTTGTTCTCTAGTGTGTCAGGATTTCCCCCCCTTTCATCCCCAGGCATTTTGGAATCCTCTGATGGGACCAAACAGGGCTGTAGCCTGTTTGCAGCAGCAGTTGCTGTAGCAAAAGTGCTGCCGCTGCAGGATTATGCATTTGCTGTTTTTTAACCACAGAGCCCAGTCAATGCAGATCACTAAAACCAATAATTTTGCAGCATCTTGATGATGCAAGAATTATCCTTCTACTCTTTACTTACCCTCCCCTTTTCCAGAAAAGGGAATAAAGTTTATCCCTGATTAGTTGTTCTTTTAATGGTGGTTATGAATTATGCTTGTGATTGCCAGTCCAGGTGAACATCAGGGCTAGGGAAGCTGGGAAGTATGGGAGATCGTCTGACATTTCTTGAGTATAACCAAAGTTCCTTCCTCAATGTTTGGTCCATTGGGCTGGTGCACTTATGGCATACCATTTTGGGCACCTTAGAGGACTAGTAACACAATAATGTTAATCTGTTTCAACAATCTGGCCTTTTTTACAAGCATACACCTTAGATTAAACCTGTGCGGGAAGTATCAAACGACAACTACTTTTGGGTGTATCTTTTTCTTTTGAAGAAGGGAGCCCTTGGAGTGCAAGTGAACCCAGTATAGAACCTGAAGTGTTAAGCAGCACTGGCACAGAAGAGAACTATCATCGGAATATGTCTTGGCTGCACGTAAGTAGAGATTACTGGTGATGTCCTACAATTTCCCCAGGTTGCACATAGAATTCATAGCTGGCCATCAGGACAGACTTCAACTTTTCTGGCTGAATGGTGAACCTTCAGCAATTCCAGCATTTGGTACCCCCCCCCAAAAAAAACCCCTCCCATTAAGGCAAGTTAAGGCATAAGTTTGGGAAAATGTAAAGTCCAAACATGAAGAAATCTCAAATTAAGCTGATCCTTCACTTGTGACAGATGTAAGTCTGCAGCAAATCAAAGACCCATAAATTATTTGTTCATTAAATATTTCAAAAAAGTTTCAGTATTTAAATAGAATCTATGGATAGGACTATCCACTCTCATTAACACAACTCTGCCTGTGTTGGAGGAGCTTCCTGAAGTGTATCTTAGAGAGTCCACTGCAGCCCTCCTTGTATTACCTTGAAAAGGAGGGCCTCTCTATACCCCATCTAGGAGTTTTCAGGAGTTGCTACTCTTTTAAAGACTGCAGGTAGCAATCACAGGAGGCCTTGGCAGTACCAGGGCCATTGCATACTTCCAGTAGCAGCCCATATGGTGGGGCGGAGTCATTCCAATACCAATGCCACTGCACCTTACTTAGTGGGGGTATGGCAGGGCAGCAGCAAGGTTGGCCTGTGGAATGGGGTGGAGCCAATCGGTGCTGCTGCTGCCAGTACACCCACTCAGCTCATCCTTGTCACTACCCTGCAGCAATGTCAGTGTTGGGAGGGCAGCTCTGTAGCTCCACCCCACCACATGGGCTGCTACTGTGAGTCTGCAGTGGCCCAGGTTCTGCCAAGGCCTCCTGTGATTGCTACTTGCTGTCCTTAAGAGATTAGCCTGCAGATTGGTGCTAGAGAGGAGATTCCCTATGTGAGCACAGAAGCACCTCTCCTTTAAGGTAATGGGTAATGTCCTGCAGGGTACTTGTCAA
Organism: Rhineura floridana; assembly: GCF_030035675.1. Classification (NCBI taxonomy): domain Eukaryota; kingdom Metazoa; phylum Chordata; class Lepidosauria; order Squamata; family Rhineuridae; genus Rhineura; species Rhineura floridana. The sequence goes on from NC_084481.1 coordinate 13,850,121, forward strand.
TACTTGCTCTTGGCTGATATCTTCCAGACTCTTTATTATCTTCTTTCCATTCACAACTCTGCAAGGATGGATTGAGCCCATGATTTAAAACCGTACAGCAGGTGTGGGGAACCTTTGTTCTCCAGTGGGCACCAGGACACCCCCAAGTGGGTATTGTGTTCCTTGCTAGTGCTTGAGGCAGGAAAGAGTTAACACTCCAAACTGACCGTTAATGCGGCCCCTCCCACGGAGTGCTAGTTCGTTTTCCTGCCTCGCTTGAGCAGTACTGATTTTTGCCTTGCTCTTCAGTCTGGCCGAGTTATATCTTTATCTTTTTCTCTATTTATGTTATTTATTAGCAGTTAATGTTCACTTAACTCTTCTCTCAGTGTTGTATATAGGTGTTAGTCCTAAGATTAATTAGTACAATGTTTCTCCTCAGAAATGAATTTCTCTGTGATTTTTCCAATTAATGCATTCCCTTAGTGATATTTCCCTCACTTAATGGTTTTCTGGGTAGATTTTCCTCACTAATGAATTTCTCTGTGATTTTTCAATTTATGCATTCCGTTAATATTTCCCTCATTTAATGAATTTCCGGGGAGGTTTTCCTCAGTAATAAATTTCTCTGTGGATTTTTCTGTTAATGATATTTCCCTACGTTAATGAATTCCGGGTGATTTTCCCTCGTTTAATTATTTGAACAGTAGCTTTCTTCCCATTATAAATTGGTCTTTCCTGCTGAAAGCAAAATGCCTAAGGAGCAAAAAAGTGTCACTTCAAGGCTTTCCAAACGAACGGTTGCAGCGCTTGGTGCAGTAGCACCTACAGCTCGCTCGCATGAACCAGCGGTTAAAAAGACGAGCCCTTGCAGCGCTCTCGAAGACGGTCGCCATTTTAATCAAACAGCCTCACAGGCACCGCACGGCCCAATCACTCTTGCGGTAGCACAGAGAACGGCCGTTAATCAACATGCACCTGTTTCCCCTGTAAGCGATGAGGTATGAGAGCAATCAGGGTGGAAAAATTTTAAAGCACTTAATGGTACTGCATACCCTGTAGCTGGTGCGGTAGCACTGCAATCAGGATGTAAGAGTATGGAAGCAGTTAAAGGTGCAGAAAAGCCTGTCAGCACTGCGGTAGCAGAGCAATCAGGACGCAAGCATATGACTAAAACAAAACATACAGTTAGCCATACAGCAGAGCAATCAGGAAGGGTTGCTGCTGAGGGAGCCACAGAATATAAGAAAAATGCTTCCTTACAAAGCAGAAGGGCGCTGTATCTAGGACAGTAATCACAGCAGTTGAGTACAGTAAATGCTGAATTGCCCTCACAGCAGGAGGAGATTCCAGATCCCTCAGTCCTTTTTTGCTCAGATTCTGAGGGAAATGATGAGGAATTTACAGATTTTAATATTCATCACCCTGAGGTTCCACAGAGCACTGGGGCTATAGAGCCTGTAAGTGATATTGCAGCTAATGGGCACAGTCATAAACAGCAGCACAGAGTTTTGTGTGAGAGAACTAATCATAACCAGCATCAATTCAACTCCACACAGATGGCCTCTCTTGCCACCTCGAGTTCAGATCAGGAACTTCAACAGGTGAAGTGTTTTCATTTAGGAGCTGCAGAATTAAATTATATTAGAAAGGCTCTCATGGGTGATATATCAGCAGAACTAGCTGCTTTTCGCCAATCTTTCCAAGTGGTTCCTGTACAGGCACAACAGCACAGTCATGCACCAGGACAAAGTCACTGGCAACACAATATATGACAGTGCAGTGATCAGATGAATCAGGCAGGTTTCCCCGAAGTTGAGCAACATGAGCTCCACACTGAACTTGCAAATGGATCACCAGATCCACATGATGTGGCCAGGGGTAGAGCACAGGGCTTATTCGCTGACAGACCAGACAGATCAAAGTTTGCTAGGCAACAGTTTATGCACGATGATTCAGTGCTTGATTTTGAAGACGAATCAGATGAATGGAGTGATACTTCACAACCGGAAGAGCACCACTCCAATAGGTTGTTTCATAGCACTTACTATATGCCTCTGCTATGCAGGGCTATGGCGGCTTTAGATTTGAATGATGTTGTTACAGAATAGGCACCTTCTACCTCCAGAGGAGCATCTGTCCTTCCGGAAACAAAGTCTACCGATAAGGTCATTAAGGTACCATCACTGCTCAGACAAATAGTAAAATCTGAATGGGACTCAACCAGTTCAGTCTACCAAGTCAATGACGTATGCTGAGAAACTATACTTATTGGAGCCAGAGTTTATGGAGCAGCTGAAAACTCCAGACATTGATTCTCCAATTTCTGCCTTAGTTTCTAGAAACTTCCTTATAAGAGAAGGGGATGCTCAATTGAAAGATCTTACAGAACGAAAGTTAGATATGGCACTTAAAAAGGTCCATGAAGCATCAGCCTTGTCGGTACGTGCATCTATAGCAGCATCTGTGTTTTCTAGGGCTGCATTATTGTGGTTAGATGAAGTTTTGGAAAATCCAGATCAAGACCAAGACAGACTTAGGAAAACAATTTTGAAGGTATCAAGGACACAGGCTTTCATTGCAGATGCAACAATGGATGCTACTCAATTCGCAGCTAGAGCTATGGCTGCTGAAGTTGTAGCTAGGCGTATTTTGTGGCTTTGTCATTGGGAGACGGACGTTTCTTCTCGCATGGTGTTGGCGACAGAACCATATGCAGGCAAGAAATTATTTGGTGAAAATGTGCTCAGTGAAGTACTAGTTGAAACAAGAGACAAGAAGAAGGCAATGCCAGTAACAAGTAAAAGACGAGATGACAGGCGACCTTTTCGCCGTTTTCAGCCATACCAGTCCTTTCGTCCATCTAGGTTTGGAGGAAGGGGGCGAGATTTCCGTGTTAACAGACAAGTTTGGAGTCGTCCAAGATTCCAGTTGCGCAACCAACAACAATCAGCAGCGCGAAATACATTCTCAGCTACCCACAGAGGTGGAAGGCAACAAAGACAATTCTGACTTATTGCAGATACCAGTGGGAGGCCGCCTGCTAAAATCTGCACACATTTGGCAGATGACAACATCAGACCGCTGGGTAAAGAATGCTCTACAGTATGGGTATCAGATAGAGTTTCAGGCTATGCCTCCAAACAGATTTCTCCCGTCACCTGTTTCGGCACATCCCGAGAAGCGCAGGGTACTACAACAGGCAATACAGCATCTGTTACAGATAGCAGCCATAGAACCGGTTCAGCAGCACCAGAAATTTCAAGGGGTTTATTCTGTTCTCTTTCTTGTGCCCAAAAAAAGGAAACAATTGGAGAGCGGTGCTCGATCTAAAATTTCTAAACAGATTTGTCAGATACCGGAAATTTCGCATGGAAACATTGGTGTCCATAAAAGAAGCTATTCAGCCTCGAGACTTCCTAGCTTCCATAGATCTAACCGAAGCATATTTACATGTGCCAATCCATCCGCAGCACCGCAAGTTCCTCCGCTTCGTTTACAACAATCAACACTATCATTACAGGGCAATGTCCTTTGGCTTGGCGTCAGCGCCGAGGGTCTTCACAAAAATTATGGTGACCCTTGTCACGCATCTCCGTCAACATGGGTTGAATCTTTACCCATATTTAGACGACATTCTGATTCATTCACACACAGCACAGTCAGCTTATCAGGACATTCACACCGTACTAGCAGTTCTCCACGATCATGGATTCTTAGTCAACATACCCAAGAGTCATTTGCTCCCTCAACAACGTTTACAGCATTTGGGAGCAATGATAGATACGGAACTGGAGACAATTTCTCTTTCGGAAGACAGAGTTCAAAAGATAAAGTTGGCTGTTCAACCATTGTTAGCGAAGCCTGCAGAGGACTTAATGGTCTTAGCACAGGTTTTAGGCATGCTTGTTTCCTCTATCCAAGTTACGCCATGGGCCAGATTTCATGTTCGTCCTCTACAATGGACACTGTTACCATACCAGTGGCAGATAGCACATTCCATGCATCTCCAGGTTCCTCTGACGTTACGACTGAGAACCGCTCTTCATTGGTGGACAAAGGATTGCAATCTGCGCAGAGGACTTTCCTTAAAGGACCCACCATGAGATACTGTCACATCAGATGCGAGTCTCCAGGGGTGGGGAGCTCACTGCAGAGGTCAAATCCTGCAGGGATCTTGGTCCCCTCACGAATCAAACCAAAGCATCAACTTACTAGAACTTCTGGCAGCACGGTTGGCGCTGCAACATTTTGTGCCTTTATTCCATCTCAAACATGTGCTGCTGAGAACAGGCAACAACTGTGTGAAAGCGTTCATAAATCGTCAAGGAGGGACGAAGTCACTGGTTCTTCATCAGGAGGCATCTCTACTAATTTCCTGGGCAGAGCACACGCTACAATCATTGACAGCGGAATATATAAAGGGAGTAGACAATGTACAAGCGGACTGGTTAAGCAGACAGGAGATGTTGCCGGGAGAGTGGCAGTTGCACAAAGATGTGTTCAAACAGATATGCAGAAGGTTCGGAAGGATGGATGTGGACCTTTTCGCTTCAGATGTCAATCATCAACTGAAGAGGTATTACACTCGCTATCCATCTCTCAGAGCAGAGGGTGTAGATGCCCTAAATTCTCCTTGGCCGAAGGCAACACTGTATCTTTTCCCTCCTTTTCCATTGCTACCTCGGGTGATGAAAAAGGTAAGGATGGAGAGGGCCAATGTTGTTCTACTAGCACCAGATTGGCCAAGGAGGCCATGGTTCTCAGAGCTAGTCAACCTATCTGTCGAGCCCCCATGGCGTCTGCCTCTTCGACCAGATTTGCTGCTACAAGGGCCGCTTCGCCACCCCGATCTCCAATAAGAACATAAGAACATAAGAAGAGCCTGCTGGATCAGGCCAGTGGCCCATCTAGTCCAGCATCCTGTTCTCACAGTGGCCAACCAGGTGCCTGGGGGAAGCCCGCAAGCAGGACCCGAGTGCTAGAACACTCTCCCCTCCTGAGGCTTCCGGCAACTGGTTTTCAGAAGCATGCTGCCTCTGACTAGGATGGCAGAGCACAGCCATCATGGCTAGTAGCCATTGATAGCCCTGTCCTCCATGAATTTGTCTAATCTTCTTTTAAAGCCATCCGAGCTGGTGGCCATTACTGCATCTTGTGGGAGCAAATTCCATAGTTTCACTATGCGCTGAGTAAAGAAGTACTTCTTTGGTTGAGCTTAACCGCATGGAAATTGAGCGGGGCAAACTGCTGAGGGCTGGATTACCGACGGAAGTGGTAACCACAATATTGGCATCTAGAAGACAGTCCACAATAAGAAGCTACCAGTATACCTGGGCGGCCTTTTTGAATTGGTGTAATAGGAATCATGTTACACCTAGGAAGTCGGGAATTACAGAGGTGTTATCCTTTTTAAATGCTGGTTTGAAGAATGGGTTGAGACCCAATACTTTGAGATGACAAGCATCTGTGTTGTCAACAGTCCTGTCTAAGTCTTCTTATGCATCACTGGGAGCTCATCCCTATATGAAACAATATCTAAGAGGGGCTTCACTATTGTCAGCACCTGTTCATCATCGTTTTCCAACATGGAATCTTCACAAGGTCTTGGCAGCTCTTCAAAGACCACCATTTGAACCATTGAAAACGTCTACGTTACGAATACTTTCCTTCAAAGTATTATTTCTCATAGCAATAACATCAGCTAGACGAGTATCTGAACTTGGAGCTCTCTCAGTGGCAAAACATCTATGGATCTTCCATACTGACAGAGTCATTTTGAGAACAGATTCTACTTTCGTTCCAAAAGTTAATTCAGCCTTTCACTGTCAGCAGGAAATAGTATTGCCAACATTTTGTCCTTCGCCAAAGCATCCTCTAGAGCACGCTTGGCATTCATTGGATGTGAGGAGAGCACTTAAAGTATATATAAATAGGACTAGGCCAATAAGGCAAACTGATTCTTCGTTTGTTTCTTACCACCCAACTACTCTCGGTAAAAAGGTGTCCTCCTCTACTTTGGCGAGATGGATTAAGGGCTGTATTGCCTTAGCATACAGTTCTCTAAACATACCATTATCTTCAGGCATCATTGCTCATTCCACTAGAGCAGCAGCTGCCACTGCAGCTTATTCAACAAATGCATCTCTTCAAGAAATATGTAGGGCGGCCACTTGGGCAAACCCTAACACTTTTACTAAACATTATAAATAGATATTTATGCTTCAGCTGAGGCAGCCTTTGGGAGGCGAGTTATTCAGCAGGTCCTGAGTGATCATTGAATATTTATGTACCCACCCAATCAATACGTCAGCTCTGGAACATCCCACTTGGGGGTGTCCTGGTGCCCACTGGAGAAGGAACCGTTTTACTCACCAGAAAGGTGTTTCTCAGTGGGCGCCAGGACACCGCCAAGGCCCACCCTGGGATACAAACGACAGGAAACATTATAATAAAACGGGTGGACACTGAAGAGTCAATGATCACTCCTATCCCATGTATCATTCAGTGGAGTTGGCAGTCGCTTGGAGTAGAGACTGTATAGTTATTTTTACAACTTAAGTGTAAAATGTATGTTTTCATAATTACAGTTAATGTTGTCACAGTTTTTTAGATATGTATAAGTTTATATTTTAAGCTTGGCTAGACGGCGAACTAGCACTCCGTGGGAGGGGACGCATTAACGGTCGGTTTAGAGTGTTAACTCTTTCCTGCATCAAGCACTAGCAAGGAACACAATACCCACTTGGCGGTGTCCTGGCGCCCACTGAGAAACACCTTTCTGGTGAGTAAAACGGTTCCACCCTCCAGATGTTGCTGAACTACAACTGCCATCATCCCTGGCCAATGGCCAAAGGTTCCCCACACCTGCCATACAGTTTGAAATCCACAACTTCATACTCACCACTCTAATCAGGGGCATATAATGGTTTGTTGCTCAGTTTCTTCTAATCTTTCTCTATGTTGCATGATTATTAGGCAGTAGGTTTTTCCATGGTTTTTGCTGTTTTATGTTATAGCTTATGTCATTTGCCTTCACTTTCTTTTCACAAAAACAGTACTAGATTATTTAAATGCATACTTTGGGGGGGTCGAGAAAGGGAGGAGGAATATATTTCAACTAGCAGTTTTATCAAGAAAAATAAAGTGGTTAGTTTAAGCACATGTATTATGCCCATGAAGAAAATCAACACAGTTCAACATCAGATTTCTAGCTGCTTCCTATTTAGACTGTCAGGGTTTGTTTGCTTGTGCGCACACACGTGTGTGTGTGTGTGTTAGGGATGGAAAGATCTCAAGGTATTTGGGGGGTCAATGGGTGTAGGGTGCTTGTTCCTTCTCTCTTTCAATCTATGAATCCATTGTGCATATTTTTGTTCTAGGTTTGGCTAATCAGTGGGGATGGGCTGAAGTGGGGAAGGATTAAGATTTTAAGATTATAGTATTCAGCATTTTTGCTATATAAAAAGTGCCGGTTCATATCATCCCTTGCTTTGTGGTGGACATCTGTAAAAAAGAAAAGAAAGAAAAATGTTTGCATACTGAGCTGAGCTTATTTTCCTTTTCACTGATAAATTCATTTCCAGGTAGAGATGTTAAATGATATTTTCTTTGTGGTCTTTCACTTGGCACACAATAGCCCTATATCTTCTCTACTGAAATCTCTGGACGTTATTTATGTTCCAGGTGATGATCCTGCTATGCAACCAGCAGAGTTTCATTTGTACCCACATTGATTACTGCCACCCTCACTGTTACCTCCACCATAGCCGTTCTTGTGCACGCCTTGTCCGGGCCATCAAACTCCTGTATGGTGACACTGTGGATTCACTCAAAGAAAATAACTTACTAAACAATGTGGCTAGGGGCAAAAAACAGAAAGAGGTAAGCAAGCTAGTGAAATCCTTCCTGTCATTTGCAGACATTTATTCATTTAAACCAGACAAATTAACTCAGCTACCTGTTAATGCATATTAAACCCTCATGTGGGTATTACTCAGTTTTAAGAGCGTTTTCATAACATGCTGCCCAGGGAAACTGCACTATGGCAATATTTGGGTGTGAGATCAGGGAGCAGTAAAAGGAGGATATGTCAGCATATCTTATTCTCAGCAGTTCCTGGTCTCTCACATCCTCCGTAATTTGCTGTTTGTTTTTTTTAGTGTTAGACATATTGTGGGATCCATTCCCCCCCCCAACTATGGTGACCTCTAAAAACACTGTGAATATTTTTCAAATCCAAATCTGTTTCAGTGTTCAGACAAGTCATGCCTGAGAACTCCCTCCTTGAAGAAAAGGGTGACCGATTCTAACCTTGAAGGAAAGAAGGACTCTGGAATGTTGAAATACATCAGACATCAGGTAATGAGTGTGTCTGTTGCCTATAGGAATAACAGACTAGCTGGTGGAACATCATTATTTTTAGTCTTTAATATGATGGACCAGAAACAGACTGTTCGGTCCATCCTTACTTATATGTTGACAGTGATCCAGTGGTCTCATTACACTCATGGAATTCTGCCTGGGTGGAGGCTTCCAGTTTGTGCATTGGAAACCTTTGGGGTACACAAGTAAACTCAGATTTTTGCCATTTCATAGAATATTTGAGCAAGACTCTGGAATGTACCCAAATTTATCTATGTTGTCTAATACAGGCAAGTATATCCTCATTAAATAGACTGTCACCTGCTAATTGCTTCCAGTAACATGCATTTTAATCTGTTACATAACAGATTAATCAGGTACAATCAGGGCTGTCAGAGCATGCTGCTGCACTCTTAAGCCAGAGCATGCTGCAATCTAGTATGTAAACCATTGAGAACTCAGCAGGACTTACTTCAGAGTAATTACTTATTACTGCATGATTTCATTTTTTGCAGGTGATGAGTTTGTCTCCAGCACCTTTATCGCTGTTAATCAAGGCAGCTCCCATCCTCACAGAAGAGATGTATGGGGACATCCAACCTGCAGCATGGGAGTTGCTGCTCAGTATGGATGAGCACATGGCTGGTGCAGCAGGTAAGAAAGTCCCACCTCACTAGCACTCAAGCATACAATATCAGTTATATGGGCTTGGCAGTCATATGGAGTACCGTAGTAGTCCCACCCAGCTTTGGATCCTAAGATTTTTTGTCTACAAGAACAGAAATGTTTCTGGACATTCTGTGAGCCCTACTTAAGCTACTATGTGTATTAATACACACTTGCGTTTATACTTCATATCGTCAACTCCATGTGGCTTTAATGCTTTTTCTGACATGGAAAGCCTTTCCACATAGGAAATTCATAACAAATGGATTGGATCACAGTAACTGCCCATTTGCTCATAAAACATCAGCCAAAGGCATCATTCCACCCCACATACTTCAGCATTTGCTTTTAAAAATAATACTGTTTCTAGGTTGTGCAATATACCAGTTTGTGAAATATTTGCTTCCTGCAGCTGCCATGTTCCTTCTATGTGCTGTGAAAGTGCCAGAGGCAGTATCGGATATGCTGATGTCTGAATTTCATCACCCTGAGGCAGTGCAAAGGTTGAATGCCATTCTCAAGTTCCACACCCTCTGGAGATTTAGGTATCAAGTCTGGCCTCGGATGGAGGAAGGAGCTCAGCAAATCTTTAAGGTAAATTTATGACATTGCCTGGTATAATTCAGAGTTGTAATTGTGGAACCAGAATAAACCTTCACAATCCAGACAGCACACCACTGGACTTTGAATTTATACAGCCACTTGATATACAACAAAGGATAACACCAATATGGCATGGGAATATGAGACTCCTTTTATAATAATGAATAACCCAGCTTTTAAACTATAGTTATAATTAACACTATTGACATCTTTAAGATGTTTGAAACCTTCTACAGTAATCACTTGGAATCAGATTAAGATTATGTGGCAGATTAGATTGTCCTGCTTGTCATACTACATCTGATTTTTGGGAGCGGCAGCAAATGAGCAGAAAATAGTTTTCCTTGAAACAGTCTTAATTCACATTGTTAATTACAGCATTCAACATTAAAAATTATGAATCTGGGGTTGTCCAGCAAGCTCTATCTCCAGATTTTGGCACTATGACTACTCAGTGATGAAAGAGGGCATTCTGCTGTCCAGGGTCAAGAAACAACAGTACAGAAGATTCAGAATCCAGGATCTTGCACCAGCTCTGGATATATTTCATGACCTGATACTAAAGTCAATCCTCCTGCATCAAAGCTATTTTTTCTGTTCTTTTGTGTGGCATTGGCACTACGTTGGCCGCACAGAGTGAGAGAGTATGGTATATTTTCCCTGAGCAGGAAACAATTCAGGATATATGATCCATACATTGTTATTTTCTTTAAAACATAAATTAAACAAACCTTTTAAATAAGAATAGAGGTTACTTCATTAGCTTTTGCTTCATGTTATATAAGAAAACTTGTATTCATTATGCCACAGACAGAATTAAATGGTCAGTCATATTTGGATTCAGTACAGATGGAAGGGATATGTTACTATGAAAGCTCACCACCACCTGATTATGTGGTGTGTGTGTTTTGTTCCCTCTTGGTCTGCTTTTCTAGATTCCTCCACCTAGCATTAACTTCACCCTGCCATCCCCAGTCCTGGGAATGCCATCTGTCCCCATGTTTGACCCTCCATGGGTTCCACAGTGCAGTGGGAGCGTACAGGACCCAATTAATGAAGATCAATCTGTAAGTAAACTTCTCCTTGAAGTAGGCCTTATTTTTTTAAATGAGATGCTGCTTGTGGGAGGAGCGAGAAAGTGATGAGAATGGCAGCTTAGGAAATGTCTTATAAATACAATGTTAGTACAGTTCATAGAGCATGAAAAGCAATATGGTTTTTCCTGGTCACTGTTAATGGTGCTGTCACGGGTTGAATTACTATTAGTAATAAGAATACTAATGTTTCAGTGTTAATATTGATTAGATGTATATTTTCATCAACTGTAGTGGAGATAGTGTGAACTGGTTGCACATCTGATGTGGGCAACCTCCGTTACCAAATCACTTTGGATGAATGTTTCCGTAGTTTCTTTCTGCTGTTGGTAAATTATTTCCATGTTGAGTTCTTACAAACTTCATCAGAATACTCATAACTCTGTATAACTCGCTGCTGTGTGTGTTCTATAAAACCCAAGCAAACTCCTTCACATGTTCTCCCCGCCATGGTTTGCTTACAGAAGTCATTTTCAGCCCGAGCTGTGTCCCGTTCTCATCAGCGGGCAGAACATATTCTGAAGAATCTGCAGCAGGAAGAAGAGAAAAAACGTCTGGGCCGAGAAGCTAGTCTGATCACTGCTATCCCCATCACCCAGGAAGCTTGTTATGAACCCACCTGTTCCCCAAACTCAGAACAGGAAGAGGAAGGTGCGCTAGAGGCTAAAAGGCAAAAATTCTGGGGATGCAATATTATGATCATAGAATGCTGATGATTTTGTTACAGGGTAATTCCATGAAAATGTCACCCTACAGGCCCATTTTTCATTTTTATATATAGTTAACATGTTCTATATTATTTTAAAGATAATTCTCCAAAGTTTTATTATCTGGCAACAGCTTTTCAAAATGACATTTTCCATATGAATAAAACAACCAGAATCGTGGTGTGCAAGATGACACAGAATTTCTGGTTTTTCCCCAATACTCAGTTATAGACCTCTCCAAGAAAATAGACAACAGGTTAATGACACTTTATTGTATAGTTTGGTAAAGTGAGAATAAATTTTATGTTAGGAACAAAATCAGATGAGCTGAGGACAATAAAACTTATGTTGGTTAAGCATGTTACATTGGTCATGGAAACATACTTTTTTTCCTCCTCAACAAATGAAAAGAAAAATCTATAAGTTTTAACTTTATTCTCTTTTTTGAGTGTGTAAGCATTAAGAAAATGTGATGAGAAGTTAAGTGAAATGTGTTTTCCATGCCACAGTTCTTGTGACCAACGTAACACCAGTGTGCAAATTACATTCCATAAACATGTTCTTATGTGTGTCATTTAAATCCTATTTTGAAAATGGAAATGGACTGCCCAAGTCAATCCCGACTTATAGCGACCCTATGAATAGAGTTTTCATGGTAAGCAGTATTCAGAGGTGGTAACCATTGCCTTCCTCTGAGGTTGAGAGGCAATGACTGGCCCAAGGTGAGCTTCATGGCTGTGTGGGGTTTTGAACCCTGGTCTCCCAGGTCGTAGTCCAACACCTTAACCACTACACCACACTGGGTCTCTTATATATTAATATAATTAGCAATTAGATAACCTTTTAGGTTAATTATCAGTAAACTTCAACCTAGTGTGGCTTACAAAAAGATATTACTGATATTTCTCAATGAGACCCCCACCCACTTTCTAGAAGCATGTACAAGTGCCTACCATCTTCCTTTAGATGTATCAGGGAGGCAAACCTGGCCTGATTGGCTCTCCTTAGCTATGTGGAATAGGTGAGGTCAGAGGGCGCCAACCTTTCTGAATCAGAGGACACATTTCAAATTTTGAGAGAGTGCTGGGGGCACCAGTCACAAAATGGCTGTCAGGGGTGTGTGGCATAACACAAAATGGGGGTATGGCATAACACAAAATTAGAGAGTAGTCATGGTGAAGCTTTTCCCATAAATGTATTCCCATACTAGAAAAGACTTGACCTGTTGAATTTCTGCCAGCCATACAGCTGTTAAAGGCACAAGAACCCTGTTTCCCCCCAATGCCGACCCTAATCTTTGCAATGTTTTCACATTTGCCTATGGCAGAGAAGGGGATTCTTTAACATTCACCCATACTTATTGTGTAGTACCATTTGCAGAAAATAATTTCTAGGCGCTACCTGATCTCAGATGAACCCAGCACAGGAAATATGCATTCTGTGTGCTAGGGAAAAAGGAAGAGCAAACTATGAAGATTCCAAGGACTAAAAAAAAAAGAAAACACAGAACAAGTTCTGTGAAAGGGAAGACAAAACAGCAGCCTATTGCCTGGTGTCCAAACATTCACATCAGTCACAACTCTAATGTCACTTATTGGCCAATACGGATAGGCACAGGAACAGCCAGGCTGGCTCATTTCAGATAAATCACTTAGAAGGGTACAGGTGCATATTGCTCCATAACTTGCTTTCTAAGAGGGCTAGAAACTTTTAAAAAAATGAAAGCTCAGATTCTGGGCTACCTGCTGGGCATGCTACTGAAGGCCTTTGTGGGCACCCTGGCACCCATGGGCCATAGTTTGGCAACCCCCAGAAGGAGTCAACTAGCGATACAAAAATTCACCTCAGGAGCTGAAAGTATCTTGCCTTGTAGCAGAGAACAACACAACCCTGTAGAAGGTTGAAGGCAATCTTGAACACAAATTAATTTTTCACATAAATACCATAAATACAGGGAATAATGTCCTTATGGGAAATACGATTATACTGAAAGAAAGCCAGAAGCAGAAACATCCACTGAGGTACTGGTGTCGATTGGAAACTTTGTTATTGTTGAGTTGACAGGGAAATTGAAAAGTAAATTTATTGGCAAAAATTAATTGTCAAAGTTTGCTTGATGATCATTAATATTAAATCTTCTTCTTAAAAAAGGGAACTTCTGTGACATTTGTCTTCCCTGCAAATTATGATAAATATTGGATAGAAAAGAAACAAATAATTAGGGTGTGAATTCCCCTGGACTTTACACCTTCCCACATGGACTTGATGCTGATCTGCAACTTGTGAATATATAGTAAAGTGCCATGTTCTGGAGGCATTATTTGTGGGTGTCTCACTGAAGTATCACATGTTACGTTTGTCACACTGCAGTGGTCACAGATAATTTGCCAGAAAACCTTTTTTTCACAGTTTCAGTTTGACACTGGCCCATGAAACATTGGCTGTTTATTTATGTTACTGCCAATGAAATTTATTTTTTGATTCATACTTTTAAAGAACACAATTGTCTAAGTTACAGATAAATTCTTCCAAGTTGCAAAAATGTTACATTGGTCACATCTTTTAAAACACAATAAAAATGAAATATGTAAATTACCTGTGGCAAATATGTAAATTATCTTCATTATTTACTTTTGTAGGGAAGATCAATACAGTTAACAAACAAATAGTTTAATGTTAATTGGAGTTCAAATAATATTAGCTAAAACACAAAATATTATGTACAGAATGTTACAAATGTTACATTGGTCACTACAGAATTACCCTACAGTACAGATAATTCACAGCTGCAAGACAGTGAATATTGATTCAGTTGATGACTAGCAGCAGCACTTAATCACTTTGAACATAGTTGATTGCCATTGTCACCTGTCCTAGTAACCAGGAAAAATAATGAGGGCTGTTGAAGGGTTCTTGAGCTCATTTATTTAAATATTTATATTAATTTAAACAGACTTTGTGCAGCTATTCTTGGTAACATTTTGTGTAAAGTAATGTAGTCAATAAAACCCCTTGCTTTTTTAAAATGAATAAAAATTAAACATATGTAATAATAATTAGCATACTATATGACAATAGTCATTAGATGTGTAGGGCTTGCAGCACACTCTGGCACACTTGGCAGCATTGGTGTATAAACCCAAAAGAAGACAGGAAAAGCTAGTTCAGTTGTCCAGAGGTTGGGAGGGGGGTTGTATGAAAAAGGTGGATAGTGGGAAGAATAGTGTGGTAGCAAATTCAGAAGTGCAGGGTCCCTTCATGATAGTCACAGCCATGCTGCCTTCTAAAATTATACAACCTTCTTCGATTATAGAATAATCTGGCCAGGCTTGAATACTGCTTTCTCCTCTATCACTTTCACCATTTGACAGTCCTTTCTCACTGTCAGAGATGCTGCTTGAATTACTGAATTCAGTGTCTACATCTTTATCTCCTGCTGCTACCAAACTGCTTGATAATGTAGATGGAATGCTATCATCAGGATTCACTGTCTCTTCTTCTGTAATTACAGAATTCTTACTCTCCGCAACTTGGCTTTTTGAAGTAGGAACTAATAGGAACTTCTTTCACTCTGACTGGCTCTAAGCAGGAAAAGACTCTTCTCAGTGGCTAACACACTCTCCTTTCATGCTGATTGGCTCAGAGGACATTAGAGACATAGGGACCCTGCTAAGACCTGGCTCCTAAAAAAGTAAGGGGTCTAAGACAGCCCCCCCAAGACCATGGACGACTACACCTCTGAGTGGGAACTTTCTCCTAAAGCAAACAGTAGCCATGCCTCCCCCATCTGGATCAGTGCTGTGATTGGGTCAAAGGGGCAAAGCCTTCCTCCTCTACACCACAGTCTTGATCTGGAATGGGGGCTACCTGGTTGCTATTTACTTCAAAAAATATTTGCATGACTATTAATTAGGGTTTTTAAAAATGAAATCTGACTTCATTTTTTCACTTTTGCAGTAGATCATTGCAGTAGATCAGCATAGGACTTATCTTATAGGAGTTAGGAACCAAAGTTCACATCTTATATTTGTTTTGTCAGTAGAAGAAGTTGTCAACCTGGCATCCCGCCGTCTCTCTGTGAGCCCATCATGTACCTCTAGCACATCTCATAGGAACTACTCCTTTCGTCGTGGCTCAGTTTGGTCAGTGCGTTCAGCAGTCAGTGCTGAAGGTAATGCAACTTTAGACTATATATTAATTGTCCTGTTAAATGTCTATCAACCCTTTCTTGCACTATTAATATGTTTATTTAAAGCATTTCTACCCCGCTCTTCCTAGAGGAAACGAAGGCACCTCAGGTGCCAGTTCTTAAAGTTAGATTTTTTTTTTTACAATGAGCTGTTCAGGGAGAGGAGGAACCAGGTGGAGTTGGTCTCTCAGCAGAGCCACTGGAACAGCTCTGCTTTCTCATTTCTTCCTCTGCTGCAGCCTGGTGGAAGTGCTGTTCTTATGTAACAGTTGATGGGAGGGAGGATCCTGGTGGAGCTCTTTGATTCCTATTATGTATGTATGGTTTTGCTTGTAGCCTTAGGCCTAATTCATTCACAAGAAACAAGGCTTTTGTTTATTTTATTTAAAATATTGTTTACCCAGTCTGCATTGTGATAATAATCCCAGAGCGGGCTACTTAAAAAATTAACTTAACTGAAGTTTGTGATTGAGTTCTCCAACCAGTGTTTACAAAAATGCTCATATTAGGGAAAAATTTGTATTAAAATGAATATATTATTTATTATTTATTTTATTTATTACATTTATATCCCACCTTTCCTCCAAGGAGCTCAAGGTGGTATACATGGTTGTCCTCCCTCTCCATTTAAACTTCACAAAAACTGTGTGAGGTAGGTTAGGCTGAGAGGTTGTGACTGACCCAAGGTCACCCAGCAAGCTTCATGGCCGAGTGGAGATTTGAACCCTGGTCTCCCAGGTCCTAGTCTGACACTCTAACCACTACACCACACTGCATTACATTAGAAGTTGCTTGCAAGAATGTGTACATTAGTCAAAACTGTAGACAAAAATGTGCGTTTAAGGAGAAATGCTGAAGCATTTGCATGAGGATTTTTTTATATATTGTAAATTGTTGCAGAAACCTGAAGAACTGAATTTAAGATTGGAAAAATGAGAAATGGAGAGAACCAAAACCAACAGCTCCCTCCATCCTTAGCATAGTGTATCTTAGAAGGGTGCCTCCCATAGATGTTAATGCATGGGCAGATATGTATGGGAGAAGGTGCTCCTTCAAGTAGCCAGATCACAAGGTGTATAAGGCATCAGTTGAAGAAGTAACATGCTTGAATTATATTTATGTATTGTCCAGTGTGAAATCTTCCTATGGTGATATCTGTGTGCTCTAGGGTCATCTCAAGTCCATGAATCTCATCAGTTGTTGTTTTTTCTAGGTCCAGTATGTATTTTATTCTGAAGTGTAGTTGCTTCTGGAGAATCAAACAGTGAGGGCACTGGACCTGTATAGTTAACTGCTTGTGAAACAGTGCCAATGCTGGTTGGGCCATATTACCTTACTGGCTTCTCTCCTGTAGTTAAATGTGGTGCAACTCATATAAACACTAAACACATGGAACAGTGTGTGGTTCCAGTAGCAATGTGTAAATTAGGGCTTAGAAGCAAAGATGTAGAATAAGGATTCCATGTTTTGAAATTCCCTTCTCCTTTTTGAATGTTTGAATTAATTCCCAGTCAGTGCTAGATTAGACTGCAAATTAGAATGTTGTTGTTTCCATACTTGCAATGCTTTTTTGTCTTCCAAAGATTCATTGTCGACATTATCAACAGAGATCCATTATAAGTGAGACTTCACTTACACTGTGTCAATGTTTTCCCCTCTAGATGAGGAACACACGACAGAGCACACACCAAATCATCATGTGCCCCAGCCCCCACAGGCAGTCTTCCCGGCGTGTATCTGTGCAGCCGTGCTCCCTATTGTTCACTTAATGGAAGATGGAGAAGTCCGGGAGGATGGAGTAGCAGGTGTTGTTTTTAGTTTAAAGGTTTCGAGAATAATTAAAAAGAGCATGACAGCACAGTACTATGCATACAATCCTATCTTCAGTCAGAAGTAATTCTCATTGTCTTCCATGGGCCTTCCTCCCCAGAAAGTAGGACTGCAACCTAAAACTTTTGAAACATCCGCATTGCTAAAATCAGTATCTAGCTGGTAGGGAAATCTTTGCCCTGTATTTATATTTTAGGCAGATATACTTCTTTTATTGCCCTTATTCTCCCAACCAATCCATTAAAATTCTGCTACCAGGCAAGTCAAATTTTACAAGGCACCATCAGCTGATTAGATTTATTATGTAAATGATATTTGAATGATTACCTGATTACCATCTGGATATTGTAACTTGTACTCCCTTCAGCACTGGCAGAGTTTATTTGAAACTGTGTCACCTGTATTAGCCTAGAGACTCTTAACTATGAAATTAGTAGAGGGGAATGTATTAAAGAGATGATTTATTAGCAGAGCTCCCATCAGCCCCAGCCAGCATGGCCACTGGATTGGACAGATGGGAGTTGTAGTTCAAAAAAGTAACTTTTCCAAGCTCTGTTTATTAGTCTCTTTAAAATCTGCACTCTGGCTTCCTGTCTGCTCCCAGATCTTACACAAGCTTACACAAGTCTTTACCAACAATACCCTCCATGGCCTCCATGGCACTGAGCAGGGGGTGGGACTCAATGGCCTTATAGGCCCCTTCCAGTTCTATGATTCTCCCCCTTTCCCTGTCTTCTCTCTCCACTCTTATATCCCAGTGCATCCCTACCAGTGACCTTCACTCATCTAGATTCTCTGCTTCTAGCCATTGGAAAGTCTTCTACTCCCTCAAGCAACTTCATCTCTGTCTCCCTTCCTGCACTTTATCCCTGGAACTTCCATTCAGAACACCTCTGCGTGACTACCTCCAATGCTTTTCTTCAGATCTCTTCTCAAAACCCATCTTTCTATAAAGCATTTAGGACAATCCCCTTGCCCTCATACCCTGCTATAACTATTTCAGTTAAATACACGCCACTGAAATAATCACATATTATTCCCTTGTCCCTCCCTTCCATTTTTATCTCCTTCTTGCCTCTTAAACTAAAATGCTCAAAATGTTGTAACCTTTCTCATAGGGAATTTGCTTCAACCCCTTGATCATTTTGCTTGCCCTTTTCTGTACTTTTTCCAACTTTGCAAAACTCTTTTTGTGGTGCACTAACCAGAACCGTACACAGTGTTCCAAGGGCAGTCACACAATAGATTTGTATAACAGCAGCATAATACTGGCGGTTTTATTTTTAGCCTCTTTCCTAATGATCCCTTACATGGAATGCACCCTTTTTGCAGCTGCTCCACAATGAGTTGACACTTTTATTGAGACATACACCACAGCTTCAAGTTAATTCCTGGTCAGTCATTACCAGTATGATTTTTGGGTCCCAATGTATATCACTTTACACTTGCTTACATTGAACCAGATTTGCCATTTTAATGCCCATTCACCCATTTTGGAGAAATCCTTTTGGTATTCCTCACAATCCCTTTTTGTTTTTATCACCCTGAATGATTTGGCATAATTAGCAAACTTACTCACCTCACTGTTCACTCCTAGCTCCAGATCATTTATGAAAAAATTTAAAAGCACTGGTCCCAATACTGATCCATCCCTCCATTGCTTCCTGTTCTTAAACCACTTACCAATTTGTAGGGATAAAGGAGAAATTTGATTCAGTTCTCATTTAAAGCTGAATCTATAAAATGTGTACTTCCTGAAACTATATGAGAACCAAAACACAGCCATCCTTTGAAATTCATGCTCATCTGAATTATGCGATGCAGTTTATCCAACCAAAATGTTGACATAAATGCATATATAATAGGAAACTGTGCATAAAAATGAATATATTAGTGCACATACAGAAATGCATTATATTTGGAGGTACTGCTTGCAAAAATGTGTACATGAATCAAAACTGCATACAAAAATGTGGTTATTAGGAGAAATTAACTCATGAAGATTTTCTTTTTAAAAATTCACAAATTGCTAAAGAAATGTGGTGAACTGAAGTTAAAGATGGAAAAATGAGAAATTGAAAAAAAACCTAATTAACAGATCCATCCCTACTGATCCGTAAATGGACCTGGCTCCTCATCCCATGACTTCTAAGCTTACTCAGAAGTCTTTGGTGAGGGACTTTGTCAAAAGCTTTTTGAAAGTTCAAGTAATAATGTCTACCAGATCACCCCTATCCACATGCTTATTGACATTCTTAAAGAATTCCAAAAGGTTAGACAGGACGTACCTTTGAAAAGCTATGCACATTCTTCTTCAGCAAAACTTGTTCTTCTATATGCTTAGTAATTTTATCTTTAATCATGTTTTCCACCAGTTTTCTCAGAACAAATGTTAAGCTAGCAGGTCTGTAATTTCCCTCCTGGGTTACTTTTTAAAAATTGGTGTTACATTGGCTACTTTCCAGTTGTCAAGTATGGA
The DNA here is from genome assembly GCF_030035675.1 of Rhineura floridana. Lineage (NCBI taxonomy): Eukaryota > Metazoa > Chordata > Lepidosauria > Squamata > Rhineuridae > Rhineura > Rhineura floridana. The sequence goes on from NC_084481.1 coordinate 13,870,032, forward strand.
GGCTAATCTAAAAGACAAGTTGCATATTTTTGTTAGATCAGTTTCAGATTTGAGTTCTTTAAGAATTCTTGGGTGGATGCCATCTGATATTGTGATTTGTTCATTTTAATTTAACAAAACCTACATTATTATTAAACCAATTAATTTGTTGCTTTCTACAAAAGAGATAAAGCAACTCACAACAACAAAAATTCATACAGCCCTTTGGTTAGTTCTAGAGCACAGCCATTTAAGCTATCCAGAAATTTTGTAACTTTGCCATAACTGACAGATTTACCCATTCTATTTGAGAGTAATTGAAGTTACCTACAACACTTCCTCCTTTGGGCGCCTCCTTGATTACTACTGCTTAGTGTCCTTTTGAGGCTTTTAAGGATTACTGTTCCTTTATTCAAAAGCTTCCTATTTCCAGGTTTAGTATTTCACTAAAATGGGCAGGAATGGGGGAACCAGAAAAAATAATACAAAGAAACCACCAGTTTACCCCCTTCCTGTCACAGAGAACAGAAGCTGATTAAATCAGAGATAGTTAAGGCAGAGTTTTATTTATTTATTTATTTTATTTAATTTATATATCGCCCTAAGCCCGAAGGCTCTCTGGGCGGTGTACATAAAAGTTCATCATTAATGTCTCAGCAGCACTAAAGAGGAAGCTATTTAAATGGGCTGAACCTGCAAGGAGGAAACTTTTAATTTTTAATAGGAAAGGACATTTGCTGAATGTAAGTAAATATTATGGAAGGATGGGATCTTTGCAGAGGCAAAGGACATCCCTCTATGAGGTAGCTCTAAAATATGACTGTAGTCCCAAGCACACTTCCATTATACTTGGGCTGCCTTCAAGTCGCTCCCGACTTATGGCGACCCTATGGATAGGGTTTTCATGGTAAGCGGTATTCTGAGGGGGTTTACCATTGCCTCCCTCTGAGGCTGAGAGGCAGTGACTGGCCTAAGGTCACCCAGGGAGCTTCATGGCTGTGTGGGGATTCAAACCGTAGTCTCCCAGGTCGTAGTCCCACACTCTAACCACTACGCCACACTGGCTCTCTCCATTATACTTAGTGGGATTTATTTCCAAGGAGACATGAATTGTGTTGCACATGTGGAACCTCCATTGTAATTCCACTTTAGGCTAATTGTGAAAAAGCATTTGTTGTCAAGTGGCTCATAGTTTAAAATATACAATGCACAAAGAATTGGTTTGTAGAACAGAACAAAATAAGGTGGTTTTAGGCTCAGGAGGCTGAATGGGACCTGGCCTAAATGAAATGATGTGAAGCAAGCCTGGCCATAGTCCAGTAAGTGTTACATTTACTTTTTCCTGAAATGAGGCTGACTAGCCCTCTTCTGTTGTCTTGTGCAGTGAGTGCTGTGGCTCAGCAAGTCCTATGGAACTGTCTCATTGAAGATCCTTCTACAGTTCTTCGACATTTTCTGGAGAAACTTACTATCAGCAATCGACAGGTGGGGGCCCTGTTTTCTAATATGCACAATTAAAAGGTCTTTCTCAAAGACTGCATTCAGATGTTAACAATAAATTCTGATTTATCATTACATGACCGAGCCTCAGCCTTGAGCCTTCCTCCTCTCTTCTCCTCTGGGATGACTGCAATGACAAGATTGGAAACTTGTGCTTCTGTTTTTGATTGATTGCGGTGTAGCTTTATGCCCAAACCCAGATAAACAGTGGTTAGTCTTAACCATGGTTATTGAAACAAGCTAATATCAAACCTTGGTTGATGAAGCTGACTTGTTTCAAAAAACAGTAGTTAAGATTAACCACAGTTTTTGGTTCAGATGCAATGCTATGTAAAAATAAAAACTGGGAACAAAAAAGGGTCCTACAAACTACCTTGAATAATGTATACAGATACTTTATGACAAATTAAAAACACTGTGCAAATATAAATACTAAAGTCTTAGAAAACTAAATAGAGAAAAGCATGTATAAAGAAACCAGTAATGAAACTGAAAAACTGACATCCAGACTTCAAACTTTATGGATGAGCTGGAAATGTTTATTTAGGGGGAGGGGAAAGGGAGAAATAAAATACACCACTATCTAGACTTTAAAAAACCCAGTATTTTCTCTTATCAGCAGTTATGTCAATGGGTTCCAGAGTTTCAATTTCCCTTTTTTCACTATCTCCAGATAAGGAATTTTCTGTCTATATCAATTAAAATCTATATATCAATATGAGTATTTTGAAAAACTAATTATGTGTTCAGACACATCCTCCCGCATCCCACAAATATAATATCTTAATTTGCATTAATAGTTTATCAACAAAAAAGGGGAAATGAATACACAAAGGGAAATTTCGGCAGGAGTTTGATCTTTCCTTATTGAACCTGGAGTCAGTTTATTGTGAGCTCATTGTTGAGAGAGAACTGTATAAAAATAGCGACCCAATGGCATTTAACACCTCTAAACTAGACAACATCTATAAAGTCGAAAATAATAATTGTTGGAACTGAGCCAGAAACAGCAGAGTTCTTCCACATGTGATGGACGTGTTACTTGGGCATTTTTCAAAATGCTCAAACACTTTGGAAAAAAATTGTCCAAGCAATATTGCCCTTTACTTAAGTTAATATACCTATGGATCCTCTTGTTTGTCTTCTTACTTTTAATACCAGATTTATAGTGTAATCTAAAACATGTCTACTCAGAAGTAAGCTCCATTTGGTTCAATGGGACTTACTTCCAGATAAGTGTGTATTGGATTGCAGCCCTCAACCACAAAAGAAATACAAAGCAATATTAACTGCTCTGCTGGTTGCTTGACTGGTTTATGCTTGTCATTGGAAATGTAAGAAGATGCCTTTGAAGGAAAGGTGGCTGGGGAACTTCTGGGAACTTCTTTTATTGGTCAAATTGATGGCATTCCCTAAATCTTTAAATGCATTTGAAAAGGTTAATGGGATATGAAGCTTTGTAGCTGTTTTTATAAGTAACTTTTTGTCGCTTGGCTATGACCAATTTGAATGGTTAAACCCCGTAGTGACAGTAACATTCTACCTATTTTGAATGTATTTTATCTTACAGAAAGGTGAGCTATCTTTTAACTTTTGTATATTTTTATACTTTTATTAAAATTAAAAAGCATTTTAAAAAAGAATTGGCCAATACACTTTAAGGCAAGATTGGGCATTTAGTAGATTGGGGTACATATCTAGGCCTTCATTCTAGGTTTTATGGGCTTCCAGTTTAGCTGTCCTTTAAAAGAGAATGCCCTCATCATGAATGGGAAGGCGGCCCACCTTGTAGTGCTGGGACTTTTAAGAAATGTAATTGCCCGTCACACCTTTTAGGTATAATCATAGAATCATAGAATAGAATCATAGAATCATAGAGTTGGAAGGGGCCTTGTAGGCCATCGAGTCCAACCCCCTGCTCATAGCAGGAAATCCACAGCTAGAGCATCTCCCACAGATAACTGTCCAGCCTCTGCTTGAAGACATCATCCTCGTCGCCCTCTTCTGAACCCGCTCTAACTTGTCTATATCTTTCTTAAAATGAGGCACCCAGAACTGAACACAGTATTCCAGATGAGGCGTGACTAATGCAGAATATAGTGGGACTATTACTTCCCTCGACCTGGAAACTATAGCTCTGTTTATGGATCCCAAAACCGCGTTTGCCTTTTTTGCCGCAGCATCACACTGCTGGGTCATGTTCAACTTGCGATCCACTACAATTCCAAGGTCCTTCTCACACGCACTACTGCTAAGCCGGGTATTTCCCATCCTGTACCCGTGCATTTTGTTTTTGTGGCCTAAATGCAGAATCCTGCATTTGTCTTTATTGAATGTCATTTTATTAATTTCAGCCCAATTTCCTAGTCTATCCAGGTCCCTTTGGATAATAACTGGTCCTAGTGGAAACAGTGATGTAAACAAATGCAAAGTATTTATATGTGTTTGTGAAATGGATTCATTTGATGGAAAGAGTAAAAGTGAGTTAAAGTTTGTGAAGAAAGTCTTCAGGCATTTTGTAATAAAGCTGAAAAGCAAATTCTGCTTTTATTCCAGGATGAGTTGATGTATATGCTGAGGAAACTTCTGCTCAACATTGGAGACTTTCCTGCTCAGACATCCCATATTCTCTTTAATTACTTGGTAAGCTGTTCTGAGGCCCCTCATAGAGCCCAAATTATATGCATTATCTACACATCTCTCAAAGATATAAACACTGGCCTGTTTCACACATCATGTTAAGCTGGAGTGTAATTTACCATGACCACGCAAATGTGTTGGCTCCCAGCAAGGGGCTCACACCCGCTTTACTCCTTCCCAGTTTTTTAGGTCAGCCTGGGACAGCAGCTAAGCCAAGGTCCCAGGCTGACCTAAAAAACTGGGAAGGAGTAAAGCGGGTGTGAGCATGGCATCTGAACTTGGGATCATGATTAATGCCTCTCCTCTTTAACTGCTACCTGTAACCATAGGACAGATCTTGGCTACCAATCGTAGTTGAGGAGGGATCTTAATCACAATCCCAGGTGCGGATGACATGCTAAGCCAACCTTAGCTTGGCTGCCATGCCATGCTGACCCAAAAAGCCCAGGGAGAAGCAAAGCAGCTATGATCTCCTTGGGAGCCTGCACATTCTTGCTAAGCCATGGTGTGGTTTAGTGTGATGTCATATTTTGGCCTGGCTTGCACATAATGCTAAGCCATGGTTTGTTGATTGTTTATAAACTTTGGTTTATGTTAACAATGGCTTAGTGTTAAATGTGAACACAGCTGTTGTGTCACATTCAAGAAAAAAATGTATCCCCTCTGCTGCTTCTGTCTCACTTTCAGTCATTGTTATCAATGTTTATTTGACTTCAGTCTTCTGAGAATGAAGGGAGTAGTTACATTGTTCTGTATTTCTTTTCTCCAGTTGTGCAAAATCACCTGTGCTTTGTTACAGATTTTCTTCCTGGAGGACTGTAGTCCACTGAATGGAAGCATGGAGCAGGGAAACCTAGGCTCAATTTCTATAGTGGTGGTGGAGCTAGTCGTCATAGTGTTACGACAGGACCTTGAACTTCCTCATAAGCATAGCTCACTAGAAATCCAAGTCCCCAAAAAGAGAGCAGCAGGATCTTTTGCTGGAGTTACCCGCACGTCACTCCCAGAGCATGTATAATTTTCCATAGGAGGTGGGCCATCACTGTGGGAAATAGTTCCACCTATCGTGCGAAGGCAAGAATGTTTTTGAAGTCAAGACTAGGGACGTCATGCCCCTCCCACTCCCCAGTTCATTCTTGCCTTCGTACGAACAAGATTGGAATTACACGTAGCATTTAGCTAAGTCTCGTATTTGTTTGTGTATTTGTGTATTTGTTTTCAAATCCTTTTTTTTCTCTTTTGTGTTTAACCTACTGAGGGTCCCCTCAGAGACCGCGGCTGCGGCTCTCTTCGTTTTTCCCCGAGCTATTCTTTTCAAGTTATTTTCTTTCCTTGACTGGGGGCTCCCTCTGAGACCGCGGCTGCGGCTCTCTTTTTGTTTTTGGCAGTTTTCGAGTCCCCCCTCCCCCCGGCTCTGTTGTATCCGTTGCCTGGGAGTTCCCTCAGTGACCGCGGCTGCGGTTATCTTGGTTTTGATCGTTTTGGAGCTTCCCCCCCCCCGGCTCTGTTGCTGCGGCTGCAGCTCTTCCGATCTCTGTGGGAGCTTGCAGCTGCGGCTCCTGCCGTTACCCCATCATACCTTTTTCCTCAGATCACCCTCGCTACGTGGCTTTAATTCCCACTGCGAAGGGCTTTGCAAACGGCGACGGCGGCTCTCTCGGCGGCGGCTGCCGCTTTTCCCTTACTGCCTGTTCCCTTCTGGGGATTCCTTTGAGCCGCTAGTGCGGTTTTCGGCCCCGCTGCTTCCCCTGCTAGTCTGTGCTGGACAGTCCTTCCCCCCACTCCGTCCCCAGACGGCCGCCATTGCTCCTTCTCCCTCAGCCTTTTTTGATCGTTTTTTCCCGCCCTTTTTTCCGGGCGCCATTTTTTGAAATTCAAAATTCCCACCTTTTTTGTTACCATTTATTAACCATCGGATACCCCCCCTGCAGGCTATCTATCTGTATGTTTGTGTATATGTGCTGCTGACAAACTTACACAGGGCTGATTTACACACATTTTTACTGTGGCTGTAATCCTAGTGGCTGAATTATATTATCAAGGCTGGAGCTCCAATCCTAGTGGGCTGGATTGTATTATCAAGGCTGGAACTTTAATCCTAGTGGCTGGATTACATTATCAAGGCTGGAGCTTTAATATCAGTGGCTGACTTGTATTAAATCTGATTTACATTGTATATCCTGCCCCCTCTGGGGCCGTGAACAAGCCAAAAACCCAGCCTACAGCACTAATCTGAGTGTGCCAACTCTAAAACAGCCTATATTATATTAACGCTGATACCTCAGTGCATTCTGCCCCCTCTGTGGCAGTGCATTTCGCCATCTGCCAGTGTATCCTACCCCCTCCGTGGTAGTACGCTGTGCCAGTTCGGGTCTTTACATCCTGCCCCCTCCGTGGCAGTGTACTGCACCCAGGTTTATATAAGATGGCAGAACAGCCAGGCATGTCACCATCAACACACATGGTGCCAGATCAGCCAGACATGCCACAATCAGCCAAGCCACAACATCCTAACACGTCTAAGACCAGACATGCCAAAGCACTGGCTAAGACAAAACATCTTTCCAGCCATAGTAAACCAAAGCGCCCTCGTTATGTCTCTGTACCAACCACAGCACAGACACACATAAGCGATATTTTCCATTCCCCGGCTGCTGCCTCTGACGAGGAAGAGTTTCTTGGCTTTCCCGCTCACTGTTCGCCTAACGAACCTACCTCTGGTTTACCGCCTCAAACATCTGTCCCAATAGTTCATCAGGCACACACATCTGCCACATCTGGTCTGCAGCTGTCTCCTGATTTCCTCTCCCAACTTCAAGCCATGCTGGCATTTTTCACCCAAATGCAGTCACTACCACAAGTTCCTGCCATACCCCCACTCAACATGGACCAATGTGCGTGCCATGAAGCTCATCCTTCCTGTTCACCAGATCCCTTTGATGTAGCCAGAGGCAGATGTACGGACGAAGCCTCGTATGCGGAGGAGTCAACTTTCACTGACCATGTTGAAGGAGACGACTGGAGCGACTATTCAGATCATGAGGAGGATACATCGTATCGCCTGTTTGATACCTCAGACTATCAGCCGCTAGCACGTAGGGTACTTCATACCCTTGGTCTCCAGACTGCGCCTTCAACTTCGTCCGCCCCAGCTATCAAAGGGGCCAAGGTCCTCAAATCCCCTGCACCTACTGAACACTACATCCCGGTGCCGGACCCAATTGCCAAATTAGCCTCCGAAGAATGGGCTCATCCACTCAAAGCCCGACGCTTCAAGAACCTGGCTGACAGATTGTACGCCCTAGCCCCAGACTTTGCCACCAAGTTAGATGTCCCTGGCATAGATGAACCAATCGCTCGCCTCGTTTCAAGATCTCTTTTGCCCAGGGAAGGGGAATCCCACCTAAAAGATACTACTGAGCGACAAATAGACTTCGCCCTCCGCAAGAATCACGAGGCCACTGCCTTAGCCATGCGTGCCTCCGCTTCAGCCTCCATATTCTCCAGAGCAAGAGGATGCTAACCCTGATCCTGTCGCCTTCAGAAGAGCACTATCGAAATTACGTAAGACAGCAGCTTTTGTGGCCGATGCCACTTTGGATGCCACTCAATTAGGGGCACGAGCCATGACGACTCAAATAGTCGCTCGTCGCACCCTCTGGCTTCGCCACTGGCAAGCTGATTCAGCGGCCAGACTGAACCTGTCCAAGGCTCCTTACTCCGGATCTCTACTCTTCGGCGAGGAAGCTCTAAAGGCGGTTCTGGTTGATCCAAAAGACGCCCAAAAACCGGTTCTGGCCACAGTCAAGAACATCGACCACAGGCCCTTCAGGCGATTTCCCTCCTTTCGTTCTAACCTGTCCTTTCGAGGAACGCGGCCAGGAGGACGAGGCCGCGACTTCAGACCCTATGACCCCAACGCATTCAGGGGCTCCTGGAACCGACGCTTCCAGGGCAGAGGTCAGTACCAAGGGCGCAGGGGCAACTCATTGTCCTCATATAGGGGAGGCCCTCGCCTACACAAGTAGCCTTAACGCCCTCCCCATAGGTGGCAGATTACTTAATTTTGGAGATCGATGGCTGCGCCTTACTATGGTCTCCTGGATCAGGGACCTTTTCACTTATGGCTATACCATAGAGTTCTGGGCAACCCCATCAGACAGATTCCATCCGTCTCCTTGCCCAAGGGCACCAGCCAGGCACAACATCATGCAGACAGCTATACATCACCTCTTGGACATAGCGGCAATAGAGCCAGTTCCCACAACTGAGAGGTCGGAAGGGGTGTACTCCCTCCTATTTGCTGTGCCAAAACGAGATTTATCTTGGAGGGCGGTATTGGACCTCAAGTTTGTCAACCGTTTTGTAACATACCGCAGGTTCAAAATGGAATCTCTCCATTCCATTACCGAGAGTCTGCATGAAGGAGACTTCCTGGCTTCTATCGACCTTAAGGAAGCATATCTCCATGTGCCCATTTGCATAGCCCACAGAAAGTTTCTTCGGTTTGCCTTTGGCCACCAACATTTTCAATAAAGAGCGATGCCATTTGGCCTCTCCTCTGCTCCAAGAGTATTTACCAAGGTGCTACTCATCCTAGTGGCTTACCTTCGGACCCAAGGGGTTCATATCTACCCATATTTGGATGATCTGCTCATACGGTCCAAGTCTGAAGAGCTGGCTCATCATCATTTAATGATCACCCTCAATGTTTTGCAGACCTACGGCTGGCTTGTCAACTTCGACAAAAGCCATCTCCAACCAACCCAACGCCTACTACATCTTGGGGCAATGTTGGACACCCTGCAGGCAATGGTCTTCCTGGCTCCAGATCGCATCACTGCCATCACAAGCATCGCAAGGTCCCTGATGCAACAAACATCCGCAGACGTCATGCTTCTCGCCAGAGCGCTCGGGATGTTTATCTCCACAATCCACATTGTGCCCTGGGCTCGAGCCCACACTCGGCCCCTTCAGTGGACTCTGTTGCCTTTTCAAAAAGACATTGCCAGCTCCAACCATCGCAAAGTTCGTTTGAGCCCCGCTCTGCGCCTCTCCTTCCGCTGGTGGACCAAGGTTCAACACCTCTCCAAGGGCGCGTCGTTCAGAGAACCCCGCAGAACCGTCGTGACCACAGACGCCAGCCTCAGGTTGGGGAGCCCACTGCAACTCCCAGTACGTTCAGGGGGTTTGGCCCAACGCAGAGCGATCTCGAAGCATCAACTGGCTGGAACTAAAGGCTGTCCACTTGGCTCTATGTCATTTTCAGTCTCTGTTCCCTTTGCATCATGTGCTCATTCGAACAGACAACACGTGTGTAAAATCACATTTGAACAGACAGGGGGGCACCAGGTCTCGTCCTCTGCAAGACTTAGCCTCCCTCATCTTTGTCTGGGCAGAACAACATCTACAATCCCTGAAAGCAGAACATCTCAGAGGGATTTGGAATGTGACAGCAGACTGGCTCAGCAGACAACAGGTCTTTCCGGGAGAATGGAAACTCCATCCAGCTATTTTCCATCGTCTCCAGTGTCGGTTCGGCGCCCTCTCAGTCGACCTGTTTGCTTCCAGTCACAATTGCCAGCTTCCAAGGTACTTTGCCCGATACCTGGACTCAACAGCAGAAGCAGTGGATGCTCTGACAACACCGTGGCCAGACGGTCTATTGTACGCCTTTCCTCCCATACCATTGTTAGCCAAAACATTGAGGAAGGCGCGAACCGAAAGGGCACAGCTGGTTCTGATAGCACCATTTTGGCCACGCCGACCGTGGTTCTCAGATCTTCTGGCAATGTCAATGATGGATCCTTGGACACTTCCAGTAACGCCAGACCTCCTATCCCAGGGTCCAGTACTGCACCAGGACCCTACTTGGCTCAATCTAACAGCGTGGCGTTTGAACGGAGACATTTGAGGTCAGCTGGACTGTCTGACGCTGTGATTGATATTATTTTGGCCTCGAGAAGACCATCTACCACTCGCATTTATCAACATACCTGGGTGGCTTTCTCCAAGTGGTGTCAGTCCCACCACCACGATCCATCCCAGGCCAATGTGCACCAGGTGCTCCAATTTCTCCATACTGGCTTTATGATGGGACTTCGACCCAACACTCTACGTCGACATGCGTCTACTCTGTCATCCATTCTCTCAGTGTCCTCTCCTGGAGATCATATTTCCTCACATCCGTTCATCAAACGTTTTTTGAGGGGAGTCGCCCTACGCTCTCCGGCTGTTGTCCATCGGTTCCCCTCATGGAGTTTGCCGAAAGTTCTGCAGGCTTTGCAACGCCCTCCATTTGAACCCATCAGGACTGTGCCCCTACGTATACTGTCCTTCAAGGTCCTGTTTCTGATCGCAATCACATCTGCTAGACGCGTTTCGGAGTTGGGCGCATTGTCTTCTGCTCGACACCTCTGCGTCTTCCATAAGGACTCTGTTGTGCTGAAGACTGATCCTTCCTTTCGTCCCAAGGTCGATTCAGTTATTCATTGCAACCAGGACATTGTGTTACCTTCCTTTTGCCCGGATCCTACCCATCCTCTTGAAAAGGCTTGGCATTCGTTAGATGTCTGGAGGGCTCTCAAGACCTACCTGTCTAGGACCCAAGAGATTCGACGAACGGAGTCTCTATTTGTATCCTTTCATCCAAGGTCTTTGGGGCATAAAGTATCCAATTCTACCTTATCCCGTTGGTTAAGGGCATGCATTACTTTAGCATATGAGTCCCTGAAGCTGTCAGTTCCAGCTAGTATAACGGCTCATTCTACCAGGTCAGCTGCCACCTCGGCTGCTTTTGCCACTAATGCTCCTGTTGCCGATATTTGTAGGGCTGCAGTCTGGTCTACCCCACACTCGTTTATAAGGCATTATAAAATTGATCGTTATGCGTCTGCTGATGCATCTTTTGGCAGACGAGTGTTGCAACAGGTTCTTAATGAGGATTAACATATGGGTGGTCCCTCCCTATTTGGGTTGCTTTGGTACATCCCACAGTGATGGCCCACCTCCTATGGAAAATGTACCATTGGTCTCACCTGAAAGGTGATTTTCATAGGAGTGGGCCATCACGACCCTCCCAGTTGGAGGATGACTAGACATTTTATCAATGGGTTACAGGTTATTGTTACGCTATTATATTTAAATGTAAGAGTGAAGTCAAGACTTTTAGTTCTGTTATGTTATGTAGTTATGTTAGAGTCATGTTGTTATGCATGTGACTATTATGTTATTTTCCTGGCGGGCCTGTTGGCCTTGTTCTTGTATTTTTAGATATCTCTTTTTAGACTCGCTACGAATGAACTGGAGAGTGGGAGGGGCATGACGTCCCTAGTCTTGACTTCAAAAACATTCTTGCCTTCGCACGATAGGTGGAACTATTTCCCACAGTGATGGCCCACTCCTATGAAAATCACCTTTCAGGTGAGACCAATGGTACATTTTACTCTTAACCCAATAACACATACACTGAAAGTAAAATAAAGAGTGGTTTTATTAAGAGACGGAACAAGGGAAAATATTGCAGTATACAATTGCAGTTAACAATGAGCAGCTTTCTAACTATTATTCATTCATTCAACAACACTGGATAGACTAAAGCAAAGAGACTAACCCTGTAAACACTTTCACATTAAGCTCACCCACACAGAAAGAAAGAAAAAAAGGAAAGAAAAAGGCCCAGATTTCCTGGAGAGTTGCTGCAAGCCTAAGGCTGACTTTCGTATCTAGCCCAATGAGCAAAAGCTCCGCCCTTTATAACCAGCACCAGATTTGAAAGTTCTCACCCAAATCCATAGCTCTGAAATTGTCCCAAAGATGCTAGTGTGCATTGTTGGAGCTCTTCAGAAGAGGAACTGCCTTACCCCTCTCAACCCCTCATGTTTTATAGCTTTTTCTAACTAAACTGAGCCCAAAGTAAACCCAATGTAAATGTCTCCAGGAGGATGTGGACCCAGTCATTTCCTGATAAGTTCCCAGATAATAGGTGTGATCTCCTGCTGTAGATTCCTGATGATCCCCCAAGGTTAAGATTATCATAATCCTTGTGTAAAACAGTTTCTTTGTTTGACAGGAGTTTATCCTGTCTTCTCCAAAGGCTTAGAAATCCACAACACCTCTTAGTTTGAAAGAAGCTATTCTGTTTCCTCCTGAAGGCCTAGATTATCATAAACCTTTCCTTTGTTTGAAAGGAGCGCCTATTCTTACTGGGTGACAAATCCAAATTTCCATGGGAGTCAGGAAGTCTATACCTTCAGACATGGCAAGATATGTACTCAGAGGTCACAGAGGGGCTGTTTCCCAGGAATCTTTGCTGTTACAGGCCTTTCAAACTCTGGTTCACTGAGATGAATCAAAGATTAAAAATTCCCAATATTTGATTCCTCATAACAATAGTAGAAGAACATCATCATTATCAGCATCATCATAAATAAAAAATTAGGCATTACCATACCTAGCACTTTGAGGGTGTTCAAAATGCTTAATTTAACCTGTAATCCTTACAAAATACCCTAAAGTAGGCCAGTATTTTTATCTCCATACTGCAAATAAAGGGGCTGAAGTTGAGAGAGGTGCCATCTTGTAAATTCCTGGCAGAGGCACATTTAAAACCAGGGACTTTCTGATTTGTGGTTTGCTGTTGTAGCCACTACACTACACCAACAAGAGATTATGTGAATTTCACTCATCAGATGAAGGCAGATTCCCACTCTGTTCCCTGACCCAATCAGAAAATGAACAAAAAGTGGACTAAGAAGACTCAGTCAAGAGCAGAAGTTCCTTTAAGCAGCGTCATGTGTTCTATCACACTTTGAAAGCCAGGGATCTCTAGGAGAGGGCTAATACTTGCACAACTGTTCTGCTCTTTGAAAAACTAAATGCGGTCTGTATCATTATGACTCATAGGTGGGACTGATCATGTACTTTGTGCGCACACCATGTGAATGGGGCATGGATGCCATTTCAGCAACGCTGACCTTCCTGTGGGAAGTAGTGGGCTATGTAGAAGGACTATTCTTCAAGGATCTCAAACAAACTATGAAGAAGGAACAATGTGAAGTGAAGCTGCTGGTTACTGCCTCAATGCCTGGTAATGAATTCACTATCTGTATACACACTGTGGCCTTTTATCTGAATTTACTCTTCAAACTTACTTTTCCTGTTGTAACAGTGCTATGTTTCTGTCTCATCATTTTTGACACTCTCCTTTTAATTACTTATACATTTGAAAGCCAGTTCTCTTTTTAAATTGAATTTCCAGTTATAAGCACGTAAATATTTTTTTCTTTAAAGAATTTCCAGTTTTAAAATAAAATAATTTTAAAAATGCTAAATATGCCCCTGTTAAGTACTTGGGAGGTGAGTGATGGGCAACCTCTTTGGCTGACCAGGCCAGTTCCCTTGTTCCTCTAGTTCCATTGAGGGAATTGACCGGAGTGGGTGCATCAGCTATAACATTTGAGGAGCTGTGCCCATCTGCAGAAATGACATGTTATTGCACCATCCCTGCATGACACACCAGCCTTCAAAGCTTCAGGAAGGTGGCTTAAAGCCAAATGAAATAGTGTTGTAAGCAGCCAATATTGTGAGTGATGAACTACCACCAGAAATAACTCCATGGGTTGCAATATATACCCTGCAAATTCTGTGTTATCCTTTTCCCCTGGTAGCATGCCATCATGTGGGTTATAGCACCATCTAGCATCCGAAGGCAAGAATGGACAGGAGTCAAGACCCAAACTACTCCTTCCAGCCCCACTCCAGTTCATTCTTGCCTTTGTCCGAGGCTGTTACCTTTCCCTATTCCTTGTAGTGAGTTTGTGTGGTCTGTATGTTGGATGTGTGTGTTTTGGGGGTGTATTGTGGGGAGTGATGAGTCTGCCTTTTTAAGGGAGGTTTGGCTTTCATGCACAAATTTTTCTCTTCACCTCCTCCCCAGCCCTCCCCATCTAGGTCATGGGGCTCACATATGCGACCTGCAGGCCCTTGTTTGTTTCTTCCCAGATCAATCAGGACCACCTCCCTTGTGACAGTGGCGCTGCAGGTCTCCCTTTTTGCACCGACCCGGTCACCACCTCGCGGGGTTTGCGGCTGCAGCCCCAGAGATCCTCCTCACCCACCTCGCGGGGCTCACAGCTGTGGCCCTGGAGATCTTTTTCCCCTTTTCGGGCTTGCAGCTGCGGGCCCAATTCCCTCTTGCTGATTCCCCTTTGCCTGTTCGGAGCATGGCAGATCGAGTGCCAGATGCAGAGCAGCAGTGCACAGTCGCCGCAACGCCTCAATCCAAAGGTCCAAAGCACAAGGCTCCTAAGTACCATTCTAAGGCTGTTGCCAAAATCAAACACTCCTCTACCCAGCTAGCTGCCAGGCGAGCACCATATGTGCCGCTCCCAACCTCGCCAGAAGCACCCTTCACTGCAGCCACTGTTGCGGTGCAGGAGACTGGCCAAGACAGACTAACAGCCCTTTCACTCCCCAGTGGGGTCATCAGAGGAGGACTTTGATGGGTTTCCAGCTCAGACATCCTTTAACCATCAGTCTCAGACCTGCCAGTCATTGGTGTTTCCCTCCATGGCCAGTCAATCCACTTCAGGGGCTAGGGCTCAGGCCTCTCCCCAGTCTGATGCGGCCATTACATCTCTGCCTCAACAGATACAGCAAGTGACTATGGATCCTCAGATGGGCCCACAAGTATCTTTGCTGGGGTTGCAGCTGAGTCCTGAATTTGTCTCTCAACTGAAGGATGCTTTGCTGGACTCACTCTCGCAAGCACAGCCACTGGGGAACCCACAGGTCCATCCCTTACCATGCAGTCAAGTACTGTCTTATACGCAACTTCACACCAGGACTACTACTCATTGCTACCATTCAGATGAAGGTTAAGCAGTCTCACCGAACCCCTTTGATATTGCCAGAGGCAGAGCTGGAGGTGAGGTGTCGGATCCAGGGGACTCCTCTATTCCACTTGAGGCTGAAAGAGATGATTGGAGTGGTGAATCAGAAGTGCAGGAGTATAACTCTCACAGTCTTTTTGACTCAACCGATGCTTTCGCAGAACACTGGAAACACAGGGCCTCCAATCTGTTCATTCTCAACCTACGCCTCCTCCAGTGAAGTTTGCCAGGATTCTGAGAACTCCCAGGTCATCGGAACATTTTCTTCCTGTTCTGGATCCTCTCAATAAGCTGGCTAAGGAGGAATGGGCTCACCCTCTGCATGCTAGACGTTTTTCAGCCTTGGCTAACAAACACTATGTGGTGGCTACAGACTTTGCGAATCATCTGAAGATTCCGCTAGTGGATGAGCCATTTTCAAGTTTGGCTACCAAATCTCTCCATCCAAAAGAAGGGGACTCCAAGTTCAAGACCCATCTGAACAGAGATTGGACTTTGCAGTTTGTAAAAACAACAATGCAATGGCCTACTCCATCTGGGCTTCTTATACAGCTTCAATTTTTACTAGAGCTTCCATTATGTGGTTGGATGAACTCCTGGATGACCCCAATCCTGATCCTGCCAAAATCAGAAGGGTTCTTGTGACGCTCCACAAGTCAGCAGCTTTTGTAGCTGATGCCATCCTAGACACAACACAATTTGCAGCACGGGCTATGGCAGCTGAGGTAGTAGCATGGAGGACATTCTGGCTCCGGCATTGGGATGCAGACACCACAGCCAGCAACAACCTCTCTATAGCGCCTTACACAGGGACAATGCTTTTTGGAGAAGAGGCTCTCAAAGCCGTATTGGTGGTCTCCAAGGAGAAGTGGACGCCAGTCTTAGCCACAAACAAGACGGAGGACTGGAGGCCATTTAGATTTGTCCCACCCATGCCTTTCAGCCATTTTGAGGAATGCAGCCTGGTGGGAGAGACCGTGATTTTTGATCTTCCAAAGGACCTTGGCCCAAGCAACGATTCCAGGGTCATTCTCAACATCAAGGAAGATTGGGTTCCTCTCCTCATCATCTGGAAGGGGAGGTCATCAGCAGACGCAATACTGATGCCATTCCCATCTGGGGCAGATTACTCCATTATGTGGAACAGTGGCTATGTTTGACGATGGGCTCTTCGGTCAGAGATCTCATTACTTATGGTTATGCAATAGGGTTTTGGTTATCTTCCTCAAACAGGTTTCTTTCCTACCTCCTGGCCCACTCTCAAGGGAGGTGGAGGATAATGGAGGAAGCTATACAACACCTTCTCGAGATAGCAGCCATAGAACCCGTGCCACTAGCTGAACGTTATGTGGGGGTCTACTCCATTTTGTTTGCAGTCCCCAAGACAGACCTTTCATGGAGGGCTGTTCTAGACCTCAAGTTTGTGAACAGGTTTATGAGATATCTTCACTTCAAAATGGAGTCCCTAACCTTGATCATAGAAGCTATACAGAAGGGGGATCTGAAGGAGGCATATTTCCATGTTCCCATCTGCCCTGCCCACAGATGTTTCCTGAGGTTTGTGTTTGGCCAGCAACACTTTCAATATTGGGCCCTGCCATTCAGTCTCTTGTCAGCTCCGAGAATGTTCACAAAGGTGATGGTTATCCTGGTTACCCATCTCTGTCCCCAGGGGGTCCACATTTATCCTTATCTGGATGACCTACTGCTCTATGCGGAATCCATGGATCAGACCTTGATTCATGTTTGTCTCACTCTCAACCCTGAGGGACCATGGGTTTTTGGTCAACATCGAAAAAAGTCACCTAGCTCCTATGCAATATTTACAGCACTTGGGAGCCATTCTGGACACAGCTTAGGCCATGGTCTTCCTATCACCAGAGCAGATGGCAACCATCAAAGATATGGCATGGCTCCTGATGCGTCATTTGGGGGCAGATGTTATGTTGCTGGTGAAGGCCCTGGGCATGTTTGTATCCACCATTCATACCATCTCTTGGCTCATCTTCATACTTGTCCACTCCAATGGGCCTTATTGCCATTTCAGTCAGACATTGCCAATTCCAAGCATTGGGAGAATCGTCTACCACCCCCTCACTGCACTCTTCCTTCTGGTGGTGGTCTTCAACTTGGAATCTCCAGAAGGAGACCCCATTCTGAGAACCAGACAGGACTATAATTACAATGGACATCAGTCTGATCGGTTGGGGGCCCCACTGCAACTCCTGATTTGCTCAAGGTACCTGGTCCATGTCAGAGAGGGGCCACAGCATAAACTGGCTAGAGCTAAGGGCAATTCATCTGGCCCTTCGTCATTTTCAGCCATTGTTCCATCTGATCCATGTAAAGATCTGAACAGACAACACCTGCATGAAATTGCACTTGAACTGGAAAGGGGGCACCAGGTCTCAAACCCTTCAAGCAGAGACCACCCTGATTCTCAGTTGGGCCAAAAGACACTTGCTGTCCTTGAGGGCAGAACAGCTCAGCAAGGTTCTGAATGTCACTGCAGTCTGGCTCAGCAGGCAGCAAGTGATTCCGGAGGAGTGGAGCCTACATCTTGCAGTGTTTCTCCTTCTCCAACACTGCTTCGGCACCCTGACCATGGACCTGTTTGCCTCAAGTCACAACACTCAGATTCCTTAGTTCTTCTCACGCTATCTAGAGTCAAAGGCAAAGTCTATAGATGCTCTTCTGACTCCTTGGCCAGATGGCCTCCTATACACATTTGCTCCTGTTTATTTATTTATTTATTTATTTATTAGATTTTTATACCGCCCGACTAGCATAGCTCTCTGGGCGGTGTACAGCAAAAATACAAATACATACAATAAAACCCCATCATAATAAAACAAGAACACATATAAAAAAAATGAAAATCTAAAATCAGTTCCCCTCTTGGTCAGAACACTGAGAAAGCTTCGGCATGGGCTTAGTTGGTTCTACTAGCTCTGTACTGGCCTCACCATCCGTGGTTCTCAGACCTGCTGTCCCTATCAGTAAGCAGATCCTTGGAGGCTGCCAGCGAGGCCGGATCTTCTCTTGCAGGGGCTGATCTGGCATCTGGATCCCGACTGTGAGTCTGACGGCTTGGCACTTGAGCAGACACAGCTGACACAGGTCTCTCGCAGGAGGTTATTGATACATTCTGGCCTCTAGAAGGCCATCGACAAATCACATTTACAAAAGTACGTGGTCTGCCTTTTCCAGCTGGTGTGCTTCTCATGCTGTCTGACCTTTGGAAGCCTCTGTCCAACAAGTCTTACAGTTCCTTCACAAGGTCTGAAGACAGGATTGAAAGCCAACACCTTGCATTACCAAGCCTCTACCATACTGTCAATTTTGTCTGTTAATTCGTCAAGTATTCCCATGGGCTTTCACCCGCTGATTAAATGTATTTTGAAGGGAGCTGCTTCCCTCTCCCCACCAGTGTGCCACCATTTTCCATCCTGGAGTTTACAGAAGGTGCTGCAAGCACTGCAGTGCCCCCCTTTTGAGCCCTTCAGGACTGTGCCGTTGCAAGTACTTTCTTTCAAGGTCCTTTTTCTGGTGGCTGTCACTTAGGCAAGAAGAGTGTCAGAGTTTGGAGCACTGTCATCAGCCCACCATGTCTGTGTTTTTCGTAAGGACTCAGTCGTGTTACATCCTGATCCATCCTTTCGACCCAAAGTAAGTTCTGTGTTTCAGTGTAACCAGGACATTGTACTGCCATCATTTTCCCTGATCCCTTTCATCTTCTTGAAAAACCTTGGCACTCTCTAGATGTTTGCATAGCCCTCAAGATCTACCTGTTCCATACCCAGGACATAAGGCTAACAGAATCTTTGTTTATATACTTTCACCCAAGAACACTGACGGGGAGGAAAGTGACTGAATCCACCTTGTCTTGTTGGTTGCATGCCAGCATTGCCCTGGTCTATGAGTTGCTTAAGCTTCCAATGCCTTGCAATATTACGGCATACTCTACTAGGTCAGCAGCCACTATGGCTGCGTTCACAACTAATACACCTCTTGCAGATATTTGCAGAGTGGCGGTATGGTCTATCCCAGACTCATTCATCAGGCACTATAAGATAGACTGCTATGCCTCTGCTGATACGTCTTTCGGGAGGTGTGTTCTGCAACAGGTTGTTTCTCATGTTTAGGCAGCAGGTAGTCTCTCCCTACTAGGGCTGCTTTGGTACATCCCATGTGATGGCATGCTATCTGGGGAAAATGGACTTCTGGTCTCACCTGAAAAATGGTTTTCCCAGGTATCATGCCATCACAGTCCTCCATGATGGAAGCTGCCTGGGTGTATTATACTATATCAATTTTTCATACATGGTTTTAGTGGTAAGGTTACTTCAATTTCAGTAAGTTAAGGTTACTTCAATTTCAATATGTTTATAATGTGTTAATGAGTCAAGACCTTTATTCTGGCTGTTGCTGCTTCTTCATTTGGGCAGTTGCCCTTTTCTTTGCTGTTCTGCCTGTTCTGTTTCTGACTGCTGTTCAGATGTCTCACTTTGGCCTCATCACAAATGAACTGGAATGGGGCCAGAAGAAGCAGCCCAGGTCTTGACTCCTGTGCATTCTTGCCTTTGGATGCTAGATGGTGCTATAACCCATGTGATGACATGATATCTGGGAAAGCCACCTTTCAGGTGACACCCATGGTCCGATCTCTGATGTAATGTGAACAACAAACACTGATCCAACAGTCCTCCTCTTTGTCAGAAAAATATTAACCACAAACATTTCTATAAACTTAAGAATGTCTTTCTAGCTGATGGTGTGTCTGAATAAAAAAGAGCTGTTCACACAAACAGCATTGTGTTGGATTAAGACTGAGGAGACCCATAAAGCTCACTGGATGAGCCTAACCTACCTCACAGGGTTCTTGTGAAGATAACATGGGGTTATCAGGGAGAATTATGTGCAGTTCCCTGATTTCCTTGGAGGAAGCCCAGGATAAAAATATAATCTATTTTTATTTTTACAATCAAACACTGAATAGTGGCTTCCAAATAATACTTTATCACTTTTTATAACAACCGTGTATGCTAGGGTTAATATTACCAATAGTGTTGGTCTTGTGTACTTTGGTATAGTATGTCTCAAATTACATTATATATGTATTTTTAATAGGCACCAAGACCCTTGTAGTTCATGGGCAAAATGAATGTGATATCCCAACTCAGTTACCAGTCCACGAAGACACCCAGTTTGAAGCTCTTTTAAAGGTCTGAATACTATTTTATTAAAACAATTCAGCAAGTCATTTTGATGCCTATATTTTCAAATCAACCAGTATTTCAGAACTAAAGAAATATGAAGCTTCAGTTTTCTGTGAGTGATTTGACCCAGTATCAACTTACATCTATGATCAGCTTTTATATAGCCATAGTGATCAGATAACCTTTCTTTAATCTAAGACTCTTGCCTCTTTAGAGGTTCAGTTCAAACACTTACCCAAGAAAGACAAGAGTTTTACATTAAATAAAGCCAGTCTGTAGCTACATGAGAACTCATGATGTGTTTAAGTGGATAGCCCAAAGCACTTCCTCTTACAGAAAAATGAAGGCGCATATTACTTCAGTTCTAAAACACTGGTGGATTTGAAAAAACAGGAATTTTCTTACCATAAATGTCCTATTCTGGGAAGTGTAAAGAGGGCAGTCATAAGAACATAAGAAGAGCCTGCTGGATCAGGCCAGTGGCCCATCTAGTCCAGCATCCTGTTCTCACAGTGGCCAACCAGGTGCCTGGGGGAAGCCCGCAAGCAGGACCTGAGTGCAAGAACACTCTCCCCTCCTGAGGCTTCCGGCAACTGGTTTTCAGAAGCATGCTGCCTCTGACTAGGGTGGCAGAGCACAGCAATCATGGCTAGTAGCCGTTGATAGCCCTGTCCTCCATGAATTTGTCTAATCTTCTTTTAAAGCCATCCAAGCTGGTGGCCATTACTGCATCTTGTGGGAGCAAATTCCATAGTTTAACTATGCGCTGAGTAAAGAAGTACTTCCTTTTGTCTGTCCTGAATCTTCCAACATTCAGCTTCTTTGAATGTCCACGAGTTCTAGTATTATGAGAGAGGGAGAAGAACTTTTCTCTATCCACTTTCTCAATGCCATGCATAATTTTATACACTTCTATCATGTCTCCTCTGACCCGCCTTTTCTCTAAACTAAAAAGCCCCAAATGCTGCAACCTTTCCTCATAAGGGAGTCGCTCCATCCCCTTGATCATTCTGGTTGCCCTCTTCTGAACCTTTTCCAACTCTATAATATCCTTTTTGAGATGAGGCGACCAGAACTGTACACAGTATTCCAAATGCGGCCGCAGCATAGATTTATACAATGGCATTATATCGGCTGTTTTATTTTCAATACCTTTCCTAATTATCGCTAGCATGGAATTTGCCTTTTTCACAGCTGCCACACACTGAGTCAACATTTTCATCGTGCTGTCCACTACAACCCTGAGGTCTCTCTCCTGGTCGGTCACCGCCAGTTCAGACCCCATGAGCGTATATGTGAAATTCAGATTTTTTGTTCCAATATGCATAATTTTACACTTGTTTATATTGAATTGCATTTGCCATTTTTCCGCCCATTCACTTAGTTTGGAGAGGTCTTTTTGGAGCTCTTTGCAATCCCTTTTTGTTTTAACAACCCTGAACAATTTAGCGTCGTCAGCAAACTTGGCCACTTCGCTGCTCACTCCTAATTCTAGGTCATTAATGAACAAGCTGAAAAGTACAGGTCCCAATACCGATCCTTGAGGGACTCCACTTTCTACAGCCCTCCATTGGGAGAACTGTCCGTTTATTCCTACTCTCTGCTTTCTGCTTCTTAACCAATTCCTTATCCACAAGAGGACCTCTCCTCTTATTCCATGACTGCTAAGCTTCCTCAGAAGTCTTTGGTGAGGTACCTTGTCAAATGCTTTTTGAAAGTCTAAGTACACTGTGTCCACTGGATCACCCCTATCTATATGCTTGTTGACACTCTCAAAGAATTCTAGTAGGTTACTGAGACAGGACTTTCCCTTGCAGAAGCCATGCTGGCTCTGCTTCAGCAAGGCTTGTTCTTCTATGTGCTTAGTTAATCTAGCTTTAATAATACTTTCTACCAGTTTTCCAGGGACAGAAGTTAAGCTAACTGGCCTGTAATTTCCGGGATCCCCTCTGGATCCTTTTTTGAAGATTGGCGTTACATTTGCCACTTTCCAGTCCTCAGGCATGGAGGAGGACCCGAGGGACAAGTTACATATTTTAGTTAGCAGATCAGCAATTTCACATTTGAGTTCTTTGAGTACTGTCGGGTGGATGCCATCGGGGCCCGGTGATTTGTCAGTTTTTATATTGTCCATTAAGCCTAGAACTTCCTCTCTCGTTACCACTATTTGTCTCAGTTCCTCAGAATCCCTTCCTGCAAATGTTAGTTCAGGTTCAGGGATCTGCCCTATATCTTCCACTGTGAAGACAGATGCAGTCCAGATTATTGGGATTGCCCCTCCCAATAGAAGAAGAGTGGATTGTCTTGAGCTTTGAAATTTTTGTGTGGAGGAGTTCCCGATTTCCCAGACTAGCCTAGAAAAATCAGGAATTTCCTCCTGTATATGGGAAAAAGAAATTAAAATAGTATGCTGCATGTATATAATTCAAACAAACATGCCAACATGGCATGACAGCTCTTATCCTAAGCAGAAGAAACTGTTTTAAGGACAGGAAGGGAATACTTCACCCTAGGTATCCCCAGGTACCAGCTTACTTGTTCCTTATGTCCAGAAGGATGATCAATGTCACCTGCAGAATTACAGCAATGAAGTAGAATGTTTCCCCCCCTCAAATCAGTATTTCAGAACTGAAGTAATATGAGCATTCACTTTTCTACGAGAGTGACTGATATGGGCCAATATCCATTTCATCTCTGATATAGCAGTTTTTTCTTAATTTAAAGCTCCTGTCTCTCCAGAGCAGGGTTGACTAACTAACCTGTGACCCTTCAGGTATCGTTAGACTCCATATCCCATCAGTCCCAGCCAACATAGTCAATGGTCAGGGATGATGGGAGTCAGGGCTGGCACAAGACTTTAGTGGATTGGTAGTGGTAGCAGCTGGCACTACTGCCTCTGCCAGAGGCTTAAACAGGCTCTGCCACATTAGCATGCTGCATGTGCACACTTGCCATCATGCAAGATGGCAGTGAGGACATGACGACACATGAAGTGGCGCAGCCAGCCTCCACTGGCAGCAGGGAGGTGTTACCTGGGGAGGGTGGCTCCCACTCCACAATCTGTGCCAGCATTGGGTCATGGGGTGCATGCTCTGCAACCCAATGCTAGCATGGATCACAGAGTGGAAGGTACACCCGCCCAGCTCCAGCTGCAGGGGCCCGTCAGCTGCAGAGGCCCTCAATCAGTGCCCAACCTGGCTGCTCCCTGGCACTGGGGGTTTGGTTCAAACTGGAGGTTTGGTTCAAACACTTAGCCAGCTAGTGCTCAACTTTCTATGGTAAAAGTGCACACTGGTTTCCTCCACTATGTGTTATCTGGAAGGCCAATTCATGTGTTTCATTCCCTTTCAAAAGCGGGGGGGGGGAGCATCATTTTGTAAGTAGAGCCATCATGCATGTAAACTTCCTAATATAGCACTCACCTCATGAATTATTCAGTTGCATGGTGAACTGGAGGGGCACACGACCAGTCGTTCAGTGCATGGAGTGTTAGTGAATCTTAACCAGGCCTATAATATTAATTCCAATTCTGATTTGGAAACCTAGTTCAAGATGACGAGTTTAAAAGCACATACTTGTCAATAACAACTATTTATTATTATTTATTAAAAACTAACTAAAAGACTTACCTTAATAGCATAGTCAGGGTTATATTTAATATTTAATTGGATTTCTTAATCAATATGCATGGGAAAATGTGAAAATATAATTTTAAACCAGTTTGAGGAAACTGGGTATTATAGTGGGTTGAATGTGTGCTTTTGGGGAACATTTTTTTTATCTTCATGCCAGTACAAAGCTTGAAAGACTGTGCAGTTTAAAAAAAGTCCTGCATTTTATGGGGCAGTAGTTTATTGAGTAGAGATAATACTTTTAGTACATTTTTGGAACCTAAAGTAGATAACTTTATTGAATGAAAAAATATTCTAGAATCCAAAGAAGAGTTTGTAAATTATGCCCCGTATGATAAAAGATAAAAGCTAATGCAAATTTCTTTCCATGTCAGGAGTGTCTGGAATTTTTTAACATACCTGAATCCCAATCTTCCAACTGTTTCTTAATGGATAAACGATGGAATCTTATTCATTATAATAAGGTGAGACAAAGTTGTGTGTGCTGATTTTATGCATCCATTACTATTTACAACTATGTTGACTTATGTAATATGTACATTGCACCATCTTGGAAAAATACGTTATTTTTTGCTTTTGATTTTCAGTTTTTAAATTTTGGAGTAAAGAGAATTCAACTAGTTAAGGGGCAAAAAAGAGGAAGATTCATCTAGCTGTTTTTTTTTTAATGGGCATAGTCTAAAATGGGGAACCACAGACAGTACAGCATTGTGCTACTACTGAAGAACGTTCATTGTTACTCTTGTTCTTAAAATTGCAACTACATTATTTCATTCGTAAAATATATTTCATTTTTTAATTCTACAGACCTATGTTCGCGATATTTATCCATTTCGAAGATCAGTATCTCCCCAGCTGAACCTGGTACACATGAACCCGGAAAAGGGCCAAGAACTCATTCAGAAACAGGTATTCTATCCCCTCCACTGAACTTTTCCAATAGAAAACCTGTGACAGTTTTATTACCATTTTTGTGATCTGAAAAAGAGATAATAAAGGCTCTGCTCTCTGGTCTGCCTCTAAGACTCATCAGATTGGCAGGTACCAGGGATAGGGCTTTTTCAGTGGTGGCTCCCTGTCTTTGGAATTCCTTCAGCCAGGAAGACGCTAGGACTCCTTCGCCAGTGGCTTTTACAAGAATTTAATAAACTTTTATATTATTTATTTAATATTTAATTTTAATTTTATTTTATTGATGAATGTATTTGGCTTTATGTTTTAGTTGCTGCTGTTTTACTTGTTAATTTACTGGTTTTGATTATTGTTTGGTATCTTGTATATATTCATTGTCATAAGATGCTTTGGGAGGATTTTACTGTAAATGGTAGGATATAAAGGCATACAGTAAATAAACTGCATGAAAAGCACTTATTGGGTGAAAAGTGGCAAATAATATGGGTTTAAAAAGTGATTGAAGAGAGTAGTTATCTGTTGGTTAATGGCATGTATCAATGTAATCTGCAAGGGTTTTGAAAGTCATGGAAATGGAGGATTGATTCTCATGGGAAGATACATATCAGTCTTACAGATTCATTTTAGATACATGTATTAACATTTGCTTAAGCCCATGGGTGTAAGAGAAACAAAGCATGTGTTCACTAGGTGTCAAATTTATGACTATGGGTGTGTGTGCATGTGTGTTTTCCACAGGTAGCCTGCCATCAAGCGGGTATCATAGCTCCACCTAGCGTCTGAAGGCAAGAATGTTCTGAAGTCAAGACTAGGGGCCTCAGGCCCCTCCCACTCTCCAGTTCATTCTTGCCTTTGTCTGAGGCAGTTGGATATCTAGAATAGCGTAGCGTATAGCTAAGTTGTCTGTGTGTGTATTTTGTCTGACAGAGTGTGTGGATCTGAGTGTAGTCGTTTCCTATCGTTCCCTTCCCTCTGTCATTCCCCTTGAAGTGTGTGGGAGTGAATGTTTTTTCATTTTGTTCCCTACCTTCATTGTTGTTATTTTTGACTGGGATTCCTTTTTTTGGGGGGGTGTTTCTCGGTTTGTTCTATCCCCCTGAATCCCTTTGTGGGAGACAGCGCCAGCCGCTAACCTTCCCTTAACTGGTAGACAGCGGCTGTGGCTCTCCCTTCCTCAGGCAGCGGCAGCTTGTAGTTTCTGTCAGGAGCCTGCGGCTGCAGCTTCCTATTCAGCGCCAATGCTCCGTTTGTCCTTGCCGCCTGTTTTCGGCGGTGACGCACCTTAATTCCGGGCCAGGAGCCTGGAGCTGCTGCTCTTTTTCTATCTAGCAGTCTTAGCCTGAACCTCAGTGGCGGCGTTTAGTTTTTCCGTCGGGCCGCTCCACCACCCCCCTCGCCCTGGCTCGCTCTGCGGCCGTTTTAACAAGCCGCGACTGCACTCCTCGGCTCCCCTGAGGCTCTTCGGAGCATGCGGAGGCCATTCTGCTTCCTTACGGCAGCGGTTTCCCTGGCGGGCCCATTTTGGGGTTTCTAGTGTTCTTCTCTGACCGCCATTGCTTCTTCTTCGTTCTGACCGCCATTTTGTTTTTTGCTAATTTTCCCGCCCTTTTTAACGGATGCCTTTTTGTTTGCCCTTTCGTTCCCGCTCTTTCTGTTTGGAATCTCCCTTAGAGAGATTTAGACCTGAGTCTCCCTGTTTTTTGTTTTAAGTAACCCGATCCTGCACGGCCCTTCAGTATAGTTGTTGTGTGTGTGCTGCAGGGTAAAGAGAATCCTGCACAAGGCTTGGATGTGGCTTGGATGTGTACTGAGGCTGGTTACTGAAGCTATTTGGAACTGTACATTCTCTCCCATCCGTGGGCGTGTACTAAGGTTGTTTGGAACTGTGCATTCTCCCTCATCCGTGGGCAAGGCTGTTTGGAACTGTGCATTCTCCCCCATCTGTGGGCGTGCACCAAGGCTGTTTGAACTGTGCATTCTCCTGCATCCGTGGGCGTGCACTGAGGCTGTTTGAACTGTGCATTCTTCCGCATCCGTGGGCGTGCACTAAGGCTGTCTATAGCCTTGGGTCTGTACATCTCCCCCACCTGTGGGCATGTACAGAAGCGTGTGTTGGCAATATATTTATACTGTATATTCTCCCCCACCCGTGGGCGTATACAGCAGCGTATGTTGGTGATATATACCGTACATTCTCTCCCATCCGTGTGGCGTGTACGAAGAGTGGGTTGGTGTTATATACCACACACCCTACCTTGTGCGTGTATATATAATGGCGAATCAACAGCCAGAGACAGCCCATGCTACAGGGGCACAGCAACCATGTAAGACCCCAGGGCATCTCACATCTACTAAGCACAAGCAACCCAGACTTCATTCCAAGGCTGTCGCTGAAACCAAACACTTATCTAGCCACACCGCTGCCAAGAAAGCACGATACATGTCTATCCCAACTTCAGAGGCTGCTGGCCAAGACAGATTAACAGCTCTCTTTCATTCACCTGCCGGCTTGTCTGAGGACGTATTTGAAGGGCTCCCTAGCCAACCAGGTGGGATCTGTCCTTCTCAACCCATGTCATCAACTGGGGCTCATATATCTCACCAGTCTCATGAATCCACTGCTAATTGGCCACAACTAGGGCACTAGCCTCTGCTCTGCCAAGTGAACTCAGTGACCTCGGATCCTCAGATGGCCACACTTGCCCCACTTCTGGGATTGCAATGTGGTTTCTCCCACATTTACAGGACTTTCTGAGCTTTTCTCACAAGTGTAAGACATTGTGGCTGCAGCGAGGCAAATCCACCATCCTCACCAAATCCTTTAGAGGCAGGATTGGCGTTGGGACTACCGGTTCAGAGGATCACTCGTATTCTTTTCAAGCCGAGGGAGGTGAGTGGCGCGAGGATTTAGAACAGGAGGAGAATGTGCCCTATTGCCTGTTTCACATGGCCGACTATCTTCCCCTCATTCGTAGAGTTTTGGACGCCTTAGGTCCCCAAACTTTCCAGACTGAATCTGCTATTCCCCCTGTGTAGAGGGCCAAGGTTTTGAAATTTCCAAGATCAACAGATCACTCCTTCCTGTGCCAGATCCCATCGACAAACTGGCCAAAGAAGAATGGGCTCGTCTGCTGCAGGCATGTCATTTTGCTGCCCTCGCCATAATCACGGGGCTACTGCCTTAGCTTTCGGGCCTCTGCTGCAGTTTTCATCCTCTCTAGAGTTTCTATTATATGGCTGGATGATCTCTTAGACAACCCTAATCCAGATCTGGTTACACTAAGCAAGGGCTGGCTAATAATTATCTGGCTGTTTAGTGCACTGTGGCAATACTGCTTCTTCACCACTGTGTGCGTGTATCTAGCTGTCCTGGTGCCATATTAATTCTAGATTATTTCTCTCGGAACCTGGCCTCCATAGTGCATCCACCTTCCTCAATCCATACTACAACCAGGAGGATTGTTTTGCTCATACTTGTCAGGTACACAGGAGCGATACCGTACCTTCCCCTTTGTGTGTGGGTATCCTGCTCTGGACATGGCAGACCAGCCTCAGGGGCAAACCAACAGTACTATGCCCCGGAGCAACACAAAGCCACAAAGCACAAGCACTCCAGGCTTCACTCCAAGACTGTCAACAAAAACAAGCATTTAAAAACAGGAGCAGTACTATAACTTTCTCTTTGTGTGCATGTACTGGCCTCGCTCCACACCACTCCTCCTACCTTGTTCATTTGTTGGTGGCATATACCGCAACTCCTGCCTTGTGCGTGTATATGATGGAGGATCAGCGCCCAGATGCCTACTCGAGGTACCACCCAGCTAAAGTACGCTTGGGGCCATACCGCTTCCCTCATCCATGGGCGTATTCCGGTGTTCCCTATTATCTCTGCACCTCTCTTCCAGTGCATATTCTCTAATAAGACCAGATGACAGGTGAGTGTGGACCTGCCCGGGCAACAGGTGAGTCTATATCAGGTCTATAACCTCTTGCCCTTTTTGGCTGCTAGCCAGCCAGACCTGGCACAGGTCTCTTCTTATTTCTGTGGGGCAGATTGACTGGTGGTCCTCTTATTTGCTTTCACTTCCAGTGAGTCCCTGTCAGAGGTTTCTACTCAGGCATGATAGCCATATCCAGATGAGCAGGCTGCTGCTGCTGCAGAGTAATAAGGAGCACTTCGCTGTTCCTATCAGATCACAGGCAACTCTGTGTGGAGGGACACTCTCACTGCTCCTCCCCACTGTGTCCCAGATTCAAGTCCACTGCGGAAGGACAAGCGGACTGCTGCTGCTGCAGAACCAGGTTAAGTTATCTACTGCCCTTCCCACTATGTGCAGTTGTTTTGGTTATTAGAGGCACTTCTTAGCTACAAGTAACTGGCTTTTTATTTTTATTTTTTATTTATTGTACTTTTAGACTGCCCTTTAGCGACAAGCTCTCAGGGCAGTGTACAACAGGATAAAACCACATTAAAATACAGGTGAGTGTGGGTACAATACAACTATAAAAACATTTTAAAAGCAAGATT
This sequence comes from Rhineura floridana, assembly GCF_030035675.1. Taxonomy (NCBI): domain Eukaryota; kingdom Metazoa; phylum Chordata; class Lepidosauria; order Squamata; family Rhineuridae; genus Rhineura; species Rhineura floridana. The sequence continues at coordinate 13,899,334 of NC_084481.1, forward strand.
AAGACAAAGATTAAGATAAGATTACAATTACAATTAGATTTTAAATTAAAATTAAAATTAAAATGCCTGAGCAAAGAGGTAGGTCTTTACCTGGCGCCGAAAAGATGACAAAGAAGGTGCCAGGCGTATCTCGTCAGGGAGGGCATTCCATAATTCGGGGGCCACCACTGAGAAGGCCCTAGATCTAGTTATTGCTCTCCGGGCCTCCCTATGAGTTGGGACCCGGAGAAGGGCCTTCGACGTCGAGCATAGCGAACGGGTAGGTACATAGCGGGAGAGGCGTTCCACCAGGTATTGCGGTCCGATGCCGTTAAGGGCTTTATAGGTAAGAACCAACACTTTGAATCTGGCCCGGAAACATATTGGTAGCCAGTGCAGTTGGGCCAGGACAGGTGTTATATGGTCAGATTTTCTAGTCCAAGTAAGAACTCTGGCCGCAGCATTCTGCACCAGCTGAAGTTTCCGAACCGTCTTCAAAGGCAACCCTACGTAGAGTGCATTACAGTAGTCCAATCTAGAGGTTACCAGAGCATGGATAACTGTGGCGAGGTTCTCCCTGTCCAGATAGGGTCGTAGTTGGACTACCAGCCGAAGCTGGTAGAACGCATTCCGTGCCACCGAGGCTACCTGAGCCTCCAGTGACAGGAGCGGATCTAATAAGACCCCCAAACTACGGACCTGCTCCTTTAGGGGGAGTGTAACCCCATCTAGGGTAGGTCGGACATCAACCATCTGGGCAGAGAGCCCCCCCACCAACAGCATCTCAGTCTTGTCAGGATTGATTCTCAGTTTATTAGCTCTCATCCAGTCCATTATCGCATCCAGGCAGCGGTTTAGTACATTGACAGCCTCACCTGAAGAAGATGAAAAGGAGAAGTAGAGCTGCGTATCATCAGCATATTGCTGGAAACGCACTCCAAATCTCCTAATGACCTCGCCCAGCGGCTTCATATAGATATTAAAGAGCATGGGGGACAGAACTGAACCCTGCGGGACCCCATATTGGAGTACCCAGGGACTCGAGTAATGCTCCCCAAGCACCACCTTCTGGAGACGATTCTCGAGGTAGGAGCACAGCCACTGCCAAGCAGTGCCTCCAACTCCTAAGTCCGCAAGTCGCCCCAGAAGGATACCATGGTCGATGGTATCAAAAGCCGCTGAGAGATCAAGGAGAACCAACAGAGTTACACTCCCTCTGTCTTTCTCCCGACAGAGGTCATCATACAGGGCGACCAAGGCTGTTTCTGTACCAAACCCCGGCCGAAAGCCCGATTGAAATGGATCCAGATAATCAGTTTCATCCAAGAGAGCCTGGAGCTGGCGAGCGACCACACGCTCTAGAACCTTGCCCAGGAATGGCTTGGACTGTAAGTTGATGGTGTTTGCATGTTCTCGCCCTGAGACCCTTCTCTGGGCTATTTTCAAAGGTTAACCGATCCCATCTACTATATGGAGCATCTTGGTGAATTTCCAAGCTGCTGACATATCCAGACAAGCAGACTGCTGCTGCTGCAGAACCAGGTTAAGTTATCTACGGTCCTGTTAGGCCAGGTCAAAGATGCCAGGCCATAGACATACCAGTGCGGAGGGACACTCTTTGCCCCTCCCCACTGCGTACGATATTTCTAACTCTCAGGAGTCGCTCCTCTCCCTTATCTAATCATGTTATTTTTCTACGGTTCCGGTCAGGCCAGGAACTACACCAGTGCGGAAGGACATTCTCAATGCCCCTCCTCACTGACTGCGAATTTTTGGTTTCTCAGAGGTGGCCACATTTCCTTCAGTGGTGTATGGTTAGGCTGATTTTATGAGGCGATGCTCCCTCTACTGAGGTACTTGTGTGCTGGCCTTATAGAGGCAGGTTGCTTCCTCTGCCTCTGTTAAGCAGCTTGACTTTGCTATTTCACTCCCCTGTCCCTTGGGCAGCTCTCTTTGGCTAGGCTGCATTCAGAGTCGCTTCGTTGGGCCCTTCTGGCCTCGCGGCTCCAGCCTTTGCCTGCATCTGTAGCTCATTCAAGACCAGACCTCCACATTCTTGTGCTGGTTCATTTTGGGCATCTTCTTTCCGCTTCTCTTCCTCTGAGGTTGCTTTTGGGCTGGGCCGGCTCCTTCTACTGTGTGGGCATATCTGTGGCTGGATAGCCTGTGTTGGGTTTCTAAATGTCGTTATTTAGGAACAGCACAGCTATAGCAGTTTCTTCAGCTGGCAGTGCTAGGCAGCAGCACCTTCAGCAACAGTCAGTGATATTCAGCTGTAACCTTTTCAGCAGCTGTCAGTTCCATGTTTTGCACAGCCTGCATCAGAGGGAATTTTGCGGGGACGAACGTTGCATGCAGTTTGACCCACGCAAGGTGTACATTGACCCTAAGGTAGGTGAGGGGGTCTCACGGTGAGTATTGTAGCCAATCTTGGAACTTCTAGTATTCCTCCTCAGCATTGCATCTGGGCAGCAGGGTTGGTGTTGAGGCTCCTTGTGGAACGTGATGGACGCCTTCTCGGTCTATCCAGTGACTCTGGAAACGCTTAGCCTTTCCCTAGCTTGCTGCTCAGTCTCCTGTAGCAGTTAATGGTGTATCATTCTCCTCTTGAATTCATGCTATTCTGTCTAGTGATGGCAAGAGGGATCCAACTTGGCCAGAGAGTTGGCAGACTCCTCGCCCGGGAGTATGTTCGATTTTGTGCATTAACTGCGATATTGATTTTTTCCACCTTTGCCCTAAGACTGAACTAACTTCTCAAGCCACAATACAACAGGTGTTGCAATTCCTTCATAAAGGCCTAATGATGGGGCTTAAGCCCAACACCTTACGTCGACATGCGTCCACTTTATCATCCATTCTCTCAGTTTCATCCACTGATACTCCTATTGCCTCGCACCCTCTTATCAAACGTTTTCTGAGGGGAGCCGCTCTACGTTTGCCGGCTATATCCCTTGTCAAAGGTTCTGCAAGCTCTCCAACACCCTCCATTTGAACCCCTTAGGACTGTGCCATTACGTCTGTTGTCGTTCAAAGTCTTGTTCCTGATAGCGATCACCTCTGCGAGAAGAGTCTTGGAATTGGGCGCATTGTCTTCCGCCCGCCATCTTTGTGTTTTTCATAAGGACTCTGTTGTACTGCAGACAGATCCCTCCTTCCGTCCCAAGGTCAACTCGGCTTTTCATTGCAACCAGGACATTGTTCTTCCTTCCTTTTGCTCAAATCCCAACCATCCCCTGGAGAAGGCTTGGCATTCGTTAGATGTCCGGAGGGCCCTCAAGACCTACTTGTCTCGAACCCAGGATATAAGACTAACTGAGTCCTTGTTTGTATCCTTTCATCCGCAATCTATGGGGAAGGAAGTAACTAATTCTACCTTGTCTCGCTGGTTGCGCGCATGTATTACCTTAGCTTATGAGTCTCTTAAGCTTCCTATTCCTTCTAGAATAACAGCACACTCTTACTAGGTCAGCAGCCACTACGGCTGCTTTTGCAACCAACGCTCCCCTTGCAGACATTTGCAGAGCGGCTGTTTGGTCTACCCCAGATTCGTTTATAAGGCATTACAAAGTTGACCGTTATGCCTCTGCTGATGCCTCCTTTGGTAGGCGGGTGTTGCAACAGGTTCTCAATGATAATTAGGATGTGGGTGGTCCCTCCCTGGTATGGGCTGCATTGGTACATCCCGCTTGATGGCAGGCTACCTGTGGAAAATGGACCATTGGTCTCACCTGAAGGGTGATTTTCACAGGTGGACTGCCATCATGACCCTCCCTGCTGGAGGATATCTGGGGATTTTCCATCTGTTTCTGTTTACTTCATAAGGTTTAGGTTCTGTGTAATGAAGTCAAGACCTTCTGAATCTGTTATATTGAAATGTTAGTGTTGTATTATTATGGAATTGCAATTTCGTTATTTCCTTGTCCATTGACCTTTTTTTCCATACATTTTTGAATACCTCTCTCTGGACTCGTCACAAATGAACTGGAGAGCGGGAGGGGCCTGAGGCCCCTAGTCTTGACTTCACAACATTCTTGCCTTCAGACGCTAGGCGGAGCTATGATACCCGCTTGATGGCAGTCTACCTGTGAAAATCACCCTTCAGGTGAGACCAATGGTCGATTTTATGTGTACATACACAATTCCAGTCCCTTTGTCTGTTTTATTAGGTGTTCACGCGCAAGCTAGAAGAAGTGGGTCGGGTGCTGTTCCTCATTTCTCTGACACAGAAGATCCCTGTTGCTCACAAGCAGTCTCATGTGTCTTTGCTGCAAGAAGACCTTCTCCGCTTGCCCTCTTTCCCTCGCAGCGCTATTGATGCAGAGTTCTCACTCTTCAGTGATCCACAAGGTACTAGAGGGGAAAGCCTTTTGCTGTGATTCATTCCAATAGTTCAGTTACAACAAGAGCTTCATTTGGCTGCCTGGATAACGTCCATTGATACATTTTGTCTAATATTTAATATGCGTAATGAACTTATTGTCAGACCAGAAATGTATATTATTGCTGCTGCTGCTGCTACTGCTACTACTACTACTGCTACTGCTACTGCTACTACTACTATTTTAATTTATTACCCACCCTTCACCCTGAGGTCCAAGCACGGCTTACAACAATCTAAAATATATTCTTAAAGCAATTTAAAATAACTTAAAATCTTATTACAGAACCTTTATAATAAGATCAAAGATCTAGTGGTCCCTTTTAATATCTGGTCTGTGAGTAAAGCAACAACCACTTTCCCCACCACCACGACTGTAAGTTTATCTACAGAGGCTCCAGGTCACAGTGGAGATTTTGTTGGAAGGTCAGATATTTGTATTTGCTATGTCTGCATTTCCTATTGTTTACCTTGTTCTTGTAGCTGGAAAGGAGCTCTTTGGCCTTGACACTCTTCAGAAAAGCCTGTGGATTAAACTGCTAGAGGAGATGTTTCTTGGGATGCCAAGTGAATTTCCTTGGGGGGATGAAATCATGTTGTTCCTCAATGTATTTAATGGAGCCCTGATCCTACACCCTGAGGACAGTGCCCTGTTGAGGCAATATGCTGCTACTGTAATCAACACGGCTGTACATTTCAACCACCTCTTCTCTCTCAGTGGATACCAGTGGATACTCCCCACTATGCTCCAGGTGAGTCTCTTATCAGAGAGAAATTAACAGGACCTATTAGGCCAATTTTGCTATTGTGAAGGGCCTCCACCAGATTGGGAGGTCCTGTTGTATCAAATTTGCCTTGGAGCTCTGTGATGTAGAGAGAGGGTGCTGATTTTGCTCCTTGCACTGGTCTCATTAAAAAAAATCCTTACAGTTGCTTTGGGACATGGATTATTTATTCTTCCTTCATTGCATGATTTACAGTCAATAGCCTCGTTGTCATTTTGTAGAGAGATATAAAATCCAAATTATCCATCTATCTACCTAAATAGGAGGAACATGGAGCTTTTGAACGTGGTTCAGCAAAGGATCATCATGCCTTTCAATCAAATACAACTTTTTAGTGTTTTCTCTCTGTCCAGGTGTATGCTGACTATGAAAGCAATCCACAGCTTCGTCAAGCAATTGAGTTTGCCTGCCGCCAATTTTACATTCTGCATCGTAAACCTTTTGTACTGCAATTGTTCGCCAGTGTGGCTCCCCTCTTAGAGTTTCCTGTGAGTACAAATGGATTCCTTATATCATTGTTGTGTGTTTTGTTTTTGACAGTTGAGGTAGCTGAATTCTGGGATAAGATTACTGCTGTTAGCACATACTGTGTTGCATGGCAACTGGAATAATATGAACCCTCCACAGTCCAGGGCAGCTTTTAATGGAGTAACGCAGAAAACACCACAGTTCTCCAGTGGGCCCAGGAAACCTCAAGTGGGCATTGTCTTCCTCTCCTGTTGCTTGAGGCACTCCAAAGGACTCTCACCTTAGCCCCTCTCATGGAGTGTCAGTTCTTTTTCCTGCCTGTCTTGAACAGTACAGTTTTCACCTTCCTCTTCAGTCTGGCTGGCTTATATCCTTACTTAGAATCCCAAATATTTCAGTTTTTGATTTGTTGTGTCTGAATTCTTTTCTGAGTGATTTGTGTTTGAATGTTGTTTTCATTTTTTTCCAAATTAATTGTGTGCGTGTCTGAGTGACTGTTAAGTGTCCATTATGTCCATTGGTCAATTTATAATATCGTTAAATTAATTGTGCTAAGCATTTGATACCCTGAATTAATTACCTAGATAATTAACTGAGGTGTTCAAGTTAATTCCATTTTATCTAATGAAGTCTATGTATTGATTCAACTGTGACAGAGAAGACTTTTCTGAGGAAAAAACCCCTGCTAGCAGTGAAATGCCTAAAGAGCACACCAAAGGTTCATTAGAGCACTCTTAAGAAATAAAATCAGTAGAGAAAGTGGCAGGAGTGGTAGGTGCGGTAACACCTTCAGCCTGCTCAGAAAAAAAATGACAGTAAAAAAGACACACCGCAGCAGTGCACATGGAGGCAGATGCCATTTTGGCAAACAGCAAACAACCTCACAGTCAGTACATGACCCATTCACTCTTGCGGTAGAACAGAGAGAGGCCAGTAATCAACAGCAAAGCACTTTAAACCCTGCACAGGATGCGGTAGCAGAGCAAGAGAGGTAGTGTGCAGAAGACTGCCATTTTGGGCAACAGAAAACAGCCTTACAGGCAGTGGATGGCCTATTAATCTTGCGGTAGCAGAGAGAGTGGCCAATAATATGCATTGCAAACCCTGCAAGCGATGTGGTAACAGAGCAGTCAGAGAGGGAAAATGCCACCAAAACTAAGGAGAAAAATAAAAACACAGTTTTAACAACATTTTTAGAATGCAGAAGAGCAGCTTAAGTGGGAGAGCAAAGCCAGCAGTGGGTGACAACAAATGATGAGATGCTCTCAGAGGATGAAAAGGCTCCAGATCCTTTGGTCCTTTTCTGCTCAAATTCAGAGAAGGAAAAAGAATTCTCTGGGTTTAACACCCAGCAGGCTGAACTTCCACAGACTGGTTTAGATACTGTGTCGTTGCATAATGCTGCCACCTCTGGTCAAAACCAGCATCAACAGCATACAGATTCAGCAAAGACAAACAGCAGCTACTGTATAAAGATTCAGCAACAACAACAACAATGGACTGCCCAAGTCGATTCCGACTTATAGCGACCCCATGAATAGGGTTTTCATGGTAAGTGGTATTCAGAGGGGATTTACCATTGTCTCTCTCTGAGAGGCAGTGACAGGCCCAAGATCACCCAGTGAGCTTCATGGCTTTGTGGGGATTCGAACCCTGGTCTCCCAGGTCGTAGTCCAACACCTTAACCACACCACCACACCGGCTCTCAGACTGTTAATTTGGTCTCTGCTGCCTTCTCTGGTATCAGTCAGGAAATTGAGCAGGTGGAATCTTTCCATTTAAGTTCTGCTGCATTAAATCACATTAGAAGAGCCCTGATGGATGACATTTCTGCAGAACTAGCTGCATTTTGCCAGTCTTTTCAAGTAGCACCTGCACACATCCAGCAAGTTACACAGTCACATCTTGCATCAGTGAATAATCACCTACCTTCCAATACATTGCAGCACAGTGCTCATTTGAGTCAGCTAAACAATACTGTTAATGAGCAGCAGGGGCAGCAGAGAACACGCGACAGTGCTTCACCAGACTCACATGATGTGTCCAGAGGTAGAGGACAGAGGCTGATAGTACAGAGATTTGGCAGACAAACTACTGAGATGCAATAGAATGTGTATAATGATTCAGTTGTCTCTCTGGAGAAGGATATAGATGGTTCATAGGTGGAAGATCAGCCCACCTTGAGGTTTTTCCATAAAGGATGGCAAAGTCAACTCCTGATGTCTATGGAATTGTAGCTATGAGAGAACTAGAAAAGGTCCTCAAATGCAAAGATGTATCACTGAACACTAAAGTCAGGATCATTCAGACCATGCTATTCCCAATCTCTATATATGGATGTGAAAGTTGGACAGTTAAAAAAGCTGATAAGAGAAAAATCAACTCATTTGAAATGTGGTGTTGGAGGAGAGCTTTGCGCATACCATGGACTGTGAAAAAGACAAATAATTGGGTGTTAGAACAAATTAAACCAGAACTGTCACTAGAAGCTAAAATGATGAAACTGGTTATCATACATTGGATACATAATGAGAAGACATGATTCACTAGAACAGACAATAATGCTGGGGAAAACAGAAGGAAGTAGAAAAAGAGGAAGGCCAAACAAGAGATTTATTTATTATTACATTTATACCCCACCTTTCTTTTTTCATGAAACCCAAGGCGGCTTACATATGGTTCCCAGGTGGTCTCCCATCCAGGCACTGACCAGACCTGACCCTGCTTAGTTTCAGCAGGGAGCTGGCCTTATGTGCCTTCAGACCATAGCCTGGGAGATGGATTGATTCCATAAAGGAAGCCACAGACCTGAACTTACAAGATCTGAACAGGTGGTTCATGATAGATGCTATTGGAGGTTGCTGATTCATAGGGTCAACATAAGTTGAAATTGTCTTGAAGACATATAACAACAACAACAACAACAAACCCTGCTGTGTTCCCTCAATAGTGTTAGGTAGTCCTTTGGAGGGTGTGATGTCCACCACCTCCATGGAAAAATGATTGGGCAGTAACTAATGGCCACTACAAGGGCAGCTGAGTTGCTGGAGACTAGGAAGACATGCTATATGAGGGATGTGTGGCCTGAATGCCCTGGTGAGTTGAAGTATACTAGTTCAGTTCAGCAAACTGCAAACAGGCATGCAGCAGAGCTCCTGTCAAAGGAGGAGGTGCAGCACCCACCTCAAACACAAGTACTAGGACCGCTTCTTGTGTGTTATCTTCATCAAGAGATGAATTTCTGGGCTTCCACCCCAGTGCACAGGCAATAGCCAAAGACACTTCATTAAAAACAAAGATAAAATCAAACTGTGGTCTCCACAAAGAAAATGCAGGGACTATATGTGCTAATTGCCTACATTCAGATCAACTAAGCAGGACACTCAGTCCATGCGATTATCTGATCTACGGCTGCTTTTGCAGCAAATAAGAGAAGCCTGGCTGGAAGATGTTAAATCTCTCATTTGCTGAGATACAACTGCTCAAGTGCACTCAACAACACCATATAGTGGCACATTGGCTGCACTGCAGTTTTTTAATTCACGGTGTATAGTTGCTCAGTCCAGCCACGGACAGGCTGATCAGCCTGGTTAGCCACAGATTGTGATGATGATCAAATAAATAAGTTAAATAAATCTGATGCACAGTCAGATTAGGACAAAGCCATATCATGGGCACAAATCATCTTCAAATGAAGAGAGTGCTAAGTTCCCAGACTTGCATGCAATTCCAGTGGGCCAGGGACCAGAGTTCAGAGTGACATCACAGGTTGCTAGACAGCCAGATGCTGCTATGAACACTGATTTCAGGTGACACCAGATATTGAGGAGGGGGAAGGAAGTAATTTCCTGGTACAGACTGAAAAGAAAGTATTTCACATGCTGATAAAGGATGAACATTTTATTCATTTGTTCTGTAGAGTGTTAGCAGCATTGGATCATCCTGACAAACCAACTGATCCAAAGTGCAGGGGTCCCAAAAGAACCTAATATTAATCTCAAGATGATTCCAGTCCAGTGCCTAAGTAAAAGACTTAGATTGAATGGGAAGCACTTTTTCAGACTAAAAGTCTAATCGTTTTGGCAAATAAATACTACTTTCCATATCCCTGATCACTGGCAATTAATTTGCCAGTGGTTACTTTAGTGTCCAAAGCTCATCTGCAAAAAGAGATAGCACAACCATTGGACACGACTGATAGAAGAATAGCTTAGGTGCATGAAGTGCATCCTACTGCTCAGTAACAGTCATCATTTTTGTTTTAAGGTTCATGCTGTTCCACAACAACATCTTAGTAAGTAAGTAAGTAAGTAAAATTTAATTTTTGTGTCGCCTATCTGGCCGAAGCCACTCTAGGCGACGTACATATTGAGATTCGATAAAATACAATAAATACAGAATAAAATACAATGCAGTCAACAATAACCATTCTAAATAGCAGCAGTATAGAACAATGTAAGGCAACCAGTAAACAATTTTAAAACAATCATAGAAAAATTAGTCCACCCCGGAGATCCCAAAGGCCTGTCCAAAGAGCCAAGTTTTTAAGGCTTGACGGAATGTATTCAGGGAAGGGGCATGGCGAAGATCAAACGGGAGGGAGTTCCAGAGAGTGGGGGCTGACACTGAGAATGCCCTCTCTCTAGTCCCCACCAACCTAGCTGTTTTCATTGGTGGGGCTGAGAGAAGGCCCTGTGTGGCTGATCTAGTCGGGCGGCTTACTTGGTGGTATTGGAGGTGCTCCTTCAAGTAAACTGGGCCGAGACCGTATAGGGATCTTACTACTAACCATTCCACTACATTGCCACCGTTGTCAAGCACTGTATATGGGGCCAATTTGGGCACTTCCTCATTAGGAGGTGAAGAGTTTACTGGGTTCCAGCCTCCCCATTCAGTAATCAGAAGCTGCAGTCAGCCTCTCAAGGGCAAACAGCTGTCACTGCACTCTATTATAATGTGAGTAATTGTTTTCCATTATGTTCCATACTGGGCAGTCTGCCTCTTTATTATCAGAGCAGCCTTTTTCTGGCTCAGTATAACATTAGAGTAGTTGGGGTTAGATATGGTATGTTCTGAATGTAGAAAGAAGTGACGAAATGGTCTCTAATACACTGTGTTTGGGTAAATCATGGCCTACACCTGTTTTTTAAGGCCACAACAGTTCTGGATACAATACACCATGTGCTAAGTCCATCCCTTCTACTTCACAAGGGTGTTTGTTGCTCCTGACACACTTCTCGAGAATGGGCTATTTCTGTTCCTCCTCTGTCTCAGAAACCAGTCAGGCCGCAGTGGCATATGCTAATACGTTCTTCTTGTGTGACAGACTGCCTTGATGGCCATTATTAGCTCCCTGAACCTTGAATCCCTCAGCGAGAGGAAAATAAAATAAAAATGATAATGATGATGATAACATATAATAAGGGGCTGCCACTCAGTGATTATGGGGTTGTTACATCGGTCATTCAGGAGTGTTGCCTAAGATCCAACTACAAGGATCAACATCTCTCCATCTGCCTTGTTTTTTCCATTCCTAAAGGTTGCCAATTCAGGGTTATTTGAACCCCAGATTGTTCATACAGTGTTGAAAGGTTATACAGACATGTCTGTGGAGACTGTTAGGTTTTCCCCCTCAGAATACACCAGAATATTGACCCTTTGAGAAGAGTCTGTTGGTTCCTCTAGAGCAGCCTTTCCCAACCAGTGTGCCTCCAGATGTTGTTGGACCACAACTCCCATCAGCCTCAGCTAGCATTGCCAATGGTCAGGAAGATGGGAGTTATAATCCAACAACATCTGGAGGCACACTGGTTGGGAAAGGCTGCTCTAGAGGGTCAGAGGCATATAAGTAAATATCAGTTGCCTCATGAGCTTCATGAAAATGTGAAGCAGATGGCCCTGTGTTATTTTTATTTGGAAGTATTTTTGAAGAGTAGCAGCACATAGTACAAGTTTGCTCTTCTGGACAGCTGTAGTCCTTAATAACTGAAGGAATGGATAATTACATATATCTTATTGATTCTTGAGGAGTTTAAGGGTCCCCTATAGGATGACCGATTATCCTCTGCAAAGACATATTCACTACTATTTTACCAACATTTTCAGTTCATTAGCGTAAAACAGTTTATAGATTAATCTTGCATTATCACTGGAACAAATTAACCTTTGGTAGGGCTTACTGCTTTGCATAACTTGGTAACTTGGCTAAGGTTTACACATATGCAGTTCTGTTTCATTATCCCCCTCGAGGAAGTTCAGTAGCAAATTTAATGCATGTTGTACGTGTAAGCTAATTTGTCTTTATTCCTTGTCATCAACGGGTAGATAGCTTTTATATATATATATATATTTAGAATGTGGGCAACAGAATCAAAGACAAACATATGCTTCTTATGTAATTCCTGACTCACTGGAAATTAAGGCTACGAGGCCTTCTGTTGTTCCTTTGTGTTCATTTACACAGCATCTTAAGTTACAGATTACTGGCACTCTGCAGGTTCTCATAGCATGGCAATATTTCAGGGATTGCTTTGTAGGTATGGGAAGTTTCACAGTTGGAGTTCCTCTGACTACTTTCGAAACCCTCAGGAGGTTTGGTTGCATAAATTACCAGGTATTCATTAGTGAGTTCCTTCTAGCTGGAGCTTCTCTAGCTGCTTCGGAAGCATTCAGGGGGTTACCTTACTCTGCACCTGGTATAGTGGCTCATTCTACATTCAACAACTGTTCCTCTACAGGAGGTTTGTCGGGCAACCACTTGGACAAACCTGAATACATTTATCAAGTAATATAAGATGGACATTTACACCTCTGCAAAGGCAGCTGTGGGGAGGAGAGTTCCTTAGTAGGTGCTGCCGGATCATTAAGGGGCATGTACCCACCCACACAGAAGGTCAGCTTTGGAACAACCCATTTGGGGGTGTCCTGGTGCCCACAAGAGAAGAAACAGTTTTACTCACCAGAAAGGTGTTTCTCTAGGGGCACCAGGACACCGCCAAGGCCCACCCTACTACGTAACATGAGGATGAATAACTCAAGGTAACTGGGGAGAGGATGAAGGGTCAGGGAACTGTAGTTTGCAAGTTCATGTTTCATGTTGGCTTCAGCAAATTCAATGTCATTTTGAGTCACGATGTTAGTGTTATAAGTGTAATACTTCCAAGCTGGGCCAGACAGCGAACTGACACTCAGTGGGAGGGGCTAAGATAAGAGTGTTAACTCTTTCGTGCCTCGAGCAACAGGAAAGGAAGACAATACCCACTTAGTAGTGTCCTGGGCCCCCGAGAAACACCTTTGTGGTGAGTAAAATGGTTCCTTCCCATTCATGCCTTGTGCATGTGCTGCATCTGTAGCTGTCTATTCAATTCACATTAAATAGAGACAAACATTTTGCATTCTGGTGGGCAAACATAGCTAAGCAGACAGATGTAGAAGGAAGTGTGAACATGCCTTCCTTCCCTGCCTATTCAGCACTCAAGCTCTAGATGTGCATGGGGGATAGCACATCTGAATAAAATCCAATAGGCATAGACTAAAATTTTACCCAGGAAAGTTCAGACAAGTATCTCCTTTGGGAGTTTAGACCACCTTGGGGCACTTCCATCTTCTGCATGTATCATATAACCACCACGTAGTACTAGATCCAAGGTAGCAGCACTTATGTAAAACATATCACATTTTGAAAAATGGCACCACTTACATCTGAAGGCATAGCAAAATGTAAATGAAACCTGAAAATGGGAATTTCAATTTTTCTTTAATATAGGATGCAACAAGCAGTGGACCGACCAAGGGGGTATCGTCTCAGTGCCTTTTTGACCTGCTACAGTCTTTAGAAGGAGACACTCCTGATAATCTGGACATTCTAGAATTGGTGAAAGCAGAAAAGCCTCTGAAATCATTAGGTATCCCAAAGTTTCTTTTAATTAGCTTTTTCTGTGAAAGAAATATGTCTTTGCTGTCACCTATGTAAGTACTTTAGTTTCAACTCTTTTTTATTTAGACATAAAATGTATATACAGTAAATGGTACTTGTATTCACACTACTTTATTATCAACATGGAGGACATAGTGGGTGATATTCAATGTGTCCCATCAGCACAAGGATTACTGCTAGTGCAACAAGACTTCTCCTGTCTTCTCCCTCCACGTGTATCCCATACCCTCCCCAGTTCTGTTCCAGAGGGTTCGGCAAGCAGATTTAGGGGGCATGTGGGGGAGGAGGGAGGAGGCCTATTGCGCTAGCAGTAATCCTTGCACTGACAGGATGCTACTTAGCACTTTGTTGGATAAACCCTATTTGTTTAAATTTTTATAGATGTCCTTTTGGTCATAAGGTCCTCGTGGCTGTGCACAACATGCACAAAACATTAAAAATACAGTTGCTTGTTTTCCATTTTTATTCTTGAAAATACAACTCCAGAACAACATGCAATTGATTTCAACAAGGCAGTTTAGTACTGTAGTATTTTATGTCATATTTATCTGCTGAAAATTGTTCTAGCTTCCTCCATCGCTGCTGAGCTTTGTTAAATACCTGTTCTTCTACTTTATTTACAGTGTAATCCTATGTTCAGTGAGACTCACTCCCTGGTTAGTGCATTTAGGATTGCAACCTTAGACGTCTAGGTGAGGGCTGATAATTGAATACCACAAATTCCCAATTCTTCCTTTGCTGTATAGCAGTTATGGATGGGGATCCTCAGGCTTGCAGGCCTAATTAGGCCCACCAGGCCGCTTCATTTGGCTGACCAAGGCATTTCAGCCAAGCCTCGCCCACCTGCCCTGATGTCATATATATGTGGGGCAGGTAAAGACACAGATCCCTGCTCAGAGCATGCTTTGCAGGCACCGCCCATCAGCTGATTTCAAACCAAAGGGAAACGGGTCACCTGATGTCATTGCGTCAGTAATAAGGTAATTGACAGGTGGTGTGCTGGATATTTAAAGAGCCTTGTACATCCTCAGGCAGGGTCAGTACAAAAGATTGCACTGTTTGAGCTGCTGCTGCTGCTCCCACTCCTCTTTCCCCATCTCTGCCACCCACACACCTCTTCATCATGATGACAGTGGCTCCCACTCCCCTTCTGCTACTGTTTTAGTGATGGAAGCAGCAATGACATGACCTTCATGTTCCCTCTCTGCCTCACTCTAGGAAGGACCAAGAGAGCCCTCAAAGCAAGACAATCTCTGAAAGCACCCTCACCACCATCATGGTTTGCTGCAGTGGCTAATAGGGTTACCAGCACTCCGGTTTCTGCCTGGAGACTCTGGATTTTTGGGGCCCTCTCTGGTCTCTGGGTGACTCACCTTAATCTCTGGACTCTCAACTTTCATTTTTAAAAAATTAAGTTTCTAGGTGGTCTGGTTCATGAGATATACACCAAAACGTCACCCAGCTTGGCATTAAGATTCCAGTTGACAAACCTCTTCCAAACTGTTTAGGGTTAGGGTTGAAGAACCTGTGGTAGCCCTCTAGACATTGTCAGGCTCTAACCCCTGTCATCCCTGACCATTGGCCATATTGGCTGAGACTGATGGGAGTATGAAGGGTTTCGGAACTAAAGCTGTGCAGAGGAGGCAGGGGTTTGAGGAATGTAGGTGCTACAGAGAAGCTTCGATGTGCTTAAGGAGTGACTGTATGCTACTGTAAAGTGGCTGTATGCTACTGAGAGGGAGGGGGTGGATGTCTGTGTGTTTGGGGTGGGAGGTTCTTGGGACTTTGTCCATTTAAGCCTATCTTTCTCTTGGACAAAGTAGGCAGTGGTGTTATATCTGAATAGGTAAATCAATGGCAGCGAGTGCCATTAGGCGACCAACAGTGAGTAGTGTTAGAAAGATCTGTCAGTTTTGGTTCTCTCAGTTTCTCATTTTTCCAAACTTTAATTCAGTTCTCCACATTTCTGCAGCAATTTGTGATTTTTTTAAAAAAAAATCCACATGAAAATTCTTTAGCATTTTAGTGCAAATTTCTCCTAATAAACACTTTTTTGTAGGCATTTGACTAACGTACACATTTTTCAAGTAATTTTTCCTCACCTAATGAATGTTCATATGTTATTTTCACTCATACTCATTTTTATTTACAATTTCCCCTGATATATGCATTTTTGTAAACATTGATTGGCGAACTGCATCACAAAATTTGAATAAGTGGGAATTTTGAAGGATGGCTGTGTTTTGGTTCTCATATTTCTTTGGAAAGTGCTGATTTGATAGATTTGGCTTGAAGTGTGGACTGAATCAAATTTCTCAGCCATCCCTAGCAGCTGACTATAAAGAAGGACTTGAGGAGTCTGTGGGTGGTTAAGACATGGAGTTGGAGCCAAATAAAAAATTAGGGAAAACCTCATATAGTGCCTAGGAATGTGCACCATTAACAGGAAGGAAATGGGCAGGCAAGGCATGATTTGTTTATTCAGATGTCACTGTGGCATTTTGCCCTTATAATGCTAAGCAGATGCTAAGGCCACAAATGTGTGTGTGTATCTGTACTTGCTTTTACTAACTGATTTGAATTAACTGGCCAATACTTTGGCTGCATGTTTCTAGTGTTTATTTAGATTAATAACCCATCCTCTGTCTAAAGTTCAGCATAGGTCAGATTTACTCTTGTTCCATCACCCTTATAATACCCTTGTGGGATAAATCCCAGTATACAAATCAGGATCTGAGCTAGAAAGAGAATTACTTGCCTAAAACAACATGACGAGCAGGTAGCTAAGCTCACAGTCATATCTGATTAAAATTCAATCTATTCACTGGGTTGCTGTTGATTTGTTGAATAGATCTCACCTCCTGATTGTGTCCCCCCCCCCATTTCCACAATTTGCTTTTTTTTTTTTCTTGCAGATTTCTGCTATGGCAATGAAGACCTGACTTTTTCAATCAGCGAGGCCATCAAGTTGTGTGTAACAGTTGTGGCATATGCTCCAGAGTCATTCAGAAGGTAACAACTGTTTGGGGTTTTGTGTGTTCTCATTTGATTTCCGAGTGTATTTGCAAAAAACTAGAATGACATGAGCCTAACAGGAAAAGATATATCTCCTTTAAAAAAATGTGTAATATGGGCAAATTATGGCCCTATATATGTTTAAACCAGAGGTTCTCAAACTCTGGTCCGGAGACCACTAATGGTCCATGGGTTTCATTCAGGTGGTCCAGGGAGCATCTATAAAATAAAATTAAAAATCATACAGCATCTAGCACGTGTTACAATTTCTACAACAAGCAGAAAAAGTATTAAGTGGCCCACCAAGACTCTCAGCAATTTTCCAGTGGTCCTTGGGGGGGGGGGAAGTTTGGGAGCCACTGTTTTAAACCTTTTTAAAATTTCCCACTTTAAAAAAGGTTTTAAAGTGGCATTGTGTTAGTGTGCGTGTGTGTATTTTACTTATCTATAATTGCAGTGGAGGCTTGTCCATTAGTGGAATGAAGCAGTGTCCCCCTCAGCCAGCCCCAAGCTGCCGGCCTTCTTAGTTACAACCAGTCCAAGGGGTGGAGGGGTCACCTTCCTCCTCCTTAGTGTCAGTGTTGTCCTTGTAGAACTCAGCAGGGAGGAGGATGGGCTCTGCCTGTGATTGGCTCTGACACTACTTATTGTTGGTCTTCCTGCCTTCAGCCTCACCAGTCCCAAAATGAGCGCCAGCGCCACTGTTTAGCTGAAATTCAGAAGATACAAACACTGCTTCAATAAAACTTCTCACAATAACTAGTTATTTTCTCCTCCTCCCAAAATAGTCAGTGAATCCCCAACTTCTGCAAAAAGCGTAACCTGATTTTAACTTAATTCAAATGAGTGGGACCTTTTTACATGTTTCCTTCTTCATGTGTTCATGCAGTGTCTTACGTAACATGATGTTAAGGGACTCCATCCCAATCCAGTAACAAAATGCATGTAAAAATAAGTAATGGGCGCGCATATTTCCAGTTCAGGAGTTGATGTTGTGCCATAGGTCCAGGGCTGCACATGTACAGTGCCAGCTCCTGTACTGATCTTTTCCACTTCATAGAACATGCACATAGCAGCAACCATGTGTGCACATATCTCCTTTTGTGGGAACAGGGCACTAGTTTGAATATTGGGCTTCTCCTAGTCCAGTTGTGACTTCTTTTATTCATTTATATTGATTGGATGCTTCTGTACTGTCTGTATCCAGTGCTAGATATGAGATCACAGTAACTAGAGGATTGCTGAAGAGTGGGGAATTTAGTGTGATATGGTGGTTCGACTAGAAGCAGGGAGACTCAGGGCTCATCCAGAGGACTGTATAATGTGTGACATGATCGCTTTGTGTATTCATTATTTTTCAGTCATCCATATGACATCGAGTGCTTTTGCGCATTTCCGTGCAGTTAAATCCGCTTTGGCATTACCACAAAAAATGCGATTTGCTTTTTTAAATCGGGAATCATCGGCTGCAACATTAGGGATGAAATACCACAGACTTTAGAGCAGGAGGCGTTCCGTGGGCAGTCATTGGGCGTTTCCCCATACCCCTTGCCACATCCCCAGCCAATCACGTATTTCCACTTTTGGACATGTGCGTGAATGTCTGGGGAAAGCCCGGGGAAACGGAACCAATCAGAGCAATGGTGTGGTGTTGGGGAGGCCTTGGCAATTTCTACTGCGCAGATGCAAAAAACCGCATTTGCACAGAAGCTCAACAGCCATTAATCTTTAGCCAGCTCACGGTGGCTCTTCCCTTATGCTGCTGCTGCCGCCTACACAGAGAGTGAGAGGCAGGCAGAGAGAGAGAGAGAGAGAGAGAGAAGCTGATCTGGAGAAATAAGTGGAATTGCCAGCCGTGTGTATCTCCAGAAATGTTAATATGCATAAACACAGAAAAGCATACAGTTGGTTTTGCAAAATATTGCAAATACAACCAAAAAACCCACAGGAATTATTGGCATATAAATGGTTTGCTAGATGGCCACCTGCAACCATCTAAGGAGGCTCTGGAAGGAGAGCGGAGGAAGGGGTCGCTGGTGGCAAGGGCCAGCTGGGGAGAGAGCGGGCAGTGATGCCAGGCCACCCCCACGTGGGGGGAGACCCCAGGGAAGCTCCCAGGCAACCCCTTTCCTCGCAGGAGCCTCTCTCCCACAGGCTGCTTGAAGCTATGTTCGCCAGCCTGAGGGAGAGCTGGGCGGCAAGCGGCGAGGGAAGGGGGCTGCCGAATCAGCTGTGGGGTGCTCTGACAGCTCAGCTGTCAGCCCAGCTGATCGGCGGCTTGGCGAAGGGGGGGAATGGCTGCCTAATGTGGAGCAGCCGGAGCAGAGAGAGAGAGACCAAAGGAAGGAAGCAGGCGGTTGCAGTGCAAGCCTGGCTGTTGGGGAGGAGGGGGAGCCCGCGGGGGAGCCCATGAAGCCCCTGGAGCCCTTGGCCCCTTCCTCGGGAGGGCTGGAGATAGTTTTTGCCGCCCCTTCGCTCCAGCCGCTCGTAGAGTGAAGTGGTGGGCTAGAGCGCCCTGGAAGCCCAGGGGTGGATCAGAGAGAAGCCAGCCAGAGTGGCGAAAAGGGGAGGAGAGCTCAGGCAGCCTGGCAGCAGCTGCCAGGGGGTGCTGCCAGGGGGTGCTGCCAGGCAAGGCGCTGAGCAAAAAGGGCAGCAGGTAATGGAGAAGGAAGGGATGCCAGGCACCCCTTCCCCCTCTCCAGAGTGCATTCAGCATCCTTTGGCTAGGAACCCCTGGCTCCAGGCCAGAATTTCATTCTTGCCTGCAGCCTTCTGCTCTTTCTGCTGATTGAGACTTGCCAGCCCTGTCTATCTCCAGAATGTTTACTATGCATAAAGGCAAAAACACATACATTCGTTTTTGTGTTATATCGCAAATACAAGCACACAAAAATACAGGAATTATTGGCATATAAGCACCACCACCACCCCACTGCTCCAGAGTGGCGAGCGGCAAGGAACTCCATTACACCCACAGGAAATTCAAACTTTTGCACTGTTACGGTCAAGCGCATGCGCGATATTGTGCTTCGTTGCAAAGAGGAGAGGAGCATACGCCATATTTTGCGGACCAATTGGCTGATAGGGGGAGTGTTATGGGCGGAGCTGGGAAAAAGCAAGAAGTACGGGTCCTCCCGCTGTGTGTGCGGGTGCAAAAACAGCATTTTTTTTAATCGGGAAAGAGCGAACAAACAGGCAAATTGAGGACTGTCAGGTGACGAACCGGATATGGAAAACGTGGATTATCCCACTCCTTTTGGATGAGCCCTTAGTTCAAATCCATTTTTAGCTGTGAACTCACTGCTTGGCTTTGAATTAGTCACATTCTTTTTTAGGCTATCTCACTTGTCATGGCTGCTGTGAGTGTACAATGGCAAGGGAAATCATTGTTACACCTGTGTCTATTGGGAATCCATCATGTGTGAATCTGCCACCAACGTATCCCTCTAAACATGCCTCCCAGAGAGGATCTTTGGTTAGAGATAAACCAGGCACTTTGCCTTGAAATGTGTCTAAATAGTGTGTGTATAACCCAAAAAATGTAGGTCCAAACCAGGCTTTCTTTTATTAAAAGAAAAGAGAAGAATAGAGATACACAATTACTGGGTGTATGGCAGCATTATTAATATCCTAACCCATTCATAACCCTAAATTAAAGAGATAAAAGATTCCTACTGCTAAAAGAAATGACAAGGAGTAGAAATTATGTATCCTAGACCCAAAGTATGGGCAATAGAATACAGCTGCAGTGATATGAAAGAGCTCTGACCAAAAAGCAGAAACAAATCTCTTTACTTCAAGATTTGCACTTTGAAACAGACTCCCTTCCTGACTTGTGACCTCAAGTTCTGTGTTGCGTTCCTTGAGAGCACAGTTACAAGTTGGAGCTCAGCTCGCCATCTTATGTCTCAAACCCTGCTCTTAAATACACTTTTTCTTTTACAAATCAACATGAAAAGGTGGGGTCTGGATATGAGGTGATCTTATGCAGTGCATGTATTTATTGCTGACACTCTTGAGAAAAACTAGTTCTTTCTATTGCTGTTCTTTAGACAATGGGATTGTTCTGCTCGGCAAAAGAGAAATCTGCCAATAAAGAAGATAACATTTAATGCAGGGTCTGCACATTCCTCTAGAACTGTCAAGGGTGGCCCTTGCTGCTTGTCACAGTACTCAGGAAGACACAACGAATCAGGAGACAGGAGTGTAGGGGTGGGAGGTGTAGTCCAGAATGCCTTGCCACCTTCGACTCCAAATGGGTGAAAGTGGGGATTAGCCAGAACACTCCTAACACCATGTATGCTAGCCTTGAGCTCCTTGGAGGAAGGGTAGGATAAAAATGTCATAAATAAGTAAGTCTATCTATGCTCATGTTTATTCTGTAAATCCCAGGGGGTGAAAGCTGACATTTTACTCTTTGCTCCTACCTAATTGCTTCAAGAAGGCTGCTTGCTTTTTAACACAGACAGACAGACATTCTTTATTACGGTCAACGACCCGTCAAAAGAGATAAAAAATTTTTACAGACAATACGGCAAATTAGCTAAAATAAGGACTGAAACTAAAATAGTATTAAATCTACAGAGAGGAGTTAGAGGCAAATAACAATAGTTTACACTGAGCTGCATAGAAATACTTAGCAACTGAAATCAAATGGGTACTGTCCTTACCAGATAGCAACCGTATCATCAGCTGTTCTGGAGATCTATTAGGGAACTTTGAGATGAGAGGTGTAATATATCGGACCCTTTCCTCAGCATATAACGGGCAGTCAAATAGAACATGGGAAAGGGATTCTACATGTCCTTCCTTACACAGACATAAGCGTTGTGCTAGAGGTATACCCTTAAATCTGCCCTCCAGCAGCGCCGACTCTAGGCAGTTGAATCGCGCCTTAGAGAAGGCTAATCGATATTTAGGGTTCGTTAGAGCGTCTAGATAGGGAGCGTGCTTTATAAAATTGGAGCACAATTTGTGCTGAAGGGGAGAGCACGTTTTAGCTGCAGCTTGCATTGTAGATTGTCTGTCGATGTCCTGTAGCCGGGACCTAATAATCTGCCCAGCCTTGCTAGGGTCTTGGGAGAAGAGAAATTCTATAGATAGGCCAAGGTAAGGCAGCTTATCTAAAAAACATTTCATCCAGGTGGAAAGGTACCCGTTGTCCCTTAGGAGCGACAAGTAGCCTGACAGGCATACAAGAATAATTTTGGTCCAAAAGGTGAAGGCAAGGGACCACGCTTGGCATTCAACTGTGCTTGATCCCACCTCTATTCTTAAAGCAGCATTTGGTACACAGTTCGGGACACCAAAGACTCGGCATAGAAAAATGGACAACACTGACTCAACAGAGGGATTAAAAGCATGTATCCAAAGTTGGACACCATACAGTAGTTGGGATAATATTTTGGCTCTGAACACCAGGGTAGCTGCTGGAATATGTTGGCCCCCATTGTTGTAGTAATACCTTATGATGCTCTTCATTGATGACCGAGCCGTCACAACTGCCGCACGTATGTGTGGAATCCAGGAGAGGGAGGAGTGGAATATAATGCCTAAATACTTATAAGATCTAACTTGCTCAATAATGTGACCATTAATTTTCCAATTAGAAATTAAGGGAGATTTTACAAATGCTAAAATTTTGGTTTTTGAGAAATTAATCGTTAGGGAGTTCTCTGAGCAGTAGTTCATAAAGATCTTAGTCAGACGTTTAAGGATGACTTTTGAGAAGGAGAGCAGAGCCGCATCGTCAGCATAAAGTAGGATTGGGCAGCTGCTTCCTCTAATTTTAGGTGGATGAAGGTCAGACGAAAGGCATTTAGGGGTCAGATCGTTCAAAAAGAGATTAAAAAGGAGAGGGGCCAGAACACAACCTTGTCTGACCCCTCTTGACGTAGTGATTGAATTGGAAAGATCTCCTTTTTGGCCGCAGCGAACATGAAGGGAGGTGTTCAAATGCAGATTATATATCAAAAACAACAGTCTCTTGTCAATGGATGTTTTAGCCAATTTGGCCCACAGAATATCCCTTGGTATAGAGTCAAACGCCGACTTCAGGTCGATAAAAGCAGCGTATAGACCACTCCCTACCTGATTCCGATATTTTAACACTTTTTTCAAGTGTTGTACGTGTTAATCTAATTAAACATTTGTTTAGTAATTTATAATAATAATTATTAATAATAATTCCTTTTATTGTTAAATAATCAGAATGTTTTAAAAAACCTGAAATACTTCTCCAAAGAGGAAGGGCAGGGAAGAGTTAACTAGTTGCCACAAGGCCTAGCCAGTCAGTGCTGTGCAAACAAGGACAGGTTTCCATTCATTTGTGTTCAGTTGTGGGAAGCAGGTTGTATGTCTGCTGAAAACATCTGTATGCTTGGATGGTTGCACCCTTGCTTTGATTTCATTTTTACATGGTGAACATGCCTCAGTCTTCAGATGCTGATGGTCCTTGAAGCCCTGGTTCCCTGTTACCTGCAGAAGCTTAAGAGGCAAACTTCCCAAGTGGAGACTGTCACAGCAGCTCGAGAGGAGATTGCTGCTACAGCTGCTCTTGCTACATCCTTGCAAGCCCTCTTGTACAGTGTGGAAGTACTTACCCGGTGAGTTGCTCCACTTTTGTGACTGTGATCTTGGAGAACATAGGAGGTGAAGAATACAAGAGCATTATTTCACATTCCTGCTTGTGGTCAAAGTTGACATTTGTTTATTAAATTATAATGAGGACAAATTTGAATTGTCAAATGAGAATTCAAATCATCAAATGTCAGATATGAATTCAAAAACAATTTTGAATTAGCAAGGTCTATTTAGGCAAGAAGCTGGGATCCAAAGCAAATTCTGGACCTTGATCATAGCATGTGGGCAATATAAATTCACATTTCTGTGGGAAATTCAAAATTTGTCACGAATATTTTTTGACACAGTCTTTTTTATTTTTTGTTTAAATAGGCCAATGACAGCCCCTCAAATGAGTCGCTGTGATCAAGGACATAAAGGAACCACTGCCGCTAACCATACTATGTCATCTGGAACAAATACTAGGTAATTAACTAGGACTGTCCCATAATCTGCTGCTCCAAGCTCTTGTTATTAATGTTCCTTATGATAATGTGTGTGTGCACACAGTTTCATAGTGGAACATGGAGTCTGGGGCTATGGCTATGGGAAGGCCTTGGTGAATCAAACCAAAGGTCCATCTAGGCCAGTATGTTGTTTCCAACAGCAGCCTGTCCAATACTCACAGGAAGTTACAAACAGAACATCATAGAGAAGACAATTGTTTCTTTGTAATTGTTTCCAGTGAGATAGTGCCTGTGAGTGTAGAGGATGCTCCTTGTTTTCCCATGAAACTGTGCACCACACAACATACACAGAGTTCAATAATCCTGCTCACCCTTTACCCCTCCCCTATGATGAGAGGGGAGTCAGGTTCCCCTGGGCAGGATGAATCTTAAGCTGGAGCTACAGGCAGAGGCATGCTGACGTGCCTTGCCTTCCCCTTCAGCTTGGAGCTGGTGACAGGAGGCAGTCATGTGGGTTTCCTCTGTGCCTAAGGACATTCCAAGCTCAGAGCGCCCATTGGGTGCAGATGCAATCCTCCATGACTCTGCCTTCCTCTTCAGTTCTCAGCTGAAGGCTTGCCTCTGTGCCTTAGCTATATTCTGAGCTCCGAGCACCTGTGGGGCAGAGAAGCAGAGCAAGCCAATACCTGCCCCTTTCTACGTTGAATGCTTGCCTCTACACCTAAGGGGGTGTTCTGAGTGTGGAAAGTACATTGGGCACAGAGGCAGAGCTTTTACGCATTGGATGTCATGCACATACAGAGGGAAGGCTTGCTTTCATTCCCCCACCACATGCAGTGGGAATATTGTCTGAAGTAGTCCTAGATTTTTTTTTCTTTATCACTCTTTCACGATTTTCTCTCTATATTTCTAGATATCCGGAGCAAGGAGCCAAACTGCATTTTATCAGGTATTGTAAGATTGCCAGCCAGTCTCACTAGCATTTGTGATTAACACCTCCAGTGTGGTTTTTTCTCTCTCTGGGTTCCAGTTTCAACAATTTGCTACAATGGGAAATGAGCAAAAGATCTTTCATCTGCTTTTAGCCTTCCTAGCTGCTCATTTTTCCTTTTCTGTCATAGGGGGAAATTACTTATGTCAAGCCATGATTTTTCTGCACAGGTACATCCCTACCTGTTCAAAAGGAGGGGTTCATTACAATTTTTTAATTTATCAACACATTTTCTCTGCCTCCATCTTGACATTCTGCATTTTTCCCTTTATGTTATCTTCAGGGAAAACCTTCATTTGCTGGAGGAAGGCCAAGGCCTTCAGCGGGAGGAGCTGGATGAACGCATTGCTAGGGAGGAGTTCAGGAGACCTCGTGAATCCCTGTTGAATATCTGTACTGAGTTCTATAAACACTGTGGCCCCAGACTGAAGATACTGCAGAACCTAGCTGGAGAGCCCAGGGTGACTTCCTTAGAGCTGCTTGATGTTAAGTCTCATATGAGGTATTATTTTAAGAATTCATTAATCTTTGACCATACAGTATATGTAGATATAGATTTATATTAAATATGTACAATATATATCAAGCTGTACAACCATATGTGGTAAAATATCCCAGGACCTTTATTTAATGTTATCATAACACCTTAAGGAGAACTTGAAAGCTTTTGATAATGGCCAAGTTTGTATGTAATGCTGAGCCAAACTATGGCTAAGCATGAACATGCGAATTGCAGGTACACATAGTAAAAACTGCAGTCACTTTGCTTCTGCCCTGGTCCTGCTGGTGCCACACTACCTGGAGCTAAGACATGGTTTGGCTTCGTGTTATATCTGAACTTCTTAGATTGCAGATGCCTACAACTTCCTCTGTCGCTTTGACTGAGAGTTACAGTAACAGCATTATGTTTCCTCTGTACTTAGAACTGTGCCAGCAGTACATGTAGCTGTTTAAAAAGATAATGCAATCTTAGGCTGCATTAACACAAGCATGGTGTCCAGATCACAGGAAGTAATAGTTCCACTCTGTTCTGTGCTGGCCTGGCTACATCTGAAGTACTGTGTCCAGCTCTGGACACCACATTTTAAGAAGGGTGTTGACAAACTGCAGTGTGTCCAGAGGAAAGAGACCAGGATTGTGCAGGATCTGTAAACAAAGTCCAGTGAAGAATATTTGAAAGAGCTCGGTATGTTTAGCCTAGAGAAGAAAAGTTTAAATGGAGGTGTATCACTCTTCAAATATCTGAATTAAAGATGAGATGCATTGGCTGGTGCCGTTTCAAAAACATTTTGTTAATCTAACAGGCCAGTATCAATTCGAGTTTGTTCTTTGTCTGTTAGCTGCTGCTTTTACTGGTCTGTTTTATTCCTCAAAAAAATTGATATTAATTTTGATATTTTAAAGGAAATATACATACTTTGAAAGGAATTATTGATAAATGACAGGAAATACTGATAAAATTATCACTTCTAATATACATAAATATCTGATCTGCAACAATAGAGAATAAGTGAATTAATGGAAAATTCAGTATCAAATCCAAATTGGGGGGAATTGGGGCACATTCCTAATCTGAAGGCCTGCCATGCACAACATGGAGCAGAGTTGTGCTCTGTTATTCCAGGGGGCAGGATTTGAATTCTACAAGTGAGAAATGTTTGGCATTAGCAGCTCAGGTATGACTGCTGGTTCTGAAAGAAAATCCATATGCAATTAGTAAGTTGTATTTATTAGAACAGAGCAAAAAACCTGGTACCAATGGGAGAGAAAAAATAACATCAGCTTTCAGTCTGAGTTAGCTCAGATGATCATATTTTGGCTTATTAAGCTGAGATATGCACACAAGACTTCTGCTTGTGCACAGAGCCCCTTAGTCCCTCACTTTATGTGACCCACAATAAAACCATGAAACCATTCATTAAGCATAGTATCCAATTTTGTCTTAACTGGGAAATTATGGTTACTAGCTTTGGAACAAGCCAGGTTATTCATAAACCAACTTCAAACTATATTTTAGCATCCTGGCTTTTTCCAAAGTTGGTAACCATAGTTTCTCAGTTTAGGTGAAATAAGCAACAATTATTAATTAGAGGCTTCATGGTTTAATTGCAGCTCCTGGCTAAGGGAAGATGTGTTTTCACAAACATTGCCTATATATCTCCATCAGATCTATCATCCTTGTTATGTGGTTATTGGTAATCTCAGGGAGAGACCTCTTGACTTTGTTACTTGTGATCTTTGGGTAGTTGATCCAAGGGGATGGAGCAGGAGAGATTCTCACTTTCATCATGAATTGCTTATATGTTGATACTCAATATATGCTAGCCATGAATGAATTTGTATTTCACTGTGTTTCTAGTTGAATTAGTGTAACTCATGCCTCAATTGTGGAAATTAAGTTCTGCTTGTATTGTAGTTGAGGTTTCTCATGTAAACATTTTTGAAGCTTATTCTCCAGGTGGTTGCAATTTCAAGAAATGCTCAGTAAATATGCAGGTTTGGTCCATGTATTTTAAAACCTACATTGATTTTAGTACAAGTTTTTATGATTATCAGGAACAAAAACTGAGGTAAGGCAGTTTTGAAACTTGTTTTGATCAATAATATAAATATATGCATAAGACATTTTATTGCTGATCCACTCAGATAGTGTCTGGAGCAAAACAAAACTGATGGAGCATTCATGGATTTAAATCTCTTACGTCCCTCTGTTCCTTTAGTTTTCCTATGGGGTATTGTAGGGGTGAGCAATCTGTGGTCCACAGCCACTCTTCCTGCAGTGCCCCAAGCCCCAAGCCTCTGCCCACTTTTCCCTGCTGTCCAGCTAATCATCCATCAACTGGGGGGGGGGAAGGGAGGCGATATCGCTGTACTTAGCAGCATGAAGGGGAGTGATCTTCTACACATTGGTGCTCCCGATCCAGCCAAGATCCCATTCATCTCCACACTTAAATTGTGCCCCCAACCCACCAACAGCTGAACTTGAGAATCACAAATAGAGTGATACACAAACAAGAAGGCTCCTCTCAGTATATCTAAGTGTGTGCATGTATGAACGTTGGTGTGTTAATGCATGTGGACACAACTGGCTCTGATCATTCCAGATGTGGCCCCTGACCATCTACCTATCCCTGCATGTGACCATCAGGGCCAAAAAGGTGACCCATTGCTGGGATGCAGTATATAAACTGGGGCAGTCTGATATATTTGACTTCTGATCAGTGCTAATAAGCCCAAACAGCAATTCAGCAGTTACCAAGTCTTATTAGATTCTAGTTATGTACGAAATATAAATAGTATTCTAGAACCAGTTCCCATTAGTCAATACAAATTTATGGATGTACTGTATTGCTGCAGTGCCATAATAAGGCCAAGACTGTGGCACAAGGATTTCTCTGGCACCTTTTAGAGGTCTCTTGATAAAAGTCTGTGAAAATAATATTCAAGGTTGTATCAGAATTTATTAGTAAATACCTATTTATAAATAGGTGTCTTATTAGAATTGGATGACTTTTGCCTTGTTGTCAGTTTCCAGCATTGACAGGTCAGTAATTCCTGAGTAGGTGCACAAAAAGAAAAATTAGGAAGCATCACTTTTGGTGGACATTTGTACAATGAATTCTATCGTGATGTTAGCAGTTCCTTGGAAATGTGAAGTTACTGTAGGTAGGAGAATTTGTGCTAGGATAGTTTTAAGTTGGCTCTACTTTGGTGAGAAGCTGCTTCACACAAATAACTTCCTAAGTGGAGTGGCACTCACACTTCCATTGTCAAGAATCAAGCAACTCTACTGTGCAGTTGGTGAAATAGGCCACATAATTTTGCTTTGAGGTCAGAGAAGATCTTTTGGATGGGAATGCTTCCCTCAGAGTTTTGCTTTGGATTAGGACTTAAAGGTCTTAGTAAATCCAGGACTTTAAGAAAATGAAGTTCTAGAATGATGTTTCTACGAGTACTATAATATTTGGAACAAGAGGTTCACAGTGGCTTATAAAACAGACCAAAATATAGTCTGAACACAGGTTTTGTGTAAATTATACTCACTTTGATATATATATATATACATAAATAACCTTGCAGTTCATTAAAAAAAAAATTTAGTTGCCAAGGATGTTTGAATGACTTTAGGGTATTTTGGGGGTGCTAAATCCAAAAATGACATTAGTTTTGCCGAATTGGCTCTAGTTTTTGAGATAATGGATACCCCTCAAATGACAATTGTACCCCAATACAACCTGTAGCTGCTGACATGTGCAGCAGGGTTTGGTCTGTCTTTTTACTCTTGAACATTGTTTCGCAAATTTATCCATTGCATATAATATCATATTGATACTTTTTTTTTTTGAAGAGGAATATGAGTTCGTCACAAAGAGGCTGCTTAAACAATCCTAATGCATTCTGCTACATTTGTGGCGAACAGGGCCGGTTCCAAAGGGCAGCCAGGTTGGGCACTGGCCCGAGGGCCCCGCAGCTCTAGGAGACCCTGAGGGGCCCTCCGCTCCCCTTCCATGCTCCCACGGATCGCAAGACGAGCTTCCGAACCACCCGCCATCCCCTGCCATCCCCAGCGCTTCACCTACCTTTCTCTGCTGTTCACGCAGGGTTGCCATCAATAAAGATGGCGGCTGAGGTTTCCGTAAGGGAGTTAAGCCTCTGCCGCCATCTTGGTTGATGGCAGCAATGTATGCACTGCATGCCATCAGCCAAGTTGGCGACAAAGGCTTCAGTCCTTTACAGAAACCTCGGCCGCCATCTTTATTGATGGCAACCCTGCGCAAACAGCAGAGAAAGGTAGGCGAAGTGCTGGGGATGGCGGGGGATGGCGGGCGGTTCGGAAGCTCGTCTTGTGATCCACAGAATTGCAGAAGGGAAGCTGAGGGTCCCGGGGCAGGCTAATGCTCAAGGGCCCCTGCATTCCTGGAGCCGGCCCTGGTGGTGAATACACTCTGCAAAAACAAAGAAAAAACATCACTGACTTCGTAAAACAAGCATATCTGTCAGGCCCAGGATGGGACTCAGGAACCAGGCTTGTGGTTAAAAGCAATTCAGTTTTTATTAAGGTAACATCCAAACAAAGACTGCGCCTTCTCATGGAGCAACACAGAGTTATAGATCCTGCGACATGGAAGAAAGTTGACAGAGCAAGGGACTGCTTTCCCGCCTGTCCTTTAAGAAGGGGCCAAACGGGCGCGCAGCCTTTCACTCCTCCTTAACAGACCCTCAGGCACCGCCCTCCTTCCTCCCCTCCTCTCTTGTCTTTTCAGAAGTCTTCTCGTCCGCGGCAAGGGGGGAAGCACGGGCCCCTCCTCCTCTGAAGTCTCCGACTCCGGTATGGGGGAGAGGGGGGGAGCATGTGTAAAACTCCTGCGGCTTTTCTGACTTGGGCAGCCCTCCCTCTTCCCCCGCCTGTTCTGAGCTTCGGGGGAGAGAAGGAGGCGTGGGAACTGCCGAGAAGCCTCTGAATCTACCAAGCCTTCAAGGTTCCCGTTGCTAGGCGACTCTATCTCTGGAATTTCCTCTGCTTCGTCTTCACTCCATTGTGGTGAAGCTATCCCCCCCCCTTCTCTCCAGTTCTTGTGAATCCCATTGATCTAAGTCCCCGGGACCCCAACCCTGTGTCCCGACAATATCTTGCTTATTTTGGAGTGAAGCTTGGAGATCAAGATAAGTGGAACAACAAAAAGGGGTTTTTCAGATATGTTCGAAGCAACAGAAAGACCAAGCAAACGGTGGGACTGCTGCTCAATGAGGATGGCAAAATGTTGACAGATAACAAGGAAAAAGCAGAACTGCTCAACACCTATTTTGCCTCCGTTTTCTCCCAAAAAGGGAACAGTGTGCAACCTTGCATCGGTAGCAATCTCAGTAAGGGGTCGGGACTGCAGTTCGAGATTGATAAGGAGATAGACAGGAAATACCTAGTTAACCTAAATGAGTTCAAATCTCCAGGGCCTGATGAACTGCATCCCAGAGTATTGAAGGAACTTGTGGATGTACTCTCGGAACCTCTTGCCATCATCTTTGAGAAATCTTGGAGAACGGGAGAGGTGCCGGAGGATTGGAGACGGGCAAACGTCGTCCCGCTCTTTAAAAAGGGTAAAAAAGAAGATCCGGGGAATTACAGGCCGGTCAGTCTGACTTCAATACCGGGAAAGATATTAGAACGGATAATAAAAGAGTCCATTGGCAACTATCTAGATGACAATGCTGTGATTAGAAGGAGCCAGCATGGGTTTGTCAAGAAAAAATCCTGTCAAACTAATCTCATCTCTTTTTTTGATCGGGTCACTAGCTTAGTAGATGGTGGAAATGCTGTAGATGTCATCTATCTAGATTTCAGCAAGGCGTTTGACAAAGTCCCCCACGACCTTTTGATTAGCAAAATAGTCAAATGTGGACTACATGGAAATACTGTCAGGTGGATTCACAACTGGTTGGAAAACCGTACTCAAAGAGTGGTCGTCGGTGGCTCTGCTTCGGACTGGAAGGAGGTCTCGAGTGGAGTGCCACAGGGTTCTGTCCTGGGGCCGATACTCTTCAACATTTTTTTCAATGACTTAGATGATGGGGTGGAGGGAAGCCTTATAAAGTTTGCGGATGATATGAAACTGGGAGGGATAGCTAACACAATGGAAGACAGGAATAAAATCCAAAGGGACCTGGATAGACTAGAAAATTGGGCTGAAATTAATAAAATGACATTCAATAAAGACAAATGCAGGATTCTGCATTTAGGCCACAAAAACAAAATGCACGGGTACAGGATGGGAAATACCCGGCTTAGCAGTAGTGCGTGTGAGAAGGACCTTGGAATTGTAGTGGATCGCAAGTTGAACATGACCCAGCAGTGTGATGCTGCGGCAAAAAAGGCAAACACGGTTTTGGGCTGCATAAACAGAGCTATAGTTTCCAGGTCGAGGGAAGTAATAGTCCCAGTACATTCTGCATTGGTCAGGCCTCATCTGGAATACTGCGTTCAGTTCTGGGCGCCTCATTTTAAGAAAGATATAGACAAGTTTGAGCGGGTTCAGAAGAGGGCAACAAGGATGATAGCCGGTATGGAGAACAAGTCTTATGAGGAAAGGTTGAAGGAACTTGGCATGTTCAGTCTGGTGAAGAGAAGGCTGAGGGGTGATATGATTGCACTCTTTAAGTACCTGAAGGGCTGTCACATAGAGGAGGGTACAGATTTGTTCTCTGCTGCCCCAGAGGGTAGGACTAGGTCTAATGGTTTTAAGTTGCAGGAGCGTAGATTCAGATTGGATATTAGAAGGAACTTCTTGACAGTAAGGGCAGTTCGGCAATGGAACCGACTGCCTAGGGAGGTGGTGGGATCCCCTTCACTGGATGTCTTCAAGCAGAGGCTGGACAGCTATCTGCGGGAGATGCTCTAGCTGTGGATTTCCTGCTGTGAGCAGGGGGTTTGACTCGATGGCCTACAAGGCCCCTTCCAACTCTATGATTCTATGATTCTAAGTCTTGGGCTCCCCATAAGGTTTGCAAAACCTGTGTAGAGTGCCTACGACAGTGGAAAAATGGAGAAAAGAAACATTTAAACTTTGGTGTGCTTATGGTGTGGAGAGAGCTGCAAAACCATCACGATGATTGTTATTTTTGTGTTGTGAATGTGAAAGGCTTCAATCGCTGCAAGAAACATAAGTGGGAGTATCCTGATTTGGACTCAGCAAGGCGACCTGTGCCACACAGCAAAGACGTTCCCATCCCAGTGTTTACCTCACTGCCTGACCTTCCATTGTCAGATGTTGAAGAAATGCTGGATGTGGAGTGTAGCACAGGTGGTAGCCCTGGAAGTGGATATGAAGAAAGCTTTTCAACACCTGAGCAGTTCTCACAAAAAGAACTCAGTGATCTGATACGAAACCTCAGTCTGTCAAAGCAAGCATCTGAAATTTTAGCATCCAGGCTAATGGAAAAGAACTATCTACAGCCGGAAGCTAACATAACAGCTTATCGGACAAGAGAGAAGGGACTTCTTCCATACTTCAGCCAAGATGAAGAACTTGTATACTGCAATAACATTCCTGGACTTCTTCTCCAAATGGGACTACCAGAATATCGACTAGAAGATTGGCGGCTTTTTATAGACAGCTCCACCAGAAGCTTGAAATGTGTTTTATTGCACAATGGTAACCGCTATGCATCTCTTCCAATTGCTCACTCAACAAAACTTAAAGAAGAATATGAAAATATCAAAATGGTCTTGCAGAAGCTCTGCTATCATGAGCACCGGTGGTGTATTTGTGTTGATCTAAAGATGGGCAGCAAAGTGGATACATGAAGTACCCTTGTTTCATCTGCTTGTGGGATAGTAGGGCAAAGCGAGATCATTGGAAAAAAGTGACATGGCCTTCAAGGGAACACATGACTGTAGGTGCAGCAAACATCATTAACACGCCATTGGTTGTCAGAGAAAAAATCATTCTCCCACCACTCCATATCAAGCTTGGACTGATGAAGCAATTTGTTAAGGCCTTGGACAAAGATGGTGATTGCTTCAAATACATTTGTAGATCGTTCCTTGGACTGACTATGGAAAAACTAAAAGCAGGAATCTTTGATGGTCCTAAAATTCGTAAACTCATCAATGATTTGAATTTCACTAAATTTATGAATGAT
Source organism: Rhineura floridana (assembly GCF_030035675.1). Classification (NCBI taxonomy): domain Eukaryota; kingdom Metazoa; phylum Chordata; class Lepidosauria; order Squamata; family Rhineuridae; genus Rhineura; species Rhineura floridana. Next base: position 13,932,554 of record NC_084481.1, read on the forward strand.
GTTGAAGCTTCTGTCTGGTGCAGTTATGTCTCAGTTGTCAAGAACTTCTTGGGTAACCACAAAGCAGACAGTTATGAAGAATTGGTGCAAAACATGCTCGCTAATTTTAAACATTTGGGTACTAATATGAGCATAAAGGTACACTATCTCCATAGCCACTTAGACAGATTTCCGGATAATCTTGGTGATTTTAGTGAGGAACAAGGGGAGAGGTTCCATCAGGATGTAAAGGTGATGGAGGAAAGGTATCAAGGCAGATGGGACAGACACATGATGGCAGGCTACTGCTGGAGCCTCCAACGTGATTGTCCTGATGCCCCACATAAAAGAAAATCGTACACACAGCGTTTTTCTATGCATTAATTGTGATTATCTGAATCAGCTTACTTTGTTTTAATGTTATTGTACTGAATACAACGCCATTAGGTATTTCATGTGTTTACTTTTGTATGATTTGAGACAGTTTCCATGTCATTTGTGGGTAGGCTATGCCTGACCATTAAATTTTTTGAATTTGTTATGTTTTTCAATGGGGGCATCCATTATCTCAAAAATTAGAGCCAATCTAGCAAAACCGATGCCATATTCGGAATCAGCGACACAAAGTTACCCTAAAATTGATCAAACATCATTGGCAATAAAATTAGTGTTGACCAGTGTTATCATTGCTCAAATATACCTTACTATATAACTGGAATAAATTGTCTTGAAAAATTGAATAAAATAAAGTAAAATAATTTATTTTGTTCTAGAGGCCATAAAATAAATAATACAAATCTGATCAATCAGAAACAACCAAAACGAAAAACAAATATATAAAAAAATAAATGATTCAACTCAGTATAAAATAGTTAAAAGAAAATACACAATTGAAATATAATAACTTCAGAGTCAGAGCAACTTATCTTCCCTTGTAGTGGCTACAAGAATAAATTTAGCTGATTCTCTATAATCGGAACATTAATACCTGCCAATAAGATACCTGACCCCCAACTCTCTGGATCTGATTTTCAGGGGCTGCAAGGGGAAGGATTGGCAAAACCATTTCCCCTTTTCTTCTGTTAGGAGACACAACTGCTGGATTAACAGGCCTTCTGTCAGTGCAAGGGCACCAGTTGAATTCCACTCATAGAAATAACCAGTTTCCTAAATATAACATTGACAAAATATATTAAATCTCAATTATTTCAAACTGTAAAACAAGCAAAGCCCAAGGTAAATTGTGGAGGAAGAGCTTTGCAATGTGGTAATATTCATTCCAGTTTTCACTGTGGGACACTGTCTCTTCTCCTTTGGCTATCTGGTTGTTCTGCAAAGCAGACAATCTAGTTGTGACAAGCTGTAGTTGACTTCCATCAGTTTTATGGGAGATGTAGCGGGTAGTATTTTTTTGTTTCTACAAAATGAAGACCTATCACTTCTTTTCTAATACTGAAAAACATTTTCAGAAATTAGCAATACCGTCAGATGATTCTTAAGTAGTAGCTGCAAAGTGTGAGTTAATAGGGAAAGTAGAGTGAGAAGGACAAGGAACAGGAGAATATAAACAACACAATAACATCCAGCTTTTAAGCTTTAGATGTAATATTATTGCATGTAATCTATAAAATGAGGAATGAAGCTCATTCATCTGCTAATTTAATCTATTGTACCATTGTTACCAATGCAGTAAGGATACCAAAATAAATAAATAAATCAGCATATATATTTACCAGCCACATCTTTGATTCTTCTTTATGCCTCTACATGAGCATAGACATATATATGTTTTTATTGCATGCTATATTGTAAAGCACTATTTAAATAGATGTCCCTGAAGAAGTTACTAGTAACTGAATGTTGTGAGCCACAAGTGTGTTGCAAGTTATGTTCTTGGATTACATAACATTCTATAGAATGGGTCTCTCTGCAAAGGACTCACTTTGTAGAATCTCAGATTTCCCTCTTAACGAGCAGTAATTTTAGGTTGGCAGAAATTGCACATTCCCTTCTGAAGTTGGCACCTTACGACACCCAGACGATGGAGAGCCGTGGGCTCCGGCGATACATCATGGAGATGCTGCCCATCACTGACTGGACGGCTGAGGCAGTGAGGCCTGCCCTAATCCTCATCTTAAAGAGATTGGATCGTATGTTCAATAAAATTCACAAGATGCCTACTTTGAGGTGAGCAGATACAACGGAAACCTATGGGGGCCAGTTTCTGATGTTGCAAGCCTTGAAGGAAGGGTATGTCATTTTATTGACAGTGTTTTGCTGCACTGAACTCTCACAGCAATTTTTTTAAAAAATAGTGTATTTCTCCTATTGGTATATGTGCATGTGTCCACATTTTTGAGACAATAAAGGAAATACATATTTTACCAAAAAAGAAGTGATAAAAAATACAGCATCTTTCTAAAAACAAGTATCCAGGAGTAATATTTTTGTTGATTTTGTCATTTCTAAAATCTCATCAGATTATCCTAAGAGATTTTAAGAATTAACCATGTATGATATAAATAATGTATGTTTGTGAACACGTTTGATTATCACTCTGTCTGCAACCATATTAAAATACTTAAATATAGGAGTCAGATTGTGCTGAAGGCTAGAAGATTAAGCCATATTAATGGCCTTATTTTACATGGTAAAAGAATACTGAAGTAGTTTCAGTTCTTGAGTAAGTGCTGTTTTAACCCTTGTTAAAATCATTAACCCTTGTTTTAAAAGGTATGGTATTCTAGCATGTTTTAGTCACATCAGCAAACTTCTGCCTCTGATTAAATCACCTGCTTGTGAGAAAATACTGGATCTTGAAATAAGTTCTTTGGATATCTGCTTAGATCAACAAAGGCTTAGATAAAAGACTTGTTTGAGAAAGGTCATGGAAGAGACATGGAAAAGCTAAGGAACTTTCGAAAAGATACCTGACAAAGTGCAATCTGGTCCACAAAAGGCTATTCCACAATGCGTCTGTTAGTCTTTAAAGTGCCATGAAACTTGTTTTTTTTCAAAAAGAGTAATCTAAAACAAGGTTATGCATTAACTAGGTAAATCTATATGAATTTGATTTAATTGTTTCTTAATTAGTTACTGCATATGAACAAAGAAGCAAAGATGCTATCATCCATCTTCCCTGACGAGATGAAATAAAGTAAACCTTCTTCTTTCCCTTGACTTACTTCCTGTAACTATCATGTCCCAAAAGGATGCTGTTAATGGGAACTGAATTGTATTTTTATGTCTGCTCTATCCCGATCTATTTTTCAGTTCTTTCTTTTTCACCTTTTAAGCAGTAAAGAGAACTCTAGGGACTTTAATGGTGAATTCTCTCCTCTCTTTGAGAGTGACATTGTATCAGCAAGACAAACTCATTCTACCTGTTAAGTGTTTCTAATTGCAACTTTCCAAGTCCACTCATTATAATCATTCCTTGTCAGGGGAAAAGAGTCAGGATACAGAGAGGTTTGGACATTCCTTCCCAGCTTCATAAACCAATATTGGGGTTGAGCACTCCTCCTTTAATACCCCCCCAACTTAGGTGCTTCATTCCTGGCTTGTGTTAAGCCAGAATTACCAATTACATCTGAACTGGAAAACTCTGGTTTAATCACAGTTAACTAACAAGAATAATAAGTCAGAATCAAATCTGATCACAGTTCCTGATTGTTACTGCTCTCCATGGTCTTGTTCCAATTTAGTGTTTCCATGATACATCCAAATGCTCACCTCTGGAAATTTTAGATGTTTTAACCTTTCTAGATTAGTCCATTGAGACATCTTTGGGTTTTATATTTCCTGCATATCATCTTGATGTGGAAATGGAATCTACATAATTGAATTTCTGAAGAATACTGGAGATGCCAATGGCATCATTTTCAAGGCATTAACATGATATGGAATCCAACTCTTGGAAAGGTTGATGATACAATTGGAGACAAAACAGTGTTGGAACCAACTCGCATTAATCAAATACAAATGTGTGTGTGTGTGTGTATTTAGAATATTGCAAATTTAGAATATGCCTCTAAAATTTAGCCAGTCTTACCAAACTCTACTACGTTTTAAGGAAGTATGCCACATACTTTTTATAAAATTGCATTTTTCTTTCTCGTCCATATTGTGACCATTGTGAATATTCAGGGGAGACATAATTAAAGACATGGAGAGCAATTAGTGTTTATGCATTCATTAAGTAGTGGAAATGCCATGTTACTATCTGATCTTATATGTGGAATATCTGTGTGCAACAGAATGTGCATGTGCATAGAACTGCATCTGCTGAATTCCAATGCAGACATCAAAATTCCAGAGGAAATCTGATGTTTCGTTCTGCATAGGCAAATTCAAAGTAATATTTTTCCATAGAGATTTGAAGCAGCAATTGGCCTGTAGTTTTGATCTGAAGAATATATATAATTTGAAATCAGTGGAGAAGCATATAATTGCTACTTACATTGTGCCTGTTAAGACAAATTCACAGGACACCATGTCCTTTGTTTATTTCTTGCATGTACTGTTTCACTTCAAAGTAACTGGTTCTCAGTAAAGGTTTAAAACCAGCCTTCCCCAATCTGGTGCTCTCCAGATGTTTTCGACTACAACTCCCATGCTGACTGGGACCAATGGAAGTTATATCCTAAAACATCTGGAGGGCATCAGCTTGGGGAAGGCTTGTTTAAAACAATAATAAAATATTCATCATTTAGCCAGTTTGCTTGCCAGCACTTCATGAACTGACTGGAAACACGGAAGAACTTCATTGTGCACTAAAGTGATGGGAATGACCAGATGACCACATCACTGTTGCGCAACCATCCAGCCAACAGAGGGCTGTGTGAATCAGTGGCATTATGATGAGCCTTTGGCCAACAACAAATCCTATCAAAATGCAAACACCTTAGCAAAATATGAAGGATGATGTCCTGCTGTGGACATATACAAATGGTTGCTGTGAGTCTTTCTTTCAGATTTGAGTCGTTGGGAATCTCTGACATTCAGTGGAGTACCTAAACTGAGATATTGCTAAGGGGGAAAGAGAAATAAAGATGAAACATCTCCACATGGGAGAATGCTCAGATCTCCTGGAATGTAGCAAAAAAGAAAAGAAAAACACCTTTTAAAAGTAGCTGCTTTTTTTTAAGAGGAAAGCACAAAAGCAGGACTACAGCTGAATCTCAAAAAGACTAAAGTAATGACAACAGAAGATTTATGTAACTTTAAAGCTGACAACGAGGACATTGAACTTGTCAAGGATTATCAATACCTTGGCACAGTCATTAACCAAACTGGAGACAATAGTCAATAAATCAGAAGAAGGCTAGGACTGGGGAGGGCAGCTGTGAGAGAAGTAGAAAAGGTCCTCAAATGCAAAGAACACTAAAGTCAGGATCATTCAGACCATGCTATTCCCGATCTCTATGTATGGATGTGAAAGTTGGACAGTGAAAAAAGCGGACAAGAGAAAAATCAACTCATTTGAAATGTGGTGTTGGAGGAGAGCTTTGTGGATACCATGGACTGCAAAAAAGACAAATAATTAGGTGTTAGAACAAATTAAATCAGAACTACCATTAGAAGCTAAAATGATGAAACTGAGGTTATCATACTTTGGACACATCATGAGAAGACATGATTCACTAGAAAAGACAATAATGCTGGGAAAAACAGAAGGGGTAGAAAAAGAGGGCCAAACAAGAGATGGATTGATTCCATAAAGGAAGCCACAGACCTGAACTTGCAAGATCTGAACAGGGTTGTTCATGACAGATGCTCTTGGAGATCGCTGATTCATATGGTCTCCATAAGTCATAGTCAACTTGAAGGCACGTAACAACAACTCATAGAGGTCAGAAGAGGGCCTCTTCTTTCTATGAAATAGGAACTGAAAAAATACCCTCATCATACACACCCACACACACCTCCCCTCACTCTTTCTCTTTGGGTAGTTGGTCTGAGTATTTTGCTATGATTTGTTGAGTCTCAGGGCAGTGCCTCTTCGCTATTGGTCCAGCTTCTTCTGCAATATCTTCTGTGCCTCTCTGCTTTCTGATAAGCATGGGTAAAAATGCTTGCATTATAATACAGATGCCCTTCTTTGTTTTAAACTTTCCTGAAAGTCCCTTTGTCTTAGTCACCTTGTGCAGCATTCCTGGTGGGACCAAACACCTAATGCCACCTACTGTTGTGTTCCAGGCGACAGGTTGAGTGGGAGCCTGCAAGCAGTTTGATTGAAGGGGTTTGTTTGACACTTCAGAGGCAGCCAATCATATCCTTCCTGCCTCACCTTAGGTCACTGATCAATGTCTGTGTCAATCTGGTGAGTAGACAAAGTTGCAATCTCCTGCACATTTGTCAAAAGTCCTTCAGTGGTAGAGATTCCCTTGGACCAATTATTTAGCCAATCCCTATTTCCTGTCCCGTGTCCTACTTATAAAAATAAACTCAAGTGACAGTAGAAATAGTGGAGTACATTTTTAAAATGGTGCATGGGGAGAGAATGGGAAAGAAACCCATAGCCTAAGCCCAGTGACTGGTTTTTGCTACTTTTTCCATGCACCATTTTGAAAATCTATTCCTGCATGTTGCGCCGAGAGTTGAGGGCTGCAAGTTGGAGAGTGGTGGATACTGCACACACCTGGTACAGGAGTTGGAAGGGAACGGGGGAAATCTGGAGACATATTCAGTCTCAAGTTGTCAAAAGAAAACACTCTTTATTGCTCTGCAAAACAGCATAAACAATTGACTAATTAGAGAAATTACTAGAGTAAATTTGCTTTGCCATTTGTAATGTCCATAGTCTAAAGTAAGTTTAAGATTTTCTTGTACAATGTCCAGATCCTTCTGCTCTTTTATAAGGATGGGGGAGAAATTAGGTTCGGTTCATATTTTAATACAAATCTGCCCCAATTTGCACTTCCCCAAAAAAGATGCAAACCAAAACAGTTATCATTCAAAATTTGCTCTTCTCTGAATTTTACAGTGCAGATCTCCAACAAAAGAAATGCTACAAAAATGCATATATTGGGCGAAAGTGTGCATAAAAATGCATATATTAATAAAATGCATATATTAGTGAAAATAACATACAAAATGCATTATATTGGGGAAAATTGCTTACAAAAATATTAGGATAAATAATTACTAAAACACTGACAATTTTTGTGAGGACATTTTTTTAAAAAAAGTCACAAACTGATGCAGAAATGTGGCAAACTGGAAGACTGGAAAAATGACGAATAGAGAGAAACAGAAATGGACAGATTTGTCTATCCCTACTTAAGAATAGGGTGCTGCTGTGTGATTTGTACATTTGGATTGCATTAGGAAACACCTGCTAGTTAGTTAGTTAGTTAGTTAGTTATTCGTTATTTATATCCCGCCATCCTTCCAATACTGGAACTCGCGGCGGCTAACAGAAGAATTTTACTCAATGCAGTTGGTATGCATAGAGCGCCTAGAACAAGTCTGTGGACTTGGCCACAACAGACAATTTCATTCAGATTTAGACTATTCCTACACATCATTTAATCCAGTTCAGTCTATTTCTATCACTAGGTGTCATTTGAGTTAAGGAAATCATGTGAGGGAAAATTGGACTTTTGCAGGTTTAATTGCGCCAGACATTTACAAATATTAACAAACAATGCAATTAAACTATAGTTCAGGCATATATCACTTGTATACAGAAAATACTGTAGAGAGCACAGGAAGGTAGATTACCATTTAATTGCCTGTTTAATTAGTACTGCAAAGCATTTTGCATGGAAGTTTTCCTTCTCCATACAACTTAGATCGACCTACAGAATTCATAGCCACAAGATCTGTTGATATATAGCTTTGAAAGGGAAATAGAGGCATTAACGGAGGACAGGTTTATAAATGGATATTAGTCATAATGGTGAAACTGAACCTCCATGTTCAGAGGTAATGAATACAGTTACTGAACAGAAAGGACTGGTGCCATTGTCCCCTGCCAGTGAGTTTCTCAGAAGCATTTGTTGGCCACCTGTTGAAAGCAGATTGCTGGACTAGATGGGCCCTTGGTTTGATCCAGCTGGGCTCCTGTTATGTCCCATGTTGCTTGAAAGTTATCAGAGCTTATTTGATTGGTCACTGGGCTTTCTACTTCCTCAAGTGGTAGGAAGTATCAAAGCTTGTGAACTTGTGAAAAGCAAGTGCTGGAGACTTTTCCTATATTTTCTATCTACTTATTTACAAGTAAACAAGTGGAAGTGGAGCCATATATGGCCACTACTAGTTGTTCAAGTAACATTTATCCAGCATCACAGCATTTTAGCAAGAAACGTGCCAGCCATAAACTTCTTAGGGAAGATCTAAACTCAGGCCACCTTCAAATTGCTCATAACTACTGTTTCAAATTCCATCAAGACAGATAGCTTGGAGTAGCCACTGGACACAAGTATAATGAGGATTAAACAGACACAGAGCTAAACAAAACCTTTAGAGAGGGGACCATTTTTCGTAGCCTGAAAGAGAGCTAGCAGCATTATTCATTCTAAATGAAAATTTTCTGCAGGCATAGAATTGAAGCAGTTCAATCCCCCTCAAAATTTCATTGTTAAAATCATAGCATAATCATACAGGAGAGTCTGAACATTGTATGAAACCCAGTCAGACTCAGGACATTACCATGACATAAGAAGGGAACAGCTTAAGCCAACTAGAAACACTGTGATTTCAGTACCTTTTTCTATTGAGTACAGTAACTACATGGCATACCCTCCAACCCCACCTATTCTGCCAGTACAGTGCTGGTTATTCAGGGCTCGTACTGGGTACATTCTTAAATGTACTGGTTTTCCCTGTGCCTTCTGACCAATTCCTCTGGCTAACCCTGTAGCAGTCCCTTATCCTTCCCACCCACCTCCTGCTAGAACCAATCCTTTTCCTTCTCAGCCCCAGCTACCGCAAGGCACTGTGGAGGGCTCAGAATCCCAGAGCACCCTAGACTTGCGCTATCTGAAGTGCATATCCCATCAACATTGGAGGGTATGGCATGGATGGAATTGCAATAGTTGGTCATGGTGATGTGCTGTGTTTGTATTGCAGGTGATGGGAGTAGTAGGACCTTCCAGTGTGGCCGATGGATTACCCCTTCTTCATCTCAGCCCTTATCTCTCGCCACCTCTACCCTTCAGCACAGCTGTTGTCCGGCTTGTAGCATTGCAGATTCAGGTGTGACTGCCTTGCCTGTTAAACAGGCTTTGCTTATCATGTGGTTGAGACACCAACTCATTGGTGCTCTTTTGTTTTCTGCGAAAGCTGGGCAAAAACTGTGAAGCAAGAATGTAAACTTTCCCACAAATATGCTAAAGTTTGGAACCACGGCATTTAGCAATTGTCCAGGTCTTCGGTGGGTAAAAATTCAGCGTAGCCCCACTGAAGTCACATTGGGACTATGCAACCAACCGAAGAGCTGACACAAAAGGCAATAGTTGTACTTTTTAGGATGGATAATAGATCATCATTGTTGCTGTTTAGCTTTAGAATTAGAAAAAGAAAAGAGATGAAGAAGCAATGTGACTTTTGCAGGTCATGAGTATGCACCCTTTGAAATATCACAAAACCCTCTCAGAATCTGAAATGACTAAATCAATTTACACTGATATGTTGTTTTCTTTGCAGTACCAGTTATTTTTCCACTAAAGGGTTCTGCATAATTTCAAACTTTGCATAACCCCTCACACACGTTGGTTCAATGAGAGATTGCTTATCAGGTTTGCATTTTAGGATTTTTAGAAGCCAACAAAAGGCATTTCTTTCTTTTTTAACTCTTAATTCTGAGGTTAATTATTTTGGTCAACTGTATCAAACTATTTTTGTTGCTAAAGGACATTTCAACACTAATTGAGATAATATTATGATGAACCCACATAAACTGGAAATGTAAAGAGTAACTGCTTTTTATACTCATCAAATACCATCTTTAATTAGCTTGATTACTGGAAATATAGTAGTGTGGAGTGCATTGCAGCCTATATTGTAGTGCTACTGTTGTAGAAAAGCCAAGCTGTGTGCTTTAGGTTTTTCAGACTTCCTTATCTTTTGAACTTACTGGTTGGCCCCAAGTTAAGGTGGGAAGGAAAAAGGCTCCCAGTTACTAAATGCAAGTGCAAGCTTTCTGCCCCATTTCCACATTTCTTCATTGCACTAGCTTTGTGCAGAAATATTGTGCATATAGGTTAGTGCCCTTGTGGAATTAAGTAGGCCATGTATGGTCAAACAAACAAGTTGAAAGATGCATCCTTTGCCCAGCAGAAAGGAAAGAGTGGGCTTTTTCAGAGTCTGGGTGACAAAGGGGGTGGAGGGCAGGAACGAGGACTGAAAGGACAGATTTAGCGGAATTAAAAGTATATGTGTGATTGAAGAAAGATGTCAATAGTGTATTTTGACTGAGAGTGGATTGACCGTTAGAAAAGTCATATAAATGTTGTAAATAAACAAATATATTATCAGACCTGGAAGGAAAAAAGAACCATTGTCATCACTTCAAATTTGATAGAAGTAGCCCTGTTAGTCTGTAGCAGCAGATGCATGCACCTTCACATGTTTGTTGTTTTTAGCAATATACTCTTAGCAAATAATTTTGTAGCTAAGATTATTTAGATACTGGATTTTTTAAAAACCGTGCCATTTCACATTTAATGTGTTTCACATGAAGTGGGAAAGCTTAGTACCTGTTGTTCTTGTACCATTAGGTTTCAGCAGTGTTGGAAATCCATCACAAATTAAGATTCAAGTTTTGAGAGTAATTTCATTTCACATGCAAACACTAGTGGTATGCATGGGCCCCGAAATTTGCCTCGTCTCTGTATCTGTGCATTTTTAAAAATTCCAAACTGTTTCTGTGACTGTGTACACATTACCAGCTTAAAATGCTGCTAGGTTGTTCTTTTTCTCAAATGAGGCTGGTTTGGGGGGAAACAGTATTTTATACTGTTATACACTCTAGGACAGATATGGATTGTGGGTAACAAAATGTGTACAGCACTTCCCAAGCCAGCAATGGGAGTGCACTGGATTCAGAGTAAACAGGAGTGTGTACAAAGCTTGAATCACTCTGTGTTCTCTCTGCTTTGATCTGTGTTTTGGGTTCTGAGCTGTTTTGTATGCAATGAAGTTTTGTGTTTTCTCCATTTACTATAATGGGAAATCTTAAAATGGATATGTTTTCCTCTTTCAGCCAAAGTGGATTTAATTTACAGGGACAGGAGCCCCTCCAGAGTGGATTAAGTCTGCCAAATTGCAGACAAATAGGTCCAGCGACTTTTTGTGGGAGGAAAAAGGATCCCCTTTCCTCCATAATTCCTTATAAGGAGTGGGAGTGGGCTGTTGTCTCTTTCTTAATTTAAAAGAATTAAGAAGTGACTGAGTGGCTTGTACAGTTTTTGAAACTTTAGAGCTTCACACCAGCCTTGAATTGTCCTCTGATAGGTTTTTACAAGTCTCTGATAGGCCCTACAGTGTGAGGCTATCTAGAATCTGCCTGCAAAGTTCTGAAAAGATCTATTCTTATGTTAAAACAGAGCAATGTAGGATTTTTTTTAAAAAAAAAGCTTAAATGAAGCTTTTAACTTTATAAAAAAATCCTTGCTGCTGTGTCTCAACAAGAACAAAATCCAGAGCTCTTCAGTGCTCTGCAAGCAACATCCTGTAAAGCCTCACTTCTTGCAAAGCCCACAAACCTAGAGAAACATGGAAATATATAGGAAACACAGCACAGAAAAGCACAGAAGCAGAGTAACAAAGTGACACAACACTTTGTGGGAACTCCAATCTGATTCAGAGGGGTATTGACATCATGCTTTTATGTGTGTGGGGGGAAGACCCCTGCATCACCCTGTTTTGCCTCATCATTTGGCCTGTACACAGAGCCTATGCACACCCCTCATAAATACTATGTAAGTACAATTCACACCTATGTACTGAAGAACTTGAATGTGCATGTGAAAATTTTAAATCTTTAGAGCAGCCTTCCCCAACTGGTACTGTCCAGATGTTTTGGAGTATAACTCCCATGGGCCCCAGGCAGCACGGCCATGCTCCCATGAGCCCCAGCATCACACAGCCATGCTGGCTGGGGCTGGTGGAAGCTGTAGTTCAAAGTAACTGGAAAGCCCAAGTTGGAGAAGGCTGCTTTACAGTGTCATCTAGTTTCTGTCACTGGGACTTGGCTAGGCTTTCTTCTATCCGGGGTATCAGGACACAATTACTGCTATTAATCTTTGGCATTTGGCAGAATTTTTACCTCCAGATCAAGCAAAGCAATATGGGGGTAACTTCTAGATTTAAATGTAAAAGAAATCCAGTACATTTTTAAACCTCTAAAACAGTTTATCTTGCATAAATAGGTAGTTAAGAAATTATTTATTAATGGCTGCTGAGAAGTTATTATTAAGAAAAATGCAATTTAGATCAAAATCTTGAGTACTTTTGGTTGCTTGATTATGTTGAAACTAGAATTTGCACCTTTCATAGGTGTCATCCAAGCTGGTGAACTTACCGAGATCTGAACACAAGATGCACCTGTAGGTCGTTGTGTAAACAAAGTGTTGATGGATCCCTTTTTCTTTACATACACTTTGCCTTCTATAATCTACCAGTAAAATGAAATAATTCTTTTTTATTATCGCTGCACAGGCTTTGAAAGAAGATTTCCCCTTAAGCCACGTGATCTCCCCATTCACCAATCAGGAGAGGAGGGAAGGAATGCTTTTAAATCTACTGATTCCATTTGTGCTCACAGTAGGATCAGGAAGCAAAGGTCTGATTAACAGAAATATTATTCTGTTTCCCCCTCCCTGCTGCCTCTCCAAAACAGCAAATGTCTGTGATTCCTTCCATCTCTATGTTTCTTTTGCTATGAGCGTTCTTTTCAATGATGTGTTGTTGGTTGGGTTTGTAGGAGATACACAGAAGGAAATAGGTGCTGTGGTGTCCTTCTTTCATTTCAGCTGTGCTTTCTGAATTCACTCTTTGACAAAGGAGCTCCTCTTTTTGAGATCAATGAATGACAGAGAATGACGAACAAAGCAAAAAATCACCCATGTGTAAGAAAGAAATGGAACCAAACAAGAAAGCCACACAGCTTCCATCTAAGCTGCTCTCCACCCAGTTCCATGCCACCTTTGTGGTTCAAACTCTATCTTTACATTAAAGTTTATGCAGTATGGTTGATTCTTTTCCAAAAGCTTATTCACCTGGGAAAGTGGTTCTGCTACACAGCTAGGGAGGCAACTGCTGTTTAGTCTTGAGCTAATCCAGTGCTAATGCACTTGCCTTGGGTTTAGAAATTATATGATGAGGGTTCCACCCCCTCCCCTGGTCATAGTCAAGTCCAATGTGAACCAGCCCTTAAGAGTCAAAGAACTCTTTGGGGGTGGGGAAAGTGCAGTAAGCAGGATCATCATATTGGTTAAAATAAGAAGCTGTGTATGTTGACGTTCTAGAATAACTTTGACTTTTGCTTACAGGAGGAGAGGGGGGGACCAGTTGGGTGTACACAAAGTTCATATTGCACCATTGATACTGAACCTTTTCTTGTGAGTCAGGGCCTGATCTGTTCTATGTCTTTTCCCTTTGGTGTCATACAGACAGCCCTTGGCTGGAGCAGCCTGAAGTCCTACTGCTGCTCCAAACAGTCATTAATATTTTGCTGCCACCTCGCATCATCAGCACTTCCCGCAGTAAGAACTTTATGTTGGAGAGCTCCCCTGCCCACTGCTCCACCCCTGGGGATGCAGGGAAGGACTTGCGTAAGGAAGGGCTAGCTGAATCCACTAGCCAGGCAGCCTACCTGGGTGAGTGAGAGCCTCCACTTGGCAAAACAAAACAACAACAACAAGAAAATAAAGGAAACTAAGAGCTGATTCATGCATGCATCTCTATTATTTATGTCTCTATTGAGAATACTTGACATGTCATCATTTGACTTCTTAAACATTTGATGACTAAGCAACATGTGAATTGCCTCCATTGAATAGCATTGTGTTTGTGGTGATATTAATGATCTAAAAGCTGTGGCTTGGATTCTAAGATAAATTAACGAGGTTCACAGAAGGAAAGTTTCCTTTCTCTTGTTGGCTTGCCTCCAAAACAGTATGGGCTAACACCCCCAACTGCCTAGGGGAGGCAGGGACACGTGATCTAAACTGCAGCAAAAGGTAGCTCCCAGGGCTCATCCCCCAGTTCCACTGCCTCTCTTTATCAGCTTTAATTGATTGATTAATTAATTACATTTATCTACCGCCTTTTCCTCCAAGGAGCTCAAAATGGGGTACATAGTTCTCTCCTCCCCATTTTATCCTCACAACAACCCTGTGAGGTCGCTTAGACTGAGAGATAGTGACTAGCCTCATGAGATAGTGAGCTTCATGGCTGAATCAGGATTCAAACCCTGGTCTCCAAGTTACTAGTCCCAACACTCTACCCATCTCCTCCTTGTTGTCTGCCACAGATTATCCTCCATTTTTGTGGTACTTACTTGTTTCTTTGCAGCTCTCTTTCCCTTAGTTTCTCTTGCTCATTTTTCTGACATTTGAGTGTGAAGAAGGGGCGCCAGTCCCTCTGTACACCCTTCCCCGTCCCAGGAGCCAATTCCCTACTCAGGGCAATTGATCCTGGCAAGATATCCTTCACTGCCAAGGCTGTGCATGCTCAGCCCTGCAGGGTAGGTAGCTGCCACTACCCCTTATCTGGTTAATCACCCTGAGCCAAGGGGAAGCTCATAACCCTGTAACTTGCCTGAGATCCCAAGAAACAAGAGACAAGCAGACACTCCTTGCTCAATTTATGCAGTAGTCATGGTCAATGGTCAAGGTACTGGGTTAGAACCAACCCTCTCCTGAAATGAACAAACACTGGTAAATAGAAGTGCATTTTTTAAAGAATAAAAATGCACAGTTACAGTAGCAAAATTGTTTCCTAATATCCACACCCAAGAGGGCAAGGTAAAACAGAGTTCAATCACAATACAGAAAACAAGAAAGCTAAATAGTCTAGTGTGGTACTTACATAAAGGCTTTCAATTGCATAGCCACCCCTCCTCAGAGAGATGACAGTCTGGATAGTAGATGGCAAAAATGGATCCTCACATAGGCATGATGGAACCCAGGAAAGGAACAAAAATTAGAGTTTTCTGCCCATACTTATGGCAAAATCCCCCAGCCACAGGCCAGAGACAACTAACCAATCTGGGGCCAGATCATACATCCTCCCTGCCTGCCAGATGTCATGTCTTCCATGGAGCCAGTCCTCTGCTGATAAGAAGGTGTTAAGTCAGGCCTCTGATTACACATCTTCCCTAAAGCTTCCCAGACTTTGGATCTTGTTGGAGCCAGGCCTCTGCTGATAAGAAGGTGTTAGGTTGGGCCTCTGATTACACATCCTCCCTGAAGCTGAGCAGACAGATGCCACTCATGTCCTCACTGCAAAAACCAAACGTTAACCTGTGAAGATCCCACAATTCCCTGCTACACAACCATCTTGAATGCAGGTTTTCATGACAGGGGAGGACTCTCCCTTCTTTGTCCTCCCTGCTTGTCTCTTTTCTCTCCTGTTCTCCTCTTAGAATTTACAAGACCTAGCCCATGACAACAACAAAGACACTGGGTGAACTTTGGAAAGACTTGTTAAAATGAAAAAACAATTGTTAGTAAACATGTTATACATAAGAACTTAAGATCATACAATGGAAAATGTATGCAGTCTATATTTTTGTACCTTGACTATTCCTTTAAAAAAATTATTTTATTGTTTACGCTTGTCTTGTTTGTGTGAAAAAAATAATTTACCAAATTAGTCTAATGGTGTAGATGTAAGCATGTAAACCATCAGAGTTTGGGAAGAGGAGATGTCTTCAGATTCCTGCAGGCTGGACTAACACAGGGGACACCCTTAGAGCCCCTTCAGCTCTCCTTTCACTGGAGGAAGTAGTCCTTTCATAAACCACTGGGGGTGCACCTCCATCTAAAAAGCTTTATTTGGGCAGTTCCATTCTAAATCCTCCAAAGGTTCATCGCTTCCTAATGTGGAGCCTGCTTGTTATGCTGCAAACACTAATGAAATCTCTATTTGAGCCTCTCAGGACTATTTCATTAAGACTCCTCCCACTGAAGGTACTCTTCCTTGTGGTCATTATGTCAGTCTGAAGAAACCTCCACAATGGAGGCCTGGTCTATCCAGTTCAACCTGTGTGTTTTTTATGAAGACAGAGTGGAGCTGAGACCTGAACCTTTTTTCCTTCCTAAAACCAGTACTCTGTCAACCTAACAGACCAGTCTTGAGTCGAGTTTGGTTTTTGTCCACTATCCACTGCTTTCACTAATCCATTTTTTTCTCGTTAAAAATATTGATATTAATATCATTAAATGAAAGGAAATATCATTAAATGAAAGGAAGTATCAATAAAGTTATTGTTCTTAATATCAATATTTTAGACGCTTAAAAAATCTGCTTTCAGAAATAGCCACAGAAATTCACTACATAAAATCCAATGTGCAACAATAGAGAATAAGTGAATTAATGGAAAATTCGGCACCAAATCTGAATTGGGTGGAATTCTAGCACACCCCTCATTTCAGTACACTGGGGCAGAAGGACTCTAGATTGCTGTTGACTAGGTGGATTCACACTTGCACTGCTTAACCTTCTCTGAGGCAGAGACTGTCATTGCTGCTTAACATTACAGCCCATCCTATTAGAGCCAGGCAGCATTTTCCGCTAATGCTCTGTTAGATGAGATTTGCAAGGCTGCTCTATGGGCTTCTACTAGAACCATCTGCAGACACGACAAGACTGATTCACTAATAGGCAAAAAACCCTTGCAGTTTAAGAACATACCTACAACCAACAGATATTTCTATCAAACTTTAAGAAGTAGGGAAATTGGGCAGCTATAGTGAATGCACCAGGGGAGCAGGAGACTTGACCTCCTCTCTGAGTACTGCCCTACAAATTTGTAAAAATGCACACACAATTTGGGTTGGTCTTTCACAGTCCAATCCACTTCTTGTGTAGCTTGGAAGAATTTGATAATGTGCCTCTGAGCATATGGTAAGTGGAGGCAACACCCGCAATCAGGACTACATCTCCAAAGATGGAGAATTATTTTGTTTTATGTTTGTTGCTGTTCTTCTTACTTTGCTTCTTTCCTGTGTTACTACTGTTTCTACAGAGAATCTAACCTAGAAAGTTATATTTTTCCTGTGTATGGAAAAGATGATCTCAGGTTGGTAGCTAGTTCCACCTAGCGGTTGAAGGCAGAAGAGTACTGTTGAATTTTGCAGGCACTTCTTGCTCTGTGCAGCTCCTTGCCTCAGTTCTCTTCTGCCTTCACCAAGAACAGTTGAGTTCTCTCTCTGCTCCATTGGTTCAGGCATGTATCATTTTGTGTTTGTATTAGTGTAGTGTTATTTCACCTTGTTACTGTTGACATTCCTTTTCACTGTTCCCTTTCCTTTGTGTAAAAAAGGAGGGTTGTTTGTTTTTCCCTGCTCCTGGAATTCTCCTCCGCGAAGGGGGTGCCCCCCACCTCAAAATCAGCTCACAGCTAGTTAAATAACCACCTGCCCCTGCCAACCTCGCAACCAGAGCCTCAGTGGCAAATGCCTTAACGGCCTCAGCAGAAGCACCTTAACAGCCTCAACGCCTCCCCCCACTAGAGCAGCAGTGTCACCTAATGTGCACTGCAACAGGACCAGCCTTTCCTTCCACAGCCAGCTGCATTCTTGTGCCCCTGTCCAAGAAGGGCTATGGTGGACATTCGCCAGCTGTGAGGATTGCCTTCTGTCCCCTCCCAGCAACACCAGCATCAACATATAAGCCCTTGGCCCCTGTAAGCCCTGCAGTGTGTTGCTCCCATAGGGAAAGCAACCCGCAAATCTGAGAGCCCCATAAAGAGGCTAAAACTACTCCTGCCTCTTCCCAGACCAGACGCAGTGCCAGCGCCATTGCCAAGACAGGTGTCAGGGCCATATAGGCACAGATTGAGACATTGATGGTCTGCCCCCCTACCAATAGGCCGGAGGTGGCTGAGGCATATATTTTGGTGGGCAGGGAAGGTGTGGGGCCTAAGGATAGCAGGCGAGTCAGTCTGGTGCTCCAGTCACGTTGCTCTCATGTTCAGCCTACCCAGTTACATCTGTCTGCTCACTTGCTACAACAATTAAAGGACCAGCTAAGGGATTCTCTTGATGGATCTATCCAGAGACCTGCCTGCCTCTTCAACTCCTACACAGCTCCTCCCACAGGATACAGTGGCATCAGCACCCACTCAGACACCATCTAGACTGCAAGTGGTGCAGAGTTCTGCTATATTCTGCTCATCTGCTAACATGGCCACCATTAAACTGTGCTTCACCAGACCCTTATGCCACCACCCAGGGCAGGCATCCTCGACCTCCAGATGATACATCTGTCGACCCAGACAATGACCTAATTGTTCTGGATGAAGAAGAATGGAGTGGGGACTTGGAATTGGAGGAGATTTCAACCAATAGGATCTTTCAGTAAGCTCACTTCCTTCCCCTCCTGTGCAAGGCGATGGAAGCCCTCACTCTAAATTCCCCAGAGGATCCTCCAGCCCCCTCAGCATCTAGGGTTTCAGTGGTGTGTCCACACCTGAAACCCAAGTCAAGAGTACTAAAACTCCCATCACTACTGCCTAAAGTGATCAAATCCGAATCTGATGTCCCACTACAATTCAAGAAGTCTGTTCTAGTCACTAACAAATACTGTACGCTGGAGCAACACATCATGGACCAGTTGAAAGTCTCGCTGGTAGACACCCCCATAGTGAATTTGCTGAATCCATCCTTGAACCCAAAGGACTCAGATGCTCACCTCAAGGATGCGACACAGCGCAAAATGGATCAGGGCCCCAGGAGGATCATGAGGCTAGTGCACTGTCCATCCAAGCAGCATCAGCTTCCTCAGTGTCTGCAAGAGCTTCCCCTCTCTGGTTAGAAGACCTTCTGGATGGTCCACAGCAGGACCTGGCCTGAACCCTCAAGTCTCTGCTGAAAATTTCTTGGGCAGTAACCTTTATGGTGGATGCATCCATGGATGCCATGCAGTTTTCAGCAAGATCACTAGCAGCAGGCGTTTTCACTAGAAGAACCTTGTGGCTGTGCCATTGGGAGGCTGACACCACAGTCCACTCTAATCTTGCCTCAGAACCCTATGTGGGAGGCAAGCTATTTGGTGATGACTCTCTAGCAGGTGTCTTGGAATCTAAGAAAAATAAGAAGTCAATGCCTTCCACCAGGAGAAAGGATGACAGAAGATCCTTTTGGATCCCATATCTGTCATCACAGTCCTTTCGAGTCTCCAGGACGTCAAGAAGGGCAAAGGATGCCCACACTAGCTGTCCTTTCTGGAATAGACAACACAACCAGCCTAAGAGACAAAACACTTCCCCAACTGATCAGGGTTCTGATCCCAGTCATGAGGGAATAAGCATCAGTTCTGACGCCAACACCCCTCTGGTGGGAGGCCACCTCCAACACTTTGCTCATCGGTGGAGGGACATATCATCGGACCAATGGGTACTACACACCCTCCAGTATGGCTCACGGTTGGAGTGCACTTCCTCACCTCCGGTGAGATTAATCTCATTCCCCTTATCAGCATCTCCAGACAAAAGAGAAAGAGTCTCACAAGCAATTTCCCATCTGCTACAAATTGCAGCAACAGAATCCGTCCCAAAAGGGGAGAGATTTTTGAGAAACTACTCAATCTTCTTCACCGTCGCAAAAAAAAGACGGATCATTCAGGGCGGTACTCGACCTGAAAAACCCAAGCAAGTTCATAAAGTGCCGCAAGTTTCACATAGACACCTTGCTATCAGTCAAGGAGGCCTTGAGATGGGGAAATGTTCTCACTTTGATTGACCTAAAGAAGGCCTACCTCCACATCCCTACCTCACCCCCACCTCACAGAGGCTACCTCAGGTTCATGGGGGGGAGGACCATTTCCACTACAGGAAGTGCTATGGGCTATGACCTTCAGCCTGTCGTCTGCCCCCAGGGTATTCATGAAGATCGTGGTTGCCCTGGTGGCACACCTCAACACAGGGAGTCCATTCTTCCCCTACCTGGACAATTCCCTGGTTCAGTCCCCATTGCTACAGAAGGCCTGGGAAGATTTGCATGTCACCCTGGCCTGCCTGAAGGACCATGGCTTCCTAATCAACCAAGCCAAGAGCCAGCTATTTCCATCCCATTCCACTATAGTCTTGCAGCAGGAAATCATAAGGTTGGCCCAAGACAAAGTGAACAAGATACTTGCAGCAGTGTCACATCTTCTGTTGTTTACTTCAGCAGACCTTATGGCTGTTCTGGGGTTGATGGTTTCAACCTTCCAAACTACTCCATGGGCATGTCATCACTCTTACCCCCTTCAGTGGGCACTACTGCCCTACCAAAGCAAGATAGCATCCAGGCTTCACCGTGGAGTGGCACTGAACCAGTGGTCCGTCAGTCCCTGCTATGGTGGGCTCACAAACCCAACCTGCTAAAAGGAATGCCGTTCCAAGATCCCCTGGAACACCAGCCTAACAGACTTGGAAGCCATATGCAATGGCCATATAGTACAAGGAACATGGTCACCACAGGAATCCACACTACCTATCAATTTCCTGGAACTTCGGACAATTCATCTTGCCTTGAGGCACTTCACGGAGTTCAGACGGTTGGAGGCGGTACTTGTCAGAACAGACAATGTGTCAGCCAAAGCTCATGTGAACCGTCAGGGAGGCATGTGCTCCCCTCTTCTCCAGAAGGAAGCTTCCCTCCTTTTCCAGTGGGCGGAAACAAATGTGGACTCAATCTTGGCAAAATACCTCAGACAAGAGAACAATGGTCAAGTGGACTGGCTGAGCTGAGAGAAAGTGCATCAGGGAGAATGGAAGCTTCACCCGATGGCCTTTCAGGAGATAGTGATGCACTTCAGCAGAGTCAAAGTGGACCTATTTGCCACCCATCTCAATCGCCAGGTAAAGAGGTTCTTTTCCAGGTATGCGACTCCAGAGGGCAGAGGGAATAGATGTTCTGACATCCCAGTGGCCTCCAGGCCGCTTGTATGCCTTCCCACCACTTCCAATTATTCTCAGGGTAATCCAAAAGATCCGGGCCGAAAGGGCAACAGTGCTACTGGTAGCTCCTTGGTGGCCCAGGAAACCCTGGTTCCCAGAATTCCTCGACCTAGGTTGACCCTCTGTGGCAAATTCCCCTCAGGAAAGACCTGCTTTCTCAGGGACATCTTCTCCACCCAGACCCAGGGTGGTTGATGCTTCATGTCTGAAGTTTGAGAGGCGACTTCTGTTAAAGAAAGGTATTCTGCCCCAAGTACTAGAAACAATGATGGCGTCTAGATATCCTTCCACCATTAGGATATATGAGGGTACATGGAAGACCTTTTCAGCTTGGTCACAGAAAAAAGGAATATTTCCAAGGAAAGCAGGTATTAAAGAGATCATCTCCTTCCTACAAGATGGCTTATCATTGGGCCTCAGGCCAAACACCCTGAGACGCCAGGCTTTGGAATTATCAGCGATCCTCTCCAGATCTCCAGACAACACATTGGGATCTCATCCTTTCCTCAAGCATTTCCTACGGGGGGGCAGCTATATCAGTGCCACCTATGGTTCATCACCACCTGACTTGGGACAAAGTGTTAACGGCCCTACAAAAAAAAACCCATTTGAATGTCTAAGTCAAATATCTCTTTGTCTGCTATCCTTTAAGGTCTTGTTCCTTGTGGCCATTACTTTGGCCCATAGAATGTCTGAGCTGAATTCTTTCTCTGTAGATAAGCATTTCTGTATGTTTCATAAGGACAGAGTAGTCCTCCACACTGACTCTTCCTTTCATCCTAAAGTACTGTCTTCCTTTCACTGTCAACAAGAACTGGTGTCTCCTTCCTTCTGTCCTACAAAGAAAGCATGGCACTCACTTGACATGAGGAGAGCTTTAAAAGTATATATTTCTAAAACAAAATCCATACGCAAAACAAATTGTTTGTCCTTTCACCCAGCATTGTTAGGAAATAAGGTTTCCACTTCTACACTAGCTAGGTGGATCAAAGCATGTATTACCCTGGCGTATGCTTCTCTGCAATTGGCCCACCTGGCCGGGATAGTGGCACACTCCACAAGGGTGGCAGCCACATCAGCAGCATTCTCATGCAATGCCTCTCTTATAGCGATTTGTAGAGCAGCTACATGGTCCACTCCTAATACATTCATTAAACATTACAAGATAGACACCTACACATCCTTTGGGAGGAGAGTGCTACAACATGTTTATTCACCACTAGTTTATTCACCACTAGTTTATTCAGCCCAGCAATGTTCCAACCCTACATGGGTCAGCCTTGGTATGTCCCACCTGAGATCATCTTTTCCATGCACAGGAGAAGAGACATTTGGTCTTACCATGAAACAGTCTTCTCTATGCATGTCAAAAGATGACCTCAGGGCCACTCTCTAGGAGGGCTGGGCTGCCATCATTATTCCAAAAACAGGCCTCTTGCAGAGAGTGTATGAGTGCTGTTGTCTTTTGTCTTATTGGTGTGATTCCTATCATACCTTTCCTCATTTGTTGGCTTGTCATTAAGAACTGAAGCAAGAAGCTGCACAGAGCAGGAAGTGCCTGCAAAATTCAACAGTGCTCTTCTGCCTTCAACCACTAGGTGGAACTAACTAACTAACTACCTGAGATCATCTTTTGACATGCGCAGAGAAGACTGTTTCACAATGAGACCAAATGTCTCTTCTCTCATTATTCATCCAAGAAATCTGTATGAAATATATTTTTGTTAATTTCAAAGCCTTTTTATTGGTCAGTGTCATACAATGGTGAAGACAGCCTTTTGTGTTTCAAGCTGGAGGTTATGGTCTATTTCTATTTTGGGTGCATTAACAGTTGAATCAGAAACTGCAGTTTGATGTAAAATTTACCATGAATGTTCTTTCTGGTGGGCATGCAGAAAGTGTCCAGCTTCTCCCTCTTATTTTGATCGGGAAGGTGTTTATCATATTGGTGTCTTCACAATCACATATTGAATCCTCAAGTCCATAGGACTTCAGTTTGGTTATCATGCCTGCTCAGAGGGTTTTTTTTTCTTGGTTCATTTTTGTTTTGGCTCTTTCTCTTATTTTCCCCCCTCCTCCTTTCTACCTGCTCTACCTTCCTGGAGGAAGAGCCTCGGGAGCTGCCTTTTACTGCAATTTAGACCACATGTTCACTCCTGGGCAGTGGGGATGTGTGTTAACCCACTGTATTCTGCAGGGCTCTTGCATGCCTGCCAGAAAGAACATTAACAGTAAGTGTTTAATGTTAGATAAGAACATAAGAAGAGCCTGCTGGATCAGACCAGTGGCCCATCGAGTTCAGCATCCTGTTCTCACACTCGCCAAATAGATGTCTATGAGAAGCCCATAAGCAGGACCAGAGCGCAACACTCTCCCTTCTTGTGGTTTCCAGCAATTGCTATTCAGAAGCATACTGCCTTTGTCAGTGTAGGTATAACATAGCCCATTATATCAATGGCTAATATAAAATACCAGTTATTAATTTGCCTAATCCCCTTTTAAAGCCACCCAAGTTAAAGCCACCTGTGGCCCCCCAAAAGCCTCTCTGTGGGATCAGGAGCTGCCTAAACAATTTGGAATGGGGCATAGAAGGCAGCTGGGGGAGGATACATTCAGAGTTAAAAGAGTAAAGTGCTCCTAAACTCTGCTAATAAAATAGCCCCAAGCATAGGTTAAAAAGTCACTGCTAAGATATATGTGATCCTTTTGTTGAAACAGAAATTACTTGTGCCCTCAGGGAGGCAAAATGTTTATTGATTACAATACTTATTCTGACTTTTAGTCTAGTTGTAAATTCTGGGCAAATAAATGCAATGTAATCCGATGCATCCCCACTCTTAAATAAAGCCCACTGAGTTCTGTGGGACTTACTCTCAAGTAAGTACATAGGATTGGAACCTTAGACTATTTTGCCTTGTCCCCCTCCCAAACAAGCTTTATGCAGGCCCCTAAGAGTTCCGTAACAGTAGACTAATCGCTGAGAGTACATTTATGCGAGCCCTTGTGATATGGATAGTATAGAGAACACATTACATTTGGTTGATCTTAGGGATCATGACAGGATATAGAGAAGAATGTCTCTAGGGCCCAATTTCTTTACATAACTATGGGTCAGAAATAGGTGCATATACATATTTGGATTAATTACAAGACAGTCTTCTTTCTGGGAAACACTGGAAGCTGAAGAAAGCCATGCAAGTGTGCATGTGCTGTCACCACATAGTACTTTTAATTCTTCTGACATTTGTCTTGCTTTTAGCTTTGAAGGTGATCCTTGTCTGTTTTGAGCGTCAGCTTGGCACCCAGTGGTATTGGCTGAGCCTGCAGGTCAAAGAGATGGCTTTGCGTAAAGTAGGAGGGCTTGCCTTGTGGGATTTCGTAGATTTTATTGTTCGCACCCGAATTCCTATCTTTGTGCTTCTTCGACCCTTCATTCAGTGCAAGGTAAAGCCACTTCTAATGTTAATCTCAACTTCCTTGTGAAATGATTTTGTTAAACTAGATATATGTTCCCAAAGATAAAAAAGAAGGTTGTGACAATGCTTTGTAGCAACAGCAGTCTCAAAAGTGAAAGTATTCCTTGAATACTAAACAGTCCGAAGCACCCCTATACTTTGCCTCAAAGGAAAAGCAGGAAATATTTCAAAGGTATTAATTTTCTAGACTACGTTTTCCAAAATAGGGTGTCTGATTTTGCAGGGGTATAGGAAGCGTTTAGAGTAAAGCTAAAGAAGAACAACAATGCAATCATAATGCCAAAATACAATTTAAATAACATCCCAGAAGAATATAAAGATCAAATAAGGAACAGATTTGAGGCTTTAAACTTAGTTGACAGAGAACCAGAAGAACTATGGAATGAAGTCAAAGACGTTATCAGGGCAGAATGCAAAAAGACAATACCTCTAGTTAAAAAGAGAGAAAGATCTCAATGGATGACTGAAGAAACTCTTCAAATGGTTAAAGAGAGAAGGAAAGCAAAAGCAAAACGAGATATAAACACAGTCAATAAATGCAGCAATAAAGGACTATTACGATAGTTACTGTATTCTATACTGTATAGAAGAGGACAACAAAAAGGGTAGAACAAGAGCCCTGTTCCAAAAGATTAGAGAAATGAAAGGAAAATTTAAACCAAGAGTAGGGATGTTGAATAATCAACAGGGGAACACACTGACTGACAGAGATGAAATAAAAGGAAGATGGAAGCAATACACTGAAGAACTCTATAAAAGAGATGCCAGGATGACAGATTCATTCATGGAGGAACCGTATGATGAAGAACCAGAAATTTTAGAATGTGAGGTGAAAGCTGCTCTTAAAATTCTTGGAAGAAACAAATCACCAGGAATAGACGGCATACCAATAGAGTTGCTACAAGCTACTGAGACTGAATCTGTCCAAATTTTGACAAACATTTGTCAAGAAATATGGAAAACTAAACAATGGCCCACAGACTGGAAGCATTCAATATATATCCCACTTCCAAAGAAAGGGGATCCCAGAGAATGCAGTAATTACCAAACTATTGCCTTAATATCCCATGTAAGTAAAGTAATGCTCAAGATTCTACAACAAAGGCTCTTACCATATATGGAGTGAGAAATGCCAGATGTCCAAGCTGGATTTAGAAGAGGCACCAGAGATCATATCGCAAACATACGTTGGATAATGAAACGGAGCAAGGAATTTCAATAGTTTTTGTATAGAAATAGCACAACAAAAAGGGTAGAACAAGAGCCCTATTCCAAAAGATTAGAGAAATGAAAGGGAAATTTAAACCACGAGTAGGGATGTTGATTAATCAACAAGGAAACACACTGACTGACAGAGATGAAATAAAAGGAAGATGGAAGCAATACACTGAAGAACTCTATAAAAGAGATGTCAGGATGACAGATTCATTCACGGAGGAACCGTATGATGAAGAACCAGAAATTTTAGAATGTGAGGTAAAAGCTGCTCTTAAAATACTTGGAAGAAACAAATCACCAGGAATAGATGGCATACCAATAGAGTTGCTACAAGCTACTGAGACTGAATCAGTCCAAATTTTGACTAAAATCTGTCAAGAAATATGGAACGCTAAACAATGGCCTGGAAGCATTCCATATACATCCCAATTCCAAAGAAAGGGGATCCCAGGGAATGCAGTAATTATCGAACTATTGCCTTAATATCCCATGCAAGTAAAGTAATGCTCAAGATTCTACAACAAAGGCTCTTACCATATATGGAGCGAGAAATGCCAAGCTGTATTTAGAAAGGGAAGAGGTACCAGAGATCACATCGCAAACATACGTTGGATAATGGAACAGACCAAGGAATTTCAGAAGAAAATCACTCAGTGCTTTCTAGATTAGAGCAAAGCCTTTGACTGTGTAGATCATGAAAAACTATGGAATGCTTTAAAAGAAATGGGGGTGCCACCGCATCTGATTGTCCTGATGTGCAACCTATACTCTACACAAGAGGACAGAATATGGAGAAACCGATTGGTTCCCCATCGGAAGGGGTGTGAGACCGGTGTATTTTATCACCCTATTTATTTAATCTATACACAGAACATATCATACGGAAAGCAGGATTGGACCAAGATAAAGGAGGTGTGAAAATTGGAGGGAGGAATATCAATAACTTAAATTATGCAGACAATACCATACTACTAGCAGAAAGCAGTAATGATTTGAAATGAATGCTGATGAAAGTTCAAGAGGAAAGCACAAAAGCAGGACTACAGCTAAATGTCAAAAAGACTAAAGTAATGACAACAGAAGATTTATGCAACTTTACAGTTGACAATGAGGACATTGAACTTGTCAAAGATTACAATACCTTGGCACAGTCATTAACCAAACTGGAGACAATAGTCAAGAAATCAGAAGAAGGCTAGGACTGGGGAGGGCAGCTATGAGAGAACTAGAAAAGGTCCTTAGATGTAAAGATGTATCACTTTTCAGACCATGGTATTTCTGATCTCTGTGTATGGATGTGAAAGTTGGACAGTGAAAGAAGCGGATAAGGGAAAAATCAACTCATTTGAAATGTGGTGTTGGAGAAAAGCTTTGTGGATTCCATGGACTGCAAAAAAGACAAATAATTGGGCGTTAGAACAAATTAAACCAGAGAAGCTAAAATGATGAAACTGAGGTTATCATACTTTGGACACATCATGAGAACACATGATTCATTAGAAAAGATAATGCTTGGAAAAACAGAAAGAAGTAGAAAAAGAAGGCCAAACAAGAGATGGATTGATTCCATAAAGGAAGCCACAGACCTGAACTTACAAGATCTGAGCAGGGTGGTTCATGACAGATGCTCTTGGAGGTCACTGATTCATAGGGTCGCCATAAGTCGTAGTCGACTTGGAGGCACATAACAACAAAATGGGAAGGTTTGAACTTACGAAGGTGGTTGAGGGTTGGCTGAGCGTGTGTGGAATAACTTGAGTATGTGTTGTTATTAATTATTATTATTATTATTATTTATTTAATTTGTATCCCGCCTTTCCTCCCAGCAGGACCCCAGGGCGACAAACAAGGCACTAGAAACACTTTAAAACATCATAAAAACAAATCTTAAAATACATTAAGACAAAACAGCATTAAAAACATTTTTAAAAACTTTTTTTAAAAAAGGGTTAAAAACATTATTAAAAAACATATTAAGCAATTCTTACACAGACACATACTGGGATAGCTCTCAACTTAAAAGGCTTGTTGAAAAAGAAAAGTCTTCAAAAGGTGCCGAAAAGATAGCAGATATGGCGCCTGCCTAATATTCAAAGGTGTTGATGGAACAACTCACCAATAGAAAGTAGGGAACCTTGACAGTCCTGTACTAGGTACAAGGAATACACACCGAAGTGCATAGCTATGGATTACCATACTTAAAATAGAGATGTAGGATTCATGTGGTCTGGGGAAGGGGAGACATCTATGAAGGAAGAATTTACATTGGTCTATAAGAATCCTGCCATGGAGAATGCAGCAATTGTTCAAGCAGAATAATAAATGAACATATGAAACCAGCTTCTACTAAGTCTAATCACAGATTTATTTAACCCAGTGTCTTCTGCTGTGACTGGCTTTCCAGCCCTTCTCCTGTGCATGGAAAGATGATCCCAGGTGGGTAACTAGCTCCACCTAGCAGTTGAAGGCAGAAAGAGAGCTGTTCAATTTCGCAGGGACTTCCCACTCTCCCTGGCTACGTGCAACAGTTCTCTTTCTGCCTTCACCAAAGACGGTTGATTCTGCTCTCTGCTTATCTTTGTTTCAGGCCCTTATTCATTCTTTCTCTGATTCCTTGTTATTAGTGTTGGGTTTTCCCTGTGTGTGTTTATTGTAATTCCCTTGAGAAAAAAACCCATTCCCGATCCTCCTTGTCTCTTGTGGGAAATATTTTCAATCTCTTGGCCAGCCTCGGATTGCAATCCACCCTGACAGCTGCTGCCATCAGCCAGCTTCATTTCCCTCCCTTCTCCAGAGCAGCCTCAGTGGCTCTATATTGCCAGACGCCACAGCCTCAGCTAAAGGGCTTCTGCCACCCCACCCAGGTACTACTTCCACCCGCCGCTTGTTCCTGTAAGGCCCGCAGAGCTGCTCACCCCCATAAGCCCCACAGAGCCACTTGTCCACGTAAGCCCTGTAAAACCATTTTCCTCTCCCATGAGGAAGGCAACTGGTCAATCAGTGATTCCCCCCAAGAAATCCAAACTGCTGCCGCCATAACCAGGGCCCAATCCAGCATCAGCACCATTGCCAACATTGCTCACCCTCTTTATCAAACGTCATTACATTCCAATATGTGTAATTTCTCATCAGAGGCAGTTTCAGCCCACCACTCCACCAGCAGGCAGGAGGTTGCTGAGGCATTTTTAGTGGCAGGCAGGGTGACTGCAGATTTGGATTCCACCTCAAGGAAGCATAGGCAGGAACAGACCATAATTGAAGAAGGTGGCACTGTGGGAGGTGCCATAACAGAAGGGTCACACAGTGCATCATGTAGATCTCAGAAAGACCAAGAACGTCTGTCAGATGAGGAAGGGGGCAACCTCTGTCAGGTGAGGAAGGGGGGCAATCTGCTGTGGCCCTAGCAACCATCTTCTCCACAAATTGTTCTCCTGAGGACTTTTCGGGGTTTCAGGATGTGCCCATATCCCACCCACCCCTACAGGAGGCTGTACATTCAGCACAGGTTACATATGCAGAGGAGGTAGTTCAGACTACCTCCTCAGTTAGTTTTCAGCATAGATGCTGCAGCAACTGAAAGATAAACTGAGAGATGCTCTCTTGCTAGACCTAGGTAGGGACCTGTCGTCGTCCTCTTTCTTGCCTTATGGAGCTCCTCAAGGGGTTTCTTTGCAACAATGACAGGTTGTTATGCACCAAGCTGCTTCTCCCCTGCCTCATGGGCAAGCAGGCATTAATGTTGCCAGGTCATTGGTCCCAATTCCACCCAGGGCACAATGGACACAGCACTCTACTCAAAATCTCTCATCTTCCAATACATGGGTACCACATAAACATGTATCACCAGATCCCCACTCTGCTGCACGGGGTAGGCAAGCTCATTCACCAGAAGATCACATAGTAGATCCAGATAATGAGTTAATTGTTCTGGATGAAGAGTGGAGTGGAGACTCAGAAGAGATTTCCACTAACCAGATTTTTCAGGAGGCTCACTTTCTTCCCCTGTTGTGCAAGGCTATGGAGGCATTGAGTATGAATCCTTCAGAGGATTCACCAGCCCCCTCAGCCTTCAGGGTAGCAGCAGTGTGTCCAGACCCAAAACCCAAATCAAGCATCCTTAAATTACCTTCATTACTCCTAAAGGTGATTAAGTCCGAGTTTGAGGTTCGCTTGCAATTCAAGAAGTCAGTGCCTGCAGCAAATAAATACTATACACTTGAGCAGCATATTATGGATCAACCCCTATAGTGAGCTTGTTACATCCGTCCTTGAACCTGGACACTCATCTTAAGGATGCAACAGAGCGCAAAATGGATCAGGGTCTCAGAAGGGCTCATGAGGCTAGTGCCTTATCAATCTGGGCAGCAGCAGTTTCTTCAGTATTCATACGAGCTTCCCTTCTCTGGAGGACTTAATGGATGGTCCGCAGCAGGACCCAGTTAGAGTCCAAAAGTCTCTACTAAAAGTCTTCCATGCTGTAACTTTCATGGCAGAAGTAGCCATGGATGCCATGCAATTTTCCACAAGGTTGTTAGTGGCTGGGGGTTTTACTAGGAGGACCCTATGGTTGCGTCACTGGGAGGCTTACCCTACTGCTCACTCTAATTTGGCTTTGGAGCCCTACGTAGGGGGCCAGTTATTTGGAGATGCTGCTTTGACAGGAGTCCTGGAATCAAAAGAAAAGAAGCCAATGCCTTCTACCAGGAAAAGAGAGGATAGAAGGTCCTTTCGTAGATCCTTTCACCCTTTCGAGGTTCCAGACAATCTGGGAGAGCAAAGGATGGTTGGTCCAACTGCCCCTTCTGGAACAGACAACACAATACTGGCAAGAGCCAGCAGCAGTTCTCTAATAAGTTTGAGTTTGGTTCTCAATTGTGGGGAAATAAACACCAGTTCTGATGCCACTGCTACACCAGGAGGAGGTCATCTTCCATGGTTCCCTCATCGGTGGAGGGAGATTTCATCAAATGAATGGGTTCTACAGATCCTGCATCAGGGACTTGGTCTGCAGTTCACTTTCCCACCACCACCAAGATTCATGCCTTCTCCCATATCTACATCCCCGGGCAAGAGGGCCAAGATTCATTAAGCCATCATACATCTGTTGCAAATTAGAGCCAGTGCCTCTAGGGGAGGTGTTCTATGGAAATTATTCCATCTTTTTTATGGTCCCAAAGAAAGATGGCTCCCACAAAGCCGTACTTGACCTGAAAAGTCTTAATGAGTATGTCTCTTACCACAAGTTTCACATGGAAACCTTATTGTCAATCAAGGAAGCACTGAGATGGGGGGATTTCTTGATTTCAACAATTTAAAGGAAGCTTACCTGCATGTCCCCATGTTTCAGTTTCACAGACACTACCTCAGGTTCGCAGTGGGGAAAGACCACTTCCAGTACAGGGCCATGCCCTTCGTTCTGTCATCTGCCCCCCTAGGTATTCACAAAGATTGTGGTTACCCTGGTGGCATACCTCAAAATATAAGGGATTCATGTGTATCCCTATCTAGACAATTTCTTAATTTGGTCCCAACTGCTACAGAAGTCATGGGACGATCTTCACATGACTCTAGCTTGCCTGAAAGATCATGGTTTCCTAATCAACCATGCCAAGAGCCAGTTATCAACATCTCGCATTGTTCACTTGGGAGCCACAACAGACTTGGAACTGGGAACCATAGCATTGGCACAAGACAGAATAAAGAAGGTACTCTCAGTGAAACTATCTGTTCTTGCTCTTCAGTCGGTAGACTTCATGCACCTGGCAGCAGCTCTAGGTCTGATGGTCTCAATGTTTCAAATTACTCCCTGGGCAAGACACCACTCTTGACCTCTTCAATTGGCATTGCTACCATTTCAAAATAATATAGCTTGCCAGGTGACACCAGCAGGTGGTGCTGTCTTCAGTGGTGCACCAGTCACTCCTATGGTGGGTACATGGACCCAATCTACAGAAGGATGTTCCTATTCAAGATCCACCACGAACACTCATCACTTCAGATGCCAGCCTGAGAGGCTGGGGAGCCATATGCGAGGGTCACATGGTTCAGGGGGTCTGGTCAATGGAGGAGTCTTTACTCCCCATCAATCTCCTGGAACTCTGGGCAATTCAACTGGCTTTAAGGCATTTTCCCATATTGAGGCAGTTGAGGACAGCGATAGTCAGAACAGACAACATGACCACCAAAGCACACTTGAATCATCAAAGAGGCATGCACTCTGTTCACCTTCAATGAGAAGCCTCACATCTTTTGCAGTGGGTGGAGCTACATCTGGAATCACTACTGGCAGAGTATCTGAAAAGTGAGGACAATGTGCAAGTGGATTGGCTGAGCCAGAAACAGGCCCATCAAGGAGAATGGAAACTTCATTCAATAACCTTTCAGGAGATTACGACCCGCTTCGGAAGAGTTAAAGTCGATCTATTTGCCACTCACCTCAATTGTCAAATAAAAAGGTTTTTCACCCAATATGCGATTCCAACAGTGGAGGGGATAGTTGCTGTCATGTCCCCATGGCCTCCAGGACGCCTGTATGCCTTTCCTCCAGTTCCAGTCATTCCCAAGGTTCTTTAGAAGATTTGAGATGAGAAGGCAATGGTTCTACTGGTGGCTCCATTTTGGCCATGGAGACCCTGGATCTCAGAACTCCTCGATCTGTCAATTGCACCTCCTTGGGAAATTCCTCTCAGAAAAGACCTTCTGTCACAAGGACAACTCCTTCATCCCAATCTGGGGTGGCTGACTCTTCATGTATGGAAGCTGAGGGGTGGTGTTTGCTGAGGAACAGCATCCCACCACCCATGGTGGAGTCCATAATGGTGTCTCAACGTCCATCCACGGTACAGATATATGAGGGAACATAGAAAGCTTTCTCTACTTGATTGCAGAAGAAGCAGCTACTTCTTAAGAAGGCAGGTCTCAATGACATTCTGCACAGAGCCACAATATCTGCTGCGCCTACCCAGCATCGCTACCCAACTTGGGACTTCCACAAGGTGCCCTCCAAAAACCTCCAAAAGCCACTCACTACAGTTTCTCTTTGTCTAGCTTCCTTTAAAGTCTTGTTTCTTCTGGCTATCACTTCTGCTGGAGGAGTGACTGAGTTGAATGCTCTGTCTGTTGATAAATGTTACTTGTGTTACCTTCTTTCTGCCCTTCCCTAGTCCATACCACTGAGAAGGCATGGCACTCCCTGGATGTGTGCAGGGCCATAAAGGTTTATATATCTAAAACAAAGCCTTTTTGTCAAACAGATAGTCTGTTTGTTTCTTTCCACCCAGCTTTGTTAGGGAAGAAGGTTTCCACTTCAACTTTGGCTAGGTGGATTAAAGCATGTATCACCCTTGCATACGTCTCCTTGAATTTGACTTGGCCTGCCAAAATAGTGGCGCATTCTACCAGGGCGGCAGCCATGGCAGCCACTTTTTCCCTCAGTGCTTCACTTCAGGAGATCTATAGAGCAGCAACATGGCCTAGTCCTAACATGTTTGTTAACCATTACAAAATAGATGCATACACATCAGCCGAGGCTGTCTCTGGGAGGAGAGTGTTACAGCACATACCCGCTTTACGGACCTTCATTTTACGTACACTCACGAGTACGGACATACTCCATATGCCACCATTCCCCACTTTACGTACGCTCGCTTCGCACTTACGGACACTTAATGGCATGACGCCGCTGCCATCTAGTGGTGATTGCAGTGCGGTACATGCATCGATAAGTGCTTCACTTTAAGTACATTTTCAGTTTATGTACTCACTCTGGACCCATTGCATACGTTAATGCGGGGTATTCCAGTAGTATCATACAGCCCAGCTCATTTCCCTGCCTACATGGGTCAGCTTTGGTATGCTCACCTTTCCGTGCACAGGAGAAGAGACATTTGGTCTTAACTGTGAAACGGTCTTCTCTGTGCATGTCAAAATGATCTCAGGGCCACTCCCTATGGGGTGCTGGGGTGCCAACAGTGATTCTATTTTTCTGTTATTAGCAGAGAGTGTGTGAGTACTGTTCTGTTTTCCGATTTCTTTGGTCGCTGTTATCTACATTTACTTGTCTAGTTGTTATCAAAGAACTTTTGCAAGCAGGAAGTCCCTGCAAAATTGAACAGTGCTCTTTTTGCCTTTAACCTCTAGGTGGAGCTAGTTACACACCTGAGATCATCTTGACATGCATAGGAAAGACCATTTCATGGTAAAACCAAATGTCTCTTTTACCTAAAATCCTTTCAACTGAGGTGCCAGGCATTGAAATGGAGACATTATGCTGACAAAATAGGCACTGCCACTGAGTTATGGTTCCTCCCCTAAATAACGAATCAGCATTTTGATGGTGTTTCTTTGTTCTTAATTAAATCTATGTTTTAATAACAAAGCCAAATGGCATTACAAAACAAAGCATTTTTCGTAATATGTTCCAAGCCCTCTTGCAGAATCACTGAAGAAGTTGGCTTAAAACTAATAGTTTCTTTGTTCTTCCTGGTTCTTCCTTACCACCTTCTCTCCCAGTTGCTAGCTCAACCAGCTGAGAATCACGAGGAACTGAATGCCCGACAGCACATTGCTGATCAGCTGGAGCGGCGTTTCATCCCACGCCCTCTCTGTAAGAGCTCTCTCATTGCAGAATTCAACAATGAGCTAAAGATCCTCAAGGAGGCTGTGCACAGCGGAGCAGGTGAGGAGATCTGGGGAGAAAGGCCGGTTGAGGAAGGTGCACGTGGATCAGAAGAGTCTCATCCAGCAAGAAGAGCAGACCACACTATAGCACCTAACCAACAATGCAGTGCTTTTAACCATAACCATATGAATTATAAAACTGAAATTAGAAAGTTTTCTTGAGTTTACTTTTTAAAGCTTTTGTAAAATGCTAAATTGACATCCCTTTAAACTGGAGTCCTTCTGCAAGAAAGTAGTTGCAACATGGGGGGGGTGAGACAATTCACAGATCGTGTATTGTAAATACAAACTTTAATTTACTAGAGTGGGAGAAAACCAATGTGTAGTGACTGTCACCAGTGCCCATCAAAAGTGGTGAGGTAAATGTTTGACATAACATATCAGTCTCAAGATGTTGAAGTGCCTCTTGTAATTTCATAGTATTGTGCACCACCCCAATCTCCAAGCTGTGAGATTTCCAGGGGTCCCTGTGCTCACCCAGGGTTTCGTTTCCTTGGGAAGAAGGTCAGCGGAGGCTGTGGTGTCTTTATGAAATACGGTTTATTTATTTACATACATTCCAACCTGAGCTTAGGATGGAGGGGTTCAAGGCATCAGCAGTCCAATATCCAGCTTTTCCATCAGGGTGACAGGAGGCACCCAAAAGTCTCTCTGCCTGCCTCCAGTTCCCAGCCTTTCTCCAACACAACAAAAACACAAGCCTCTCCTTGGCCCCAGGGGGGGGGGGAGGCTCTCCTGAAGAATCTCAATGACAACAGGATCTCCCTGGCCCATTCACCAGTTGATGGGCACCTGATAGACCCATTAACCCACCTGGCCACTCTATTACATTAACAAAGAAACTTGTCTGACCAGCAGAGCAGGTTTCTCGCTCCTAGGTGCAGGGCTCCAAATCAGAGGCTGGAAGGCGACTCTCAGAAACCATCCATCTCAACCCCCAAACCCATAATACTAACGTGGAATTAAAATAAGTACATAGCAAAGGGAAGATTCTCTTTACTTCTACACTTCTAATAGCTTGGAATCTCCAGCTCGTTGATCACATGGCTCTCCTTTTGCTCCTGGCTTGACAGAAAAGTACTGTTCCTTGCTAACATTACTCATTTTCATGAACATAACTTTCATTTCCCCATCTCTCTTCCCCACCACACCACACCCCATTTGTTCAGCCTACCAAGGGAAGACTTCTATCAGCACTGTGGGCACCTCCACCTCTGCATACCGACTGAGTCTCGCCACTATGTCTCGCTCCAACACTGGTACTGGAACTGTTTGGGAACAGGATAGTGAGCCTTCCCAACAGGCTTCCCAGGATACTTTAAGCCGGACAGATGAAGAAGATGAAGAGAGTAAGTACTTACCATTGAAGATGAGATGTGGTAGTGGGTCTGACTATTTAAATCTGGGTCCACCACAGTCATGTGAAAAGCAAGGAGCAGAGGGGGACATACAATTTTAAGAGCAAAGGAGACAACCGTCCTCCAGCCTGTGGCATATTTATTGTTTATTTAAAGCATTTTTCCTGCACTCTCCAGCCAAAAAGGCTCCCAAAGCAGTTTAAGATCAATAAAAAGAAGGCAGTGTCTAAAAGACACAACACAAAAGGAAAAAGAGATGAGAAGAGAAAAGGAAAAGAAGCAAACTTCTTAATCAAGGCCAAGGAAAGGCCCTATTATGGCCACCTACTTGCAAAATTGTTTAATGCATCTCACTCACAGCCTTTCACAGAGTTTTGTATCCTTACAAACTGCCAAAAAATCTCCCGCACAGTGCCCTAACAATTTTTATCCCAAAAAGCTGATCCCACAGAAAAGTATGTAATTCCCAAATCCCTAAGCCTATGGAGGAGAGGCTCTCTATCTTCTTAAACAATCCCAAATAACATGTTCTACTGTTTCGACCACCCCACAAAGCTCACAATACTCAGAACCTGTTCTTCCAACCCTTCACATTCCAAAGAGTGCAATGTCCCATTAAAACTCTAAATAAGCATACTGACTTGTCTCTGCTGCCCTTTCGGAGGAAGTAAGAAGCAAACTCGGGCAGGCACCAGTTCTTAAATTGACATACTTGTCCTTGTAATGATCAGCTAGAATAGAAACAGTTCAGGGAAAGCAAGAGACAAATGGAGCTTATCTCTCAGGAGCCAGAGGAACTACCCTGCTTCCCATCTCTCCCTTTGATAGGATGACTGCTGACAGGTGACAGTGGAGGGAAGAAGGAGCCTGATGGAGCTGGTCTTCCAGTGGTGCTAATGGAATGGCCCTGTTTCCCATCTCTTCCTCTGCTGCAGCCTCCTTGCTTTCCTCCCTACAATCTTCTTCTAACATAACTTTTCTCATAGCTGGGCTCTCATACGAGGAATGGGCATAGCTAGGAGAAAAGCCCTGGGGAGAGGGGCTATAGGGAGGTAAGACTCCAGAAAGTTAGGGGTTTGAAGTCCTTACCCTCATACCCTTTTTCTTACTGAAAGTAGACTTCGACCTTCTACTTTCTATATGGCTTCTGCAGATACAGGTTTAAACACATTGCTGCCATGCTGAGTTTTGTCCATAGCTATTTATTTAAATGATACGGCCTAAAAAGCCTAAAAAGTGTTACAGATTCTTCAACAGAATCACATTGCTCTGGATCCCTATAAGGATTCCATTAATCAGCTAATATATATATATGAACATAATTGTGATTAACCAAACAGAGGTTTTTATTATATTAACAAAACGTTTCAGCTTCCGCCTTCATCAGCTGCCAACATACAAATGCTGTTGCCAAGGTGGCAGTTATAGAGCTTTGAGGATGGAATGCTCAGAGGGACTTCATTTGCAGAATCTAAGTAGTGGTGGTACTGTCCTCCAGGTTCAGGCCATGTGGTGCCAATGTGTCCAGGGAGTAAATCCAAAAGTTCTCCCTTTTAGTCAGTTGCAAACCATTTTAACATCGAGGGTCACAGCCTGTTTGACTTTTCCATTACAGCGATAGAGATGCCAGCAGATCCAGCAGCATATCAGGGAGAAGGTTTTTTTTAAAAAAAAATTGATAGTTTTTATCACCGGTTTGACATTTCTGTGTATCTGTAGGATTTCACTGTCATTTTTAGTTATATTAGGAAGGATAGGCTCGTGCTGTAAGAATTGCTGTAAACCCTCCACTAATGTTGTGCTTTAATTGATTTAAGGTTTAGGTGATTATTAGCAGAAACAGATCTAAATGAGTGGAGCTGAAACTGAAAGCCACAATTTTTACTTTTTGAAACAATTTTCAATCTAGACTGTAACTAAGGCCACTGAACCTAATGAGATTTACTGCCAGAAGTCTATTATAAGGGTAAAGGCTTGTCCCTGTTTTGATAGTTTGAGTTTGGGCAGTTTATTTCTTGAGTTTATTTCTGAAACTATTAACCAAATGAACACTGCAAAGGAATTTGTCATCACTTGCATGAGATTATTCATCCTAGTCTCTGAATTCTGTCTAGATGATTCCGTGAGCATGCCCAGTGTGGTAAGTGAACAAGAAGCCTACCTTATGGGTGCCATTGGGAGGAGGCGATTCTCCAGCCATCTCTCCAGCATGTCTGCACCTCAGGCTGAGGTGGGCATGTTACCCAGCCAAAGGTAACAAAATGGGCTAATTCACATTTCCTGTCATTTCTTACAAGAACAGAAATTACAAAGGTATAATATAGTATATAATTCATAGATATTTGGGTGAAGAAGGGCTGTCACAAGGTCAAATGAAATAAGGAATTAGGCAGTGCAAACTTGGCTTTACATGAATAATCTTACTGATGTGTATGTGCACGCAGTAGTAATTACTGAAGTAATTCTACATATTATAAACTTGCCTTCCTTCATGTTTTCTTTGATACTTTTTACTAGTGAGGAAGAGGCAATTTGAACAAAGATCATTGTTCTTGTTAAAATCCCTTTCCGTGGCATAATCTAAGATACAAATACATTCTGCTGAATCACAGCCTTGACTGAAGATATTGGTAAATGCAACATTATTAAAATAAACAGAACACTAGCTTGGAGAGGAGATCTGTGAATAAGTTGACCTACTTCTATAGTTCCATAACTAAGTGGTCCACATTTTGAACTAGTTGTTCTTTTACTGCATTTGTACAGAACTTTAGACACTGGTGTTAGGCATATTGAGCTCATATGGATGACTTGGAAATGTGAACTGAGATTTACCCCTGAGACCTTCACAGATCTGGTCAGTAAGAATGAGCACAATCTGTCCCATAGCAGCTGACAATAGGAAAACCTAATTGTGCTCATGGTACATAGGGTGTGTGTGTGTGTGTGTGTGTGTGTGTGTGTGTGTGTGTGTGTGTGTGAGAGAGAGAGAGAGAGAGAGAGAGAGAGAGAGAGAGAGAGAGAGAGAGAGAGAGAGATTTAAATCACTTGGCAAGCATTGCAAGATATATTGACATGGATCCCCAGTATTCTTCCTCCCCAGCCAATCTTCTGTTCTTACAGTGAATTTAGAGAACCAGTTGACAATATAGTCATACAGTGAAAAGTTCACATAATGATTAGGCGGACTTTTCTTAACTGCTTATGCATAATGAAAAAGCAGGACAGAAAGAGACAAAATGAAATGAAAACTTTTTGCAACCAGGCTGGCATCCTATATGTACCAGTTTGTGTTCACTCTTGGGGCCAGTGGATCTACATGTTGACAGCATGGATTCCTGGGGGTGGTATTAAATGCTAGTCCTATTCAGAGTAGAACCACTGAAGTTAATAAACATTACCAATTTAGGTTCAGTCATTTCAATAGGTCTACTCTGAGTAGGATTCAGTTGACTACAACCCTGTATGTTTTCCCTCATGAGGCAAATAGCTTTGTGATGGAGATGATTTGAACTGAGAAAATAGCACAGGATGGTTAGAAAAACCTTCCCCCAAGTGCCATGGACCTGATCAAGTTTATGCTCTTCCCCTGGTGGCTGCTATTACATTTTTTTTAAAAAGCTCAGGATATCCTGATCACAGTTTTCCTGTGTTTCATCTGGTTTGGCCATCAGAAAATCTTAGATGACTGATGCTTATAACCATGAAAGAGAGAGAGCAGCTTTCTCCCATAAGAACTTGCCTAATCAACTTTTAAGTGATTTGTAAATACTTTTACTAATGTTTTGGTATAAATAGTACTTGTATGCTATGAAAAATATATTTAATAAAACTGCAAGCTTTAATTAGTTTAATAAAAAGATTTGATTAATTGATGAGAGAGTTAAGGCATGCTAATTCTTTTTTAAGACAATTTTGGTTGTGATGCATTACTGTGATACAAAATGAAAAGGAGAGCCCCCCTCCCGCCTTGGGGTGGGTGCAGAGCACTTCCTCTGGTAAAGAGATAATGCAGTCCCTGGCATGAGACACTCGGGCAAGGTGGCAGGTGGGACCTAAGGTTTCATGAAAGAAAGGATCTTGCAGTAATGAAGTCTTGTTTAGAGAAATGGATGGGATGTAACAGGCTCCCAAGAAAGCTCTCACCAATCCACATTTATATTTGTACAGGTGACTCCCTCATCATCACACCCTGAGCTGAGGAAAAAGGAGCTCAGATGCATTTGTTACTAATGGTGTTTAATAATGTTTACCTATGCATGTTTTGGTGGGGAACAGGGGAGGGAAGTTGGGCTCTTCAGATTCTAGTATTACTTTGGTACCCCCATTCCACAGATCTGCCCTTATGCAACTGAGTATGAGGCTGTTTGGTCGGTTATTTGTGCTGGAATGAGTGGGCCTCATAGGTGAGTAAGTTTTAGAATGGGGAGATGGCCGAGTTCAAAAAGTCTGAGAATCACTGGCATCTGTCTGGTCATGGCTATCAAGAGGTATACTGATCATTGTGAGCTGTTCTTCATTGACATATTCAGTAAAATAATGTTGAGGAGAGAGAAGGCTACAACGCTGTATGTTTTCCCTCATGAGGCAAATAGCTTTGTGATGGAGATGATTTGAACTGAGAAAATAGCACAGGATGGTTAGAAAAACCTTCCCCCGTAAATAGAATAAACATGTGGGACAAGAGGATTTGAAGACCACTACATTCTCATTTCTTATTATTACAATATCACTTAATTGAATTCTGGAGAGTTCTTTGCGTCATAACTTCTGTCTATAGGAGGCACTTCAGACTGAATAGGAAGTCTTCTCTCAGCGTTTCAGTTCTTAGGGCTAAATTGCACATTATGCTTAATGTGTAGTCAGCAACTATGAGTGGGTTTTTAGAAAATGTAACACTAAGCATGGTGGGGTCCCAGTACTGAACTGTAGTGCATGGGAAGGTTTAATCCTTCGCTCCCCACTTGGTATCCCAGTGAAAATTGCCCCCTTCTTCTGCAGATAGCTTTTTTTTAAAAGCTCCTATTGGTTCCAGTGGGAGCTTTTTTCTGATGCCAATTGTAATAGGGGGATTTTTGGGGGACTTCAGCTGAGTAAGGAACACACACACACTCCCTATGTGTGCTATTACATTTTTAAACTCCCTGGCATAGTTGTTGTCTTACACATTACCTATAACGTCTAGTTTAACCTTAACTTCAGTGAGCCAGTTTTGAGACCAAACAATTTTACTGTCATTTTCCCCTTTTCTATCCTTCTGATACTTCTTTTCTTTGAACACAGAAACAGTTGCATGCTTTAAAAACATATTTTCTTCCCTAAATGCTTCACCTCCCTGCCCCTCCTGCAGTGAACCTAATGTCCTCGATGACTCCCAAGGCCTGGCCGCTGAGGGCAGCCTCTCTAGGTACAGTGTTTACCCTACCTGTATGTCAGTGTCTGTGCTGGGAACAATCTGCTCCCTATGTTCACTGTTTTTCCTTCCTCATCCTTGATTATCTCTCCCTCCATTCCTGTTCCTTGTTATTCATTGACTATCAGGCCCGCAAGTCAAAGGTGTAGCAACCCTAGTTCTGTTGTGAGCTCTGATTGCCAGCAACCTTTATTGGCAAAAATGTTTTTTTCTGTGCATAACAAAACTTGGCAAACCAAACTTCTATTTTATCTGTTCTGGGACTTCGCCCCTCTCTTCACAGCTTTTACTATAGGAATGTAGGAAACATTTATCATACTTCATTAAATTAATATTTTAGGTATCAGATTGGAGCTTTTTTTTTTTTTAGTAAAAGCTCTATTTCTACTTATACATAATACAGTATCATAATTGGGAGATGCTTTTGTGTTCAGTTTTGTTACTGTATCAGAAAGAGGTAGACTGTTCACATTATCAAAGCTGCCTCTGCTTGTTAGAATGATCCCAGCCCCTTTCCTAAGTAAAGTGGCCATACTGTAATGCCTCTTATTATGAACATGTGTTATCAGTCTTTATACTTTCATCCTTTCAAGAAAGTAACAGTTATTTAAATTTGTATGGTGTCAGTTATCAAAATTAGTTGATACTGAACTTTGGCATATGGCACTATTCGCTTTGAGAACAGGAGAGCTTGTACACAAACAGTAACATAGCTATGCTTTTAAAGTGTATTAATTGTAATATATAAAAGGGAGGACTGCACCTTTAACACTCAGCTCATTTTAATCATTTTTACTGTTCCGTTGATACCTCTCAACTTATCCTCAGTAGTTGGAAAGGCCCATATTATCCTCAAAGTTGTTGCTTTGTTACAGGGAAACCATAGTCATTGTGCCAACTATGCAAAGACTGCTGCTTCCATTAGTACTCTTTTCTAAAGATGAGGAAATGTTGAGAGGGATTCTTGTGAATTATTTCTTTGTTTTGTCATAGATTTTAAGAACAGGAAATTATGTCTGTCACTAGGTGTGCCATATTGATCATTTTCATGATTCATGGAGATCTTTGTGTTTGCGTCCCATACCTTGGCAGATGGATCAATCTCTGACTGGTGGTGGTATCAAAGATCTTTTGAGGAGATCTTTTGGGTTTACAGAGATTAAGAAAATTATTAACAAGTTGACTTTAGAAAATAATTTCACAGTAAATAAGGACAAATCTTTCTTCAGTGGGCATCATCCACAGAATTCATTTGTATGAAAACTATGCTACATCTAATTAGACATCTAATAGGTGACAAAGTGTAATGATGCTTAATAGTTACATAGGCCATTTAGGTGAGAAAAAGCACTTTATAATATTACTTCAGTATTGTTTACTACCAACATTATTATCCTCATAATACAGGTAAGGCCCACAGTATGCTTGCTTGTTTTTAGTGTTGATGTGAGCCATGTTGGATGTCATTTTATTTTTAAAATGGAAAGACAGAATATAAATAGTTCAATAAAAAATCTACAAAAGTTGAAATATTGAAAGAAGCAAAGAACAGCAGATAACAATAAAACTGAAGAAGAGCAGAGAAACAGTGGCTGGCTTGCCAAAGGCCACCCAGTGAACTTATGGCTGACCCAAGGATTTGAACTGGGTCCTTGTGACGCCCTTCCCTGGCTCTCCCTGTCAGGTTCCCACCTGCTTGTGGATACTGCCTTTCACTAAGCACCACTAGGGACACCACCAGTCCGGACCGTCCTTTATATGGTTTCTCACTCCGCTCTAGCACAGATCTCACTAGATCCCACTGCTAGGCAACACCACCAGTCACGTCCTGTAACCAATACTCCCAGAGACTTTGCCTGAGTCTCTCTCTAGCTGGTTACTTTTGCGACTGTGTGCTTATGCTGTTCCCAACCCCCTTGTATCTTTATATACAAAGCATACAACTCTGGGTTGCTCTGGATACCTGACTTGTTACAATTCCTCCCTTCACCGCTGCCACCATTAGATACTGCTTCTGTTCAGCCTTGGTAATTACCTTGCCCTGCCTTCTGGTCTGTATATTCCCCAGCCAAGGAATATACAAAGAAGTATTTATTTACTAATAACAGGAAATAACAAGATTACTTTAGGAATGTTTCACAAGCGTATGGTTTCATATATGGTTACTCTTTATGTTTCTGTTCATATATATCCTCTTTAAATATCAGCCAAATCCAATCCAAACTTCCCTCAGAACTCTGCCAACCAACTCAACAACCTCTCTCTAACTGACTCTCCCACCTTCCAACCGACCCCCCTTCATCACTCACAAACCTCCATTTATATCTTCAGCTAGCCAGCCACTCAGCCAATCACCATCCAGCACACTTCAGCTTCTCACCCATGTACTCCCCCTTTCTCTCTCAGTCAATTACCATACATCACTCAATAGACCCGCACTTACCATATTTACAGATGCTAACTTACAGGAACATCACAGTCCTCTAGTTTGCAGCTTGTACTGTTAACCAGTGACAGTAGATGACACTAGCTTGTCACCCTTTAATGAGAGTTACAGTTGTGTGATATATCCCAAAATGGGCCTGGAGAGAACGTGCAGGATGAGAGCGGTTGTCAGAAATTGTTTGTGTTTCTATAGTCCTATTAGCTGGGGAGAAGTATTAAATGAAAGTTGAGTGGTGATAAATATCTGGGGAATCTTGGCTCAATTAAAACACTAGTAACTAGAGCACACTAGTGTGGGAGCAGCTGTCTTATAGTCTGGTCTTCATTCTACTAGTGTCATGTAGCCTCCATGTCATGGAAAAGGGACTATGCTG
Organism: Rhineura floridana; assembly: GCF_030035675.1. Taxonomy (NCBI): domain Eukaryota; kingdom Metazoa; phylum Chordata; class Lepidosauria; order Squamata; family Rhineuridae; genus Rhineura; species Rhineura floridana. Next base: position 13,976,614 of record NC_084481.1, read on the forward strand.
CTGAGCATATGTTTCCTTCTTTACATTTCATTGTCTGTAAACCATGACAGTAAATCAGCCACAAAGATACGACTTCCAACTTTACTCCTCCCAACCTGATACTGCAGGCGGCCTAGGAATTAGAGAGGAGGGCAGAGGGAAAGAGCGAGAGGGAGGAAGGCGGTTGCAGTAGCAGCTGCCTGACTGGTGTGTCTCTTGGCTTCTGCAGATGCAGTCAGGAACTATTGGATTACATAAAGAAGCAAAGAGAACCAGAACTTGGTGGAGTCCCTCACTGGCTCCCACCCTCTTGCCAGCCCTGGACTGGGATCTCTGCTTGCCTTGCTTTGACTGCTTGGCCAAAACCAATTTGCAACCATCCATTCTGTTGAAGGCAAAAAATTATTGGTGACTGTGACCAATGGGAGGACAGACAATACTAATCCAAAAGCCAGAGTCTAAAAGACAGGGATCAAACTAGCCATGTGAATAGACTTCCCAGTGTACCAGGAAAGAAAAATGCTACTGTCCTAGAGAACAATGGTATGCCTCTGCACTATATTGTGTTACATTTTGTTCTTATGTTCTTACATTCTTATTTTGAAGTTTAAAAAATGCTAGCATGATCTAAAGTAGGAATATCAAATCCAAAGTATGAGATAAGTAGCACTGTAGTAGGTACTAGAGTAATATGTAGCCCCCACCCCCATATATGTATGTACTGCTTTCAAGTCGATTCCGACTTATGGCAACCCTCTGAATAGGGTTTTCATGAGGCTGAGAGGCAGTGACTGGCCCATGGTCACCCAGTGAACTTCATGGCTAGGTGGGGATTCGAACCCTGGTCTCCCAGGTCGTAGTCCAGCACCTTAACCACTACATCACACTGGCTTGTATACCCCCGTATAGTTTGACATAATTTTGTTTCTGGTTTGCTGAACTGGGACTAGGCAGTAATGCAATAGAGAGGCCTGCGGACACTCTTGCTCCTTGTGGCACCTAGGCCACAGTCTGGCCATCCAAGTTCTAAGGAGCTAATCATTTGCTATATACTATTAATAGAAGATCAACACCATTTACCTGCTATCATTTTTCAGCAATGTTGCTGATACAAAGAGAGAAGTAATAGAAAAGATGCAGTGGCAGACTTTTCTTGTATAGAAATAGGTGCAATTGAGATAATTACTATAGCAGAGGATAAAACATGTTTGTACACGCAGTTGCAAAGATTTTGCTCTCCATGTCTTTGATTTACTTCAGTATTTGTACAACTTCTAGCTGTACATAAACTTTATGTACAAAAAAAGTATAATCTCTAGTCACTTGTAATAAATAAAAAGAGACAATTGGCACAACATCTGTAAAAGAAAGACATTGATCACTGGAAAAAAACCCAACCAGATCATGTAAAAAGATAAAATTGGTTGCCTTTTGCTGCTAAGTTTATTTTATGTTTTTAATGAGCAGAAAAATAAAAGCTATTACAAAATTGCGAGCAGAAATAATAGTGGCAGTTTACAGTAATTCAAAATCTACTTTACAAAATAAGGTTGCTTTTCAACATTTATATTTGCATTTCATTAAAATGTTAGCAAGAAAATGCACAAAAATAGATACAGTAGATACAGTAAATGACAGTACCTTAATTAGTGCTGTGCTTTTGCTAGACCACTGCATCCACTTTTGGTGGAAGATGCTTACAATTACAGTCTGTTCAGCAGTACCAAGCCCTGACATGGCCATAGCAGCATCCCATGAGCTGTACATCTGGCATAGGCTGCACCATGGCTTCATGGTGGCTTAGGTGCCTTCAGGATGCCCTGTAAGGGTGTCCAACCCCTAGTCCAGACCCCTCCACTATCCCTCCCATATCACATTCTGCACTGTGCTTCATATAACACAATTATACCACCAGTTCATTTTGCTGTGGCATTCTGAGTCAGGTCATAATACAGCTCATAGTAGCCTCCTGTCATTGCACCGTAATAGTTATTGGATCACTTTCTAAATACCTGTTGCTGGTGCAGTGACTCCTAGGATTGGGTTGCTACACAAATGATTATAAATTCAGGGGAGGCAAGAAAGTAATAATAAGAAGTCCATTTTAACTAAATGGAGCAAAATTGAACTACAGAAATACAGAAAAGCCCCTTGGGTAGATTATGCTAACACTCTTCAAATAAAGATTGTCTTTAAGTAAATGGAAACAATGATTCTCTCATCTTGTTTGTTGCTAGGTAAGACAAAGGCAATGGTTTTAAACTACAATAAGATAAATGTAGGTAAAATACCAGAAAACATACACTCACCCTCTTAAAACCTTTATGGTTTTAAATTTTAACGTTTTAATGTATTGTTTTTTATCTTGTACGTCGCCCAGAGTGGCTGGACAACCAGCCAGATGGGCGACTAATAAATTTAATAAATAAATAAGAATAGTCCAAAATAAGCTGTTGACCTTCCTGCCTTGGATATCTTTATGTAGAAACTGAGTAAATATGTGTCAGGAACAGTTTAGTTATAAGCAGTGGTTCATTACATAGTGAGTTCAAAAACTTCAGATTTTAATTACAATTTAAGAAAATGCTACAAGTGCATTAATTAAACCTGTGCATTAATCCAGTTTTTCCCACAGCATCTGCAGTATTACTACTGTGTGTTTTTGTGGCATGTACTAATTTCAAAAATGTAGGTCTTTTTTAATTGTCTGCTGGTAGATGGTTTCAAAATCTTTACAAGTTCATTGAAGTGTTGCTTTAAAATACATGCATCTTCTGATGCAAGCTTCTCATTCATATTAATCTGTTTGTTGCTTTCTACACTAGCCCTACACAAAAGCCCTTTTGTGATTAGAGTTGTGTGAGGAGGAGAGAGCAGGCATGTTGGAGGAGTTCTGGAGTGGGGAGTCTGCAGGAAGTGTAGGCTCCCTGCGTGATTTAGAACCCTGCATGATCAGGAAACACAAAAGATGGAATGGAACCTGCTTTTCCCTCACTATTGTGAGCTCTTCAGTGCCTGAAGAGGGCTACTGGAATTTCTTAAGGTTATTTCTTCATGGTCATTTTTTTTGTTCTAGGATATGCTATATAAACAAGTACTTAGCTGGGATTTGTCTTAAAGTTTATCACTGGCAGTATCCATTTGGAGAGATCATCTGCCTTAAAGCAAGGGCAGGGGGATTTATCAAAAGAATACTGCTCCAGTATCAATAAATGATGCTATTTTATGTTCTTCCCATTTTTCCTGAATGCAGTGAATAAATGGCACTATCTGTCAATAGCATCCATTTATTCTTATTAGCTGGTAGTCCCAAAAGGAGGAGGAGGGATAGAGCACAGGTGAATATTACAATTCCCTGGAATCTTATTTGCAACCCTTACATTTCCTGAGTAAATGCAGAGCCATGACATTTATTTATTTAAAACATGTATAATAACCTGCCTATGAGACCCAGGAGACTGCATACATATAATTTGAAGTGAGCAGATTATATTTCCTAAATAAGTATGAAGCATTCATGTTACATAGAACTATCTCTTTGTAATCTGCCATTATAAATCCTACAAATAAAATTGAAAACTATTGGCTTTAACCACTTTTGAAAAGATCAGCTTAAAGCTGTGCCAATATCCCCTGTCCAGTTTTGTGGGGCAATTTTCAGAGGGTAGGTGAATGCTAAGGATCTTCAGGGTGGTGCTCAGGAATCAGTAACTATAAGGTAGTGTCATTCCCAAGGAGGTTCTTGTGGGAAGGAATGGCTACCCCAATGGGTAGCCATCTTTTTCCTGCAAGAATGTCCCTGGGAATATTATGTCATGATGTAGCATCCCCAGAGGAATTCTGTCCTAGGAACACAGCTGGACTGTTGAGGGCAACCAAGCAACTGCTTGAAGCAGCAGCAAGGCTTTGCAGGGTGGGGCGGGAGGGGGAGTTTAAAGAAGAAATAAAGAAAAACCCTCAGCTATGCCATATGTAAAAGTAACCCTCTGCTGTGAAAATTCTTACAATCCACCTCATCCCCTATTAATCCTATCTTCAGCGAGCATTCCCCTCCACAACTTGCAAAAATCATTGCGCTGAATACTTGTGCCCAGCACTAGGTGAGGCATAGAACAAAATAAGAATAACAAAGCACTTAAATACAAAGCATACTTTTTTCTTCTGGCATAAGATTAATAGCGTTATTGTTGCTAATGTTCTGATGTGCTTCCAGGATATTAAGAGTCTTTTGATAACTTATAACATATAAACATTGCTTTATTTGGCTCAATAGCCTTAGGCTGCAATAAACAAGAAACATCCAAAAGTACCCATCAAAATTGGGGAAGAGGAAAAAATGTTTTCAGTTCAGACATGCAAACAGCAGAATTTATTGTTAAGCTGAACGTTGAATAATGCATTCCAAGTAGTATGCAGCTTTATAAAAGACTAAATTAAATGTTATTGTAACGTAGAACAGCTGTTCTTCAATCCGATAATGGCTAAATATTCCTTACCACTGAAATTGTCTTCCTATTGCAGTTCTTTCAACTAGAACACTGGTAGGCATTGAACAATTATTATTGGATGGTTTAAACTTTATACTATAAAAAAATGCAAGCAGACTGAGAGAAATTGTTTTAGTTTGCAAATGAGTGCTGCAGTAGGATGTTTGTGGCTACCTAATAGTGGAAGTATGTTCTTAATTCAGAAAGTTTGCCTTCTGTTGAGTCTTCATTTTTTGAAAAACGTGGCCATGCTTTTTTGAGGACTAGTGCTTATTTTATTCTCTATCCACAAAGAAACTTGAGCCTACGTATGTGTTCAATGTGTTAACCTTTTCCATAAGTCTCGTGCCCATGACATGACTTTGTCAACTGTGTTCATCATTCACTTTTGTTCTAAACTAAAATTATAGAAATCCATGGGGTAACTTTTAAATCTAATTACAAGGAAAATGTATGTTTGCATCTGTTCCCTAACATCTGCAAAAACATTTAATGTTAAGATAATAAAATGACATCCTTATTAATGTCCTGCCTTGCTCCTTTATGACATAGAAAGGAGAAAAGTGGCCATTGTAGAATGGGATGTGTTATTGCATGGCTGAAAACTGAGAATTTAGTTTGAGAGACTGATACTTAACCGTATATCGCCTAGTCTTAAATGCCATTTCTCTTCCTATTCCAGTCCCAAACCCTTCCTTAGCCTTCAAAGATTATATATCTTTGAAGTGAGTGTATCATGAATGTTTAGCAACATTGGCAAGAAAATAACTCTCTAGTATATGTTCTTCCATAGTGGTGATAATGCTCTTAACACTTAACAGGGTAGCCAGTGTGCAGAGCGAACCTGGACATCACAATCTCCTTCTACAGCAACCGTTAGGGAGAAAAAGAGGTTTGAGGCAGGTAGGTTCACAATATTGTTGTAGTCTATTGGATGAAATAATTCTTTACATTTTGTTTAGTAGAATTTGCTTGGATATGAAAGGTAGACAGTTACCAATTGTAAACACTGGTTTTATTCAGTGTAAGACAGTAGTTCCATTTCTTGTCAGGCAGCGCTTGGCAGTTCATTGTGATGTATGCAAATTTGTTTGTGTGTATGTGGAATTGTGGAGCAATTATGTTGTTCCAGCTGGAGACTAACAGTGTACCACCTTTAGAAGTACATATTTTTGTAACTGGTCTAATCAGTGTGTATTTCCTTTTTATTATCTGCACTGAAGATCTCAGACACTTTCCTTTATGCAAAGAAATTACTTTTTAAAAAAATTCAGGAGATGATGAGGGATTATCTGGTTTGTCCTAACAATAACAAGACAATATTAGACAGTGCCTCCCTTGTTATATTTTCAAGTTAAAGCCTAGAAAGCACAATTTTGTTCACATGTCTTATTAGAGCAAATTGATGCTTCTGCTAATGAAAACAAAATAAATGTATGTATTAAAAAAACTGAGGGCTATATCAAGTGAGATATTTCAAAACCACATTACTGTGTTTCTGACTTCACTTCTTGAATGTTTTCCAGCTAAGAAGGCCTCTTCTGTCACGTCAGAAAACCCAAACTGAACCTCGCAGCCGTCATGGCGCACGACTTTCTACCACTCGAAGAAGCATACAGCCAAAATCAAAACCAACTGGTAAGGAAATGTTTATCCACGATGACCTCATTTTTTAAAGTTAATGGTGAGGAAACACTGAGCAAACAGACTTTGGGCTCATGCAACAGGACTTCACCTTCCTCACAGCCTCCTGTACACTCAAAAATCTGCTCCAGAGGGTCTCCCAACCCTCTGGGGAAGATTTTAAGCATTCTGTCAGGTGAAAGGTTGCATGCTCTCCCAAAACAGTTGATTACGTTCCCCTTCCTGTCAGCTTTCAGATGCTATCTTCCCACCGGTATCAGAAAGTGGTTCAAGAGGGAAAAGGTGGATAGACTGAGAGAGGCGTGGGACATTACAAGATAGCCAAATCTGATAGTTGCTTATTCATAATAACTGAGAACAGCTAATATGAGATTATGCCTTCATAGTCTATTGAATGAATGTGCGGGGGGGGGATGTTTTTTGGTCTCCAGTCCTAAGTAGGCAGATGTCAACCTCAGCAAAAAAGCAAATAGAACTCAGATAAAATGGGGGATCAAGGAAATATATCTGCTTTGCATAATCATTTTCAAACTACGACTTTGGATTTAAATAAAATACTATTTCCAAGTTATTTAGAACAATTAAGTTAAGGCTGAAAAAGAAATTATTGCAGAGATCAAGGTAGAATGAATCATTGTTATGTATGCTACAGAAAAGCATCTCCAGTAAACTGAAACTTTTCTGTGTTGAAATTAATCCTATTCGAAGTCACCTTTAAATTTCAATTCAGAAAACAGTGGTTGCTTTGTTCTTTGTTCTTATATATAATAAACATGTAAGAGGATTTTACATGTTTGGAGGATTTGTTGTAGTGCTGCATGAAGGCAGAGTACAGCCCCCATTGGAGGATTTGTAGTGCCTCATCAGATTCCTTGATTTGCATGAAGTGCAAAATTCATGTTTTTAATCCCAATGTATTTGTATTTGTATGTATGTCCATGACTGGTCAATGACCGTAAATAAAAATGATGATGATGATGAAGTCAGGGTGGTGTGAGGGAGCAAAAGAGAAGACAGGTTGCACAACAGCAGTGAACATGGCATGGGGGTGAGAAGGGAGCGACACTGACAGGAGAAAAGTGGTGGTTGAAAACAACGAGTGAGGTCTGAATATATTGGCAAGGGAGGAATATTTTAAAGTTTTAACAAGGAGAAATAGCAGAGATGGGTACAATACAGAAGCTAACACAACAGAGCCTTTCCCAACTCCCTTGTCCCTGGTAGCATGCCATCAAGTGCTGCTTAGTGTCCAAAGGCAGGAATCCAAAGGAATCAAGACTTTACCTGCTCCTTCTAGTCTTCAAACCAGGCCATTCGTCTCTTTTGTCCGAGGTATATCCTTTCAGCCTTACCTCTTGTCCAGCTTGGTGTGAGTCTGTTCCTTGTGTTTCTCTGTCTCTGTGTGTTTTTGTGTCTCTGTGTTGTCATTTTTTAAACAAACATTTCTGCCTGTGTCTCTGCCTGGCTTGGCTGACTTTCCTCTCCCAAGGCATGCAGCTGTGGCCTCCTCCACTCCTCCCCTTAGTTCCAGGAAGGCTCTTGTTTTTTCCTCCCCAAGCCCTGCGGACCTCACTACTGCGGCTCCAGCTGCTTGCTAAATTTCCCTATATCCTGCGGAGCTTGCTACTGCATCTCCAGCCTTCAATGCGGCTCCAGCTCCCTTGTTCTCTTCCCACCCCCATTGGGTGGCTGTCCCTGCTTTCCTGGGTATTCCTGGCTTAACCTCCTCAGTGCCCACGGTCTCTTCCTTCTTCGCTGCCACACACTCCTCAGAGTTTGTGGCTTCGGCTCCGTCCCTGCCTTCAGCTGCTGGGGGGTGCACGAATTCAGAGGCCTTCCCCGTCAGGATGCACTTTTCTTCTTTTCCTGCCCCTGTCCACCATTTTCAGTCTCCCGATTTTCTTTTTTCCTTTTCTTTTTTCCTTCTTTTTTCTTCTGGTCTTTTTTGAGTTCCTTCTGTCCCTAGTTGTCTGTGCCTTTGCTCTTGGTTCTCCTCTCTTCTCTTTCCCATCTCAGACAAAGGAAAAAAAATTAAATGAAGGAAAAACCCACCTTTTTTTCTTTGCTGCATTTTTAAGATCTAACCGGAGCCCTCTACTGTGTGCATGTTATTTCTGGTCTCTGTTAATCCACCGCACCTCTCTACCTATGCATGTGTTGATTTGATTTTACACACGCCTCCTCAGAGTGCGTGTGCACTCTTATTTCCTCGTACCACAGGTCTCTATGTTTACCATGGCTGGTTCATCTTCTACTGTCACTATGGGCATGTCTAATGAAATACAACCTAGTGATATGCAGCAGGGCACATCTCCACAGCCATTAACACCACAGCCCCCGTTTGGATACAAGTCACTTAAGTACAAAACTCTCAAGCACATTCTTTCCAAATGCACAAAGAAATTCCTTCTCTCTGCAAAGCAGAAGGCCACCAGATGTCAGTGCCCCTACTCCCTGGGGTAGCTGGTAGTGACAGGAGAGCAGCTTCAAGGTCAACAAAGGCTGGAGGCTCTTTTTCATTTGCCTGCTGAATCTTCAGACAAAGAATTTCAAGGTTTTCCAAACCAGCCTTCACTGTCTTCTGGGATAGCTACCTCCTTGCCAAAGAGTCTCCAACACTCCTGTGGTACCTCGTCGCCAAGGAGTCTCCAACATGCAACTTCCCGTTTCTTCATCTGCAACATCTTTCTGTCCTACCTTCTGGGGTGTCCTCAGCTTCACTTCTGGCAGGGTTGTCCACCGTCCTGGATCAGCCTCAGTTGTCTTCTGACCTCTTCATCCTCACTCTCCCTATGCTCCCTTGCAGGGTCTTCTCTTGAATCTGACCTTCCTGTCTCAATTCAGAGATGCTCTGCTTAGGTCACTTTCCTCTGAACTACGGAGGCCTTCCCTCATCTCTTTGTATCAGACTTGTCCTTCGCCTCAGGTCAAGGAGTGACAGGAATCCTCTCGTAACCCTTTTAATATTACCAGCAGAAGGGTTCAATGTGCTCTAGAGACTGAATCTGATCTGCTTGAGCTTTTTGTCACTCCTGAAAGTGATGAGGCTGAGTGGAGTGGGAAGTCTGAAGAAGAGGGTTCTTCTTGCCATCTATTTCAGACTTTGGACTATCTCGCCTTATTTCATGAGTCCCTGGACACCTTGGGTCTAGAAGGGTCTGCACTTGAGCCCTCTCCTCTCCTAAAGGCACCTAAGTCTTTGGTCCTTTCCTTTCTGTTTCCTGACATCCTTGACAAGATGGATGCCATTTGCTAACAAATTTTATTCAATAGATCCAGATTTCATGAATTTCCTGAAGATCCGGGCCTATTTTAAGTCTGGTCTCCAAATCTCTCCTCCCCAAAGAAGAGGACTCTCAATTTAAAGACGCATCAGAACGGAGCCTGAACTTCACTCTTTGAAAGAGCCATGATACCAGGGTGTATGCAATCAGAGCTTCTTGCACTGCTTCCTTGATTACCAGAGCCTCCATGATGTGGCTTAATGAGTTATGGGATGATCCTCAACCTGACCCAACTAGACTCCACAAGACCTTGGTCAAATTACACAAGGCTGCAGCATTCATAGCCAATGCAACATTTGATGCTACACAGTTTGCTGCCAGAGCCATGTCCACAGGTGTGGTAGCTTGCCACACACATTAGGATGCTGACATTACAGTTCACATCAGTCACTCCACGGTTCCCTTCACGGGCACCGTGCTGTTTGGGGATGAGGCCCTCAAGGCCCTGCTGGTTGATCCCAAGAACAAAAGAAAACCTGTGTTGGCCATGACTAAAAGAAATTATTGCAGAGCTGCTCACAGGTCATTGTCGTACCCCTACCACCTTTCATGCACCACAGCCTGGAGGCAGGGACTATGATTTTCATGCTTCAAGAGGCTACTGGAACAAACAGTGCTTCTTTGGCCATAACCAAAACCAGTTTGCTGGATGCCCTGGTCGCCCTTCAACCTCAGGTCCAGGGGTGTGTGTGTCAACACTTCTTCAGTGTGGCACACTTCTTCATTTTCCAAGGACTTGGAGGCAGATAACCATGGACACTTGGGTACAGGACTCTGATGCATGGTTACTTCATAAAATTTCAAGAACTTCCTCCCACAGGTTTCTTCCATCATACTCAGGGAGAGATGGGCAGTTAGGAAAGAGGCTATACATCACTTCCTTTCTAATAGGAGCGATAGAGCCAGTGCATCCTGACAACTTTTACTTTTTACTGAAAAAGATCATTTGTGGACAGCAATTTTAGGCCTCAAATTTCTCAACACCTTTGTCAGGCATTGGCATTTCAAGATGGAGTCTCTCATGTCAAGTGTGGAGTCTCTTCAGGAAGGGGACTTTCTGGCTTCTATCAGTCTAAAAGAAGCCTTCCTGCATGTGCTAATCTTGCCTGCCCATCTACAATTTCTGAGGTACTGGCTCATTTCCAGTACCAGGCCCTAGCTTTCAGTCTGTCTTCAGCTCCAGCGGTGTTCATGAATCTTATGGTAAACCTGGTGGTGCATCTCTGGCTCCAGAGGATCCACATCTACCCTTACTTGGTTGACATAATGATATGGGGAGGCACCAGGTCGCGAGCATCCACTCATGTACACCTCACTTTCACAGCTCTGAGGGACCACAGTTTCCTGGTCAATCTGAATTTGACTCCAACACAATGACTTCAGCACCTTGGAAATGGTTCCAATATGGATTGGACATGGCTTGCGCACTGTTTTTTCTGTCTCCCAAGAGGATCACAGCCACCATCAAGACAGCGTGTCACCTGATGTCTTGGAGGACGGCGGATATGTTGTTCTTTGCCAGAGCCCTGGGCCTGTTTTTCTCATTTATTCACATCATTCTTCGTGCTTGCCATCATACCCAGCCTCTCCAGTGGGTTCTTCTGCTCTTTCAGCGGGACATTGCTGATTCTATTCATCTTACAGTATAGGTAATCACGGGATGTGTGTATAAAGGGGGCTGCAGAATAGGAAGGAGGCGGCGGCATGGAAATGGGGATGGGGATGTGTGCAAGGGGGAGCTGAGAAAAGGGAGGAGGAGGAAAGGAAAAGGGGGTGAAGGTGAAAATGGAGGTGCAAAGGGGGTTGTAAAAAGGAGGAGTAGGAGGCATGGGGATGGAGGTGAATATGAAAGTGGGGTAAGAAAGGGGCTGTAGAATAGGAAGGGATGGTGGCTTCATAATTGGGTGGAAGTTGAAAAGGGTAGTCGCAATGTGTGGAAGGAGGAAGATGTAGGCGTTACTATGAGAGTGATCTGTGTATAAGGGGAAGTTGCACAAAAGGAGGCGAGAGAAGGCATGGACATGGGGTGAAGATGAAAACTGCAAATTGGGGCTGCAGAAGAGATGTGGTTTCAGAAATGGGGTTGGGAGGTGAACAGGGAACTTAGTAATTGCATGAGGTGGGAAGGGGAAGCTTTAGGGTGTTAATATGGAGGGAGTGGGGGTGGGTGAGTAGAATGAACAGGGGCACATCCCCTAGTCATTATATATTTCAGGTATGTTTTGAGTACACAAAACCTGCCTCTTATGTGCCTATGTGCGTGTGTGGGAGTGCTGGTAGAAGAGTAAATGTGGAGCTTCAGAATATGAACTCAACATAGGACGATGTCCTATAATAAAAATCCAATGTGTTTTGTAATGGGAGAGCATTTGCTTTGTGCAGTGTGGAGATGGGCTGGCATTACTGCTATAGGCTCAGATACTGAAACTGCCATCTAAAGCAGAGGGTTGGGGTGGGCAGCTATTTCTCCCCCTTAAAGATGTGGGTTAGTGCACTGCAGGTCGTCTGAAGGGAAAGTAGGGAAATTATCTGCCATTTATGTTCCTCTGCTGTCATGGAAGATACTGCTATTAATTATTATTATTATATTATATTTATTAGTCGCCCATCCGGCTGGTTGTCCAGCCACTCTGGGCGACGTACAAGTAAAATACATTACACATTACAATATTAAAATATAAAAAAACAACAGTAAAAACTTAACCCAACCCAAAGGCTTGTCTGAAAAACCAGGTCTTTAAAGTCCGGCGGAAGCTCATCATCGAAGGGGCATGGTGGAGATCATTTGGGAGAGAATAGTGGGGGCCACTATTGAGAAGGCCCTCCCTCTGGTCCTCACCAGTCTGGCTGTTTTAACCGGTGGGATTGAGAGAAGGTCTTCTGAGGCTGATCTTGTTGAGCGGCATCCCTGCCGATGCTGGAGGCGCTCCTTTAGATAGACTGGTCCAAAACCGTATAGGGATTTAAAGGTCAGAACCAACACCTTGAACTGGGCTCGGTAAGCAACCGGTAACCAGTGCAACTCTTTTAGCACTGGGGTGATGTGATCCTGCCGGCGGCTGCCTTTAATCAGACGAGCCGCTGCATTCTGTACCAGTTGCAACTTCCGGACCGTTTAACATCAACAGTATAACATCAATTACTTCTAATAAACTTGTTTAGGTTCAGGATGTTAATTTATTGTTTCCCTCTTCATCTTGCTTTTAAATCTGCAGAGATTTTCAACAATTATGCTGATATTTTGCTGTGTATTATTGTCTTTGTTATTGAATTGTGTATTATTTCATTTGGATTTGTTGTGAGCCATCTTGGGGACAGTTCTATAAAAAGGTGTCATTGATTTGATTGAAAGCAAGGAGGTAGAATTAGGGATGCCAGAGGATTTCAGTCCAGGCTGGATTTTGCTGCAAACTGCCCCATTCATTCCACTGGGCTAGTCCTTAGAAAAGACCTTACATCTGTGATTTAGTCCACAGATTTATGAACCTTTCTGAGGACTGATTCAACTATTGTACTTACAAGGTGATCTGAGGGCTTGCTCTTACTCTTTTCTTCTTTTAGCACTAATGCTGTTTAGAGCAACTTCAAAGTGTAGCACCTCCGCTGCATTGAGTAAATATACTTTTTTAAATGGTGCAGGAAGTGACTTCACATTGTTTCCTGAGAGGCATTGTACACACAAAAAATGGCTGCCCTCATGGGGACAAGAAAAAAGGAGTAAGGCCTTGGTTCATGTTGTAAGCACTCCTCATTTTCCACAGGAGTCCTGCCTATCATCCGAAGGCAAGAATGTTCTGAAGTCAAGACTAGGGGCATCAGGCCCCTCCCACTCTCCAGTTCATTCTTGCCTTCGTCCGTGCAAGTTGGAGTATTAGATAGCGTAGCATATAGATATGTTTTGTCTTGATATCTGTGTGACAGAGTGTGGTGATTTGTGTGTGTGTTTGTGGTTGTATTTCTTTGTCGTTCCCTTCCCTCTTGTCATTTACTTTAGAGTGTGTGGGACTGATTGTTTTGTCTCTGTATTCGTTCTTCATTTTGCTGGGGGTTTTGGGGGGTTGTCCTTTGCCCTTGTTCCCTCAGTCCCTAGCTGGACGGCGCCTGCCGCTAGCTTTCTTTCACTGGGAGGCTGCGGCTGCGGTCCTCCCTTTCTCAGGCGGCGGACACAGCTTATAATTCAGGAGCTTGCGGCTGCAGCTTCCTGATCTGTGCCACCGTTTCTCCTGCTTTTAAAACCTTGCCGCCTATTTTTGCGGCGGCTCCCTTAGTTTATCACCAGGAGCCTGCGGCTGCGGTTCCTTTTTGCCTCTCCCTTATTTTAGTTGGACTGCTCCGCCCTCCCCCCCCCCGGCTTGTTCCGCGGCTCTTTAAAGCTAGCCGCGACTGCCCTCAGGAGCCTGCAGCTCAGGCTCCTTCTCCTTTCGCAGTTAGTTCGTCGTTGGGCTCATCCGCTCCCCCCACTAGCTGCGACTGTGTCCCTGCGGCTGCAGGGATCACGCAGACCTGTCGGCCTCCTCGACAGTGATTTTCCTGGCTGGCCTTCAAATCCGCGATTGCGTTCCTCAGCTCTGCGGCTGTAGGGAGCATTTTGAGGCCACTCTGCTTCGGCAGCGCTCCCGGTCGGCCCTGTTTGAGGTCACTGGTGTTTTTCAGTGACCGCCATTGCTTCTTCTCCATTTGAACGATTTTCTGATTGGCCAATTTTTCCCGCTCTTTTAGCGGGCGCCATTTTGTTCGTTCTATTTTTCCCGCACTTACAATAACAAAGTATCCTGTTCAAGGCCTTTTAGTCAGTTACTGTGTGTGTGCTGCAGGGTAGAACAACCTATAATCCTGCACAAGTTTCTCAGTACACTCAAGCTGGTTACTGAGGCTGATTATTGAGCCTGTTTAGTACATTCTGCCCCATCCGTGGCCGTGTACCAAGGCTGTTTGGAACAGTATATTCTCCCCCATCCGTGGGCGTATACTAAAACCTTTGTCTCAGTACATTCTGCCCCATCCGTGGCCGTGTACTGAGGCGTCTGCTAAAGCCCCATCCGTGGTCGTGTACTGAACCCCCCTTTGAAGGGATATGATGGCAGAACAGCCAGTGGCAGTTCAGGCAACCAAGCCTAAACAATCTAAGTCAGCCAAGCACAAGCATGCCAAAGCGGTTGCTAAAACTAAGCATCTATCCAGCCACAGCACGACCAAGCAGGTACGCTACGTCTCTGTTCTGGTTTCCGAGGAGACGGGCCAGGAACAATTAACGAATCTTTTTCATTCTCTGACCACATCCTCCGAGGAGGACTTTGCAGGGTTTCCTGACCAGCCAGCAGCCAGCTACCCTCCTCCCATAGGCCTGTGGTTTGTTTTTGTATATGTATATTATGTATAGCTTTTTGTTATTGTAAGTCACCTAGAGTGTCCACTAACCTGGACAGATAGGCGACCAATAAATAAAATATTATTATTATTATTCTCAGCCTGCTGAGCCGCCCATAACTTTGCCTCCCACACCGGGGCTGCAGCTGTCTCAGGAGTTCTTATCACAACTTCAAGACATGCTATCATTCCTTTCTCAAGCGCAGTCACAGCCACAGATCACTGCCCTTCCTCAGCGTAGTGTTCACAGACAAACCGACGCTATGGGCCATTATGCTCATGCTCTCCAAATCCTTTTTACCAAGGGCAGGTTTGTTGATGAAGTTCCTGGTGTGGAGGATACCTCGTATTCTCTGCAAGCCGAAGGTGATGAGTGGAGTGATCAGTCGGAACAAGAGAAGGATGCATCCTATCGCCTGTTTGATGCAGCCGATTATCACCCCCTCGCTCGAAGAGTCTTGAACACCCTGGGTCTCCAGGCTCCGCAACTGGCTGCTGCCACTCCCACTATTAAGGGGGCCAGGGTCCTGAAATCCCCCAAATCAGTGGAACACTACCTCCCTGTGCCAGATCCTATTGCTAAACTGGCCAAGGATGAATGGTCCCATCCATTACAAACACACCGCTTTACTGCCCTTGCTGACAAACTTTATACCTTGGCTCCAGAATTTACAAATCGGCTGTCTGTCCCTGGCATAGACGAGCCAATTTCTAGTCTAGTTTCTCGATCCCTCCTGCCGAGGGAAGGGGACTCACATTTGAAGGATGCCACTGAGCGCAGACTAGACTTTGCCTTATGTGAAAATCACGAGGCTACCGCCTTTACCATGCGGGCTTCTGCATCAGCTTCCATTTTCTCCAGAGCAGCATTAATGTGGTTGGATGACCTTTTAGATGATCCTAATCCCGACCCTGTCTCTCTGAGAAGGTCACTGGCGAAATTACGCAAGACGGCGGCATTTGTTGCTGATGCCATCTTGGACAGTTGGGAGCAAAAGCCATGGCAGCTCAGGTAGTTGCTCGGTGAACCATCTGGCTCCGTCACTAGGAGGCGGACTCTACAGCCAGGGTCAATTTATCAAGGGCTCCCTTTGTGGGTTCATTACTGTTCGGCGAGCTCTTCGGCGAGGAAGCCCTAAAGGCAATGCTAGTGGATCCCAAGGATCCTCGGAAGCCTGTTTTGGCCACTGTTAGGAACGTTGATCGCAGACCTTTCAGACGTTTCACCCCTTATCGCACATCCCAGCCCTTTCGAGGAGCGTGGCCTGGGGGACGAGGCCGCGATTTCCGAACCAATGATTTCCCTTCCTCCAGGGGATTCTGGAACCGGCAACGTTACCCAGGCAGAGGTCAGTACCAGGGACGTAGAGGTGCCTCAATGTCCTCATATCATGGAGGGTCTCGCCAGCGCAGACAGTACTGACACGATACCGGTCGGGGGTAGACTACGGCTGTTTGCAAACCATTGGCTGTGTCTGACACAGGTCGCTTGGATCAGAGATCTTTTTTGTCATGGCTATGCACTAGAGTTTTGGGCAACCCCTCCGGACAGATTTCATCCCTCTCCTTGTCCCAAGGCACTGCATCATGCAGAAAGCCATACATCACCTCCTGGACACAGCGGCAATAGAGCCAGTCCCTACTATAGAGAGGTTGGAAGGGGTGTACTCCCTCCTATTTGCTGTGCCCAAACGAGATCTGTCATGGAGGGCGGTGTTGGACCTCAAGTTCATCAACCATTTCGTAAAGTATCGCAGGTTCAAAATGGAATCTCTCCACTCCATCACAGAAAGCCTTCAGGAAAGAGACTTCCTGGCTTCTGTCGACCTAAAGGAAGCGTACCTTCATGTGCCTATTTGCATAGCCCACAGAAAGTTCCTTCGGTTTGCCTTCGGCCCCCAGCATTTCCAATATCGAGTGATGCCATTCGGTCTTTCGTCTGCCCCGAGGATCTTCACCAAGGTGCTACTCATCCTGGTGGCTTACCTCCACCTACAAGGGGTGCATATCTACTCCTACTTGGACGATCTTTTAATAAGGGCAAATTCCAGGGAGCTGGCTCATCTCCATCTGGACCTCACACTCCATGTCTTGCAGACCCATGGATGGCTAGTAAATTTCAACAAAAGTCATCTCCAACCAACCCAACGTCTTCAACATCTAGGGGCAATGTTAGACATCCTACAGTTTTTGTCCCCAGACCGCATAACAGCCATCAAAAACATAGCAAGGCTTTTGATGCTTTGCTTCTCGCAAAGGCTCTAGGAATGTTGGTGTCCACCATCCATATTGTGCCATGGGCTCAAGCTCATACTCGCCAACTTCACTGGGCCTTATTACCGTTTCAACAGGACATTCCCAGGTCCCACCATCAAACAATCCCCTTGACTCAGGCACTGCGTCTTTCCTTCCGCTGGTGGACAATGGTCCAAAATCTCAGCCAGGGCACTCCGTTCAGAGAACCCCACAGGACTGTTGTCACCACAGATGCCAGTCTCATTGACTGGGGAGCCACTGCAACTCCCAGTTCGTTCAAGGGGTTTGGTCCGATGCCGAACAGACTCAGAGCATCAATTGGCTGGAACTAAAAGCTGTCCACTTAGCTCTGCTTCATTTTCAGTCTCTGAAAATTCATTCGAATGGACAACATGTGTGCGAAATCTCATTTAAACAGGCAAGGAGGAACCAGGTCCCGCTCTCTACAGAACCTTGCCTACCTAATATTTGACTGGGCAGAAAAACGTCTAAAATCCCTGAAAGCAGAACATCTCAGAGGAATTTGGAATGTGACAGCCGACTGGCTCAGCAGACAACAGGTCGTTCCGGGAGAATGGAAACTTCATCTGACCATATTCCATCTTCTACAACGTCGGTTTGGAGTTTTCTCAGTGGATCTGTTTGCCTCCAGTCTCAATCAGGTACTTCGCACGATACCTGAACACAACAGCGGAAGTGGTAGATGCCCTGTCGCTACCGTGGCCGGCTGGCCTATTGTATGCCTTCCCTCCAATACCGCTTCTAGCCAGAACCTTGAAGAAAGCACGCTGCGAGAGGGCCCAGCTGGTTCTGATAGCCCCATATTGGCCCCTTCGACCGTGGTTCTCGGACTTCCTTGCCATGTCAGTGACGGACCCGTGGACGCTCCCAATAAGACCAGACCTACTATCTCAGGGTCCAATATGGCATCAGGACCCCAGTTGGCTCAGCCTAACAGCGTGGCTTTTGAACGGGGACATCTGAGGTCTGTAGGTCTATCTGATGCTGTTATTGACATCATCTTGGCCTCTCGACGACCATCTACCACTCGCATATATCAGAATACTTGGGTGGCATTCTCCACGTGATGTCAGTCCCAGAATTTCGATCCTACTCAGGCCACAATACAACAAGTGCTGCAGTTCCTTCATAGGGGCCTGATGATGGGGCTTAGACCCAACACTTTACACTCTGTTGTCCATTCTCTCAGTTTCCTCCACTGGTGCTCCTATTGCCTTGCACCCTTTCATCAAACGTTTTCTGAGGGGAGCCGCTCTACGTTTGCTGGCTGTATCCCACCGCTTCCCTTCCTGGAGTTTGTTGAAGGTCCTGCAGGCTTTACAATGCCCTCCATTCGAACCCCTTGTCGTTCAAGGTCCTGTTCCTGATCACAATCACCTCTGCGAGACGAGTTTCAGAATTGGGCGCATTGTCTTCTGCCCGCCATCTCTGTGTTTTTCACAATGACTCTGTTGTACTGAAGGTCAGTTCAGTTTTTCATTGCAACCAGGACATTATTCTTCCTTCCTTTTGTCCGAATCCCACCCATCCTCTGGAGAAGGCTTGGCATTTGTTGGATGTTCGGAGGGCTCTCAAGGCCTACTTGTCTCGGACACAGGATATGAGACGGACTGAGTCCTTGTTTGTATCCTTTCATCCGCGTTCTATGGGGCAAAAGGTGGCCAATTCCACCTTATCCTGCTGGTTGCGCGCATGTATTGCCTTAGCTTATGAGTCCCTTAAGCTTCCTATTCCCTCTAAGATAACTGTTCATTCCACTAGATCAGCAGCCACTACGGCTGCTTTTGCTACCAACGCTCCTCTTGCTGATATTTGCAGAGCGGCTGTTTGGTCTACCCCACATTCGTTTATAAGACATTACAAAATAGATTGTTATGCCTCTGTCAATGCCTCTTTTGGCAGGCGGGTGTTGCAATAGGTTCTCAATGTTTATTAGGATGTGAGTGGTCCCTCCCTGATATGGGCTGCTTTGGTACATCCTGCTTGATGGTAGGACTCCTGTGGAAAATGGACCATTGGTCTCACCTGGTGATTTTCACAGGAGGCCTGCCATTACGACCCTCCCAGTTGGAGAATACCTAGATATTTTTCTCCGGTTTTTTTATACATTTCTGTTACGCTATTATGTTTAGGTTTGCTAGTGAAGTCAAGACTTCTAATCCTGTTATATTGTAATGTTAGAGTCGTATTATTATGAAATTGCTATTATGTTATGTCCTTGCTGGTAGGCCTGTTGGCCTTTTTTCATGCACTCTTAGATATATCTCTCTGGACTCGCTGCGAATGAACTGGAGAGTGGGAGGGGGCTGATGCCCCTAGTCTTGACTTCAGAACATTCTTGCCTTCGGACGATAGATGCAGGCCTTCTGTGAAAATCACCCTTCAGGTGAGACCAATGGTCCATTTCTGTATGTTTTGACAGTGTTATACAGATTTTTTAGGATTTCCCTGAAAAAATCCAAAACTATCTGCACAGGAACAGAGTGGGACGTATTTTAAGATGTCCACATATGGAACCAGGACAAGACAGACTGGGATAGATTCATCCATCCCTAGATAGAAGATAGGCAAACTTTCACTGGTGTTCAGGACATAAAATGGTTCCATACTGAAAGTAAAATGCTGTGTGTGTGTGTGTGTGTGTGTGTGTAATTTGGAGCCATGTTTGCATGTGAGACATACTCAGATTTATATTCAAATGTGTGTAATTGTACATCCACTGTTGCTTATGGTCTAATCCTGCAGTGGATCAAAAGCGATCTGTAACCTTTACTGAAGCTCAGTCAGAGGCATCAACCTCAAAGGCTGAACTAGCACCATTAGCAGCCCAGCAACAAAGCAGCAAAAGGAGCAGCCCTTCAGAAGGTGGCAAGCCTGCTCTGACTTCCTCACCTGCTGTTATTGTGGCAGATCTCCACAGTCAAGTTTCCTCTAGTCAGGTAACTTACTAAATAAAGTAGAAAGTATGTTTATTTCTGTTTATCAAATATACCAACTAATGTTTTGCTAACCACAATTTATTTTACCATTCATTTATTTTACAGTGTTTGCCATTTATTCTCTCATTATGTCATATTCTTTCTCTTCCTTAATGCCCTTCCTCTCTTTGCACATTTAAGTGTATTTTCACGAATGTGGATGATACTTCATTGTTATTTATATAATGCCATTAGTGTACATGTTTCTTTGCAAAGTACAAGAAGGCAGTCTCTGACCACAACAGCTTACAGTTTAAAATTTAATACTTGGGAAACACAGAAGGGTTGGGAAGTGGAGGCAGGGAAATAAGGAAGTAATATGCAGATGTCTCCAGTAAGGCATGGAGACATATTAAATATTAATTTCCTGATCTCTTGCATTTCAAAAAAGACTTATATGTGGCATTACATTGGCTTTACAGTACCTATAAAATGTTTAATATGCTCACAGGAATTCATACAATCCAGGACACAAAGGGCAAAATATCAACAGGGTGCTAAATTGTTCTTCTCTGATGTCTGAGACAGGAATAAGTTTATACTGAAAATGTAAAATCAAGATAACAAGGCTGCAAACCTAACCCCACTTTCCTCAGAGTAAGCACAAATGAATTCAGTGTGACTTACTTCTGAGTAGTCACTGTTAGGATTGTTAGAAAATTTTGTTGTTTTTGCTGCAAAAGACTAACAGGAATTGCATTAACTTTGAAATGGAACACACATGGAAGGTAATTGATTTGTAAATATATGTTGATTGCTGAGATATGCATATCTATTGTGCACTGTGATATACTTAAAAAATATATATAGTTCTTCATCAGCAGACAACAAAACAGAAGAAAGACTTGTGCAAAATAAACCAATTCCAACAGAATGAAAAATAACGGATGAAAGTACATATGAATGGATTGAGGCATGTTTGTACATCCCTGGGAGGAAAGAGAAAGAGGTGGAATTTGGAGCTGAGAAGTTCATTCCTGTGTTCTACTTATTGATTTATTTATTGCATTTGTATACTGCCCCATAGCCAAAGCTTTCTGTGGAACACTGAGTTGTTTTTACAGATGTGTCAATGTTGGGCATTTCAATCCAAGCCCCCTTTGCTGGGCAGGAGCATGTCTTATCCTGCAGGTTTCCATCTGCAGAGTAACATCACTCAGCTATCATGGAGCTCCCTGCTCTGCCCACTGAATGTGCAGGCATGCCGCTAGCAGGAATCCTATGGTGGCAGCTCCAAAACAGGGTGTTCCAGGGGCAGAAGGGCTGAGCTAGCCCTGCTGCCATCATGTGATGGCATCAGTTCTGATCCAGGCCCTATTGCTGAGCAGTTCAAGACTGGCACAGCAATTTGGCTGCCCAGCTTTCTGTGCTTGCTGGCATGAGCAGTGGGACTGTAGATATGACAGTGACCTCTCTGCTCCCCAGCCGGGAGCCTTGCCTCTTCAAATTTGGCTGTTTTAAGCATAATTGCAAATGCTGTTGATCTGCATTAACTTTCTTCATTCCAGAATGAGATGCTTTCCACGGAGGATAAAAAAAAGGAGAATGCAGAGCAAAAGCCAGCACAAGCACCTCCACCTCCACAACTTTCTGACACTGAGGATTTTACAGGCCTGGAGACCACCAGCTTATTGCAACATGAAGACACTGTCCTTCACATCAGTGAGGACAATGGGACAGAGAATCCTCTTCTTTCCAGCCAGTTCAGCTACACGCAGGTTGAGGTGGGACATACTGATGTTGACCTAGATGAGTCTCATGTTTGACTTGGAAAGGAGACTGCAGTACATTAGAGGAAGAAGAAATGTTCCTCTGTAAGTACTTAAAAGAGCACTTTATAAACATGTGGAACACATCTAACATCCTATTTGGTAAAGGTGAGCCAACATATTTTAGAAAATAAGTCACACCTTTGGACAGATCTAGTTGGACTCAGGGCACACCATAAAATAGAGGAATGAATTAAAATTGGGATCTTCCTAGGCACAGAACTAATTCACAACATCGTTTGCACTTTTCAGCTTCTCCAAGTTATATTAACAAATTCCAGGCAGAAATAATATTTTTAGAGGTTGGCTACCTTAATATAGTAATCTAAAGTTTATTTTTGTAATCTCAGAAGCAAGATACATGGTATATTCATCAGAAAAATAAAAAAATAGAACTGCAGAATGCTTTATAACTGTATTATTAATTGCCAATTAGCATCAGAATGTCAAGTACCAGACAAGTTTGGAGGAATGTTTTGGATAATTTTTATCCCTTGTTTGCAGTTACACAATCTGAGTTATTTTCATTCTCTTGAAAACTAAATGTAGGCTATTCTGAATGAAAGAATGGTAATGCTTTCTGTGGAACGCTGAGTTGTTTTTACAGATGTGTCGATATGAAACGCTGTGGTGAGAAATTATACTAAACATTCCACTTTGAAATGTAAACAACCTGAATATAAAAACAACAGAAAAGAAGCATGTGTATCTTCCTGCCATATTTACATTTCTGCCATTACTATAATCCACCCACAATAAAGCAGAAGTTGATTTGTAGGTGACAAGTATTTTTGCACACTGGGAGTGTGTGATATGAAAAAATTCATTTCCATATACACTTAAGTGAATCTTCAGGCATGTGATTCTCAGTGTGAAAATGTATTGAATTATACCTCTCTTTAAAGTACATAGTTTATTCATGGATGATTTGCAATCTAGACTAAATGAAATATGAATGTAAGCATTAATTTTCACGTAGCGAATAACCTTTTTCTGATGTCATTATGTTGATGTAAATTAATTTAGTTTACATTTAAAGGTTTCTAAAATGGATTTATTATGCCAGCCACATGTATGGTTACCAAAATACCGCTTCAGCTAAACTTCAATTATGTATGTTTCATAAATAGATGGGAATGGAACTATGCAGGAAAAAGGTATTGCATCACTCCAGTCACTTTAAACCAATCAAGCGTCTGTACCAAGCTTATTTTTTTCACAGAAAATTTGTGTGTCACTTTTTACAGGTTATTAATGAAGGCGATAATTTGGTTTATTCATACAGTGGCTTCCTCAATGGTTTCAATGAGATTTCAATGGGAAAGTTCAGAAAGCATCAATCCGATTCCTAGCTCATATCTCTTCTAATCAGGGAACAATTTTTGAAGGATGTATTTTATTCTACATTTGTTAAAACTATAATGTAAAACAAAAGATTAAATACATGGATCTTTTAGCAGACTGAAGCTGCAATCTTAACCCCTTACCTGGGGTTATCTTGAATTCAATAGAACTTACTTCTGAGTAGGTTAGAACTGCACTGTGAAATAGGTTCCACTACTTTTTTCTTGTTGCAGAATCAAAGCAGCAGTACACTCTGCCCTGCAGAAGAAGTATGCTGATTTGCATCCATTATGTCTGACATTGAATTATGTCTGCCCAATTACACAATGGACTTCTGCTTGTGCATTGGGACTTCCCCTTCCTCTCCTTCTCCCTGTAGCCCCCACCCATGCCCCCCCAAATCTGCTCCTAGAAAGGGAGGAAGAAGGGACATAGCTCAGTGGTAGAGCATTTGCCTTGCATGCAGAAGGTCCCCGGTTCAATCTCTGGCCCTCCACATATACCCTGTCTACAAAACCCTGGAGAGCCACTGTCAGTCAGTGTAAACAATACTGAGCTAGACGGGCCACTATGTCTAACTCAGTCTAAGGCAGCTTCCGATGTTCCCTAAGAGAAGGGAAAAGTCCACTCACATGTTACATTTCACCGCATGTGGGGGAAACATCTTCTGAACTACAAATGAAATATTTCATTAAAAATATTAATTAAAATGGCACAAATTATTTCTCTGGTCTCGGATTTCTTTATGGTTAGAGATTCAGTTAAATTTATTAGTGCACTGACAATGAAATGACAATGCAACTAATAAGCATATACCTGTACTTTACAGAGATTTTTACAGAAATGTTTTCAATAATCACATTCTGATTTAGATAAAGGGAGAATTTATCTGTATGTGCGATATATTTCACATGATCATACTTGTAAGAACAGAAAATACTGTGATTCGCTATATCAAAGCCAGTTCTTATGAAATGTATCTTTATCATTACCAGTTGTAAGGTATTGAATCCATTTTAGCAAGCCATAATAAGAAGTCATCAATATCCCTATTGCGGTGTTCTTGTTTTCTTGTTATTTTAGAAAGTCGCAATTTTAAAATGACATTAGTGACTTAAAGATAACATCAATCTTGCAGCCAAAGGAAGGCTGCTGCTTAAGCAATTTACTGAGATATTGAGCACGTCTGTTTTTCTGGTGAATTATTATTTCATATTGGCTGCACAGTACTAACTAAAGGTGCATACAAATATACTCTTAACAGAATTTGTGCTTTCTTCCAGTATAAGTGACAAGTATATTTCTGCTGTGAAGAAAAATTATGCTGCTTATTTAGTGTTAGAGGCCTTATATGTATGTAGTGTTAAACAAATGTCTGTTTAAAAAAAGCCTGTCAGTACTCAGTAAAGTTTTGTTTCAGACTTTTACATTAACGCTGTTGTTATTATTACAAATCAGACTCCCTTTCTAAAAGACTGTGATGCCAAATTATGAGATTACAGCCATGAAGTTTACTGTAAATTCCCTCTTCAGCATGTGCCTCCTGATAGCTTTTCAAGCAGTACCCAGTCCAGTTTTATAGAAAGAGAGCATTACTGTATTGGAAATCTTCAGTATGATCATCATGAAAGCATTTTTGTCTTTCCTACATGTGATAGTAGCTGTGCTGAATGTCCAAGTATTTGTATGTGTGTTTGTACGTACATCTTTACGTATAGGAATGTCAAGGGATGTGTTTTTTAAGAATGCTGCTGCAAGATTTTTGAAGAAAAGTTGTTGAGACTTGAATCGATTTGAAATTCTCTAGAATTTTGCAAATATATATTTTTAGCAAAGAAAAAATTGGCATTAAAAATAAAAACTCAACTAGTACTATGAGCAAGTAGACTGCTTCCCTCCAAATTTCCAAAACAGGGCATTCCCTGTAAAGATTTGTTCAAATTGTTAAGCTTTAATACAATGAATTTTGACACTTTGATTGCCAAAGAGATATGTAAAAGTATATATCAAGGGAAAACAAAGTCCATTCTCTTCAACTGTTAATAACACCAGATTATACCATTAGTAAATTATCTCAGCCTCAGGGCAGTCAGGAGAATGTACCTTCTTATTGAGAAATGCTATGTATAGGAAGTGAAGGAAGGGCTATTTTGCCATGTTAAATATTAAGAGAGCATATTTGAAATTGAGAGACTTTTATGAAAATACTTGTTTATATAAACCATGATGTCAAACATATCAAATTATGTTTATACCCATTAAGATTAATTTTAATGTTAACTAGAAAAGTGAACCTCGCTGAGTAGATGAGCATTTAAAACATAGCTGAAATGTTCTAGATCTGCAAAGTGTGCAATATGACCAAAGATGAAGGATAAAATAACTATAGAAATGTCTGAATTATGCTTATGAAAGATTACAGTAGTTTAATGTTTGAATATGCATAAATAATAAAAGTTGTCTACAAATATATCACTGTTTGAAGAAATTTCTGTTCGTAAGGTATTTTTTCAGAGAGTTGGTGTTTGCAATATGCACTTGTTAATACAATAGTTCCATTAACATTTATTTCAGACCACTTGATCCATCAAGTGAAATACAGCCCATTTCCTCTGCCCCCAGGCAGTTCCCAGTTCCTTATTTACTTGAAAGTTCAAAACACTAAAAAAGAAGAAAAGTTGACAGCTACAGCAACTTCAAGCCAAATTTAACATGTCTCTGGACCCCAAAATATATGGTGGGGTACCCTGTATCACTGTGATTGGGGGGACTCTCCCCATCAGGAATAACAATACATTTATGCAATCAAAATCATCAGGCTTCTGATATTATCATAAATACATAATGATGTCATAAAATCATAAAAAATAAGTAACTGGGGGTGCCCACCCAAAACTCTGCTCTGGGCCAAGACAAATCATACACCCCAGGAAAGGGGAGGGTGTCCTCTATGAGATGCCACTGCATCCCGCCTGGCCCAGAGCTTCTGTTGGGCGCAGGGCACGGATGAGGGCATCTATGCAAAACCAAAGCAGAGAAAAACTTACAGGAAAAAATAAGTAACTGGGGGTGCCCACCCCAAAATCTACTCTGGGTCAGGACAAATCATATACCCCAGTGCATTTCGTTCAGCCCAGAGCTTTTGCTGGGCCCAAATGATGCAAAATCAAAATGGACAAAACCACGCAGAAAAAAATAAGTAACTGGGAGTACCCACCCCAAAATCTGCTTATATACCCCAGGAAAGGGGAGGGTATCCTCTACGAGATGCCACTGCGTCCTGTCTGGCCCAGAGCTTCTGCTGGGTGCAGGGCACAGAGGAGGGCAACTGCAAAATCAAAGCAGATAAAAACATACAGGAAAAAATAAGTAACTGGGGGTGCCTATAGGAAGCTGGGCCCAATGACCTATAGGACCCTGCAGAGTTGTGTAGCGGAACGGAGAGTTTTGAGCAACCTTGTGTGTGTGTGTTTGAATCTTTGCTAAGAAATTCCTGCAAATTAGTCCTTCCCTGCAAATTAGTCAGACAGAGGCTTTAAGCTTTAAAATAAGAAATAACTACTTTATTCTGGAAGTACATGTTTGATAGGAAAGAGTCCTATATCTAGCTAACTAGCTAAGTTGAAGCAGCGAGCACTGCGCCCAGTACTCGCCCTCATGCTGGGGGAGAGAGAGAGACAAAGGAATATGTCTGCTCCCCTCTCGAGAGAAAGAAGAAGACGACTGGGAAGGAGGGAAGGCACTGGGATCAACATCCTTTGCATATCAGTCTAGCAGGAAGGGAGAGACAGCAGGAGATCAAAGGGATAGGTATAGCCGAGCAACCAAGAGGCCTCCTCCCTAGCTACCCTTTTTAACCCCATGCAGCCTCAACCCACAAGTTAGAGTTGAACCTCATACATTCCAACTGCAAAATCTGCTCTGGGCCAGGACAAATCATACACCCAGAAAGGGTGTATCTCATCCGGCCCAGAGCTTCTCCTGGGCACTGGGCACACACGGGTGCATCAATGCAAGATCAAAATGGACAAAAACACACGGAAAAAAATAAGTAACTGGGAGTATCCACCCCAAAATCTGCTTTGGGCCAGGGCAAATCATATACCCTGGGAAAGGGGAGGGTATCCTTTATGAGATGCCACTGCGTCTCACCTGGCCCAGAGCTTCTGCTGGGCGCAGGGCACTGAAAAGGACTTCTATGCAAAACAAAAGCAGAGAAAAACATAGAGGAAAAAATAAGTAACTGGGGTGCCCACCCCAAAAATCTGCTCTGGGCCAGGACAAATCATATACCCCAGAAAGGGGAGGGTGTCCTCTACGAGATGCCAGTGCATCCCATCCGGCCAACACTGGAAATCACTTTGTTTCTTTCCACAATCTGGGAAATGCAAGTGATTGGAACTTCTACAATGGAATTAGGGAACTTCAAAACACAGGATGTAGCAACACATGAGTTGTTCTATGACTTCACAAAGAAAAATAGTACTCCAAGTCATATTGTAGCAAATAATAATGATGATGCGCAATGTGCCATTTAGAAGGTGCTCTTCTAAATCTACTATTTCAGAGATGATTGAAAACCAGGAGATTATTTCAAATGGGTGAAATTGTTTAATTCCAGCCCATGCGAAATAGTGTTGATTTTGTAAACTGCAAAAATGTTCTAATATATTTCTAAGAAAAAGGTTTTTTACTGTTTTACCAGTTCTGATAATGACTTCCTTATTTCTTTTTTTAAAAGAAATTAAGTCTGCACTTGTTTATCTGTTCATTTGTATAGTTGGTTGTTACCTGCTGGAGAAATATAATATATATATGTAGTAAGTTATTTAGAGATATAATAAATCAAATGCACAACAATTCTTCTCAAAGAAGATGCTATCTGGTGCCATGGCACACCGCACACCCTTTAGTCACCAGACAATGATTCACTCAAGCATAAAGATGTAATTTCATAGATGAGACTCTAAACTATGCATGGACGGCATCTAATTCTTTTTGTACACCGCCCAGAGAGCTATTCGCTATGGGCGGTTTAAAAATGAAACAAACAAATAAATAAATAAATAATGGAAGACGGTATCCCTGATGTGTGGAGCTATGATTTGTGGTGCCCGAAATCATATTTTGGGATGGGCATCCAAGTTTCTTATAATGTTTCCTATATATTTTGGCTATTCTTCTCATACATAAATTAATGTTGTTGGTGTTGTTTAGATTTATTCCCTGCCGTTAACGCAAACTTTCCCGGCTGGATCAAAAAAGTTTAAAAATGCATAATTAAATAGTTAAAATCACTCTAAAATCAGAAATGATAAAGACCTTGTCTGTGCCATGACTGAACAAAAAGCTCTGACCTGGGTTGGAATCAATGCCAACTTGCAGAGGACCCTGTCCTGTATAAATATGTATATGATTTATGGTACTTCGAAAAAAGTTTTGGGGTGGGCACCACCAGATCCTTTCCCCCCCACCTTATTTAAATATTTTGATGTGTATCAAATTGATGTGCTCAGATCCACTCCTTCTGTCCACAAGAAACTCTGGGCCAGTCAGGAAGCCATGGATTCTCATAGAGGATGTTTTTGTCCATTTTGGTTGTGCGTAGATGCCCTCATCTGCGCTCTGCACCCTGCAGAATCTCTGGGCCAGGCAGGGCACCCTCCCCTTTCCTGGGGTACATGATTTGTCCTGGCCCACAGCAGATTTTGGGGTGGGCACCCCAGTTACTTATTTTTTCTTTATGTTTTTATCTGCTTTGGTTTTGCATAGATGCCCTCGTCTCTGCCCTGCAGCCAGCAGAAGCTCGGGGCCAGGCGGGACACAGTGGCATCTCGTAGAGGACACCCTCCCCTTTCCTGGGGTATATGATTTGTCCTGGCCCAGAGCATATTTTGGGGTGGGCACCCCCAGTTACTTAATTATGATTTTATGACATCATTATGTATTTATGATAATATCAGAAGCCTGATGATTTTGATTGCAGAAATGTATTGTTATTCCTGATGGGGAGAGTCCCCCGATCACAGTGATTTATCATACAGGGTACCCCAACATATATTTTGGGGTTCAGAGACATATGAAGTTTGGCTTGAAGTTGCTGTAGCTGTCAACTTTTCTTTTTTAGTTTTGCACTTTCAAGCAAATAAGGAACTGGGAACTAGGAACCAACTTCAGCGTGGTGTGCAGAAGCCCATTGATTTTCATACAGTCGCGTTGCACTTTTAAATGAGTAACTTACAAAAAAAAGTTTCCCCAAGAAACAAGGGCACGCGTTAGAAAGAGCGAGAACTCTTCTGTTACTTCTCCCTGCCCTTTGAGGGCTGAACACGTCGGAGTCCAGTCACAGCAGCTCCCAATCCTGGATTTCTATACGGATTCCTTTCAACAACTCGCACGTGGGAGGGGAGAAAAACCCCATTCATTGCAACTCCAAACTTATTCTTTGTCTTACAGCGCAACCAAAACCATGTTTACTGAGCAGTAAGTCCTACTAAATTAAATGGGGCTTACTCCCAGGCAAGTGGGGTTGAGATTGCAGTCTCGGCCTTTTAATTTTTTTACTAGTCTATGCCAGCAGCCTTCAAGACAAAGGCCGGCGCGAGGACTACATTTCCCACCAAACACGCCACAGTTGACGCAGCCTCGTTTTCACGACGCACGCGCCGGCCCCTTCCGGCTCGAGAGAAGACGGGGAAGCGGAAGGCTGCCTAGCGACGGAGATCGTTCGGCCAGTCTGTCAAAGTCAGCCATGGCGTCTGGGTGCCGGATAGGTCCGTCCATCCTCAACAGCGACCTGGCTGCGCTGGGTGCCGAATGCAGCCGCATGATGGACTGTGGGGCAGATTACCTGCACCTGGATGTAATGGACGGGTAACTCCGCCGAAGCGCGCTGGGCAGTGAGGAAGTAAAGGAGGAGGAGGTGGTGTTGGTGGCTCCATGATTTCCGTTTGACCGCACACCCTTTAGTCATGTCTGTAAACCAGCAAAGACCATAGAGATAAAATACGCACAGCCCGTGCTTCCGGTTAAAATGTGAGGCGGCTGTTGGCCTCTCTGGTGAATCCCCTCTCTCCCCGTGCGGATGTTTCTAATTTCTTAGTTTAGAACGGAAGTTCCAGTTCCCTTCGGTTGACACACCCCGAGAGAGAGAGAAATTCCCAGTGGGCATTTGTTGGTTTTGGTGAAACAGAGCAAGTCTTGTGTTAATCTTGGGACACTTTATGTACTATAGTGGCGTAGGCCCTCGTGAACCGCGTGAACGCTTTCAACTGCTTCACTTATGAAGAAACATACTGCAGATAGCCATATATTTCTTGCAAACTGCAGGGCGTAATTCTAAATAAACCTTAGTTCACCATTATGCCATAAAAGCTCATACCATAGTACATATGTTAATATTTGGTGTTGCTACTTTGGAGGAGAAAAAAAGTTCCTTCCGAACTCGCTCTCTAAATGCCGCTCTAGCATATTCTCCTCACTCTTTAGTACTTGAGAGCAGATGTCACAGGAGTCCAGAAAACACTTTTGTCTTGGGGTGCTTCCACACAGCAGTTTATTGTGGACGCTGGTGCTGGTCATGCATGCAAGTTTTGTTCTGTGTTCACGTAATGGCGTTTTCAGAATGCCCCCCCCCCCATATTTTACCCCATTTAATCTGGATTTACCATGTCTGCAGGGTGGAACAGTAAATGTAATTTAAATGGAAAAAATATATGGGGTGGCATTTTGATCAGAGTGTTGTTGTCTAGATGTTGCACAAAATGTGCATGCATGCTCCAAATCGACAATAAAGTACCATGTAAAAGCACCCTTTACACACATGCCCCTTCCTTTATCTCTTACAGGACCTAGATTTCTTGGTTATAATCATTAAGCATAAAGAAGCGCTGGCTTGTGTTGCTCTGTTTTTAAAAATAAAATGAAAATTACAGAATCTGTTACAATGTGTGAGTGCTTTTAATAAGTGCTTCTAAAATGGAAATGGACTGCATGTCGATTCCAATTTATGGCGACCCTATGAACAGGGTTTTCATGGTAAGTGGTATTCAGAGGTGGTTTACCATTGCCTTCCTCTGAGGCTGAGAGGCAGTAACTGGCCCAAGGTCACACAGTGAACTTCATGGCTGTGTGGGGATTTGAATCCTGGTCTCCCAGATCGTAGCCCAACACTCTAACCACTACGCCACATTGGCTCTCTAAGTACTTCTATGCCAGCTGTATAACTAAAATATGCATGAGCATAATTAAGTTTCTTAAACCTTGTACACAACACATTTTATTGGGACAGCAATTCCTAATCGCATAGCTGTGGGTACCTCTGGCACCTTTTGCCTAGCAATATTTTTTTTCTACCCTGGTGATGCTAGTTGGAGCAATGCTTTTGTTAACATTCCAGTTACAAGCAAAATTTAATTAGCCATCATTTGTCCACAATATGTTATTGGAGTGAATGATGGGAGGATTAAATTGTGTCTGTTACAGCTTGCTTGGAAACTTGCAGGCACTTTTTACGTTACTTTTAAAGAAACTACTACAGAATACACAAGTACTTGTATTATTATTATTATTAATATAAATGTTATTGCAGTGGGACCCGTTTCAGCAGATGCACTTCTTAGTGCATGTATCTGGAGCAAAACAACACTTTTTTTGTTCTTTGAACATGACTATCGTATCCATAAGTAGGAATCGACTTGAAGGCAGTCCATGTGTACAATATTCCAAAACATACTTGTGTCTGAAAATGCACTAGAAGAGTCCTGCACTCAGCTTTCCCTACTGTGCACACAATTGAGCAGGATCATGCCCCTAGTCCCTCCTAACCTCTGTAGCCCTAGCAAATTCAGTGGAGATGAGACACACACATCAAGGTTGTGTAGGATTCTCAATACATGGAAGAACCTGTGTGCATAAAGCTGTATGTATGTAGAACTTTGGGTTGTATTCAGTGTACCACTAAGCAGATCATTCCCTCAAATACTGCTCTTTATTTACCTGCTCAGCGTGCGGTTGTCTGGGGGGCATGACTAAGAGATCCGCAGAGGATAGAGCTAGGATGTTGTTCCTCAATTACATGTTGACTAAATGTATGGGAGGTGGAACAGGGTGCAATGTGGCTCTCTCCAAACAAGAATCCTATATACAGACTCTATAAATCACTCTGAAATCAGTGGGATGTTGGGCAGCCTTATAGTGCTTCAGGCATGAATCCTTAATTAAAGGAAGTTCACAGAAGCAAAGTTTCCTGTCTCTCCCACTCTCCTACAGTGACCTGCAGTCCCTGAAAAACCTCTCTGGAGGATTAGAGAAAGCCCCTGCCCCTGAATAATGTGAGGTGGAATGTGGGTTGACAGCCAGGGAGAAGCAGGGACAAGGAACTTCCCTTCTGTGATTTCACTCACGTTGACTTATCTTAGGATCCAACCAAGTGACGGGCAATTCTCTCCCCCAGCTGTACCCATTCTCCAACCTACATTGCTCCCAAGATACCACAACCCTCCAAATAGGTTTTGGGAGGATTGCAGGTGGGAGGATGGGGCAGAAAACTTTACTTATGCAAACCTCCTTGAGTTAACTTATATTGAGATCCAAATTTACAGTGAGATGTTATGAACACCTCATTGCAATACACAGGCCCTCTTCTCTAATTGTCATAATAAGCATTTTGCTGTAATCTCCCTCTGTGGCGCAGTGGTAAGCAGCGGTAATGCAGCTGAAGCTCTGCTCATGGCCGGAGTTCGATTCCAACGGAAGGAGGAAGTCGAATCTCCGGTAAAAAGGGTCGAGGTCCACTCAGCCGTCCATCCATCCATGGTTGGTAAAATGAGTACCCGGCATATGCTGGGAGGTAAAGAAAGACCAGGGAAGGAACTGGCAATCCCACCCCATATATGTGGTCTGCCTAGTAAATGTCGCAAGACGTTACCCTAAGAGTCGGAAACGACTCACACCATAAGTGCGGGACACCTTTACCTTTTAATATTGATCTGTGTGACTTTTATGATTTCTCTAGCACAATGAAACCATAACCAAATGCCATTTCCATTCTGAAACTGATTGACAGTTGTAATAGTATATAACTATTTTTACCCCAAATATTCAGTTGGAATCTTAATATATAATTTTTTCCCCAATTGGGTAGGCATTTTGTCCCAAACATCACTTTTGGCCATCCTGTTGTAGAGAGCCTTCGGAAGCAGCTGGGTCAGCAACCCTTCTTTGGTAAGCTATTAACATACAATTAAAATGTGTATTTTTAAAAAATGTTTTATATGGAAGCTTCAACACTCATTGCCTCCAGGTTCTTAACAGCAAAATTGGAATTTTATTTCACATTGTTAGGAATATGTATTTCTCTTAAAATGTCCAGCATTATTTTTCAAGAACCAGTTCTACACAAACCTCTTCAAAAGCTTCTTGACACTCACTGGTATGGAGAGCTGTTATTTGTTTTATCCCCTTCCTGTTTGAGCACTGTTTTGAGCCAGTAGGATTGTATACATGGCATGGAAATAAACTCCATGACTGTTGGATGATCCAGACATGCTATTGGAGCAATTCTAACTCCAAGAAGCTGATAGGAAAGGCTTAATATCAGGCAATACATAAAGGAACTCTTTTATCATGTAGTAGAAGGCCTCAGCTAATGTTTATCTTTTTTTTCTAATTTGAGTATCATTTGTGTGCTAATGATAGGTGCTGAATCTGGGACACAGTTCCGTAATATTCTGAAATGAAACACGTAACAAATGGCTCATAGTTTGCTTCTCAAAAATCTTGCTGAGTTTTGAAGTTATGAGATTTGTAGAAATAATACACTTGGAAGTAACCGTTTCTTTGAGCCAGCACCTTAAAACACTTTCTGGCACACTATCATATTCTGCAACACACATGGAATAGAAATAATTTTAAAAATAAGTGATCCTAGCTATAGACTACAGCATAATGGTCTAAAAATGCTTGTTCCTTACTCTGCTTTATCGGGCTTTTTAAATAAATCATTGAGATTTGGACATTGAAGCATCTTGAATTTCGAGAGGAGGGGCCATATTGATTTCTGTTAATTCTAACTCCAAGAAGCTGATAGGAAAGGCTTAATATCAGGCAATACACTGTTCTGAGCATCAGACAAGATTTGGGGACCTTTTAAGTGCCAGATGTTTTGCTGTATGAATTTATGAATGCCTGCTTGAGGAAACGATTCATTGATTCACCTTTCTGATCTACTTGGTTCTTTCTAGATATGCACATGATGGTTGCTAAGCCAGAACAATGGGTGAAGCCCATGGCTGTAGCAGGTGCAAATCAGTACACCTTTCACATAGAAGCTACGGACAATCCAGGGGCACTCATTAAAGATATAAGAGAAAATGGGATGAAGGTGAGAAGCTTGGTGTGCTAACTCATTTAACAGCTCGTAAGGCTTAAACTGCTGAAGCTGAGGCACTTTTTCTGAATTACAGATGGCAGAACATTTCACATTTACACCAAAAGGCTTTATTTTTTGCAGCACCTTAAAAAATGCCTGCCCTCAACAGACCACACATCTGTTTATGTGAGTCACTGTTTGGGGCATTTATCCAAATTTGGAAGGAGGCAAAGTTGAGAGCATTGATGCAGGCAGAGACGATGCAGGCAGCCACTAGAGGTAGATAATTCTTATGCATATCTATACTGGGAGTGAATACTGCATTTATATCTGATGAAGAATTACCTGCTTCCAATGAAGTCTGTTTTGGAAGGAGATCCAACAGAGCAGTGAGGCCTGTGCTGTGGTTGGATACTTTGGGCTGGCAGGAACATTTACTTATTAATATTTCTTGTGGGCTAGGAATTCTTGCAACGCACTGTTTAGGAACTACCGCCACGGGGTAGAATGATGCTTATAGTTTAGGGGTATGTGCAGATGGCAGCTGCCTGTGTTCCTTGTTATTTCACTCATGCATAATCAAAGACATAGGAATATGTATTTCTCTTAAAATGTCCATATTGTTTATCTGAGAATACAAAATTCACAATAAATTTATAATGGCCGTCATCTTTGTGGGGTAATTGGCGAGCAATTTCAACTGAAACACTGTGGTTGTGTACTCTTGGGCTGACATAACTGGAAAGAGGCACCTGATCTTTTTAGTAAGAGCTCAGAAGAACCTGTTTAATCCTTGGAAATGTAAGATCAATGTCTACATTAAGTTTTGAAGAGGCTAAGAACAAGTTTTATTCATAAGCAGTTGTGGCAGAAAAATGAACTCAGGAAGACCAGACTGGCTACTGGTCTCCCCTACCCCTTTCCTTTCCATGGAGGATATGTTCACTGGCAATATTTCCTAGCGGGAATCAGTTCAAAGCTTTTTTTCTGTACAGGCAACTTAATCTTAACCCAAGATGTAGTGTTCTTTGAATATGGAATCGTTTACTGTGTTTCTTTTTCATAGGTTGGTTTGGCTATTAAGCCAGGAACTACAGTAGAATATTTAGCACCATGGGCCAGTCAGATTGATATGGCCTTAGTTATGACAGTGGAACCGGGATTTGGTGGACAGAAGTTCATGGAAGATATGATGCCAAAGGTATTTTTGACATTTATTATTCCAGGTGTAAGCAGCTGTGAATATGGCAGAGTTGTGGGAACTGTTCATTGGAAAGTATTGTTGCACTACACACTGATTATTCAGTTTTTGCACACATGGATTACAGTTTCTGTGACTTGGTAATATTATTCTTTCTGTGCTGTTAACAGGTTCATTGGCTGAGAACACAGTTTGCTTCCTTGGATATTGAAGTGGATGGTGGGGTAGGGCCAGATACCATTCATAAATGTGCAGAGGTAAGACTAAAAAGCAGTCTCTGTTAAGATTTGAAAATATATAATAATAACAACAATAACAATAATAA
Organism: Rhineura floridana; assembly: GCF_030035675.1. Lineage (NCBI taxonomy): Eukaryota > Metazoa > Chordata > Lepidosauria > Squamata > Rhineuridae > Rhineura > Rhineura floridana. Next base: position 14,012,640 of record NC_084481.1, read on the forward strand.
TAAATTTATTAGTCGCCCATCTGGCTGGATGTCCAGCCACTCTGGGCGACGTACAAGATAAAAACAATACATTAAAACGTTAACATTTAAAACCATAACAATAAAAACCTAACCCACCCCAAAAGCCTGCCTGAAGAGCCAGGTCTTCAAGGCCCGGCGGAAGCTCATCATAGAAGGGGCATATAAGGTTTCTAGCTCAAAATAGTTGCAGGAACTACCTTGTTCTGTTGGGTAGTCCAAATTTTAAATGCTCATGACTGTAGGAAGACCAGTACTTGATCTTGGATTTTTACAAAAATCGTTTTGACTAGTTGCTTTTGGAAACATGATTGTTGAAGGGTGATTAAGGCTGCAATCTAGTATACCCTTACCTGGGAGTAAGTCCCATTGAACCCAGTGGAACTTACTTCTGAGTAGACATACTGGATTGCAGTCTAAGTCTTGCACTTTTGACAAGCTCTGTAGGTCCTTTCTTTACTAATGAACAGCAAGAAGAATGTATATATTTAGGAGCTGATTTGGCAAGTTGTTACTAATTTCTTACTGGAAAATACTGACCTTATCTCACAAATATATCTAGACTGTTTTAATATAAATATGAAATACAGTTCTGCTCTTGCAATATAACAGGGTTTATCTTCCTTTTAGGCTGGAGCAAATATGATTGTGTCTGGGAGTGCTATAATGAAGAGTGATGATCCCAGAGCTGTGATTAACCTCCTGAGGAATGTGTGTTGTGAAGCAGCTCAAAAGCGCTCTCTCGACCGGTGAAATCGAGATATGACCAAAGGAGATGCATGCCACTTTCATGTATATGTGTGGGTGGGATATTGTGGAATTACGGTGCTGCTAAAGCAAGACTGCAGTACTAAAGATTTATTACGGTGCTGCAGAAAAGAGCAGCACAAAATAAAATTGTCTTGCCCGTTTGAAAGTATATTGGTCCAGTACTATCCCTAGACTTCAGAAAACAATTTTGTAATACATGCTACAAAATCTGGGTGCGTCTTGCTTGAGGATTGTATGTAGCAGCCTGCAACCTAAGACAAATTTATTTTGTTCCACATTACAAATTTGTTCATTCCTTAACATCTTAAATGCTTGAAAATAAACACTTGAGATGACTGAAATAGGTAGCTAGTTACCTACTATAGGTAGTCCAGGTCTCTTTAAGCTCTGTAAATTTAAGGATACAAAATGAAGAGAAGGGGAAGATGGATGAGCAAAAAATGTCTGCTTGAAAAACTCAATACAGTAAATAAAACTTGAAAATACTTGGATCTCCCAATATAAGTACCACATTAAAAAGCAATTAGTATTGCTTTAAAATTTTATTTGCTCTTAAATTGAAGTGCCTTGCAAAAGTAATCAGACCCCTGCCCAATGCTCTCATGTTACTGCATTACAAAGAGTACCTTGTAATTTCGTTCAGTATATTTTGTTTTGAAACACTGAATCTCAAAATCAATTATCGTAAGGTGACATTCATTTTATGCTCGGAAATGTTTGTAAGAAACATAAAAAACAAACATGTTGCTTCCATAAGTAGTCAACCCCTGTGCTGTGGAAGCTCCCAGTTTAGACAGATGAAAGAAATTGCCCTATCAAGGACAGTTACCTTACCATTGAACCATGGACCATCCTCACATTGTTAGGATAAAAAAAAAAACCCTGTGGAAGGATCATTGGTCAGGCTGTGGAGCTGAAGGAAAATGAAGACCAAAAAACATTCTACAGAAGTGAGAAATAATATATTACAAATGCATAGATTAGGAAACGGGTACAAAATAATAGCCAAGTGTTTGGCTAGAGAGCACAGTTGGATCAATAATCAGGAAGTGGAAGTTGCATCACACTACCCAGGCACTGCCAAGAAAAGGCCATCCTTCAAAACTCCGCTCCAGCAAGAAGACTTGTGAGAGAAGCCACAGAGAGACCAACACTTGGAAGGAGCTATAGACTTCAGTGGCTGTGAATGGAGAAATGGTGCAGCAGTCAACCATATCAAGAACTCTGCATAACACTGGCCTGTATGGGAGGGTGGCAAGAAAGAAGCCGTTACTCAAAAAGTACCATCTGAAGTTTGCCAGAAAGCATGAGTGCCCCAGCTGCGATGTGGGAAAAGGTTTTGTGGTCAGATGAGACCAAGATAGAGCTTTTTGGCCAAACTCAAAGCGTGTGGTGCAAACCTAACAACACACCATCCCTACAGTGAACTGTGGTGGTGGCAGCATCATGCTGTGGGGATGCTTCTCATCAGCAGGGACTGGGCATCTTGTTAAAATTGAAGGAAGAATGGATGGAGCAAAATACAGGGAAATACTGCAAGAGAATCTGCTTCAGTCCAATCTCATTGAGAATCTGTGGTGCTCTTTGAAAATTGCGGTCTACAAGTGACATCCAACCAAGCTGAACGACCTGGAGTGAAGATTCCAAGAAGAATGAGCCAAAATTCCTCCGACACTGTGTGCAAAGCTGGTACATACCTACCCCAAAAGACTTAAAGCTGTTATTGCAGCAAAAGGTGGCTCTACCAAATATTAATTTGGGGTGGTGGTGGTGAATACTTACGCAAGCAACGTTTCAGGTTTTTATGTTTCAGTTTTTTATGTTTCTTACAAACATTTCACAACATAAAACCAATGTCACCTTACAGTAGTTGATTTTGAGTTTCAATGTTTCACAATAAAATACACAAGAACGAAATTACAATGTACCATTTGTATATGAAAGCATTGGTCAGGGGTCTGATTACTTTTGCAAGGTACTGTATATGGCAATAGTAAGAATCTGTAAGAAAGAGTAAACATGAACTCAATATACAGCACACCTTGCTTCATTTTAACTGGGAAAGATACTCCACAGAAGTTCCATATTTCAGGAAGTTATTTGTAATGCAAGTACCTTAAGAAATGTTACTGCTTTGTCATCTGCTGATGAGGTAGTGTCTTTTGAAATGAAAACTGAGCCCTCTTCCTCCTCAAGAGAAAATTGGTCAGAGCTACATATGGTGTGCTACTTCATTCTTAACTGAGGACTGATAAACTGATTATGAAAATAAATGTTTTTATGAAACTTGCAAGTCTCCTCCCTTAATTAAATAGCAGACTCTAGCCTCTTTCCAAAAGCTAAGCCCCTTGTCAAACTAGCTTTAATGGGACCAACTGTGAAATGATGAGGGGCTAGAAAGTCAGCAATATTGGCTCAATCCACTGCCTTACTCCTATACACGCTGAGAAACATAGGTTGATGGCTCTATAATGGGAGACAGGTGGTTAAACAGTTGAGGCTTTAAAACGGGTAACTAATAGTGCCCTGCATACGTTGTTGGACTACAACCCCCATCAGCCTCAGCTAGCATGGACAATGGTGGTAGTAGTCCAGAAATATCTGGAGGGCACCACATTGATGGCCCGTTTTAGAGGTCTTCCTTTAGGCACCTTGGTGGCTCACGAGCCTGTGCTTGTATCTTGACTTACACATTGAAATGATCAGCTGAACTGCATTAAAGGAGAACATCCATAAAGCCTCTTCTGCAGATCATTGTTTTTGAGTTAAGCCCTTTGCTTGGGCTAATATAGCTCAGATGCACAGGTACATAAGGGAGGGAAGGTTAATCAGATGCTGTATCAGAGGCCAAATGGAGTTTTCAGGGTCAGGAACTGATCTCCAAGTTAAACCTCTAGAGCAATAAAATTTGAAACACTGAAGGGAGGATATAGAATAATACCCCGTGTCATGGTCAGATCACTATCTGGTGAATATAGACCTCTCAATGCCACACACCCCTCGCAGGGGACAAGGACCTATTAGAATGGTCCACCCCAGGCGCCTGATGGATCCGGAAGGATTCCTGAATGCACTGGGAGATTTGGAGCCTGCCGAAGGACGCCCGGTCGAAGCCCTGGTGATGGAGTGGAATAGGGAGCTCACTAGGGCAATAGACCGAGTGGCCCCGAAACGTCCTCTCCCCCTGAACAGAGCTCAGACAGCGCCCTGGTATACGCCACGGTTGCGGAGCCTGAGACAGGAGGTGAGACGACTAGAGCGCCGGTGGCGGAAATCCTGCTCTGAAGACGATCGGACACTGGTTAGAGCAGCAATAGCGGCCTACCAGGTGGCAACAAAGGCAACAAATAAATAATTCTTTGCTGCCTCTATTGCGTCTGCAGAGTGTTGTCCCAGGAGGCTGTTCCAAGTGGTCCGTAGCCTGGTCGGTCCAGTTGCTCAGGAACCCATGGAGCATTCAAAAGCCTCCTGTGACAGATTTGCTAAACATTTTGCCGATAAAATCGAACGACTGAAGAGCACGATTCCGTGCGCCGTGGACACAGGAAGTGAGCCAGAGGCGGTTAGTAGCATTCCTGTCCGGTGGGATCGGTTTCAGCCTCTTCCTTCTGAGGAAGTGGACAAGGTGCTCTCTACTGTGAAGCCAACCACTTGTCTGCTGGACCCTTGCCCCTCATGGCTCATCATGAGCTGTAAAGAGAGGCTGAGTGAAGGGATCAGGGCGGTGGTAAATGCATCCTTGGAGGAGGGTGCAATGCCAACAGCCCTCAAGGAGGCAGTAATAAAACCCATCTTGAAAAAGTCCTCCTTGGATTCCCAAGAATTAAATAACTTTCGCCCAGTCTCTAATTTGCCACTCTTGGGCAAGGTGATTGAGCGCGTGGTGGCCAAACAGTTACAGACACACTTGGATGAAGCAGATTATCTAGACCCATTCCAATCGGGATTCAGGACCGGACATGGAACTGAAACAGCCTTGGTCGCCCTGGGCGTTGGATAGAGGAGAATATACCTTCCTCGTCCTCCTCGATCTCTCAGCGGCCTTCGATACCGTTGACCACGGTATCCTTTTAGATCGCCTGGGGGGACTGGGAATAGGGGGCACTGTTTTACAGTGGCTCCATTCCTATCTCTCAGACAGACATCAACGGGTGGCATTGGGGGATCAGGTTTCAGACCCTTGGCCTCTCAACTGTGGAGTGCCACAGGGATCTATCCTCTCCCCCATGCTATTCAACATCTATGTAAAGCCGCTGGGAGCCATCATCAGGAGATTTGGGCTGCAGTGTCACCAATATGCAGATGACACTCAGCTCTATCTCTTGTTTAAGTCCTCACCAGAGTTGGCTGTGGATACCATGTCCAAGTGCCTGGATTCCGTAAGTGAATGGATGGGAAAGAATAGGCTGAAACTGAACCCCGACGAGAACGAGGTGTTGCTCGTGGGGGCCAAGAGAAGGTTGGGGGATATAGACCTGATGTTTAATGGGGTAAGATTACCCCTGAAAGACCAGGTCCGCAGCCTTGGGGTCATTCTTGACTTCCAGCTGTCTATGGAGGCTCAGGTCTCGGCAGTGAGCCGGGCGGCTTGGTATCAATTACATCTGATACGGAGGCTGCAACCCTGCCTTCCTGTCCATCTGCTCCCACGGGTGATACATGCCCTGGTCTCCTCTCGCTTAGACTACTGTAATGCGCTCTACGTGGGGTTACCCTTGAAAACGGTCCGGAAATTACAGCTGGTACAGAATGCGGCGGCGCACTTGATTAAGAACAGCCATTGCCGTGATCATATCACCCCGGTGTTAGTGGATCTACACTGGTTACCAGTTGTTTACCGGGCCCAATTCAAGGTGTTGGTATTGACCTTTAAAACCCTATACGGTTCCGGCCCAGTTTATCTGAAGGAGCGCCTCCAGCATCACCAATTATGCCGCATGACAAGATCAGCCACACAAGACCTTCTCTCAGTCCCATCAGTTAAAACAGCTAGGCTGGTGCGGACCGGAAAGGGCATTTTCGATTGTGGCCCCCACCCTCTGGAACTCCCTTCCTTTCGCTCTTCGCCACACCCCCTCCCTGACAGGTTTCCGCCGGGCCTTAAAGACCTGGCTATTCAGGCAGGCCTATGGGGTCTCCGGGGACAGGTCAGTTTTTAATGTTGTTTAGTGCTGTCTAATTTTAATTATTATATTTCTGATTATATTGTATTTTACCATGATATTGTACGTCGCCTAGAGTGGCCGTTTATTCAGCCAGATAGGCGACTCACAAATAAAATTTTATTATTATTATTATTATACCTCAGAGGTCAGTTACAATAGCTGTAGCCAGATGTTGATAAAATTAGTGCCTCACAAAAGTAATCAGACCCCTGACCAATGCTCTCATATTACTGAATTACAAATGGTACATTATAATTTTGTTCTGTATGATACTTTATCTTGAAACACTGAAACGCAAAATCAATTATTGTAAGGTGACATTGGTTTTATGTTGGGAAATGTTTGTAAAGAAACAAAAAACCTGAAACATGTTGCTTGCATAAGTATTCAACCCCCACACATTAGTATTTGGTAGAGCCACTTTTTGCTGCAGTAACAGCTTTAAGTCTTTTGGGGTAGGTATGTACCAGCTTTGCACACAGCGTCGAAGGGATTTTGGCCCATATTTGGCAGATTTGCTCCAGGTTGTTCAGCTTGGTTGGACGTTCCTTGTGGACTGCAAGTTTCAAAGAGCTCCATAGATTCTCAATGGGATTGAGATCAGGACTTTGACTGGGCCACTGTAGGACATGCACGTTTTTGTTCATGAGCCACTCCAGTGTTGCTTTGGCCTTGTGCTTGGGATCATTGTCCTCCTGAAAAGTGAATTTCCTCCCAAGCTTCAGTTTCTTAGTGGACTAAAGCAGGTTCTCTTACAGTATTTCCCTGTATTTTGCTCCATCTATTCTTCCTTCAATTTTAACAAGATGCCCAGTCCCTGCTGATGAGAAGCATTCCCACAGCATGATGCTGCCAACACATTTTACTGTAGGGATGGTGTGTCTTGAGGCATGGGCAGTGTTAGGTTTGTGCCACACATAGTGCTTTGAATTTTGGTCAAAAAGCTCTATCTTGGTGTTGTCTGACCACAAAACCTTTTTCCGCATCGCAGCTGGGGCACTCATACTTTCTGGCCAACTCGAAACATGCTTTCACATGGTACTTTTTGAGTAACAGCTTCTTTCTTGCCACCCTCCCATACAAGCCAGTGTTATGCAGAGCTCCTGATATGGGTGACTGGAGCACCATTCCTCCATTCCTAGCCACTGAACTTTGTAGCTCCTTCAAAGTAATAGTTGGCCTCTCTGTGGCTTCTCTCACAAGTCATCTTCGAGCACTGAGTTTTGAAGGATGGCCTTTTCTTGGCAGTGCCTGGGTGGTGTGATGCAACTTCCACTTCCTGATTTTTTATCCAACTGTGCTCACTGGGATATCCAAACACTTGCATATTATTTTGTACCCTTAATCTATGCATTTGTATTACATTATCTCTCACTTCTGTAGAATGCTCTTTGGTCTTCATTTTCCTTCAGATCCACAGCCTGACCAATGATCCTTCAACGGTGGAGTTTTCATCCTGTCAATGTGACAGCAACTTTAACAATGTGACAGCAACTTTAACAGTTCACAGGCAGAGGCCAATGCTAAGGTAACTGCGTCCTTGATAGGGCAATTTCTTTCATCTGTGTAAACCGGAAGCTTCCACAGCACAGAGGTTGACTACTTATGGAAGCAACATGTTTCAGGTTTTTTTGTTTCTTACAAACATTTCCCAACATAAAACCAATGTCACCTTACAATAATTGATTTTGCGTTTCAGTGTTTCAAAATAAAATGGTAATAAAATATTACCATTTGTAATTCAGTAATATTTATTTATTTATTATTTGATTTATATCCGACCCTTCCAGCAGGAGCCCAGGGCAGCAATATGAGAGCATTGGTCAGATCTGATTACTTCTGCAAGGTACTGTATGTGGCATAAAGTATTTTACAATAGATCAAATATGAAATGGAAATGGACTGCCTTCAAGTCGATTCCAACTTACAACAACCTTATGAACAGGGGTTTCATGATAAGCAGTATTCAGAGGTGGTTTACCATTGACTGCCTCTGAGGCTGAGAGCAGTGACTGGCCCAAGGTCACCCAGTGAGCTTCATGGCTGTGTGGGGACTCGAACCCTGGTCTCCCAGGTCAGAGTCCAACACTCTAAGCACTACACCACACTGGCTCTCCAGATCAAATATAGAATGTGCTATATTTACAGCAACTTTGGTACTGAGCAATTGGATGAGTATAAGACTCATTCACAAATAACTTAAGATCTGTGTAACATCAACTAATTTTAAAGAAGAGTTCTAACAGCTGCATTATGTCTTTCAAATTTTTGCCGTAGACAAAATCGACCAGTTCAGTAGCTTTGGATAGCTCTCAGGAAAGATGTGAATGATTAACAATGATTGCGGGCCAGTTCTGTTTATTTTAGAGAGAAAAAGAAGTTGGATTTAGCAAGACCTTAGAGTGAACCAAATAAATTTCTTTTATTTAAGCACACACACACACACCTTTGATCCTCATGTTTTTTGTTCTCGTTTAAGAACAGAGTTCTGGCCAGGTCCTAAGTGTACTAATTTTATAAAGGTGTTGCAATTTAAGCATTAGAAAAGAATTGGGAGACAAAAGCTATACCCAGGAAAAGGAAAGTCTACTGTTGGCTAGCAGCAGTACAGGTATATGATCTCAAGATACTTGTATCAGGTTGGGAATGAGGAATGACAACAATAAAGTCAAACTGGCTAATTTATTCCCTAGGGTGTTTCCTATATATATTATTTCTATTGTCTTGCAATAATCAAATCGCTTGAATCGTTTTTAAAGGCAAAACATGAAGGAACTGCCACTTTTTAATCAAGGAGCTGCAGTTTCTCCCACACTGCTACAAAGGACCCAGGCCCTGGAAGAAGATCAGAAGAGAAACCAGAGGGGCTGGCCATCTCATGGTCTATTATACATTATGTTAATATCTGGGGCCAAGCCAACAATATCATGCCATAATCATAATTTGTGGTTTTATATACAAAGTCTGAGCTCCTAAAGGGGTACCACTTTACATGGTTCAGCTCTCCATTAAGCATCTCAATCCATCAACATCACACTGTAGTGTACAGAAATAATTTTTAATTTTAAAACCTTGCATTGAAAATGGCTATGTCAGAGGCAAGATTAAAAGTTTTAATTTTCAGGACAAAAAATGTTTTAAAAAGTTAAAACCAAAATTTGCACGAAGCTACAATCTAACAGTCTGTAACGTAGAAATGCAGCTGAACATTTTTACAATATCCAGTGTACTTCCAGTCCGGGAGGGGGGGAGTGCTAAAACTGGACTGTCTACCAGCTAACTAGCTTAGTTCTGGACAAGACACTGAAGCTTGCTTAACAATGATGCTTTCCTTACAGCCTTCAACAGTTCCTGACAGAAGATCCATCTTCTTTCACAGTATACTATCATAATGAATTAGCATCACTGAATGTGGGTGGCAAGCCTGTATTACTTTTGAACACCTAGCATCACTGGAGAATGCAGATAACATTCTAAACACAGCATTAAAGAATTTGAATATGAAAATAATTTGGTTTTCTCTCAGTATCTATTGCCTTGTTTGTAATACTAAAATTAGTTAAATGTCTATATTCCTATATAAATGCTGCAAGGTATGGATTGCATACTCATAAATCTGCTTAAATGTAATATAGTAGACAGTTTTTGTAGGCTAGACAAAGTCATAGTAAACTTGTTTAAAGCTGTAGCAAAAATGGTAAATAGTTCCAGTGTAGTATTCCACATTCTTAGTCCTTTCCATTCCTTTTACTCAAAAATGAAAAAGATCCATTGTGAAATCCAGGAAATCAATTACAGAAATTCATTTTACTTCATGTAAAGAAACTTTTGGCTTTTCTCTAGCGAGTTGAGTAACCATCACATTTACAATGGTTGATGCATCACTGGGCAAAACAGTAGACTTGTATGCTCCTGCTACTCACAAAAGCAACTACTTGTTGGGTAGCTATTTGTCTTCAGTTGAAATTTCAGCACTGCTAAGTAAAAAAAACAACACATTTTGCTGCACAGGAATCATACATACATTTAAAATAATATTTTCAGTCTCAGATGTGTTGGCAACTGGTGGTTGCAGTTAAGAGCTTCCACTTTTGACATCAAAGGTGTTAAACATCCAGACTAAAAGCAGTCTTCTCATTGTTCAGATAAAAAGAAACTACTCTTCAGCTCTTATCCTGCCTGTCAAAACTAAAAAAGAGAGAGAAAAAGAAAAAACCTGTGTTGCAAGTATAAATATTATGAGTCAAGCTATTACTACTTGTAAGAGCATGAAAATATTTTACCTTACACATCACTTCACTTTGGTTGGCTTCCTTGATGAACCACATTATTTTCTGTCACCTCTGTTTTTTCAAGCTGCCAATTCCCAAGTAAACATGGTTGCCGTCTTCCAGCTCATTGGCACAGCTTTTCTTTTGTGGCTGGTTATTTGGCAAACTGAAGGCAGCATATGAGGTACAGTCAGAGGCACTGTGGATGGCCACATTTGAACTTGCTTGCTGAACTGTTATCTGATCTTGGCACATTAAAGCTTCTGCTTCTTTATCCATTAGTGGAAAAACTCGATGTTCCCAAATAACAGACTAAAAGGAATGAAAGAGCGAGTAAGTTATTTATCAATAAAAATGTGACACTCCTTATGTAACAGCAAATGCTTCAAATACCATTTAGCAGAGAAACCTTTTCAGTAGTGCTTCCTTAACACAGTTCATCTTCCATTTTACAGTCTTTGAAACTAACTTATTGATGTGCTCCATGTATTCTTTCTGTAATACCTACAACCTCCCCCACCCCCACCAAAATAGATCAGGGCAGGGTATGAATTTGAGATAGTGGCTTGCCTAAAGCCTTTTACAAGCCAATCCATATCTTCTCAGAACACAACTCACTATACCCAGTAGGATTTACTTGGAGGTGAGCATTTGATTGTAGTCATGCAGGGTAATCCTATACATGTCTACTCAGAAGTAAGCCCGATTGAGTTCAATGGGATTTACACCCAGCTAAGTCTAGTACTGCAGCCTTAAGTGAGTTCACAGCTGAGGCAAGGATTCAGAAACTTTCTAGGACCACATCATATCATAAGAACATAAGAAGAGCCTGCTGGATCAGGCCAGTGGCCCATCTAGTCCAGCATCCTGTTCTCACAGTGGCCAACCAGGTGCTTGGGGGAAGCCCGCAAGCAGGACCTGAGTGCAAGAACACTCTCCCCTCCTGAGGCTTCCGGCAACTGGTTTTCAGAAGCATGCTGCCTCTGACTAGGGTGGCAGAGCACAGCCATCATAGCTAGTAGCTATTGATAGCCCTGTCCTCTATGAATATAAGAACATACATTTATTCCACTATCATTCCACTTGAAACCACCCCAAAGAATTCTGGGAAGTGTAATTTGTGAAGGGTACTGCCCAGAGCTACAATTCCCAGAGTTCTCTGGGAAGAGGGATTGACTATTAAACTACTTGGAGAACTGTAGCTCTGTGAGGAGAATAGGAGTCTCCTAAATTCTCAGCACCCATCACAAATTACACTTCTCAGGATTCTTTGAGGGAAGCCTTGACTGTTTAAAGTGGAGTAATAGTGGAATAAATGGATGGTTCAAATGTGGCCTAGCTCACACTCTTAGTGCTTGTAGCAAACTGTTACTAAATAAAGGCAGTATAGTATTTTCAATAGAAAATACTAGCCTTAATTTGTTAAAATACTTTTTTAAAAACCATCACCTCAAAAGTATTTTACACACTATATAATGCAAAAGATTTGAGCAAGAATTTAAAAACAAAACAAAAATGTTTATAGATAAAAAGGGCCCCTCAGCAGCTCACAAGTCAACAGATCCAGCTATTACAAAATGTATTTTTTACCCTTGCTTCTTGGATTATTTCTGAAGAGTGTGACTCCCTCAAGTAGAGAGAACTGTAGATTTCTGAAGTTATGTCAGCAATGGTTTCAGAAAAATGAGATGTTAAGTCAGAGTTGACTTGTTTTTCTTTCAGTGCTGGATCTTGTCCTTCAGAACTTCTGCTATATGTTCTATAATGAGATAAAATGAAGCTTTTTTTTCCAGACAGAAATTATCTAATGGAAAATAAGATGCTGTCATATTTTAAGGTGGATAAATTAAGATTTCTTAAAATTTTGATAAGAAAACCCCAATATAGGAGGAAATCTTGTAAGAGTAGTAAAGTGCAAAACCCTCCTGTGGTGCTGTCTTACCACATCCCTTTTTCATAATTATTACTAAAAAATAACAAGACATTTAACAGCATTAAAAAGCTATTTCCTTAGTTATTCAAAGTTAAGTATAAAAATATACATTTTTATTAAAAAATTAAAATATTGTTAGAGCAATAATAGGTCCTGAAAAATATGATATAGCGTTATATGATCAGAGCTATACAGAATAAAACATTATAGTTGTATCAAATGCAGTAGTTTTTAAAAAGTGGTCAGCAGCCAAATGCAGCAATAGGTCAAGGCTTCAGCTTTCTGGTACGGAAGCATTTCAGTGTTGGCATGCAAGCTTATTACGGATAAATGGAAATCCTGGACTTGGTATGGATTTCTGTTCTTCTTGAGAGAAGGAGTACAACTAGCAGAGCAATGGTGCCTGCTGTGGAACCAAGAAGGCAGTCTCTAATTTTCTTGTATCCAGTGAAGTACCAACCACTCCATCAATTTCCAGACGCTATGGCCAAGGAAGCTGATAAAGGATTCTAAAAAAAAAAACCCTGAGGAACATCCCACTAACACTGAATAAGAAATTTTTATGTCTACAACTAGAGACACTCCAAAAACCACACATACCCCTTGTTGTAAAAACTCTTATGGTTCTCTCGGGTACAGAAAAGATCAAACAAGTAGCCAGCGAATTCAAGACTTTATTCAAAATCTACTGCAGTAGGGCTAAACAACATACATTTCACAGCAAAGGATGAAGCATCCCCCCCCTTTTCCTGCTTCCCCTTTTTATATGTTTTTGAAGATCACAAAGGATTACACAGAGAGGCACACACAAAGGCTTATCTCACCAGGCAGGAAGGAATGTGCAGAACAAGACACAAAATATACACAGTTGCGTATGTGAATGTAGCATGCAAGTCTCATGTTGTCCTGGGATACAGCCTTGACTTTATCTATTTTACTTTTACTACACCCTCAAGAAATGAAGAAACACAGGTCAGCCCAGCAGCAGAGAGAAAAAAACTTTTGTCACTCTGTGGATGTCCAAGAGCCAATTCCAAACAGACAAAAAAGCAGGGCTGCCAAGAGGAAGGTACAAGGGGTATTGCAGTACCAGGTCCAGAGCAAGCGGGGGGTGGGGGGAGAGACACTTCAGTTTACTTTTTTTTTTTTTTTAGAAAGTTCTTGTAGAACCAAAGTTTTGAAGCAAAATGTGCAGGCTCCAGTTGTAACAATTATTTTGTGAGATATGAACATGTTCCAGCCTTTCAAAGTTTTTAGCCAATGAGGGGGATGGACGAGTAAGATAGAGAAATTTAGAGTCATTCAAGGGATGGCTTAAAAATGAATCATGAAGTCCCTTTTCCAGACAATCCTTTCTTATTATATCCAGGAGTGGTGGTGGTGGTGTATGGGGTTGAGAAAGCATGAGTTATGTCAGCCCTGCAAAGTAGGCCAGTGTCACTCTGAGGCAAGGCTGAGAGACTAGTGTACAAAAAACCCTGCAGTGTAGTCCAATATTATCCAATCTCTATTTTTTTTTTTTAAGGAAAATGCAATTGGGGAATGCTGTATTTGGGCAGGGGTGGGTAGAGAGAAAAGGATTATTAATTGCTTTCCCAAATATGGGGGGAAATAGGAGGCTTCTTGGGGGTGGGGTTGTTGCTGCTAGCATAGATACTGTACATTATATATATAATTGTCAAAGTTCAAAGGAAGATCTTCAAGACCACATTCAACTTCCATATAAGTACTCAAAGGAGTTCAACTGTGATCAGAGGCTGATGAGAGAGGTAACTCTCAGCAACCTGTACGTTTGAGCACAGGTAGAGAATTGGTACCTCCCAGGATCATAACAATGACATGTACCTGCATGAACAGGCAGTGTAAGGTTTATGTAGAGAAGATAAAATGTCTTGGAAGTCAGGTGAACACCACTGCAAAACTAACCAGCTGGTGCTGGTTCACCGGCACCAGCCCACTGATAGTATGTGATGCCGCTGAGGTGGTTTGGAACATAGTAGTGTATCTATTGCTTTTTTCTGAGTAACTCTGGTGTCTCAAAAGATCCTGCTCAGTCTCCATGCAAGACATTTCAATAGGCCTGGACTCTGGCATACTAGAGAATCTGGGATGAATGGTAAAGTCCACAATTCTGCTTAGAGAAGATTCACCCATGATGAAGTTATGTAGTTGTCTGAAAATTGGAGTGATGGCCCTTCTCTCTTGAATACAAGAAAATTGAAGGGTGCCTTCCTGGCCCTGGAGGAGGGGCCATTGCCATGCTAGCTATCCTCCTTCCTTCACAAGAATGGCTAATGATGCCAAACTGCATACTTTTTTCTCCAAAGAAAGCTGAGAATGTGTTCATTTATTAAGTTGATCTGTGTTAATAACCACTCCAAAGGGGGATCTGTTCTGCCTTCCTAAAAAGTTTAATTGCAATGAGTCTGACAGAGTTTTGTTTATTATTTTGATTTCAAAATACCCAGTGATGGCATTTGATCATATATCTTCGTTTTCTAAGGCTAGGATCCAAAGAGCTGCCTAGGCTCACAGAAAGAGTTTAGCCCAGTGAGGTATTTCTTCTGTTCTGTTTCTCTGGACAGCTGCTTCTCTTGGCTCCATTTCTCTTTGGGGCCAGATAGGGAAAAAACTCTCATGAGTTGGTTTGCATTTGAAAAGAAAATGAAGTGCTGTACCAAGAAATGTAATGCTGTGACCAATATAAAATCTGCAAATTAAACACAACAAGTGGGTCCTGTAACAAAAGGATGCAGGGTTTAGTGCACCTGTTTAGGGGTCCAGCCAGTCAGCCCCCTTTCCATACCCATTTTCTGATTCCCCCTCCCTCCAGACACTAAGCATTCTATGGCCAATGAGCATGCTCAGTATTCACTGTATTTTCTTTTTTGGTGTGTGGGGGGTTCCATTTAGGGTTATTTTTCTGAAGTTTTCTTCTGCAGTTCTTGGGATTTCCCCACACCTGCAGATACGTCCCCTTTTGTACAAGGATAGTCTGCTTCTACTGATAATGCAGCAGGGCCAAGAGCAACAGAAAGCATTGAACTCATGTCTGACCACTCTGCAAGAAGCCTGTCACCACATCATAAGGACTAGAAACTGTCCAATGCAAACTGACAACCTCAGGATGCTGAATTCCACACCAAATTTTGCACTTTATTTGTACTTGCTGAGAAACGCAGGATACAGTCCTCAATTGTTAGCAGATTCTTAGCTCCCTGTTTTGAATACACATATTCTTCATATTTGGCAGGTGCCAAACCAAAGCTGGAGTATGTGTCACCAGAAACGAACAGGCAACCAATGCAACTGTTTTAGAACAGGGGTTATTTGATTTCTAAGGCAGTAATCTGGCTGCTGCATTTTGGAGCAGTTGAAGTTTCCAAATCATCTTCAAGGGCAGCCCCTCGTAGAGCACACTGCAATAATCCAATCTGAAAGTTACCAGAGCATAGAGTACTGTTGCTGCATCATCTCTGTCCAAAAGGGGCTGTTACTAGCAAACCAGCTAGAAACAGGGATTCCTAGCCACCAAGGCCACCTGAGCCTCTAGTGACAATGCTGGATCAAGGAGTACCCCCAAGCTACAAACCTGCTCCTTCCAGGGGAATGCAACCCCATTCAGAACAATTCATCTCCACATCTGCTGGACTTGAAAACTTGGAACACTTCAGTCTTTTCAAGATTCAGCTTCAGTTTGTTGGCCCACATTCAGCCTGTCATGGCCTCCAGACACCTGTCTAGCACCTCAACTGCCTCTCCTGATTCAGATGGCACAGAAAGGTAGAGCTGAGTGTCATCTGCATATTGGTGACACTTCACTCCAAAACTCCTGATGACCGTTCCCAGTGGCTTCCTTTAAAGGTTAAATAGCGTAAGGGAGAAGACAGAACCTTGCGGGGACACCACAGGAAAGCTACGATGGTGCTGAACAAAAGGCTCCCATAACTACTTTCTGGAAACATCCCTTAAAATAAGAGCAGTACAGTGCCTCCAACCCCCACCTCCTTGAGCCACTCCAGAAGGATACCATGGCCAATGGTATCAAAAGCTGCTGAGAGGGCAAGAAGAACAAGCAGGGTTGCACTCCCCTCATCCCTCTCTTAACAAATGTAATTGACCAGGGCGACCAAGGCAGTTTCAGTGCCATGACTGGTCCTAAAGCCAGAATGAAATGGATTGAGATATTCAGTCTTCTCCAAGCATGCCTGAAGTTGAACCACTGCTACATTCTCAAGCACCTTGCCCAAAAAAGGGTATTTGCCACTGGGTGATAGTGACTTAGCACTTTTGGGTTCAAGGAGGACTTCTTAAGGAGGGGATGCACCACCTCCTCCTTCAAGGCAGATGGTACTCTACCCTCCTCCAGTGAAGAATTAATCACTCCCTGGACCCACCCAATCAACCCCTCACTGCTATCTAAGAAGTCAAGATGGAGAAGGGTCAAGGGGGCAGGTGGTCAACTGCACTTCTTCAAGCAGCTTGTCCACATCCTCAGGCTGCAATAATCAAAACTGATCCAGCACAGATGGAACAGACAGTGCTCTGGGCACCTCTACTGGAATTGTTCTAACCGTGGCATCTAACTTGGTCCGAATAATAACGATTTTATCCCTGAAGTGGCTTCCAAAGTTGTTACAGCTGGCTTCTGAGGGTGTCGGAGCAAAGCTCTCTTGGCCCGATGATAAGAGCCCATATTTGGAACCCATTCCAAGCTTGAAAAACCCAAGTATAATTCCCCCCTACCCATAGAAATAGTCTGAATCCCCTTTAAGGGATGATGCAGGGGTGAAGCACGCCCCTCAATTTGGAATACTGTTAATTGAGAGGTGGTGAATTTGGTATGACAGTATTAGAAATAGATATGCTGGGGGATGCAGTTTAAGGAAAAATGCATTAAAATCTGACAGAAATGTATTTTTAAAAATATGAGTAAATTACCTCATGCACAGAGGGTGACAGAAACCCAGTGAATTTGGCATTAATATGAAAATAACTCTCTCACAGGCAGAGAGAAAAAGATGTTGGGATGTTTTAATTAGAATAATAAATTGGCCACATGAATGAATGGGGTGTTAATGGGAGCATTAAAGCAAATGCATGAAATAATTTGGTCTAAGTGCGTTATGGTGAACCACTATGAGACAGCAAGTAAGATCTCTTAAAGGAGAAATTTAAAAGTGGTAAAGTGAATTCTGTGTATGCTCAGAAGTTTTTAATTCTCTGAATTTGATTTTTGTATTGCTTTGCTATATAGGACAGCCTATTCACTGGTAAAGAAATCTAGGACTGTGTGATTAACAGAGGACGTCATTGCTATGTGAACATCGCATGTTGTCACAGAATGGCTCCCAGGATCCATGGCACATGGCAATGCAGAAATGGACAGTGGACAATGAATGGACTTGGACAATGAATGTGTGATTATGGTTAAATAAAGTGACACAAGATGTTACAATGATGAAATGAGCCCCAAGGGGGACAAAAAAGGAAAGACTAATTATAAAGCTTGGTTTAAATTGACACCCATATATATGATACAGAGATTAACCCCAGAGGCACCAAATTGGAATTATACCTATAGCCAAGAGTCAAACTGTGCTTCACGGAGGCTGCTGCAAGTAAAAAGAGATAGCAACCTATTTTTGATTGGATAGCATACTTGGCTCATGTTACCACACCAGAATTCCGGAATAAGCCCCCAGATAAATGGGTGGAGCCAGACCCAATGACAGAAAGGGCTATTTGGTTAAGCAGTGCCCCATGTGCCCTGCTGGATCGACCTCTATTGATTAGATATACAATAAAATAAAATTGGGGACAATGAAATTAAAAATAGACATTCAAAACTGATGTACTGGTGAAATCTGCAAATGGAAAGTTGTATTTGCAAACAGTAATATTAATCTGGTGTGAATAAGACTTATAAAGAATGTACCCTTGATCAAGGGGTGGGCATCAGCATCCACACTTAGCTATTCATGAAATATGGAGGCAAAAGGCTCCAGGAGGGAGCTTCCCCCTACCCAAGCCCATGGGGATGCAAAGAAATAGAAATAAGGTACCACATGTATCTAAGATCAAGGGATAAACAAAATAATGAAGGGGCTTGGCTTCTTACTGGGAGCCCCCCCCCCCAATAGTCCATGGCTGGGACCAGCAAGGCAAATGGGTGGGGGAGACTAGATAGGTACTGAAAAAGTATAAAAGGGTGAGAGCTACAAATAAGAGAGCAAGTCCTGGCAAAATACAGGCTATGTGAACAATCAATAATGTAATGCTTCATAAAAACAAGTAAGGGACCTTCTAGAGGCCCCAGTTCCGTTTATGCTCAGCCACAGAATAAATAGGGTGTGGCTATTGGGAATCATTAGTGTGACACTAATTCTGGATTGCCCCAGAATGGAGGTTTGCTTTCCCCATGTGTTAAGGAATTACCTCTGACTCTATAGGAAAGCAACAAAAGTTCAAACCAAGGTACAAGGTTTATCTAAGCAAGGTAAGAGAATGATGTTACCAGCAATTAAAAGGTGGAGTCCAACTGAAGGATATTTTGAATCTTGTCAAATAATGTTGATGGTAGTACATCTATTGTTTTTATGATGTTCTAGACCCTCTCCTGTGAGAGAGGCAGTAAACCCAACCTGGTGTCTAATAGAATGTGATGTTCTTGCTTATATTGTAAATATGATAAGTGCTGGTTATATAGAAGATATATGGTAAGTAGAGTGAAAGAGGAGGGGGGAGTACATGAGCAGTAGAATGCTGGATGATTGGCTGAGTGTTTGAATGGCTGAGAGTATAAATGGAAGAATGACAGTTGAATCTGGGTGGTGGTGTTTAGAAGGTTGAGAGGTTGTGGTTGTGGTTGTGTCTTTGAGAGGCTGAGAGGTTGGAGGTGGTGCTGTTGAGAGTGAGTCGGAGTTCTGAGGCAATTAGTAAAAAATCAAGTACCTAACAGAATATAGATGAAACCATATGCTTGTGAAACATTCCTTAAGTAATCTTGTTATTTCTGATATTCAATAAATACTTATTTGGTTTACCAAAGGCCTGATCCTTGGCTGGGGAAATATACAGACCAGAAGGGAGTGCAAGGTAATTACCAAGGCTGAACAGAAACTGTATCTAATGGTGGCAGCGGTGAAGGGAGAGATTGTAACAAGTCACGTATCCAGAGCAACCCAGAGTTGTATGCTTTAAATATAAAGATACAAGGGGGATGGGAACAGCATAGGCACACAGTCACAAAGTAACAAGCTATAGACAGACTTAGGCAAAGTCTCTGGGAGTTTGGGTTACAGAAAGTGACTGGTAGTGCTGCCTAGCAGTGGGATTTGTTGAATCTGTGCTAGAGCTGAAAAGGGTAAGAAGAAAACCTGACGTTCCTGTCTGCTGGTAGCCACAAGTGAGAGCTTCACTGGTGGTGCTGCGGAAGGACGTCACAAGCTCCCATAAATTGTAGCCATTAGGGTGGGGTAAACTGGCTCTTCTCCATGTTCACAAGGAACCCATGATCCTCCAGAACCTCCAGTGTGCACTGGACATGTTCATGCACTTAAGGAAAACTGTTTGTACCAACAGATTGTTGAGGTACAGGTAGATGCGAATGCCTTGAAGATGGTGATACGCCACCAGGGCAGTCATGACCTTGGCAAAGACTCTTGAGGCTGATGACAGGCTGAAGGAGAGTGCTCAGTACTGGAAGTGTTGGGCTCCATATGCAAACCTTACGGGGTTGGTAATATTGGTGTAGGCATGCCTCCTTCAAATCAATTGAGGCTAGAAAGTCTCCCTCCTGAAGCGCTTCCCTGATAGAATTCAATGATTCCATCTTGAATTGGCAACAGACTATGAAACAATTGATGTACTTCAGGTGCTGAATCAGTCTCCAAGAAAAATCTCATTAGGGCAAGGCAAATAAGATGGAGTAAACTCCTAGGTAGTGTTCTGCTGGAGGTGCTTCCTCGATAGCCCAAATCTCTAACAGGTGCCAAAAAGCCTTTGCATTTCTTGCCGCCCAGGGCACCAGTAAAAGGAAAAATATTGGGCTACTTAAAACTTTTATGCTGCAGCCTTGCTGTTCTGAATCCAGAACCCAGGTATCCACCTTGATCTACCGCCAGGCGGCAGCAAACTGGAGGAAACTGCCCCCCCTCAGGTGGCATCAGTACTTCTGCTGACAGTTACCCCACTTGGCCATGTCTGTGGAGTTGTTGGGCTTATGTCCTGTGTTGTGGTCTCCCCTGGTAGCCAGATCTATTCCAGAATAATGCCCAGGGAGACAGTAGTTGCAGCCCCTGCCAAGGGGCCTGCTTGCATGAAAGGGGTGATATGACAGATCAGGGGAGTATCTGTGTGTAGGCCTCTTGTCCTCTCTCGTTACCAGGTAGGGATTCCTCTTCTTCTTCAGGTCCACCAGGCTGTCCTTCAGCACTTCCTCCCAAAGAGTTTGGACCCAATGTATGGCTTGGTGGGCAAATCAGCCTTTGCTGCATTGTCTGTGTCCCAGGGATGCAACCACAGGGTTTGTCGGGCAACTACTCCTGCTGTCATGAATCTGACAGAAATCTATGGAGTCCAGAGTGGCATCTACAATAAAAAGTGGCAGTTCTGTGGAGTTTCAAAAGGATCTTTTTGATGTGTTCTGGCCCTGCTGTGGATTGTCCAACAGGTCATCAAGCCAGACCATCAACACCCTAGCAAATACTGAGGCCGTACATAAAGCCCCAACAGGCTTCATGAGATCTGCATAGAGTGAAATCTAATCTGCACTCAGTGGCACCCTTGAACTAGGTATCCCCTTCTTTAGGCAGGAAAGATTTCGATACAAGACTTGAAACAGGAGCATCCACCCCCAGAACGTGCAGCAGGACCATAAAGTCTACTTCTAAGGCACAGTATTTGTTAGTCAAAGAGGCCATCCTGTGATTGCAAAGTTGGGAATCCTATTCAGCATGAGTGAGTTCTCTGAAAGCCTCCAGCACTGGGATGTAGATGGGGAATTGGGTTCCTTCAGTACAGAGGCCCCCTTGCTTGTAGCGGGCCCAGGCTTTGCCTGGTTTTCCCTCAGACCAGAGTGTTCAGGACTCTACGAAGAAGGGCCATGTAATGCAGAGATTGGAAGAAATCTGAGAGAGCAGGGCTTGGGTTCTTCAACCTCCAAGTTCGTACCCCACTCTCCCTGCAGGCATTCAGAGTTGACAAAGTAGTCTAGGAGATCAGAAACCCTGGGCAGGATGCCTTGCAATGAGACCTTATCCCTACCCCAGGCAGAGTTGTAGGAATTAACTTTAACTTGGATTCCTGCATTGAGCAGGGGTTTGGACTCGATGGCCTTATAGGCCCCTTCCTGCTCTTCTATCCTATAATCCTATGATTAGGTGACAAGCCTTGCTCCTCATCCAAGGAGTGCAACTCCTGTTCCAGTTGGCGGGATCAGTTGGGAGGGGTCTGCATGGAAGGCTGCATAGCATGATTGAGGCAGAGTTTGTTGGCCAGGAACCTAACAGCACCTCCTTAATTTGGGATAACATTTCCGCTGTTAGTAACAGAGGCTGCTGTTAACTAGAATGAGAGCCGACGGATGCCAGACTAGACTGATCAGAAAACCCAATAAAATCCTCGTCTGATCTGTTAGGAGAGGTGAAAAGGTCACACTGGCTCCTTCCCATTGTCTTCTGTTGCATGCTTCCCTGCAGCCATGTTTAGGGATGATAGCATGTGATGCACCTATATGGCTTCCTCTTGGCCCAGATACTTTGTCCTGTGGAAATCCTGATCAACTACGGCCTTAGATGTGCTAGCCATGTAGCTTTCTGAACCCCCTGCCTGGTCTTATATTTCTTAGCCTTGTGAGCCTCATTTGGGTGCCCACTACCTGAGGATGACTTGTTCTTGCTCCCTGTGGTGTTCTTGGGGGCTGTGCTACGCAAGGCTTGCCCCACCGATGAGCAGGGTTGGTCAGGAGCATCTTACACTGTTGATATCTTGGCAGGCCCTTCCCTCACACCTTATGCAAGGTGGCACTGCTTCCTACCAGGTACTCCATGTCTACCACTTACAGAATATACGCTTCCCTGCTCCCCACAAGAGAACTCCATGGGGAGGGTTTTTTAAAAAACTGGATTTGTCCTTCTAAAGGAGAAAGGGTGGGCACATCTGCAGCTTAGACAGGAGCAGGGAAGAGGTTTGGAGGCAAGAGGTGGACACTGAGTAAACTGTAGAAGCACAGGAAAAATTGGGCAAAAACACTGTTTTCAAAACGGCGGCTGCAACTCTGTGAGCCTTGAATAGAGGCTCCGCAGCTTATGCTGTTGACTGATTCCCCAAAGAAGGAGAAAGGCTAACCCTGCAAGGCAGACTGAAGCAGAGGGTGGGAGAGGAAAAGGCTAAGCCTGCAAAGTGGACTGAAACAGAGGGGGAGGAAAATGGCAGACATGAAGTACCTGGTAGGAAGCAGCGCCACCTTGCATAAGGTGTAAGGGAAAGGCCATCAGCGTTGCTAGCTGCTCTGCAGCTCGACGTGCTGACTAAAGGCACCATGGCCCAGGATAGCAGAGCAACAGACTAGGGAGATGAAAACCAAATCAAGCATGGGGCATCTAGAGGAAGTGCTGCAGCCTGAGAGACATAGAGATGGCTGATTCTGCTGCTGGCTGTTCTAGTGGCGGGGCCTAGAATCTTAGGGCCTAGAGCAGCGGGCAAAAAAAGAAGGAGCTGAGAGCAGGCACAAAGTAGAGCTAGGGAGGGTGAGAAAAATTTTCCCCAGTGGACACAAGGTAGTGGTAGGAGATACAGACCGTGGTGGCACAAGGGAGAGAAAAAGAGTAAACTGAAGCCAAAGAGGAAAAGGGAGTCTTTTTTTCTAGTGCTAGGAAGATCTAAAAGAGTTAAAATTCAAAAGATTAAAGATGGGAAACAGCAGCCAAAACAACTAAAGGAACCAAAACTCAAACAGCTTGGACCTAGGATTATCTGATGTGCCTTGATCAAAGTTAGAGAAAATGAACTAGAGTCCAAGCAGTGATGTTAGCTACTTCCGGAAACCTTGAACTTGGGTGCATTTCCTGTCCTCGGACACCAGATGGCAACAAAGCCCATGTGATGGACCAGCATCCAAGGAAAATTAGTTTTGCAGAATAAAATTGACCCTATTCCCTCAGGGTGAATAGCATGTGACCACTACATATTTTGGAAAGTTGTTTGTCTATTCACTATGCATTTAGACACTCTTTAAGATTTGTATCCAAATTGTGATGATGTTTCCTGAGTTCAAGGAGCAGGTTTTCATCTCTGTTTGAATACAACTGAATACCATTTTGAATCGAGATGGCAGGCTTAACCTTTCAAAACTGCACTGATTTTAATCAAATTTTGCATGATTGTTTCTGATATTGAGGATCAGGTTTTTTTCTACACCTGGATACAATCTGATACCATTTTTAATCAAGATGGCAGACTGAACCTTTCAAAACTGCACCAATATTAACCACTGATTCCAAAACTGCACTGTTTTTGTTTGTTTGTTTTGTTTCTTAGAATTCCCGAGCAACACAAGGTACAAGACTGATAGTTCTTATACAAGTCTCAACCTGCCTGTTCCTTCTGGGCCATCGGCATTGTTCCCACAGTGACCACCGTGCTCTCTCTTTGTCTTCATATTTTGCATGACGTGCAGCATAGATATCATCTGAAAGACCTTCGGCCTAAATATTAAAGTGCCCAAATTATAAACATTATTTAAACATTAACAGCAGCTGGGGGGGGAATAGTTCAGTTATAGATTTTCAACAGTCTAAACGTATGATATACCTGATGAGAAAGCAATTCAATCATATTAAGACCTAAACAGCACCCCTACCTTACCTCCACCAGAACACTGCAGCATGGACAAAAAAAGGGATTTTTTAAAGGCAACATTAATGCAAAATCAGCTCTTAAGAATTTAATTCTGTTCAAGTTGTTTGTAAAATAAGAAAAAACACTAGAAACACCTTGAAAACCAAGTCTATGAAGTTAGCATATACAAGGCTTAAATCTCTTCATACAAATAGGAAAAAAACATAATTTCTTGGAATGGAGATAATGTTTAGAGATGCATGTAATAAAAATAAGAAATGTTACAAGCAATATTTGACAATGTGCTAAGGAAACAGGTATTCTAAAGAGAGACTAACATGAAATGCCAACATTCTACCAATTTAAGGTTACTAGGTGTAAGTATAGACCAAATACATTCTCATGAATGGATCAATTCAAGTATTATATTACCAACAAACAATCCCCATATCTAGATATCCCTTCCTATTGCAATTTATCATGGAAATGAATTGACTGCATAGATTAATACCCCTTAAATATAAGGTGACAATTTCTAGAGAGGTGGCCAAGTAATACCACACAGTTCATGAAGTTGGAACTATGATCCTTTTAGCCAATATTTGCTGTGTTGAAAGCAAATGAAAGCTGTCATGCATAGAGCCAAAGAATATCCTAAGATACACAGTTTTAAATGTAAGGTGACAATTTCTAGAGAGGCAGCACATACACACAAAGTTTGGGGAGAGGGATAATGGAGAGAAATTAGATCAGAGGGAAACAAACAGCAAAAAGAACAGTGATAATTATGTTAAAAGAAATTAATTTAGGTAAACCAGCGCACCAGAATTCTAGCCTAGGCCTTTTACAGAGTTGCTCAATGGAATGTGTATCACACTTGTAGCATCTGTATTGCATACACATGTGCCTGGCACCAGTGAGGATATAAATCTGGATTGGTTTCCATATGCGTTACTACTCTTTATGTTTCCAGATTGTGAAATATGACACTGCATTTTGTACAGCAGCCCTGTCGTTCATTAGATTACTATCTTCCACAGAAGAAGGAACATGATAACTCTACAGTACAGGCAGGGAAGAAATAGGTGACAGATTACAGAGCAATCCAAATGACAGGGAGCTGGTGGGAAGGAGGGCTGGTGGAAGAGGAGCCAATGGAAAGCTCTGCGGCATCCACTCCCCATTTGGGAGCTGCCATCCCAACTGAGCGTTGCCTCCATCAGGAGCTGTGCATGGGAGCCAGCAGGGAAGGAACCGTTTTACTCACCAGAAAGGTGTTTCTCTGTGGGCACCAGGACACCCTTAAGTGGGTATTGTCTTCCTTGCTAGTGCTTGAGGCAGAAAAGAGTTAACACTCCAAACAGACCGTTAGTGCGGCCCCTCCCCCAGAGTGCTAGTTCGCCATCTGGCCAAGCTTAAAAAATATAAATTTATACACATATAAAGACACTGACCACAATAACGATAAATAACATGAAACAAACAACTTGCACACCTTCAGTTGTAATAATAACCATTCAGTCTCCACCCAGACTGATTGTAACTTCTACTGACTTGTACACGCGCTAGGTCTGATCATTGATCCTTCAGCCTCCACCCGTTTCATTACAATGTTTTCTGTCATTTGCATCCCAGGGTGGGCCTTGGCGGTGTCCTGGTGCCCACAGAGAAACACCTTTCTGGTGAGTAAAACAGTTCCTTCTCCAGTGAGCACCAGGACAACACCAAGTGAGATGTTCCAGAGCTGACCTATTGAATGGGTGGGTACATAAACTTTCAATGATCTTTCAGCACCTGCTGAATAACTCGCCTCCCGAAGGCTGCCTCAGCCGATGCATAAATATCTACTTTATAATGTTTAGTAAAAGTATTTGGAGTTGCCTAGGTGGCCGCCCTACATATCTCTTGAAGAGATGCATTTGTTGAATAAGCTGCAGTAGCAGCTGCTGCTCTTGTTGAATGAGCAACGATACCTGAAGGCAATGGTATGTTTAGAGAACTATACGCTAAGGCAATGCAGCCCTTAATCCATCTCGCTAAAGTAGAAGAGGACACCTTTTTACCCAGAGTAGTTGGGTGGTAAGAAACAAACAAAGAATCAGTGTGCCTTATCGGCCTTGTCCTATTTATATATACCTTAAGTGCTCTCCTCACATCTAACGAATACCAAGCTCACTCTAGAGGATGCTTTGGTGAAGGACAAAATGTTGGCAATACCAATTTCTGCTGACTGTGAAAAGCTGTATTAACTTTTGGAACAAAAGCAGAATCTGTTCTCAATATGACTCTGCCAGTATGGAAAATACATAGATGTTTTGCTACTGAGAGAGCTCCAAGCTCAGAAACTCGTCTAGCTGATGTTATTGCTACCAGGAATAACACTTTGAATGACATTATTCGTAACGTGGAAGTTTTCAATGGTTCAAATTGTGGTTTTTGGAGAGCTGACAAGACCTTGTGAAGATTCCATGTTGGAAATCGATGATGAACAGGTGCCGACAACAGAGAAGCCCCTCTTAAAAATTGTTTCAGATACAGATGAGCTCCCAGTGATTCAGAAGAAGAGTTAGAAAGCACTGTTGACAACGCAGATGCTTGTCTTCTCAAAGTATTGGGTCTCAACCCATGCTTCAAACCAGCATTTAAAAAGGATAACACCTCTGTAATTCCTGACTTCCGAGCCATAACGTGGTTCCAACTACATCATTTCAAAAATGCCGCCTAGGTATACTGGTAGTTTTGTATTGTGGAAGGTCTTCTAGATGCCAATATTGTTGTTACCACCTCAGTTGGCAATCCAGCTCTCAACAGTTTGCTCCGCTCAACTTCCATGTGGTTAAGCTCAACCATTGCAGATTGGGGTGCCAAAGTGGCCCCTGTAGCAGCAAATCTGGTCGAAGAGGCAGAGTCCATGGGGGCACAACAGATAGGTTGACTAGCTCTGAGAACCATGGCCTACTCCCTTTATATATTCTGCTGTCAACGATTGTAGAGTGTGCTCTGCCCAGGAAATCAGTCTCGATGCCTCCCGATGAAGCACCAGTGACCTTGTCCCTCCTTGACGATTTATTAACGCTTTCACACAGTTGTCTGTTCTCAGCAGCACATGCTTGAGATGGAATAAAGGCACAAAATGCTGCAGCGCCAATCGTGCTGCCCGAAGTTCCAGTAAGTTGATGCTTTGCTTTGATTCCTGAGGAGACCAAGATCCCTGCAGCATTTGACCTCTGCAGTGAGCTCCCCACCCTTGGAGACTTGCATCTGATGTCACAGTGTCCCATGGTGGGTCCTTTAAAGGAATACCTCTGCGTAGATTACAATCCTTTGTCCACCAATGAAGAGCAGTCTTCAGTCGCAAAGTCAGAGCAACCTGAAGATGTCTGGAATGTGCTATCTGCCACTGGTATGGTAACAGTGTCCATTGTAGAGGCCAAACATGAAATCTGGCCCATGGTGTAACTTGGATAGTGGAAACAAGCATTCCTAAAACCTTTGCTAAGACCATTAAGTCCTCTGCAGTCTTCCCTAGCAGTGGTTGAACCGCCAACTTTATCTTTTGCACTCTGTCCTCCGAAAGAGAAATTGTCTCCCCTTCCGTATCTATCATTGCTCCCAAATGCTGTAAACGTCGTTGAGGGAACAAGTGACTCTTGGGTATGTTCACCAAGAATCCATGATCCTGGAGACCTGCTAATATGGTGTGAATGTCCTGATAAGCTGACTGAGCTGTCTGCGAACGAATCAGAAAGTTGTCTAAATATGGGTAAAGATGCAACCCCTGTTGATGGAGATGAGCGACAAGGGTCACCATTATTTTTGTGAAGACCCTTGGCGCTGACGCCAAGCCAAAGGGCATTGCACTGTACTGATAGTGTTGATTGTTGTAAGCAATACAACAATATTCTTGCGAATAGATTGGCACATGTAAATATGCCTTGGTTAGATCTATGGAAGCTAAGAAGTCCCGAGCCTGAAGGGCTACTTTTATGGACACCAATGTTTCCATGTGGAATTTCCTGTATCTTACAAATCTGTTGAGGAATCTTAGATCGAGCACCGCCCTCCAATTGTTTCCTTTTTTTGGCACGATAAAGAGGACGGAATAAACGCCACAAAATTTCTGGGTCTGCTGAACCGGTTCTATGGCTGCTATCTGCAACAGGTGTTCTATTAGTAGCCTGCACTTCTCTGGATTCGCCGAAACAGGTCATAGAATAAATCTGTTTGGAGGCATAGCCTGAAACTCTATCTGATACCCATACTGCACGACATTTTTTACCCAGTGATCTGATGTTGTCATCTGCCAAAGTTGTGCAAATCTCAGCAGGCGTCCTCCCACTGGTATCTGCAATAAGTCAGAACTGTCTTTGTTGCCTTCCACCTCTGTGGGTAGCTGAGCCTGTATTTCGCACTGCTGACTGCGCAACTGGAATCGTGGATGACCCCAAGCTTGTCTGATAACATGGAAATCTCACCCCCTTCCTCCTAATCTAGATGGACGAAAGGACTGGTATGGTTGAAAAAAGTGAAAAAGGCGCTGGTCATCTCATCTTTTACTTGTTACTGGCATTGCCTTCTTTTCTTTTGTTTCAACTAATACTGCGCTCAGCACATCCTCACCAAACAACTTCTTGCCTGCATATGGTTCTGTAGCCAACACCATATGGGAAGAAACATCTGTGTCCCAATGACGAAGCCACAAAATGCGCCTAGCTACCACTTCAGCAGCCATGGCCCTTGCTGCGAACTGAGTCGCATCCATTGTCACATCCGCAATGAAAGCCTCTGTTCTCGACACCTTCAAAATTGTTTTCCGAAGTCTTTCTGGCTCCTGATCTGGATTTTCCAAAACTTCGTCTAGCCACAATAATGCAGCTCTTGAAAACACAGATGCTGCAATAGATGTACGTACAGACAATGCTGTCGCTTCATGGAACTTTTTAAGTGCAACATCCAGCTTTCGTTCTGTACGATCTTTCAATTGAGCATCTGCATCTCTTAAAAGGAAATTTCTAGAAACTAAAGCAGAAATTGGGGAATCAATGGCTGACGTTCTCAGCTGCTCCTTAAACTCTGGCTCCAGTAAGTATAGTTTCTTAGCATACGTCATTGATTTGGTAGACTGAACTGGTGAGTCCCATTCAGATTTTACTATTTTTCTGAGCAGTGATGGTACCTTAATCACCTTATCACTAGGACTTTGGTTCTGGAAGAACAGATGCTCCCCTTGAGGTAAAAGGTGCCTGTTCTGTAACTGCATCATTCAAATCTAAAGCCGCCATAGCCTTGCATAGCAGAGGCATGTAGTAAGCGCTATTAAACAACCTATTTTTGTGAACCATCACTCCATTCATCTGTTTCCTCTTCCAGATCAACCACTGAATCATCGTGCATAAACTGTTGCCTAGCAGAATTTGATCTGTCAGGTCTGTATGCCAAGAACCCATGTGCTCTACCCCTGGCCACATCATGTGGATCCGGTAAGCCATTTGCACTTTCCCTTTGGAGCTCCTGTTGCTCAACCTCAGGCATACCTGCCTGACTCATCTGAGCACTGCACTGCTGCATATTGTGTTGCAAGTGACTGTCTCCTGCTGCACGACTGTGCTGTTGTGACTGTACAGGAACCACTTGAAAAGACTAGCGAAAAGCAGCTAGTTCTGCTGAAATATCACCCATAAGAGCTTCTCTAATATAATTTAATTCTGCAGCTCCTAACTGAAAAGACTTCACCTGCTGAAGTTCCTGGTTTGAACATGAGGTGGCAGCAGAGCCCATCTGTGTGGAGTTTATATGATGCTGGTTATGCTTATTTGCCTAAAGCAAAACTCTCTGCTACTGTTAATGACTGTGCCCAGAAGCAGCATTATTACTCAAAGGCACCGTAGCCTCACTCCTCTGTGGAACTTCAGGGTGCTGAATATTAAAACCTGT
The DNA here is from genome assembly GCF_030035675.1 of Rhineura floridana. NCBI lineage: Eukaryota > Metazoa > Chordata > Lepidosauria > Squamata > Rhineuridae > Rhineura > Rhineura floridana. The sequence goes on from NC_084481.1 coordinate 14,042,573, forward strand.
GAATTCCTCATCATCTTCCTCAGAATCTGAGCAAAAAAGGACTGAAGGGTCTGGAACCCTCTCTTCCCCTGAGAGCATTTCATCATTTACTGCACTCCACTGCTGGGTTTGCTCTCCTACATACAGTGCCTTTCTGCCCTGTAACGACGTTGGCAAGGGAGCATCATCATTATAATCTCTGGTTTCCTCAGCAGCAACCCTTCCTGATTGCTCTGCTGCAGGGTTCAGTGTATGTTTTGTTTTAGTCACATGTTTGCATCCTGATTGCTCTGCTACCGCATTGCTTACAGGATTTTCTGCACTTTTAACTGTTTGCACATTTTTGCGCCCTGATTGCTGTGCTACCACACTGCCTACAGGGTATGCTGTATCTTGGAGTGCTTTCACAGTGCTCTGATACCTCATCGCTTACAGGGGAAACAGCGGCGTGCTGTTGATTAACAGTCGCTCTCTGTGCTACCGCCAGAGTGAGTGGGCCACGCGCTGCCTGCGAGGCTGTTTGAGTGAAATGGCGGCTGCCTCTGTGCGTGCTGCAACGGCTTGTCTTTTTAACTGTTGGTTTGTGCGAGTGGGCTGTAGGTGCTACCGCACCAAGTGCTCCTACCGTTTGTTTAGAGAGCTCTGAGGAGATCCTACTTCGCTCCTTAGGCATTTCGCCTTCAGCAGGAAAGCTTATCTAGTATCTTTTGTGGTCCCCTTGTATTTGTTTATTTAATTAACTGAGGGGAATCATTAGGCTAATTAATCTCAGAAAGTCAAAGACATACTAGCGAGATATGCTGAATGGAGTAACAAACACCTAACTGCCACTCAGGCACTCTATGTTTATCGTTAGCAAACTACATACAAACACCCAGAAACAAGTAAACTGAACGTTAACTACTAATAAATAATTTAAATAGACAAATAGATAAGAATCTAACTCGGCCAGACTGAAGAGCAAGGCGAAAATCAGTACTGCTCAAGCGAGGCAGGAAAAATAACTAGCACTCTGGGGGAGGGGCCGCATTAACAGTTTGTTTGGAGTGTTAACTCTTTCCTGCCTCAAGCACTAGCAAGGAAGACAATACCCACTTGGGGGTGTCCTGGTGCCCACTGGAGAAGAGCCAGCTCCCAAGAACAGGCCTATAGGGGAGTAAGCATTCTCTATAGGCCACCATGGGAATATTTTTACTGTGCCAGCCTGTTAGCCAGCGGAATTCTCATGGGACCTGCAGGAGTGCAGGGACTTGGATGTTACATAAGTCCCTCTGCCGCAGCTCCCCCCTTGCCACAACCCCCAGAACACCCCATTTTCAGGGCTACTTCCAGCTTCCCCAGCTCTCCATCCTCTGGGCTTGCTCCTCCCAATGGCGCTAGCAGGGTTCTGTCAGTACCGCAGCTCAGCCAGGATGGGGGACTTCTCTGGCAAAGCCTGACGGAGCCAGAAGCCTGCCAACTCAGCCAGGGGTCTGCCACATCCACCTCCCCTCAGCCCGGCACAAATAGGACTTGGATAGTGCCCTTACTTGGTTACGATCTGGTCTTTTCCCTGGAAGACAGAAGCAGGAACATATGCTCTGTCCCAATAACCCAGAAAAAAATAACTTTAGCCTGAGCAGTTGTTCAAGAAAGTTATTTCAAATAGATTTTAATAACATGATATACCAAGTGTAAGAGAAAATGGTTTTGGGAAGAGCATTCCATAATTCTGATTCAGGATATGCTTCTTCACAAGATTGATATAATTGATTTTTATGAACATTCCAGCCCCACTTAACCAGTATCTTAGGAAAATAATTGGACAATATTGCACTGTATATTTCTGATTTGATTGCTTCCTTCCCTCCCTTGTACAACTCACAAATGCGTGTGTGCTGGTGATACTATTTATTTTGAAAAACAAAATTATCAGTTTCTAGTTTAAGGGAACTAGAAAACTACTGACTATAAAACAAAAGCAATGTTATACATTATCAGATCAATTGAAATACAGCCTACCTTTTCTTCATATTCGTGCAGACTTCCCAAAGGCTCGAGGTGAACAATTCTCCAGCTGTGGTTGAAAAAGATTCCTCAATGCATAACTCACTTCTTTCACATTGTAAAAAATCATGTTGCATAATAAACATTGTAAATGCACTAATTCAATAAATGAAATAGTTTAATTCATTTGCATAGTTAAATTCAAAACCACTGGCTGAGTTGATACAACCTTCTCTTTGGATCCTATCAAGTCAGTATTTTGCTTGTGTACAGTCATTTGGTTGTGAAAAAGAGCCAAAAGATCATCTGCCTCCTCTAAGTACTATAAAATTGTCTGCTTTATGGGAAATCTGAGCCAAAATTATTTAACTGTGATAGTAATAAATCACTGCTGTATGTTTGAAAAGTGGGGAAGTTCATAAAAAATTATCTAGCATTGATATTTAACTATGAATTATGACAATTTTCCAGATTCACTGTAACAACTTCACCTCAGTTATCTTTACTGAGTGTCAGTGTAACACATTTGAAGAATTCTCATCTATGCAAAAGTCAGACTCTTAGTTTTCACTACCCAAAGAGCCCCTGATATCAGTGACACGGTTAATTTATCTGTCACAGTACATGGGGCTTGGAAGTAGAACTGCAACATAATTTTTGTCCTCAGTTCTCAAGGCAGAGTATGTTTTATGGAGCACATAAAGCTTCTTCAACACTGCTTTCTGCTTTTCAAATACTGCTTTTTGCAAGTGTTTGCAGCCATAATTTCCTGATCTACTACTGCTTTGGCACAATTTTTGCTATAGCAAAACCAAACCAAACCAGGACAACTTCTCATTTACTACACAGTCCTAACCAATTGTGGATCATGATGATGTTATGGAAACAATCAGATTTGGCTGTGTGGTGACATTACTAAGGGCACACAAAGCCAGACTGCTCTCATTGGGAAATCCTGAAACAGCCATATAATGTCAGAATGTTTGGATGCATCCTTGAATATGCATTTCAACATCCCATTGGGATGAATATAGTGTACAGGCGCCCTCTGCATTCAGATATGTTCTAACATGCATCTGTGTTATCTTGCTATGCTGTTGTAGTTTCATTGCTGCAGAACAGTGAGTTCTCCTAAATATCTTCTTACCCTTTGAGTTACCTCCTTCTCACATAATCAGAAACGTGTTTTTCTAGGGATGATAAATGTTTGCAATATAGCCTCACAGTTTGGCTCAACTCTACTTTAATTTTAAATATGACCCTTGTAAAATATAGTTTTTATTTATTTATCTAAAATATTTCTAAACCACACTTTCATATAAATTCACAAGGCGATATACAGACTATCCAGAGTATTACAATAAAAACATTAATCACATCAGTATGAGCTGGTTGGCAAAGAAGATTTGAAAGGCCTATCTGAATAATACAGTGTCTAGAAGACATCCCAAGCACGGATGACTCTTGCTGAACCTCTATTGGCCAGATGTTCCACAGGGCAGGGCCAGTCAACCAAAGCCAGCCAAACCTCAGTGACACGCAGGACTACTAAGAGTGTCCCATCAGAAGACCACAGTAATCAAGGCAAAGGGTAAGGCATCAAACAGTCCTTAAGTAACTTTGGGCTTTCTGTATTAACACAAGAACCTTGAACCTAGCCCAGTAACAGATTGGTAACCAGTGCAGCGCTTTCAGCAGCAGAGCAGTATGTAGCCAGTAGCACTCTCCTGTGTGCAGTTCGGCCACCTCATTCTCCACTAGCTGCAACTTCCAGACCAAAGAGAAGGGCAGCCCCACATAAAGCATATAACAATAACTGAGTCTTGAGGTTACCAACACATGGACCATTGTGATCAGGCTATCCCAATTCAGGAATGGTCACAGCTGGTGTACAAGCCAAAGCTGGCAGAAGGCACTTCTAGTCACAGAGATCACTTGGGCCTCTAGTGACAAAGATGGATCAAAGAGTACCCTCAAGCTGCAGACATTCTTCCTTCAGAGACTGCCATCCCACCCAGAACAGACAATTGATCTATCTCCCAGACATAAGAAAGGCCTATGACGTTCTAGGATTCAAGCTCCTACCCCTCTGCCTGGGCCTTATCAGGAGGAGCTGCAGGCTGAGTCGTGCTGCTGCAGGGATGAGACTGTGCTGGGACCATCAAGGAGCAAGCATTTCCACCTGCCTTGCCCCACCCCTCTGCCTGGGCCTTATCAGGAGGAGCTGCAGGCTGAGTCGTGCTGCTGCAGGGATGAGACTGTGCTGGGACCATCAAGGGGCAAGCATTTCCACCTGCCTTGCCCCACCCCTCTGCCTGGGCCTTATCAGGAGGAGCTGCAGGCTGAGTCGTGCTGCTGCAGGGATGAGACTGTGCTGGGACCATCAAGGGGCAAGCATTTCTATCTGCCTTGTCCCCTACCCCTGCTCTTAGTGACATTTGTTTGGGGACTGTCCTTTACCGGGAAGATGAATGTTTTTGGTTTGCTGTTCCTGTTTTTTTAGCTGTTCCGTTATTGTTAGTTTTTATTGTTAGTCTCTTAATGTTTTGATGTTTGCATGTTCTGCTTTGTACGTCGCTTAGAGTGGCTGACAATTCAGCCAGATAAGCGACTAGTAAGTCGAATAAATAAATAAATAAATAAGCTCAGCTTGTTGGCCCGCATCCAGTCCTCCATTGCACTGTTCCAGAACTTGCAGAGCCTCTCCTGACTCAGAAGTAATGGAGAAACAGAGCTAGGTATCATCAACATACTGATGATATTTTGCTCCCAAACTCCTAATGGCCACTCCAAACAGCTTCATACAGATGTTGAATAGCATTGGGAACAAATGGTGCCTTATGACACTCCATAGCATAAATACTATGGAGTCAAAGAGCACTCTTCCGATGCTACTCTCAGGGAATGACCTTGCAGGTAAGAATGGAGCCACTGTAGCACAGTGCCACCAATGCCCATCCCACAGAGTTGGCCCAAGAAGATACCATGGTCAGCGGTATCAAAATTAAAACATCATGGAGGGGGATGCATTCCTCCTGTCCTCTCTACAAAGGTCATCCACTGGGGTGACCAAGGCTGATTCAGTCCCAAATCCAGACTGGAATGGATCCAGATAATCAGTCTCATCCACGAATGTCTGCAGCTGTTCCACCACAACCATCTCAATCACGTTCTCATATTTGCGACCGAGCAGTATTTGTTACAATCCTTTGGGTCAAGGGCTGGGTTTTTTTCAGTAGTGGCTGCACTACTGTCTTCCTTACGGTGGCAGGCGCCAGTCCCTCACATAGTGAAGCATTTACTACTTCCTGGACTCAGTCAGCCTCCTCTCCCAGCTTGATTTCACTAGTCATAAGGAGCAGTGATCCAAAGGACGCATAGTCAGGCTCGTAACTGCCAGCACCCTGCCCACCTCTTAAACTGAAACAGATCAAGGTCGAACAAGATGCAGCACCAGACATCTGAGCTGGAACTGCAACAGTAACATCTAAACCTCCATGAAGTCAAGTGACTTTGTCCTCAAAATGGTGCACCAAACATTCAAAACAGGCCTCCCTGTTGCCTTCATAGGCTTGCCCCCACTGGCTGGTGAGACCAAGTTCCAGATGACCTGCAAAAATTCTGCTGGATGGTTACTTGAGAATCCAATAGAGGCAGTGAAGTAGGACTTTTTGCTGCCTTTATTTCCACAAGATAATTATGTGTTCTATCCAACGCTCAGTCAGCCTTACAGCAGGATCTGCACCACTGGCATTTTAGCTGGCATCCAGCCTGCTTCATTTTTACACTGTCTTGTGAATGAAAACAAATTAACTGTACCTTGGAGTGAGAATTTCTTTACACTGTAGTTTCTCCAACTTAGATGGTGCAACCAGCGACATAGGAATAACAATATTATCTATATCATAGGAGCTCTCACTTCTCAGTCTCCGTCTTGAATTGAGCTATTTAAAAAAATGTCATTATATATTTGGTGACATTAAATGGACACACAAAATCAAAAATAAACTTTAGTGCACAGAACTAGTAAGAACACCAGCTTTAATACTCAAGATGAATACTACTGAAGTGTTTCTCAATTTTCTGTATCATTTTTCTTCTTTTTAAGCTATCCTTTCTCACTGGCTTTGTAACATTTAACATAAATTACCTTGGCCCCATAACAGTATGGTGAACAACGGACATAGGAGTCAGTTATTTGAACTGTAATTTTTTTTGGTCATCAAACTTTGCCAAGAATTTGAAGCAGTTATTATTAGAACTTCAAATAATAAAAGACAGCTTTTATCTTGGAATCTGAAGGGATAGCCTAAACCGTTGCAAGATGTGTTAAAATGAAATTAAAGAACACATGAATAGCAAATATAAAGTCAAAAGTCAGTTGAGAAGAGGATTATATTTCTGTTCCTAAATCAACTGCATATCTTTGTGTATCTTAAGGACTTTCAGAATGAAAGTCCTTGCTCCTTCTTGTTTTGCCATCAGATGATAGTATGATGTTTTTATATATTTGCCACCTAAGCAAAGGTTGCCATCTCAGCAAAGATATTGTTTACTCCATGGAGTCTTTGGCTGTAATCCCAACCCTACCCACCTGGGAGTAAGCCCCACTGAAATTCAATAGGACTTACTTCTGAGTAGCCATTGTAAGGATTACACAGCTTGATTCTTACGCATCACCTGACTGACATCCCACCCCGGGTGCAGTATTTCCAAATGTAAATACATCTCTCACATTGAGGCGCAATGGGAAAATAAAGCTGAAGTAGATAGCTAAATGATGTAAGCATTAATAACAAAAAACAGACATTTGGTTTTAGCTTGAAATGATCTTCCACCTGCATGGCAGGTGGGAACTTGAGCTCCACCTGGTGGTTAAAGGCAGAAAAGACACTGATTGATTTTGCACAGTCTTCTAGCCTCCCCTTACTCTCAGAGATCAATTCTTTTATGACAAGCCACAGAAAAACACCAACAGCGACAACAAACTGATAAAAATAGACAAACAAGCACTCTCTGTTCTTGTAAGGTAAAGAATAACAGCACCAGCAGCTCAGCACAGAATAGGGAGAGGCCCTGAAATAATCATTACATGCATGTAGAAGACTGCTTCATGGTAATACCAAACTTCTCTTCTCCCATTCTTCTCTCACAGAAAGTGATCTCAGATGGGACATACCAAAGCTGACTCATGTAGGGCAGGAAAACTTAATGGGAAAGTTGGGCTGTCCAATGGTGAGAATAGTCTTCTTCCAAAGGCTGCCTTGGTCGAGGCATATCAGGGCTATCTTCGAACTGATTTTTGTGATCTACTTTTAAAGCCTTTTGGAAAAAAGGGTGGGGTATAGATGCCGTAAACAAGCAAACATAGCAAACAGGCCTTGTATTCCAGCACTTCAATACCCAAGTTCTCATGTTTGGAGCAAGGGTCCTAACTTCTTTCAACAGCACAACTTTTATCTCAAGTTATGATACAACTACCACTGGCAAATCTGTGAGAGACACTGCACACACAAAGGCAAGATGACCTGCTAGAGCAACCTTCCACAACTTGGTGCCTTTTAGTTGTTTTGGACTATAACTTCCATCAGCCTTAGTTAACATGGCCATCTCAACCACGTATCATGGCTTTCATGTAAATAGGGGCCTGGTCAGTGACCAGGGTGATGAAAGTTGAAATCCAAAACATCTGAAGGGCACAAACCGTAAATTCCTCAGTATATTAACGTTGGCATACCTGTGTTGAGATACTGTGACTTGATCTAGACGTCATATCACCATTGGCTGCTCCTGTAAAAGGACTATGGGATTCAGGTTCTTCATGGTGAAAGGAAAAAGCTTCACATCTATTGTTACTTTCTCCTGCCACAAAAAGAAAAATAAGACTTATTTATCTTCTATAAAATGAAGTTTTATGTAATTAACATTTATGTTTGAACAATTACTACATTAATGACATCAGTGCTAAATAATAACATAACATAGGGGTGACATAGGAACAATTAGTGAGTTCATCAACAGAGTCTTACAGAACAATGTCCACTAATTACTGAATTAAAAGAAAGCCGATAAAAGTTATTCTTCACAGTACTGCATGGTTTTTCGAGCTTAAATTCTACCCTCAAGAGGCTAACAAAACACTCCTTTGAGGCTGCAGTCCTACACACACTTACCTGGGATTTACCATTTACTTACTTCTGAATAGTTATTTTTATTTTAGTTCATTTCCTCTCATGCACAGTAGTGGAAGGCATGGTGGGGCGGCAGCACCTACCTGACCTCCCGACAGCTGAGTCGCTGCTGCTTACAGAGAAGGGAAGGGGGAGGCAGCAGGGAGGAACTGAAGCAGAAAATACTGTTTCACCTTATATTAAGTTCAAGTTATCCCATGAGTAAGTTCAACCAACCAAAGTTTATTCACATGAATAAACCTATAAACCACCCCTATTTGCTTTGCCTGTCAACCGCGCCTACTGTCGCCAGCACTCCCTCCCTCCTCCCTCCCCCCAGGTGACACCACTGCACTCCCCCTCCCTCCCTCCAGGGGACACCAGTGCTCCTCCTCCCTTTCCCTATGGGTCAAAAGTGCTCCCTTCCCCCCACCGGTCACCAGCACTCCCTTACTCCCCTCTGCAGATATCTAGCCCACCCTCCCCCCACAGGTCACCAGCCCTCCTTCTCCCCAGGGGTCACCAGCATTCCCCCTCCTTGTCAACATGGGTCACCAGCCCTCCTTCCCCTCCATGGGTTACCAGCATTCCTCCTTCCTCCCCCCATGGGTCACCAGCCCTCCCTCTGGCCCACAAGTCACCAGTGTTCCCCCCCATGGATCACTAGCCCCCCCTTGGGTCACCAGTGCACCCCCTCTCCCTCCCCCTGTGGATCACCCCCTCCCTCCCCCACGGGCCACCCAGCCAGCAGCCACCTCTGCCTGTTTTTCGCTCACCTGCGCCTACTGTCGCCAGCACTCCCTTGATGACTCATGCGCCATCACCACCAGACGCCTCATGTGCCTCCACCATCACCACCTCCAAGCGTCAAGCTATTCATGAACACTTAGAAAAATATAATATAAGATATATTGTTAACCTAACTTACCAATCACTGTCTCACTTAAATGTCTTTTCTTTCTTCCTTCTGGTAGCTGTTTGGATATTTCTGACATCAGCTGATGTTTGGAACTAGATTCAGATCCACAGATCCACTGCCAAGGAGCAGCTTTATACTGAAAATATTCTGCAACAAAATAAGCATTATTTTACTACAGCTTCTTCTCTGTTTAAAAAGTACAGGAAGACTATAAATTCTAATAATACACATTTATGAAATCTTCAAAAATACCTAAAGTCAGAAACACAAAACACCAAAGTAGTAAGAGTATGGATTTTGCCATTCTTCCATGACTAGTAGAGCAATTCAAACTCCTGGTGGGAAGCAGTGCAGCTTAGCGGAGTCTTGATGCTCATGCCTTGAGTTGAGGGGGCAGAAAAGCCCTCCCTTTTTTTGCTCTGCCAGCTCCAGGGTGGTGCAGCCAAAGGCCAGTTCAAGCACACTGTGAGTAGCTAGATCAGCTTAGGATTCAGTAAATCCATGGCAGCATGGCTCTGTTCCCTCCCTGGTCATACACCAGTGGACAGTAGCATCTACCTGCCCATGGCTTAGGCATGCACAGTTGGGAGCTCTCTAGCAGTGAAGATCCCTCGCTGGATTGTCACCTTGTAGTGGTGAGTGGGCTTGCGTGTTCCAATGAACCCTGTGAGCGATGCCATCGGGAGTCATGCTCCCAGCAGGGTCACCCATGGCGGTAAGGTTGAGGGAGAGGAACCAGACAAAGAACGATCCAAGAATGTCCTCAACGGCAGAACAGGCAGAGAATAACAATGTGTATGTTACAATGGCTGTGAAGGCGGATGAAGGCTGCAGCAGATAAAAGACTTCCAATCGTCATGGTACCCATGCCATTGGATCAAAGTCTTTTTCTGTCAAGATTGTGTGTTGATCATTGTGCGCCGATCTCCCCACATAAAACAAATTCACGCACAGGCGTCTTCCAACCAAGTTGTCTTGGAAGACAATCTTACTTGGCCACGAGTGATCGCCAGCCAGCAGTGAAGAGCCCCCACCCCATGAGAGAAACACCTCCACATCCAACACCCTCCAGCACAGTAAAGCAAGGGTTTGGATTACTCTGCCCTATGTTTACATTCCCAACATTTAGTCAGAAGTGGAAAGCCTATTCCACACACATGTCACACTGGAAATATATTAAGAGCCAAAAAAGACACCGTTAGTTTGCTTATTTTAGATGCCTACAATTCACAAAAAATCAGCAGATTTTAAAAATGCATTTTACAATGAAATTGTTATCTTTAACTTTCACAGCACTTGAAAATGTAGACCTCTTAATGACGAAATTATGAGTATTCAGGGCAACAATAAAAAGACCTTTAGGTGTTTCCCTAGTCACCATGGGCCCAAGAAGGCTGGTGACCCCCCCGCAAGGTATTTTTTTCCTTTTCAGTCTTAATTCAATTGTTGCCTTCGTATTTCCATCTAGAAATTGCCCATTTCCATTTTAAATTACTTTGTAAACAATTTTTTCCCATCAGTCAAAAAACATATGCACAGTGAAGGGAAATCAACTAAAAAGATAGGACAGTGCACGGTACAAATCACAAATAACAAACCAAATAGGGCCGATTTGGGCCAATTTGTATCCTGTCCAGATCAGGATAAAGCAGCTACAAATCTCTACAGAGCAGAGCAGATCATCCTGAATCGATTTGTAAAGATTTGTACACATCTATAACTCAAACCAGTCTCGAATGAACCCATACAGGGCGTCTCTGAAATGTAGTAATTACAAACCATATAAGGAGAACACCAGGGTGGAGAGACAGGAGGAAGGCCCTATCTACGTATTACCTTCATGGTGCTGCCAGCCCATGTCTGTCTAATGCTACTTACTTGTCTCAAGTATTGAAACTTAATTTTTAAAACAACCCTTTTTTTCAAAATTTTGAAGAAAGGAACAGGAAACACAGGAGCATGAGAATCGATATGACTGTGCACTCAGAGTCGTTAAAAAAAATTGGGAAAAGCAAACTTTAAAGACGGTTAGCATGAAAGCCCCCTGGAGCTACCCATCTGAAATTTGGCAGGGTTAATTCCCTCTATAGGGTCTACCATGTCACCAAATTTCATGTCCCTATGTGAAAAACAAAACTGTTATGGTCATTTTAATTTAAAAACATTGTAAATGTTAAAGGTGGCTAGCATGAAAACTCCTGGAGCTATCCACCTGCAACCTGGCAGGTTTAATCCCCTATATAGCAGCTTCCATGTCACCAAATGTCACATCTCTAGGTCAAAAAACAATAAAGATATGGCCATTTTGGTTTTGCAATGGAAGTCAATAGGATTTCCAGAGATTTGTAATACGGAGTGTGATGTAGATTCAGATCTGAATTGGATCCGGTCCAAACCTGTCCAGACCAGACTGGGCCTGATCTATATTTATAAGTCAGAGACACAAATTAGATTGGGGGATTCGTGCACAGGCCTAGAAACAATGAAAAAGTCCAAAAAAAAAAAAAGGTATTGCATACCATTTGATGGAGACATTTTAAACTCTAAACCAAGGGCAGGTTCACCTTTGATATACTTCTTGAGTAGTGTTTTAAAGTGCTTATGAATAGGAATATCTGAAAAAGAAATTCAATATATGTAAAATATATTTAATATATGTAAAGAAATATAACATCTAAGATCAAACTATTATCTCAAAATGTATTATTTAAAATTTTTTTTTTTACTTTTTGTTTTACAGACAAATGCGTAACAGTAATCAAAAATCTATTATTATCTTACATGCACCTTGTATGTGTATTACATGCCTATTCTCAAAGGCTAATTCACTGAGTCTGGATCATCCTCCATTATATGAACATCTGTAGTCTTGTGGAGAAAAAGCCAACTGGAATGTACAGACATAGACAGCGGTAGTACCAGATGGCATGGTGGAGCAGCGGCACTCACCTGACCTCATGTTAGTTGCTGCTTACCAAGAGGTAGCAGGGCAGAGGCAAAGTTGGTGCAGTGCAAACACACCAGTGAAAGCCCTGGATTGGCTCTGCTAGTGCATTTGCACCATGCAAACCTTGCTGCCACCTTGCCCCCTCCCCTCCTGCGAAGCACCAGCAACACAACCAACCAGCAGCCAGGTGAATGATGCTGCCCTGTTGGTCAGCAGTGATTTCTTGTGTCATAGCTGCAAGCACTTTTTTCCAGTCAGCACATCCCCTAATTCAAGTGAATGTTTACCCTTAGACAGTTGGGAAGAAAACAAGTGCAAGAGACAAAAACACACTGTAAGAAGCACAGAGAAATTTGAATAGTTTTAACATAGCAAAAAAATAAAGTGAGCTCTGATTTGGCTTTTCACTTATATTTGGCATCTCATCTACTGCTTTTGTGTTGTGGAGGTAATCAAAAGATCTGGCTATGACCATTTGAAATTAAATTTCTCTCATTTACTTTCCTGTCCACATTTATTGTTACACCACTCTGATTTATGTCCACTCTACCAGTCTTTGCACCTCTACCATAACCTACCCCTCCACCTACCCCATTGTGTTGCCCCTTCCTCAGATAATAAAACAGAAGGTGTAACACTAGTGAAAATGGACCATTATTTTCACCTGAAGGGTGATTTTCCCAGGTATCCTGCCATCACGTGGGTATTAGCGCCATCTAGCGTCCGAAGGCAAGAATGTATTGAAGTCAAGACCTGGGGCATCAAGCCCCTTCCGCTCCAGTTCATTCGTGACGAGTCCGAAGTGGCAAATCTGAGAAGTACAAAAGGCCCATGGACCTACCAGCAAGGAAAATAGAGATACTGTCCCCAAAAATAACACAGAACTACATTCATTGTAACAGATTTAGAAAGGTCTTGACTCAACTAGACAGTGCAAAACAGTACAACTCTGAACAGTAATAATTTGAAAGGTTGTACAAAATACCCAGATATCCTTCAGCAGGGAGGGCCATGATGGCAGGCTACCTGGGGAAATTACCCTTCAGGTGAGACCAATGGTCCATTTTCCCCAGGTAGCCTGCCATCACGTGGGATGTACCAAAGCAGCCCCCAATAGGGAGGGACCAACCAGTGATTACTTGTCAGAAAGAACCTGTTGCAGAACATGCCTCCCCAAAGAGGCCTCGGCAGAAGTGTAATTGTCAATTTTATAAAGCTTTATAAAAGAATCTGAAGTAGACCATACAGCCGCTCTGCAAATCTCTGCAAGAGGTGCGTTGGTTGCGAAAGCAGCCATAGTGGCTGCTGACCTAGTCGAGTGCACCGTTATCTTACTGGGCACTGGAAGCTTAAGCAACTCATAGGCCAATGCAATGCAGGTGCGCAACCAACAGGACAAAGTAGAGTTAGCAACCTTTTTCTCCAGAGTTCGTGGGTGAAAGGATACAAGCAATGAATCTGTTAGTCTTATGTCCTGGGTTCGAGACAGGTAGGTCTTGAGGGCCCTCCGGACATGTAGCGAACGCCAGGCCTTCTCCAGTGGATGGACAGGATTTGGACAGAACGAGGGAAGAACAATGTCCTGGTTGCAGTGGAAAGCTGAATAAACCTTGGGGCAAAAGGACAGGTCGAGACATAATATCACTGAATCCTTATGTAAGATACAGAGGTGTCGGGCCTAGGACAGTGCCTCCAACTCTGAAACTCTCCTCACTTAAGTGACCGCCACCAGGAACAGGACTTTGAAGGACAACAGTCGTAATGGAACTGATTGAAGGGGCTCAAAGGGAGGGTGCTGCAGGGCTTGCAGGACCTTTGATAAACTCCATGAAGGAAAACGGTGACATACTGCCGGAGACTGTAGGGCAGCTTCCTTCAAAAATCGTTTGGTAAGCGGGTGTGAACCCATATGAACACCAGGAGATGAAATGGAGAGAACAGAAGATATGGTGGAGGCGTGACGATGCAAGATGTTTGCCTTAAGACCCATCTTCAGACCTCTATGGAGAAACTGCAACACCTGTTACACAGTAGCTTGAGAGGGTTGGAAGTTCTGGGACTCACACCATTTAGAAAATGTGAGCCAAGTACTTTCGTAGATGTGAGACGTTGATGGCCTTCTAGATGCCAGGATTGTGTCAATAACTTCCTGAGACAGACCTGCATGGATCAAATGTTCCCGTTCAAATGCCAAGCTGTCAGACTGAGCCATTCGGGGTCCATATTGGACCCTGTGACAACAGATCTGGCCGGACTGGCAACCTCCAAGGATCTGTTACCAACAGAGAGAGCAGGTCCAAAAACCATGGCCAGTGAGGCCAGATCTGTTGGGCCCTTTCGTGTCGCAGCTTCCTCAAAGTCCTGCCCAGTACTGGGGGAAAGGCATATGGGAGGCCAGTCGGCCACAGTGTCAACAGTGCATCTACAGATTCTGCGGTGGTGTCTAGATACCTGGAGAAATAGTGAGGTAGCTCGTAATTGTAACTGGAGGCAGGTCCACCAAGAGGATGCAGAACTGCCACTGGAGAAGGCTGAACACTACTGGGTGAAGTTTCCAATCTCCCGGGATCACCTGTTGTCTGCTAAGCCAGTCGGCCGTCACATTCAAAACACCACTGAGATGTTCTGCCCTCAGTGACTTTAGATGTATTTCGGCCCAGTCAAAGAGTTGAGATGCTTCCATCTGGAGGAAATGTGACCTGGTTCCCCCTTGTCTGTTCAGATGCGATTTCACACAAGTATTGTCTGTCTGAATCAATACATGGTCCAAAAGAAATATCGGTTGAAAATGTTGTAGGGCCAGATGGGCAGCTCTCAGTTCCAGACAGTTGATGTTCCAACTCGCTTCCGCGCTGGACCAGACACCCTGAACAAACTGGAAATTGCAGTGGGCTCTCCAGCCAGCCAGACTGGCATCTGTTGTTATCACAATCCTGTCTGGTTCTCGGAACGGACTTCCCTTGCTGAGGTTTCGGACTGTCGCCCACCATCGGAAGAAAACACGCAGTGCAGGTTCTAGGTGGATTGCCCGATGGTTGGACATGGCAATGTGCTGCTGGAAAGGCAGTAAGGCCCACTGGAGGCATTGAGTATGATGCCGAGCTCATGGTACAATGTGGATGGTGGACACAAACATTCCCAGAGCCCTTGCCAAAAGCATTATGTCCGCACTTGAGCGACGTGCCAGGACCAGTGCCATCTCTCTGATGGCTACAATGCGGTCTGGTGACAAAGAGGCCATGGCCTGTGTTGTGTCTAATATCGCTCCCAGATGCTACAGTTGCTGAGTTGGCTAAAGTTGACTTTTGTCGAGACTGACTAGCCAACCACGGGTGTGCAGAACCTCGAGAGAACGGTAAACGTGAAAACAGGCCAGGTCCCTGGATCCCACACGAATCAACAAATCATCCAAATAGGGATGAATATGCACACCCTGGAGACAGAGGTAAGCCACCAGGGTGCGCAACACTTTGGTGAAGACTCTCGGGGCTGACGATAGTCTGAATGGCATTGCCTGGTATTGAAAATGCTGGGGGCCAAAGGCAAACCATAGGAACCTTCTGTGAGCAGGACAAATAGGTATGTGGAGATAAGCTTCTTTGAGATCGATGGAGGCCAGAAAGTCCCCTTCTTGTAGAACTTCTATAATGGACGCTAGGGCCTCCATTTTGAACTGTCAATACTTCATGAAACGGTTGACAAACTTGAGGTCTAACACTGCCCTCCATGACAGATCTCGTTTGGGAACAGCAAACAGGAGGGAGTAAACCCCTTTCGACCTCTCTGCTAATGGCACTGGTTATATTGCAGCTATGTCGAGGAGATGAACTATAGCTTGCTGCATGATCCAGCACCTGTCTCATGCTCTGGGAAGAGGAGATGGGAGGAATCTGTCCAGAGGGGTTGACCAAAACTCTAGTTTGCAGCCGTGAGAAAAGAGATCTCTGACCCAACTGATCTGTGTCAAATGTAGCCAGTGGCTTGCAATCTGCCTCCAACAGGGATGGCGTCAGTATTGTCTGCGCTGATGAGCTCCTTTGCCATAAGAGGAGTTCGAGGCACCTGGACGTCCCTGGTACAGACCTCTGCCTTGAAAACGTTGTTTGTGCCAGGATCCCCTGGAAGGGCGGAATTTGGTAGATCGAGAATCGCAACCCCGTTCCCCAAGCCATGTACTCCGAAAGGGCTGAAACAAGCAGTATGGAGCGAAGCGTCTGAACAGCCTGCGATCATCCTTCCTGCCTGTGGCCAATACTGGCTTTCGATTATCTTTGGAGTCCACCAAGTCCGCTTTGAGAGCTTCCTCTCCGAAAAGTAATGACCCAGAAAAAGGTACCCTCGACAAGTTGACCCTGGGTGTAGAATCAGCATCCCAGTGTCTGAGCCAAAGCGTATGCCGAGTGACCACCTGTGCTGCTAGGGCCCGCGCTCCCAGCTGAGTTGCATCTAAGGTGGCATCAGCCACAAATGCTGCAGTCTTATGCAACTTCACCAGGCCCTTCCTGAGCCTGATTGGATCAGGATTAGGATCATCCAAGAGTTTGTCCAGCCACATCATAGAAGCTTTTGAAAAGATGGAAGCTGCAGCGTAGTCTATCCGTCACTCAGAAGGATCCTTCAGCTGTGAGTCCCCTTGTTTCGGCAGGAGGGACCTCTAAACCAAACTAGAGCTTGGCTCGTCTATCCCCAGGACGTTCAGGTGATTCATGAACTCCGGGGCCAATGCATACAGTCTGTTGGCAAGAATAGAGTAACAGCATGCCTACAGCAGATGAGCCTGTTCTTCCTTGGCCAGTTTGTCGATGGGGTCTGGCACAGGAAGATAGTGATCTGCCGATCTGGGAGATTTGAGGACCTTGGCCCCCTTCACAGGAGGAGTGGTAGATTCAGGTTGTAAAGACTGAAGGCCTAAAGTGTCCAGAACTCTACGAGCAAGGGGAAGATAGTCGGCTGAATCAAAAAGGTGATAGGATGAAATCTCCTCCAGTTCTGAATCACCGCTCCACTCATCTCCTTCGGCTTGTAAAGAATACACAGGATTCTCCAAACCGGTAATCTCATCACCAATCCTGCCTCTAGCGACATCGAATGGGTTTGGTGAGGGTGGGGGAACTGCATCATTGCAGCAGCAATGCCCCATAGTGCCAGATTGTTGCTGCGCACTCTGTTGAAGCAATGGGTTCGCCTGTGACCATGACTGCGCTTGTGAGAAGCCCAGTATGTCCTGCAACTGTGAGAGAAATTCAGAAGACAACTGCAACCCCAGTAGAGGGGCAAGAGCGGCCATCTGAGGATCTGAAATCACTGGCTGCACTTGGCAGAGGTGGATGCCCTTGTTGAGGCAAAATAGCAGGGGTCTCATCAGACTGGTGAGACGTATGAGCTCTAGCCAATGACATGGGTTGAGATGGACAGTCCAAAGCTGGTTGGCTAGGGAACCCCTCAAATTCGTCCTCAGACGACCTGGCAGGCGAATGAAAGAGGGCTGTTAATCTCTCTTGGCCAGCACCCTCTGAAGCCGGGACAGACACGTATCGTGCTTGCTTGGCAGCGCTGTGGCTAGATAAGTGTTTGGTTGTAGCAACAGCCTTGGAGTGAAGTCTGGGTTGCTTTTGCTTAGTAGACTTGTGATGCAATGGGGCCTTGCACGGCTTTTTTGCCCCTGTTGCATGAGCTGCCTCTGTCTGTTGATCCGCCATGATATACACGCACAAAGGTGGGAGGTGCAGTATGTATCACCAACACACGCACAAAGGTGCACTGTGGAGAGGGGCTTCAGTACATGCCCACAGGTGGGGGAAGCGGTACAACCCCAGGTGCACTACTAGTGACTAAGTGCAAGAAAACCACGCTCAAGTACACACGCAGCGTGAGAGATGCAGTACTGCTCTTGTGCTGGTAATATACAGAAGCCTGTCTGTTCAGGGGCTCGTAATATTTTTTAAAAAACTTTAAAACAATCTAGTCTAAATATTCCCTTCACTGAAACAATGCATACATCAGAAAGAAAAGTGAAGGTACGAGAGGGAACAAGAAGGAGATAAGTCAAAAAACGCTTGAAAAACTAAAAGAGCGGGAAAAAGGTAATGGATAAAATGGCGCCCGCTGAAAAAGAGCGAGAAAATTCAAAACAAAATGGCGACCGTCTAGAAGTCAGGAACAGGTCGCTTCACAAAGGAGCAATGGCGGCCGTCAAGTAGCTCAGAGAAACTCCAGATGGAGCGGAGGTATCCCGCCTGCGTTGTAAAAACAAATGTGAGGAAGCCGCCGCCACCGCCACAAAAAATACAGAGTGGCTGCTGCGTCCTCTAACGGCCACAGTAGCAAACAGGGGGGGCGCAGTCGCATTCTCCTCATGGCCACAGTAGCGAGCTGGGTGGGGGGGCACAGCCGCGGTCTCCTAACAGCCACAGTAGCGAGCAGGATGGAAGAAATCCTCGCCACGGCAGAGACTAGGCAAGCCACCAACAAAAGCTGCAACACAGGGAGCCGCAACTGCGAGCTCCTAGCAGCCAAAAAATACCAAGCCTCTGCCGCCGCCTGGATAGAAAGGGAGCTTGCGGCCAGAACAGGCTTCGCCGCGGGCTCCTGACATAAGGAGAGTAAAATAGCCGCCGCTGTGAAGGACAGCTGGAGCAGTAAAGCGGGGATCGGCGGACGAAAGAACGTCTCTGCCTGAGGGGGAATGGCAGCAGCCACTGCCCCCAAAACAACAAGGACGAGGAAAAGGTAGGGCAGGGGAAAACGAGGAAGACCAAAACAAAAACCCCAATAAGCCCCAACTATCACAAAGACGAACAGAGAAAGAGAGGGGAGGGAACAAGTGGAAGCACAAACTCACAAGCACAACCCAGTCCCACACACTCTCTCACTCACAACATTCTCACACAACTTAGTTCTAAACGCTACCCTAAGCTTGAATATAACAGCCTTGGATGAAGGCAAGAACGAACTGGAGTGGGAGGGGCTTGATGCCCCAGGTCTTGACTTCAATACATTCTTGCCTTCAGACGCTAGATGGCGCTAATACCCACATGATGGCAGGCTACCTGGGGAAAACTTGCTCAAATTTCTAGATATCAGCTCTGAAATGTAAGGTGATAACCAATTAGAATTTTTGCACATACACATAGGCTAATCACAAGGTTAATGAGTTATAAGCGTATGTACACAAAGCTGTTGCGATTCTAGTCCTCTAGATGTGCTGTAGCTGTTATGTAGTAACAAGAATCAGAACACAAAGGATTGAGTACCTGACTACTTGTGCAAATGAACAAAGAGAAAACATCCTCAAACTCACCCAATAAAATCATGTCCTCAGTAGTCTACATAACAAGTACAATTAATAGTCTATGTGTATGTCAAGGTGGCAATGTTGACCACTCTCTGAAGGTCTGAGTAGTTTAGAACAGGAGCCACAAGCTCCTTCCCAGCTTTTCTTAGAAGCTTCACACTACTTAGAGTAATGGGCTACCAGGGCTCACCCATTGTTTGCCTTTAAAGCAGGCCCCAATCCGCACCACCAGGCAACAGCTTCCAAGGGAACCACATTTGGACACTGCCTGGAGGCTCCAACTGTGGGAGATGAAGGAGCTCAGCTGCAATGTCTCAGGCAGGAAGAAGGATGGGGAAACAGGGAAGATATAAAAAGGCTAGGGGGGAGGAAGGAAACACTCACTGGAGAGGAAGGCAACAGGATGGAGTAGCCCAGCCTTTCCCACCTAGTGGGCCACCAGATGTTGTTGGACAATTCCCATCTTTCCTGACCATTGGCAATGCTGGCTGAGGCTGATGGGAGTTGTGGTCCAGCAACACCTGGTGGCCCACTAGTTGGGAAAGGCTGGACTAGCCAGACCCCTGAGCAAGGATACTCCAAGGAAACTGGGGAAGGCTTGGCCCTCACTCTTCTACCAGGGGCCATCTACAAGGTATCTCCCTAAGTCCCACTGGGTGGATCTAGAGATGGAATTCCAGCATCCTGGTTTTACCCAGTCTCTCTTCTATAGGGAGGCACAGGAGTGCTGGACTTAAGCCTGGCCAGACCAACAGCACTGAAGGAGGACACCCTTATACTCTTTAGTGAGGGCCTCCCCTAGAACACTGAAGTGACTCTGGAAGGACCTGACTGTCCTTGGGGTTTGGGAACTACTCCTGAAGAGACCAGAGTTGAAAAGGGAGAGTTAGAAGCTCCAGAGAAGGAACTGGGCTGAAGCAGCTACCCCAGGAGATGGGTACTGAAAGACTTTGCTTATTGGGTGCAACAGCCTGGGATATGTTTTCCAAGTGTGTAAAGCAACATACTTTAAAGTCTTATTTGCAGCAGACCAGATGCGAGTTGGTGCCTTCTTTAACACCTTAATCAAATGTGGCCCATGGAAGATACAGAACATGCTTCCTTTGACATACCCCTTCTCCCAGGGTACAGCACACTTGGCAAATAAGTGAAATGAATACTTGTATTTCCCACAGGAACAATATTAAGTGTGACTGCCACTTGTTTACACATCCATGTACAGATATGAAGAAATTCTGGTTGGACTGGGACTTTCTAACACATGTATATAGATGTTCAAAGACGTGAGAACCATATCTGTGGATTCCTGGAGAAAGCTACTCCTAAACAAAATATTTTTACACTACGGAAATATTTCTTAAAATATTATTTCTTTGATTCAAAACATTATCAATGCCATATTGAACTAGAATCTGGGATACCTGGGGTTGAATCTCCCATAAGCCATAAAGCTCACTGGGTGACCTTGGGCCATTCAATGTTTCTCTTAGCCTTAACTACCTAGTAGGGATGTTGTGAGGATGAAATGATTGGGCTCCTTGGAGGAAATGCAGAATTGAAAATATAATAAAAAGTTAAGAAAAGAACTGTTCATATGACAGCAAGGAACCACTTACCTGAAGGAAATGATAAGATGGGATGGAATGAGGTGTCCAGTTCTAACATGAGTTCTTTTTGTGTCCTCGGCTTGGTGCTTAATTCATACCTACTCCGTGTAGAAGCTGGAACCACCTCTTCCAAGGTGTTAAACAAGGCATCTCTCAGTTGCATAGCCTGTAAGACGAAACACAAATTTAAAACTTTTTACAGGTTGTTCACATTCTAAAACAAACTGTGTCAACAAATTGAACTTTAATCTAGACAAAAGCACTAATTTAGAAATAGAGATTCTTCAACCTGTTTTGGTTGTATTCTCCTTGAAAAATCCAGTTTGCGCTTTGAGTGTGCCCCTCAACCCAGCTTTGCTGCTGGATGGTCTAGGAGTGCATTTGCATACCTTAGGCTGGTGTATTAGCTGTTTTCTGGAGAAGATGAATCCGGTCAGTTATGCATTCCCTACCAACATATAGATTAGATTGCTGTAGCACAAATCATGTAAAGCTGCCCTTAAAGAGGGTCTAGAACCTTCAGGTAGTTCCAGAATTTTAGAACAATCTCCCCACTGAAGTGCATCTCAGTGTTATACTCTTTCAGAAAGCAGATGAAGACATCCTCTTCCACCATGCTTTTGGGGGTAAGGAGGTACTGTAATTCATTGAGGACCGTATCTGGTACTCATTGTTTATCTTGTTATACTGTTATTTTAGCTTATTTTATATTGACGTTTCATTGGTGTGCTTTTACTATGTTGCATACTGCCCTGTGACTTTATGGGCAACATAGACATATCTGAATAATATAAATAAATATAATGCAGAACACATCCCTGAGAGTTTTCTGGAGCATGCAACTCCATTGTATCACCTACTCTGGCCCTTAAACTGTTTCCAACCCCAATTCAATGCCTCCAAAGCCCTATATACTTAAAGGACCGCCTCCTACCATATGAATCTGCTTGACCACTGAGATCATTAGAAGAGGCCCTTTTCCATGTCCCATTGTCATCAGTTGGTACTGATGTGAAAGGGGTCCTTCTCTATAGCAACACCTAGATAATGGAGCTCCCTGCCCCAGGGACTCTACTTGACTCCTACCCTGTCAGTGTTTTTAATCCTGTCTGATAGAGTTGATGATTTGTTTCAGAAGGCTTGCAGCCTGCCTGATACTGTTTTTATCTGCCCCTTGGTTTCTGCCCTTGTTTTTTGGATTGTTTTACCTTCTATGTTGCTTATCATTTGTCTTCTAATTATTGTATCCAACTGTCTCTCATCATCTTAGTTTTAAGTCACTTTGGGCAACCCATACAAGCTGGAAAAGCCAGATGAAAGAGCATTTTAAAAAATTTAAAATTCTGGGGCTAAGAAAAATCTATTTGTATTTTATTAGAGAGTAGTTTATAATAAGCAAAAGATAACTGTATTGATTCAATAGAAAAACTCCAAAATTCAGTTGGGCGATACCTTTATCAGGACAAGCCATAATGTCATAAAAGTGTGACATGCTTTCAGTTTCTCAAAAGTTCTTCATCAGGCAAGATGTTATAAAAAGCAGGGGATGAGAGGACAAAGCAAAGTACCAAAACTAAGTTGATATTGCAGCCATGAGGTCAGCTTATAGATTCAGTTCCACGATGAAGACTGCAGGTTGAATAAGTCCCTCCCAGGTGCTACAGCTATCTGGTTACACTCCTAGGATCCTGGGATAAAGAAGCAACCGCTACTCCTCGTCTCTGAGAAATTGTAAAAGGTGTGCCTAGAACACCATGAAAAATTAATCCCTGGCTTTGCTAGATTAAAGACTGCCAGATTTCTGTTAACTTCTGCTCTCTGCCTACTCCATGAACTGAATGAAAGCAATAATCTCCTGTTTTTCCTCTTCTCCCAGGCATTTTAGCATGTTTTTAAATTGCTTTTTTAAAAATGTTTTTAAATTTGTATATTTGTTTTTAATTGTTGTAAACCGCCCTCCCAGAGAGCTTTGGCTATGGGGCGGTATACAAGTGCAATAAATAAACAAATATGTTGCTCCCCCAACAATTAATATTCAGTGGCATACTTCCTCTAAACCTGTAGGTTGCTTATAGCCATCATGACTAGTAGTGATACGCCTTTTAAAGCTACCTAAAAATTTCCTGGAGGAAAATATAGTAGAGGCTCTCCATTTCATTACACAGTGGAGTGGTTTTGTTTTTAGTTGCTAGGCGATTTTGATATAGAATAGTCAGAGGAAATGGGCTGGATACAGTGGTTGATCCATTGCAGAAAATGGAGCACTGCCCCACCAGCCTCAATCTATCCTCAGCCAGTTCCCACCTGCCTGCCCTCTTACTTACAACCAGCTCAGGGAGTGGCCCTGGCTGTCAGGTTCCTCCTTCTTTGTCTGTTTTATCCTTGTAGAACTTAGCAAGAGGATGGGGACAAAACTAGAATGACTTGGCCCCACCTATCATTGCTTTGTCTCCACCTATTACTGGCTCTGATTCCACCGTCTGTTGTCCTCCCAGTCTTCTGCCCCTCCAGTTCAAACAGGTACCAACCAATATTGGTTGGATAGAAGAAACAATGGTCATTCTGTGAATGTGGTGGTGGAGTAAATAACTGGTCATAACTCTCCTGGTAATGCTTGAAGACTAGGCAGGGGGTGGGGTGCAACTGAATACTGTAAGCTGCCCTGAGACCAGAGCAGGGCTTAAGGAGGACATAGGGCGGGCAAAAATATTTACAAACCCAAATATAGACTCATTGTATTAGAAATATCTGTTGGTAATGAATTATCAATAATTACCAACAACCCTAATGAAAAATCCAGACAGGGTCTACATATCTTACTACTTGCATTTATTATCACTACTACATACTATTGTTCATTCATTTTACACAGATAAGTAGGCCAATGTAGCTTAGCTGTTTACTGACTAAATGTTATGACCTTTTAAAGCACCTTACGATATAAACTTTTCATTTTCAGTTAAACATCCAGTGCCTCTCAATAAAATAAATTAGCACTGGAGAAGAGTCAAAATAGTGCTACACTTTTAGTGTGTAAAGAGAAAGTGAATCCAAGTCAGGAGAGCAGATAAATAGTCAAGAGAACAGAGGAAAAACACACTTATACACAAAAAGGGCTTTGTTACAGAACCTGAAGAGAACCATGTCCAGCCTTTATTAGTAACAAGCCTCCATTCATAAATCAGTCTGTTAGCTAGAACCACTATCTCAAAAAAAGTCTGCCAAAGGGGAATTATTCTATAATGAAGCCACATAGCGTTCTCGATTAAAGTTTTTTTTCACCAGAGAACATACAATTCAACTGGGAGTTCAAGATCATAGATCTATTTAATTGTTATTATTTCCAACCTCAAACATCAGGTGCTTTGTTAGCCTGCTTCTCAAGAGCAACCAAAGAACATCCCAGCAAGCGAGTTGCCTATGATGAGTGATTTGTCATTTTCGGAAAAACAGTTTTCACAGACCTAAAACTGAATATGGCTGTAGTCCTAAATTGCTGCTACCACCAAATTGCAGGGGTTTGAAAAAAGGGCATGGAAAAGGGGAGGGGAGGGACATAGGGCCTACAAGTAAATCCCACTGAACATTGAGGAAGTGACTCCCAAGCATAGGATTTCACTGTTAAATACATTTTTTCACTAATCAGCTAGAATCTGGCAGGAGGAGGGAGGAAGAATGGTAGCTATCTCCTTTGTGAACAAGAAGTCAGATGGGCTTTCTTGTTGTTGTTTCTGGCTTGTTCATGTGAGCCACACATCCACTTCAGTATTAGGAGTGCTAGGCATGACAACTGCCACATTTGACTGAATTACATTGCAAAGCCTTGGTAGCATATTAAACCCTATTTCTATATATTGATTATTCTGTTTCAGCTAAAAAGAAAAGCATAACTAATCCAACAATAGACACAGCTGTTCACCACAGCCACAACACAGTGAGAGTACTTAATTACAGCTTTGGTAGTTAGAAGAACCTGCTGGGAATGGTTCCTGCACAGAACAATGTCCCCACTGTGATGACCATCCTGCAGCCTTAACTTGCACTGTTAAAAACACCTAGTCACTTGGTTCTTGACCTGGCATATTAGTATGAGTAATTTGTTTGGGGTCAGGTCCTTATTCAAACTGAAGGCTTCCAATGCACACATAGCTCTCTTGTACTCAGCTTCAGACCTCTGGGGTGAAATTATTCAGTGAACAATTTAGAAACGCAGTTCAAAGACATTATGAATGCTAAGCTTAATAGGGCTCAGATTCCTATAAGCATACAGCTGTGTGTTCAGATGTTAATGTTTATCACTTGCAACAAGCGATGGTTTTGCATGTATGAATAAGCCATCAAAAAACAAATTCACTAATAGGCAAAAAAACCTTGCGGTTTAAGAAAGTACATATAGCCAACATATTTCTATCAAACTTTAAAAAGCAGGGAAATTGGGCAGCTATAGTGAATGCACCAGGGGAGCAGGAGAATTACATTTTTGTATGTTTGTTGGTGTTCTTACTTTGCTTCTTTTCTGTGTTACTACTGTTTCTACAGAGAATTATGTTTTATCTTGTGCAAACTAAGACACTCCTCACGTCCACTGGAAACTATTCTGCAGAATAGCCAGTGCCATTATTCCACAATTGCACAATTGTTTTTGGAGCTTTTCTTTATTATTATTATTATTATTATTACTATTTATTCCCCACCGTATGGCCAAAAGGCCCTCAAGGCGGCTTACAAGAAAAACACAAATATAGAAATACATCAATAAAACAATACAATTTTCTTTAGTGTTGCAAAGTGTTGCTGTACTTCACATATTCACAACTGCCGAAAAAGTTACATATTTTTCTGGAGCCCATTCCTTCTTCCTACTGCTCAGCTGATCAGTGGGGGGTATGTTGTGGGCCACATATGATTAGGCAGAGGCAGCTCCGAGAGGGTGGCAGATTGCACACTTCTGAACTACAGATATAAAAAAGGCACTTTTCATGAAAACTATGCACACTAACTGGAGAATGTGTATATTGTCCAGATGTTAAACGTGGTGGGTTCACAGCAGCTAGCAACTAATTAGCAGATACCAGCTGCCAGTCAGAGCATAAATCTGCCAGGCAGGAAGAACCAGGGTGCCAGCCAGCGTGTTTACCGTTTGGGAGGCGGTGAAGGAGGAAGCAGAGAAGTCCTTAAGGTAGCCCAAATGTCCAGAAACCAAGAGATCCGATCAGGCAGGGCAGGGTCTAAGGCACGGGTTAACAGGGGAGCCGGAGTAATGTCTGCAGCAAGGCTTGACATTGACTCTAGCAAGGATTCTCCCTTTCCTTCCAGTCTTTTATGCTCTGCGTGCAAGACCAGGTGCTTACAATCAGCTTGTGTTCTTGCAAGCTCTCCTGCTCCTAAATCGAGCCGATTGCCTTCATTGCTGTAACACCTGTTGGCGTCTTCTCTCTGCTGGGGAAGGGGCAGCCTCCTGGCCGCTTCCTGACTCTGACAGGCGGGCTTTCTCAAGGGCTTGCCCCTGGTCTGGCGAAGGATCCTGAGCTGTCTCCCTGCTTCTCCCCTCTCCTGGGTCTACAGTCTCCCATTCCTCTTTCTCCTCGGATGAGTCTTCTGAGGGGCGCATGACACTAGAGAATGTACAAAACTCAGCCAAGATATGTACATTCTCCAAAGCCTGTTGGAGATTATGTATACTGACCGGGAAATGTGCACAATTCTCTCTTCATGGATAGGTTATGTGCACATGCTCCATGAGGCCTGGTGAAAGTGTACAACAACCAATTGTTGCGCACATTACCTGCTCAATTTACACACACACACACACACACACACAACAGCAGCACATACCATAAGACCCAATTTATTAGGATCAGCATGACTGCAATCTATGGATAGTTTCCTGCGAGTAAGTTTCATTGACCTCACTGCTGCTTACTTCTGACTTCAATGAGCTTTAACAAAAGATTCTGCCAGCTGAAATGCAATCTTTAGCTTTTAATTAAAAATGCAAACAATATTGCAAAGGAATCTGCTGGAACAGATGTGGGAGTGCTATAGGGAGATGGTTCCCTCTCTTGTTCTGCTGGCAAATTTGTACTCTCAGTGACCAGGCAGTATTAAAATGAAACCCTGCTTCATTTTAAACAGATGAAAAATATGTTCTTTCTTTCCTTAGATGAAGACAACATTTTTATTGGGATATAACATTATTTAGTTTCAATCACTGGCTAAGTATAGGTTCGATCTAGGGTGTTTTCTTTCATTTTTAATTTTTACTAAGAAAGGTATTCTTAGAAATGTCATGAAAATGCAACCTGACCAAAAAAATGTTACTGAAATGGGGAATATACTTATTAGCCTGATGAGCATGTGTTGTGAAGCAGTTTCCTTATTTTTGTAATGGTTTTCATTTCTTTTACATTACGCATGAGATTCTATTTTTGTTTTAAATCTTTAAGATTATTTACACCAACAGCAGCAAAACAGAATATTCCAAATTAAATATTTTTTTCAATTCAGGTGCTTTGCAACTGTTTTATGCTGAGCAGAAAATTTAACTCGGATCAAGTTAAGGCACTTCTAAGTCTATGAAGAGGCAAGTTAGGCTAGCTTTGAACAGCAAAAATAGAAAAAAGGTTAAGATACAGTTTTACTATTTCCTTTAAATTGAGCACTGCCAGCTGTGTAAGCTTTTCAGTTAAATAAATATTCCAAAAACAAGCAACAGATTTATATGGCAACATGTTTCCTCAGAGGCAAAAATCCCTTTATGTTCCCATCTTCTTTCCCAGACTACCAAATGAAGGTAAAGAGAACACTGGAACAAATACATTAATTTAAGAAGGGAGATTTTGAGCTATTTGTTTTAGGCCCTTGACTACGAAGAAACTCATATATGAAGTATTTCATTGGAGATAGTTTATTGAATATTTCAAGAGTTCTATTTTTGTTCTTTTTCTTGCAATATAAAAATGTAATGATTTAAGTCATTCAAGCCATCTGAGAGAGGGCAGGATCTTCATATAACATGTCTTTTATTATACACTATCTCTGAAATCACTAATACCTTTAGCCATGACTCAGAAAATAGCTATCATTTACAAGTTTTTGATGACAGGGCAAGTAACTTAATATAGCTTATGGCTCCTCATTCTTCAGCTCTGCCAGCAACAGATCACACATTCCTTTCCCCACACTTCTGAAGCCCAAATGCAATTGACATTTCTCTTGGAATTCTCTCTCCTTGACTCTCAACAACTCTTGGTGATTTCCAAGCTAATCTTTTCTTTGCCTCTGTAGCCAACAATTCAGTACTCAATACAGGGTTTACTTGCATGTTCTGTTTTTCCACTATCAACAGCATTTCTTTATGCACATCTAGCAACCTATCTCCCTGCCACTGTGTGCTTGTGTGTGTATGTATATGTACCTTCCAACAGCCTTTGTATAAGGGGGAAATGGTTGGGAAAAGCGAGTTAGATCTCAAAAACGCTGTCTCATTTTTAGTGTTGAGAAATACAAGAGTACTTTCGGAGATTGATATAGTGAGATAAAAAAACACTACACAGCCCGTCTGAAAGTAGCTACTGGCACATTCATCTATGTGAGGCCTAGAAACTTTCCTTATTAAAAATGACTGAAGTATATAAAAAAATTAAGAAGAATCACTGGGTCATGCAAGTGCTTCAGGCACTTGAGGCAATATATTTTCAACTCTTAAACATAAGGTTGGTGAACAATAATTATTTATTTGTTCATTTATTTAAAGGCATTTCTAAATGGCTTAACATTTTAAAAATCTCTAAGAGGTGTACATTGTGATTTAGCAAAGTACACTAGTTTTAATTGTCTTTACCCATAGTAATTTTTTTGTTCAGACATATGTATTAATTGGAAACGGTGGGCTCCAATATTGCTTCATGTGCAAATTCTTGTGCCAAATGTGATATTAAAAGTAACAAGGAAACATTTTTCAATATAGTATTGAAAAATACCAGTAATGACACTGAAAGTAAAATCCAACTGCATCCCCTTGGGGAGATAGCATATTACCCTTACTTTCTTGAAGTAGAAGCAAAGTGAAGACATTGTTTTTATCTGAAGAGGTATGTCATTTCTACAAGCAAAACCTTTTCATCATTAGTATCTTCAACTTAGCTGAGATCTTACAACCATTTCAGTGCTCAGACCAGTTATTTGACAGCAGCACATAATGTGGCTCAATGGTGTTGCTTCCCGTGTATACTTTCACATTAACTCTCAAGTGTTACACAATAAAAACATTAAAATGTTATTTTTACCTGAATAACTAGTATGAAGCAGATTGAGGCCTGATACCACACCCCAGCCCATTGATCAAGAAGAAGCGTCCTCACTGCCACACACAGAGGGCATCATCCAGAAAATAGTTTACCCAAACACTTTGGGGAAGAAAATGACCCAACAAGAGGAAATATGTTTTTAGTTGTGGACTCATATAAGCAGTCACATTAATGAAACTCACTGTAATAATTAATCCATTTTCCATAGGAAGTGGGCCATCACTGTGGGAAATAGTTCCACCTATCGTGCGAAGGCAAGAATGTTTTTGAAGTCAAGACTAGGGACGTCATGCCCCTCCCACTCTCCAGTTCATTCTTGCCTTCGTACGAACAAGATTGGAATTTCACGTAGCATTTAGCTAAGTCTCGTATTTGTTTCTCTTTTTCTCTTCAAAACCTTTCTGCTGTTTTTTGTGTCTAGCCTACTGAGGATCCCCTCAGAGACCGCGGCTGCGGCTCTCTTCCCCCTTTCCTCAGGGCTATTTAATTCCTTTTATTCCCTTGATTGGGGTGCTCTGAGACCGCGGCTGCGGCTCTCTTTATCTTTGCAGTTTCAAGCCCCCTCCCCCCCCCCGTAGCCAGGGGGCTCCCTCAGTGACCGCGGCTGCGGTTCTTCTTCTTCTTTTTTTTTTTAGATCGCTTTTGATCGCTTGTGAGGGAAGGGGAATCCCTCTCCCTCCCCCCCCCTGATCATTGCCGCGGCTGCGGCTGATCCGATCTCTGTGGGAGCTTGCAGCTGCGGCTCCCGCCGTTACTACCTTACCGCAGATCGCCCTCGCTACGTGGCTTAAATCCCACTGCGAAGGGCTTTACAGACCGCGACGGCGGCTCTCTCTGCGGCGGCTGCCGTGTGTTCCTCTACCTGCTCTTCCAGAGTTTCTTTTCCAACCGCTACTGCGGCTTTCGGCGAGTCCGTGCTGGCCAGCCCTTCCCCCAGTTCGCTTGCGACGGCCGCCATTGCTCCTTCTCCCTCAGCCCCGTTTTGATCGTTTTTTCCCGCCCGTTTTTTTTCCGGGCGCCATTTTTTGAAATTCAAAATTCCCGCCTTTTTTTGTTACCATCTATTTAACTTCGGATACCTCCCCTGCAGGCTACCTATCTGTATGTTTGTGTGTATGTGCTGCTGACAAACTTACACAAGGCTGATTTACACACATTTTTACTGTGGCTGTAATCATAGTGGCTGAATTGTATTATTAAGGCTGGAGCTCCAATCCTAGTGGGCTGGATTGTATTATCAAGGCTGGATCTTTAATCCTAGTGGCTGGATTACATTATCAAGG
The DNA here is from genome assembly GCF_030035675.1 of Rhineura floridana. NCBI lineage: Eukaryota > Metazoa > Chordata > Lepidosauria > Squamata > Rhineuridae > Rhineura > Rhineura floridana. Next base: position 14,073,067 of record NC_084481.1, read on the forward strand.
CTGGAGTTTTAATCCTAGTGGCTGGATTACATTATCAAGGCTGGAGCTTTAATCCTAGTGGCTGGATTACATTATCAAGGCTGGAGTTTTAATCCTAGTGGCTGGATTACATTATCAAGGCTGGAGCTTTAATCCTAGTGGCTGGATTACATTATCAAGGCTGGAGCTTTAATATCAGTGGCTGACTTGTATTAAATCTGATTTACATTACATATCCTGCCCCCTATGGGGCCCTGAACAAGCCAAAAATCCAGCCCACAGCACTAATCTGAGTGTGCCAACTCTAAAACGGCCTATATTATATTAACGTGGATACCTCTGTGCATTCTGCCCCCTCTGTGGCAGTGCATTCGCCATCTGCCAGTGTATCCTACCCCCTCCGTGGTAGTACGCTGTGCCAGTTCGGGTCTTTACATTCTGCCCCCTCCGTGGCAGTGTACTGCACCCAGGTTCATATAAGATGGCAGAACAGCCAGGCATGTCACCATCAACACACATGGTGCCAGATCAGCCAGACATGCCACAATCAGCCAAGCCACAACATACTAACACGTCTAAGACCAGACATGCCAAAGCACTGGCTAAGACAAAACATCTTTCCAGCCATAGTAAACCAAAGCGTCCTCGTTATGTTTCTGTGCCAACAACCACCACAGCACAGACACACATAAGTGATATTTTCCATTCTCCTGCTACTGCCTCTGACGAGGAAGAGTTTGTTGGCTTTCCCCCTCACGGTTCGCCTAACGAACCTACCTCTGGCTTACCGCCTCAGACATCTGTTCCAACAGCCCACCAGGCACATACATCTCACACATCTGGTCTGCAGCTGTCTCCTGATTTCCTCTCCCAACTCCAAGCCATGCTGGCTTATTTCACACAAATGCAGTCACTACCACAGGTTCCTGCCATACCCCCACTCAACATGGACCAACGCGCGTTCCATGCTGCTCATCCTTCCTGCTCGCCAGATCCCTTCGATGTAGCCAGAGGCAGATGTACGGACGAAGCCTCGTATGCGGAGGAGTTAACTTTCACTGACCATGTTGAAGGAGACGACTGGAGCGACTATTCAGATCATGAGGAGGATACATCGTATCGCTTGTTCAATACCTCAGATTACCAACCGCTCGCACGTAGGGTACTTCATACCCTTGGTCTCCAGACTGCGCCCTCAACTTCGTCCGCTCCAACTCTCAAAGGGGCCAAGGTCCTCAAATCCCCTGCACCTACTGAACACTACATCCCGGTGCCGGACCCAATTGCCAAATTAGCTTCCGATGAATGGGCCCACCCGCTCAAAGCTCGACGCTTCAAGAACATGGCTGACAGACTTTACGCCCTAGCCCCAGACTTCGCCACCAAGTTAGAGGTCCCTGGCATAGATGAACCGATCGCTCGCCTCGTTTCACGATCTATCTTGCCCAGGGAAGGGGAATCCCACCTAAAAGATACTACTGAACGTCGAATAGACTTCGCCCTCCGCAAGAACCACGAGGCCACTGCCCTAGCCATGCGTGCCTCCGCCTCAGCCTCCATCTTCTCCAGAGCATCTATGATGTGGCTGGATGACCTTCTAGAGGATGATAACCCTGATCCTGTCGCCTTCAAAAGAGCACTATTGAAATTACGTAAGACAGCAGCTTTTGTGGCCGATGCCACTTTGGATGCCACCCAATTAGGGGCACGAGCCATGACGACTCAAATAGTCGCTCGTCGTACCCTCTGGCTTCGCCACTGGCAAGCTGATTCAGCGGCCAGATTGAACCTGTCCAAGGCCCCTTACTCCGGATCTCTACTCTTCGGCGAGGAAGCTCTAAAGGCAGTTCTGGTTGATCCAAAAGACGCCCATAAACCGGTTCTAGCCACAGTCAAGAACATCGACCACAGGCCCTTTAGGCGATTTCCCTCCTTTCGTTCTAACCAGCCTTTTCGAGGAACGCGGCCAGGAGGACGAGGCCGCGATTTCAGACCCTATGATTCCAACGCATTCAGGGGTTCCTGGAACCGACGCTTCCAGGGCAGAGGTCAGTACCAAGGGCGCAGGGGCAACTCATCGTCCTCATATAGGGGAGGTCCTCGCCTACACAAGTAGTATTAACGCCATCCCCATAGGTGGCAGATTACTTAATTTTGGAGATCGATGGCTGCGCCTCACTAAGGTCTCCTGGATCAGGGACCTCTTCACTTATGGCTATACCATAGAGTTCTGGGCAACCCCATCAGACAGATTCCACCCGTCTCCTTGCCCAAGGGCACCAGCCAGGCACAACATCATGCAGACAGCTATACATCACCTCTTGCACATAGCGGCAATAGAGCCAGTTCCCACAACTGAGAGATCGGAAGGGGTGTACTCCCTCCTATTTGCTGTGCCAAAACGAGATTTATCTTGGAGGGCGGTATTGGATCTCAAGTTTGTCAACCGTTTTGTAACATACCGCAAGTTTAAAATGGAATCTCTCCATTCCATTACCGAGAGTCTGCATGAAGGAGACTTCCTGGCTTCTATCGACCTTAAGGAAGCGTATCTCCATGTACCCATTTGCATAGCCCACAGAAAGTTTCTTCGGTTTGCTTTTGGCCACCAACATTTTCAATATAGAGCGATGCCTTTTGGCCTCTCCTCTGCTCCAAGAGTATTTACCAAGGTGCTACTCATCCTAGTGGCTTACCTTCGGACCCAAGGGGTTCATATCTACCCATATTTGGATGATCTGCTCATACGGGCCAAATCTGAAGAGCTGGCTCATCATCATTTAATGATCACCCTCAATGTTTTGCAGACCTACGGCTGGCTTGTCAACTTCGACAAAAGCCATCTCCAACCAACCCAACGCCTACTACATCTTGGGGCAATGTTGGACACCCTGCAGGCAATGGTCTTCCTGGCTCCAGATCGCATCACTGCCATCACAAGCATCGCAAGGTCCCTGATGCAACAAACATCCGCAGACGTCATGCTTCTCGCCAGAGCGCTCGGGATGTTTATCTCCACAATCCACATTGTGCCCTGGGCTCGGGCTCACACTCGGCCCCTTCAGTGGACTCTGTTGCCTTTTCAAAAAAACATTGCCAGCTCCAACCATCGCAAAGTTCGTTTGAGCCCCGCTCTGCGCCTCTCCTTCCGCTGGTGGACCAAGGTTCAACACCTCTCCAAGGGCACGTCGTTCAGAGAACCCCGCAGAACCGTCGTGACCACAGACGCCAGCCTCATAGGTTGGGGAGCCCACTGCAACTCCCAGTACGTTCAAGGGGTTTGGCCCAACGCAGAGCAATCTCGAAGCATCAACTGGCTGGAACTAAAGGCTGTCCACTTGGCTCTATGTCATTTTCAATCTCTGTTCCCTTTGCAGCATGTGCTCATTCGAACAGACAACACGTGTGTAAAATCACATTTGAACAGACAGGGGGGCACCAGGTCTCGTCCTCTGCAGGACTTAGCCTCCCTCATCTTTGTCTGGGCAGAACAACATCTACAATCCCTGAAAGCAGAGCACCTCAGAGGGATTTGGAATGTGACAGCAGACTGGCTCAGCAGACAACAGGTCTTCCCAGGAGAATGGAAACTTCATCCAGCCATTTTCCATCGTCTCCAGTGTCGGTTCGGCGCCCTCTCAGTCGACCTGTTTGCTTCCAGTCACAATTGCCAGCTTCCAAGGTACTTTGCTCGATACCTGGACTCAACAGCAGAAGCAGTGGATGCTCTGACAACACCGTGGCCAGACGGTCTATTGTACGCCTTTCCTCCCATACCATTGTTAGCCAAAACCTTGAGGAAGGCGCGAACCGAAAGGGCACAGCTGGTTCTGATAGCACCATTTTGGCCACGCCGACCGTGGTTCTCAGATCTTCTGGCAATGTCAATGATGGATCCTTGGACACTTCCAGTAACGCCAGACCTCCTATCCCAGGGCCCAGTACTGCACCAGGACCCTACTTGGCTCAATCTAACAGCGTGGCGTTTGAACGGAGACACTTGAGGTCAGCTGGACTGTCTGACGCTGTGATTGATATTATTTTGGCCTCGAGAAGACCATCTACCACTCGCATTTATCAACATACCTGGGTGGCTTTCTCCAAGTGGTGTCAGTCCCACCACCACGATCCATCCCAGGCCAATGTGCACCAGGTGCTCCAATTTCTCCATACTGGCTTTATGATGGGACTTCGACCCAACACTCTACGTCGACAGGCGTCTACTCTGTCATCCATTCTCTCAGTGTCCTCTCCTGGAGATCATATCTCCTCACATCCGTTCATCAAACGTTTTTTGAGGGGAGTCGCCCTACGCTCTCCGGCTGTTGTCCATCGGTTCCCCTCATGGAGTTTGCCGAAAGTTCTGCAGGCTTTGCAACGCCCTCCGTTTGAACCCATCAGGACTGTGCCCCTACGTATACTGTCCTTCAAGGTCCTGTTTCTGATCGCAATCACATCTGCCAGACGCGTTTCGGAGTTGGGCGCATTGTCTTCTGCTAGACACCTCTGCGTCTTCTATAAGGACTCTGTTGTGCTGAAGACTGACCCTTCCTTTCGTCCCAAGGTCGATTCAGTTTTTCATTGCAACCAGGACATTGTTTTGCCTTCCTTTTGCCCGAATCCTACCCATCCTCTCGAGAAGGCTTGGCATTCGTTGGATGTCCGGAGGGCTCTCAAGACCTACCTGTCTAGGACCCAAGAGATTCGACGAACGGAGTCTCTGTTTGTATCCTTTCATCCAGGGTCTATGGGGCATAAAGTATCCAATCCTACCTTATCCCGTTGGTTAAGGGCATGCATTACCTTAGCATATGAGTCCCTGAAGCTGCCAGTTCCTGCTAGTATAACAGCTCATTCTACTAGGTCAGCTGCCACTTCGGCTGCTTTTGCTACTAATGCTCCTGTTGCCGATATTTGTAGGGCCGCAGTCTGGTCTTCCCCACACTCGTTTATAAGACATTATAAAATTGATCATTATGCCTCTGCTGATGCTTCTTTTGGCAGACGAGTGTTGCAACAGGTTCTTAATGAGGATTAACATGTGGGTGGTCCCTCCCTATATGGGTTGCTTTGGTACATCCCACAGTGATGGCCCACTTCCTATGGAAAATGTACCATTGGTCTCACCTGAAAGGTGATTTTCATAGGAAGGGGCCATCACGACCCTCCCAGTTGGAGGATGACTAGCGATTTTATCAATGGGTTACATGTTATTGTTTCCATATTATATTTAAATTTAAGAGTGAAGTCAAGACTTTTAGTTCTGTTATGTTATGAAGTTATGTTAGAGTCATGTTGTTATGCATGTGACTATTATGTTATTTTCCTGGCAGGCCTGTTGGCCTTGTTCTTGTATTTTTAGATATCTCTTTTAGACTCGCTACGAATGAACTGGAGAGTGGGAGGGGCATGACGTCCCTAGTCTTGACTTCAAAAACATTCTTGCCTTCGCACGATAGGTGGAACTATTTCCCACAGTGATGGCTCCTTCCTATGAAAATCACCTTTCAGGTGAGACCAATGGTACATTTTCTCTCTTACTTGTTTCTCTCTTCTACTCTTTTCTCACCCAAAGGGGAAGACCCAGATTACAATACAGGGTTAGCCTGTAAATCCGAGAGCTTGGATAACAAAGAAAAATAATTTAGAATATCCTAATATTGGGTTTGCTTTCATTATTTTTAAGGATGAAGAGAGTATGTAGAATGCTTGTTCCAACATCAAAGCTAGTTAGAAAAACAGAGGCAACTGTGCTCAACCAGGCCAATTTAGGAAATTCACCTTAGCCTTGTGTGTGGTCAGCCTCACATTTGACCTGCTTCTTGAAAACTAGCTATCCTCATTCAGGGTCTCACAAAACAAGAGCAGGAATACTTTGGAGAAACACACACACATAAACACCACACCCATAATAAATTGGCACATATGGCTGGAACCTTAACACACTTTCTTAAAGATATAGAGATGTTTTGTTTTAGCATGTTTTTAAAGATGTTTTGTTTTAATATATTTTAAAGTCTGTTTTTTATGATGTTTTAGTGTTTGTTGCCCTGGGCTCCTACCATATTAATAAGTAATAATAATAATAATATAGAGAAACCTATTTGCACCTGCAGGTTTGAACTGAAAGCAGTGCTCATTTTGTACAGCTTTCTCCTTTGAAAACTCTGAAGTGGTCTGGTGCGAGCAGATGTGCACATCATGGCAACAGATGACGTTCTCAGCTTTGCCTTCTCTTTCCTCCTCTTCTTCAGGTGTTGCTGGTCAACCAACCAATTACTGGAACATGAAATTTCCTCATTGTTCTCTGAATCCCTGAAATGTACCAAATAATTATCTTAGAACATTACCAATACTCAATATAAAAAGCTCTTCATATTAATTATATAATAGTTGAGTTCCAGTCCATGCACCAAGTTCAAGATCAGTGTTCATGTGTTTTATATTGTATATCGCTCTGATTATCATAGGAGGCTATTAAGTTAAAATAATAAATTAACTATGTTTACTTTTTGTAATAGCTCTATACAATTCATAGATTTCATGACACATGGCACATTATTTTGAACAGCAGCTTTGTTATCAAACAGGGACTTTTTAAAAACACAGTGCAATTCTATGCGTGTCTCTTCAGAAGCAAGCCCTACTGAGTTTGAAAGTACTTACAGTGCAATCCTATGCCTACTCAGAAGTAAGTCCCACTGGGCTTTCTCCCGTGTAAGCAGAGTTGGGATTGCAGCAATACTCCCAAATAAGTGTGTATAGAATTGCAGCCTTATAATACTAAACTACTGCTCTGAAGTTTCCCACACAAACACACATCACCTACCTCATAGAAATGCCATTGGCCAACTCCTTCTGCTTATAGGACTTTGAGGAAAGAGGAGAGGATGTGGGAGATAGATTGAGGGGAGTAATCAGACTGCTGATTATTTCACTCAGTTGAGCACTCTGAAAGAAACAGAAAAAGGGAAGACTTCAAATTGAATGCACAGAAAATAACAGTTGAAAGAACTCAGAGTTATACTCAAAGCTGTCTATGTGTGAGTGAAATGGACTTCCACTTGTGCAACAGAAGATGCCACAAATATATCAATTCAGTCTGAGGATGTGTCCAGGGTACTGCCATGTCTGGTTTCTTTGGATGGCCTTCAGTTACTGCTGCCTGAAGATCTAGACAAAGTGCTTAGTGGAGTCCAGCCTTCTTCTAAATTGCCAGTTCATAATGGATGGCCATTCATCTCTAAGTGTCTTAAGTATCCTGAAATGCTCTAGGGCAGTGGTTCCCAACCTGGAGGCCATGAAGTAATCTAGAGGGGCTTTGAACAGTAAATAAATGAATTATTTATTTATTTTTTAAAAGTCTTAATTTCCTGGACACTGTCTGTTCCCCACTGCCGCTGAAGACGACACCTCCCCTATGCTCCAAACAAAAGGGGAGGACTTTTGCTGAAGCACCAGAGCACTTTCAGGCACACCAAAGGCAGGCATCTACCTATAAAACACATGGGAGATGCCAAAGGAGGCTGAGAGTAGAGCTACCAAAAAGAAGAGGGGATTACTATCAACAACTCCCGTCTCCTCGCACTGCCACTGGTAACGACACCCTTACTCAGGAGAGGATAGGGCTTTTCGTGAAGCAAAAGAAGCAAGGCTGTAAGGAAAGGCTGCTTTCCCCCTTCCTTCCTGGCAGCCTGCCTGCCTGGGTTCCCAATTCACTGCCAACTCCTTTTAAAAATTATTCTTATTTGTGAGGCCGTCCAGATCTCACCTTCAGCCCAGACAGAACCGAGGAGCAGTGAGGAAGCTCAGGACTTGCTCATCCCCCATCTCTGAGGCTGTGTGTGTGTGCCAGTGTCCCCCTTAATTCCACCTACACTCTGCCTCCCCAATCTCCCCCAGGTTGAGAACCAGTGCTCTACTCTAACAGAGCAATCATACATTGAGGAAGCTGGCAGCCGGCTTAAGCTATGCCAGATCCTAACTCCATTCAGGAACCCTTGGGAGGGGAGAATGCCAGCTCAGCCTGCAGAGCCCAGTGGAAAGAAACTAAGAACATTTTAAAAAACGAGCTATTGTGTGTTTTTACTTAACCACCCTTTTCCCTCTGCTTAACTTACGCCAGGACTGGACGTCACATGATCAAGCTGCACAGATGTGGGATACGGTGTAAGTCCCCCTCCCCTCAGTCCTGCCCCTGCTACACCCTTGGAATGCCCCCTTTTTGGAACTTGCACTGGCTTAACTTATGCCTGCCTCGGCTGAGCTTGGAGGGGTGGGGTTTTGTTGGCTGAGCTGTGGCTAAGCTGTTCCTGAGCTGGGATGAGGGACTTATGCCAGAGATCTGCCATATCCTAATTCCCCTCAGCCCTGTGTAAATGCCTATAGGATTGCCCCTAAATACATCAGTTGGGGGTTTAAGCATATAACGAATGCCCACCTACACTGACTTGTCTCTCAATACATCTTTACCAGATTTTGGGGGGAAGGCAATTTAAAGTTTACTGCCTTCTTACAGTTTACAAAACCACGATACTATCTCTCACTTCCTGCAAATTATGTGGATCATGCTTACAGAAATACATAGTATTTTACTACTACTACTACTACTATTTAAATTACTATCTGCCCTTCACCTTAAGGTCCCATGGCTGGTTACAACAGTTTAAAATAGGTAATTAAAAACAACTAAAACAACTTAAAATAACAATCATCACAAAAAATAACCTGAGTCTTATTTAATGAAGTGTTATACAGTTTACATGTGTTTTGTTTAATAACATATTATCTAATTCTATTTGATGCTCATTCTCACTTGAATACCTGTTTTTCTATGTTACGGAGAAGCAGAGTCGGACTGCTGGGTGACATTTCAAAATCATGTTCCGGCCACGCATCCTGCTTTTCAAGGGGAGCCTGTGAATTCCCTGTGGTGTTTAATAAAGCTTCATGGTCTACCAGTTGTGTTCGCTTCCTCAAGATGTCCTTTGGATTTGGAAATTCTTCTAAAATCACCATTCCCTAGACGACAGCAATTCAACACAACTGTGTATTGACTGTAATCTCTTAAAAAGTACTGCTGGAGCTCCCTGAAACACTTTGATTAATGATTTAAAACTCAGAGTGTGAGCTGTACACAGACCAGGTAAATAATCTCACATGACAGTAAAGCTGCACCTTTCATTTTTTGCAAGAAGTTAACATTAGTAATTTTCTGCTCCAGTTCGAAAATATCTTGACTGTTACATCATATTCTAGTTTCATCTTTTTAAATGAAAAACACCGAGGGCCAATGTAGATGCGGTGCTGCCTCAACACTATGATTTAGCAATCAGATCTGCAAGTTGCTATGCCAATCAGCCCACTGCAGTGTGCTTACTCAGATGAAGATCTGACTGACTTCAATGACACTTACTCCCAAGTAATTCTGCACTGAATTGCAATATAAGGTACTTAAGTATATCTTAGATTTTCCTAGTTGGGAGAATAGAAGGGCAAAGTTTAAGAAACAATAAACAATGTAGGACACAAAAGAAAGATCTTATTATTTGAATTTGAAAACAGCATGTAGACAAAAGCCCAGGCAGCAATAACTTATTTTAAAACATGCTTTAAAAACTATTTAACTTACTTCAAAATAAAATATTTCAGAATATTTTTTCCTTCTTCAATTTTCTGTATTAGACTTTTGACGAAGAGGAGGAGGAGTTGCAGAGAATGTTAGAAAATATTTACATGGGAGAAGGTAAAAATTCCACCTACAACTGTTGCTACTCTTTTTACTAGCTTTGGCTAGTTTACCAGCTGCAGTGCTATCTGAAAAAAGCAGACCTTGCCTCAGTGACACATGTTCTGTTTACAATTGAAGCTGGATTACTTAATGTGCTCTATTTGGAGCTGCCTTTAAAGACTGTTCAGAAACTTCAATTGGTACAGAATGTAGCAGCAAGAGGTCTTATAGATGTCATCAGTTCAAAACACATCTATATTGGTTATACTGGCTACCTGCTTGTTTCTGAGCTCGATTTACAGTGCTGACTTTGGGACAAGATTATTGGAAGGATTGCCTGCATATGTATGAGCCTGCCTGCATTTTACAATCAGCTGCTGAGGCCTTGTTCTCTGGCTTTTTGATACAAGATGCCAGATTGATGAGTACGAGGGCCAGGGTCTTTTCAATGATGGACCTGCACCTCTCAAAATTCCCTCTCCCAGGGAATATGCAAGGCCTCAGATTTGTCAATTTTTAAGAGAAATCATAAGGTATTTTTATTTAAATTCTGTTTTTATGTGTTTTTAATTTGATGAGTTTACTTTTTATTATGTTTTTATGAAATTTTGTACACTGTCTTTGGAGGGCAATGCTCCTGAAAGACAATTATAAAACATTTAACAATTAATTAATTAATTAAATTATACAGAGACTGGAATATAAAAACAAATCAATGTTACCCTTATCACTATTTAACTCTTCCATAACCACAAAATGGCTGGAATATGTTTTTTGCTTATACTGAATCCCCCATAACTACTTTCCTCAATGCAACAACTCAGAATACTTTTGAGTTTCACTTTACATATGTGAACATAGCCAGTGTAAGGAACTCTGCAGAAGTCCTTCTCCTGTATCACACAGGAGGAGAGAAAAGCACTTAAGTCTGAGGTGTATAGCAGCTCCTTCCTGCTCATCCATGCTGTGCTCAAGTAGGAAGGAGTTGGTACGAGCCTCAGCCCCCCCCCCCCATATGGCTGGGAGAAGAACTTCAGCAGAATTTACTTCATTTTCAGCAAATCCCGGCTAATCACTATGCACGAACTACAGATGTCGTTTAAAATAAACCTTAGTCAATTCCCAAACCACTACGGTGTTGGACTACGACCTGGGAGACCAGGGTTCAAATCCCCACATAGCCATGAAGCTCACTGGGTGACCTTGGGCCAGTTACTGCCTCTCAGCCTCATGAAAACCCTATTCATAGGGTCGCCATATGACTTGAAGGCACTCCATTTCCATTTTAAATAATGTTTTCATTTCCCACCCTGGACTCCTTCTAGGAGGAGAGGTGGGATACAAATTTAATAAATAATAATGGCCAATGGTCAGAGATTATGGGAGTTGTACTCAACAAATATCTGGAGGGCCACAGGTTCCCTATCCCTGGTTTATCTTTAACTGCAGGTCTCTGATTATACCAGTCCTCTAGCCAATTATGCCAAGTTCAATTCTGGTTTCTAAGCCTTCCTCAGGTACTGCCAATACTTCCCATCTTTTCTGTACAATCAAAGAACTCTGAAAAAATGAAAGCAGAATTTCTCAGGATGGCAAATTATCAGACAGTGTGTAGGAACATACTTGAAATGGTTCTGTCAATTTTTGTGTGTAAAACACTTGTTATGTTCAAATGATTGCCTTCAGCAGTCCTAGTTCTATTTCAGTAGAAGACAAAGCTTGGCTAATTGACTTCAATTTTTATTCTTGGATGATTCTTTTAATTTGCTATATTTACTCTGTGAAGACTCATAGGAGTAATTGGAAGAATCTCCTGGAAAACAAATTTGGTTCTTTCTTTAAAAAAAATTATTCAAATCATTTAATTTTATGTTATTGTTTTAACACAGTTGGGAGGAGAGCCTGGCTAGGAGTCCAGAGTCTGCGAGTTCAAATCCCCGCTCGTGTCCCCTGAGTGGCAAAAGCCAGCTAAAGATCACCCCCACAGTGAGTGGCTAAGGGGTTATCTGCCCTGCCACCTGTACAGCTGTGGGCAAGCTGCATAGTCCCAAGGAGCCCAGTTGCCCCCCAGTTGGCAGTTGCGGACAAGGAAGGGGCTGGCTTGTGCGGCTGTGGCAAGCTGAGCAGGCCCTAGCCAGGTGGGGACTAGCCTCAGAGGGAGGCAATGGTAAACCCTCTCTGAATACCGCTTACCATGAACACCCTATTCATAGGGTCACCATAAGTCTGAATCAACTTGAAGGCAGTCCATTTCCATTTTTTTTTTAACATTACAGTTCATAACAAATTAAATTTTAAAAAAAGGAAAGAAAAAATTAGAAAAAAGAACAGAGCTAAGCTAAATTAATTTGAAAATTATAAATTACAATCAGGAGCAGGTAAAAACATAATTCCATGTACATAATAAAAACTAAACAACCTTATCAATTTATTCCATGTACTTAGGGAATCAGACTTAACAAATGATTAGCTGACCTCATTTGTTTTTTTCCATTTTCCATTTACGCAGTTACCACAACGTTCTATTCATTTTCATCTTATTTCTACACAGAGTGAAGTTAATGGATACCTATGTGCATCATCATTTGTATAAGAAACAAAGTCCTGCCGTATTGCTAAAAATTAAGCTTGTGTAGTTGGTCCCCTAGATGCCCACAACTTGTGTGATATTTTCTCCTTCCAGTGCTTTGCTATGCAGTTTGAGTACCTTCCAGTGCTTGCAGCTGTCAATAAATGTGTGACCAATTCTTTATTTTTTTGTTCTCATGGTATGTTGAAACCGTATATTGAGGACTACAGTAAGGTAAAATCTGCTCTATCACAACAGGCCAAATATACTGATTATCAGAGTATATAAGATGTGCCAAGATGATTTCTTTTCCATTACATTTGGGTGTTGCTGTGTATACACAAGGAGCATGTACTAATTACTTAAAGTTGCCATTTGTCCCAGAATTTAGGAAAGCATTGAAGCTAATTTGATTTTATGATCATGAAATCAAACACCCTCAGCTATTTTGGAAGGAAGATTTAATTACATTCCATGTTTGTCCATGTGGTAGTGAAGAGTTAGAAACTGTACTACACATGGTACTACTGTGCAATTTATACAGAGATGAAAAAAACAGACTTGTAGGTCCATTAATCACTTCCTTCCCAGGACAATCTCTAGAGTGGTACAAGGTACAGGAGGTACTTTAGAGTGGTACAAGGCTTTCCTGGTTATGGATACACAATCTAATGTAACCAAATCAGTTGCAAGGTATAAAGATTTGTCAGTGACTTTTCACAAAATTATTCAGGGGTATTGGTTTTAATTTTGTCCTAATATTGTTTCATTCTTTAACAACAAAAACGTACTGTTAGTGGGCTTTCTTGTATTTTTTCAGTTTCTTTTCCCTCATTGTATGGAATGAAATATTTGTTTTTTGGAACTATTAATAAATTTCAACTGAAAAGTAGGCAAGTTAAAAAGGGTAACATTCAAGGTATACTAACTAACAACGTAAATTTAACCTATCTTCCTAAAAGCCAAGTCCCATTGAGTCCAGGTATGTATATATAGCATTGTAGCCATTGTTATTAGAAAAGAAAAACTTCTATATCTTTAATATCCAAGTTGTATTTATCTTTTATGAAATAAAATGAGACCATTTCTTATTAAAACATTCTATTATCCATTCACTGTTTGTTGATCTAATTAATTCTGTCAATTTTCCCATTGTTTCTAACTTCCACATCTTAGGCAACCATTATTTTCAAGTAGGAACAGAATTACATCTCCATTCTTTAGCTACCAGCACTTTTGCAGCAACTAGTTATGTTTTTTTTAATTGGTTCAATCTATCCCTCTAAAATCTAGATGATCAAGCAGGATCATTACTGCATTACAAGATACAGAGGACCAAATTATAGTTCAGATTGCACAATTTTCTTCAAAATTAGTTTAAGCACCAGGCAATTCCATAATATATGTATAAAAATTTGCTTTAACTTGCCATCAGCTATTTTTTATTTCCATATATTATTATTGTTGTTGTTGTTGTTGTTGTTATTGTTGTCTTTATTTATACCCCGCCATTTTTCCAAAACTGATTAATCTACAAGAAATTATACAGATTAATCTACAAGAAATCAGGTATCACTTATATAAACCTTTATAAAAATTCTTGTTCATATAAACAGAAGACTCAGATTGTCTTTACCAGTTAACTCTTTGTTTTCAATAGACATTTTCTGCCATGCTATTCACATCTTGGGGGGAAAAATAAGTTAAAATTATCTGTGTTTTTTCTGTTTTAATTTAATTTTAAAGGTGGTTTTCCCAGGTATCATGTAATCGAGTGGGCTGTAGCGCCACCCAGTGTCTGAAGCCGGGAATGCAGAAGAGTCAAGACCCAGGCTGCTCCTTCCAGTCCTCCTTAATTCATTCCAGACAAGGCCAAAGGAAGACCTCTTGACAGTGGTCACATGGAGAGCATACAAAACAACAAAAGAAATGGACCACTGCACAAACAAAGGAGCAGCCATAGCCCGGAATATATACAACAAAGTCTTGACTCAGGAAAACAGTATGCATTCAATCACACAAGGAAAGTATTCACACTAAGAACATACAAGAAAGTTAATAAATAAAGCTAATAAAACAAACAAGAACTCATAGGCAGTCCCCATCAGGAAGAGTCGTGATGGCATGATACCTGGGGAAACCACCTTTCAGATGAGACCAACAGTACATTTTCCCCAGGTGGCATGTCATCAAGTGGGATGTACCAAAGCAGCCCTAGTGGGGAGGGACCACCCCACTGCCTATACATGAGTTACTACTTGTTGCAGGACACGCCTCCCGAAAGAGGCATCAGCAGAGGCATGATGGTCTATCTTATAGTGTTTAATGAATGAGTCTGGGGTCGACCATAGAGCAGCTCTGCAAATGTCTGCAAGAGGTGCATTTGTTGCAAATGCAGCCATGGTGGCTACAGATCTAGTAGAGTCTGCAGTTATATTGCGAGACATAGGTCAGAGTAATGTAGGCACATAGCCAGCAAGATAAAGTAGACTTTGAGACTTTCCCTCCAGAGTTCTTGGGTGAAAAGACATAAACAAAGATTCAGTAAGCTGAATGTCCTGGGTACAAACTAAATAAACCTAAAGGGCTCTGCCAGACTTTCTCCTTCGGATGGACAAGATTGGGGCAAAATGATGGCAATATAATGACCCGGTTACAGTGGAACACTGAACTTACTTTAGGTCTAAAGGATGGGTCAGGATGTAAAACAATGGAGTCTTTATGGAAGATACAGAGATGGCAGGCCAAAGACAGCGCTCCCAACTCTGACACTCATCGAGCCAAGAAGATGGCCACTAGAAATAGAACCTTAAAAGAAAGGACTCACAACAGCACCATTCTGAGTGCTTGCAGCACCTTCTGGAGGCTCCAGGATGGAAAGCAGCGAGACTCTGCTGGGGAGAGTGAAGCAGCACTTTTCAGAAAGCGCTTGGCCAGAAGATGAGTCCCAGTGGAAGCCTGTGAAGGATTTACTGATAGAATTGAAGAAATAGCTGGTTCACAGAGTCTGCCCGGACCAGAAGGTCATCCAGATATGTAAACACCCTGGAAGTGGAAATGGGCGACCATAACTATCACCTTTGTGAACACAGAGCCGATGAGAGACCATACGGCAAGGCCCAGTATTGAAAATGGTGTTGGCCACATGCAAACCTCTGAAATTGTCTGTGGGTAGACATATAAATTCAGAGCACCCTAGCGAGGGAGCCTGCTTATTAGCTAGAGGAAGCCCCAGCTAATGAAGCGTCAAGGCCCCAGCTGACAAAGCATCAAGGCGAGTTAAGCAGCAGAGCGAAAAGCTCCCATTTATTTCATTCTTTAATTGAATTAAAACAGCTCAGAGCAATAAGTAATAAGGACAGCCTAAGGTCACCCTGAGCTAGAAGCCAAATCCTGGAAGAACCAATATCTTGGGAGACAGATCCTAGGAGAAGGAAGCCTATAGAAAGCTAGTTTTCAACACCACCCTAGCAGGAAAGCTTCAGGGGACACTGTAAACAAGGCTAAATTCCAGTCGGAGAGAAGGGGAAAAAGGAAACTCCACCAATACATACAGGGAGAGAGTCAGCTCAGTCTTTGCTAAAAAGGGCAGCTTTAGCCTTCCTTAAACACAACCACAAGCTCTGTTTCCCTAGGTTAAAGAAAGGTCAGGCTGTTCTAGGTGGGAAAACAGCAAACAAACAAAAGTCTTTAAACAGCCCCGCCCCTCGCTAAGGAAGGAAGCCTGCCTTCCTGCCTTCAAAGGAAGGAAGCCTGAGATAATCCTAAGGAGTTAAGCCCCAGCTGATAGTTGAGCCATCAGCCTCAATTAACACATCACTGCCTGGCTGCAGTAGCTGGGAGGGACCAGCCACACATATAAATTCAGAGCACCCAAGCGAGGGAGCCTGCTCCACAAGCTAGAGGGGCCCCCAGCTGATGAAGCGTCGAGGGGGCCCCAGCTGACGAAGCGTCGAGGCGAGTTAAGCAGCAGAGCGAGGAGGCCAGGGCCCCCCATTCTGCCCATCTGTTCCCTGACCTCAACTAAACCGCGGTCCCCAACCCATTGACGTAATAAACCTTAAACAAAACTATGCAGGTAAGAAGCCAGCAGGGGTGTAGGGGCTTTCCAGTGTTTTGCACTGCCTGCAGCATGTACGACTATCTGCCTGTTGGACAGAAGTCGTGGGTGTGCTCTCAGTGCAATGAGTTCCTGGCTCTCCGGGAACGACTTTATTTCCGTGAGGCCAAGGTGGCTGACCTGGAAAACCAGAGAGGTGTGTGGAGGCCTTCAGGGACGTTATAGCTGTGTCCCAATCCAAGGATGATAGCTCTTCTGCTATCAGGGAAGGTGAACATTCAGCCGAGGAAGAGGGAAACGATCCCTTAGAAGGGGATCCTTGGAGGATGAGCAGCTATCCTCTCGTGCCGAGGATATATCTCCAGGGGGTGGAGGGATCCTTGTAGTGGGTGATTCGATCATTAGGAACATAGACAGTGGGGTGTGTGATGGGCGTGCAGACCGCAAGGTGTTTTGCCTGCCTGGTGCGAAGGTTGCAGATATTGCCCGTCGTTTAGATAGTTTGGTAGACAGTGCTGGGGAGGAGTCAGCGGTTGTGGTGCATGTTGGCACCAACGACATGGGGAAATGCAGCCGTGAGGTCCTGGAAGCAAAATTTAGGTTGCTAGGTAGGATGCTGAAAGCCAGGACCTCCAAGGTGGCTTTCTCTGAAATGCTACCGGTTCCACACGCAGGACCAGCCAGACAGGCACAGCTTTGCAGTCTCAATGCGTGGATGAGACGACGGTGTTGGGTGGAAGGGTTCGGATTTGTTAGGCACTGGGGAACATTTTGGGACAAGCCGGGCCTGTACAAAAGGGATGGGCTCCACTTGAACCAGAATGGAACCAGACTGCTGGCACTTAAAATTAAAAAGGTAGCAGAGCAGCTTTTAAACTGACTTAGGGGGGAAACCCGACAGGAGCTGAGGAAGGTCCGGTTCGGAATAAACCTCCCCCCTGGGATAAAGACCAAAGAAATGATGAAATTTTAAAAGGGGTAAGCCTAGAAGTAGGCATTGTGAGAGCAGGGGCACAGGATATAAATTCAGAAGGGCAAAATTACCACAGGCCTAACCACAAGTGCCAAAGACACTTGAAGAGGGACACTGCTTACAAGTGCCTGTACGCTAATGCTAGGAGCCTCCGAACCAAGATGGGAGAACTGGAGTGCTTGGACTTAGAGAAGAGCATTGATATAGTGAGCATAACGGAGACCTGGTGGAATGGAGAAAACCAGTGGGATATGGTTATCCCTGGATATAAACTATATCGGAAGGACAGGGAAGGACGTATTGGTGGCGGAGTCGCTCTATACGTGAAAAAAGGCATTGAATCCAGCAAGCTTGAAACCCCAAAAGAGGCGAACTCATCCACAGAATCGTTGTGGGTGGTGATGCCATGCCCCAGGAGGGATTTAATACTGGGAACGATCTATCCTCCCTCTGATCAAAATGCTCAGGGAGACCTTGAGATGGGATATGAAATTGAGGAAGCATCCAAACTAGGAAACGTGGTAGTAATGGGTGACTTCAACTACCCAGACATAGACTGGCCGCATATGTGTTCCAGTCATGACAAACAAGCAAAATTTCTAGATATTCTAAATGGCTATTTCCTAGATCAGTTGGTCATGGAACCGACCAGAGGGATGGCGACCCTGGACTTAATTCTCAGTGGGGACCGGGACCTGGTGCAAGATGTAAGTGTTGTCGAACTGATTGGGAGCAGTGACCATAGTGCTATTCAATTAAACATACATGTAAATGGCCAATTGCCAAGAAAATCCAACACGGTCACATTTGACTTCAAAAGAGGAAACTTCACAAAAATTAGGGGATTGGTAAAAAGAAAGCTGAAAAACAAAGTCCAGAGGGTCACATCACTCAAAAATGCTTGGAAGTTGTTTAAAAACACTATATTAGAAGCTCAACGGGACTGCATACCACAGATCAGAAAAGGTACCACCAGGGCCGAGAAGATGCCAGCATGGTTAACAAGCAAAGTCAAGGAAGTTCTTAGAGGCAAAAAGTCTTCCTTCAGAAAATGCAAGTCTTGTCTGAATGAAAAAAATAAAAAAGAACACAAACTCTGACAAAAGAAATCCAAGAAGACAATAAGGGATGCTAAAAAAGAATTTGAGGAGCACATTGCTAAGAACATAAAAACCAACAACAAAAAATTCTATAAATATATTCAAAGCGGGAGACCATCTAGGGAGGCAATTGGACCCTCGGATGATAAGGGAGTCAAAGGTGTACTAAAGAACGATAAGGAGATTGCAGAGAAGCTAAATGAATATTTTGCATCTGTCCTCACAGTGGAAGATATAGGGCAGATCCCTGAACCTGAACTAACATTTGCAGGAAGGGATTCTGAGGAACTGAGACAAATAGTGGTAACGAGAGAGGAAGTTCTAGGCTTAATGGACAATATACAAACTGACAAATCACCAGGCCCGGATGGCATCCACCCGAGAGTTCTCAAAGAACTCAAATGTGAAATTGCTGATCTGCTAACTAAAATATGTAACTTGTCCCTCGGGTCCTCCTCCGTGCCTGAGGACTGGAAAGTGGCAAATGTAATGCCAATATTCAAAAAGGGATCCAGAGGAGATCCCGGAAATTACAGGCCAGTTAGCTTAACTTCTGTCCCTGGAAAACTGGTAGAAAGTATTATTAAAGCTAGATTAACTAAGCACATAGAAGAACAAGGGAAAGTCCTGTCTCAGTAACCTATTAGAATTCTTTGAGAGTGTCAACAAGCATATAGATAGAGGTGATCCAGTGGACATAGTGTACTTAGACTTTCAAAAAGCATTTGCCAAGGTACCTCACCAAAGACTTCTGAGGAAGCTTAGCAGTCATGGAATAAGAGGAGAGGTCCTCTTGTGGATAAGGAATTGGTTAAGAAGCAGAAAGCAGAGAGTAGGAATAAACGGACAGTTCTCCCAATGGAGGGCTGTAGAAAGTGGAGTCCCTCAAGGATCAGTATTGGGACCTGTACTTTTCAACTTGTTCATTAATGACCTAGAATTGGGAGTGAGCAGTGAAGTGGCCAAGTTCGCTGACGACACTAAATTGTTCAGGGTTGTTAAAACAAAAAGGGATTGCGAAGAGCTCCAAAAAGACCTCTCCAAACTGAGTGAATGGGCGGAAAAATGGCAAATGCAATTCAATATAAACAAGTGTAAAATTATGTATATTGGAGCAAAAAATCTGAATTTCACATGTACGCTCATGGGGTCTGAACTGGCAGTGACTGACCAGGAGAGAGACCTCGGGGTTGTAGTGGACAGCATGATGAAAATGTCGACCCAGTGTGTGGCAGCTGTGAAAAAGGCAAATTCCATGCTAGCAATAATTAGGAAAGGTATTGAAAATAAAACAGCCGATATCATAATGCCGTTGTATAAATCTATGGTGCGACCGCATTTGGAATATTGTGTACAGTTCTGGTCGCCTCATCTCAAAAAGGATATTATAGAGTTGGAAAAGGTTCAGAAGAGGGCAACCAGAAGGATCAAGGGGATGGAGCGACTCCCTTACGAGGAAAGGTTGCAGCATTTGGGGCTTTTTAGTTTAGAGAAAAGGCGGGTCAGAGGAGACATGATAGTAGTGTATAAAATTATGCATGGCATTGAGAAAGTGGATAGAGAAAAGTTCTTCTCCCTCTCTCATAATACTAGAACTCGTGGACATTCAAAGAAGCTGAATGTTGGAAGATTCAGGACAGACAAAAGGAAGTACTTCGTTACTCAGCGCATAGTCAAACTATGGAATTTGCTCCCACAAGATGCAGTAATGGCCACCAGCTTGGATGGCTTTAAAAGAAGATTAGACAAATTCATGGAGGACAGGGCTATCAATGGCTACTAGCCATGATGGCTGTGCTCTGCCACCCTTGTCAGAGGCAGCATGCTTCTGAAAACCAGTTGCCGGA
This sequence comes from Rhineura floridana, assembly GCF_030035675.1. NCBI lineage: Eukaryota > Metazoa > Chordata > Lepidosauria > Squamata > Rhineuridae > Rhineura > Rhineura floridana. The sequence continues at coordinate 14,093,325 of NC_084481.1, forward strand.
AGCCTCAGGAGGGGAGAGTGTTCTTGCACTCGGGTCCTGCTTGCGGGCTTCCCCCAGGCACCTGGTTGGCCACTGTGAGAACAGGATGCTGGACTAGATGGACCACTGGCCTGATCCAGCAGGCTCTTCTTATGTTCTTAAACAGAAATATGGAGAGATGCCTCTGTCAAATTGATAGATGCCATAAAGTCCCCCTCCTGTACAGCCTCTTTGATCAAGGCTAGAAACTCCATTTTGAAGTGATAATACCTCACAAACCTGTTTACGAATTTGAGGTCTCTCCAGGAGAGATCTCTCTTGGGAATTGCAAACAGAATTGAATAAACCCTCATATGGCATTAAGCAGGTGGCACTGGTTCTATAGCTACTATGTCCAGAGGATGCTGTATGTCTTCCTCCATCCCCTACATCTCTCCGGAGAGTGGGACAAACGGAAGGGCAGGAACCTGTTTGGGGGAGGTTGCCAAAGCTCTTGATTTCTTACACAAGAGTCCATAGTTATGCATTGCCACATCTTGGCCAAGTGGAGTAATCTGCCTCTAACCAGAATGGCTTCAATATTGATGATGCTGGCGACCTTCTTTTCCAAAGGATGAAAAGGAGGAACCTGCCCTGCACTGGTGCTGTGAGCAGCCATGGAAGTGCTGCTTGGACCAAGATCCCTTGAAGGATCACAAATCGCAGCCCCTTCCTCCAGAACACATTCCTCAAAATGGCTGAAAGGAGCAGTATGGAGCAAACCTAAGTGGTCTCTGATCCTCCTTTTTATTTGTGGCTAAAACATGCTTCTGCCTGTCTTCAGGATCCACCAAAAAGACTTGAGAGCCTCCTCTTCAAAGAACATGGTGCCTGTATATGGAGCAGTAGAAAGATTTGACTCGGGCTGTGGTATCCGCATCCCAATGATGGAACCAGAGCATCCTCCTTGCTATCACCCCCACAGAGATAGCATGAACCGCAAACTGTGTCGCGTCCAGGGTGGCATCGGCTACAAAAGCTGCTAGCTATCTTTGCATAAAGGCCTTGTGGTATCAGTCATGCCTTGCTGTTCCCCATCAGAGAGTTGATCAAGGGAATCTGCTATTGTAACTGAGCCTGCCATGCTATACACGCACATGGCAGAGGAGTGTAGTAACTGAAGTACAACACACGTACTGTAGGAGGGATGCAGTGATTCTGGACCAAAGACACATGCACATGGTAGAGGGGAGCGGTGCAGCCCCGACTGTAGAATAGGGTCAGATGATAATAACTTTCTTCCTTCACTCTCTGTTCTGTGTATTTTGGCGACCCTATGAATAGGGTTTTTGTGGTAAGTGGTATTCAGAGGTGGTTTATCATTGCCTTCCTCTGAGGCTGAGAGGCAGTGACTGGCCCAAGGAAATCCAGTGAGCTTCATGGCTGTGTGGGGATTCAAACCCTGGTCTCTCAGGTCGTAGTCCAATACTCTAACCACTATGCCTCCCTCTCTTCCTCTCTCTCTCCACCCCGTCTATATATATCTATATAATTATTTTATTTATTTTTTTACTCCCAGTCTTCTATGCAAAGAAGGGAAAGGAGAAAAGCAAAGGAAAATACGTAACAGTGAAGAAGATCAGAGGCACAGAAGACCTAACTAAAATTAAAGAAAAAGAAGTGGGAAAACTTAATGCAAACAAAATGGTGATCATGAAAAAAGGGCGGAAAGCAACTAAAATGGCAGTTGGGAGGAAAAAGAAAATGGCAGCCAAGGAGAAGAATGACAGTGGAAAGGTCAGGAAGGCTGCCACAAGGACAAGCATCCCTCAGCAGCAGTGGCTCAGAGCCGCAGCAGTGAGCTCTGAGCAAAGTCAGTTACCTCCGGGGCGGAACCTCCTAATACTGCAGCTGCTGCCTCAGCAACAGTGCCACTAGCCTCTGCTAGCTCCAAGGTCTGTCTTGTGCTATGAACTGTGGGCAAGAGGACGGGGCACATCTGCGCAAAGAGCTGGAGACTGCAACAAAGACCTGGAGTCACAGCCATGAGCTCTGGTCAAAAAACCACCCCTCCGGGACAGAGAGGGGCCCAGAGTCACAGGTGCGAGCTCCGGCCAAGGCCTCTGCGGTCTAGGACCAAAGCCCAGAGCTGGAGCTTGTAACCGGCCTGCTACCTGCCAGGGCTGCAGCCACAAACCCCAAGTGGAAGGGGAGAGGGGGAAAGCCCCCCATGGTGCTGCTGCAGCAAGCCCCAAGTGGAAGGGGGGAGAAAGGGAAAAAACCCAGCAAAGACCCACTAAAATGGGAAGGAAACAATAAAGAAACCCCCCTAGCAAAGTAACATATAAAAACACCCTTCAACACAACACTATATCTCACACAGAGACTCACTAGCACACACAGACAGAGATTAGCTGAGCTAAGGCTACAACGAAACGCCTGCGGATGAAAGCAGGAGGACTGGAAGGAGTAGCCCGGGTCTTGACTCTTCTGCATTCCTGCCTTTGGACACTAGGAGTACAGCTCACCTGATGGCATGCTACCTGGGAAAAAATATGCAAAGCATTTTCCTTTACTTTAGGATGCTGATTATGACCAGTTGTGCTTGCTCACTGTACTTATACTAGCAGCTTGTAGCCAATGTTTGGCTTGTCCATTCCAATGCACAAAACTTTCTTGCTACAAGCTCTCCCTTCCTCCTCTTTCTCGTCCACATGCCTGTCCCTACTTCTTTCTAATGTCACTGTTCCCAGACCATAACTGCTCTTTATGGCAACACTTCATTACCACAAGAACAAGACATTATAGATTTTACCCTTCTTTGGAAGAATGAAGTGAATTAAGCTGGCAAACAGTGACTTGTCCAAGGCCCCCAGTAAGCTTCAAATCTTAGCAGGGATTTTGAACCAACAGTCCAACTTTTAACCCCACAAGCTCTCTGATGACTATTTCATTCACCTTTGTAGATTTTACATAATAGCTTTTGCTTAGATACCAAAAATCATAGAACACAGAGAAAACATTAATCAACATTAATCACTGACAATACCTTGGTGGCACGAATCTGCCTGTGAAGGTCAGTGAGTTGCTGGATTTTGTATTCTAGCTCCGAGATCTGGGCTTGAAGCCATGTCCAGCGGCAGCCAACTTTAGCTCTGTCTACCAGCCATTTCCAGTCAGATCTACAGTTACTAGGAAGAACACAGAACATTAGTTAAACAATGACATAATCACCATTTTAGAAAGGCTCAGCACTACAGTTTTCAAAGTACCACAAGTCTAACAAATTTATTTTGTCAGAAGCTTTATGGCCACACTAAATCTGTTGGTCTTAAAAGTATTACAAGATTCATGTGTGGATATGTTTGTGTGTCTTTCTTTTAATAAGCTAACACAGTTAACTTTATGGAATTTAAATGTAAAAACAGCTAAGTTGTAACCAAGGGTACCTTGTTATTTTAATATGGTATTCTAATAACTTGACAATACGTCCGCAACAAGAAGCTCATTCACTTCTCCCCAAGTCATATTCTACATCTATTTACAATGAGCTCAAAAACTGATCACTAGATTAGTTAACAATTGAAGAGCGTGTTATGTATTTTCTCATTAGCAAGAACAGACATGTTTAAATACTCTTCTGTTAAACCAAAATGCCTGCCACAATCCCATTCTTTACCAGCAATTCTAGTTTTTATTGTAAAAACCAACTGGTACCAGTGAACAACACTGTAAATACTTCATTAAAAAAGATTGTCTTCTCATACAAAATGAGCGATGGCTACTTGATTCTTAAGAGATAGAATTCCTATTAAAATATAGACTGCGGAAAGGTAGAGGGATATGCATCTAATACAATTTAAGAGAAGCTTTAAAAAGCTGAAAAAACACTGGGTTGTATTCAACTAACTCCTACTCAGAGTAGAGCCACTGAAATTAATAAAAGTTAGTCATGTCTGTCAACTTCAATGGTTCTACTCTGAGTAGGGATAGCACTGAATACCACCCGTTTATACTTCTGGAAAAAAGAGAATGGGTCAGTTACATCTCATTTACAGTATGAAAAGAACAGTGGAGGTATCAGTAACTGCACACCAAATGCAATAGATCTAGTAAACTGAGCCATTTTTAATAGAAATCAAATATTAATTTCAAAAATGCTTACATCCTATATTTAGTTAACGTCTGCATTTAAGAAGTTTGTTCTTAATCATGAATGAGATCTTGTGATATAAAAAAAAAATTCAAGCAAACTTAAGGAACTGGAAACATGCAGGGAAAATAAACTAGGCTGGGTCAGGGGTATCCAAAACTATGCCTGGAAAAGCACTTAATGGGATGCAGAGTATTTATGTGACTTCTAGTCTAGAATTTGCTGCATCTCATAAATTCATAAACGTATTATTAACGTATTAAACGTATTAAATGTATCTCATAAACGTATTATTTTGATTGCAGCTAGTATAGCACAGTGGGGAGGAGAGCCTGGCTGGGAGTCCAGATTCTGCGAGTTCAAATCCCCGCTCGTGTCTCCTGGGTGGCAAGGGCCAGCTAAAGATCACCTCACAGTGAGTGGCTAAGGGGTTATGTGCCCTGCCACCTGTGTAGCTATGGGCAAGCTGCATAGTCCCAAGGAGCCCAGTTGCCCCCCAGTTGGCAGTTGTGGACAAGGAAGGGACTGGCTTGTGTGGCTGTGGCAACCTGAGCAGGCCCTAGCCAGCTGGGAACACTAGCTTCAGAGGGAGGCAATGGTAAGCCCCCTCTGAATACCGCTTACCATGAAATCCCTATTCATAGGGTCACCATATGTCGGGATTGACTTGAAGGCAATCCATTATTTTGATTATGAATTGTTTTAACTGATTTTAATATTGTATTTTTACGTTGTTGCAACCTGTCCTGGAACCTTAGGGTGAAAGACAGGAAAGAAATCTAATTAATGATGATGTTGATATATTCCAACTGCAAAATTTGGATTTTCTATTTGCAGAATTTAGGATTGCTCAGCACAGAGTTCTAGATCTCCTAATTCAAGGTCTTGCTACATGCTCAGAAGGATCTACATTAACATAACCTTGAATAAACCACTAGCGTTTGGCTCAATTTGACCATACGTAAAACAGTTTAATTACTTCAGATGTGCTATTAAGTTATTCACACACAATCTGCATTGATATCCTTAAAGTCAGAACTGAGCTTCCTCAAATTACTAAAATGTAACCAATATTCAAGGGGGGATTATTTCACTCAGGCAAGAAAGGAAACTACTTATATTTTTTAAATGGCAGTAATGAGATGAACTTGTTAATTTGAACATGAATGTACATTTATACTAATGATAATCAAAATATACGTGGAAAGATACTGACATGCTGAGGATTTTTTCCTGACATTCCTTCTGCCCCACTGCACTGCACAGCAAGACCCTTGTTGAATTCCACCAAGTTTAAAAAGCCACTTGAAATGTGAATCTGGGGGAATCTGCACCGCAGATGAAGTCATGTGTGTAGGGGAGAAGCCCTACTGTGCGAACATACATGACTGTGTACATGCATAAAAGAGCTCTCTGGTTCAGTGACAGTATATTTTTATTAATTGTGTACAGTGGAGTCACATCTTATGCGGGGGTTAGGTCCTAAAGTTAGCACGTAAGATGAAAATCATGTATAATCAAAATTACCTTTGAAAATCCCTTAAATCACCCATAAAGTACAAAACAAAAAATATGTATCTTTAAAAAGTAGAATCACACTCAGTGCATCAAGATGCTCACATTACGAGAGGCATGTGGGAACCGAAACAAATTGAAGGAACAGCAGATTCACTTCTCCCATCTCACACTCATTCCAGGGCATACACTCAGTGAGTGGAATGGCAGATGTAATCGCCAGCACTATTTTTTTCCAGAGCACATATAGTTGAATTCACATAAGTTAAATGCACATATGATGTGACTCCACTGAACTACACTAACAAAAATAGGATGCTGCATAGAAGAATGGAAGATATACTGCAAGATGTTAGCAGCTAGGAACATTAACATTCATGACAGGGAAAATATGTTGTGATTTAATATTGGAATAAAGTTCATTCCCAATTATTGTCAACAAGAGAAAGACCATGAAAATTCATGTCAGGTTTTACTCTACATTCAGCCCTCAAAGTCATCCCACCAAAGCATGCATCCATGCGTAGACGTGCTTTTCCATCCGAAACTCTTCAATTTCCCCAAATGGTTGTCAGCCATAAGGAAGCAGATGTTGCCCCGTTCACAACAGCAAACAGGCTCTTGAACTCATAAACAATGGGCGAATAGCGGTTCTTCCTTCAGAACACTTTGTTATTAACAACTCAGTGCTTCAGGGTTATTTCCAAATTTCTGAACTACCTCTTTAGTCACTTTTCTCAGCATCCTCTCTTCCACCCACACATAGCCTTCTGGTTCTTTCACCTTTTGTTTCCTATGCCCCATTCTTCCTATATCCCATTCTTCCTATATATTTCCTTAGGCCCTGAAGGCTACATTTATGTATAAACCACTTAATACTTTAAAAAAATCTCTAAGCAGTGTACAACAAAAAAGTAAACAATATTGTTAAACAAAAATACTTAATAAAACCAGTAAAACAGCAATACAAATAAAAACAGGTAATCAGGACAGTCATACAAATAAAAAAATGTATGATATTTTGAGGCAGGGAAAGTCTGGACAAAAATGCATGTCTTTACAAGCTTGATCATAACCCACTCCTCATTCTAACACTAATGTTTAAAATCCACTGAGAAGTGATAGCAAGAAACCAAAGCATGAGGCTGCTCGCATACAGGTGTTAAGAATAAAGCAGTTTAGAGCCATAAAAACACAACTTGTAGGTAGGTCAGCTGGAAGCTGCAATTTCTCTACTGAACCAGTAATGTTTTGTCAAGTGAAGCCTTACTGATATCCCTAATTAGCCAACGAAAATCTCTTTGGCTCCAAGGCTCTTTCTCCTAAGTCAGCCAGGGCCAAGCAGCCAACTGAACACTTCATCATTTTTGCAAGGCTTCTGCATAGATTCACTTGCAATATGTGCCTGGTGGTTCTGATGTGGTGGTTCACTGGAGTCTCTTTCTGAAATATCCCTGAATGGATAGAGTATGGCAAATGTGGTATTTATGAATGCCCCCTTTATCCCACTCTTCTTTTGGGGAAGATGGTTAATTTTCCTCAGTGACTGGGTGGAGAGACAGATTATTAGATGAGATATTGACAATTCCTCCACTGAACCTGCAAGATCACCCAAGTTGAGCAATATCCACAGATTTCCACTGCAACTCCCTACAGGTGAACTATTAGTTATGAGTTTTTCCAGTAACAGTAGGGAGATGGTTGAAGGAAAGGCACTACAGGAAGATCCAGGCAACAGCCCTTTCTCATCCACACCCACACCTACTGAGTATCTAGGTACATTGTCTGTGTTTTGCAGCTGCTGACCATTACTCATTACTGTTCCTGTTTCTCTCCTGGTTGTCCAGAAACAGCCCTGCAACACATACAGTGGCAAGAAGAGTCCCTACTCCAAGTGAGGTGTACAGCATAACCAGAAACAGTGACCAGTATACAGTGGAGTTGTGTCATGCATGCATTTAACTTAAATCAAATTCAACAACAAAAAAATAAATAGTGCAGCGATTCTGCCCACCATTCCACTCAATGAGCATATGCCTCTGAGTGAGCACAAGATGAGAAGAGTGAATCTGCTGTTCCTTCAGTTGGTCTGTTCCCAAGTGCCATAGTGTGAGCATCTCGCCATGCTGAGTGCAATTCTAGTATTTAAAGATAGGTACTTTTCATTCTGTACTTTATGAGCAATTTAAGGGATTTTCAAGGGTAATTTTGACTATACACGATTTTCATCTTACACACTGACTTTAGAATCTAACCTCCGTCTAAGATGCAACTCCACTCTCTTTGCAGAGTAGTCAACCTTCATATTCCAGTGGGCTCCTGCATCATTACATCATCAGTTGTGCATCAGTGAGGCCATATCTAGTAATGGGGATGGACCGACAGGGTAACTATCTGCTACAATTCTATGTAACAACTTTGAAAGGCACAAATCCAGCAATATTAGAAAATACATTCATGTTGCCTTTCAGAACATACTCCCTGCCTAATGCTGGTATAAATAAATGTTTTAACTTTGGTCACAGCTTTTATTCGTGTTAGGAAATAGGGATCCCTTTCCCCCACTGCTCTTATGATGAGATCTGACTGGGGGGGATTCACAGGAAATTCTGTGCCAGTCAAGGTCAGGGTCTGCAACTCCTGCACCCTCTGGCCACTTGAGCTCCAGTGAAGGTAAGGAGGTAAGCTCCTCTGAGCTCACAAGCAGTCTGATCACTCTTATATACAAAGAAAAAAGTTCAGAGGTAGAAGGGAAGGACAATTATGTCAGCTGAGGCAATAACAAGCAAGCCTGACCTATCAAGCAAACATGCATAAAGGGAGACATGACTAAATGGAATGACTGATGCAAAAGGCAACCTGTATCAAAAGGCCATATAATCCATGCAGCACTTCCTCTGACTGACTTTGACACTATACTCTTTCATGTGCACCTGTGTGCAGGGAACCCTCAGAGGCTTTTCTATGAGATCACATCTAGAATTTGAACCTGGAACCACCTGGCTGGGAGACCTGTGCTGTTCTGATGGGTTGGGGATCCTCATGGTCCTGGTACGCATGGTTGTATCTTTGGGGTGGCAACTGGGGAAAAACAAATACCTTATGAATAGGTATTTCTTCTGACTGCTGCTGGTGGCTGAGCGGAGAGAGATCTTTGTGGAGTTTGCAGTGGGGATCCCAGTCCTCTGTTTACTCTAGTTTGTCTCTGACTTGACCGTTGCTGATAAGCCATGGAAAAGGTGAGTTTGACCTTATTTCTACCATCTGCTCAGGTAGGTTGTGAACCTATTCAGCCACCTTTCTACACCAAAGCACTATACTGTGAACTAACACAACTGGCTCCTGTAGTAGTGTAACTGTGGCTTCTCTACTGCTCGTCCCATTTTCCTTTTTAGAACCGTCAAAAGATTCCTACTTGCCACCTTGAGCCTTTGACTCATATCTCGTGCAGTCCTGTGGTACTGGTGTGGCTCTGCCCATACTTCATTTTGTGTTTAGTAGTACTCTGTGTGTGCAAGCACTATAAAAGAACATTAGCTCCTGGATGCAAGGATTCTTGTAGACCAAAGGGTAGGGAACCTGTGGACTCCCAACTCCCATCACCCCCAGCCACCATGGCCACTGGTCAGGGATGATGGAAGTAACATCCAGCAACATCTAGAAGGCAACAGGTTTCCAACACTCATTTGTTCTCATTTGCTGGACACCTGCTGTCTGCGCTAGTGGTCCATGAAGAAGACACTGTGATATCCAAATGACTGGTAGGGCATGTGTGTGTGTCTACTTAGTGAAGTGCTGCAATTATTTTATAATGATATTATTAAGGTAAAGTCACTTGCACTTGTGCTAAGTTAGATGCCATGATTTAGGAATATCTCACTGAGGTATTCAGAACATTGGTCATGTATTGTATTAATTTCAATTATGTGGATGTGCACAAAATGGTTGCAGGAGTTAAAACATGCTCATGCCCTCTTAACCTTTGCCTTTCTTAGCTTAGCTTGTTCAATCTAGAAGGGAGGAATTGACTGAGTGGGGGTGGTAAATGTCTCATTGCAGGAGGGAGTAATGCCTGCACCTGTGAAAGAAGTGGTGATGCTGCCTCACCTGAAGAGGCCCTCCCTGGACCCAGACATTTAAGTTATTTACCACCCAGTGGCAAATATCAATTTCCTGGGCAAAGTGACTGAAAGAGTGGCGTTCAGTCAACTGTAGATGGTCCTGGATGAAGCAGATGATCTAGACCCAATTAGTCTAACTTCAGATCCAGGTATGGCACTGAGTCTTGGTTGCCCTGCAGATGACACCCAGCTCTATCTCTCACTAGCATCTGAATCAGGAGAAGCTGTGCAAGTGTTAGACTAGCGTTTGGAGGGCTAGGTGAGGGCCAAAAAACTGAAGGTGAATCCTGACACGAAGGAGACTTTGTTAATATGTAAGTCTCTGGTTCGAGAACTAAGTAGATGGGGTAGCACTAAGAACTAAGTTCTGGATGGGGTAGCACTCCCTCTGAAGCAGATGGTGGGAAACTGGATCCAGCCACTGGGCTAGATTCTTTTTTCCTTTTGCTGTTGGTGTTTTTACTTCTACTTTTTATTATTATTAAAAATACAAGTAATGAATGAAATTAAATGAAAACAGGTAAACAGCCAAATAATTAGTTTACAAAGATACATCAGATTATGAGTAGACTTTAAATAATAATGATTACTATTGTAAGTCAGAATTTGATATCCACAAAGGAAGAACAGTTAATAGGGGAAGGGTATTGAGAGGACCCTTTTGTTCATATATTTTTAATCTTTTGTTTGAGAAAAATCATATCCACATGTTCTTATAAAATGGCAAAAGGATTATAACGAATGTCCCTCTGTCTACTGTTCCAAAGTTCTTTAAACATTGCCCATTCTTACCTGAATCTATTTATTTTCTTTTTCCTGCATTGTACCCAAAACATCCAGATGATTTTGCTTAAAGTTGCCAGTTCCCAAAGTTTAGTAAACCATTCCCTTAAGTGTTGATGCTCTTTCTTTTCCCAATATTTTGCATATAAAATACTTGCTTCCAGCATCATGTAATATAGTAATTTCTCTCTGTCTTTCGAAACAGCATCCTTTGGGGTCTAATTGTTCCAAATGCTTCAAAATGTTCCCTATATTAGATGCAATTTTATATCAATACTTTTTAGCCTCAGGACAGTTTCACCACCAGTAAATAAAATCTGTTCAATCCATTTCACATTTCCAGCATTTTTCATTTCCTGTCTTGTATAATCTAAATATCCCAGATTGCATTAAATACATTGTCCCAAGTTTATGCCCAGTATTAATGATGCAGCATATTTTCCCCATATATATTGCAGCATATTTCTTGGGATTATGTTGCAAACATTTCCCCCCACTTTGTATAGTCAAACTGAGTACTATCTCTCATATGAACACTAATTTGATAGATTTGGGACAACAATTTTTCTGGGTTTTGCCAAATTAATACTTCAAAATTATTCTTGTTTTCACACATAGAGGCCAATTTTGATGGGTGGGCAGGGCCACCTACCTGTTAATCACCTGACATTACAATGATGTCAGGTAAGCCATACACAAAAAAAGTTGTGTACACCACTTCCCAAGCACCAACGATCAACTGACTGTCAGTGCTTGGGAAGCACTATGCAAGGGGCTTTGAAGGCACCATCTGAAACTTGATGACTGGGGGCAATGCAGATGGGAGCACAGTACATGTTACCTAGCTTCCAGTAGATATTTTAAAAACTAAAACAATGCATTTATCTAAAAAGTAAGGCATTTAGTTTTTACTATATATAGAAAGGTTAGACAACGTGCTTTAAGTTTAAGTAAAACACATCACTTAACCTTTCTGTAGCTAGTATTTCTTTTTGTTCTATTAATTGATGTAATGTATATCCCACCCTTCCTCCCAATAGAGCCCAGGGCAAACATGGAAAAATATGGCTGGTTTTGTTTCTGGATGTTTTGGAGTATACCAAATTTAGCCATCCAGGAGGGGAATCTTAAAACTGAAATATGATCTACCAGCTGATGGAGGTTAATATGCGTGTGTTTTGGAGGGGTATATGTGTTACAAGCCCTTTGACCACTAACTTGGCATCTCTGGACTCTACATCTAGCTCAAATCCTACTTCTGCTCTCTACCTCACAATGGAAGTGTGCAACTCCATCCTCAAGACAAATCTGACCAACTGCTAAAAATTTTGTTTTTTCAAAAATTGGGAACAGACATTGTTTCTGTGCCTCAGCACTACCTCGTAGAACCTAAAATAAATTTTGCATATAGCAGAGTAATCTAATTAGGTCTGCCTAATAGTGTGGTGTAGGGGTAAAGGTGTTGGACTACAACCTGGGAGACCAAGGTTCAAATCCCCACACAGCCATGAAACTCACTGGGTGTCCTTGGCCAGTCACTGCCTCTTAGCCTCAGAGGAAGGCAATGGTAAAACCTCCTCTGAATATCGCTTACCATGAAAACCCTATTCATAGGGTCGCCATAAGTCAGAATCGACTTGAAGGCAGTACAACATCCTGCACAGCATCTCTCTCTCTCACACACACACACACCTTTGTTTCCTCCAACATGCAACCCAAATAACAGTTGAACTAGATAGTAGGATAGCACTGTTCATTTTTGTGCCCCAAATATATGCTAAGAATGTTATTTAAGGACACCCAGTAAGGGATTTAACAAGTACAAAATTAGATTCTTGTGTGGATAGGAAGAATGCACATGTCTATGTAAAATTAGAACCACACTGCCTATTTTTCATACTAAACCAAATTCTTATCTGACAGGCTTTGACTCTGATAAGATAAGATTCCTTTGAAGGATACACATGTGAGGCATATGTTCTTTCATTAAGATATTCAGTACCTGTGTAAAATAGTAAGAGAATCAGCCTCTATACTTAAGTGTTACTCAAAGTTAAATTTGCTTTAATATTCAGTACATGTATATTAAGAAAAAATTAAATACACTACTATTCATAGTAGTATCAGGAGTTTAGAACAAAATAACCAGATACAGTATGTACTAAAAGAGGTCATTTCATAAACTGAATGCTACCTTGCTGCTGTATATGCTACACAACAATGGTTTAGAAGTAAACCTATTACGGTCCCTGTATGTGGAGAACAAAGGCATTGATATAAATACAGTATCAACCATAGTGTCTCAGTGGACCATTATCTTTTGTATCATTCTTCAAATAGCAATTCAGACACCATTTATATATCCCATGCTTCCCATCTCTTTACACAATGGTGTTCAATCCAGTTAAAAACAGAGGTATTGCTGGGAGGTGGTTCATCTGACCAGGGAGATGGTATTCAAGCCGCTATGGATGGGGTTGCACTGCAGCTTGTAACACTTTTTGATCCAGCCTTTAGAGTTATTTATATTCCACTTTTAAACAAAGTGACATAAAAAAGCAAATGTACTAACACCACACACTAAAATCAGCAAACCAAAATGTAGCACCATTAAAACCAGCAGATAACAGATGAAAACAACAGTAAATAAATACCTTCCAGAATCAAACGGGTTTTAGCATCTGTCTAAAAACAGGAAGAGCAGAAGCATGTCAAACTTCTGCAGGGAGTTAAGAACACAAGCACATAAGAAAAGCCTACTGGATCAGGCCAGTGACCCATCTAGCGCTGCATCTTGTTCTCACAGTGGTGAACCAGATGTCTACGGAAAGTCCAAAAGCAAAACCTCTGCACAACAGCATTCTCCTCTCTAACATGAATACCACTATTGAGAAGACATTGTTCCCAATTCCCATCAATCAGATACCTAAAGAGCAAGGCCTATGATGCTGGTTTTATAGCTTAGGCAGATTGATATGGGCTTAAGTGGCCAGGCCCAAGTGGCATTTGTGGCATGACATACTTCTCAACAGTGTAGTCTGGTAAGCCCGCTACAGGTCCTCAAGTACAGATATAGGCTAGCTACTTTGTCCACATCCTAGTAAGATTCACAATTAGAGTACCACAATGTGTTGTCTTCCAAGGTAGTCCCAAATACATCTTAGAAGCTTCAGCGAGTATAAAATATGACAGGTTAATACTAGTCACAGTGAACACAACTCTTCAGTGTTGAAACAATGCCACTGGATTCCTGTTTGTTTAAATGTCCAGCTATCTGAAGGGCCACCTACTTCTATACAAAGCTATCCAGGCATTAAGATCTATACTGAGGCCCTTCTCGAGGTCCCCCTACCGTCACAGTGGTGTATGGCAATCAAGAAGAAAACCTTTTTTGATGAGAATCCCAGAGTGGTTCACCCTTCTCCTTCTTGGCTAAGTTTTGTTAAGACCTTTTTATTTAAACAGTTTTTCAGTTAATTAGAAACCCTAGTTTTATGGACAACTTACGCATAGGCTGCTTTATTAGCTGTTATATTACTACCTTTCTTTGGTCCTTTTGCCACTTGATTTAATTGTGTTTTTTAGATGTTTTTGTTTTTAGTAATTCTATTGCGACAAGCTTTATAAATGTTTAATTTAAAGCAAATAATAATTTTTTGAAAAGTTGTAATGGCACCAGAACCTAACATGGCTTCTGTTGATTACTGATAAAGCAGGGGGTAATTTAAAGTCACACCATTAGTGCTGTTACAACATGAGCTGGCAAAAGTAAGCCCTTCTCCATATGAGCTTTTTATTTCATCTATTTTTCTCCAGGAATTATTTCAAAATATAGAGCCTGGTCAGGTAACTGACTAAAAAGTGGTTTGAAGAAGAAAAGAGGGAAGACAGTTCAAGCTACAGGCTGCTGTGCATGCTGCAAACAGCCTCCAAATCACCAAGTTATAGTGATTTCACAGCAGGCCCAATTCTTCAGAGACAGCTACCATCAAGTCCAGTTTGGCCTCAAGAGTTCAATAATTATTTATAGAATTTAGCAGAAATTATCTAGCGTATCCAAAGAAGGATCCACACATTTTTATTGAATCAAAATTAATGTTTTAAGTCTATACATTTTCCAATGTATGAAATTATGCTGTAAATTTTAACAATTAGGTTACAATTTGGCCTGAAATAGTGCTTAAGCACCACTTTTTCAGATGCTTTAAGAACAAGAATAACATTGGAAAATTTGACTAAGAAACAGGAGCCATGACCAAATGATCAATTCCACTTACTTCAGTAAATTACCAACTTAGTGAAGTTGACTCTATAATAAAAGGTCTGGAGATCCTGTCATTAACATATTACAGCTTCAGTCTTGCAGCTACAGAGATCCCATGGATTTACATCTAACTTGAGTATGCAGAATTGTAGCATAGTTTAAAATTATTTTAATACTTACATTGACACAGGTTTTCTAGAAATCTGCTCATCATCATCTTCACTTGAGCTACAAGTGGCCTCAGAATCCAAACTCTCCTCCACTTGAGATAGTAGTCCAGCTGCAGAGTGAGCAAACACCTTGATTTCATCAGATGAAATATCAAAATCATGCTGTCTATCTTTACTTGTATTAGCCTCTATATTATTTTCGATTTTAATTTTGGTGCACCTGTGATAGCTGCCACCCAAAACACCAGTTGGATCGTGAAAAGTTTTCATTCTCTGTAGTTGATGTCTCACAAAGCATTTCATCTGCTGGTCACAGTGTTTGACAACATGCTTCGCTAGGAGCATTTGCAAACGTTTCCCAGTTCTTTTGGCCTGGCTGAGCAAAACCTGTTGCTTGCTTACACACTGAAGTAAATGAAAATTCAATTCCTGTTCTTTAGCATGAGGACTGCAGTTCATGTTTGGTTCCAGGGCATCATTGCACACTTGATGGAATAAGTCTCCTTTTTTTGTCTCAGGATTAAGAAATAAGGCCTTGCCAAGAAAGCCATTTTTCTGATGCCCTTTACAGTTAGGAAGCCTTTCTTCTATATTAGTGAATTCAGTTAAACATGAATCAAATAGTTTCCCCATTTCTGATAAGTTCTTTGCTGCTCCTAATAAAGTTTCCCCTCTGACATGCTCCTCAGATTCTGAATTAATAATTTCACTGAAG
Organism: Rhineura floridana; assembly: GCF_030035675.1. Taxonomy (NCBI): domain Eukaryota; kingdom Metazoa; phylum Chordata; class Lepidosauria; order Squamata; family Rhineuridae; genus Rhineura; species Rhineura floridana. The sequence continues at coordinate 14,109,004 of NC_084481.1, forward strand.
TGTGTATTAGTGCTGTTACATAAAGGATTTCTCAGCTTGGAGCGCTCTTCTGAGTTCCTCTGCATACAATTTTTATTGTTTACATGGAAAGTAGAATTGGGGGTCATTAATAATGGATAACGTTTAGAAGATTGAGAACCAAAGCACTTCGAGTTAAAACAATCAGTGCTATGATTGGCCTGAGGGATGGAAAACCCCACCACAGAACAAGTAATTTTTGTGACAGAGCCATCCTTTATCTTCTCTTTTACTGCTCTGGTACTTTCCATGCCTAGTGTTTCATTGGACTCCATAGCTCTTGAAGACAAGGAAGGTGATAAGCAGATACCGTGGCCTTTCATTGCTTTCTCTTGGAGAGCAGGTGTCATAGCTGTTGTAAGCAGTTTACAACCAACCTGTAAGAAAAACAAATACTGAATAAGATTGTTATATTTTAACAATGGCACTAGGTAGGTGGAAAAGAACTGTAGATAAATGTTAATTTGTTCTTTAAGAATATAAAATCATCTCATCAATAGTTCCATGATGTATGGATCTAATTCAGAACATCTGCCACAATAAAAAAGACTGTAATAATGTTTTTATATCCCCCACAATACTAGCCATATTGAACACATCACTGTGTATGCTTTTGTTTCTTAATATTTTAATTATATAAACCAGTTCTGTTTGCAGGTTAATTTTTTTCTACTGGCCACATTTGTGCCATCAAGAATCCAGGATATACATGTTCTGCATGCACACAGATGAAGTCCCTTTGCTGGTGCTTTACTCCTTCCTTTGCATGAGTGGCAAAACAAACCAAGATGCCAGAACTTAACCATAGCTTTCTAGTATGTATGAACCAGGAACTACATTTAATGTCTTCCAAATGAATCAGGATTAGGAACACAACTTTAAACCATGGTGGAAGTGCATAAAACTCATGTATCCTAGCTTAATAAGGCTGCAATCCAATACATGTCTACTCAGAAGTAAGCTCGACTGGGTTCATTGGGACTTACTCCCAGGTAAGTGTGCACTGGACTGCAGCCTAAGTCAGGATTTGATCATGTGACCCAGGCCATCATCTCATGGTCAGGAAGTTACTTGTCAAGTTTCCTGTAAGCCTGTTGCTATTCTCAATTTTTATCCAAAATGTAACTTTTCTGTTTTCATGACCTTATTTTCTGCCTGTTAAAAATAGGAGTCCTATCATTCATTATATTTTTCTCTCTAATATTTTTATTTTCAATGTTCCAGTTTCAACTGTTTTCTACCCTCAAAGTGTATTGAATTTTGTCTAATATTTTTTCACTTTGGGTTTGTCCACCTTTTCCCAATTACTAAATATAAACAGCCTAAGCAATTTCATGTCATATCAATTTGTTACTTTCTGGCTGTTGTGTATAAAAGCTGGGGCCAAAGTGCATTTTGTTTTGCTTTACAGTAAGAAAAAGGAATTTCAGGCATCTTTTAACAATCCACAGTGGACAATGAAAAGGACTAGAGATGTGAAGACCTGGGGGGAAAACAGAAAAAGTCAGGGGGAAACAGAAAAAAAACCATAAGAGGGATTTTTCCAGTTTTTTCCTGGGACTTCACTTCTCTAATCAGAGCCAACCAGAACTGTCACAAAATAGTGAACAAGTTTTCCAATTCTCCAGAACTCTTCATCAAGCTGGATGTTGAACAGGAGAGGGAGGGAAAAGGTGGCTCGATTGCAAAGTTG